>NW_026913415.1:0-1407500 GCF_034315485.1 Pezoporus occidentalis
GAGAGCATTCACTTTGCCTGAAAGAGATGAAGAGGAGAAATAATTCCTTGTCACAATGAAGAGAAGAAACTGGCTGCTGATGGCACAAAACCCACACTGATGGGGTGGACAAATGCCCTGAGAAATAGAGTTTGCTGGGTGTTAGGTGTGATGGGCATCACACGAACCCTGCTCTCCCCTTGTCCCATGGGGTTGGGACGAGGTCCCACTCTGTCATGGCTTGTCTGATGGTGATGTTCTGCTGGGATAGGGTGCAGGAGCTGGAAACGCCAGGACTGCAGTACGTGGAGCCCAGCCCGGGTGCTGAGCACATCCTCCCTTGGTGTCCCAAGCTTCTTGCTCATCCCAAGTCATGTGGGTTAGACATCAGTGATGTTTTGAGGAAGACATTGGCCCCACATAACTGGATGCTCCTTCTCTGTGTCTGGAAGAGCATCTCCCCCACCTTGGTCCCAAAAGTGCTGCCTTCAGGCTGGCTCCTCCAGCAGAGATGCTCCAGGGAGCTGCCAGCCGCTCAGCAAAGCAACCTCAGTGTCCTGTCTCTCCCACCCAGCCACCAAGTCCTCGCCTGCCTCCTTCTCCCCATGGCACCAGGAGCCAGGATGCTGCCCCAAGACCTCCAGCCCTCTCCAGCTCCACTTGGGCACTGCAACCAGCACTTCATTTCTCCATGAAGCATGTTGCTGGGAAAAGCCAACACGGATTCACACAGTGTGACAAACCTGATCACCCCCTGAGATGAAGTAACTCCTCGGCTGACCCAGGGCAAGCGGTGGACACTGTCTGGATTTCTCCCAGGCTTTTGATCCCATTTCCCACAGCCTTCTCCTAGAGAAACTGATGTGTTACAGTCTAGACAAGTGGTGTGTGCAGTGGGTGGGCAACAAGGCTGATGGGCACCCAGAGGGTGGTGGTGAACAGCTCCTCCATCTGGGGACCTGTCACTAGTGGAGTCCCTCAGGGATCAGTATTGGGCCCAGCCCTGTTCAGTGTCTTCATAAATGATCTGGAAGGTGGGATCAAGTGTACCCAAACTGAGTGGGAAGTGGCCACTTTGGCAGAGAGAGGCACCCTGCAGGGTGACCTGGGTGGATTGGAAGCATGTGCTAATGAGAACATCATGGAGTTCGGCAAGGACAAGTGCCAGGGCTTGTGGCTGAGAACACACTCCAGGAGTGCGGCACAGGCTGGGATCTGCCAGGCTGGGAGCAGCTCTGTGGAAAGGGACCTGGAAGTCCTGGGGGACACAACCTCAACAGGAGTGAACAGTGTGCAGCCGCAGCAAAGAAAACCAACAGGATGCTGGGGAGCATCAACAAAGGCATCACCTTGTTCATAAAGGTGTCGTTGTCCCACTACTCACTGCTTGTCAGGCCACAAAGATGATCCAACGACTGGGCAGCATGCGAGGAAAGGCTGAGAGAGCTGGGCTTGTCCAGCCTGGAGAAGAGAAGGCTCAGGGGAGACCCCCACATTCCAAAGAAGACGGAGACTCCCTTTTACAAGGAATCCCATGGAAAAGACAAGGGGTGATGGGCACAAGTTCCTCCTGGGGAGATTCCAACTGGACACAAGAGGGTTCCCATTTTTCACAATGAGAACAACCAGCCACTGGAATAATCTCCCCAGGGAAGTGGTAGATGCCCAGTCTGGACACTTTTAAGACTAGGCTGGACAGGGTGCTGGGACATCCAGTCTAGGTCATGCTTTGCCCTAGAAAGGTTGGCCCAGATGACCCTTCAGGCCCCTTCCAACCTGGGATTCCAGGATTCTGATTTCGCTTGCTCTCAAGGCACACCCACCCAAGAGAGGAGCACCTCCATGATACAAGAAGAGTGCAGCAACAGGAGACCCAGCACAGCTGTGTGGGGAGATACTGAGGGGGCAGGGCCAGGCTGGTGGATGGGGGAAAGCAGCCAGAGGAGGAAAGCAGCAGCCCAAGCCCATCTCCCTCTGCCATGCTAAACAGCAGCTCCCATACCAGAACCTCTGCACCAAGCCCGGGCAGCTCCAAGCAGAAACACCCGCGAGGGTTTTCCAAACAAGGAATTCCATGGGCGGGTGTTGAATCCAGATCCAGCACCTCCAGCACCTCCAAGATCTCACAGGCCGCAGAAGGAGCCAGCAGGCAACTCCCAGGGCAAACAGCAGCACTTATGGCAGCTCCAGCACCACAGCATCCAGGGGCACAGGCAACTGGCATGAAGGCTCCGCACCCTCCTACTTCTCCTCTCTGATGGAGCAGCAATGGGAACTGAGGCAGAGGCCTGGCACAGCCTGCAACCAGTACCCATCAGCGGAGCTGGTGGCCCTGCTCTGCTCCCTGCGTGTACCCAGGCCAGAAGAGGAGGGATGTCGGCAGTGGTCAGGGATTGCTCTGTCCCATTCGGAGCAGGGTGGGATCCAGGGAATGAGGAGGAGGACCTAGACCACGGTGAGGCAGAGCCTGGATCAACCTGGCACGAAAAGTTCTCAGCCCAGTGAACACAAATGCAGAATGAGCACAGAGAATGTGGGGAGATGCTGAATGTGAAGGATTAAAGAAAAAGGAGAGATTAATCTCACAGGAGAGAGGGACATTTTGGGAAGAAGGCGTTGCCAAAGCCAGGATGGAGCTACCTCCTGCTGTGAGCTCCCCTCACCAGTCTTGGGATCTGGTGCTTGCAGGAGACCTGGAGATGTCAGAGCCTGATTGAATCCCATCCTGCCAAGCTCCATCTCCCACCCACCCTTGTCCTCAGCCCACGAGGACTTCCTGGGAAGCACAAGGCTGTTGAGGAAGAGCTGGGTGAAAACGTCTCTTTTAATGCTTTTGGAATACAGTGGATAAAGCAATACCTAAAAGCACTCTGAGATCAGTCTTGCACCTGCTTCCAGGAGTCGAGGACCATCCTGGCACCCTTCAGATGCTGGCTGGGAATGAGGCACTGCTCCCTGCGGCTCAGCCTGTCGCCTTCTGCTTCATTAACCCCTTCTTTGCTCCCTGATGGATCTTTGCATCCAGCTTCCCTGTAAAGAGGGGATTAAAAATAAAGAAACCCCACAAACCCTCATCACTCTTTATTTGTAAATGCCATTTGCAATGCAAATCAGCTGGAGGCACCGAGGTCTCCTAGTTAGTGTGTTCCTGTCACATCCAATTATCCTGCTTGAGGAGCCAGGCGTTCCCAGCCGCCACGGCCTCCCACTGCAGGCGAGACACCGGGGAGCCGGGGGCAAGCGTGTCCGGCTTGGGAAGAGTTGCTGGAGAGGGGGAAATGCAGCAGGGAGGAGAGGAAATTAACATCCAGCACTCGCCTGCCACTACCAGCAGGGAAACCAGTCCCTTTGCTTGCCCACGGGATGTGTGTCAACACGTTTGAAGGAGACGGGGGACTGTCAAGCACCATGTCAGGGATGTGCTTCTCTGTGGCGTGGCAGAAAGCCGGGCCCGGCGACGATAAACCCTCAGCTTGGGGATGCTGATGCCGTGTGGCACACGCTGTGCTGCCAAGCACCGGGTTGGTGGCTGTCAAGGCCACCAGCTGGGAGGGCCGTGCTGCCTTTGCCACCGAGCAGCACCCTGGGGAGCCCAGGTGCTCCAGTGGGACCCAGAGGAAACTCTGTTTCCCCTCATCCTTCACAGCCCTTGGGGCCTTCACTGCCAGCTCTGCTTTCCCACCTGGGAGAGGAGCAGGACACCAGAACATGGGATTTGAGCAGTTCCTGCGGAAGAAGCCAAAAGCCAGGCAGGGTGAGCAAGGCGGGAGGGTGATGCGCTGCCTCAGAGAAGCATCCCCATCCCCTCTGCCTGCCCGTAAAAAAGCAAGGATGCTCCTGCTCTCGCAGGCAAAGCTCCCTGCTCCAGAAGGGAGAGAAGAAAGGGAAGATGACCTTAAATGAGGCACCACGGCAAAAAGCCAGCCTCCTGGAAATGCTCTACCATCAGCCGGCGCCTGTCACCTCCTCTAATGCCATGTTTCTCTGGGAACTTCCCTGCATCTTCCCATCCTCCAAATGCCTGCCTTGTCCCTTCTCTCCCTGTAGCTGGGAGCAGGGACGGGGCTCCAAAGCATTGCAGAAGCTGGCAATAAAAACTGCAGAGCCCATTCTGAGCTGGGAAGGGCAGCCCCAGTCCCTGGGGAGCATCCCCTGCATCCCTTGGGAGGGACACAGGTGTCCAATGGGGTCACACCATGAGGAGAGGAGGCAAAGGGATAAAGGACATGGACAGACAGAGTAGGTTCCAGTGAAATCCCAGTGACGTGGATGGAGCCAGAGGTGGCAGCACTTTACTCAGGTCCCATGCACCACCCCTTTCGGCAATCAAGCCTCCTGTCACCCTGTGGGTGAAGCACAGCACATGGACTCCCTGGAAGAGCTGTGTTGCTACAACACGGCTACAGCACACAGCAGATCTCACCTCTGGTGGTCTCAAGATCCACCAGGCTCCAAACTGGTTCTGCTTTGGCCACTGCACCAAAACCTGCTGGTAAATGCTTGTGTGCCATGAGAAGCAGGTGCTTGTCCAGAGAAAATGGCTCCAAACCAGCCAGGGACCATCACCTTCCCCTCAAACGAACTCCCACCAGGTCAACACAACCTCCCCGAAATCAGTCCTCCTCCTTCAGCTCGAGTTTGGGCCAGCCTTGCTCCTGTCTCAGCTCGAGAGGGAAGTTCAATGCACCGAAACTGGAACACATGCAAAACACAAAACACGAGCAAGGGTTTGCAAGTCACCGTGCCACAGGTCCATAAATGGATCAGGTTGGAACTGGGGACAGGAACCAGATGCTGCCAATGCCTTGGTACAGCGGGTGCCAACCTGCAGCCCACAGGACACAAAAGGCTGCCTGCAAAACTCTTCCACCATCACAAGCGAGTAAACGAAAACTGAGGCCAAGCAAAAGAGTGAAATGGGGCATTCCCTGGAGCGTGAGGTCTGCGAGATCAGCACCCAGCAAGGAGCTGGCGCAGCCAGACTGTCCGGAAGCACACGTTGGACCAACACATCGCCAAGCCATGGGGTTGTTGGCAGGAGAAAGGCAGCAAGTTCACACTCACTCCATGCTCTGGTCCCCACCCCCAACACTGTGCCACCTCCAGGGTTCATCGGCTTTGTATTTAACATGCCTGCCTCTTCTTCCTGAACCCCAAAAGTGGTCAGGAGGCTCCTCTGTGCTACCAGCTGGTGAACATAAAACACCACACAGGAACCTTTAGGAAAAGGCTAAAATCAAGGCAGCAGCCCCAGGGTCCCCTTCTCTTTCACTCCATGATTCGAGGACTCTCACCTTGCACTACGACACGTCCCCATGCCCACTCCTCCAGCTGCCAGCTGCTGGAGGGAGGTTTCAGAGCAATGCATGAGGGAGGCTTCAGGGAAGCTCTGCCCGGGCCCAAGGAAATCTCCCACGAGAACCACCACTGAGCTGTGTCCTCATGCACTAAAGCGAAGCGGGGATGTGTCTGGGTGAGCAGTGCTCCCAGATGCAACACAAACACAGTGCCCATCCCTTCCACACAAACAATAACCCTGGCAGCATAAAATCAGGCTACGTTCCTTTTTTTTCCCATCCCTGGGCTGTTAGAAACAACTAATTTGCAACAGAGAAGCATTTGGATGTCATCATGGCAAGGTCCATGCTGTTATCTGGCAAGGAAAACCACTCTGGCTTGGCTTCCCAACAAGACAAACTGGCATTTTGTCATGGCTTGAGCCAGGCTTCAAGGAGACCAGGGCAGCCGGCAAGCTCAGGTGGGGACCTGAGCCAGCACCTTCGCCCAGCTCTGCTTCCAGCTTGGAGAATTAAGCTTTTGACTGTCATGGATGTAATGCCAGCTCCTATTAAAGCAGTTCCTTACCCCAGCGAAAGGTCAAAGGCTGCCCTGCTCCTTCCCTAGGCTGTCACAAATATCACCCAGACGGATGACGTCCCCTCCGGGAGCTGAATGTGCAACTCCACCATCTCCCCCGCCGCTGCTCTCGTGACAGCTCCTGTTGGGATGGAGGGCAGGAAAGGCAGGGCCGGCAGCAGGAGCGGGCACAGCACAGCACAGCCGGCTTCCTTCCCGGCTGTTAGACTGATCCTTCTCCAAGCAGGAAAGTGTCACAACACAAAGGAGACGATGTGACAGATGGGGAGGGGACCGGCAGCACCTGCACCCGGCGAGGCAGACGCGCAGAGCCCTGCGCTCACCCCATGCAGCAGCTTCCCCTCCAGCGGCTGCTAGCAGCTCTGCTCCAAACCACAGTCAGGGGAGGCAGATGTGGCAGTGAAGGGGCTTGAGAGAGTCTGTACAAGAGCATGGAGATTAAGCCAAGAGAAGGAAAGGATGCTCCAGCAACAGCAATGGGTCTGTTCCACCACAGCAAAGACGTCTGCATCCTAAGTAACCTGCCTGCTCATGGGTGCTGGGGAAGACCTGTCCCTGGGGGAGGATGGTGCTGCAAGCAAGATCCAAGCACTACCAGCTCACCAGCATCATCACTGACATTGTCTGAACCCACCTCACAAGTGTTGGTACAAAAGGCAGGAGAGAAACCAAACCACTTCGCCCTGCTCAGGGCAGGAATACTCCCAATACCCAGGGAGAGACCAAAGCCATTGGAGAATGGGGCTTCTCTGAGTGAAGAGGGCAAAAAAAAACTCAAACCCAACAGAAATAACCCTTCAAAAACCCTTATTAACTGGTCCTGAGAAACCCTGCTGCTCCTGCACCACTGGGTAACTACTCCCCGAGAAACACACTGCAAAAGAGATAGAAAACCCAGTCGTGGGCTCCACTAAACAACAGCCAAGACTTTCTGCTTATGCTGGTTTTAGCCCCTCAAATTAATTCTTCACACCCCCTGAAAGCACGCACGGTGCCTTCCCCAGGCTGTGTGCTGGGGAGGCTGATCCTCAGGCCAGAGCTGACTGCAGCTCCCCAGCTGCCGCATCCCTCCTCCATCCTGTGGCAGCGGGCAGGAGCAACCGGCAGCATGCAGAGGGGCTGGTGCCTCATAAAAGGGACTATAACAGTGCTGGCAAGCAGCACACAGACAGATGCCGCGGCGCTTCCCTGCACGCCCTGCCAGGACAGCCCATCCTGCCTGATGGACAGCATCCAGCTGGCCCTGCAGCTCCTGCTGCTTCGAGCCCTCACCGCCCTCATGGCAAGAGGGTAACTCTGAACCACAGGCAAGAAGCAAGTGCCCGAGCATTGCTGCACCAGTGCATATCCCAACCCAGGCTGATGCCACGAGC
Organism: Pezoporus occidentalis; assembly: GCF_034315485.1. Taxonomy (NCBI): domain Eukaryota; kingdom Metazoa; phylum Chordata; class Aves; order Psittaciformes; family Psittacidae; genus Pezoporus; species Pezoporus occidentalis. Next base: position 7,230 of record NW_026913415.1, read on the forward strand.
AGCTCAGCGGCTCTTTGCCTCCCAAGTGTTTGCAGGGGCAGGAAGAGGCTTGTATTTGGAAGGAAGCAACATCTGGGGAAAGGGGAGCCGAAGACAAAAAAAACTATTACAGACGTATTCGAGCCATTAAACAAACACCTACAGATCAAAGAGCACAGGGCAAAGGTTGCGAACTCATCTGGCAAAGGCAAGCAGAGGTGGTGATGAGAGCAGGCCAAGGGGGGCATCTGTGGAAACTTTACTACTTACAGATTTTGGGTTTTCCTTTGATGGGAAACTTCACAACTATCTCCTGGGGATTCGTGCAGATAAAGACAAACGGAGACCCGGACTCCTGGCTCAGATCCGGATACTGTGAAACACAGACACACACACACAGAACAGAGTCAGGCCGGCTGCTGAGGTGCAAAAAGAGCTCGGTGGTCAGGAGCAGGGAAGCTGGCAAGAAGTGGATTATATCTGGGCTGTAGTCGCTCAGACTAACCCAGTTCAGTAACTTCTAACGAAAAATAAAACCAACAGTTCCAGGTTTGGGTTTTAACCAGCGAGCTCCTCACTATGCCTCTCTCATTGTGCCTCTGCCAGGTCTTGCTCCCTTTCCAGACCTGTTCCCAAACCATTTCCCTGTGTGCTCCCCAACCCTCCTTAGCCCCCTTTAGCACTGATATGTGCTTCACTGCCTCAAAGGTGCGGCTTCTTACTAGGCTTAAGCTCATCTAAAGCGTGGGGTGTCAACAGAGAGGCAGTCAGGGCCCTGCCCTCCCAGGCTTGCCTGCTCACTGCCTGCTTCACGCTGGGACAAGCATGGGACCCATTTTGAGCATGATGTATTCCCAGATTCAGCTGGCTGGGGATATGGATACCCCTGTTCAACCCCAGCCGGTCACCAGCAGCACACCAGCACCTCAAACAGAACAGCCTGGCAAACCCAAAGAGGTGACGGCCACCTCTTCTACTGAAGCAGCTGTTGGAGCTACAGATACATCCCCATCTTTTCCCCTGAAAGCTCGGTCCAAACACAAAGGCTTTGAGACTTGGAGAGCACACACCGTCCTGTGGTGGGACACGCAGCCCTTGAGATCTGGCTGCATCTAAAGGCTGAGCAATAGAAAACACTTGCAACTCGCCAAGGTGAGGGCTTGGAGAAGCTGGCTGTTCCCGTGCAGGGCTGCCTCTGTGCTCAGAGACTATGGAGAGATTTCGCTGCAGTGAAGACATGGGAGAATTTTATAGGAAGAACATAAACAGATTGTTTCTCTCATTAACCATGGGGGGGGAAAGGAGAAGGAAACCACTCAGCAAGGGAAGTGCACCCAAGTCCTGTCTGGATGCAGCTCAGCCTCACTGGTGTTCAGAAGTGAAATGCAAAACAGCAACAGAAAATGTATGTACCAACCACCACTGGGATTCTCCATTAGCTGCAGCCCTCACACTGACAGCACAGAGGCAAGGGCATGCCACAACAGCCCAGGAAATGCTGTTCCAGCAGACCGCAGAAGCGGTTTTCCTTCCATGGGAAAACTGCCCCCTATTTCCTTTTGCTCTCCTGCCTTCCTCAAGCAGATCCGTCAAGGCTGCTGTAGGGGACAGGATGCCAGACCAGATGGAGCAGCGTGTCCTGGCAAATCCCCCATTTGTTACTAACAAATGACTCCAAGGCTGAGTGTTTGAAAAGCTCTCACCAACCTGCCAAGATGAGTTTGGATTTGCCCTGGAACAGCTGGGCACGGAGAGGGAAGCAGGGAGCGACCCGCTCTCCCTGTGCTGTAGCAGTGTTTGGCAGCTTTGCCAGCGGTTAGGGGAGATTTACAGAAGCCTGACACTGGGATTGGATCAAGCAGGGAAAGCATTTCCAGGCCTTCTCACTTTACAACAGCACATAAGTGCTGCTCACCAAGCAAGAGAGAGATGTACGTGCCCTTAGCTGCTCTGTACAATGCCCACGCCAGGGAGCATCACCCACGGCTGCCCTGCTGTACCCATCCAGGCTTGGACGGGCTTCTTCCTCTCTTTTCAATGAGCCATGCTACTTGACTTGCTTCCACTGCTCCATGCCAGTGCCAAGGATTTTCATTTCCCATCTGCAGGGAAGGAGGATCTTGGAAGGATAGAAAGAGCCAATGTGAATATCCCCGGCCAACCCCTGGTGAGTGCAAAATGCTGGCGCCACTTCATCGCTCTCAGCGTCACACAGGTGCCTGGTGGCCTCTCTGGAGCCAGAGGACCTGACACAGCCAGCAGCTCCCGCACCAACACAGGCTCCAAAGGTCACACCACAACACATGGGGCACAAGCCACCATCCAAACTTGGTTACAGAGATGGTCCATCTCTGTTCTACCACATGTGGTTCAGACAGTGGCTTCTTCAGCTAGGATGTGTCTGGGACCAGAGGTCTTGCTGCCTGAGTCCAGCTGCTTCCCAAATGTCCCCAGCCACTACCTCCTAGGTGGGTCTGGACAATCACTATGGGCCTCTGACACACCTGACAGCCACCTCTACACCCTGGCATCAGCAGTGAGAGACACCTAGGTTGGTTTCTCCATTGACAGCTTTCATCCGAAACCAGGATCAAACCTTCAGCTCCAAAAGCTCCAGCTCAATTCTATCCCAAAGCTGAGGCGTATGTCACAGCTGCAACTTGGGTCTACGCTTACACGCTGCAGCCTTTCATCTCTGCTCCCAGGGTACGTCTCTGTACATGTGCCAAATCCCTGTGTCCTGCATTTTAAAGGCTTCGGTCCTTCCTCTGGCATCTCACTCGCAGGAGGCAGGGAAGGAGACCCCAGTCCAGCCGCTGCATTTACGGCTTCCTATTGTATCTACCCCGGAAACCTCTTACCCATCCTGGTGAACAACAAAAGCAGAATATTCCTGCCTGCTGGAGCTGAGAAAAAGCTGTAACCCTTTCCTCGGCCTAGAGACGAGATACTCCCAGATGGAAAAGATGAGGCTGAGCTCCCACAGGATGCTGAGCCCCAACATGCTGAGCCAAGCTAATGGGCTAATGGGCTCCCTCTTACTGCAGTCCCTTTCCACAAGTCAATTAAACTCATTTATCCTGCAGAAATTTAGGGACCTTTTGGGTAAAGTCAGTTTTCTAGTGGATTAATGGGCTGAACTGCTCAAAAAAAGGGTCTCATCACCAGGAGCAAAAGCACAGCCATAGTTAAGGTGCTTAGAAACCACCTCCAGAACTTCATTCCCTAGAGGTCACTGCTAGTATTTCCTCCCCAGAATCTCTCCCTGTTGCTATTTAGCCCCCTAAACAGTGCTTGCTCTCAGTGCCACGCATGATCACCATGAGCAGTATCACCTGTAGACACCTACTGACTCATCTGATGTATCTATAGTGTCTTGTCTGGTCATCAGCCACATCACAAGACGCAGTGTGCCTGAACGGCGGCACTCCTCCACCTCTTTGGCTCTTTCTGCAGCTTAGCTCAGCACTAAGACATTGGTACCTACCTGCCCTATGCCAAAGATGCCTCTCCTACTGGCAGCTACTGAGCTGACTTTGACACTGGCACAGGGTGCCCAGAGAAGCTGTGGCTGCCCCATCCCTGGCAGTGCTCAAGGCCAGGTTGGACACAGGGGCTTGGAGCAAGCTGCTCTAGTGGAAGGTGTCCCTGCCCGTGGCAGGGGTTGGAACTGTATGAGCTTTAAGCTCCCTTCAACCCAAACCAGTCTGGGATTCTGATTCTATGACTTACTCAGCAGAGACACTGCCAATAAGACACCAAACACATTTGCCTCTGTTACCTTTTCCAAGGCCACTCAAGTGCCTAACGAGTAAAAAGCTCATTTCTCAATGTTTCTGCTGTGAGAGGTTGGTCGAGTCACTCTACAATCTGCAACACAGGAAGCTTAGAAGACAGAGAACAAATTTACTGCCAACTCCTACACCCCACAGAGAGCAGCCACTGCCCATCATCACTTCAGCAAACTTGAGACTTGTAGTAAAAGCCCAAAAGCCACATCTAGTGTGCCACGGAGGGAAGACAGAGCAGATCCCCAGTAAAGAGGATCTGCAACAGCAAGGTTTTAAATCAAAGGTTAACTTAGAAGGAAAGCAAGAGCCAGGGGCTAAACCCAGCCAGGAGTCTGATAGGGGATGTTCCTTCTTCATCCCAACAGCACTCACTCTTACAGTCTTGAGGGTGTAAACAACAAAGGTGTCAGTACTACAGGCTTTGACATTGCCTTCACCAGGAAGCAACTCGGTATTTAGGTGAAGGTGGCTAAAAAGGCTCTTTACACCAAATATAGTCCAGAGGCCAGCTTGTCCTTCAAGGAGAACACCCACCCTCCTCCAACCCAGCAGACGAGCAGGAAAGCTCAAAAGAGAGGGATTATGCAATGTAACTATGGTGTAAAAGAAATGATTCAGCCTCTTTTCAGACCTTCTGCCACCTCGTAGCGGGCTTGTGACAGGCAGTTGGGAGGACGATGGGCTCCGTGGGCTGCCAACAGCCGGCACAGCTCACCAACTGCTGCTCCAGCCCACTGCTTCACACAGTGGAAAAACCCCACGTACGCACTCCCTGCACCGGCACCAGCACCGGTACCACCCGTCCTGCTCAGCCCGTGGCTGCAACCGCACCAACCGGGCTTCCATTTGCTGCTAACAAACAGGTCTGTAAGATCCCGGCTGCAGAGAGATTAGCAGAGAATAAAAGATAACTCAAACCCAAAGCAGATCTCAAGGCAGCTTAACGCACACAGAAAGAGCTTGAGGTTAAATGGCAAAGGGAGCTGAGTGCTGCGCTCCTCTGCAAACCAGCCACCACATTCACCCTCTCGCTGGAGCGGCGCTTTGAACATGTATTAAGAGGCTATCAGATGTCCCCAAGAGCCGCCCCAATCAAGCTGCAAGCAGTGATAATTGCTAATGAATGTTCCCTCCACTTTGTTTTCACCATCCCTCGTCTCCAATCCCCAGCTCATCGCCACCAGAAATAGAAGCAGGGCTGCCAGCCTCCTCACTCCACAGCCCACAGCAAAAGAGCAAAGGAGGGGACAAGCCAGCTTGGAGCCACAGAGCCAGGAACCCACCTTCTCTGACATTTGAGGGAAACAGAAAATCCTGCTCATTTATTTCCCTCCCTCCAATCTGCTGAAGTAAATCTTTTTGTCATGATTTGGGTACAGCCTGCAGTGGGATACAGGGGCCATGTGGTGTTCAGGACCCTCAGCTCATCCCAAATCCATCTCAGCACAGGGAAAAACAAAACATGGAAAAGGACTGTCCTGAACCCCTCGAGTTCTTCAACCCCCCCCCCCAATAAACTGCACTTGCTTGAACCCAAGTGGTGTGCACTGAAGGCAGGGGCATAGAAGGACCCAAAGGCAAACATGCCACGGGGGAGCCAAACCATCACTAACGGGATGAGCTCTGCTCCGGTGCATCCAAGAAAGGAACAAAGGCACTGCGCGCACCAGAGCGGCAGCCCTGCATAGCACAAAGCCAAATGCTCCCCGGTAGCTTTGCTACCGACCTTTCAAGAGCATCTTTTGCTCTCATTAAGGCCTCCAGACACAAAAAGAGACAAGCAAAGGCAGCACAAGAGACCGAATGCTACCACCGGGTGGCAACGGCCCCAGCGTTTTACACATGCTGGCCTCAGAGCCCTGCAATGCAGCCTGAGCTCTCCTCCACTCTCCTTGCCCACAGAGCCACGCGCGCCAGCGCGCATTCCCAGCGCGCATCCCGGTGAGCCGGTGCACGGCGCAGAATTGCACGCTGGAACCTGTAGTCCTTCAGCGGGTGGCTGCCATCCTCTCCATCTTGCAGCTGCTGAGGGGTGGCCCTGGGGCACTAGCACCGAGCAGCAAGGAGGTGGTTGAGTTGTTCTGCAAGGTTAATAATGGAAAGGGTTGAATCATTTTCCTGGCATGCCTCCTTGGTGAACAACAGGGGAAATACAGCTGCTCTGCCAGGCAGCGCAGGGCCAAGACACCAGCTCCAGCCTTCATTTCCCTGCTGCTCTCCAACAGCTCTGAAATAAAGGAGGCAGCACTGGAAAGCAACACTGTCTGGAAAGAATAAAAGCAAGCAGAGCCCATGTGTTGGCAAGAGAGCTCCCTGTAAAATGCATTCAAAGGGAAAAAATCATCTTGGCGGCAACGGCATCTCCTCTGAAAGAGCAGGGCTGCCCTAACCAGCAGAGGCAATAAATCAGCCTTCCTCAGCAGGCAAAAACACGCACAGGGCTCTTCCCTGGGTGTTGTGAGAAGCCCCTTGGCCACGTGCACGGGAGGGCAGCGGGATGTGAGGCATCCCCCGGGATCCAGGCACAAGTTCCTTCACCCCATTTTCATGGTGATTTGTGGGAGAGGCGGTTCTGCTCTTCTTTCATGCCTCATAAGCTTCATAGCTGTCAGACCAACGTAACAGGTAATTAACTACTAAACAGCCATTTTCTCCTCCTCTCCGGGGGGAAATCGCTCACCATCCAGCTAGAAAATGTTTCTTTAGTGGTTTGCAAAAGGGAAAAGAAAGTCGGGAGTTTCTGGCAAGCAGCAAGAGTGCCGCAGCCAAAGAGGAGCATTTGTGGCAATGCCTGCAACACAGACACATGGATGCAGGAGAAATGGAACCATCAAAAGGGAGAAAGATTATGCTTATCTGGCTGTGGGTGCTGCAAACTCCCTGATTCCATCAGAACCATCACTGGTTCCAGTGCCTGATGCTCAGTCACTGGCTCTGTGGTCCATCTGCAGGTAGGAATTATTAGTATCAGAAGGAAAAAAAGCCCCATTCTTCTCCCAGCCTGCAGGATCAGCCTTTAGGAACCAGTGTGTCCATGCCACATCCATCCTTGTTGCTTTTCCAAGGAGAATGGCTTTGAAGCATCATTTCCCCATCTGCTGTTCTAAGAGTGTAGTTTCCACCACCCCATTAGCAGGACATTCACTCTGGGGGATCACCTGGTCAATTTTCCCAATCCCGAAGTGCTCCAGGGCACGTTCACCCAAAGGTGGCACCTGACTGGCAACAGGAGCCATTGCCCCAGCCAGGAGTCTCAGGTTTGCCACTGCTCTGTGCCACCTTCTCTGGACTCAGACCTCCAGCACTGCAGAACACCAAGTGCTTCACTTCGAGGTCTGATCTCCCTCACGACATGGTCTGGCATCAAACTCAACTCTGAGCACATTTTCAAGCACCAACTTTTAGGGGCCCGTTCCCTCTGCCTTAGCACAGGCCAACCAGCCTTCGGCCAAAGAGAAACAACATTTTCCTAAACAGAAACCCCAAAGCAGATCCAGCTTTCTAGAAACGCCAAATTTTCTAGCCTGAGGCAGAAACGTCCAGTACTGTAGCCTGTGCACATGCACTCGAAGCACTTTACACGCCACTCTTCTCACAGAAGACCACATGGATGCAGAGGAGATGCTCCATGGAGGCTGGGTTGAAGAAGGGATATGTGTTGATGCTCAATCCAAATCAACACAAGGGGCAAAAAGGAAAGAAAGCAGGACCGCAAAGAAACACAAACAAAAGCTGGCAGCCAAACTTTTGTTTGAAAGCCTGTCAGGTCTAGACTGCAACGTGTGAGGAAGGAACAGCTCGAAACCACAGCTGCTAATGGTTATGGATTTGGCAATCAAAATGTCTTTGTTAAAAAAAAGTTAACTGCCTTACTATTGAGGTTACAAACCGCAGCCTTGATGCATTGTTGCAGTCAACATCCTCCCCGCTGCTTTTGAGAGCTTACATCTGCTGCTGGCAGATCCTGTGCTGGCACCGGCACCCTTCGTGAGGATGCACAAGGAATTCTGCTCGCCTGCTTTCCTTTCCCCTTCGTCCCACAGTGATGCCTCTCAGCCCTTGCCTGCTCTGCCCCTCGCATGCTGGTACACACCCAGATCCAGGCACAGCAGGCTGGGATCACTGCAGGATCCTTCCCCCAGCTGGCTGGATTCATCTGGTGGGTGTTCTTCATCTCTCAGCCTTGAGCCTGGCTTTTGTCATGTTCCTATACCACAAGCTGTACTTTGATTCAAAGGGCAGGGGAAGCAATTAAAACATAGCAAAACTAATACTCATACTTTGAAATGTAGATTTAATAATCAAACCTGTGCTGGTGCACTCGGATTTTAAATGCCGAGCTGAATGCCAGAGCTCCAGTCCACAGGAAGAGTGGAGGACTCAGTGGTGCTGGCAAACATGGGGCACACAATGCACCCCCCTGTTCTCCCTGAACTGGGAGCCACCAACACCCTCCTGCAGTTCCAACACCAGCCTGAGGAAACACCTACCCTGAAAGCAGCATGAGAAGGGCTTGAGATGTTTATGAAGTGCTTGGTGGCTGTCAGGAAAAACTGGATGGACTTGGAAAAATACTTGGTAATGTTCTAACTTCAGCTAGAAGAGCTGCTTTCATCCTCCTGTGCCCAGGGATGGAGGAGGCAGCGCTAACCCCAGCTGCAGTGCAGCCCTGCCACCGCGCTCTCTGCTGGGACCTGGCAAGGAGCGGGGAAGAGGCCATGGGGAGGAGAAGATGAGGGGAAACCAGGGCACCTGCTTCTGGCTCAAGCAGCTTGCAGCACCTGCACCCTCCTAGACAGAGACAGAGAGCCTCAATTCACTTTGTGGGGACCCTGCAAAGTCCAGGGGTAAAACAACAGAGCTGAGCGCAGCAGGTGATGGAGATCAGCTGAATCCTGGACAAACCCAGCGCAGACAAAGCACCTGCATCCCTGCCCTGATTCACTTCACCCTGTGCTGGCCCTCACTGCTGCTCCCCAGGGAGGAGCAATGCTGCTTCCAGCTGCTGATTCGATCTCACCAGCAGGATGGGATTTCTCACAGCCCAACACACGGCAGAGCCAGGACACGCATCCCCGCAACCGGTCTGCTTGGGGTTATGAAATCAATGACGTGACAGCGACAGCTTAAGCAAGTGTGGTCCTTGGGCACTGCATGTTTACCACAGTTGGTTATATTTTGTTGCTGCCAGCTCCCCTCTCATTGGGGTCACCACCTCAAGGGTGGTTACAGCTCAACTTGTTGGAGCTACAACCAGACGGTGAAGGTCTGGGGCACCTGAGCGGCAGCCAGGCTCGAGGTTGGTCTTATCTAAGCCTTGATTTCAGGATTAAATAAAAACCAAGCACCAGGAAGGCGGCACGTATCAGTGACCACATCTGAGGGAAGGGGGAAAACCTCGCAGATCACTGCCTAGTTTGCTGAAATGGTAACAGAGGCTAAGTCCACAGTCAGCAGTAATTAAGTCATATACTTCAGCCTTGGCTTCGCTTTTTCCCTAGGGTCTAGGAAACCAGAGGAGAGGGCAAGCTACCCTCTATCATTCGATTTCTTTGGCATGTTAATGCATTCCTAAATTAATCATCATCAAGTGACAATCTCTCCTTCATCTTAACAGACTGTGCAGTGGCCTCAGTAAACCTGCTGGCTTATGCAAGGCAGCTGGAGCCTTAGCAGAGCCTCTGATGAAAACCAAAGCACTTCACATCAGGAAAAACTCCCCCAGCTCTTACTGCCTATAATCCAAACCAGCTGCCTGCCTGCTCTGCTCTGCTCCTAGAACCATGAACCAAGGGCTTTGTGAGAAACCAAATAAAGGGATGCATCACCCTGCAAGCCAGGCTAAGGCCTAATACTGCTTGATCTGGCATCGGGCTACAGGCAAAAGACAAATTCAACTTAGGAGAATTCAGGGACCTGTAAAGTTCAAAGGCCTTTCATTGATTTCAATCATTAACAACCACCTAGACTGCTGCAGAAGGAAGTATATCTGATCTAGCCTTTAAAATCCTCAGTTGAGGTGCAATAACTAAGCCTTAGGAATGAAAAGGCAAATATCCCATTGGGGGAGGGCAAGGAAGGTGCTAGGGCAGCCACAGCAGCACACAAACACGTTTGTCTCACTTACAGCCTATACTAGGAAACATTTACTTCAGGGAGAAGGTCCTCATAAAAAGTGTCTATGTATTTATACTGTTCTTCGAAGTCCACGTCAATCTACATGTTTGTGTTTCTCCCTCTCATTAACTTCTTCCTTAGGAAAATATGACCAGTGGGCTATTGTTCCTTTATTTGGAGAGAATCTAAACAGGCACCTTCTGGAGTGTAAACATAGAAAAATTCTACCCTGCTTCACTCCTGCTTGAGAATTCGAAACGAGTTCTCCATGCCTGGCACCTGAGTCTCTTTTTATCTTACTGTTATTTTCACTGGGGAGGGAAGAGGAGGGCAAGAGATGAAACACAAATTTCCTGAGAGGGAAAGATGATAGCTGTTTAAATGATAGTTGCAATCTCATGGCACAAAAATAGCTTAGATGTGTTCCCTTGTGCAGATTTAGGACACTAAGCAAGCACCTAGAAATGAAAACTAAACACTTTACTCCTGTAAAACACAATTACCCAATATTTCAGCCCCAGATAATGGCTACAACTACATATTGGCATGTGTGTGTGCTCGCGTTCAAAATAAGTCCAAACACACCTATCAGCTACCAAAATAGCAGCAGCGGAAATGTTCTTTTTCCAGTTAAAGTAATAGTCACTCAGATCAAAGTCATCAGCAAAACGAACATGGACTTCAGAGCACATTAAAAGGGCATAAATGTAAATACTTCCCTGCTTGGTTTAGCCTCCTGCCAAGCCCTGCCTGCGCCATCCCGTGTTTCCCCAGCGAGCGCTGCTGAAGTCACCAACACCTCATGCAGGAAAAGAAAGGCAGCTCCTTGCTCGGCTCGAGGTGTTGGTGATGTCAGGCCCGGAGCAAGGAAAAGCCGTCGTCAGTGCTCAGATCTCAGCGGGGGGGAAATAAACCCAAAGATTCCAGGTCACCTTTAGCACCGAGAAGCAAAACAAAGGGATCATTCTGGTCTCCAGCACCGCTTTTTGGGTGGCTGCCATGAAGAGAAGGAAGCGAGCCCAGAAGGCGCTCCGAGGAGGTGCAAGATGTGCAAAGCTCAACTGGAAATACTGAGATTTAAGAGCCACATGGAGGGATCTCCTGGCACCAGCCAACCCCCGCCTGCGGCAGCGGGGCTGCCGTCAGAAAGTGGCTTTTGCTTCAGTCCCCTGCAAGCAAAGCAGGTGACACTTGATACCTGGGGTGGACTTTCCTATCTGACAGTGTCTTCTGCTCCTAAAGCAGCTTCAATCCGAAGATCACAGCTTTTAGCAGTAAAATTAGGTGTAAATAACCTCTGACGGGCTTTATTTTCCATGTAGGAAAGAGCCCCAGAGGAACAGATTTAACTAGCTCATGCAATAAGTAGCACAACTGGGATTAGGGCAATGGCATCTGTTGTGACGCTGACTTTAATGACAAGGACATCTCTTCTCTGCTCTTCCTCTGATCGCTGCCAGCTACCACATACATGATTCTGTTCTGTCATCACTTCTCACATGGCCCTGAAGATTTGCAAAGCACTTCAACAATGTCTGCCGGTCTTCAAGCACTGCACATGGGGCAGAGCTGCAAGATCCCTCCCAAAGGGTTACGCAGGGCCAAGCTTACATGTCCAGTAATACCAGGGATAAATAATGAGTCCCTGATAACAACACAAGCTGTCGGTAGGGACTCAGCCTGAGCCTGCTGCATCTGGCAAAACGGAGCACCGTTGCTTCAGTTTGCTTCTTTGAGCGCAAGTGTTAAACAAAAAGATAGAGTAAATGAGGATAATGATAGAAAAATACCAGCAGGGTGCCACTAACATCTTCATTAGCAACCTGAGAGAGGATGCAAACAGCACGGAAATGAGATCTGCAGATAATGCTGAGCAGGGAGCGGGTGACAGCATCATAAGGACTGAAATAACAGAGAAGTCATGGGAGGGACAAAGCAGGAAGAGTCTCCCTTGCCTATGGAAACAAATGGCCACAAGTCACAACAGACTTCTATGGCAGCTGCACCACCACAGGACAGTGAGCAAGACAGGGAAGTGTTTCATCTGCGGGTGGCAGGAATAATCTGCAGACGTGCAGGCTTGTCCTGCACTTGCGGAAGGATTTCTTCTGGAACAAGTTTCAGATACGAGCTTGTGAAGAGAAGCGTGAGGCAAAGCACAGTGACTGAAGAGAGCAGTATTTGTATGCAAAACCATGTCATCTTCCTCTCCCACTTTCCCTGAGCTAGGAGTTGTGCTTGTACCCCAAGAAACACTGGATTACACTGCTGACAAGTGGTTTTGGTGCTGGTTGCTGATGAACCTGGGCTGAATCACCAGTGTGAGCAACTGGGATTTCCTACTCCCAGTGCAATCCAACTCACATTTCTGAGCTGGCACTGCAATGCTTTTTCACCTTGCTAGCACTGCAGTTAAATGAATCTCAGCTTCATTCAGATGCACTTGCTGATGATGATAGTCCATAAAAACACCCATTTCCTCATAAACCAACTTCAGAAAGAGGCTCAGTTCTCAGAGTTCAATCTTACCAGCTAGGGAAATGAACACTACATAAAGCAATCCTTGGGGGAAAATGGACAAAACCACTGTAAAAAGGCAGAAAACGAGGAATTACAAATAGTTTGCAATATGGGAGAAGCAAAAAGCCAGTGAAATATAAAACAGGAATTGCCACGATACTGAGAAGAAGTAAATCTCTCGCCAACAGGTGTAGTAATAGTGCTCCTGGAAGACATTGCTCTTCCTCCCGTGCCTCTGTGGCCAGGCAGTGCCAGCAGACTGGGAGGCATTTGCAGAGAACACAGCTCCTTGTGAGGGTCCTCCATGGGAGGATCAAAAGCTGGTCGCCTACAGCGCAATTTCCAGATTGGAAGAAGCTGTCACAGCCATTTTATCAGTGCCTGGAGAATGTATCCACAAAGAGGAGGAATTGTTACAGACAGAAAAGAGAGACCAAGGTGTACTTTTCCACCACTGTTACAGACAGCAGAAGCAGGAGAATCTCCATTGAAGACCAAATGGCAAATGAGTGGATGCTACAGAAGAAAACCCCTAGGGTCCTCTCCTCTCTTTAAAGGCCTGCTCCATACAAGGCCAAATACTCCACTAGATTTCATTGTACTCCAGTCCCAAAGCTCCCTCTGCTGCTCATACTCCAACCTCTCCCCCTTCCACCTTAGACTGAACAGACACCACCTTGTCAGAAACACTCTTTTCATCTCTAGTTTCCACGCATCTACCCCTGCTACAAAACCTCACAGGGCTTGGGAAAGCCAGGAGAGCACTTCATGAGAAGGAGCCCCAGGTGCTGGTGCCTCTCCAACCCTTCTTGGCAAGAAGATGCCCATCAGCCTGGGGGATTCCTCACAAGATGGTCTCAGTTCACTCTCAAGCCCTGCATGGTCTGGTCATTCCCATCACACCAAACCTGTCTGTACAGGGGCAGTGAGGTGGAGAGGTAGGAAGCAGCACCAAGAACAGCTATGTTGTGCTTGGTGTTACTCCCAGGTAAATCCACACCAGCTACTCCCAATGCCCTCCTCTGTGTGCCAAAATTGGCCTCCAAAAAGAGCTGCTCTATGAATTTCCTGTCCTGAAGTGTCCAGGACCATCCTTCCTTCCCTTTTCAAAGATGGATGTAATAGCCACCTTTCTACAGTTACCAGGGTCCTCTTCTGATCTCTGCAACCCTTCCAAGGTAAGAGTGGCCTCACAAACACACTGCCACACTCTCAGTGTATCTGGATGCACACCATCAGCACTTACGGGCTTCCATTGGTTGAGATTTCTCAAAAGACTCCCAGTTCTACCTCCCTTCGCTACAGGTGGTCCCTCTCCTCCTTGAACTCTGCCTCCAGGCATGAGATCTCTGGAAGACCTTGCTATTGAAGCCTAAGGTGAAGAAGGCCTCAACACCTGTCCCCGGTCACCAAACCTCCTGCCTCATTCAGAAAGAGGCCACTTAAATGTCCCTTGAGGAGTCCTGATCTCCTCAGTAATCTGCAGCTGTCCCTCCCTCCCTCCCTGTATCTAGGGGCTCTGATGTCTCCTCTGCAGGGCCTCCATGAAGCCCCGGCTGCTCTCCTGTTCATCCTCCCTGGTGGGAGGGTGCTCACCTCCTCCCACAGCTCCTACTCCTGCTGACTCTGCTCTGACCAGAACACAGCTCTCACCAGTGAGGCCACTGTGACCTCCAGCTCCAGGAAGAAGCACTGGGCAGCTCCAGCAGCTACAGATCTAGATGGGCCAAGCACCCTCCCTCATACCAGGGTACTTGATCCTGCTTTGGAAGCCACATTCAGGTAACAGGTAAGCTCTTGAGTTTGCCAAAGGAGGATGAAAACAAGAAATACAACGTTAATGCCTTGCAGGGCCTTGTCTTCCTCAGTCAAGCACTGCCACAGCATCTGGTGAGCATCCATCTGTGCAGCAAGGGGAGTAACGGCTGCCCCAATCCCTTGCAGCATTGGTTCAATTAAACAGGCACAAGTCCTTACTGAAAAGGGTTTCAGAGTATGTGAGGAACTAGTTTCAACCAAACTATCTCACCACCAGAGAGGCTGATGATGGATTTAGGCTGTATTAGCCCACTGCATGCTTCCACCACTGCTGAAATGCATTTTCTCAGTCCGTTTTCTTTGCAGGCATACAAGACCACAGTGGTTGTGTCTTCTCTCAACACAAGTCTAAAATCTCCATTCACTGCCTTTTGCAGAGCATCTCATGGAGGTGAGTTACACTGTTTAAAGCTGCTGGCTAATGCAAGCTTGCAAAGGTTTGTTTGCTGTACTCACCTGCTCACTAAATTGCTCTTGCGATAAGCAATCAGTCACGTCCACACAGCCCAGGAGGCATCCGGAGGGATAATCGCCTGGAAATTCCACATCTGCAGCAATAGAAACATCTCTTCAGGGATTCCACATCACCACACACATAGCTGGGGTCTGCTAACCCCAGGCGCCCTTCCCTCTCCTCCACACATTTCTACCTTTTGAGGCACAAGGAGACATACAGCCATTTTAGCACCCCATCATTCCTTATCCAGTTCAGGATCTTCACCATGACAGGACTAAGTTCGGGAGATTTCATTATATAAACACCTTTCCCTGCTTAGCTTCTGACGGAGGAACACAGAGTGTGGGAAGAGCTCCTCGCTCTGATGAGGGGGCAGGCAATCCTGCTGCATGACATTTAAACTGGGTGACGCACAGAAATACTGCACAAACAGACACAGAGTGCAGCCACCAGCACCCTCCTGCCCACATGAGAGAACATCTTCCTGAGGACCTGCAGCTTTTCAATCCTGATTTCCACAAGGTCAGAATCCATGAAAAGCCTTTAACATCACTACAAACAGACTGAAGTACAAGCCACTGCACACGCACCAAGCACGTGCTTGACTGCTTCTTGCTTGAGCCAAGAATAAAACGAAGTCTGCTGCTGCTGCAGAAGTCAGGTGCCATTCAACAGTGCTTGTGGTTTGAGTATGTGATCAGCAGCAGGACGAAGTTAAATGCTGCCACCAGACCCATGTGGCTGATGACATGCAGAAAGGATGAAGAGAATTTCAAGAACAGAAGGTTAAAAAGCAAAGCAGCAATAACTGCTCAGCAGAGGCCTTTCTGACACTGCTCATTACGTGGCTCAATGTACCAATAATACAAAGATCCAAGGAGAAAAGTTCACCTTTCCGGAGCAGCATCCTGTAGGTGGTCTCCAGTTCAGAGACTTCCTGAGGGGAAGGTCTTTTAGCAGTAGCTGCAATCCACAACCGCCCCCTATGAGAGGTGTACCAGGTCCTGCCCTCCACCCTAGAGGACAAAGCAGAATTTAGGACTTAAATTTCAGCAGAAATCACCCACATGGACAGGTTTTTCAATCAGCTGTTTCACTAATGCAATCCCTGCTGCTAAGCTTTGCCCTGACTATTTCAACACAAAGCAACGTGTCAGCGAAAAGCTGAGATGGGCAACAAATAATGCCACAAGCAGAGCATGTCCTTATGGCTTCAGACCAACAGCAAAGGACATCAATCCCCTGCAAGCACAGCAGTATTCCAGATACATCCATGGG
Organism: Pezoporus occidentalis; assembly: GCF_034315485.1. Classification (NCBI taxonomy): domain Eukaryota; kingdom Metazoa; phylum Chordata; class Aves; order Psittaciformes; family Psittacidae; genus Pezoporus; species Pezoporus occidentalis. Next base: position 23,190 of record NW_026913415.1, read on the forward strand.
GCAATCTGCTCATGCAATACCCTGACAAGCTCAAACAGTTCTGCATGGTAAGAACACGTACAAAGCAGTTGTTAGCTGCAGCTCCTGGGCTCCCAGAACAGGCACCAGGCCCTGCAGCTGTACTGGGGCAGCCAACAGCATCCATATACCACCGGGATGCAAAGCCAGGCACAGGAAGATTTACAGTGTCTTTAGCTTGGGAAGTGAAAAAGCTTTGCTCCCTAGAATGAAAAATTCTGTGAAGGGGAAAAAAAAAAAAGGCTAGAGAAGATTCTTTGTTTCATACGAATAGCAGGAAAGGTGAATTAACGTGCCAGGGATGCTGGGAGGAAGGAGCTTCACTTTGTAACCTGATTCTGGAGGGGGAAGTAGTGGCAAGGGGTGTCCATGTGGTTGTGTTTTTCAAACAAAGCCTAGTGCCACTGTTTGCTTCTTTACAACGCTCAAAAAGACCAATAGAACATGTCACATCTTCAGCCTCTCTGCCTGTCCAAGTCCACAAAGGTACATCCCAACAGCAGTGCAGAAATCCCAGCCTCTAATTTACCCACGGTGAGAAAACTTGTACCCTCCAGGTTAGCTACTCTCCTGAAAAACAGCATCACCAGCTTCCCAAACCAGGAGTACACTGGAGGAGGAAGCACAGCTTCCAAACGGGAGCTCTCGGTAGGCATCAGAAGCTATCCCCTGAGGAACACAACTTGTCGTCTCACCTACAAAGCAAGAGCTGACCAGGACATATCACAGCTCAGGCCACTCCTTTACCTTTTAATTCCTCTTACAAGCAAGGAAGCCCAAGGCTGGTGCATGCTGAGGCACCAGCCATCATCTGAGATCTCCTGCAACTCTCGATCCTGAATCCGCAACCTGTTTCTCTCGGAGTCAGGCTCATTTTCGGTGTCCATGGAATGGATGGGTTTCCTGTGTGGGAGCAAACCAGTTTGGTCCACCCACTTCAGTGTTCAAAAGAAACAAGAAAGATGTTAGCACCGCTCTAGGAACAGCAAATATCAAGTGTAAATCCTATTTGAAGTTTTCCATCATTTAAGGACAGAGGTGTTACTCTTACTGGGATCACTTTTACTTACTTCCCTGCAAACCCACTCTGTTTCCATGCCATGCTTGGCAGTAGAAAAAGCAAGGTCATGCTCTGCTCCATGAAGCTTCTCCTTTCTATGCATCACAGCTGCACAATGGATTTAAAGAATAAACTTCTTCCTACCATCTAATCCAAATCTCCCCTCTGTCATTTTAAGGCCATTCCCCCTCGTCCTATCCCTACCTGCCCTTGTAAAAAGCCCCTCTGCAGATTTATTTGTAGGTCCCCTTTAGGCACTTGGAAGGCTCAGAGAGCCTGAGATATATAAATAATGCTGAAAAAGTCACACAGCCTTACACTGAGGTTAAAACACATTCCTGAAAAGGAGGCAGGAGATTAAAACTTGGATAAACCAAGAGCAGGAAACAGAGCAGGGCACTGGCAAATGTTCTTTGTCCCCAGCTCAGATGGCTAACAGGGATCTCAGACACTGGGGAGGACAGAGGTACTACAGCCGTGCCAGAATTCACAGTTCTTATGCTCAACTCTCCCAGAGTTAGTTGCTACTCCAGAATAAATCATTCAACCCACACTGACCAAAGGAGCAGGCTGAAGAAGACGGGGATTCACTAGAACACCAGGACCCAAGGTTGTCTTTGCTTCCGGGCTCCTGGCTGGCTCGCTCAGTGTGCCACGATTCATGGCTTCAATGGTTTCATCCAACCTGCAAGCACAAAAAGAGACATGAAAACTCCCCCCGGCAACGTCTCCTTTCTCCCCACGCGAACATGTCTGAGCCACAGCATCTCCCCTAACTATACAATCTCCTCACTCAGTCTGATTCCCAGTTTGAACAGTCACTCTTCTCTACCAGAGAAGCTCAGCTTGCTTTGAATTTGAGTTGAATTGGTTCTGTTGGGATTAGCCTTCTGCAACATCTCTTTCCAGGGCAGCTTAACCTTTAACAGACACACCAGCTACTGAAACCCTGTGCAAGCCTCTCACACGGGAGCTTAGCAGAGGGGCTCAGCAGAACTGTACTGAAAGAGATGATATGCTGCAAACCAGAAAGACCCTCAAGGAAGAAAAGAACCTAAACCTACACCCTCACACCAGAGGCACCCTTCAAGGGATCAGCTTGCTCAGCTTTCCTTACGCTTGCTCTCCAGATTTAGCCAGACCCCGTCACCTCCAGCTGTCACCTCCTTGCTCTCAGGCACACCGTGGTGCTGCCACCTCTCACTCACATGCTGTGGTACTCCGCCATGCTGTTGTCCTCCTCCAGGATCTGCCTGCCAGCGAAGTCGATGGTGATTTTCCTGGCAAGCCGAGAGGCGTGCCGCAGCTCCCGCAGCTCCTGCTCCCTCTTCTGGAGAGCTTCCCTCTCCTGCTTGGAGAGCCACTGGTTGGAGTCAGTGGCAAAGTAATCTGATTCATCATCGATGACCTGGGTGCGGCGCACACTGGTGAGAAACAACCAGAGCAGCAGCAGATGGGCATGGTGGGACAGTGACACAGCACTGACTGCCCCAAACCTGCCCTCCTGCCAGATCTTCTCTGTTCTTGAGAGAGCGAGACCTGAGCTGTCAGGGACATAAAGCCAGGAATTCAGCCTGGAGAAGAGAAGGCTCCTGAAGGGGAGACCTGAGAGCAGCTCCAGTGCCTAAAGGGGCTGCAGGAAAGCTGGAGAGGGGCTTGGGACAAGGGCCTGTAGGGACAGGCCAAGGGGAATGGCTTTAACCTGCCCGACGGGAGACTGAGATGAGCTCTTAGGCAGAAGCTCTTCCCTGGGAGGGTGCTGAGGCGCTGGCACAGGGTGCCCAGAGAAGCTGTGGCTGCCCCATCCCTGGCAGTGATGAAGGCCAGGCTGGATGGGGCTTGAAGCAAGCTGTTCTAGTGGAAGGTGTCCCTGCCCATGCAGGGGTTGGACTGGATGAGCTTTAAGGTCCCTTCCAACCCAAACCAGCCTGGGATTCTATGATTCTATGAATTCCAAACAGGACCTATTTGAGGGGTTTACTCTTGTGCCATCAAACTCCAGCATTAGGGTGTCTTTAGCTACAGCCCAGGTTTTAGAAGGAACCCTCTGATGTTTCTGTCGAAGACAGCTTAGCCTGCAGTGCATTTGTGCTATCTCACCACAGCTGGTATCTTACCTTGTCCTGTCAAACTCCAACAACTTGTCTTTGTGTTTCACAGCCATTTCCAGGCCTGCTTTGAGTCTGGCCTCTTGGCGAGGCAGTAAGTCTTTGCTTATGGCACTCAAATTCCCCGAATTTTCAGCACCTAAGATAGATAACAAATCACAGCTCAACAGCCAGTTGTTTAAAGCCCACTCTTGGCAGGCCTGGCTGAGGTAAGGCTCCCTAAAACAAACACCATTTGAAGGACTTTGCCCCATGATCAGCACCTTTGCAAACCAGGTTCAAGTCTCAATTTTCCCTCTAGCCTCTCTGAGAGTCCTTTCTCCAAAGAGGAAGAAGCATTTAAACACTACAGTGATAATGGCCAGGTAGTGTTTAGAGAGAAAGTCCTGGTCTTTGATTCTCCTTCACCCTTGCCTAACAATTTGGCCTACCTAAATTCTGCCCATCTACAACCACAGACCCTGAGTTCTCTCCTAAAAGCCAAATTCTCTCCTAAGTGTTGTCACCTCCACAGAGAGACTCTTGGTGAGGACAGATCACTGACAAATGGCCAGTTAGCACAGATCAAGCCTCTGTCTGCTGCTGTGTGTGCCTCTGCAAATGCAATCCTCCCCCAGAGCACCTCAGCAGGTTTTCAGACCAGCTATTGTTAGTGAGGGAGAAATCCATTCCCAGCAACCATCTCCTCTTTCTTACCATTCCTGGCAAGGGGCCAAACCCTGACAACCAAACAAAAGAGAATAAAGACCATAAAAGGTTTGCATCAAAGCCACAATGGAGCAAACCATTTCACAGAGGACATCCTGCAGGCTAACACCTTTCTTTCAGCAAAACAAAAAAGCCTGTGTTCCCCTGTTGTGCTGATCCAAGACAAACAGCTAATCACATTTCAGCTTTCACCTATAGAGACAAGGCACAAAGCAAGGCCTGGCAGGGGCAGAGGGGAAGAGCAATAAAATGGGTAAGAAAAGAAGATCCTGAAGTACATCGGCATAAACAGAGCAAATTACGATCAGCCCTTACTCTCAAGAACTTACAGGACCTCCTGCCACCCCAGCAGCTCTAAAGGGAAGCTGACACCAAGACCCAGAGTAAATATTTCCCCAGTTCTTCAGCAAAGTGTATTTTCTAAACCAAGAACACTGTGACCTTGGCTATATTTCAGCTAAACACAGACAAGCATCCCCATAACGCAAAGGTCTTCGCTGGGAGACTGGGTATCATTTCCTCTCGCTTTCCTTGGCTTTGTCCCTATTTTTAGCTCCCCAGATAAGTGTAAGACAAGAAGGACCATTAGAAGATATTAACCACCACCTCTCTAGACCCAGCAAATCAGATAGCAGCACTTCATCTTCCACAGCACACATTCCACATGAGACTTATCCTCATTTTCAAGGACTGCTACAATGATCCAGTTCATGTGATTGATTCAGCAATGCCTAATGAGCAGCCCTGGGGCCTCCGCGTGAGGACATTTTATGCTGCCATTTGACACTCGCAGTTAACACCCCTGTTCCAAGTTCAGAAACGCTGCCGAGCTCTTGCAGAGAGGATACAAGGAGCCAACTTCCCAGACCTTCCCTTCCTTTTTAATGCCCACCACAGACACTGCGCAGCAACGAGGGGAAGTGGCTCAGTAAAGTCTGTAGGAAATAAAGTTCACGGCTGTCCTGGCAATTCACATCCCAGAGGAACACTCAGGTGTCAGCTCCCAAGAAAGAATCACCTTTAGACTTTGCCAGCAATTCTTTATAATTGGATGAATGGATCTAGACAATTTCCACACCAGGACACAAGCACTCTCATTTCTGCACAACATCGAGGCAAGTGTAGCGCAGGGAGGCAGAGGAGGGCTCCTGCTGATGTACAGCTGATTGGACTCATTATATTACACGTATAAAATTGATACTGACCTGCCATAAGCTTCTTCAGCAACTTCTGGCTCTTGTTTGAGTCCCGCTGAAGGATGTCCTGCTCTTCTTTAGTGCACACCTAAGGAAAGAAAAAGGAAATGAAGCCTTGAGAAGGATGACACATTCTTGACCAGCTTCGGAGCCTGGGACAACAGCTATGGGTAAGCTGCTTAAAGCACTAGACTAGTCCACACCTCCCTCCCTTCAGTGTTATTCACACAGGGAGACTCCCAGTAGCTCATTCTTTCCTAAAAGCAATCCATGAGAAATGTACAGCTTGGTCCTTCTCAGTTCTGTGGGTGGGCATGCTGCTAAGTGATCTTGAAGGATGAGAAATGCACTCAGAACCTCCCGAGCAGATGACCAAACACAGAACACTAAATACAGAGGTCCTCCCTCTTAGTTGGCCACTTCCAATTAAACAGATCCTTAAAAATAGCACAGAATTGGATCTAAAGCATTTTCTTCATCCCACCAATGCTTTCCTCCCTCCTGAAGTTAATTTTACCTAATCTACTATCATCACCTTGCCCCCTTTCTCCAAAAGGTGCCCTTTCAACCAAACACAGGGTGTAACAGATATCCCAAATGATGTTCACTACACAAGTTTGGGAGGGAAGTCAGCACGCCAGCCCTGGCTGCATCTCCTTCCCCTTACAAGGCTACAGGGGCCGTGCCTAGGATGAGGCTGAAGCCGTCCATGTGTTTTGGACACAGGTGTGATGCCTGGGACAGCCATGGGTGACTGTCATAAACCCAGCAGCTCCAAAGTGATATAAAGTATGAGGGAAACCTCTCCACTCTCTGATAGGGGACATCATAAAAGGAACATAAAGTGACTCAAAGCCATGGCAGTTCTCCCTCCCCCAGAATGACATTGTAGAGGTTCTTCTCTGTCTAGCTTTAGAGGCTGGGGAACTTTGATCCTAGAGGCTAATTCAGCCCCACTGCATTCCAAAGCCCTGCAAACTACACTGAGCTCAAGCACAGCAAATAACACCCTCCTTGTTACTAACCAGAGCTCCACAGAACAAGCAGGGCCCAGAGCCCTCCTGCTCGCAGACAATGCGCCCACAATCCAGGCAGTTGTTGATGAGTTTGTGCTTCTGGCCCAGGCACTCACAGGCGTACCGCCCGGGCAGCAGCACTGCCAGCTTGTCCTGCCCCTCCTTGGTGTACAGGTTGACGTATTTGGGCTTCTTCTTCGAGGAACTGCTCATGCTGCCAACTCCACTGTTGCTCTCCTGTGCCTGAGAATCAAACCAGGAATAAACTGTATTTGCAGGGCAACACCGACAGAAAGGGAAAGCATTGACCCTGGTGCAGGCTGGGGAGACTGGAATGGAACTTGGACCAGACCCCAGATTCAATGGAAAGACAAGCTTAAGCCTGCCAGAAAGGGTCCAAGGAATCTAAACAAAGCAAGGACATAAGGATGTTGCTGATTCACTTGATATTTGCTCCCTCTGACAGCTAAAACTGCATGGGTTGAGGTGGCACATGTGCCGTTCAGTGTTCCAGCCCACAGGATCAGTTCACAGGTACTGAAGAGCTGCAAGCAGGAGGTCAGCTGTGCCCTGATTTACTTTCAAGGGCTATTTAGGATACAGCAAAGCCCTGTGTGCCTTGGGTCAGGCTTTGGATGAGGGACCAAGCTTTGGGTCAGGCCCTAGTAGAGAAACCCTGATGAGAAACAAAGCGAGATATTGTAGACAGTGGCCGGATTAATCATCAAATAGTGGAATTCTCCATTTTCTCCCTCAGACCTTACACCTTGATGGAAGAAACAAAGAGCTCCTCCTCCCACCCAACATCTACAGCAGGTACCACTGAGAACAAATGCTTGAGGAGTTAATTGCAGAAATTAATTACAGCACAGAAATCATTCCAGGGGAAGAGAAGAAATCCAACTGCTCCCATTGCTCTGGCAATACTCAAAACCAGATGCCTTGAGAAATAAGCACAACACATTCCAGGCACAAACCTGTCTCATAACACTAGATGAGGTTGGTTTCAGCCATGGACTGCCCACCAGCCACAGCCACAACTGACCAGGAGCTGTGGTCCCTTATCTATTTCAGCAAGCAGCACTCCAATAGAAATGCACTCTCTGGCCTTTAGCTGCTGAATCTGTGACACACTTGAAAATTCCCTTGCAGTGCAAGCACAGCTTTTCTTTGCCTCTCCTCTACAGTGTCTCTCAACAACAGAAAACAGGGTTTATCAGAAAACCTTTCCCACAAAACCTACTTTCACTCACCACAGAACAACTCATGTTTTCTGTGTGCTGCATGCTAGAGGATCACTCCTGCTCCCCACCACACCCCAGCAAGCACTGCTCTATGCCTCATGTTGCTTTTCTCCAGGCTGGTGCTGCACTGTGGCACTGGGACGCCTCTTGTCCTGACTCTTTTTGCCTGCTCTCAATAGCACTGGTCTAGTGACAAGCAGATGCAGCATTCCCAGCACCCCAGTTCTGCCCAATGGCATTTCTGCCACTACCAGATTAAAATGCTACTGTCATGGAAAAATAGAAACAACAAAACCAGACAACGCAACTGTGTTCAGCAAACATTGCAGAGTGTTCCTGATTTTATATATGTAATTTAGTTAGCTTAGAAGATAACTACAAGGAAATGGACCACTACTATCCCTTTTTACACCCCAGTTCAAAAAAGGTGTTATTTTGTCTTACAAAAAATTACTTTCACAAACACTTTAAGCATGTTGAACTCATAAAGTTCAACAAGACTAAGCGCAAGGTCCTGCCCCAGGGTCAGGGCAACCCCCAGCACAAACACAGGCTGGGAGAGACCGGATGGAGCAGCCCTGAGGAGAAGGACTTGGGGTACTGGCTGAGGAGCAGCTCCCCATGATCCAGCTTCAGTGTGTGCTTGAGCACAGACCCCCCCGTGTGCTGGGCTGCACCCCCAGAGCGTGAGCAGCAGCTCAGGGAGGGGATCCTGCCCCTCTGCTGCGCTCTGGGGAGACCCCCCCTGCAGCCCTGATCCAGCTCTGGGGCAGCAGCACAAGAGGGACGTGAAGCTGTTGGAGCGAGGCAAGAGGAGGCCATGGAGATGCTGCGAGGGCTGGAGCAGCTCTGCTCTGGAGCCAGGCTGAGAGAGCTGGGCTGGGGCAGCCTGGACAAGAGAAGGCTCCTGAAGGGGAGACCTGAGAGCAGCTCCAGTGCCTGAAGGGGCTGCAGGAAACCCAGAGAGGGGCTTGGGACAAGGGCCTGCAGGGACAGGCCAAGGGGAATGGCTTTAACCTGCCAGAGGGGAGACTGAGATGAGCTCTTAGGCAGAAGCTCTTCCCTGGGAGGGTGCTGAGGCGCTGGCACAGGGTGCCCAGAGAAGCTGTGGCTGCCCCATCCCTGGCAGTGTTCAAGGCCAGGCTGGACACAGGGCCTTGGAGCAAGCTGCTCTAGTGGAAGGGGTCCCTGCCCGTGGCAGGGTTAGAGCTGGATGAGCTTTAAGGTCCCTTCCAACACAAACCGGTCCATGACTCTATGATCCTTTGTTAACATTTGATACTACTTTTCCCTATGTCCTGGGCTCAATGCACCCTCAGCCCCCAGCCACATGTAGCCTGCCCTCATGTACCAGACACACTCACCCTGGCCAGGTCGAGCGGGGTTTTTACCTCCTCTACATATGCGCTCGGTTCTGCGTGGGCAGGTGCCTCCTGCTTGTTTCTTCCTTTGCGTTTACCCTTTTTCACTTGGTCTCCAGCCCGCGGCATTTCCAAAGTCTCTGGAAGCATGTGTAAGCACAAGAAAGAGTGAGTAACAGCAAGAGAAAGATATCCATTCTTACTCAGTGAATGAAATGGCTTTACACCGTCACAACAGACAGAAATAGGAGCAGGCACGAGCATTTCTGACAACTAATTGTTTATAAATTGAATAACTGAGTAAAGCTTATTTGAGACTTCAATTCCTTCCTCCCCATAGCACTCACCATCCCTTTTCCGATATGCTGGCGCAGGCTCAAGTGGCAGCTGGGAGCATTTCCTCCACTGGGCTAGCAGCTCTTCCACAAACTGACTCTTCTTCCCATCAGTCCCCTGGATGAGGTCAACAATGTACTCCCGGATCTCGTCCTCGTTTGTTATTGACAAGATATACCTGTGAGGGGTGAGGATGGAGAAAAATGGGTAAAGGGCCTTCTGATATGAGGAAAGCAACAGACTAATTGCACACATATGCAACTTATGTCTCTCTTTTCTGTAGAGACCATGGTATGAAATGGGTTTATAAGTCAAATTTTGAGGGAAATCTCTTGTGGCTATTTCCCTGAAAAAAAAAATTATGAGTTATATTACTGTAATGGCTTTAATCTGACAGGAATGGCTTTAACCTGCCAGAGGGGAGACTGAGCTGAGCTCTTAGGCAGAAGCTCTTCCCTGGGAGGGTGCTGAGGCGCTGGCACAGGGTGCCCAGAGAAGCTGTGGCTGCCCCATCCCTGGCAGTGTTCAAGACCAGGTTGGACACAGGGGCTTGGAGCAAGCTGCTCTAGTGGAAGGTGTCCCTGCCCGTGGCAGCAGTTGGAACTGGATGAGCTGGAGGGTCCATTCCAGCACGAAGCACTCTGTATTCCTATGCTCTTCCTTCCCGTTCCAGCACAGACACACCCACCCCGATGCTCCAGCTCCCACCAAGCCATGCAAAACACGGAGTCGCACAACGCGCTCCTGCGGACACACACGAGACAGCGGCGCGCCCTCCCTCCGGCCGGGGAGCTCGGAGAGGGCCGCTCTGCCCACACCGCCTTCCCCCGGCGCTGGCCGCAGCGTGCCCCGCTCACCTCACCACCTCCTCGCCCACGTCCAGCCCGAAGTCCCCGCGGAGCTGCTGCACGCACCAGGCCAGCAGCGCGCTGGGCGCCGCCATCTTCTCCGCGAGGGACTGGAATCGGTGCCGCACAGCCGCCACAGCGCCACCTCCCCCCCGGGAACGCGGCCCTGCCGCCACCGTTCCGGGCCCCGCTGCTCTCCCGGGGCTGGAGGCGCTGGGAGTACCCCGAGGCGCACTCCGAGCCCCGCACATAGGCCGGCACTAAAGCCTGGTTAAGCAAGCACGCATGAAAGCGAACACTGAAAGGAAAAGGGAGCGATAACTGTTGCAAAGGGAGGGAATGTATTTGGGACCAACAGCCACTGAGACATCGGACCTGCGAGGGGGAAATGGTGTGGTTTCTGAGGAAACACAGAGCCCTGGCTGGGAATGGGAGTGTGAGGTCCATCACCTGGTCAAGGCGAAAGACACCGGCCCCAGCAGCTGCCAGGCTAAAGCTCGTGAGCCCTGCAGCTCACATCACATTGGCATGGCACAGCTGACACAGCGAGGCCAAGGTTTAATATGCCGTAACTTGGGAACTGGGGTGCCTGGCTTTCCACACGCACACTGCTTAGCTAAGTCTTCACGGCAAAACTTTACTTGCATGTCAGAGGGAGCTTCAGGTCCAGCCTGGAGCTACCAAATGGTTCCATCCCCATGTATGGGCTCTATGTCCGGTGTCCCTCCAGAAACAGCAACTTGCTCACTGAGGGCCTGGATTCCCCTCTGGCCCTGCCTGTTCATTGACGTGCCACCAGTCCCGTGGTGCGTTTCACCTGGGAACAGATCTTGCTGGGAACAAAAGCCCACGAAGAAGTGTCCTTTTTCACAGAGCAGTTTTCTTCCACCCTGTTCCCTGTCAGTTCACCCTGAACCCACCACAACTCACATGGGTGCAGAAATAAATGGCCCCGAACGCCGCAGGGCTTTCTGGGGTCCCGGCCGCACTGACGTGTTCTTAACATGCTTTAGGCAGGCAGCAGACTGTTGGGAGCCAAGGCTTCATCCCTGCAAGCACCTGCGAAGGGAGCAATGTCCCTCTCTCAAAAGGCTCAGTGTTTTCAGTAGCACAGCTCACCGCACCCATTGCAGTTTGTCATGGCCGAGAGCAGTGTGCCTGCTCCCCCGTGTGCTACCCGCTGCCCAGGGCAGTGAAGGGCTGGCCGGTCAGGGGAGCTGAGATCGGGCAGGGGCCATGGCCCTGCAGCCTTCAGGAGGGACGGACGTGCCCTGCCTGGGAGGGACTGCGGTGACGATTGACAGACAAGAGGAAACGGCCTCAAGCTGCACCAGGGCAGGTTTAGATGGAGCTGAGGAACAATTCCTTCCCCAGAGGGTGCTCAGGCATTGGAACAGGCTGCCCAGGGCAGGGCTGCAGTCACCGTCCCTGCAAGTGTTCACACAGCGTGGAGATGAGGCCTCAGTGCCATGGGGCAGTGGTGGCCTTGGCAGTGCTGGGAACGGGTGGACTGGATGAGTTTAAAGGGCTTTTCCAACCTGGCTGATTCCACCGCTCCATGACTCTCAGACACGCTGCACAGACTCCCCTGAGGGACCCGCGATGGCGGGGCCCGAGCTGAGGGGACGAGCGCTGAGGGGGCGGTGCTGAGGAGGGGCGGGGCCCCGCCGACCCGACGCGTTCTCATTGGCTGGCGCTTGGCCAATAGAGTTTGCCCGGAGGTGGCGGTATTTCCCGCGCGGGCCGGCAGGCGGGATGGGGAGGACGAGGGCGGAGCGCGGCGGCGGGTACCGCAAGGGCGCGGGAGCCGGGCGCGGGAGCCGGGCGGGCGGGCTGCCCTGCACCGAGCTGCCCTGCACCGAGCTGCCCTGCACCGAGCTGCCCTGCACCGAGCTGCCCTGCACCGAGCTGCACTGCACCGAGCTGCCCTGCACCGAGCTGCACTGAGCTGCGCAGGTGCCGCTCACCCCTCCGCTCTCCCCGCAGTGCTGGCAGCCCGGCCCCCCCGGAAGGTGCTGGGATCCAGCAGCCTCAGCGCGGACCGTCGCTGACTAAGAGAGGTGAGAGCGGCGTGCTCCCCTCCATCCCTCCCACGCGGCCTGTGCTGGAGCTGACGGCCGCTCTCCCCGCAGGCAAAGGCCGCTGTGTGGTGGGGAACCCGGTGTGCGTGAGGCCTGTCCCCCCTTGGCAGAGAGGCATTGGCGAGTTCCTGCAACAGCTGCAGAAGGAGAACCGGGCACCCAACGGAGAGGTGGCAGGGAGCAACAGCCAGGGGCTGACTGCTAGAATGTAGGTGTCAGCTCTTGTCCCTCTGTCCGCAGCCTCCTGAAAACCGCTGGGGCATTGAGGAGTCTATTTCTCTCTCCAGCTTGGAAACAGCACCACAGATCTCCATATCCTGAAATTGGGATGCTCTTCCCTTTGCCTTCCTTTTCCCAAGCTAGCTGTGGTCCTCAACCAGTTTCTCCTCTAAAGTTGCCTGGAGCCAGCCAAAACCACTGCACTCCTGCCAGATCTGCAGCTCACCTGGAGCTCTGCTGGGGCTGGCAGAGGTGCACAAGTGCTGCACCACAGGGCTGAGGGGCAGGGAAGGGGTGCTCGGTGTGCCAGAGGCAAAACGCAATACAAATGGGGTTTGTACACTCGAGTTCTGGTGATTGGCTGCAGCTGGGCTCTTGGGACACATTGCTTGAGATTCATATTCACTTCCTTTAAACAAAGCAATTTAAAAAGCTGTCTGAAGCATGACAGAGCTAAGCCCACCTGCAGGGCAGCAGCAGCACAGACGCAGCTGATGCTCTGTGTTATTGCTTCAAAGGGTGCCCTGGCGCTGTCAGTGTGGTCTGTGGGGTGGCATTAAACAGCCAAATCCCTGGTGCTTTCAAATAAGGGAGAAGACAATGTGCCTGTCTGCCTGCAAGGGCTGTATTGAGGCTGTCAGCTCATCCTTGGATGAAACAGATGTGATGAGTCTTCCTCTGTGACTGCTTTGAAACTGCAATTGATTTTTGAAGGAGCTGAAAGTTGTCCGTGTGTCTCTTGACCTTTGTATGCTCCTTGAAATCCTGTTTCTAGTAAAGTCTGGTGAAAAGCAGCACCTGTCTCCACTGACCTCGTGGGGCTTTGCCAGGAATGGGTACAGTAATTTGTAGTTCAGAGAAATTCTCTGTGCTCAGACACTGCACACAGACCAGAGCGATGTGATATTCTATGGCTGTCATCTCTGTTTCAGAAAGGCTTAGGAGACTGGAGGTGCCTTCTCTATGTCAGAAATTGAATTGCTCCAGTGAACTGATGCTTCTGAGATTAACTTGTGGGCTGCACTACTGACTCAAAAGGTAGCTGTGTCTTACAAACACTCTATTCTCAATTGTCAAGGGTTTTTCTCTCAAATACAGATAATATTAAGCCACCTGAGGCTCCCCCGTGAGAGTTATTCCTGAATTGTCTTGAAGGAAAGCAAACCAAGACTTCTAAGCACACCCCACCTCAGAGAAACAAAGATGTGCACTGTAGTGCTGCACACCTTTCATCTCTGCTGTTTTTTTGTTTGGCTGAGTGAGGGCTGCGTGGTGATAACCCTGTCGAGAATGCACACTGTCACTGTCTAAAACAACTGAGAGCTTCCCTGGGTGTTCTGGAGGAAGCAAGAGCTGGACTCGTTTCACTGCACAACTGGGGGGGTTGTTTCAGTCACATGGGTTGAAACTTGGGTGTGAAATGAGAATTAAGTTTGCAGGTTCCTGGAAGCGGTGTGGGACCTGCATGCAGCCTTCTGGGTCAAGAAGGATGCTTCAAGAATGTCCGAGCTGAATCAGTGTACAGTGTTTTCTGCACTGAATTAGGCTCTCCCAGTTGAAAGGTCAGTGTGTGCTGCTTCATCTGGGCTTCCAGAGATTAGGATAAAGCAGCTTGTGTCAGTCTTAGAGTCTTGGTGTGCAGTCTGGAGCTAGTTAAAGTCAGTTAGCCGCCTAGAAAAGGAGCCTTTCAAACAAGAGCTGATCGAGTTCTGCTAATCCTTTTGAATTGATGATGCTTTTTACAGAGCCCAACCCCTGCCACCAGATCCTGCAGAAGATGGTGAATCCTCTGAAGAACAACAGATGTGATGTGACCCCGACCTTAATGATAAACTGCATCTCCTGTGCTCAAGCTCGGTTTTGTACAGTTTATGGCTTACATTCAGCTGTTGTACAGAACTAAAGGTAGAAGTATGAGAGACTGCAAGAACATTGCAGTGAAATTAATATATACTTTTTGAAACTCAGCATTCAGTATAAGTTGCTGGTTTAGTTTTTATCTTGGTTTCCTTGAGTTCCTTAGAGATTCCTGCACATAGTGTAGCTTTTATGTCTTGATTGCCTCGTGCTTGTCAGAGACTTGCATGTTTGTGCCAGTTCTGGTTTTAGGAAGCAGATCCTTGGTTTTCTAATACACTGAAGCAGTCTAAAAATACATGTGTTTCCTGTCTTTAGTGAAGTAAAAATCTTCATGACAACCTCTTTGACCAACGATGGGAAAGCTGGATTTGAAAAGACGACAATGAGCTGGACAGCTCTCACTTGCTGGGGTTTAGAGATGAAGGTTAATTAAATCAAACTGTGTTCAATCATCATAGAACCATGAATCCCAGGTTGAAAGGACCTCAAGGATCATCTGGGCCAACCTTTCTAGGGCAAAGAATGACCTAGACTGGATGTCCCAGCACCCTGTCCAGCCCAGTCTTAAAAGTGTCCAATGCTGGGACACTTCCCTGGGGAGATTATTCCAGTGGCTGGTTGTTCTCACTGTGAAAAATGGGAACCCTCTTGTGTCCAGTTGGAATCTCCCCAGCAGGAACTTGTGCCCATCACCCCTTGTCTTTTCCATGGGATTCCTTGTAAAAAGGGAGTCTCCGTCTTCTTTGTAGCCACCCTTTAAATACTGGAACGTGGTGATAAGGTCTTCTCTGAGCTGCCTTTTCTTCAGGCTGAACAAGCACAAGTGATGGACTGTCCTCACACAGCTTCCTGGGTCTTGGATCACCAAGGATGCTGCAGAGGCTGGAGACAGGCTGAGGGAGCTGGGCTGGGCTACAAGAAACCTGGAGAGGGGCTTTGGGCAAGGGCCTGTAGGGACAGGCCAAGGGGGATTTTGATTTTTATGTTTTTTTGCAAACCCAGCTGGAGCGTGTGATTGCCTCTGTGGTGTGCATCTGCAATTTAATTTAGAACATAGAGAACAGGACAAGCAGAGATCTGCTCGCAAACGTAAGACCCAGCATTGACCAATTCATTAATCTCTTGGCCTCTGTATTTCCTCTGACTGTTGGTAGTCTAAGCTCTGAAATTCAAATGACTTTTTCTATGTTTGTTTGTTAAAGAACTAAGTACCCAGAGCTGACAATAGATGTCAGCAGCACCTCCAGCAACCAAACGCTGGCTGTGCCAGAGCCAGAGCAACAATCTGCCTTCAAGTCTATTTTTTAGGTAAGGTGGGAATATAGAAGCACATGGATGAGGGGCTGAAACTGTTGCCATGTCCTGAGGCTCAGTGTTACCTCACCAGGTGTCCCCAGGAAAACAGCATCAGCACCATCAGCTGCTGTGTCACCAGCTGAATTGCTGTGGCTTGCTCAAAGGCAGTGCCAGAGGGGCAGTGAGGGGAACCTGCTCCTCACAATGCATGAAAGGTCCAGGAGCAGCTTCTGACCCGGGCTGGGGGCACCTGTACCTTTTCTGGGGGATGCTGGATAAACCGACACGGTGTCATTCATTGCTGGTCCCAGCTCCTTCAAGCCAACCCAGGCCAGCAGAAGCAAGGCTTCTCTGCTGGGAAAAGAGCTGGTTCCCCATGGAATGGCCAAAACGCCTCTTGTCCCTCAGTGCTGCCGCTTGGACTGAGCTGCTGTCAGACAGGCAGAAATGTTGGGCTAGGAAGGGTGAAAAGGGGGAGGGATGGCTTGAGGGCAAAGCTCGCAAGGGGGACATGGGGGGGGGGGGGGGGAATGCGGGGTCTTAACTGCTGGCACAACTGGATTTGTGTTTCCACAGGCATTCTTGGGTGCTCCAAAAGCAACTGCAGAGTGAGCACAAACAGGGTGTTTAGGAGGGGAGATCATGTGTTTAGAAAATAAGAAATCCTAAGGGTATAATACTAATAATAATAATTCATAGAATCCCAGACCGTTTTGGGTTGAAGGGAATTTAAAGCTCATCCAGTTCCAACTGCTGCCACGGGCAGGGACCCCTTCCACTAGAGCAGCTTGCTCCAAGCCCCTGTGTCCAACCTGCCCTTGAACACTGCCAGGGATGGGGCAGCCACAGCTTCTCTGGGCACCCTGTGCCAGCGCCTCAGCACCCTCACAGGGAAGAGCTTCTGCCTAAGAGCTCATCTCAGTCTCCCCTCTGGCAGGTTCAAGCCATTCCCCTTGGCCTGTCCCTACAAGCCCTTGTCCCAAGCCCCTCCCCAGGTTTCCTGCAGCCCCTTCAGGCACTGGAGCTGCTCTCAGGTCTCCCCTTCAGGAGCCTTCTCTTGTCCAGGCTGCCCCAGCCCAGCTCTCTCAGCCTGGCTCCAGAGCAGAGCTGCTCCAGCCCTTGCAGCATCTCCATGGCCTCCTCTGGACTTGCTCCAACAGCTCCATGTCCTTCTTGTGCTGTGACACCCAGGGCAGGGCACACTGCTCCAGGTGGAGCCTCAGGAGAGTGGAGCAGAGGAGGAGACTATGTTGAATTTTGAGTCTTAGGGGGCAGAATTATCTTTGAGCAAGAGGAAGTGATGGGATAGATCTTTTCCCACCCGCAGCATCTGAAGCTTTTCCCTCTTCCAGTAATATGGAGTAATCACAAGCTGCTGCTGCTCCAGAGCATGTTCAAGCTTTTCCCAGCAGAGCCCTTCTCCCCTTGTGCCTGAAGCCAGGCAGACTGCACATTCCTGGGGGATCTCTCTGGGCTGGGTGGAAGGATCTCCTCCTGCTCGCGCCCCAGGGCCGTGCAGGGGGCAGATATCCCTGTGTGGGGATGCAAGACGGAGCGGTGGGAAAGGGCTGGGAGCTGCCGGGCTGCTGCCCTCTCAGCCCACAGAGGGAAATCCAGCGCGAGACCTCGGGGACCTCCTCACTGCATGTGCTGTGTCCAGTTACCATCACTGGCTCTTTCAGTTCCCACTCCTTGAAATGAAGTCTCTCTGCTTTGGATGATGCAATTTTAAGTTCAGGTACTGTGTGCTGATGTTAAGAGCGGTGCACAGGATGCCCTCTTGCACAGGAACACTGTTAATTTTGATGAATGCCAAGTCTGTCCATGTATATTCATGCTCTGGGGTGAATGATTAACAGGAGGTATTTCCATCAAGATCCTGATACCTTCTCATTCTATGTGGTTGCTCCTCTGCTTTCACTCTCCTACCAAAAAATTTTAATTATGTTTTTCTCTGTGACTTTGTGGTGTTTTTTATCTCTTTGCATACTCACAGCATCACCCCAGAGGACACGAGGCCTCTTTGCGCTTGTGTCCTGCAGGATCCCTCCTGCCCATGCTGCTTGTGTCGGGGTTGTGCCGCCCTGTGCCTGATCCTGAACAGGAGCCTCATTGTCCTTCCCGATGTCCCGGACAAAGCAGTATTGTCCTTCCCACAGCTCCAGCCCGGCACCCTGCGGCATCGAGCCGGTTCATCCCAACAGGAGACGCCGCAGGGCTTTCAGGAATGATAGCAGGACATTTCCCCTCTGTTCATAACTCAGGAATCGGTCCAGCTCCCACCTGGCTTACTTGAGGATGAGGAGGTGAGCATCGGCTGGGAAAACCTCCCGTGGGACCGGCCCAACCTAACTGAAAGGTTTTTAGGTCATCTGCGTGCTCCTTTTGCTCCGTACGTCTTTCAACATGGGGGCCTGTCTTGTGGTAGACTCCCAAGGGATTATCACAGGGCTAACGAGAATCTGCATGTTTAATATGACTGACCTAAAGAATGGCTTGGACTGAAATTCATAGAACCACAGAATCCCAGCCTGGTTTGTGTTAGAAAAGACCTTAAAGCTCATCCAGTCCCAACCCCTGCCACAGGCAGGGACACCTTCCACTGGAGCAGCTTGCTCCAAGCCCCTGTGTCCAACCTGGCCTTGAACACTGCCAGGGCTGGGGCAGCCACAGCTTCTCTGGGCACCCTGTGCCAGCGCCCCAGCACCCTCACAGGGAAGAAATGTTTGATGATAAACAGTATTTCAGGATTAAGATTTCTCGGGAGCTCCCAGACGGTTCAGAGCAGAAACTGGGAAAATTCAGGTGGCAGTGGGGTTTCTACTGAAGGACAGCGTATTTCAAACCACAAAGAGGGACATGGCTGCCCTGAGCCCTCTGCATCCTGCTTCAGAGTAACACCACAAGCTGCTTCCATGAATTTGTACCATTTTCTCCTTATGGCACTTAAAAAATTGGGGCTCTGAGTCTGAGCATTGCAAAAGCACTTCTTCCCTCTTCCTTTTCATCCATGGTGAGGTCATGCTAATAGTGTTCTTCCTCTTTCCATGACTAAGATCCCAAAGAAACAAGAAGGGCAAAACAAGCTCATCCCAGAGGAGAGCTTGGGATCACAGCATCAACCAGTTTGGAAAAAACCTTTAAGCTCATCCAGTCCACCTGTTCCCCAGCACTGCCAAGACCACCCCTAACCCATGGCATTGAGGCCTCATCTCCGCAGTGTGTGAGCACTTGCAGGGACAGGGACTCCACCATCAGGGTGGGCTTTGAGGTGGCTGAATTAAGACAGTCTACTTTAGATATTAATAGTGAGTTCAAAGGTGCAATGTGGTACCTGAGCCGGCAGATTGCCCAGGTGTGGCAAAAGGAGAGTACACAAAAAAAAATACGGGGAAGATTTACTAAAACTGAGCTTTTTTCCCCCCACTCAATTACGGCACCAGGGGAAATTTTACAAGCCTGCCTCGGGAATTTGGGATACTGGGGAAAAGCGATCATTTGAACATGTACACTGTGGATCCAAGCAAGAGGTCCCGGTGGCTTTCCAGAAGTAACCCGTGAATCGTTTGTGGTCGGGACAACGTGAGACACGTTTCCAGTTCTCGAGGGGGGGACACCTCAGGTGTTTGTGACCAGGGAATATCGCTCTTGTTTTCCCACCCAACACGCCCCTTTACAGACACCTCCCGCGGGTGCTGCGGGCAGAGGCGAGCGGGAGCCGCGCTTCCTCCATCTCTGGGGTTGATGTTTGTGGTTTATCGCCCCCCTGTGGGTGTTTAATCCCCTTTCACAGCCCGTTTTTGGCCTCCCAGGATGCGGCGCCTTTGCGCGGGAGGCCGAGCGCCAGCAGCGGCCCCGCTCCGCTCCCCGCAGCCGCCGCGCTACTTCCGCCTAGCAACGCAACGCGGTTGCTAGGGCGAACCTGCCGCCGCGGCGCCCCGGAAGCGGTTGTGGGCGGCGCGGGCGCGCTGCTTCCATAGGGCGGTGCTCGGCGAAGGGCGGGGTAAAGGGTTGAGCGCTTCCGGGTCGGGGCCCTCCCCGTCGAGCGCGGCGGAGGGAGGAGCGGCGGAGGGAGGAGCCGCGGCGGGGCGCGGGGAGAGCAGCGGCGGGGCCCAGCCCGGCCCGGCCCGCCTCGCCTCGCCTGCCGAGCCCAGCCCAGCGCCGCCCAGCCCAGCGCCGCCGGACACAGGTACGGGCGCGGGGGGCCCCGGGGCCGCTGCTGCAGCTGGGCCTGGGTGGTGGCGGGGCGGTCGCTGCGCCCCGCGGCCGGGCCGCTTGTAGGGGCCGCGCCGCCCGCGGTGGCGGGGGAGGCTCCGCTGAGCTCGGAGCCGCGGGGCGGCCGCGGGTCTCCTGGGGCTCTCTGGGCTCCAGCCGGGCGGAGGCCGGGCACGGAGCGGCCGGGGGGCCGCAGGGGATTCCGTAGCTCTCCTGAGGAGCGCTGGGGGGGGTCCGGCCGTTGGTGGAGCTGAGCTCCGGGGGTTCCTGTTCGTGTGTAAGGGAACCGGCCCGGTGAGAGGTGCAGTGACCTCACAATGGTTGCTCACGGGCGGCTTTCCCCGGGTGTTGTGGGCTGTGAGCTCGGTCACAAAGGGGGGACGTGGAAGGGGTGGCCTGGACACCCGCCCGCCGCGGGCTGTGGGTCAGTCCGCAGCTGGAGCAGGGCACTGCTAAGGAGGGGGCTGGAGGCAGCCTGGGGACTTTTCTTCTGAAGCTGATCGTGTTCTCAGGTGCGAGGGAAACAAAGCACTCCCTGGGAGTGTATTTATAGTTTCTTTGTGTGAAGAAGTTGTACATCCCCCCTGTATATGAAAAACGTGTGTGTGTTGTTTGGTGTTGTATGAAACTTTAAGGGGTGGGCTTCATCGCCTTGTCCAAGCTGCTCGTGAGGCTTCGTCTTCCTTCCATGTACTGTGCTGATGCTGACCATCCTTTTCAGCCTCTCAATAGTGACTTTTCAGTTGGTAGGAAGCGTTGTGTACTGCGGCCGAGCTCATGGTCAATCTTCAGTCCACGCTGCCTCCTATTCCCTGATTCATGGCAGGTTTTCCCTTCCCTGTTACGTTGTGTCACTGTGTTCAGGTCCCACTGTCCTGGGTGTGATCTCAGACCTGGTTATTTTTTTTTTATCAGTGAGCTAATGCTTGTGTGTAACCGGCCTGTGCTGCCACTCCCCATGCACTCAGGACTTGCCTTTGCCTCCTCTCAGCTCCCTCCCCCTGGCTTGATTTACCTCAATAAACCATCTCAACCCCTAGTCTAGTGCTCTGGGGGTAACTTGGTGCCTGTCAGCCTCCCGGGAGAGGATGATGGGTGAACTGGGAAGCAGGAGCCTTGTTGCTGTTGAGAAGCTATTCCCAAATATCAGCAACACTTTCACAGGTGTATTCCAAAAAGTACAAAGAGCACCTTTGAGCCCCGAGTCTGGGGAAGTTGCTCTCTTAATGCTGCAGGAGCCACGGAGGATTCCTCACTGCTTGCCAGTTGCTGAAGTTTTGGAAGTGTTGCCCAGGTGAAACGTTACTGGTAGGAGAATTTGAAGTTTATCATGTTGCTGTTGTAGTGAGATGCATGGAGTGGTTGTTTCCATGTGAAGCCGGGCTGACACTGCAGCTCTTTGAGCCAGGGATGAGCTGGAGATGCTGCCAGTCCTTGTGTAGGGAATGTGAGCGCTGGTGGGGGGGTGACCAGATCAGAAAGTAATTCCAGTCTCATGGTGTGTAGAAAAAACAGTAATTCTTAGTGAAAGCCCCCAATGTACTTTGAGAGCATGGAGGGTGGTGGTGGGGACTGGCCAGGCAGTCTGTTCTCACACTGCAGGTCCTGCTGGCGGTGTGCTGCTTCAGCTGCAACTGCAGCCTTTGGGCAAAAATGCTGCCGACTCCAGTGAAACTGCAGACTGTCCCCTTGCTAAAACCAGGCTTTACGCTTACACTGTGCAGAAGTACGTAGGTGCAAGTCTTTCTTCAAACATCGTCTGCCCTGAAATTGTTTTTTCTGGACACAGCCAAGTGTCCTTCTGGCTCCGCCTTTGTTTCTTAAGAGCTGTTGGGCTGTGGGGAAGGCAAGGTGCAGCTCTCTGCTTTGCCCTGCTGCGCTGTAGCAGCTTATTTGCACAGAATCATTAGTGTTGGAAGGGCACCCTGGAGATCATCCGGTCCAACGCCCTGCCAAGGCAGGGCCACACCGACCAGGTCACACAGGAGCATGTCCAGGTGGGTTTGGGATGTCTCCAGAGATAGAGACTGCACAGCCCCCCAGGGCAGCCTGTGCCAGGGCTCTGCCACTCCGCGACGGAAAGAAGTTCTTTCTTGTGTTGAGGTGAAACTTGTTTGTGTTTTAGTTCATGGCCATTGCTACTAGTCCTGTCACTGGGCACCCCTGGAAAGAGTCTGGCATCATCCTCCTGGCACCTGCGTTTGAGGTATTGATCTGCATTGATGAGATCCTCTCTCAGTCTGCTCTTCTCTAGACTAACCAGGCCCAGCTCCGGCAATCTGGCCTCCTGCTCTTGCTGGCATAGGCCAATTTGGACTTCTTGTTGGGCTCTTCTGCTATACTCCGGCCACAGTGGTGGACTGTACATACCTCTCTGTGTTTGTGTCTCTCCTTCGGTGCTTTCAGAAAGCACTCACCCTACGACTTCTTATTTTCAGACCACACACACCAGCCTTGGCAGTTGCTCTTTTCCAAGTTCTCTGTTGATCTGATTCTGCACATGTGTTTGCTTAAAGCTAACCTGATTCCCACTGACCAAAGCAGGGAACAGAATGGCAGGGGAGGGCTTTCTGTGCTGCAGGTAATGTCTTTGTGCTGGGCTCCTTCACGTCTGAGGGAGCTTGGTGGCCCACGGACCACAGCAACAAGCTAAAACCCAGTGTCTCACTTGGATTAAAGAGCCTTCCAGTTTGTAGTACTGTTTCTTGCAAAGTCTGAAGCCCACAACCTTGCCTCAGTCCAGTCCATCTATCTGGCTGTTCCGCAGGAGTTTTTATGCTGCTCCAGTTTTCTGTATTGACAACAGTTTGACTTCCTACAGCAAAGCTGCTGATGGAAAATGTTCTGGTGGGAGTGCTCGAGCAGGGAGGTGGGTGAGACCGAGTGCAGCCTTGTCCACGGATGCTTCCTACCTTCCCTACACCCAGATTTGCTCCTTTTTGTGTTTTTTAAACTAATTTCCAGCTCTTCAGAAGCAATTGGCTGCTGTGTCTTTCAGGTTAACAGATTAAATCCTGTATAATGCCCTAAAAAGTGCTACCAGATGAGACCAGGAATCCACCTGACCCTGATCCTGCTTGCTAGGAACTGCAGCAGATGTCTGAGTAGGGGAGTACACAAATACCACAGATCTGATCTGGGGAAATGATGCTTTCTTCTTATCTCTCCTATAGTTTATGCCCCCTCCTGAGCTGGGTGTTTGAATTTAGCAACCTTCACGCTTCTTTTCCATGGGTTTGTCCTCTCGCTTGGAGCCATCTTGATGTTCATTGCCTTGTAGAGAGAGACACAAAGCTGGCCACTGAGTGTGTAGGCTACACATTGCATGGCCTGCACGTGAGGGAGAGACGGAAAAGAATGGGGGTGTCCAAAAAAAGCCCAGAAAGAAATAAATGACTTCTTTGCTTTCTCCATAACATTCACAGTTTTAGCAAACTATATTTTTCTGGTGGTCTTTTGGCTGGGATGACTTGGCCTTGTCTGTTGAGACTTCCCTTTCCAGATCTCTTTTCCTTGCTCTTTGTGTCATTGCCAGCTCTGCTCCACCTCCTCGAGATGGGTGTTAGCAGGACGGGTGGCACACATGGCTGGCGGCAGAGGTGCTGCTCAGATCAGAAGGGGATGTTTATGGTGTTGTGCCTCTTCAGAAAACACTGGGAGCTGTGGATTAGTGTTTTATTTATGTTATTGTCTCTGATTACAGACGTTCTGCCCATTCCATAGTGATCAAAGCACCATGGAGCTCATTTTTTTGTGGAATACTCTGCTGCAGCCCTGGTGTCCTGTTTCCCAGTGCTGGCTCGAGATCAGTCTGGCATATTTTTTGTCAAGTTGAAGTTAGGGTGGTTGTTCCTGATGTGCTGTGCTTTGAATTGTGTCACCCACTCATATCACGAGATTTTACTGCAATTTCTTAGAGTCATTGCTCTTACTTACTGATCATGTTGAATTATTCACAGTAACAAATGTTGGCATCTTCGTACTGCCTTCTCTTGCACAGCTTGGTGTAGCAGAGCAGAGTCCTTTGGCCAGTCCCCTCCACTACAAAATTGACCAGTGGTGCTTTTCTTCCTCTTCCTTTACCCTTTTTTAACCAGTTATTTTATATATGTGAGGGATTTTTCTTTTTATCCTAGAGTTTTGTTCTCCAAAGAGCTTTGAAGTATCTTGCATGTAGTATATTTGTTTGGGTTTTATTTTCAGTTAACTGTCTGCTGCCTTTTCCTTATTCACACACTGTCTCCTGCAAAAGAAGGAAGGGAAAAAAATAGACAACAACCTCTAACTGACTCCTGAGACATGACTTCATTTTGTAAAATATAATTAGCCCTGCATCCATTTAGATGGTTCTTTAGGACAGTTTTGATGTGCCCGGCCTGGCTGCCTGGGTTGTGGTTGCTCAGATGGCCCTGAATGGTTCCAGTGAAAGCTGGAAGAAAGGGTCTTTCAGGTACCCTCGTGCAGCTTCAACCAAGAAACTCTGCAGGGACCTCCCCATCTTCCTCCTGTGTGATTCTGTATGGCAGGGGAAGTCGTTGCTGGCACCTTGTCTTCTGAGTGGTCCTCTGCCTCCCAAAGCCTTATTTGCTGGGCTTCCCTTCCTGGAGGCAAGGAGGGAGAGTGGAGATGGCCAAGCTCAGCACAGTGTGTGTCAAAACCAGTTTTAACTGCTGGGAGACATTGTCTTGATTATTTAACCCAGTAAGAAATCATGTGACTTTTTAATATCTCTTTTTTTATATTTTTATATATATATATAAAAGAGCCTTACAAAATTTTGTTTCATTTCCTTCTTGGACACTCAGCCTCACTGTGTTGACAGGGTTGGATTCTTGGCTTCTATAACTTTTATGGCATGGTGAGATCACATGGTGGGGGCTCATCTCAATACTCCATCCTCCATTCAAGATAAAGGCAAGAACTGCTGCTTCCAGTGCCTAAAGGGGCTGCAGGAAACATGGAGAGGGGCTTTGGACAAGGGCCTGCAGGGACAGGCCAAGGGGAATGGCTTGAACCTGCCAGAGGGGAGACTGAGATGAGCTCTTAGGCAGAAGCTCTTCCCTGGGAGGGTGCTGAGGTGCTGGCACAGGGTGCCCAGAGAAGCTGTGGCTGCCCCATCCCTGGCAGTGTTCAAGGCCAGGTTGGACACAGGGACTTGGAGCAAGCTGCTCTAGTGGAAGGGGTCCCTGCCTGTGGCTGGGATTCGGAACTGTACCAGTCTGGGATTCTATGTAGAGGTGAAATGTCAGACTTACATGCTGACTTCACCACTATATTCCTTACTAAATCACTTTAGACTTTTGTGGTTTTGTGTTTTTTTTTTTGTTGTTGGTTTTGGTTTTTTTTTTTTAGTATTGTGAAGAGGCATTATTCGAACTTGTAAAATACAATTTATTTCTTTTGAAATTTTGTTTTTCCTTTTTTCTCCCCCTTTTTTTTTCATCTCCTGAGGCACTGCCTGCCTTTTTAAAGACCACTTATTTCTAGAAGTTGGTAAAACCACTGGTGAAACACAATCAGTGTGGGAGTACCACCATTTTCTCATGGCTTTTCATACATTATTCCTTCTTTTAAGATCTGTTTAGAGCGCTTCATCTTCCAAACGTATAGGTGCCGCTTACCAAAGCAGAAGATTCCGACAGGTTTGCTTGTCTGTGAGCAAATCTCTTCTGGGTAACAATTTAATAGCTTGAGGAGTTGACAGCAGTTCCACCCTGAAGATTAGCCTGACAGTTTCTGCTTTGTGCAAAACAATTGAATACCTTGGATTTGCTCCTTCTGGCATTTAATATGGCAATTGGGGATCCTCGGTGGTGAGATGGGAAAACCATTCTCCTGTCTGCCTCTGCTCTCCTCCATTATTTAATTTTCTTTTCTACCTTATGCTTATGTTCCAGTATTCCTTTAGGCTGGGAACAGTGTGGCTGTTTACAAAGAAGTGAGAGTTTCATTGCAGTCCTGAATCTGCTGTGGTTTCCTCTTCCCAAAGCAGTTGTGTTTCTGTAGGCTTCCAGGAGGAGCTGGCCATATTGCACATGGTGCTTTAGATGAGGCCACATCATTTATTCAGTATCCTGAGTGGTTGCTTTCCTATATACGTGTCCTAATGTCTGTTGGTACAGCATTGTGTGTTCATGCATTCCATGATGATGCTGAGAAAGCTCTGGAGTACTGGCTTCCTTTAGAGGTGTTTCCAACGTGCAAGCAACCACTGTACTTCAGTGCTGAAGTTAGTGAATTTCTAGAAGAACCCTGATTGTACTCTGAAGACAACCAGTCTGGAGTGTGTGTGTCTTCAAGGTACTTGTTTTACATTGCAAAATATGGTCGCTTCCGTCTTGGCCTTTGCTCGGGAGCTCAGTTAATGATTGAGCTCCTCTAATGTAGCAGAAAATCTCGGGTGCTGGTGAGGTTGGAACCTGCATCTGTGCATTTGATTTTCTTTGTTGCACCTGTAGTGAGGGCAATATCATGCTTGTAGAAATAACATGCCAAACTCGGTGTTCCTTTGCCAGCTGCAGCATGTTCATTTGTGGGGTTTAAGTCAGAGGATGGATTTGGACGCATTCATTTTGCTTCCTTCACATTAATAGAGAGCACTCTACACGAAAAAACATGAAGGAAATCTGTCTGCATCTGTCTAGTATTCATATCAAAGAGGGGCATTGAAACTGAGTTACTCTTTATCTTGGATAAAGTTCTTTAGGTGGGTTTCTGAAGAGTAGCAATTTTAAGCATCTCAAACTTTCTGGGTCTTCAAGGTTTCATCACTTGTGACTCAAAATTCTGTGTAGCTCTGACTTCTTAAAAGTCTGTTAAACAAATGAGAGGAATCCTTGTAAAATACAGCTTGTAATATTGTTCCCTCAACAGTGCCAGTTCTGATTGGAGCAAGTCCAGAAGAGGCCATGGAGATGCTGCGAGGGCTGGAGCAGCTCTGCTCTGGAGCCAGGCTGAGAGAGCTGGGCTGGGGCAGCCTGGAGAAGAGAAGGCTCCTGAAGGGGGAGACCTGAGAGCAGCTCCAGTGCCTGAAGGGGCTGCAGGAAAGCTGGAGAGGGGCCTGGGACAAGGGCCTGTAGGGACAGGCCAAGGGGAATGGCTTTAAGCTGCCCGAAGGGAGACTGAGATGAGCTCTTAGGCAGAAGCTCTTCCCTGTGAGGGTGCTGAGGCGCTGGCACAGGGTGCCCAGAGAAGCTGTGGCTGCCCCATCGCTGGCAGTGTTCAAGGCCAGGTTGGACACAGGAGCTGGGAGCAAGCTGCTCTAGTGGAAGGTGTCCCTGCCCGTGGCAGGGGTTGGGACTGGAGGAGTTTTAAGGTCCCTTCAACCCAAAGCATGCTATGATTCTATGATTATTCACCTCTTCTCAAGTTTGGTACAAGCTGCTTAATTGGAAGTCTTGTAGAAACCCTGTTTTCTGGCTGTCCTTAGGTATCTTGTAACTGTCTTCCTCTGTAATGTCCAAGTCTGGTTTCTACAACGTGTTTTTATTTCCTAGATTTCAACAGAACAAGTCTCAACGAACAAATTAAAGCTAAGAACCTGCAACATCTTATTCTAATGAAGCAGAGACCACATACTTTGTAGTTGTCTCATTTCGAGTCCAAGTTAGACTTCAAAGGTCTCACCTTTAGGAGGTTCATGAAGACTTGTTCTTGCTGTTGCTTTTTGGCAGGGCTGCAGTAGCAGGTAACAACGCTCTTGTTTGCCCTGGGAGGGAGGGCTGGGGGCAGCATGTGCTTTAAGTAGCTTCTTAGGTAGAAATAAACCCTTCCACAATACCTGCTCTGTGTGTATCCACTGAGTAGTGAGGTTCTTCCTCATCCTGAAAAACGTTCTCCCTGTGTTGGCAGTTCTGTCTTGCTTGCCATGGGCTTCGTTGGCGGAGCATCAGTGCCAGGTTAGGTGATTTGGAGGCCTTGGAGTTCACTCTGCAGCTGAGATCAGGCCCATAGCCGCTTCACCATCTGATATTGCTTCCCAGCTGTCCTCTGTTTGGAAAGGTTTTGGCAGGTTTCTAGTTCTGAAAAAGCTCAGTGAGGTGTTGGCAGCACTCAGGCTTCAGTTTTACTGGTGATAGATGCAACACCACTGATGGTAAATCAGAGTTAGGTTGTGCTCTGCTTCTGTGAGAAGAATCTCTCCACCAAGATTGATGTTATTCAGTGGTTAAGATCCAAAATTGGTATTAGGCTCCAAACCAACACGCAGACCTTTGGTTTTGTCTGGATTTACTGGATACAGCTCTGGTACTTGGTGTTTTTGTCAGTCCTAAATGTTAGTAGTCACTGTGCATGCCAGAGTTGCCTTCACTTGTCAGGATCTAGGATGGGGAGCTGGTGTTTTGGAGCCTCTTGTTCTTTCTGGTTTCTACAGAAAACAGAGTGCTTCAGCGTTAAGGAGACAACAGGATTGAAGGCAGGGGGTTGGGTATAACTTGTTGGCTGCTGTGGGGATGCTCAGGGTTTTGGCTTGGAGGATCCAGGCTGGGGGGGCTCAAGGGTCTCATCATCCTCCAGCTGGAGATGCTGCTGGGACAGGTCTGGATGAAAGAGCAGCTGCATGTGGCCATCAACTGTTCAGGCAGCCCTTTGTGTTACCATCCATTTGCAGAGGCTTGAGGGGATGGAGCATGGCTTCCATCTGTCTTGTGGGGCCACGTGCTCAATAGCTAGTTTAAGAATCTTTCTGCTTATCTGGACGTGGTGCAGTCTTCTTGGTAATCCTGGTTTTGGTGGTGTGATTGAACTACCATTCTTGTTTGGGTTTTTCGCACCAAACCAGGTTCTTCAGCGTCTCTGAGGACATGCAGGGCTGAGGCAAAGAGTGGAGATATTCCCCAGCAGTGTCTTGAAACCAGATTCTTTAACTTTTGTTTTTCTGTGGGTGGATTCTGTTGAACACTTGCAGCTATCCCAGATGTGAAGCCACAGTCTAGCGCTGTGGTCCCGTGGGCTCATAGCTGATACTGATCCTAATACCCAGCCCAGCTCAAGAACCTGAGTCATCACTGTCTTTTTGGGTTGGCAAATTATTAAACGCTTTACAAAGCTGTTCCCTGTGACATGTTTTGGTAACCCGGGGCTTGTCTTCACAAACTGTTCAATCAGCCTCTGCTAACATTTACAAGAGCTTGCAGTAATTCCCTCTGTTCTCGTTGATCCGCTCTTCTGTGGCGTGTTAGGACTGTAGTGTGAGGCGTGTTAGAGTAGGAAATATGCTTGCTAAGGAGGTGTTCTAAAATACATTTGTGCTGAAACCCCATCTGTTAAATCTTCTTGAGCTTCTCTTAATGCTGCTGACGTTGAGCGTAGTAATAGTTTATACCTCTCCAGTAGCCTTACAACGGTATCGCAGGGTCCTGGTTCTAGTGTTGGGTGGTACTCACATACATCTCCTCTTTGAGGAATTGAGATCATGCTCCCCATTAATAGCTTTGAGATCATTTGCAATTAAATGGAGTCAAGTCTTCCAAGGGATTTACTCTTGGAACCAGTGCTCAGCACCAGTATCGGAGCTACCCATAACTTAACACACTTGCCTGAGGCACAGGTGGCTAAATTTAGTCTTCTAGCAAGCTTGCTCTGACCTTGTGTTACAAGGACTTCTCCTTGTGCCTATAGCAAAACGTAAAGGCTGCTTTTCTGTGGTTGACAGAGCTCTGAGGCTTGGTGACGCCAGAAAGCTTTTTGTGTTGGATCATTGGCTGCCGCTTCCAGTGCCGCTGCCGGCAGTGCTTAACTCTATGCCTGAATGCAGTTCAAAAGGCCTACAAAGCCATCCTCACTGGGAGCTGTTACAGCTTCAAAGACAACAGATGTGACTTGGTGCGCAGAGCAGATTACTTGGTAATGAACATTTCTAATTGACAGCTACACTGAAGATTAAGGATTGAAGGTGGAAGTCGAATCGAAGTGGCTTTGTTACAGATGCAGTTTCCTAACTGTGAATGGTAATGTCTGCCTTTGAGGCAGCATTAAGTTTATCTGTGCAAAATAGCACTTTATTCCAGCTTCTGGAAGAAGTTTTTGGTGTGTGTGAGGTGGTGCACAGAGGTAGATGGTTCTGGCATCTGCTTTATTGCATGTGTTTGCTTCCTTGTGTGAAGTGAGACCTGTCCTCCGTGTTCAACTGTAGCTGCTTTTTGTTAAGGCTGCTGCTAATTAAATACATAATTCACCCTATGAGTGTAATGAAGGTGCCTTCCATGTGTAATCAGACTTGTGGAGCTCTTCTGCCACCCTCAAAAAGTGCCCAACTTCTCTGAAGTTGGTAGCATGCTGCCGGCTGGGTTGGAGAAGTTGTTGCTGGGAAGTCAAACAGGGTTTTCAAGGGTCTAGTGTGCTTGCTGATGTTCAGGATGCAGTGGGGGCTTGTGAAAGAAACTCTTGCAGGTGAGTGGGCAAACCCTGTATTGTTTGCCATGGAAATGGCTTGGGACTGTCGGGATTTGTCTCCCTTTGGCATTGACTTAGTTGTCATTAGCACGCTGGTTTCTTGGTTGCTACAGGTAGTAGACGTTGTTGTTTTATTTTTTGGAGGGCTGAAGTATTAATTTAATTAAGGACCAGGGTCATTGGGTAATATACAGAGTGAACTTCAGTGGGTGTGTGTGTGACTCTATCTGTTGCGTTGTGTGCTTCTGGTGGTGGCATCTTCAGCACAGCAGAGTTGGAAGCATGCAGAGCAGGCAGCTGAGTTCAAAGCAGGAGAGCAGTTGCCCATGCTGGGGGGAGTAAAATGTCCGGGACTGTCAGGATTGGAAGGGTTTCTCTAAAAAGTAGGCAGCAAACTTCTGGATTATGTTGTTCTAGGAGTTTGTGGAAGCTGATGGCTTAGATGCGTTCAAAATCCTGGCTCAGCATGTCTGGAAAATGAACGCTGGTAGGACTGGGCAGTTGTGTCCATGCCAACATCTACAATCCAGTACAGCATACTGCGGCTCATGTGCTTCAAGGTGGGATGGATAGGAACTGAAACCATGCAGATAATAAAATTAGAAATAAGGGATAAACAAAGTAATTGAACATGAAGTTCTTGGTCCCTTTAAAAGGGAAAAATTCTTGAAATTCCACCTTTTTTGTGCAGGAAGTGGGAGGAGGTGATCATAATGCTTCCCTTCAGCTTTCCTAGTGTGGGCTCGTGACCAGCAGGCAGCCAGGCGTTCCTTGCTGGCAGTGATGGGCTGTTGACCCAGAACGGGGCAGGGACACGATGAGGGAAGCATGCATCTATTAATGGCCTACTCTGCCTTGTACTAACTACATGGAGTGCATACAACGATGACTGCAGCGCTTTGCTGCTACTGTTTTGCTTGTGTTCATGTCATGGCTCACCAATTTGGATTGCTTTTTAGTTTCTTAGCTTGCTGATCTGTGCCTGCTAAAATCTAATTTTAATCAGCAATTGGACTGTTAAACCAGTAGCCTTTTAGTACAGTTGAGGAGCTGTTCATGTAGTTTTGTACCTAGACATGAAACCTGGTGTCTCAATACCTTTCCTGGTATTGAAACCTTCTGTTGTGGAGCATTAAAAGCTTGTGAGGCTGTGGTGGTAACTGCTGTGCCCGAAAGGGGAGGTTTTGGTTCTGCCTTTCCCATACACTGCTGCTGGTGCTCGTCAAACCTGTTCCTGAGCTGCCTTAGCTCTCAAACCTGGCACAAAGCTCTCTGAGGATCACTGGGTTGGTTTTCTTGTGTTGCTATAATGAGTTAGACTTGTTCACAAATGGGTCCGATAAGCACATGCAGGGGAGAAACAAGCAGAAAATCCTGCTGGGGGTTGCTGCAGCTCTTTGGTTGCCCCATCTCATGGAGAACATGCTTGGGTTTTCCTTCAAAGATCCTGTTTCATCCTGGTACCACTTCTAGACTGCAAATGTCTTCCCAGCTTTTGGGCCACACGTGGGTTGTTGGTCTGCCCTAAATGGGGTTTGCACCTGGAAGAGGAGGGTCAGAAGGGATAACCAGGAGCTGCAAAGAACCTGAAGCCTACGAAAACTCTTGAGGAGCAGCAGAGGCCTTGATGAATGGAGGTTAGTAGACTTTTCTCTGGAAGAGTCACCTCCTCTTTGGAGGGCCAGTGGTGTCACCTGAGTGCATGAGAAGCTTCCTGAACCTGTCAGGTGAGGGTCTCAGATATTTGCATTTGGCTTCCTAGCTTGTGCTTAAGCTTGAGGAGGAGCATCAGCTGAGCAGGCTGTTCTAAAGAGCATTACATTACAAGTCTGTTAAT
Source organism: Pezoporus occidentalis (assembly GCF_034315485.1). Classification (NCBI taxonomy): domain Eukaryota; kingdom Metazoa; phylum Chordata; class Aves; order Psittaciformes; family Psittacidae; genus Pezoporus; species Pezoporus occidentalis. Next base: position 54,988 of record NW_026913415.1, read on the forward strand.
GGTTCAGTAAACCAGTGTAGTAAGTGGGGGAACGTAGAGCAAATTGTCCTTGTTGCAGCAGGTGGGAGAGGCAAGTGCTGTAGCAGATCTTGTGACTCTCTTCTTCAAAAGCATATGAAGAGCCAACAGCAGCTCATCCTCAGCTGTGAATCAAAAGGATCTGCAAGAAAACTCCTTGGACTAAATAGGATTTCTCTATTTATTTTTTTTAAATATGGTTGTATGAAGGTGCATGTTGGAATTCACACTGGGAATGTGGACTCTGCTGTGTCGAAGAAGATAAATGCCATTTGGGACAACTTCTTTTACTCTTAGGGCTTTTTTTCCCAGAGGGACTGGGAGTAGAAACATTTCTTGTGCAGACGCTAGAAGAATGTCAACTGTGTGACTCATGGAACCCAGAAAGGGAACCTGAGAAAAGAAGAGGCAGAAAAAATGCAAACTATGAGCCCAGTGCACTGTGATAATAGTAATCATGCAGCGTGTGAACCAGGTAGTGTGTGTGTTAGAGGAAGATGTAAAGTGAGAGAGTGTGTAGGGGCGCTTAAGACAGATTGCAATCAGAGTGTTCCTTAAAGCCTCTTTCGATAAGATAGTGAGAGTTCAAAATCCCACTTTTAAATATTTATGGTACCTCAGTGTTTGATGGAGGTGGATGCTCCCTTTCCGTGGTCCTCTCTCAACTCACAGCAGCCAGGCTGGTACTTGGTGCTTTCTTGTTGGGTAACCCCCGCTCTTGTTTCAGGTGGAGCCAGATAGGAAGGAAACTTTCTTCCTTTGCTGTGAGGAAAAACTAAGAGCAAAAAGCAGATGTTTCATGTGAAGATGGGTGGTGGTTTCCCCAGAGCCACACACTACCTTTCTTCAGGCTGCTGCTTTCTTGCACAGTGTCTGCAGCTGCTGGGGGAGAAGAATGTTAAATCATCTGGAATTGCAAAGTAAAATACTCCCGGGGTGGGCTTTCCCAGTTTGAGTTCCAAGCTTTGGAGGCTGTATCCAACAGATCAGGGTTTCAGGAGTGGAGGTGAGCGCTGGAAGGATGAAATATAGTTACCTTCATGAGCATCCTCAGCACGGCCATGACATCTCTGTGTGCTCAGGCTGAGATGTTGTTCATGTAATAATGAATGATTCCTTGCTTCTGGAAACACGTAGTCTAGTTCCATGTTGGGATTATCACAAGTGGGTATAACATAAGTAACCTTATATAATGATATATAATTTAGAGTAAGCAGGTCTCTGTTCCTGATGAGCCAAAAGATTTAAAGAATTTCACGTTGTGATACATGTGTCATGAGTAGACTCTTACCTGAACTTGCCCGCATGCGTTCCCTAAATTCTGTAGTCTCCTTGTCTTATTTGAGGCACTGTCCTGGTCCCTTTCATCACAAAAACCAGTTCTGAAGGCGTCAGTGGTCTGCTGATAACGGAAGGTGGGCTTCCTGTGCCTCATTAGAAGTGGATTTCAGCAGCTCTCTGGGAGTGTGCAACACACACACCGAGATCAGAGTCAGGCATCCCACTGGATAACTCAAGAAATATTTGCTGCTTTCCTTTTGTAAAGGCAGGACTGAGAGCTAGACCTTCTTGCAGCAGTCCCTTGCTACATTTGAAATGTGTGAGCTACTCATGAGTCAAAGGAGCTGAGTGAGAGATATCAAATGGGTTTTTCAAGCAGCAGTATTTTTAGGTTTTGTTTTTTTTTACCTGGGTGTCAGACAATAACTACTGTTCTGAGCAGTGCCCAATACAGTGCTACAGTAAAAGCTGTCTCTCTAGTTGAACACAATGAATGTAGAAGTCAGCTTTGGGGTGTATTCAGGGAGGAATTCACAAATTACTGAGTTCAAGGAGGAGCTTTGTTTCAAGGCTGCACTTGTGAAGGCATTTAGCTTTGTGTCCAGCTCGCTGCCAGGCGTTGAGCAGACTTAGTTTTGATGAAAGGACAGCAAAATCTACCCAACAAGGTATGACTTTTCCTGGTTCGACACTGATGCTTTCCCTGTTTTGGGGGCAAGCAGCCTTAATATGGAGTTTGGGACCTTTCTGCTCTGCTGTCAGTAGACATGGGTTTCAATATCTATTGGTAATTGGGAAATAGTATTAAAGAATATATATTCCAGCTAATCAGTACATAATGATGCTTGTTTAGTCTGTTAGCCTCTTGCTCTTTCCCTTCTGATAAGAAGGCTTGTTCGGCCTGGAGAAGAGAAGGCCCCAGAAGGGGAGACCTGAGAGCAGCTCCAGTGCCTAAAGGGGCTGCAGGAAACCTGAAGAGGGGCTTGGGACAAGGGCCTGTAGGAACAGGCCAAGGGGAATGGCTTGAACCTGCCGGAGGGGAGACTGAGATGAGCTCTTAGGCAGAAGCTCTTCCCTGTGAGGGTGCTGAGGCGCTGGCACAGGGTGCCCAGAGAAGCTGTGGCTGCCCCATCCCTGGCAGTGTTCAAGGCCAGGTTGGACACAGGGGCTTGGAGCAAGCTGCTCTAGTGGAAGGTGTCCCTGCCTGTGGCAGGGGTTGGAGCTGGATGAGCTTTAAGGTCCCTTCAACCCAAACCTGGCTGGGATTCGAAGAAGGGGTTATTTCTATTTAGCTGACATTAAAGGGTCAGCAGTGGGTTAGGTCAAGTCAACAAAGTCATCACTGGTAGATGTGGGAGGATGGTCCACTATTGCTGTGAGACTCAGGAGCAATCAGATGGAACTCACAGCAGGTGGGTTTAGAAGCAGGAGGATGGTGTTTTTCAGGCAGCAAATAGTAGACACGTTGAACTAGCCATGGCCTATTCTGCCTACAAAACTTCTGGGTGAATTCATAGAGGATCTAGGCATGTTCATGCAGAGGCTGCACTGATTGTTCCTGAACACCCAGAAGCCCAAACTTATGTGGGGAGGCCCAGAAATAAAAACCTGTATGGAAATGTGCATTGAGAAGTTACAAATGCTTGCTCTCTTCTTTGCTCTTTTAAGTGTTGCGTGTTTTCTTTTACTAGCTCTGGCTAAAGGTCTGTGTGAAACAAGAACAAAATACTGAGCTGTGAAGCAGAATTGATGAACCTGGTGTTTATGCTGAGATTGTTTGATGCCCTCTAAGAGGGATTGGAAGCCTTTTTCTGGACAAGGCTTTGGAAGGTTTATGTATTTGATTTGGAACAGAAATAGATTTAAAGTGTTACGCTGGAGTTGTCTGGCAGCATTGAGGTTTCCTGAACAGGCTTGCTGGCAGAGCAGAAGTGGTCTACAAAGACCTGTTTTTTTCCATATGGACATGGAATGCTTAGGTTGAAAATGTGCTCACCTGAACATACTCTGATCCAGGACTGACAGGGTGCTCTTCAAACAAGGCACTTGCTTCTGGAGAACTTCACATTCTGTGCCCTGATGTGCAGTGTTCTTGTTGGAGCTGGATGTGAGTGCTGGAGCATTGTGTTTGCTCTTGAGGTTTTTTTGTTCCATCATCTAATGCCATTGGGGGATGTCTTACCTTTTTGGCCATGCTGGACAGTGTAAATACTTTGGAGTAGGGCAGCATCCGTTAGGTTGGCATTTTAATCTTGTTCCCATGCTTTAATTTGGTAAGAGTATAAATGTGTGTAAAAGCATTACCCAAAGTTTTGTGTTGCTAACTGGTGGTAAAATAACAATGAGCTGAAGTACAAAAGATCCCAAAACTGACCATGTACCAGCTTCCTGAAAGAACAAATAAGAAAGGGGGTCGTAGAGTCATGCTCCCTGCTGCAGCAGAGACAATGTCCTCCAGGAGTTGAAAAGTGTTTGTGGTATACCCCAGACTTTTCAAGCACTGCACTTGGAAATCACATCTCTTGGCTCAGGCTAGCACGGATTTCCCCAGCCCTTGGAGGAGATGAAAGACCTGGTTGTGTACTCTTAAGATAGAATATCATCTCTTCCCGAGCTGCCTTCAGGGATGTTAGTTTTTACCCTGAAACTGAAACGAGTTCTCATACTTTGCTTTGAAAACTAGTGGGGGAAAACATCCAGCAATGCTTAAAGCTTCTGGTGTAGCCAGGTTCTCTCTCACTGGCAGCTGGAAGAGGGTTTGGAGGTCTGTTGGACATACCAGCCAATGTGATGGTGTTTCTCTGAAGATCATGGTCTTTGAGGGCTGAACAGAAACGCTGCTTGTGTACTGCTGAGAAGGTTGGGCTTCGCTGTGGTTATGTCGAGCGTCGCAGAGGAGCATGTCTTGAATACAGGAGTATGGGACCCATGCCCAGCTCCACTCCCCCAGTGCTCCTTATCCTTCTGGTTTTGGCATTCTGTAAAGTAAATAACTTTTCTTCCTGAAGCAAACTGCCCACCAGGAAGCGGAGCATCCCCTTCCAAGGATTCTGTGTGGCTGTTCGAAGCCAAGATCTATTGAGTTCAAACTGAGGTGTGTGTCTCTGAGCCTAAGGCCATCAAGGAGGTGTCACAGGAAGCGGGTTTGGTGCCTGGAGGTGCTAATTAAACACCAAAAAGCTTAATTATCTGTCAAAAGTGGGAAGGGTCCCTCTTGCTGTTCCTGGTTTCAGATTGCCTCTTTCACTGTCATTCTGCTGTCTGTGGCTGCTCTTTCAGCTGCCTTCCCTTCCCCAAGGGGTATGATCCCTGCATAGTGTTAGGCTTTGGGCATCGAGGCTCTCTGGCAAAGGAAAGACTGGAGCTTGTTACCATGATAAACTTGTGCTCCAACCAGGTTTTCCACATATTCTTCATCTTAACCATTGCTTTTTGTTGTTGCAAGAGGTGGCTTTGTTTCATACCATTCTTGGTTCCTGGCTTCTCCGGTAGGTTTAATGTGTGCTGCAGTCAGGAGCTGAAGCCTGTTGTTACTTTGGGCTCCTCTGTGCTTTCCTTGAGCCCTCTTGGTACCAGGCAGGATTTCTGGTGAGCCCATTGCCATGGGGGTGTGGTGGAGGGAAGGATGGGAGCTGAGCTCTCCCTTCTGAACCTTGGGTGCTCTGAAGATGCTGGAGTTCTTTCTCTGTGAACATGGAAGGAGTCATGTTTGCTGTGCTGCAGCCAGAAGATGTGTTGGTAAATGTCTTGTGTGAGGTTGTGATGTTTTTGTCACAGGTGCTGCTGGTAGGAAGCAGCAGAGGGTGACCAGCAGAGGGGGGTTCTCATTTTCTACTTTGCCTCCTCCATACCATGCCTGTCCTCTTGTTCTTCAAGCAGAGCCTGAGTGATATTTAACCCCTGGTTTGAGCCTGGACCTCAGGCTAGCATGGGATGATTTACCTTCTTTTATTCCTAGAATAAATCATTGTACTGTGGAGCAGGTTATAAATTGTCTTTGGTTTAGCTTCCTTGTTTGGAGATGTCACTTTTTGTTAGAGGTCAGTATTTACGTAAAGAAACTGAGGCAGTTTCTGGCCAATGAACTCGGTTTGGAATTTTTATGCACAACTTCTGGGTTTTCTTTCTAAGTTTAACTGGGATGTGTTTGAAGTAGCAAAAGAGCAAACTTCCAGGCCTAAAGAGTGTTCAGTATTTCAGTCTGTGGACTGTCATGTTAATGGGATGCTCCTGCTCTTTGCCCAAGAGTGCTTTTATGGTTGCAATGTCAAGTAACTAAACAAAGCAGCAATTCCTCTTTCCCTGTGAATATAGGCACTTATGTTTTCCCTTTCTTGTAGGGCTTCATTTAGGACAAGTTTGGCTGGTTCTTCCTTGCTGCAGCCTGTGACCCGGCCAAATAACTTGGGAGAACCTTAACGTCAAATAGAACAACAGCTCACCTTAAATGCTTTGCAGTAAGGTTAATACTGGGGATATATTCAACTACCCAATGCCTTTTCATGGGTGTCACTCACCACTTGTACACTGGTGGTGTGCTCCTCACGCCAGTGGTTGGCTTTGTTCAGGAGCTGGTGGTGGGTAATTGTAGATGAGGATTAGTTAATGACAGCTCTCGTGAGTTCATGGAGATGTTTGAAGTCTCCTACGATGCCATTGAGCAATCCTCCTGTCTTGTTGAGGATGGAACTCATAAATGACATTGAGAGAATGTGTATGTGACCTGGACTGGACTAATAACAAGCTTATGAAAGTACAGGGCAGAGGTGGAGCAAATTCCTGTGTGCTGCAGTCAAAGTGGCATCTGTTGGCAGCGCGGTGATGGTGAGTTTGGTCTGCCCTGCACTTGATGCTGGAGAAGGCAAATATCTCTCCAGTGCAGGTTTTCCTTCTGCTGTGGCCAGGGTAAAGAAGGCCCATTTGTCTCCTGTGTGCTTGCAGAACGAGCAGTTTGAGAGGTTAGTGTGGACCTGCCCTTGCTGTAACAGTCAGGGAAATAAGGACAGAAGTGGCCCAGGCTTGGAATGCCCCTTCGGCACTGGGGAGCCTGGCTGCAAGGCCTGTGTCAGAGCGTCATCTGTAAGGGAGTCTTAACATCGTATTTCAGTGTGTGGCAAGAACCTGTCTTCTAGATGATGGTTAGAGCTTCTCAGAACTTAAGTTGCTTCTTAAAATTGTAATTTTTGGTAGAACATCTCACATCCTTTCTACCAAAGGAAGTTAAATGCCTGTGTTTTGAATGTAGAACAGAACAGCATATGTCTGGTCACCTTGGGCAGAGTTTTCCGGAAAGTTTCATTTTGGTTTGACCTTCACATCTCTGTTACAGCACATTCCCCCTCGGAAATGGGTGCTTGGGCCCTGTTCTGCCCTGTGAGCTGCGTGCTCTGAAGGGTGTTATCTTGGGGGGAAAAAGGACACAAACAAAAAAATCTCTTGTGCTTCCTTCTGACCAAAGTGCTTGGAAGCATTGTGGGAAATGGAGCCAGACCAGGGATGCTGTGTCATGGGAGTTTGGGTTTGGGAACCTGTTTCCCAACGTGACAAAACGCAGTTTACCAACAGCCAAATGTATGTTAAGAAAACACCATCTTCTGAACTAAAAGTCACCTTATTGCACAGAAAGCTTTTAGCTTGCCCTGATATATGGGTTAAGGAGAAATACTAGATCTTCCTATAAGAAGTGGTGTTTGGCTCCTGTTTATCCACAGTATACTTCGAAGCTGGCATACCAAACTGAAAACTGCAAACAGTGTTTTTTCCTTCTTTTTTTAGCAGAATAAAGCAAGATTGGAAGTTGCTTGTATGAACTGTTGCGTGGAGACTTTCTAAAATGTCCTTTCCTCTTTTCCAGATTCACCACAGATATGCCTGGCCAGCTGCTCTGCTGCTTCTGTGCCTCAGCACTTGCTGCCCTGTGATTGCAGATAACAACCATAAGAAGTGATTGCAGATAATAACCATAAGAAGTGAGTTACAAAGTTGGGGTGAGTCTCATGTGGCTTTGATATTCTGGAGCATCTCAGCATGCAACTCAAAAAACCAAATCCAGGGAAGACACTGTAAAAACCTGTAACTTACAGCCAGGGTACATGAGCTATCTGTCAAACCTGTGGAAGGATGCTTGGAGACCTGAATGCAAGTTGTTAAATTTATTTCCATGTAGTTTTTTTTTTCCTCTCAATTTTGTCAGCATTTTTCATCTAAGTAACTTCTCTGGAAACTTGCATCCATCAACTGCTCTCCCTGGCTTTATTTTTAGAACATACATGTTGAGCTGAGAAGTAGGTAGCTGCAGTGCTGCTTGTCAGTGATGAATATCTGCACCAAGGAAATTGGGTAGGATTGAAGTCAGGAAGAGTACAGACTCTTCTGTGGTGAGCTGAAGCTTCTCTAAAAGCGCTTCAGCTCTCCGCCCAGTATCAAAGTTAATGTGCTCTGTATATATGTGACAAGTAAAATGTGGGCTAAATCCTGTTCTGTTACAAGTGACCTATGAAATGAGCAGAAAACTCACAAGTGAAGATGTTGGGAAAGTTTTCCTCTCTAGAGCAGTGAAATCAAAAGGAATAACATTTGCAGGTGAAAGTGACTGATTCCAGTATGGATACATACTTTGATTTCAGGGAATGGGCAAGTTAAGAGCCATAGAATCCCAGGTTGGAAGGGACCTCAGGGATCATCTGGGCCAACCTTTCTAGGGCAAAGCATGACCTAGACTGGATGTCCCAACACCCTGTCCAGCCCAGTCTTAAAAGTGTCCAATGCTGGGACACTTCCCTGGGGAGATTATTCCAGTGGCTGGTTGTTCTCACTGTGAAAAATGGGAACCCTCTTGTGTCCAGTTGGAATCTCCCCAGGAGGAACTTGTGCCCATCACCCCTTGTCTTTTCCATGGGATCCCTTATAAAAAGGGAGTCTCCGTCTTCTTTGTGGCTGCCCTTTAAATACTGGAAAACAGTAATAAGGTCTCCCTTGAGCTTCTTTTTCTCCAGGATGAACAAGGCCAGCTCACTTGCCTTTCTTCAGATGGCTTCCCAGGCCTTGGATCATCCTTTTGACCCAGAACACATTGATCAAGTGTTCTGATTTGATGAAAGCCATGACTTTGAGACCTTTGTGAGTCTGCTTGGCACAAAGTTATTTTGGGGTATAAATAATGAGTACTACAGGAACAAAACTAGCACTGGGTTTCTCTCTGGACTTTTGAAAAAACATATAGTGACAAACTAGTTTTCTGCTCAAGTGGAAGCCAGTGCAGACAAAGCGATGCTGATTATGTAGTTGGGGAATTAAATTTAGGACCATAATTGTGCATCTTTGGAAATACTGTTTCTATGTTTGGACAAAATGGTGTGACAAACAAAATTCTTTCTGAGTTGTAGATTCCACTTTGAATTTTGTATGTGGGAAGCTTAATGAGCTCTTGCCTTTTGGTAATTTCAGTTGAGGGGGGGACAGACAGACAAGGATCTCATGCTTTCAGTAGCTTCCAGCCTGGAGGAGAAACTCCCTTCAGTTTTGCTTGATACTGTATCTCAAATTATTTTGTAGCTTCATTTTTTTTACTTTACTTTTTTGGTGTCAGTATTACGAGTGCCATTCACTGCTTGACAAGTCTTTGGTTTGAGCAATCCAGACTGGTGCAGTATAGTGCTTTTAGTATCTTAGTATGAGTCCAACGGAGACTGTAGTCATTTGACTGTGCTTCATTTCATGTTCTTTTGTCTTAAAGATAAGCCCCTGAGGTCTGAAGCTTTGTGATGTTGTGGAGGGTTTCTTCTGTGACTGAAATCACCCTCTTGTTTTTCTTTATCCTTCCTGTAATATGTCTATGATCTTGGGAGCTCTTCTTTAATGTATCAAGATATTCCCATGGGGTTTAGGGTTGTAGTGTGCCTTTTCACTTGGGGGAAGCTTTTACCCAGCTCAGGATGTCTGATTTTATTTTTTTTCCCCTCTTACTCACAGATGAGGATGTGGATTCGTAGCTCAGACTGCCAGGCAGCATGCATGATAAGTGATATAACAAGTCTACTCATTACTGTGTTAAATACAAGTTGATAATGCGTTACTGAAATCCCTTATCAGTTCTGAGACATTGGAAAGTGCTGCTGTCTCAGCCATGGATCTTGCAGCCAAGCTGCCTGTGCTGTATCCCATTCCTGCCTGCTTTAATCCTTATGTATGTTTAAATGTAATATTTAAATGGTTTTCCCATTCCATGACTTCCCCTTGCCCATATTCCTGACTCATGACATTACTTCTTCAAGGAGCATTTGTGCCTTCATCTGTGTGTTCCCTGCCATGGGATCCAAAAGCAGAGGTGCTCTGGCTGGACTTCTTCCCAGCTCCAGTGAAACCAGTGCTTCCACTCCTGCATTTGTGCTGAGGAAACAGGCATCGTCCGTGTGAGTAAGGAGTTAGCTCTTGACTCTGCCAGGTTGTCCTCCAGTGTGCTTCATGGACCATTTCCAACTTGAGGAATCTGGCTTTAGGGGCACTTTGTTTTCCCTGGACAGCATAAATGAACAAGAGCAGCAGTGACCACTGGTTAAATGGTTAAATTCTTGGCTTGGCGTTACTCACATGGTACATCTCCACTGAGCTCACCAAGTGGTGTGTCGAAGCAGCTTTCTGCTTAGTAGTAGATCAAGTCCGTAGTAGTATAGGGTAGACCTGGACTGATGGTGGTTTGGGCAGAGGACATTGTGCTTCTAAGCAACTGGAGTTGACTGCAGACAGGACTTCTCTAGGTGGGGCTGAAGGAAGCTAGCAAGGACCAAAGTCTTGGAGCCTATGCCAAACACAGGGAGACAGCAGTGAAAGCTGTAGGTGCCTCTGTTCTTCTTTGGCTGCGTGTTGAAAGTGTTGAAAGGTCCTGATGATGTGTGGTAGCTAAATATCCTCCTGTACACAAAGCTTTCTAGTTGTATTAGTCATCCATCAGGCTTCTGGATTATTTAAGGGCAGAAGCTCTCCTCAAAGAGCAGCAGTATCTATTTGTAGAAAGGTACATAATGTGAAGTGCAATTCCAGTGTGTTAGAGCTATGCTGCTTGAGATGTTCTCGAGAATGCTGCCTCTCCTGCTGTAGAATCATAGAATAGTTAGGGTTGGAAAGGACCTTAAGATCATTCTAGTTCCAACCCCCCCTGCCATGGGCAGGAACACCTCACACTAAACCATCTCACCCAAGGCTTCATCCACCCTGGCCTTGAACACTGCCAGGGATGGAGCAGCCTCCCTGGGCAACCCATTCCAGTGCCTCACCACCCTAACAGGAAAGAATTTCCTCCTAATATCCAATCTAATGATACTTCATGATCTGTAAGGCTGAACTACTAAAGTTCTGTAACCTTAGAAGGCATCTAGTTGGTCTAGGGACATGAATCGTGATGGTGTTGGAGCCCCTTCTCAACTTCTTCCACACCTTCGGTTCAGTGCAGCTTACTTCAACTGTTAGGTGCTATTCTCCAAACACTGATAAGCCTCAAGGGAAAGGGGGTAGTGACCAAAAAGGTGCTCCAAGGAAAAAGATATTCTTCCACTAGGCATGGGGGAGCCACTAACTTAAATAGTTAATGACCAAAACCATCTTCTATAGCTCTTCAACTTGTACTGACTTGCTCTAAGTCTGAAAATGCCCAGAGCTGAGCTGGTCCATTTTTAAGCTGTAGTTCATCTCTCTCTGCCTGTTTATGGAAAATCTTGGGGAAGTCACTGGCTAGTGAAATTAATTGCACCACAGCATGATTTTGTTCTCATAAACTTAAAGAAAGCTCAAACCTTTGTGGCTTTTGTAGTGCGTATGGGCTCACTTCATTGTATACTAACCCCAAAACTAAACGAGAGGTTTCACGCTGTGATTGAGATTCCCTGGCTGGCAGAATGCTGGGTCTTGCTTTTGCAGTCTGGCTTTTATGTAACTCATTGTTTTTGCTCAACTGTTGCAGAGAGTCTGTTTCCTTTAGCAACAGCCAGCAGATGTTTAGCTGAACAAGACTTAATTCTTTAAAATTGACCTGTAAGAAATGTGTGAAGGCGAAGATGGGGGTGGAACAATTGTATGTCAGCGTGATTTCCATTTCCTTGCTGAAACCAGTGCAAGCTTTGCAGCTCCACTGGAGCCCTGATGGGTCCTTGGGTGCTGCGGTATGCTCTGCAGCCTTCTCCAGGGGCTTTACTGTTTCTGTAAATGTGCTGTTGGGGGAGTGGGACTGAGCTGTCTAATGAGAATTAGCATTACTTGGTCAGTTAGCACTGTATGGGCTAAGTCTGTCTTTGTAGCGATAGGACAAGGAATAATGGGTTTAAACTGAAACAGATGAAGTTCAGGTTGGATATAAAGCAGAAGCTCTTCCCTGTGAGGGTGCTGAGGTGCTGGCACAGGGTGCCCAGAGAAGCTGTGGCTGCCCCATCCCTGGCAGTGTTCAAGGCCAGGTTGGACACAGGGGCTTGGAGCAAGGTGCTCTAGTGGAAGGTGTCCCTGCCCGTGGCAAGGGTCTGGAACTGGAGGAGCTTTAAGGTCCCTTCCAGCCCAACCCAGTCTGGATTCTGTGATCTGGTGGATGTGCCACCATGCTGATCCTGCTAGGGTTTCCAGTTATCATGGGCAGAGAAGTGTGCTCTGCAAATGGCTTCAAGGTTTCAGAGTTGAAAGTATCTGCTGCTTTAGTTTAAAGATGCTTTTCTTGGAAATAATACTTACCTAGTGCTGGAAATACTTTGGGACACTGTGTGAATGCTCCAGTCTTCACAATTAGGATTTTGGTATATGTTTGCCTTGGGTTTTGTGCTTTTTCTGAAGTTCTAGATGCCTGCCACAAAATTTTGACATTGCTTAAGCAGGAGGTAACTTGAATGTCCTTTTCTACTAGGATGTGAGACTGGTACTCAAAGTAGGACCTCAGACTCCTTTTCCTTGTGCTGCTTGCATCAGGTTTATGTTTCCAGTAGTCTTCAAAGCTAGTGTGTGGGGATACTTAACAGTAAGGTCCAGCTGAAATGAGCTCACAGGCCACGTGCCTCCTGGGTTCTACTGCAGTCAGCGGCTGTTGTCATCCTTGCACAACAAGCTGAATTTGTTTCTCCTGTAAAGTACGTGCTAGATAGCTCCTTTCCAAAATGCTACCAAATTAGTTTGCCTACCAAGTATCTGCCAGTTTGGAAATTCAGCATTTCCCATCCTGTTTTCTGCTGGTGGGATGGGGAAGGAGGCTGTGCCTCGAAAACATATGAGGGTGGAAGATGTGGCTACAGCTTCAGTGAAAGCTGTTGCTACGGCAGTTAACAGAGCTGAAAGCCTGTTCTTGGCATTCTGTTATACCACAGGATATGGGAAGAGCTACTGACAATTAGCAGGAATACATGCATTTAGTTTGAGGTGTTAGAAGATCATAAATGTCCAGTTGTCCGCGAGTTCTTTAGCTGTTTAATGGAACAACAATGTGTGACAACCTGCTGCTGCTGGAAAGCATGATACCTTCTATCGGTACCTTTCTTCAGACTATCTCTCAGGCTTTTCTTTAACCTTTCAGTAGGGATGCAGCTCAGAAGCCTGATGGAAGTGGTGCACTTCTGGTGTTGGCTTGTGGAGAGATCAGAGCCAGTGAAATGGAGAGACTTGAGGGTGTTTGACGGATAGAGGAGCAGGAAGATGCTTTTTAGGATAGCTAGATGCTATATGGGATAAGCCATCTCATTAGCATGTATGAAGCATGGCTGTTGTGGTAACCTAGAGGCTACTCAGCTCTTCTGACCAGCTTATTTGTGTCTCCTTCAGCTGAATCACTCCCAAGGAGACACGTAAAGCCTTGGTTAGAATCGAGCTTTGTCCTTCTTGTACCTAGGACATAGGGAGAGAAGGGAGGTGGGAACAGGTCAGATTGAGGAGTAGGGAGGTGATGGTATGCTCAGGCTCTGCTCTGCCTGACCCATCCCTGGGGATACAGGTTGTAAATCTCTCCCTTCCACCCAGCACCAGGCTTGGGAATCCTTGGACTCAGTGCTTCCCTTTGCTTGTCTGTCGTGTGCTTGCTGGTGCCGGGGTGCTGCTGGTACTGCTTGGGAAGCTGTCTTGTACCTCACGGGCAGGGTGTTGCCCTGTAGCTAAAGATCTGTGACCCTGATCTACGGTTGCCAGCTCTGGGAGCCTCCTTTGGGCTGGAGTTGCCTAATTTCAGTTTTTAGCCTGTCTCAGCCTGGCTGCTGAACTACTGAGGCTGCTCTAGCCTAGGCTAATCATGGTCTGTTGCATCCCTGGGGATGGGGTGGAGGAGTCTGAACCACTCTGTGATGTGGAAGCAGCTTTTCGGACCTGTGGGATGCTCTAGGGGAGTGGTGGAGCCATTTGGGGATTCACCTGAATATAGCCACCAGGAAGCACATGGAAAGTGAACAGAGAATGTTACTGGCATAAAGCGATGGCTGTCTGAGAAAGCTTTGCTTGCTGTTTGCATCCCTTGGATCATGAGAAATCTGGAGGTAAATGCTTTATTGTTTCACTTCTAAGGTTTTGGAGGTTTTTCTCATCACCTTGAACCCTCTTCTGTGCTTCAGCACTTGCAGTTGATAGAATATTAAACGTGTCACCATGTATCTGAGCTACTCTAAGATCAAAACCAGAAGCATAGTACATGTGGAGCTTTGACTTGCACCTGAACTCTGGTAGTGCTGTCCTAAATAGATCTGTGAAAGCTGGTTTTGAGCTGTGCATGGAAGCTTTGTTTCACTGATTGCTTTCTTGGGGAAAAGCCCCCCCACCAGGAAAAGATGTATATCTGATCACCACATAGCTCAGGTATGGGCACGTGAATTGGAAAAACTCATACAGTATCAATGACCTTTCCTTAAAACAACCAAAACCCACTGCTAATGTGTACCTACCACAGTAATCTGGGGCATAATTCCTGTAAAAAGGCTGTCAAATCTTAATCCTTTTATTTCCTCAGGATGCCAGTGTGTAAGAGAGGACAGACGATATGTGGATGTTGTCCCCTGTATTTGGTAGCATTTCAGGGGAAACCGAAAGGGTCCAAGCAGCAATTGAGTGAACTCTGATGTGGTTGAATCAGTGATGAACGGTGGCTGCTGTAACCCAGCTGTGCTCAGATAAACCACTCCTGGAAGTGGCAGTTTTGGTTTCTTTTCAGAAGTCCTTTAGTGTGAGAGGACCTACATCATGCTCTGCTACATTTGCACTTGTGCCCTGTGGAAGAGCAGACAAGCTTCAGACAGGGGCTGTCCTACTTGCTGTCCAGCAGCTGCCAGGTGACAGTAAGCCATTTCTAAAGGCAAATACCTGGTTGCTGTCAGCTTCTCTTCCTCAAGCAGCAGCAGCACCAGCACGTTTGCAGTATTGTAGTAAATCACTTTAGAGAGTGCAGGTAATGAAGTGAGGTCCCCAGGGAGGCTGTGGCAGCTGTTGGACATCTGACTTGTACTTTGTAGACATGGTCAATCAATGATCCATCACAAAGAGGGGTTTGACTATACTTAGGTAGGCTGTCTCCATTTCCATGTGCAGCTTTACCTTGTCTGAGACAACGTCCTGCAGAGGGATGATGGCCAGACCACCGTGGCTTAGTGTTTATTTTCCACTTTAATGTTGAGTCTTCAGATGCTTCAGGTGGTAGGAAGTCCAATTTTTAACATTTCCTTTAAAAGGCAGCAGATGTCGGGTTGTCTTCAGCATCCTCCTTTCCTAAACTTTCTTCTCCAGCAGAATGAGAATCAAATCTGTACAGTCTCTGTGATAAGAGCTCTTCCAGCTCTGGTTCTTTTGCATAGTGATGGAAATGTCACTTAGAAAAGACCTTTCTGATGTAGATGTCCAGGTTGGCCATGCTGAAACTGTATTGAGTTTCACTTTATCTGGGATTCTGTCTTTGGGGAAGTAGTGCTGGTCCTGTGGGCAAGGATGCTGGTTAACCTCAAATGAGCTTTGAAGGTCGTAGCTTTAACAAGATGATGAGATACCTCACTTGATGCAGTGTTCTGCGAGCCGTGGGTACCAGAACTGGATGATCTTAAGGTCCTTTCCAAATCAAACCATTCTATGATTCTCCCAAGGTTAGGAGGAAAGCCCTGCATTGGAAAACAAACAAACACTTCCTGGTTTAGATCATGATATTAAAACTAATAGGGTGGAATAAGGTGTTGTCTCTTTTCTTAACAAGATTAATGCTTGTGAAATAAATGCTAAAGCTCAATGTGAAGAAATCTACCAGCCATAACTGGACCAAGGCCATGTGTTACAAGGCAAAGAAGTGTTGTCAGGATGTGCCTTGCTTGGCTAAAAATTTCTGCCAGTACCTGTATTGCATCTCTATTTTAAACTAGAAACTGAACACTGAGTCTAGGTGAGTGTGCAAGAGTAGAACAAAGAGCTTTCTGCTCCAGCTTCAGGGACCAAGGACCTCCTCTGATCATCGTTCCTTGCTTGCTGTTTATTTCTTTGCTGGGCGTTGGCTTCAGTTTCTCCCTTTGCTAATGCAGGGGAAACCATGAGGTGTCTTCTCATCTCTGCACCAAACTCAGATGAGTTGCTGTAATCTTATCACAGGGACTTGGTTTGGGTCTTGAGAAATCTTCAGGCTTCTTTCCATAGTATGTCTGATTCTGAGTCATTATAGGATGGGAAATAGAGCCGTATGGAGCTGCACTGAGCTGTGTGGTGTGGTTGACACGCTGGAGGGAAGGGATGGGATCCAGAGGCACCTGGACAGGCTGGAGAAGTGGGATCATAAGAACCTCAATGAGTTCAGCAAGGCCAAGGGCAAGGTCCTGCCCTGAGTTAGGCCAATCCCCAGCACAAACACAGGCTGGGGGAGACCGGATGGAGCAGCCTGAGAAGGACTTGGGGGTGTTGGGTGAGGAGCAGCTCCCCATGACCCAGCTTCAGTGTGTGCTTGAGCCCAGACCCCCCCGTGTGCTGGGCTGCACCCCCAGAGTGTGAGCAGCAGCTCAGGGAGGGGATCCTGCCCCTATGCTGCGCTCTTGGGAGACCCCCCCTGCAGCCCTGATCCAGCTCTGGGGCAGCAGCACAAGAGGGACGTGGAGCTGTTGGAGCGAGGCCAGAGGAGGCCATGGAGATGCTGCGGGGGCTGGAGCAGCTCTGCTCTGGAGCCAGGCTGAGAGAGCTGGGCTGGGTCAGCCTGGAGAAGAGAAGGCTCCTGAAGGGGAGACCTGAGAGCAGCTCCAGTGCCTGAAGGGGCTGCAGGAAACCCAGAGAGGGGCTTTGGACAAGGGCCTGCAGGGACAGGCCAAGGGGAATGGCTTGAACCTGCCAGAGGGGAGACTGAGATGAGCTCTTAGGCAGAAGCTCTTCCCTGGGAGGATGCTGAGGCGCTGGCACAGGGTGCCCAGAGAAGCTGTGGCTGCCCCATCCCTGGCAGTATTCAAGGCCAGGCTGGACACAGGGGCTTGGAGCAAGCTGCTCTAGTGGAAGGTGTCCCTGCCCATGGCAGGGTTTGGGACTGGATGAGCTTTAAGGTCCCTTCAACCAAAACCATGCCATAATTGTATGGAACACAAGAATGGGTTAGACGCTAGCAAAACAGGAGGAGTACCAACACAGCTAAGCTAACACTTAAGTAATTCCTTGAGGAATGGAGCAAAATATTTCTTTTTGTTAACCACAAGACTGTACTCTGGTTCATTCTAGGTGGTATTTATAGTTTTAATGGTAGTGCCTTGCCTTTACTTCCTAATAGATTGCTGGACTGCAAGTGGGTGGAAGATTTGTTTGTTTTGGCACAATATTCCCTTTACATAGGCATGTCTCAAGTTTACAGCAAACAGAGGAGCCAAGCCATGAACTGTGCAAAGTCCTTAAGACGAGGGAAGGGAGAGAAGTAGGACCAGTTGTCATGTAAAATTACCTCTCCAACCCTGAACCATCTCTGAGCTTATTTCCTCTTCTAGCTTGCAGTCTCTTTAAGTTGACATTGCTGCATCAAAAGCAATGTGAGTTTGAACGCTTGTGTCAGTGATGCTTGTTCCTGCTGCTTGCAGTCGTTGCTCGATACTCAACGTGCTGTGGGTTGGGCATTCAGTGTCCTCATTTTGAGTGTTGGGGAGCTTTGGTGGTGATCCTCTTCTGGCACTGTGCAGTTCAAATCTAACTGGTTGTAACCAAACCAGCAAAAGTAGCCAAGGTGTTCACTTAGTGCCTGAGCACTGTTTCTTGACCTGAGAATTGAGTATCAGGTGGTGAGAAGGCACTGGGATGCAGATAACGGGTTATCAGTAATGGCAGCAGAAGTTGTCATGAAGTAAATCCACTGCCATGACCTTAGCACAGTGGTGTCACCAAGTACCTGTGGCTTTGATAATGAAAAGAAACATGCTGTGGAAGCTGGACATGGCTTTGGAGCCGTTGTTTGTGACTGAAAAATGGGGCTGCTTGGCAAGTTGAAGGCACCAAGTGCCCTGCTGTGAGGGACAGGGTCTGGGCCCTCGGTGTAGTGGGGGGGACCCTGTTGCTGCCCATCTTCAGGCCTCCTTTTTGTGGAGGCAGAGGACACTCTGATTTTCCATGGTGTGCAGGGAGGGTTTGGATTGCCAGGTATCCTTGCTGGCTTTAACACCCTCTCGTGTGGTGGGGATGTCAGCCGTCACCTGGCACAGGGTGGGATGATGCCTGGCTGCCTCTGGTTGGTTGGGTGCAGTCAAAAAAAAGAGCTCCAGAGTTTATCTTGAGACTGTGGGTCTGAGAAGCCAGAGTATTTGTTATGCTGTTGGTGCTGCTGGTGCCCTCCAGACGTGCCTCAGTGTGCTTGATGGTTTTACATGGGATGCCAGTGTGGGGAGGCTGCCTCTCCTAATGCTGCCTTACCTCACATAGCCCATGGACATCATCTCGGCAAACGGTCCAGGTGGTTTCGATGAAGAAACTGCATCCTGTAAAGCATGAGTGGAAAAATGATGCACATGGGACAGTGTGTGCTAAGAAGTGTGGAAGAAGCTAAAACACCTATCCATGTGAAGGCTTCCAGTGCATGGAGACCTTTAGGTCAACTTGCTGCCTTCAGACTTGAGGAAAAAAAACAAACCCCAAACCAACCAACAACAGAAACCTTCAAGCATTAACAATTTTTTAGCTGTGTAGCTTCTTATCTGGACTCTTGATGGCTTCTGCTCGGCTGCGTGCTGTGGGCTGCTTGTACCAGCTACTTTCTTACCGCTCAGAGGAAACAACCAGGCACAAGCATTGACTTTCTGTGAACAAACACAACTGTCTCACTGTGAACACTGGGATTACTGTGTCTGATGGCTCTGCTGAGGAAGTGCAGGTTTTATGGAGCTGATGATGTTTGGGTGGGTATAGCCGATACTGCCGCTATGGGCACAGACAAAGCAGTACCCAGGGCTGCACCTTGCACCGGGGAGGAGGTGGGAGGTAGCTGCCAGTGGAAGGGCTGACCTTTGCTTTATTTAAAATTAAAAGGTTCGATAAAAATCAGAAAAGGCAAGAGCCTGGCTCCTTTCACAAGGCTCCTCAGAGCTCCTAAGCATCCTCTAGCTCTCCTGCAAGGGGGATGAACTTCAGCAGTGGATATTTTGCTTGGTCTGGATGTAATTCTTGGCATCTTCTGGTTGCATAGGCCATCCATATCAATCTCATCTGACAGCTGAACTGCTTCTTAAGGGTATGCAGTTGGGAGAACCAAAACCGGGGAGTTGTAAATCTCGAAGAGGAAGGGAAAGGTTGTTCTTTCTATGCCATAAGGATGCTACCCTGTAGGATGGGTGAGGGGGGGGAGTGTTGATGTTTGTTTTGGGGCTGTAGCACTGCTGCAGTGCTCACTTGATGGAGGTTTTATAATCCCATAATAGGAAAGGAAGACAAATCACTGCAGCAGGCTTCAGGCTTGGAGTGTAACTGTGCTTTAAATATTAAACTCTGTTAGTTTTTAACATAAGTGAGCTATGCCAGTAAAAACCTTTCCTACAAAACACAGCGGGGTGGGAGAGAATGAGGCTGTGGAAGGGAACTGGGGTGCTGGCTGTGCCCCTTCTTGGTAGAAGCTCTGAGACTTGTTTGCTTAAGCTGAAGCAAGGTATTTATTAAGCCCAAACAAGCAGGAGTCCTGGTTCTTATCTTTTCAGCTACCTTGTGCTCTTCAACCTCTGCACGTGGTCACAAAGTTTGTCACCACTGTTTGCCTCCAAATAAGCAGCACATTAAAGGCTGGGAGAGATTTCTCTCTGTATATAGTTCTCAGGTACATAGTTTCCTCTTTGAGACATAGTTTAGTTGCAAGCAAAATATGTAGGTAATGTCATTTGAATTCCTGCCAAACATCTAATTACATGAGTGATGGCATGGGCTGATCTTCTGTTCCATGCCTGCCAAAAAAGGCAGTATCCTAAAGTAAGGAGAAGGTGAAGTTCAGGCACTAAAATGAAAACATATATACATTAAGTCATCAAGTATGAAGTTTTTCTGTGTTTCCTCCTAATACACTAGTTGTCTCTGCTTTTGGCATTACATTAGTATCTGTGTTTTGGTAAGAGATGCTGATGTTCCTGCTCACCATCTCTTGCATCACGGCATTTCCATTTTATTAACCAACTCTTACCAGAGTTTCTGGTGATGAGCACTCTGGATACAGGGGCCAAGTCACGTCTGCTGGGCAATGTAGAGAGTCTGAGGGATGGATTGTGTGGACTTGGCAGGGTTGTCTGCTTCCCCGTTTTCTACGGGCCTTTGGGCTTTGCCTGCCAGTCCAGGTCTTGAAGTTTAGCTACAGAGGCTGTGCAGAGTATACTTTTGTGACTTTTACCCACCTACACTGTTGTTCTTGGTCATGTTGTCTTCTCGTAGGCTTCCTTTCTGTGTTCTCTTCATATGAGGTGGTGAAGAACAACTTCCTCGGTTTCAGTGATGCTAAATACATCCCTGCAGTAGGACGTGGGCGCACATAGTCTCTTACAGCCAAATTTGCTTAGGCCCATCGCTGGTGTTCATCCCTGGAGGACATACCTAAGCTGGGGTGAATCTTGCCTGATTTATGGCGTGTGTTGGCTCTTAGTGCCTAAACCCTTGCACCGAATTGGGTGGTTTAATGAAGCTCTTTTCTGAAGCCACCTATTTCTGATGCACCTTCAGAACTTTATTCCTGATGTGTGGGAGTGGTGTTTTCTCTAAGGCTTTGCTGCGTTGTGTAGTGGACACTGAGAGCACCCCTACACCTGTGCTTAGGGCTCAGTGCTATGGGAGGCTAGAGTAGTTTTCCTTTGTCTCCTGAGGTGCAAATGCTCAGCAGTATTAACTTGATGTTTTACACTGACAAGACACAGCACGTGCTCTTCCCTGTCTGGCAGTCTTTTGATCTTTGCAGCTATATAGAATAACAGAATGGTTTGGCTTGGAAAGGACCTTAAGATCATCCAGCTCCTACCCCAGCCACGGGCAGGGACACCTTCCACTAGAGCAGCTTGCTCCAAGCCCCTGTGTCCAACCTGCCCTTGAACACTGCCAGGGATGGGGCAGCCACAGCTTCTCTGGGCACCCTGTGCCAGCGCCTCAGCACCCTCACAGGGAAGAGCTTCTGCCTTATATTTAACCGGTACTTCCCCTGTGCAAGTTTAAACCCATCACCCCTTGTACTATAGATGTACTGGGCATCGTTCTGTCTGTGTGCTGGTTAATACCAAGTGCTGTGTGTGCTGCTTAATACCAAAATCTGGGTGCACTGCTGCTCCAGACCACCAGTGAGCATCATTTTTGGTCTCTGCTCAACCTGGCTACAGAGGCTGAAATCCTGAATCTGGTTAGTGGCATCTGAAGCTTATTTTAGGAGCTGATATAAGCCTTGGCAGAGGTTTGGTATCCCAGTCTGTGGTGACTAATCTGCTTGTTTGTCCTGGCTTTTTGAGGTGCCTTGGGTATTGGTGGGACAGAGGAGAGGCAGCCTGTTCCCATCAGACAGCTGCAAGCCCCTTCTGGGGACCTGAAGCTCTTCTTGAGTTGGGGTACAAAGATCCTGCATCTGAATCCCACTTAATTGCTGCTTTATAATGACACTTTTTATTGATACTGGCAGGCACTTGACATGAATGTGTTCTTCCACAGGGGGGTAACATACCCTGATAGGTGCTTGTGTTCATCTCTGTGCATGGCCAGCACCTCTTTGAATTACTCATCTCCACCTGGGTTTCACTAACCCAGCTTCTACCTGCCCCTGGCTGTCAGGGGTCTTCAGTCTTCTTTGGCCCTGTCTCCTGAAGTTCACAAGGAGTTTTCTTCTAGTAAGAGGCTCTTCCCCGCCCCACACACAGACACTCTATGAAAGCTGTGTCGGCTCTGAAATTGATACTTGCATTCCTTTCTGAAAGCAGAAAAAAGCCCTTCATGGTTTGGATGCTGCAAAAGGTTTTTTTTTCGTATGTTTAACTGCCAAATCTACCAGTCTTTTCAAGCTCCCTGAGCCTGTCTGCAATTCATCCTCCAGGCTGCTTTTCCTTGCCAGGCAGTGCGCAGATAAAACAGTCGCAGATTACTGAGGTGCATCTGTGTTAAATCATGCTATAAATCTTCAAAAATGATGTTGCTGCTGGTGATCCAAGCTTGCTCCAGAGCCCAAGCCACAGTGGTGGTTGTCTTGTCGAGCACTTGGCTCATCAGTGACACCAGTAACTGCAGAATATATCCATCGACCACCACGGATACACCTGAATCTGCCTGCTGTGAGTTATTCCTTGAAGATGTACATGGCTGTCTAAAAGTCATCTCATCCCTGGTAGGCTTTGACCCTTTCTTCTTCACATCCGTTGCCTGAAAGGAGGGGGATGGTGTAGGTGTATCTGCAGCTTGTTTTCTGCTGTTAAGCAATCTAGTATTTTAAGGTGAAAAAAAATGCAGGTGTATGTGATGCCTGCATATCAGAGAAGAAAACGTCTGCAGGGTTCTCATCCTGCCCCAGGGCTGTTGCAGACCCTTTGCTACTGCCAGATTTTTTTCTCTGTAGCACCCTCATAAATCTCTCTTTCTGCTGGAACTTGATCTGACACAGCCTCATGCAGCCTGTTTTGCAAGCAGAGATCCTATCCTGAATGTCAGGCTTTTTGCCAGTCTTCGAGAAACCTTTAGAAGACAGGCTTTGGAAGCGGGGGTCGGTTATTGTGCTATCAGGAGGCAGATCTCACAGCCCTCGTGTGGTGGGATGGTTCCCTCCCGGGCCGCCGCGGATGCGGTGTGGGGCTGGAGCTGCGCAGGCAGCTGCGTGTGGGCTGCACACCTGCATCCTTCCGGGGGGCTTGGCCGGGGTTTGTGCTGCTGACTCCTGCAGCGAACCTCATGAGGTCGAGAGGAGCTCATCTGGCAGGTGATCTTTTCTCTTCCCAGCCCAAAAAATAACCTAAAATATGCAGAGCTCAGGTTTCATTAGGGGATTTTTTTCATTTTATTCCTCTGTTCATTTATGTGTTCCAGCATAATCCAGCTCTTCCTAAATAGCACCAACCCTCTTTTCTGGCAGGTTATGGTCTGTAGTACTTTCCTACAGGAACAGGTTTCCCAGAGAAGCTGTGGCTGTTCCATCCCTGGCAGTGTTCAAGGCCAGGTGGGACAGAGCCTTGGGTGACATGGTCTAGCATCAGGTGTCCCTGCCCATGGCAGGGGGTTGGAACTGGATGATCTTAAGGTCCTTTCCAAACCAAACCATTCTCTGATACATAAGAATATGCATGCATGGCTGCTGGCATGTGCTGGGCTTAAACTCAAATGAGGAAGAGGAGTCAATGAATCTAGCTTTCATCACATAAACTGTTTCCCTGGAAAATGGTCTTTTCTTTGACTCTCCTCATGTGGAAGAGCTAAATTATGACCCAGATTGCTTTTCTTACCCTCCCTTGCATTCTTGGCTCTCGAGCTGAGCTTTGGTAGAGGGTATTGAGAGTAAAGTTCAGGAATGAACTTGGGTGCTTGGATCTCTCTTGAGATCAACTGAGACTCATTTGGAAAAGTAACTTGCCAACATATTTAGTTGAGGATTATACAGTTAATGTGTTTCAGCACGTTCACAAGGTCTTCGAGGAAAATACTTCATGGAAGTTCACTTCCCTAGGATGGAAATTGGTGTGAGTTCATTTGGGTTCATCCCTTTCTGTAAAAACTGTAGTTGTAGGATGTCAACTTGACAGTCCTGTGCATTCATGAGTAGTGAATGACTGTAGTGATTTGCAGTTGGCCATCCTTCTCCCTTCCCAGCAATTTAGACTTAAATACTGTTTGTAAGCCTCAGAAGGCATTTTTTCCTGAACAAAACTAGCTGCACAAGCCAAAGATGAAATTGTTGGGTCAAATGATTCAACAGAAGCCACTTGTAGTGTTTAAAAGGCTTCTGTAGCCTTCAAATTTGGAAAGAATCTCCAAGTGTGGGACATCTGACATGACGTGTGCCTGCTTGCGTAGCCTGCAGCCGGCTTTGTCAGTGCTGTTACCAGCTTTAATCTGCAACAGGGAATTTTGACCTCCCTTTTCAGTTTTTCTGTTGCTTTTCACGTGTAGGACACTGAAACCAGGTCAGCCTAGTGCTGTTTAGGAAAGCCCTGATAAAATGCCGGTCTCCTCTGTGTGGAGGTACTGTTGGGATAGAGGGGGTAGTTGAAATACACCCCCATAATAGGAGGCTTACTGAGGGAGTAGTAGAAAGCCCTCTAGGAAATCAGAAAGCTCTTGAATTGGAGAGAAAAAGGCAAAAGGAAGTATATTTCTCATGGCTGAGTGGAGGAAGCATTCAGCCTCTGCATTCCCTCTTTCTACTAGTGGGTGTAGGTAGCCAAGCACCAGAGCAGGTCCTCTTCCAGGTCAGACCAGGACAGGATATTTGGTTATCTACGTTTTTTTCACCCTTAGGAACAGGGCAGAGCTCATAACTTTTTTATGTTCGCATTAGTAGGACAGCAGCTTTGCCAGGAGTAGTGGGGTGGCTTTGGAAAAAGACAGTTTTGTTGGAGCCAGTTGGAAGGTAGCATTGGGCAGTAGCCGGATAAGAAGCAGAACGTCTTGTCCAAGACAAGGGAGGGAAGCGATAAGCCGGTGAGATGAGAAGGCATGAAGGGACCTGAAGCCCATGGAGATGTATGTTTGCACAGAAGAGAGCAAAGCTGTGAGAAATTTACTAATTGTGGTTTAATACAGGGAGAGCATTGACGTCTAGGAAGTTGTTAGTGCGTGCAGTAAAGCAGAGGCCACGAAGCCAGCTTGTTCCTCTAAACTTAAGCATGTAAGCTAATAAAATGAGTTGGCAGGTGCTGAGAACGTGAGTGAACGCATCGTATCTGCCCTGGTTTCAAAATGCACCTCATTACCTGTATCCTGCCTGCTCTGCCTTTTCCAGAGGGCAAACTCTTTGTCCCCATCTGTGGCAAAGCGCAGTTTTCTACTGCTGAAGGCTCTACTTTTTACACGGCATGAGGGCGGAAGCTGGTGATCTCATATCCGTGTGTTTGTAACGTGTCAGTTGGGAGCCCTGGAGGATTCTGTAGTCTTTGAAGTCATGTGGGAAGTAGCAGATCTTGTCTGGAAAGCACGCTCCAGATCAAGAGTCTTACAAAAAGTATTAGAGGCACGTGGGGTGGATGTTGGAAAATCCAGAGAGAGGGCATGTACCTTGTCCTAAAGCAATGCTTGTGGAGCTGCTTTGAGAGACTGAGTTCCTGTTTCTGTAGAGAGAGGGATGAGATCACCCAACCCAACAGAAAATTGGGCTTTTTTGTAGGTCTCTTCTTAAAAGAAGGAAAAAGGAATCTAGGGCTGAACACCCTCTGCTTGTGAGGGTGTTGATCCATCCACCAAACATTTGCAGTTTGATTTCTAGCATATATAGCATCCTTCAGGAGTCAAAACTGCACACAGGCCTGGATCAGGTCTCCTGGAATCGATATGAAGAAAGGGGCATTCATTTCCAGTTTCAGTTTGGACAGACTTTCTGAAATTGTGCCACAACCCAGGACTTTGACAGCTCTTGTGCTTACCTTGGAAGGGTCTCCAGAGTATCTCAAGTAGGTCAAAGATTTCCAGTGCAAGGGAAGCAAGCTTTTTTCTTGAAGGGCAGGAATAAGCATTGCTTTGGCTTCCTCATACCAGTCTTCTGTTTGCATTGGCCTACTGCTGCTTTCACACCTAAGGACTTCATTGAGGAGTCTGGATGGCTGCGAGCAATGTCGCCGTGCCATAACGAGTGCTTGGTAAGTGATTAAACCTCCTTCATGCTAAACTCTGCTACTGATCACAATGTGAATGGCAGCTGCCTTCAACACCACCTAGAAGCTGGTTTGTAGCTCTGGGTCTGTGATTTTATCAATGGAGGTGAAGTCGTGATTTTGATCTTGGGTCCCAAGTGTTCTGAAGTGTGTAGGATACAGTTGGTTTGGGGTTTTTACTTAGTAATTTCCTTTCAAGCCCGTATCTTTCATTAAACAACTGTTCCCTTGCCTCCAACTATATTGCAGTGAAATGAATACTGGAATTGGACTGAGTCACTGTTAGGGAAATATCTTCATGCAGCTTTGTTTAAATGGAAGTAACTTTCAGGAGCAATCTTGCTGAGTGGGTGGAAAGGTAGGAAGGAAAATCATTATGAAGAGGTTTGAATCGTGGCAGGAAATAGTCATTCCGAGTAGTCTTTAAATATTAATGCAACTGACTTCAAATTACACTCCTGTCTTCGTTCTTTTGCCATTCCTCTGCCAAAGCCAGGCGCTTTGTTAGTCTTCAAAAGCAGTACTTGATGCCATATTTACTACAGCTTGTTTTAGGATATAGGTACAATAGTGAAAGATCTTTGTGCTGTTTGGTGTACCGACAGCTGGGACCTGCTCATAGGGCTGGCCATAACAAAGGGATTCTTAAATGTTTGGTTCACTCTTTCATTGCTGATCTGAATTTCTGTTTGTTGAAGGCTTTCAGTAGAGAGAGAGGATGGTCAGTGTTTGCACACTGTCAGGTGTAACTTTTCCATCCTTCTCCCTGGAGAGACCTTATACAGATGAGGAACAGGGGAAGGATGGAGGCTGAGTGGCTTGTAACCATTAACATCTTATTTCACTAGCCAGGAATGATGCGGAGCTCTGCGCTTCGCCTGCCTGAGAAGAATAGTTACTTGTCCCATCTCAGGTGCACTGAGTGTGATTGTGCAAGTGTCAAACCAAGCAGTGTATTTTGATGTCAGATCTGAAACTTGGCACACAGGGCTTGAGCTGAGTTCAGACTTTAGTCTGGAGGAGGGGAAAGTTATATTGAGGAGGGCTTGTGCTCTCAGGAGGGTTGGAGCCCTCAGAGGAATGATGTACTTGTGCCATCAAGGACTGCGGAGCGCCATCTGCCCTGTGATCAAGGCCAGCTCGTATCAGTGGTTTGAAACGTGTTGAATGAACACCTTTACCTTTTAGTGGCTTTCAGCCCCATTTCATCATAGCTGGTAAAACTTCTGTATAACAATGCTTGTGCCAGCAGGTAGCCAAACAACTTTGGAAAGATCCTCACCTAGGCATCATCTTCTGCTGCAAAACCACCTCACTGTGTGGATTCATCTGCTCTGCAGGGCAAGGCTGGTAGCACTTCATGGCAGGAGGAAGGTTCAGCTGCTTCTGGCATCACCCAGGAAGGCACTGTAGCGTGTTCTTAACAGCCTGTCTATTTCCAGTCCACCTCATGTGGTTTAAAAACCTTTTCTGGGTGGTTTTAGCTTATATTGACTCTTATGCTCTCTGCTGGCCATTGAACTGTGAGCTGAATGAGCAAGAAAAACCAAAACTTGTTTGC
This sequence comes from Pezoporus occidentalis, assembly GCF_034315485.1. NCBI lineage: Eukaryota > Metazoa > Chordata > Aves > Psittaciformes > Psittacidae > Pezoporus > Pezoporus occidentalis. The sequence goes on from NW_026913415.1 coordinate 82,063, forward strand.
AGCTTTATAAAAACTGCAGCATTCCTCTTTCCTCTGCTGTAATCAGTCCCTGTCAGCAGAGTTTTGCCTCTTTTGTTTGACCCTCTCCTCTGGGGACAGGTTGGGGTCCAACCCAAGTGCTTTTTCTCATACCTGATAAAGTTATCGTCATTGCTTCTACAAGCTGGTTTCACAAAGCAAATACAACTGTGCTTGTGTCTATGCAAACAACTTTGAGAAGCAGCGCTAGTTCACCCCTCCAAAACAAACGCTGCAGCTAAAAGTCTGTTGGGATGTCTATGGTGAAAAACCAGTTCATCCTGTTTGCCTGTAATGGATGCTTCCTGCTTATCCATATTCAGTTTTAAGTATTAAATCTTGAATTAAGCTGAGGGACAATTAAAGCTTGGTAATGCTAAATACTGAATTCCTTGTATGTGAAAGTCTCCAACTCTGTCTCCAGCTAGGCCATCGAATGGCTTTTCACACATTGCCTAGTACAATGTTTGGAGCTTGACACTGCGGTTTCTGGGCCAGTACGGCCAAACGGGTATTATGGACATGGCACACTGGTTCTCAGATGACCTGATGACTTTCAGACCTCTTGGGTTTGCTGCCATTGTGCTGTATGATATTCTCTACTGAGCCCCACCTTTGTGCAGAGCGACAACAAGAAGTCATCTGCTTTTCCTTCTGGAGAAAAGGGCTGCTGAGTCACGGGCTGGATGACATGTCCTGTGGGCTGTAACCTGTGCAACCTGAGCTGGGTTCTAAGCGTTAGTATAAACCGTTGAAGTTGAGAGGGGTTGTGGGATTACATTGCATGAAGCATCTATTCACATGTATGGATGTTTCTTTATGTTATTATTAGTTCCTCAGGTTCTTCCTAATACACACATCATCCTTCCTGTGAAGATGGAGTCTGATCGAGTCCTGCAAACTCTCTGGCTGATGTAGAAGCCTGCAGTAATAAATGAACAAAAGCAGTGACAAATAATTGCAAAGTGGTATTAAAGTTGTGCATACGGGACTGGTTCAGCTTGGAGAAGAGAAGGCTCCTGAAGGGGAGACCTTAGAGCAGCTCCAGTGCCTAAAGGGGCTCCAGGAAGCCTGGAGAGGAGCTCTGGACAAGGGCCTGTAGGGACAGGCCAAGGGGAATGGCTTGAACCTGCCCGAGGGGAGACTGAGATGAGCTCTTAGGCAGAAGCTCTTCCCTGTGAGGGTGCTGAGGCGCTGGCACAGGGTGCCCAGAGAAGCTGTGGCTGCCCCATCCCTGGCAGTGTTCAAGGCCAGGTTGGACACAGGGGCTTGGAACAAGCTGCTCTAGTGGAAGGGGTCCTTGCTCGTGGCAGGGGTTTGTAATTGGATGAGCTTTAAGCTGCCTTCAGTCCAAGCCATCCTGTGATCCTTTGACCTAGGAGAGGTCTCATGGTGAGATGTCAATTTGCCCTGTGCTCCCTGGACTGCACATGCGGAGCAGGGCCCAGAAGGGCCTGTACAGTTCCTGCCTGTCTCTTTTGGGATGGTCCATGGGTACAGGGGCACCACTTGGCCTGTGTGGGTTAAGAAGCATCTATTTCTTATCCTCTTTTGACAGAGTTAGCAGACTGATGCTTGTGAGATGCACCAGTCCGCTGTCTGGAGTTGTCCAGGGTTGCCTGCCATTGGTTATGGTGGTGACAAGTTTGGACATGCAGGAGCAAGGTGCACTTCAGTTTCTGTGAGACAACAGTCCGGCTTTCGTTTGTCAGTCATCAGTGCAGGCTGCTGGAGAAGATCGTGGCCCTTGAGTCCTTCACCCAATTCCATTCGAAGGTCTATTTTTCCAAAGCTTCATTTTCTTTGGGAAGTAAATCATGTTGGTGACATGAACCGTGTGTTGATACAACTGTCAGGAAATTTCTAGCTCTTTAAAAGTAATAAATCTTGACTTGCCTGTTACTTTTGGTCACTTCTGTAAGACAACGGTTTGAGCCAGCAGCTACATCTGAGGTCAACTTTAAAAGGTGGAAAATGAAGGAAAATTAAGTATTTTCTTCTACTGATACCATTAATTTTTCCGCTGCTTTTTTTTTTTGTCTGGCTTTTGTGTAATACTTTATAAATGCATGAAGTGAGAAGAAAGGAGACTTTACACTCCGCAGCTGCTTTAAAGCTGGGATGTGAGCTTGCATTTTCCACCTGGCACGCTGATGTAATTGGAATTGCCTTTGTTAGTGTGTGTGGTGTGAGTCCCAGTAACTCCAGTAGCAGGCTGTGGATGGGCAGCCTTTGTCTCTCTGAGTCACTTTGTGGATTTTTATCAGAAAATTAAGGTAATGGTGGAGTTTCCATTTAGCTGTGAATTTCCTCGAGGCCAGGAACATTCTGGGCGTTCACCTCTGTCTATGTTTCTTGCTGGGTAGTTTAAAATAATGATTTTTACTTCATATATCCTTTTTCTTTTCCCCAGGTAAGAAACCAAAAGCAACCTACCCTTATTGAGTTCTCAAGAACATAATCGACCCCTTGGTACATTATCAAGATGCATTAAGGAACCGGATACAGTGCCAAAAGAGCTCCACGCGTTTCCATGACTCTCTTGAACCCTGACTCAGATACTTTTGGATATATATTTCTGTTCTAAGGAGAAGAGTGTGTATTCCAACTCCTTTCTGCCAGCTTGCTGGCAGAGAGATTTCACTAAGATCATGGACCATCCTAGTAGGGAAAAGGATGAAAGGCAGCGGACGACGAAAGGAATGCCGGGAAGGAGTGGGCATGGTTCTCGACCAAGCTCATCGGCATCGTCTGGCGTTCTGATGGTGGGACCCAACTTCAGAGTGGGCAAGAAGATTGGGTGTGGGAACTTTGGAGAACTCAGACTAGGTAAGAAGTAACAGTTTTAGTCACCTGCGTTGTGCAGTTAGCATTTCACCACTGGAATATAAATACATCAAAACTTAACCCTGGCTTGAGAAATGCGCGTGCTTGTCTTGTTTCCCGAATGTTGAGCTGCCTTACCTGAAGCTTCTGACTCAGAAGATGTAACTGTTAGCATTATTTTTATTTGCATAAAGCCAAAATGAATACACTGGAGAGGCCAAAGATGCAAATTTTGAACAATGCAAACTATGAAGACTGTTCTCAGCGCTGAATGTCTTGCCTAAGGTGAACAAAAATCTTCTTAACTGCCTGGATTGCTAAACCTTGCAATTAATGTCCTGTTCGTAAGCTGGGATGCTCAATCAAAGTAATGGGTGAGACTCTTTCCCAGCACTCAGCCACATCTCTATTCCACATCCTTCACTAACCTCTGTGCCCTACTTTCAGCCTCATCACCCACTCCCTGATCTGTTCCATGTGTCTGAGGTGCTGACTGGCCATCTGGCTGCTGAACCGGCCCCACAGCCCAGTGTGGGCCATTGGTGTTCCAAACCACACGCCTTGCAGCTGGTCACCCGCAGATGGCCACGCTAATGCATCTCTTGTTTAGGATGGCTTAAGAGCAGCACAGTGTGTTGGGCTCTTCAGTTATCCTAAACAAACAATGGCTGTGTTTGAAATGAGGTGGGGGAAGCAGCTGCTGGTAATTGCACATCCCTGAACTCCCAGTATGGGGCAGTTGCTGTGGATCAGAAGGAGCACTTTGTGGTGGTCTTGATCCTGACTTAAAATGGTTGTATTTCTCCTCTTCTGCTGAATAATTTGTATCGCTGAAGATGGGTTCACTGACACAAACACTGCTTTCACAAAACTTGATACTTATTCAGAACTGAAATTAAAATCATTTGTGCATCAGGTACAAGGGATGATAAATAAATCAGTCAGGGAATTGCTTCTGGTAACCAAAGGGTTATAACACTTAACTACTGATACTATCTTGGTAGATTCCTGTGAGAATCTACGTAATCTTAGATTAATACATGCAGTCTTTCATTCTAAGGTTTGATTATTGCATCTATATGAAATGCCACTTCACCACGGTGTGAAGATTAACCAGCTTGGGTGTGATCTGCCTCAGTAAAGGGCAGTTTGGTTTCAGCATTACATCAGAGATGCTTTATTGATTTGCAGGAGGAGAGATAATGCTCCAAAGGTGGAGAGGAGCCAAGGGCTGGGGCAAAACCTCCCACCTGCATGAATATGATCATGATTGGCAGCTGAAGATAAGCTTGGATCCTGACAGTGACATGACATGAATAGCTGTATTGCATTTTCAGAGCCTCCCCCAAGAGCAAACGTCACACTAGCAGGATCCCCATGGAGATGCTGAATTGCTTTTTAACCCAAGCTCTGCTCTGGGGTTCAGTGGCTGTAGTGGGTCTCTCTAGTTATTATGGCTCTTGCATTTATTCAGCTGGTGCCCAAATCTCTTTTCCATCATTCTTCTTTGTCATGTTTCTCACCATTTCAGCAGTGTTCTGTCTCCGACTGAGGTTGTCTCAACACACAGGTTGTACAGGAGAGACTTGCAGAAGAAACTGTCAGTTTACAGAGAAATTCAGTTTTAACTATTGAAAAAGCAACACCTGGTAATCGAGTGGCTCTTTTTCAGTACACTGATAAATGTTTTGTTACTCCTGGTTAAATGTTTTGTTGCTCCTGGTTAAGTTGCATGCTTATGTGGGCAGTGAAGCTGATCAGAGGATGTCTCATGAAGACAGGCTGAGAGAGCTGGGTTTGTTCAGCCTGGAGAAGGCTCTGGGGAGACCTGATAACAGTTTTCCAGTGCCTAAAGAGGGGCCTACAGGAAAGATGGGGAAGGACTTTTATAAGATCAAAGAGTGACAGGACAAGGGGTAGTAAGCGCAAACAGGGGAGATTTAGGCTGAATATAAGGAAGTTCTTCCCTGTGAGGGTGCTGAGGCGCTGGCACAGGGTGTCCAGAGAAGCTGTGGCTGCCCCATCCCTGGCAGTGCTCAAGGCCAGGTTGGACACAGGGGCTTGGAGCAAGCTGCTCTAGTGGAAGGTGCCCCTGCCTGTGGCAAGGGGTTGGAGCTGGATGAGCTTTAAGGTCCCTTCAATCCAACTCAAACCAGTCTGGGATTCTGCAAATGAGACGTATGTTAGGGATAAGAGCAACTGGGTGTAAGGTCCTTACAGAAGCTGTGTTACTTTTTTAAACTTTTACTGTTTTATTGCCAGTCATTGCTGCTTTAAGAGCTCCTCTTTGCTCAAATACCACCTTTATCTATTGCTCAGCTGTGATGCTAATTCTCACTGGGGGGGAGCAAGCAAGTCTCTGAGAACAGTGTTGTCCTGCAAAGCTGAACACATGCCCTCTGCTTTGGGGCTTTTTGTACATCGTTTTGGGAAAGTTAAGCACTAGTGAATGGTTCAGTAACACATGAAGAGCAAAGTCTAGTTCTTGTACCACACGCCAGACAGAGGCCTGATTGTTCAGGGAGGAGATGGTGTGTACCTACCGAAGCTGTTTTCTGCCAATACCAAGCTTGCTGCCAAGTGTTGTTTTCTTGCTGCACATACAGATAGCCCCGGGGATATCGCTTTTTGGAAGCACATGGGAGCAGCACAGTTGCATTCCAGCCTGCAGAGGAGCTGGAATGGAAGGATGAGCACAAAACTCAGCTTCTGGCCCAGAGTAACAAGATGATCAGGGTTAATTGAGTGCTGGTTCTTCATACAGGCTGCAGATTAGGTGGTCTGTAAGAGCTGTGATGTCCAAAGGGGCTCAACCTACTAACGGGACCCTGCTTGCTGTCCCTGAGCTGGACCCCGAGCACTGACAGGGTTTCATTGTCTTGGTGCAGCACCAAGCCCTGTCCTGCAGCTCCTGGTTATTTGCCAAGTCAGTTCTTGTGCTGCCATGGGAGCTGGAGCACACCTGAAGTTCTGTAGCGTGACTTTTGTGCCGTTATGAGGTCCTGCATCTGCCTGCCAAGCTGATGGAGAACCTGCATGACGTAAACCAGCCTGGGAAACAGCTCAGTGAGCTGTGGAGCCACGTGATGCCAGGAGGTGCTTACTGCAAAGGGAAATGGGATGTACCTGTTAATTCAGTGTAGAAAAGAGATCACCAGCTGAGCTGTGAGCCACCTCCTTACACTGACTCACGGTCTTACCCCGTGGGTATTACTTATATTTACCTGAAATCCATGAGCCATGTCAGGGAGAAATAAGCCTCTCCAAAAGTCTCACTTTTCCCCGTGTTTGGCACCGTTACTTAGTAAACCTATTAAGTTGTATAAAGCCAGGTTGGATGGGGCTTGGAGCAACCTGGTCTAATGGAAGGTGTCCCTGCCTGTGGCAGGGGGTTGGAACTGGATGAGCTTTAAGGTCCCTTCAACTCAAACCAGTCTGGGATTCTGTGATTTTCATAAAAGTGTGTTCAAGTATCATTTACAAAAGATGATTCCAGTTTTTTTTCCCTGAGTGGATGGGAAGAATACCACACTGGGAGGGATGGATCCTGTATGTTGCTTCTATCCTCTCCCTTGATAGTGCAACAAAGGGATTTTTTTGAGAAGTCTGTGTCTTCATGTGCTGTCAAATACATTGTATAGGGTGCACAAGCCACATGTCAACATGATTCGTGTGGGGCTCTCATGACAATCCAGCACATCTTGGCAGTGAGCAGCAAGACCCAAACTAAAAGGAAAGCTGCTTATGGCAGTGCCAGAGCAGGTCCAGCAGATCTCAAAGTTGACCCCCAAAATTGAGAACCACCCAGCTGCCTCCCAGGCTGCAGTTTGAAACCAGGAGCTCTGCTTTGAAGCAAATGAAAACAGTAGTAAATGAATCAAGATGATAATAGTATCTGATATTGGGGCTGGGCTGGTCTCTGCTTCCCAAATAATGAAATCATCTTGTGAATATTTGAGTAGAATGTTGTAGATGTGGAGGGTAGGAGTAGATCCTGTGTAGGTTCTATGCTAGGATCTGTTATCTGGGAACTGCTCCAGAAGGGACAGCAAATCTGGCACTAATGCAATGGTGTGTGGGGTGAGCTCTGCTTGGTCTTTGGGATGAGTATTTGGATGTTTGCTCCATTACCCAGCACTGATCTGTCATCAGAGTGTATTGTCCATGTAGCGAGGAGCTAGAAGTAAGGCTCAAAGCATTTTTTGGTTCATGTTGCTCACTATGGGCTTGTACCTGTGACTTTCAACTTTGGCCTGTGGGAACAGCACACACAAGAGATCGACCCCTTTGGGCTGCTCGGCTGGGCTGCAGTCTGTCCCTATATTCAACACATCTGACTGGCAGGGCTTGAGAAATCCGCCCTGTTAGGTTTCCCACGTGAATGCCGGTGACTTAATGCAGCACTTCTCATATGTATATGTAGTTCATAATTGTCAGTGGAACTACCCAAAACTGAGGCATGAACTTAATCACTGCTCCATCAAAAGCTTTGCCTGAACTTGAAAGGCTTTTGTTAGCACAGTTATATCATCTCCGCTGGATTACAGATCTTGTGTCTTACTAAGATAAGAGACAGCTTCTATTCGTGGCTTACTGTACTCTGCAGATTCACTTTCTCCTGTGAGTAGCACTGCCTTTACTCTTCCATTTTAATATCGGTGCTGCCCTGTAGAAAGTGGAAGAAGAAACATTACACCTTGGGTGGTGTGATAGCAAAACCAAGGGGTAGATCTCAGTCTGGAGCAAGCTCAGGGAGAGATTTCAGAGATTTGCTTGGCTCTCATAGCTGGCAAAGCAAACATCTCATGCTGCAGCTTTAGGAGGGGTTTGGAGGTCAGCAGCTGGACCCATTTGCGCCCCCCTGTGCTCATAGTCTCTCCATAGTTTGTGCTCTGGAGAGGATGAACTGGAGGTTAGTTCATTTGCCTTTGGCTGCTGGCCTGACGTTTCATGCTCCTGTGTTTTCCTAATCCCAGGTTTTTTTTTTAACTGAGGAATTTAATTACCAAAATTATCTTTTGTCTAGTCCTCAGCCTTATGAACCAGACCATAATAGACTGGTTTATGGCTCCATATATATGGAGGGTGTTGGCAGTGTCCTTCTCTGCCTTGAAATGAGCTTGGAAGAGCCCTGTTTTCCCAGTATCGTGATCCTGCATTGGCAGGAGAGCACAAGCGTTGCCAGGTCTGTGGGTCATCCTCCTTTGGTGGACACTGAGCCCCAAAACTACCTTGAAATCACGTGTCACCAAGGCTGTGATGGAGGTTGTGGGGTCTGCAGGGGGTGGCAGGGGATTTTGCTGTTTAAAGCATCTGTGTCACAGATTTGAGCTGGAGCTTCCCTTAGTCTGGCTCAGTGTCCTCAAACCAAGCATCTTGGTAGCAGCTCGGTTTCCCTCGAGAGGAGGGGAATAGGAAGCTCAGTGGACGAGCTGCAGCTGGAGCTGCTGCTGTGACTGACTGGCTAATACAAGGTACATAATCTCAGTGTGCTTAGGCTGCCTTCCCCGCATGTCCTTGTGTGCTCTTCCCACACCAGCCATGGGGTAGCATCAGGCTGGAGCCTTTGTCTGTCTCAAGGGGTGAAGCAGTTTATCCCACCACCTGGTTTTCCACCCATTTGGCCTTTCAGGAGCTTTCCGATGTCCGAGTGTTCTTGACATGACTGCGAACCTTCCTTTCTGCCGTTCCTTTCTAGCCTGGACACAGGAGCTGTTACTCAGAGATCTCAAGAAATCGATTCACACATTGCAAGGGTTAAGGCTGGAGCTCAGCTTACACATCTGCTTGCATAAAACACTTCCTCCAAGGATATTTAACCTCACATTTAAATGCCTGCCCTGTGTTAAACAGCACTGCCAGTTACTGTAACTGGTTGAAGCTTTCCATACACCTGACTTCCTGATGGAAGTTAAAGCAACCTGGTGCATGTGGGACCTGCCCTGTTAGGGCCTGATCTGAAGTTCAGAGGCCAGAACTACGCTGAGCAATACAGTGGGGAAGGTGTCAAAAGAAGTTAAATGCAGAAAATATGAAGCTGTTACAAAGTAAAATGAATTTCCCTGGGCATTTCAGGGTTTAAAGGTGGCTGTTTGTCTTCTCTCATGTTCTAACGGCTTTAATTTTGCTGAGTCTCCCAGTGCTGTTGCTTTGGATCTGTGTGGGAATGAGGATGTGATGTGCTTTTGAATAGTGGTGTGTGGAAAGTAAATGTGAGATAGAGCTGGGCAAAGCTGGTGCCGTAAATGAGCGTTAATAACTTCCAGTGTAGATTGCTGCAGTCACTCAGTGAGAGCATGACTTGTGCTGTAGTGCTGCGTGCAGGAATAAGCAAAGAAGGTCAGTATTGCCCTGTATAAAACCATGGCGGTCTCTGGTGAAGGCTGCTCTCCTCAGAGGATACAGGGAACTAGAGGAGATAAAAAGGTAGCAGAGACTGTATGACTTCTTATAACACAAGCAGTAACAGGACGGGATGGGGAATGGCTTTAACCTGCCCGAGGGGAGACTTGAGCTCTTAGGCAGAAGCTCTTCCCTGTGAGGGTGCTGAGGCGCTGGCACAGGGTGCCCAGAGAAGCTGTGGCTGCCCCATCCCTGGCAGTGTTCAAGGCCAGGTTGGACACAGGGGCTTGGAGCAAGCTGCTCTAGTGGAAGAGGTCCCTGCCCGTGGCAGGGGTTGGAGCTGGATGAGCTTTAAGGTCCCTTCCGTCCCAAACCAGTGTGGGATTCTGTGGTGGGACAGATCAGGTGCAAGGACTGCCTGAGCATCCCTCCCTGATGATCTCTCTTCTGGATAGTTTGCTGTCAGTCATGAGCAACGTGGAGAAGGTGAGGAGGGAACAATTGCTTAAATTTCCTATTAGAAACCTGGAGGACATTGACTGAAACAACAACTGGCAGCTTCCGAACGCACGGAGAGATGGTTCTTGACACGTGGAGCTGTGCATCTTTGCCACAAATCGCTAAGGAGGTGAAGGGGTTCAAACACCAGATGGGTTCCTGCAGGGAAAAATTCCCCTCCAGCTGCAGCGCACACAGGCACCAGCTCTGGCTCAGAGCCATGGAGCCATGATATACCTACAGGAGCTGGTTGTGTGCGTGCCCCGTTGTACTCATCATAGGCTTTTGCCCTTCGTGCTCGCCAGAGCTGGTATCGGACTAGACACTCCTCTGTATTTTAGGGTCCTGAGAACCGCTCTTGTTCTTTGAGTGTATTTTTTAACATCATTGGTACCATATTGGAACTGAGAGTTGTTGGCTTTATTGGATGATGAGGATTGCCTTTGTACCGCTGGCATACAGAAGGCATTTTATGTACCCTGACTGCCTGCTCATAGAGGAAGAAATAAAAGCTGTGTGTTTGTACAAAGGTCATTTTCTCTTCCCTCCTTGCAGAAGTCGCTTTGATATGTAGGATGATAAAGCTGGTGAAACTCCCCATACATCACAGGATGAAATTGTTCAGTGTCCAGCAAATGCAAGATATTTCTGAAAGAAATGATGCTTTGACTCTTCATTTTTTGTTCCTCAGACTTTTTTGACATGATGCGGATAATAAAACCTAATGTGTCTGGGATACCTCCTCCAACACTTGCATCTAACAGAAGTGCTACCATAAAACATGATTACCTTATGCTGAAGGAAAGATAGTGTTTGCCTGCCCTGTTGAACTGCTGCAACTCATTATTTTGAGGCTTACACTTTGCTAAAGGCATGAACTTCAGCAGGGAACTGAGAAAAAGCTCTTTGCCATCAGTGATACTCTTCTGCTTTGTGTCTCTTCCTGCAAGCATTGAATGTGGAACTAAAAGAATTTCTCTTTTTGCTTTGCAGGTAAAAATCTCTACACCAATGAATATGTAGCGATCAAGCTGGTAAGTAAATCTGCAGGTGTTCTTAAATGACTTGTACTTAATGTTAGAAATTCAGACGAAAAGCAGCTTTCCTCACTTTGGGCTTAATGCTGCTCTCACCCTCAGCTAAAGTAACTGATTTAAACTGGAGCACTGTGTTGGATTCTGGTGTCCTCAGCATAAGAAGGCCATGGAGCTGTTGGAGCAAGTGCAGAGGAGGCCACAAGGATGATCAGAGGCTGGAGCATCTCCCATATGGAGATAAGCTAAGAACATTGTGGCTGTTCAGCCTGGAGAAGAGAAGCTTCTTGGAGACCTCAGAGCAGCTTCCAGTGTCTAAAGGGGGCTACAAAGATGGTGGAGAGGGACCTTTCATCAGGGACTGTAGTAATAGGACAAGGGGGTGATGGATTTAAACTGAAACAGGGGAAGTTCAAGTTAGATATAAGGCAGAAGCTCTTCCCTGTGAGGGTGCTGAGGCGCTGGCAAAGGGTGCCCAGAGAAGCTGTGGCTGCCCCAGCCCTGGCAGTGTTCAAGGCAAGGTTGGACAGAGCCTTGGGTAACATGGTCTAGTGTGAGGAGTCCCTGCCCATGGTGCAGAACCATGTGGTTCTGTGATTCTAAGATAAATTCTTGAGAATGCTAAAAGCAAGGAAAGAACCCATCCCTCCATCTGCTGAACGTTGCTGTGGTCTGTAGCTGTCTTATACCATTGAGAGCCTTGTTCCTCTTCCCAGGCTGGCTGCCAGGGCCCAGTGAATGGCACAGGTTGCGGGTTGGCCACCTCTTCCCACTCTCTGGGTTGAGCCTTTCTGTTTGAGACTCTGCTGGTTCTCTGGACCCTTCCCTCTCTCTAGTTGGACTGTTGGAACATTTGGTTAGAATTGTGTCACTGTGCACCCTGCTGCTCCATGGTTTTGAAGTTGAGCAAGTGGTCCAGGTAAGGAGTCTTCTACTGAGGACTGATTCAGGGCATGAGGGCACTGTGGTCAGTGGTTTGAAGTAGGAGTCTAGCGGATGGGGAAACTCAAACTTGTAGCTCTTCTGGATTTATGAAATTATAGCCCAGTAGTTTGTGTTTATGCCTTAACTTCTCCTATCTGTAAACCAAGACCTTCGCTGGTCTCCTGGGGTTTTCAGAACTTGATGGCTTCAGCTGATGTCCTCTTTTTGCATTTGTCTGCTCCTTAATCAGAGATCCAAACCCTAGGAGCTGAAGTTCAAGTTGTAATGCCATGTAATACTAGCAGCACACACGCCTGTTTGCTCAACCGATGTTGTTTGGCAAAGTGACAGGATTCATTCAGGTTACAGGAGATCAGGATGGACTTGGTGCATTAATTCTGATCACCTTCCAGTGCCACAGATTTTATATCTGTAACATTGGCTTTATATGATGCATAGTAGATGAAACATAATTAGGGCTTTGCAGCAGGGACTTGTTTTCATGCTTGTTGGCAAGTGTCAGAAGATACTCCCTAAAATAAATAAATGAATGCCTGCATTGGAGCTTAGGATGTCCTTGATATGGATCCACGTCAGGAAGGAGGACTGCTGTCTGCTCGCTTTTTAGGCAGACCTGACAATAGGAAATGCTTTGTACACAGTTGAGGTATTTTATTGAATAAACAAGGTTTCCAGTTTGCTTTCAAAGATAATGCCACAAAGTTATAGCATTAGAAGGCCTAAGGAATGAATAACACAGGAAAAATACAGCTTTATTAGTCCAAAGGATGCTTGTTTCTCTCCAAAGAGCACCTGCAGTGACACCTCCCAGTGCCCTGAAACCTTTCAGTTGCCATATGGCAGAACTGAATGACGTGACCTTATTGCTGTGTTAATCTTACCTATTTTTTCTGGTAGAATTCTTTCTCTCTCTCCACCCCCCACAAATAGCTGAATGTTAAAGCACTGGAGTGCAGCACACTCCAGTTTTCTTTGCCCTGTTATGATTCATGCTTAAAAATGTCTGGTCCTTCACATTTGAAGGACTGGAATTGCCATCCAGTGGCCATCTAGGCACCTGCATACCTGCTCTCTTTTGAGAAGATGAATGAGGGAACAGCAGGAGAAATGGGGAGCCTGGGTCCATGTTCCCCAGAAGTAAGAATTACTGAACGTGCTCAGCAGCAAATATCCTTCTCTTACGTGTGTACTTGACTGTAATTTTCTTTATCATAGACTCGCAGGATGGTTTGGGTTGAAAGGGACTTTAAAGACTGTGTAGTACTATCCCTTTGCCACAGGCAGGGACACCTTCCACTAGAGCAGCTTGCTCCAAGCCCTGTCCAACCTGGCCTTGAACACTGCCAAGGATGGGGCAGCCACAGATTCTCTGGGCAACCCTGTTCCTTGTAAATTATGCTCAAATACTTTGTGGAGTAGTGGTAGAGTACCTGCTTTCAGTGCTCTTGAAAGCAATGTTTTCTTTTATCTTTATTGTTGGACCAAATCAAAACTCTACTCCAGGTCCTTCAAGCTGTGTGAGTTCATCTTCTGCAACTGCAGCCCTGCTGTCTCAGCTATTTCTGCTGCCTGTCATGTTGTTAAAGCTGGAAAATGAGAGAAGTGTGTGATGGGTGTCAAAAAGTTGATCAGAAAGTGCTGTGAAATGCAGTGCTAATGCCTCATGGTTTCTCTTTGGGGGTGAGGATTGTGCTGGTGGTGGGGAATAGTGCTGGTGGTATGATTTGTGCGGTATCACCATATAGGTTCTCATCCTGCTCTTCATCTGAGCATTATTTGTTCATGTGCATGTAGTTCATGGAGGAGTTTGTCTTCTGAAATGCCTCATTTGCTGGTTTAATCTTTTGAGGGTTTTAATACTGAGTTGCACGTAGGAGGAATATCTTCCCAGCATGAAACCATTAACATACAGATGCAGCCTGAGCGCAGGTACCGCACGGAAACCCTTCAACAACATGATGCTGTTTGTTCAAGCTGTGGATTTTGCATGTTAGGCAGTAGCAATTCAGTTATTTTTGCTACAAACACAACATCTGCTAGCAGCCTTAAGCCTTTGGCCTACAGGACAACCATCTGTTCTGGTATGATCTTCTTGGAAGCTGCCACCCCTCTGGCAAGCATCCAGAGCTCTGTCTCCAGCAGCTCCTGATGCAGAAGTGGCTTGGGCTTACTTTACCTGTTTTGTCATGAGCAAACTCACGGCATGATACATTAATCCTTCTACCTTTATCCTTCTACCTTTATCCACATAGTTTATTTGTATAAATAAACTATTCACTGAAAGGCTGAGTTCCTGTTGCCCTAAATCCTAATACAGCAGGTGTCTGTAGGCTCTCCCTCAAGTCACCATCAACAATTATCTTAATTTAAATGTGATTTATAACAAACTTGGTTTTGTGTTGCTTTGTATTTGCTTTCAATACAATCAGCTTTGGCTTCAGAACCGTTTTCACCGTTGTTTTCTAAGTAGTTGGTCATATTTGATTCTGAAGCTTGTGAACATCAGAAAGTTGAGAAGCAACCAGGAGCATTTGACTTGAGCAGGTGAAGAACGGCTTGGCTGGAAGTGGAATTGCCTAAATTCCTCTACAAAACCTGTTCTTCCAACTTAAAAAGAAGTCTTTAACATTCGCACCAAATGTGGACATTAGTCTTCCAGTACAAAGCAGAGGTGAAACAAGACGAAGTAGATAAACTAAAGCCTTTGTGTCCTCCCATGCGGACAGAAGAGTTATTTCACAGTATTAAAGATGTTGGCTCACACTATGGCTAAGAGCAACCTGGTCTCGTGGAAGGTGTCACTGCCCATGCTGGGGAGTTGGAACTGGATGAGCTTTAAGGTCCTTTCCAACCCAAACCATCTTGTGATTCTATGAAGGTGCTTTTCCTCCAACTCACAGGGGTGGATGTGAATCAGAAAAGGACTTCTTTTCATGTTGGTCTTAGGCTCTGGTATTGGCAAGCTGCTAGGTAGTGTGTTCATCAAATAGAGGGCTGTTTGGTAGGTTTTTGAAATTCAGACTGATCTTGGTAGTACTGTATGAATTTCATGTAGTTCTGAGCATGGAGCATTGTTTTTCTCAAAAGCAAGGAAATAAGGAACATCCAACAAAAACTGAGGCCAGTATTAACTTCTGTGTCAAAGATGCCGGGCAGCAGGTGAATCAGTGTTACTGCCTGTCGCAAGTGCACAGTTTTATTGAAAGTGTGATTACTCAAACCTCTTACGTCTCTCCATGTTAACTTTGTTTTCAGAACCTTTGTAATCTTGCATTTTAACACTTTTAGGGGTCATACGCGTTAAGTTTTGTGCATAAAGTTCAGATGAGTAACAGCTGAGAAATGTAATGTTTGGGGTGCGTTGCAGACTTACCCATTGTTTTCAATCTCTGTATCAAACCAGAATATTCTTGAGTGCTTTGAGATGTTTGACTGGCACCTGCTACTGAGGGGGAAGGCTGCCTGCGCTGCAGTGCTCACTGCGAGCAGGGTTGGATGTTTGTACAGCTATGGTCTGACTTAGAACACAGATACATGACTCAAGGTTTTACAAAAATATAGGCAAGTGACCATCAAAAATAATGGGAGCAAGCACAGTCCACAAGGTGAACCTGGGACTTGATCTTTTGCAGCCTTGGCTTTCCTCCTCCCAATGGCCAGGGTCATTCTTCAAGGACCAGGAGCTTTGTTGAATGATTCTTCAATGAGCTTTGTATTAAATGAGGAAGTTATTTCTTCTCCAGAGCATGAGTCTTGTTGCTTTTTGTTCTCTGCTTATTTAAATGATGTCTAATGATGCGTTCTGTTGATGCTTGCCACCTCTGCTGTTAGGCTTCCAGTCTGGGGTGGTTTATGTTAACCATGAAGCATTATGTACAGTCACAAATCTTCAAATATAGAACTTTTTTCAGATAAACTGATTTTAACCATTTTTGTTTTTTTATCTTCTGTTTTAGGAACCAATAAAATCACGTGCACCACAGCTTCATTTAGAATACAGGTTTTATAAGCAACTTGGAAGTGCGGGTAAGTAAACCTTAAGCTTATAGAAAGTTTGCTGTTTCTTTGTTAAATCAAACATTACCATCATATTTGATGTGTAACTCTGACTCGAGCTGACTCATCTGGGCAGATTCTTTCAGCCTCACATGAGTTTTGGAAGAGATTTGGTCAGAATAACATGAGAGTGATGCTGGGTGATTATGTGGACATAGAAACTCGAGTTTGAGGATTGACTGGTACGGGAAATACCCATCAGAGTGTCCTTGTGAAACACAGGAGCTGTCAATGGGTGGAAAGCTGTTTGTGTATAGAATGACAGACCTTGAAAAGGTGCCTTAAATCTAGGAAATTGTGTAAGTATAGAGCTTTTCTAAGAAAAACCTGAAGCACTGTTTTCATTGATACGTACTAAATCATAAATGTCCATAAGCCCACGGGCTCAGTGTCCTCTGTGTGACCACAGCCTACAGCAGATCTGAGAAGAGTGTAACAGGGTAAGTCCTGGCAAGCTCCCTGAAAGCTCGATATAGAGCTTGAGCTTGTGTGTAATTGTGTTTGGATTTTTCTTCCCTGAATACAGGATTGCTTTTTAAACCTTTCAGCGTGTGCTATTTCCTAGCAAGGATTTCCACAGCCTTGACTACCCACTGCACAAGGAAGTCTCTGTAGCAAAGACCTTCTGTGCTCCTCTGTGCCTTGATCATATATTGACCTTGGGCTTTGGCAAGCTTCCTACATTACTGTATTTCTCTTTGCACTTTCTTCTGATTTTATTTTTCCTGTGTTCTCTGGATATGCTCACATATTACCAAATACAGGGTTGAACAGAATGAGTGATCAGTCTGCTCTGAGCTCATGATGTGCAGTGCCTGCGCAGTCCTCTTGCATTTTTCCTTTCTGCTTGTTCCAATTAATTCTTCTAATCAAGTCCATAGTTTTGTGTAGCTCATCCTCTGGAGACTGAGTGCTATTGCGCTCTACATTTTGTCACTTCTTAGCTCCTTATAGGGTGCAGAATCTGGGATCACAGGGATGTGGGAAGCAAGTAAGCTGTCACCATTGGAAACATTAAATTTTGTTGTTATTGGTTTTTAAGCAGAATTTTTCTACTGTAATAAGGTTCTTTTCTGTGTATTTTGTATTCTGGTGCTGTGTACAAAGCCCCTGATGGGTTGATGCTGCCACTTAATTCCAGTTCCCTGTGTTTTTGAGACTTAGGGCATTTCTGCTGACACCCATGTAGTAAATCAAATGTAGGCTCACAGAACAAGTGATACACATAATTCTGCTCTTTGCTTCTTCCTGGAGTTCTGTTGGTGCTTGTCATCTCTGTGATACCCTGCACATGTCTCGTGAATGAAAACCAGTCTTTTTCCTTACCTGTTGGCTTTTTACCCCTCTTTAAAGATGTTACCGAGGAGTTTTAAAACTGATAAATGTTGGGGCCCTGGCTTTGTTTTGGCTTCCTTCTGTTCCTAATGAATCTTAACTTTTCATCATAGAATCCCAGACTGGATTGAGTTGAAGGGGCCTCAAAGCTCATCCAGTTCCAACCCCTGCCACAGGCAGGGACACCTTCCACTAGAGCAGCTTGCTCCAAGCCCCTGTGTCCAACCTGGCCTTGAACACTGCCAGGGATGGGGCAGCCACAGCTTCTCTGGGCACCCTGTGCCAGCGCCTCAGCACCCTCACAGGGAAGAGCTTCTGCCTAAGAGCTCATCTCAGTCTCCCCTCTGGCAGGTTAAAGCCATTCCCCTTGGCCTGTCCCTACAGGCCCTTGTCCCAAGCCTCTCTCCAGCTTTCCTGCAGCCCCTTCAGGCACTGGAGCCCCTCTGAGGTCTCCCCTTCAGGAGCCTTCTCTTCTCCAGGCTGACCCAGCTCTCTCAGCCTGGTTCCAGAGCAGAGCTGCTCCAGCTCTCTGATCATCCTACAGCATTTACCCATGCAGAGCGTTTCTGCCCTGTCTAATTCTTCACATGCTAATGGAAGTATTTCTAAGTATTCTGCCATCAGACATGGACAACTTGCATTCCGAGTCTCTTTTCCCTTCATTCTGGAGGAGTTGCTGACTGTCATCTCAAGCCTTTTTGCCAGTATATGTCAATAGATTCTTGAGAAGCCTCATGAACAACATTACTTTTATTTCTCTCTGTGTGTGGTCCCATGGCCATCACCAACCCAGCTCTGATAATCTGTTGAATGCCATTAGAAGCTCTTGGGCTACAGCTTTGCTACAACAGCGGGCAGTAGGCCAGGAGCTCGGGTGGAGGATGTGAGCCACATCTCTTGTCTCTCCATGAAACTTGGAAGCTGAACAGAATAAATTTTAGTGGAGTCAGACTGCCAGGACCAGGGAGACTTGACTTGGTGTCTGCACACCACGTGGAGAACGAGGGGAGGGCTGTCTGTGAAAACAGATTGGTGCTAAATATGTGCTGACTTTGGGGAAATAGATGGATCTGTTCTCAGCGACGTTATTAATGGTTCTTGCTTAGAACTGCTTGAACAGACAGCCTTGAACTTCCGGTAAGCAAGACTGGTTCTTGAAATTATCCTAGACTCACCAAATGAAGACTAAAAGTGTCCAAAGGCCTGGTGTGTATGACTCAGAGGAGAACAACACTAGTGTTGCCTGTGACATACTGTTCAATACATTCGCCAGTTCATCTTGCCAAATAACGTGGCTGCCTGCAAACCTCCCACTGTCAGCCTAAAAAGCAGGACTAGCAACAGCATTGCTGTAACGCCACAGGAGCAGCGTGGTCCTCTTGTTAGTGCAACTGCTGCCTTCAGCTGCACCTACAACCAGATGGTCTCAGTCAGCAGCTTTGCTGTGTCAAATTTGTCATCACCTGCAGCACTGGAAGGAAAATTAGTTTTTTTCCTGAAGAGAACGATTTTAATGGTGATTTCCTTTTTGCTGGATGTTCAGAATAAACGTTTTTAAACTCTTGGATACTCTTGGATACTGATCATAGGCAGACTTAGGTTGGAAGGGACCAGCCTGCTTGGCCATGGATCAAGTCTGCTTGGCCACAGCCTCAAGCTGCTCCAGGGCAGGTTTAGATGGAGCTGAGGAACAATTCCTGCCCCAGAGGGTGCTCAGGCATTGGAACAGGCTGCCCAGGGCAGGGCTGCAGTCACCGTCCCTGCAAGTGTTCACACACCGTGGAGACGAGGCCTCAGTGCCATGGGTTAGTGGTGGCCTGGGCAGTGCTGGGAATGGTTGGACTTGATGAGCTTAAAGGGCTTTTTCAGCCTGGTTGATTCTGTGATTCTGAGTGGGGACCTTCTTGTAGAGTAGCTGTCAAAAAAGATATTTCGTCTTTAGTACGAGACTGGATGTGACCACATGAAGGTGGCACTGACATGGAGGGACACTTTTGTGGCACTCGGCCTTCCAAGAGAATGGACTTGGCTGCTAAAAGCTTCAGAAGACTTCACCATTACTTGCTTGAAACATCCCAGATTCAGAAGTGCAGCCTCCAGACTCAGGATCTTAAAGATTTTGTGCATCCAGACCCCTGCAGAAGCCCCAGTGGTGTTGAGGAGGTGTGGAGCGCTCCATCACACTGGTCAGCAAGTGCTGCTTCTGGAGAGAAATTTTCAACCAGCTCTGTACTGCTGCCTTTGGAGTCTGGTCCTGCAGTATATTGCACAGAAGACTTTTGGAGGGCTTTTGCCCCCAAATTCTCGAACAATTCTCCAGTTCAGTGCCTGCAGGTTATGTGTTGGTATTGGTGACCTGCTTCACTTGTTGCCAACATCAAAACCTAGTTCAGTTAGTCCTTTTTTTTTTTTTCAAGCTACTCAGTCTAGGTTTGTGTTTTCTGTGGTGTAGTTACAGTGAGTAGCAGAGTCCAATAATTCAAGGCTCTGACAAAAGTCAATTCCTGGGGTGAGGTTTCATGTGTGATGTTTCCACATGAGCAGAGGAAGCAGCATAGCTGTGTGGTGGCTGCCTCTGCCTTTTGTATCTGCCCCGGGGCTTCCTGTGCCACACGCTCCATCAGCATCGATGTTTAAAGACTTTCTGACAAGGCACCCAACTTGCTTCTGTTACCTCCCATCAGCACCAGCTTCAGGCTCAGCTGAAGGTCACGAGTCAGCTTGGATTAGCTGAGGAGAAGACTGGATTTCTTGTGTCTCATACATCTTAAGACATATTTCACACTAGATTAAGATACTCTGGAGCAGTGAAAAGTTTGATGAAGGAACCTAAACTGTACGAGTGTAGCTCTTTTTGGTGCTTCTCAGATAATACTGGTGGATAAATCAGATGGATTCAGAAGTATCTAACAGAGATAGTCCTGGGTCAGAAGTAACCAACTACCAGAGACCTCTGATGCTCTTCTGCAAGTAATCAATGCTGTGTGTCATGTTTCAATGCCTCCCTGTAGTAAGAGAAACTAATAGTTCCCCTCTAATTTCCTACCTTGCCCCTCTAAATGGGGAATGTTTGCTTACAGAAATGGGTTTTCATGATTCTTCCTTGAACTTTTCCACCCTCCCCCCAAAAAGAGAAGAGGCACGGACCTGCTGCACAG
The DNA here is from genome assembly GCF_034315485.1 of Pezoporus occidentalis. NCBI lineage: Eukaryota > Metazoa > Chordata > Aves > Psittaciformes > Psittacidae > Pezoporus > Pezoporus occidentalis. The sequence goes on from NW_026913415.1 coordinate 102,275, forward strand.
TGACCATCTGCTGGTTTCTTCTGTCTCACTGTGGAATTAAATATTTAATAACCTAAAATAGTGTGTGACTCTTTACCTTCATGTAGGCAGAGACTGAAAAAACACAAACCTCAGGCATGGAGCCACAGACCTGATGGTCAGTCCATAGGGTGTCTCAGGAAAGGATGAGATTTCCTTTAGGTTTCAGGTAGTCTGGGATACTGTCCTTTTGCTGACTAGGGTAATTGGAGCAGTTTTAACAGTCTCACTAGTTGCGCGCACTGGTTGCATTGCTCATTGTCATAAAATCTGTGTGAGCACGCACAAACATCCTGACAAAAGAGATTTAGCCTTGCCTGGGCTGGCCCCAGGATCTCGCTTTAGCGGTGGTGGCACAGTCAGTGCCTGGATCCGAATATGAGTAGCGCAGCTACCCGCATGAAGCCCAAGTGTGATGGGTATTCCCCAAAATTAGGCTCTTGCTCGATGGCCCTCTGAGGTTCCAGGCATTTCCCTCCTCCCCAAGGCTGGTTTCTGGGCTCTTGGGCTTCCCTTTGCTTTGTACAGCTACTTCAATCTGCTGCTTCCATACCTCAGGGACAAAAGGAGTTCCCACTCCTACTCGACAGGATGCTTCTGCATCTCCTAGGGCTGCCAGAAGCAGTTCAAGTCTCCAGCATGTTTCCAGTGTAGGATTAGTCACTTGAGCATGTCATTTGTCCCCTGTACTTTAAGTTTATGGAGTAAAAGCTTGGCTTCACATCATTCATAAAAACTCCTGAATAATCAGGTCCTACAGCTTGCAGGATGACGTGGAGCAGGAGCTCCATCCCCACTGCTGGCTGACATTTGAGGGTCTGATTCCCTGCAAAATCTCCATCCTTGGGGTGGAGAAGCTTTTGTTGGCAGAGCAAAACTGAGTTCCTGTGATCGTGGTTGAGCAGACCCAGCTCCATCTCCTGTGATGGATCCTGGGCAGTGTACCACAAGGCAAAGCCTTAGCTTTGCTCAAACTGCCCCCTGCTCACCCAGCAGCATCCCAGGACCCTCCTACTTGATTTGGGGTGAATAAAGCCATTCCCCCAGCTTGCAGGAGTTCTGCCACACCCGTCAGGCCACCTTTAGCAGCTGGGTCCTGCTGGTGGCACACTGAGGTCTTAGCAATTGTGTTGGCTTTGTCTTGTGGGCTCTTTTGCTTATTGACCTCACTTGAGTACCTTCAGCAGGAATGGTCTGTTTGTTTTGAGGCCGATTCCCCATTCTTACCTTTCCTTGAGGTTAAACTCTCCTACAGGCTTCCCAGGGGAAACAAAAGTTTTTATTGGAAACTCCTCTTTTATCAGCAAGCAGTGTCTGTATTTCCCAATCCATGTTTCTTGCTCTTCAGCAGCCTTTGGCTTGAGCTGCTCTTTCCTGTGCATCATGTGGGCTTACAGGAATACATGGCTGTCCGTTTATCTCTGGCCATCCCATCATTTGGATTTTTGGCTGCAATCTGCAGCAGATCCTACACATCTTTTTGCATACACTGGTATCCCAAGCAGCTGGTTTGAGTTGCACGCAGTGATACTGGCCTCTTCTGTTGACTGACTGCCCTCATCAGGATCCGGGCTGGCCATGGGGGCTGTGTGCAGTACTGCTCCAGCCTGGCGTGCCAAGGGTGGCTCCTGCTGCTCTCAGCTGTAGTAGAAAACGTTATAAATGGGTTTGAAATTTGTGAAGCCTTTTAAACTTAAGACAGTGCTGTGTTTCCTGCTGTAGGGACCTCTGTGCCGTAAGCACACCTCTTGTCTGCGAAGTCTTTAACATCCCTTTGCCAAAGGGAAGCTGCAGACACTGTTTGTGAACACTTGTGGAGAGCTGTTGTGTTCCAGGGAAGAGCAGTGTGACAAAGCTGTCTGCACACTGGGGCACAGCAGCAGAGCCCATGGAGCCCCTCCACCTCACTTCATGTGCTGCAGGCACCTGCCTCTGCAGGCATAAAGCTGATGCTTCTCCTCATCCAGCTGCTGTCATATCCAGTGGAGCTCACATATCCATGTCTTCAGAGCCTCCCAATGGAAATGGAAGCTAAATGATGAGACTTTAAGCTTTTTCTTTTGCACTCCAGCTGTGCTGGTGGTGGGGGGAAAAACAGACTTGTCCCTATAAACCTTGCTGAGAAGGTGAGGCAAATGTCTGCTGCATTGATACTTGCAAAGCTTTAGCTGTTTGTTTTCCCCATGAAAGTATGTTTCCCCCCCCAAGCCCTAAGCCTTTTCTGGAGGACAGGGAGACCACTGCTGCATGACCGTTAATGCATCACTGAGCCCCGTTCCTTTCTCAGGATGTGACCATGGCTGAAAGCATCTCCACACCATCAGGAAACTGCTCTTTAATCCTGCACTTCCACACAAATAAATAATTCACCATGGTCCTGGGAAGTGTTGGCTTTGCAGCAGTGACCGGGAGATGTACAGGAATGATTTCTTTGGTTACTACATTTCAAAGCATCTCTGTCATCCCTCCCTACGTGATGCCTTCCCTTGTAAGCTTTGCCTTTGGAAGGTAAGATGGAGTACTGCTTGTTTTCAGGTTCCTTTTGGCTGCGCTGAGCTGGTGACGGAGTTTCCACATAGTGACAGCTTCTGCCTGTGCACACAGTGTGAAGAAGTCGTGCATTTTTGATTCAGTAGTAGCTTATTTTAGTCTCAGCGGGCAGATGAGTCACGCTTTCCCCCGCTCCTTCCCAGTCCCACCTTGGCACAGGGGATTCAGAGCAGCCTGGTGTCAACACGCGCTGTTTCATGCAGTAGCTCTGGAGCCAGTGCTTGTCCCCAGGATGGGTGGGTGACACTGGTGAGTGGATGTAAACGTAATGAGCCTCTGTGGTGTCATGGTGGGAGAGCAGGAGAGGAGCCTGGCACGTGGGAGAATCCCAGGAAACCAAGATGGTTTCTGTCCTCCCCAGCCCACATGAGACCCACATGAGTCACAGCGTACGAGCAGAACATACTGAGTGGGGGGGATGTCGTTACATATAGAATATTGACGGATGCGGTGGTTTTGTTTGAATTCTTGCTCTGTAAACAAGTTCACCTCTAATGAAGTGTGGAGTCTGTGTGTTTACTTCGGGACCTCTTTCTGTTGCACAACTTGCTGGAGCGAAGCAGTCTGTTTACTTGTCAGGAAGTAGGACCAAGGGAAATGAAGGGGGTATAAATAACTGAGCCTTTTACATAGTCTAGTCGATATTTGCATGTATATTTTTCAGTGTAGCTGAGCTGTCTGCTACTCCATACTGCATATTGAGTTTGCTTTTGGAGATAGCCTATTCTGTGTTGCTCTTGCTTTACTCACGATTACTTTTTGTAGTGACAGGACAAGGTGTGACGGGTTTAAACTGAAACAGGGGAAGTTCAGGTTAGATATAAGGCAGAAGTTCTTCCCTGTGAGGGTGCTGAGGCGCTGGCACAGGGTGCCCAGAGAAGCTGTGACTGCCCCATCCCTGGCAGTGTTCAAGGCCAGGTTGGACAGAGCCTTGGATGACATGGTCTAGTGTGAGGTGCCCTGCCCATGGCAGGGGGTTGAAACTGGATAAACTTAAAGTCCTTTGAACCCAAACCAGTCTGGGATTCTATGATTCTGTGACCTGCTGCATGCTTAGTACCCCTGTCCTTTATAAAGAAATTCTTTCCATGCTGGTTGCATTAATGCTGTCAGTCACATAGCAATTAGGTGGGGGTCAGTGTGGCAAGACTTGTTCTATGGATGGATGTAAACAAGTCACCATGGTGAAGCGTGCTGCCAACACCAGCCCTTTCATGGGCAACTCGCTGTGCACAGTGCTTTTCCCCAAGGGAGCTGGAGTAACTTGAAGCCACATAAGTGAGGGTTAAGGAAAGATGTCTCCACCCCTGTTTAATTAAGGAGTAAGAACTGCAAACATACGCATTAGCCATTGTTGTGGTCACTTTAATCTTCAGAGATCCCATTCATATTTGGCACCTTGATGGAAACGCTGGCCAGGAGTTATCCCAGCAGTTCACCCCACAGCACGGTGCTGGTCTGGGGCATGAGGGAGCTGCTGGGTGGAGATTGCCCCTCTGTGCCCCGAAGTGGGTTGTGCTGGCATGGAGTGGCACATGGCCATCGCCTGAAGTGTGTTTGTGTCCTGCTTCATTGTATGGAAAGTTGTTTGTAGCTGTCACAGAATCACAGAACCATCAGGGTTGGAAATGCCCTCTGCAGATCATCCGGTCCAACCCCCTGCCAAGGCAGGACCACCCAGAGCAGGCCACACAGGAGCATGTCCAGGTGGGTTTGGGATATCTCCAGAGAGACTGCACCGCCCCCCTGGGCAGCTTGTCCCTGTGCTCTGCCACAGGTTCTTCCTTGTGTTGAGGTGAAACTTGTTGTGTTTTAGTTTATGGCCATTGCTCCTCATCCTGTCGCTGAGCACCCCTGGAAGGAGTCTGGCACCATCCTCCTGGCACCTGCATTTGAGGTATTGATCTGCATTGATGAGTTCCCCTCTCAGCCTGCTCTTCTCTAGACTAAGCAGGCCCAGTTCCTGCAATCTCCCCTCATAAGAGAGATGCTCCAGACCCCTGAGCATCCCTGTGGCCTCCGCTGGACCCTCTCCAGTAGTTCCTTGTCTCTTGTGCTGAGGAGCCCAGCAGTGGACACAGTGCTCCAGGTGTGACCTCATCAGGGTTGAGAAGAGGGGGAGGAATCACCTCCCTTGACCTGCTGCCACACTCCTCCTGGTGCACCCCAGGACACTATTGACCTGTCATGCTAAAGCACTCTGGATGAACACTGCAGCCTCCTTTTGAAGTATCTGGAAATATTTTAGAATGTAAGTGTTCAGTGACTATAAGAATTTAATAAGTGACTTCCCTGTGCAACGTAATACGAAACTGACATCCATTTGCATGGACAGCAACTGTGCCTTTGGGTCACATAAACTTCTGGTGTCCTCAACATAAGAAGGACATGGAGCTGCTGGAGCAAGTCCAGAGGAGGCCAGGAGGATGATCAGGGACTGGAGCACCTCCTGTATGAAGATAGGCTGAAAAAATTTGGGCTGTTCAGCCTGGAGAAGAGAAGGCTGCATGGAGACCTCAGAGCAGCTTCCAGTGTCTAAAGGGGGCAACAAGAATGCTGGAGAGGGACTCTTCATCAGGGACTGTAGTGATAGGACAAAGGGTGACGAGTTCAAACTGAAACAGGAAGTTCGGGTTGGAGATAAAGAAGTTCTTCCTTGTGAGGGTGCTGAGGCGCTGGCACAGGGTGCCCAGAGAAGTGGTGAATGCTCCATCCCTGGCAGTGTTCAAGGCCAGGTTGTACACAGGGGCTTGGGTGACATGGTTTAGTGTGAGGTGTCCCTGCCCATGGCAGGGGGTTGGAACTCAATGATCTCAAGGTCCTTTGCAGCTCAAACCATTTTGTTTTTCTATGATTTCCCTACTTCACATCCCTGCAGTAGACCCACACACTCGATTTAAGTCATTGGGTTAATTTTCTAACAGCAAGAAACACCTCCATTCATTCTCAAAAAGTGCCATTGGCAATAGGTTTGAGATGCCTCAGCAAGGAGACGTGGTTTCAGTTGTCTGAAATGGCCTTGTGTCCTGGGTTCAGCAGTAGCAGTCATTTTTATTCCCTCTTAGTAGCTGGTGCAGTGCTGTGTTTTTGACTTTCAGCCTGGGAACAGCACTGATAACACCGATGTTTTCAGTTACTGCTCAGTAATGGTTACTCTGACCAAGGACTTTCTGAACCTCATGCTCTGCAGGGAGGAGGGGAAGCTGGGAGGAAGCAGAGAAAGGACACCTGACCCAGACTAGCCAAAGAGGTATTCCATACCATAGCACGTCATGCCCACTATATAAACAGGGGGCAGTTACCCAGAAGGGTTAGATGGCTGCTCAGGTCGGGCTGGGTATCGGTCGGTGGGTGGTGAACAGCTGTATTCTCTTCCCTTGTTATTTCCCATATCATTATTATTATTGGTGGTAGCAGCAGTGGTTTGTGTTATACCTTAGTTACTGGGCTGTTCTTATCTCAACCCATGGGACTTACATTCTTTCGATTCTCCTCCCCATCCCTCCGGGAGCAGGGGAAGGAAGCAGGGGGAGAGCGAGTGAGCTGCGTGGCTGACTGGGCTTAAACCAGGACACCTTGTTAAACAGAAAGTGCAACACTTGGCAGGTGTCCTCACACTTTGCTGCACCTTTAAAGAACGTGATCAGCCGCTTCATCAGAAAGTCAGGGTGGTCCAACAAGCTTTTGAACTTGAGGGTTCTCAAACTTCAGAGCTTCTGAATTGCAAAATAAACCGTAGTGGATGAGTGTAACACACCCAGCTAACGCCTGCCCGCTTCCAGAGCTCACTTGCTGCTCATCTGGAGAGAATAATATTTTGCTATCTAAAAATAGTTGGGGTTTTTAATGTGGCAGTTCCCTTGTTAGGAAGGGCTTCCTGAATGTGCACATTTCAGCATCTCTTTTAACAGCAGAAGTTTTGACTTCCTTGGGCTAAATTTAGGCCTTGTCAATTGGAAGCTATCGGATGCTTTTAAGGCAAGGCCATCAATATCTGAATATGAGATTAGGGCAGTTTCCTTTTTATACTTCAGAAGGTCCCCATGCACCTCTTACTCTTCCAGTAGTCACTGCAGTAATCACAGATCCAAACGCAGCAACACTAGGAATAGCAAGATGCTGAGAAGCTGGAAAATGCCTTTCCTGCAGACGCTTGCCTTGAAGCCTGGTGTGCCATGCAGTGGTGGTCATAGATCTGTAGCAGTCAGACTCATGGAATCATCCCAGATGCCTCGTTGGGTTCTTGGATAGACAACAGGTTGTGTGATGTGCCTCTTGCCCAGCGGCTCTAAGGATCCAGCTGGACTTGAGGAGAGTGATGGACCATTCACTCATGGTCTCTGTGCTGCTGGTGGTGCTTTGAGCAAACCTTGAGCTGGAATCACTCATGCTTGTGAGCAGCCCAGGTTGTGCCTGGGGCTTTGAGTGAGGCATTTGGGCGAGGAGATGAAAATACTCAGTGTTTGAAGATAAACTTTGGGATTTAGGAATGGAACTGAATGGAAAACCCAGTTTGGCAATTAGGGCCATGGTCATTAATAAGGATGTAGCAACCAGTTAGCCTTGCTGTTCTGCTTGTCCCACTTTCCTAGCTCTTCCTTTCAAGCTGTTGGGATGCTGCACTTAGAAACTAATTGAGTTCTCGAGCTGTAGAAGTTGCTTCTTTTCCTGGAGGACTGATGTGTCAGGTGTTGAGTGCTGCCCTGATTCAAAGCCGATTCCTTTTGGGAAGGTGGGTGCCTGATTTAGTGGGATCCATTTTGCTTGTTTGTGCTTTCTAAGCACCAGAAGCATCCCGTGCAGGCTGAAGGTTTTTAAGGTGCTTGTCACCTTAAAGAGAGAAGTGTTTGAGCTGTGCCAGGGAGGTTTGACGCAAGTGAAGTTCTGGTATGAAGGGTGCCCGCCTCCCAGACCAGCTATTAAATGGGTTTGGAGTCTGCATTTCTGAGCTCTGCCCTGCCTGCTAGTCAAAAACCTCTTCCCATCTCTAAAAGATAAGCCATAGACACTGCCCCGGATCTGTAAAGGCTCCGGCTTTGCCAGAAGAACTTCTCAGCAAGCATTGCCCTGCAGTTGTGGAATAATGTTTCTGTCTGAAAGCAGCAGTTTTTCCTCCGTTCTCCTGCTCAGACATCTTAAGGTGAAATAAAGAGATGATACCTGGAGGTAGTATCTTATTTAGCAGCTCTGGACTTTGGTTTTGCAGGAGGTTCTCCTGTGATAAGAAGAACTGGGAGGTTTTCCATCAGGCTGGAAAGACCACTTTCTGAAAAAAACCTTTTCCCCCTCAAACACTACAATAGTTACAGGACTGATGAATGCCAGTCCTGTGACTTGTGGAGAATTTATATGTGCCTAGATCTCAGCATCCATCACTTACTAGTTGGATGCTAATTGCAGGAGGAAATGTCCATCTCACAGCTCTTTAATCCACTCTCCTGCTGGGTCCTGTGCTGATGCTAAAGCAGCTTTGACATCAGCACAAAGCATTCCTGCTACCCACCCACCCTCCCAGTAGGACCAGCACAAGTGTTGTGAGGACAAGCTGCACACAAGAAGGGTCTCAGCACAGCTGGGGATGGTGCATGGGGTTCTGCTGCCAGAAACACCACCCCAATTGTCCCATGCTTCTGGTGTGAGCATGGCTGATCATTACCTTGCTTGTGAGCACCCAAAGCAGAGGCTGCATGTCCGATATCATTGTCTGCTTTATCTGGCAAAATTGGACCAATCTGATCTGTCATCCAAGACGGAAATGTTGTTGGACCAATGATTGATACTGCCTGTATGTGCCAGTTTTCATAGAATCCCAGCCTGGTTTGGGTTGGAAGGGACCTTAAACCTCACCCAGTTCCAACCCCTGCCACGGGCAGGGACCCCTTCCACTAGAGCAGCTTGCTCCAAGCCCCTGTGTCCAACCTGGCCTTGAACACTGCCAGGGATGGGGCAGCCACAGCTTCTCTGGGCACCCTGTGCCAGCGCCTCAGCACCCTCCCAAGGAAGAGCTTCTGCCTAAGAGCTCATCTCAGTCTCCCCTCTGGCAGGTTAAAGCCCTTCCCCTTGGCCTGTCCCTGCAGGCCCTTGTCCCAAGCCCCTCTCCAGGTTTCCTGCAGCCCCTTCAGGCACTGGAGCTGCTCTCAGGTCTCCCCTTCAGGAGCCTTCTCTTGTCCAGGCTGCCCCAGCCCAGCTCTCTCAGCCTGGCTCCAGAGCAGAGCTGCTCCAGCCCTCACAGCCTCTTCATAGCCCTTCATTTTGTCTTATGTTGCTGTGTTGTCCTGGCTAGAACAACTCCTGATCACTGCACAGAGACGTGGGTTGCAGCTGAGCTGTAATTCAAGCTGTCACATTCTCTCTGCATTATCAGCACAGCAGTTTCACCCTGTTTTGCAGCTGCCTTGCACACCGTAAGCTTGAAGTCTCACTTGGCTTGTGCTATAGATTTCTGGTATGCGATGGGGAGGAAGTAGGGAGCCAGAAGTGCTGTGCCTCCAGCCGACAGTCTCCAATGGAGATGAGCTGATGAAGGGCAGGGGCCACCTGTGACTTGGTGGGATCAGATTAAAACGTTTTTCTGGACAGCAGAGGAGAGATTCAGCAGAAGTCTTCTGTTATTGCTGCTCTCTTAGCAGTTTTCATCTGCCAGGAAGCAGCCTCTTCCTTGGCAGTGCTTCTGGAGTTACCTTTGTGTGCTGCTGAGCCCTGGGAAGTTCTGCTCTTGGTTTTTCTTAGGCTCTCTGTAGATTTTACCTGTAACATAATTAACATGCATGACTTGTTCTCAGAGAAAACAAAAATGCAGCCACTGGGCATACCCTCAGTCATCTGAACTTCTCTGTTACCTAAATGGAGCAGCCAAAACCTGCTGCTTAGTTCCCTTTCAGCACGTAAAACTGACCTAGTGCAAGAATTGCACAGCCAAGAGGAAACAATTTCTCTTTGGTATTAACCAGCAGAACTTAGTTGGCCATCACAGATGTGCTCTGGCTCTGCACTGAGGTGCAAAACTCCTCTGACGCAGTGACCTGCAGCATGGCAGAAGCAGGAGAACACATCTTTCTTCATAGAATCCCAGACTGGTTTGGGTTGAAGGGACCTTAGAGCTCATGCAGTTCCAACCCCTGCCAGGGGCAGGGACACCTTCCACTAGAGCCTCGAGCCATCCAGCCTGGCCTTGAACATTGCCAGGGAGCAAGAAGGTCACTTCTTGCTAGGTCAGGTATGCAGGAGCCATGATCCCGACTGCAGTTAGTGCCTGGCAGGTTGAGCAGCATGGAGCTGATGTGTGGAGCATTATTTGCCTTCACACCACGAAGCCGAGCTCGGAGGTGGTTCACAATGTGATATTTGGTCAAAGCCCGTTCAGTAGGCTGCCATAACCGCTCACTTAGCCCTCAAGAAGTTAAAACAACTGCAGCTTTAGAGCTTCTCATGCCTTTCAGCAAAAAAATAGGCCCTGTGTAAGTACACAAAGAAATGCAGGGAACAAAGAGGAATACTGCCGTTAAACGAAACCTTTTGGCATTTTCTTCCACCGTTGTCCTTGTATCGCAGGTTGTGTGTGGAAAAGGAAGATAATTAAGCTAGAACTTAAGCTAGAACTTTTTGGGGTGGTTTAAAATAGCTTTTCTAAAATGATATACTGGTTTGGTCCTTCTCTTCAGGTGTGGTGTTATGTGCCAGCCGCTGTTGTCGCTGGAACAAGAGGTTGCTGCAGAGGGTATATTGATACAAAATCCAACAGTAATGTGGAGAATTGAGTACACTCATTTCCCTTGAGCCCTAGAAATGGGAATTCAGTTTCACGAAACTTGCCAAAAAAGCCATTTACTGTGGTGTGCTTTATTCTTTCATCTTTGTCAAGAATTGAACCAATTTCACTTGACTGTACTTTACTCACTACAGCTAAAAAACTGCCTGTGAATGGGTGTTTCTGGGTACATTTCCAAGATTCTGGAAGTCTTCCTGCAGCTTGGCCTTTCCATGAGCGCTGATTCCCCTCCCAGTACTGTTTTTTCTAGTTTTATGAATACAAATGTGAACATCGTCTTGGTGCCCTCTCTTCAACTGCTGCTTTCTTTGTGTATCTGAAGAGTAATTAATAGAGTCAAGCCAGGACTCTGTTTCTGTCAGGAAAGCAGCTTGTGCAGCTCAAGGAAAGCCAAATGCCACCCGTTCTAATAGCACAGCGCTCATGACAGTTGTTTTTTCTGCAGCTGAAGTAAAAATCAAATCATTTGGATTTTTCCCAGCAGCAAGAACAAATATGTTCTTCCTTCTGTCCCTCCTATGGCTGTTTTTCTTCTGTTCCTTTTCCCATACCTTTTTTTTTGCAGATTCAGATACTAACAAGTTACTCAAAACACAGCAGGGATTCACTGCATCGTGCATATTCTGAAAAGATGCACAAAACATGCTGGGTTTCTTGAGGGAAGCTGGAGTCTTGGAGTCTGTGTGGAAGCCACGTTTTACTTGCAGACTCATTGGAGGTGACAGTAGCTCTGTCTACTCATGGCTTGTACACAACTGTTGTACCATTGTATGCCAAGTGTCATCCCTTCCCATTAACAGCTTGCCTTGCTCTGCCATCATCAGGGGAGAAGGTATAAATCCAACTTGTGATGTTCTCCTTTGCTTTATTTCATAGTACCTCCTGGGTTCAAAGAGTGTCTGAGCTGTGCCTTTTCCGTGTCCAAGGGCAGGGAAGCACCTTTACCTGCTTCTCCTCCATCTCAGCAGCGGCTCTGCACCCTTTTCACCTACTGACAGAAGGTCCTGCCACAGCTACTTCTGCTGGGCAGTGACACCAGAGCATTTAGCATTTGCTAGCAGGGAGATGATTCACTGCCCACCCAGAGCAGGAAGAAGATGTGAGAAGCTCGCAGTGGAGAGCCAAGTGTCTGACAGCAGTTGGAGCAAACAGAGCAGGAGGATGTTTGGGGGGAGCATGAATAAGAGGAGCTCATGATGACTCTGTAAAAGGACTCTGAGGAACCATCTGGAATAGGGTGAGCAGTTACGGAGGAGATAACTAGAATAAATGGGGCTGGGAGCAGAGAAAGCCAGCACAAAAGCTGGTCAGGGTTTCAGGAGGTGGCTTATTTACTGGCTGCTGTGGCAGCCCTCTGTGCTGCTTGCCTTGCAGGGCTTTGGGACTGGTTCTTGTTCAGTGATGCTCTGCTGGGAGCCCCTTCTCCCAGAGGAGCCAAAGCCAACAGTGACCCAGCTGCCACCCAGGCAGCATTGCAGGGAAGCAGGCAGGAGGTGGTCAGATGCTGCCAGATGCTCTGAGCAGGTCCGATAGCTCTTCACCCTCTTCAGGTGAGAGAGGGAAAGCTAAAGACTTTCAAACCACAGTATCACAAGTCAGGAGAGCAAGGAAATTATTGAGGAGCTTTACAGTCATAAGCCGGCTGAAAACACTCATGATTCCTAAGCAGGCTGGTTATCTCCAGTATGTCTGTCAGAGCAGTGGGAAGGGAGCTGCCACAGCCCTTGCTATCCTCCAAGAGCAGTCACCACTTTTAGTCACTACTAAAGAGGGTTAGTGCTCTAACCCTCTTTCTGTATGTGCATGTTTTCGTGTGCATTGGGTCACCTTGCTATTTTTAGGTTGTTTTCCTAATCTGATGGCAGTTCAAGGTTTCTAAAGTCTTGGAGTGGTGGCAAGATTGTGGTGGACCCTGTGCCATCACCTCTTCCACCTTCCTGCTGCAAGTGAGTTGGTGCTGGAGTCAGAAGTTGCCTTTTCTCCTTTGCATCTCAACTGCTGGGTGTTTTCTCATAACAAACAAGAGAAAATATTCTCCATCATCTCAAGTCTCTGTCGTTGCCCAAACTCCTCCAGTTAATGTTGAAGGTGAAGGGCTGTATTGAAAAGCTTTTGCAGTCCTACTTTGAAATAAGACGTCTGAAACATATGCAAAGACCTTTAGGATAACTTTATTCCAAGTAACAAGCCTATCTTAACTTTCCTCCCCTCTTTCTACTTTTGAAGCAGATTATTCAGAAGCCTGAAAGTTCAAATGAGCCTTTTGAATCCCAGATGTAACCTGTGCACCAGCATACTCAGGTGGATTTAAACCCACTATCCTGGGGTATGTTTGAACAGGTTAAAAGATGAGACCTTGGCCCAGTCGATGCTGATAGCAAAGCTTCTCTTTGAGCCAGGATTTTATTTGGATTTGCAAATTAAGAGAAGGGTAGATCCTCATTAGTGTAATCAGCTCAAATGGGTTGACTACTCTAAAGCAATTTGTTTAATTTGTTTGGAACATGTTTAATTTTAGCTGTGGATGTTCCGCACTCGCACAGTTGCTATTTGTGCTGGTGATGGTGTCATTTTGTGTGCTGTGATTTGTAAAAATAAACTTTCTGCTCTGAATGAGAATTTTGTGACAATCTACATCCCATTCATCAGCCCTTTAAAAGCACACAGAACTTGTAGTACACTCATGCTGCTGTCATGTCTCTGCATCCATTTCTGTGAGGAATAGTTCTTGCTGCTCACAGTGTCTGATCTGCAGTTCCTCAAGTGTCTCCTCTTTGCAACAGAAGCCTGCATGAAGAGAGGTTGTGAAGTTCTTCTGTTATTCTTCCTCTTGAAATTGAAGACCTCAGCTTCTCTTTATCTGGCCACACCATATCTAAGGGCAGTGGAAACCAGTTTCTCGTGGGAGCAAATAAAAACTGGTGATTCAAGAGCTACCACTGTTGTTCACTTTTCACAGGTTGTGCTGTCTCCTGGCGATTTAGTGTACAGGGACTTGGCTTTTGCACCTCCACTGATGCAGGTGCCACATGTAGCTTCCTGCTCTTGCTACCTCATCCCTCCTTGAGTGTATTTTGGGCTGCTTGCTGTTGCTTGAGGTTTATTCATAGCCTCTCACGATGCTCATATACAGAGCATCAATACATATTCTCTGCCACAGAAATGGTTTCCGCTTCCCGAGCCTTCCACGTGGAGCAGATGCTTCAAAATCCAATTTCCCTTGGGCATAACCTTTGATTGGCATCTCTCTGCCAGTTGCCATTTCATAACAGGTCCTGGAAAAGGCTTTGGAGTCTTTGTATGGCTTATATGTCTGATGCCTAGACTAACGTGGCTTGTTGGAGTATCCTGGATGTGTGACAAGTTAGCAGAGTTGTTAAGTCATGCTGTAAAGCCTGTGGCAGCAAGACAGCACTACTTGCATCATCCAGAATGCTTGATCTTGCATGAAAATATGCTGAAAGGTGTAGTTCCCTGGTGTTAATAGAGCTCAAATGAAGCTTTCTTGAAGAGCAGTGGTCCTGCTGTTTGTTGCTGGGGACTTGGAGCAACCTGCTCTAGTGGAAGGTGTCCCTGCCCATGGAAGGGGGGTGGAACTGAATGAGCTTTAAGATCCCTTTCAACCCAAACCAGTCCATGATTCTCTGATTCTTGTGTTCAAGCTCAAGCAAACCTTTTGGGTCCTTTAAATTTATTGCTCAGCCACATGAGCCCAGGGAGGCAGCAGGACGGGCGAGGGTGGAGTGGGGATGGGACAGTCCCTTTTGGTGGCAGCCCACAGGAGCAGTGAGAGCTTTAACTCCTTGGGGAGCCCGAGGCTGGAGTTGTGTGTCTGTTCTGAGCATGGTGGAAGCAAAGTTGAGCTTTAGCTTTGATGTCTGCATTTGCTCTCATTCCAGCGCGATGCTTTAATCTCCAAAATGCAATGCTGGGCTTTCACTGTGCTCAGCTTGAATGTTTTCCAAGACATCCCATTGCTGAAATAGCAGTATTTGCCTGTGGATTCCAGTGCAGTGATCAGTGTGTGTATTAGGGTGATAACCTTTCCATGAGAGAAGTGGTGGAGTGAGGCCTTTTACATAGACTCAAAGCCAAATCACTCAGCAGCAAGTCCAAAGCTTTTAAGCAAACTCAGAAGATTTCTGCTTCCAGCAGCTTTCACTGTAAGACACTGCTTTTTCTCCAAAGGAGAAGTTGCACGTGTCGTGCCTGGATTTTCTTCACTTAATGTGTTCTTTAATGCCATGGAGCAGTAATTTGTTTTGATGTGATTTCATACCTTAATTGCATTAAACTGGTCACGGTTTGTATTTCAAGTGTTGAGTTGTACCTTTGAATCCTCTAGATGAGACCTCTGCTCTGCCTCTGGCTTTTCATCCTGCACTCTTTGAACCCAGAACTGCTCATCTACAACAGACCGCTCCACAGCACTGTGGCTTTGTTTGACCTTTTCAGTCCTCTGCCGACACAGTTCCTCACCATTAAAAACCTCAAGTTTGAGTGCCCAGACAAAAGATACCTTTTCCTCAATCAATCTCTTTTGTTGGCAGTGTCCTTCAGAAGTATTTACAGATCTAGTGTGATATTTGTGGAGCTCCTGCAGTTCACCATGGCAAAGCACTCAGTGGCACCAAGACACATTTCTTGTTGCTGAAATAGAGCCAAGCTACACCATGAATTATGCAGATGGGCTGTGATTAAATAAAATTTGATACAGATTTTCTTAGGCTGCCCCTTTTTACTGTTAATAAGGTCCAGAGAACCCAGCCCAAAATCCTCTAGTGGCGTCTGCCCGCTTGGATCCTGCAGGCAGCAGGCACCCTTTAATATCTGCATCAAGGTGACAACTTCCCTTTTGAGCTTTGCCCCTTCTTAAAATGATGGTAAATGTTGATCTGTGTTTGAGTGAGCTGAGGGTGCATTGTCTCGTGTCCCTTCATTTCAGTAACTGGTGTGGAGCTGAGGAGCCCTGGCTTGGGCTGGGAGGCTCCACAGCAGTGCTCCTTTGGGTCCAGAATAGATGAGCGATGCATCCTGGGTCTGAAAATTAGATCTATGCTACAGCATTTCTCTTCTAGCAAAGCCAGTAGGTAAGTTCTTGAGTGCAGAGCTGGCAGTGTTGCTGCTGAAAACCCTCAGGGGAAAATCAAACCCTAAAAATACGCCTGAAACTAATAATGGCTTCTGTAGGCTGGCACTTCGGATGCTTTTTTTAATGTTCTTTGGTACAGCTTCACCTTGTAGGAGCTCCCACCAAGAGCAGAGCCTTGCTGATGTTTAGAGCTGAGAAGGGTACTCCAGCCTCTTGCTCGTATGGTTTTGAGTGGGTAAAGCTGACTGAAGGAGTTGGGACCCCAGAGAGCACTGAAGAGTTGCATTGCTGTTGCTTCCTTCCCTCCATGAAATCCCCATCTTTGAGTCTTGCTGCAATTTATCTTCCTGGTTCTTAGGCCCAGTAGGAATTTAATTGTAATTGCAGTGCTGTCTCCTTACCAAGTAAGGCTGTATTAATACCTTAATTAGCACACTCCTAATCCGAGCTGTTTCCTTCCTCATCTGCACTTTTCAAGACCGTTATCCTGACGTAGTACTTGTGGTACTACTCACTGTGTGTGTATCTTAAATTAGTACTCACTGTAGTTGTACCTTAAATTTGCAATGATCTCAGTTTCAAACTTTTCATAGAATATTCTGTTACCCTCTTCCATCATTCTCTATCATCCTTGAATTATTCTCTAAGAAGTAGAGATGACAATCTTGGTATTAGAGCAAATTATGTAGATAAATCCTCACCTGATTTTACTGGAAACTCCGTGGCTCACCATGAGTTACTTTGAGAGCTACTGCAATTATTTAAGTCTTCAGCACTAAGCTGAGGGCATTAAATTATCATTTATGTTGGTTTAGGTATATTTGAAAAAGGTTTTGAGCTGCCTTCATTTCACATCCCATCATTTTTTGGCTTTTGGAATTGCTTCTGTGTCATAGAATCCCAGCCTGGTTTGGGTTGAAGGGACCTTAAACTCATCCAGTTCCAGCCATGGGCAGGGACCCCTTCCACTAGAGTACCTTGCTCCAAGCCCCTGTGTCCAACCTGGCCTTGAACACTGCCAGGGATGGGGCAGCCACAGCTTCTCTGGGCACCCTGTGCCAGCGCCTCAGCACCCTCACAGGGAAGAGCTTCTGCCTAAGAGCTCATCTCAGTCTCCCCTCTGGCAGGTTAAAGCCATTCCCCTTGGCCTGTCCCTACAGGCCCTGATGAAGACTCAAACCATCCTGTTTTCTTAGATAACTTAATTGCTGTTAATGCTTCCTAAAACACAAGGTTTTGTTAGGAACAGGAGCCTCCTAAAACCAGGATGGGTAAATGTTTCACACAGGATGTAAAGCTCTGGTTAGACTGGGAATTCCTGCAATACTCTGTAATATCTCATGAATGCATCCTGATGACTGATACCTAATATGATTCCCCAAGTCTGTGAGTTAACAAGATTAAAGCATCCTACAGTAATTTTTGTCAAGCTGCACTTTGTTCTTTTTGACTAATAGGTGGGAGCATAAGTTCTGCAATAGTTAAGCTTTAGTAATCTCAGTGCTGCATTTATTGTGTTGGTGAGTTGGTGAGCACCATCGGGCAGATGAACGAGGCTTCCCTAAATCCGTAGTAGGACATGAAGTTATTACATTGCTGACACCCTCCAGCCTGAAGTGTTTCCCTGTTCTGCCTCCGCCTGTGCTGGGCCAGGCTGTGAGCACACCGCAGAGCTGGTACAAAGTCAAGCAGTTACACAAGCAATTTAATCCTGGTGTCTGATAATGCGTGAAGGGGGTTGCTATTTTTAATATTGATCTGTCATGTAAATATAGGTGTGTGCATGCACTTGTGAAAACATGCTATAAAAGTTATAATCACTGTGCTCTTGGGCCCCATGCTGTTTAATTCACAGACTTCTGTGCAAAAAAAGGCTTTGTTCATAATAGTGCTCCCCATGCTGAGCCTTTACAGTGAATAACAGGATGTTGTATTTTGTGTATGCAAGCAAGGATGTTGTTTTGACATAGGACAAACCCAATATTTCAAGACAAAATCTCTTCCATTGCGTTTTGGAACTGCTTATGAGATGTAGGCAGGAAATATTTGTTTTAAAAGTGTTATGCAGCTTGATAGTGATGCTGGGATATGGGGCTAGGTATTGACTAAACAAATTTGTGCTTGGCCCTGCACAGAATTCCCCTCTGTGTGGGCCAGGCTGGCTTTTCTTTTTTGCTCAAAGGGTAGTTTGAGGAGCACTGTGCAGCTCAGGGAGTGCTCAGACACCAAAGCCGGTTTGTTCCCTTTTCTTCTGGTGCTTTCAGAAAGCTGATCCACACAAAAAGCCACCATCAGTTGAGTATAAATATTGCATACTCTTGCTGGGAAATCTGTTGCTGAGCTGTTAGGTGGGAAGAGGTGGTTCTGGCTCCTACCAGTTGGGTATTGAGAGTTTAGTGTGTGACTTACAGCAGAATGCTTTGCACATATGCTTTAATGACTGTGATCACTTATTTTTACTTGGTGATGGGTCAAAATGTAAATCTTTGCTCTTTTTGAAAGGAAAACAACTTTTTTTTTTCCTTTCTCTTGAGTAAACTTTGCATAAGGTTGTGCTGAATAACAAGAGCTATGTATTATCCAGGTTGAAAAAGCAGCCCTTTTTGGGACATGCCTCATTTTGTGCAAGGAATATCATCTTCCTAACTGGTCAGACAAGTGCCAGCCCATGTTCGGGGTTGTGCTCTGCCTGGTGGTCAGTGCAGCGTAGGGAACTCCGTGTCTTGTTCTCTACATCCAAGAGTTTAAGCTGCCAAAGGCAGATGCTTTCATCTGGTCATGTTATTGCTTTGAAATCTATTTCTCTATTCAAAGGTGCAGATGAGCAAAGCCTGCACTGATTTGGCCTTTGGTTCATCCACAGTGCGTGCTGAAACTTATTTGCTTGCTGGGTAACATCAAACAGAAGGGACACTGGAGAGGTAAAAAGGAAAGGCTTTGCCCAGTGAAACATTTACATGCAGGAGGAAGGGTTTAACATTGCCCTGTTGACTGATTTCAATTCTTTCCTGTTCTTCCAGCTGAAGGGCTTCCCCAGGTGTATTACTTCGGACCGTGTGGAAAGTACAATGCCATGGTACTAGAGCTGCTTGGTCCTAGCTTGGAAGACCTATTTGACCTCTGTGATAGGACGTTCACTTTGAAGACGGTATTAATGATAGCCATCCAGCTGGTGAGTAACGCTGGGCAGGGCTCTGCCCACAGCCTCCACAATGCTGTCTTGTGTTTATGTCAGTCTTGGGTTAGCTGAAGGATGGGGTTGGTGCAGTGCAAGCATCAGGGTGTTTGCTGGTTGGAGAGACTCTTGTTCCATTTTAGAATTGCAAAATGGGACCTTAAAGCTCATCCAGTTCCAACCCCTGCCACGGGCAGGGACACCTTCCACTAGAGCAGCTTGCTCCAAGCCACTGTGTCCAACCTGGCCTTGAACACTGCCAGGGATGGGGCAGCCACAGCTTCTCTGGGCACCCTGTGCCAGTGCCTCACTACCCACATTGTGAAAAATTTTCTTCCTTGTGTCCAACCTAAATCTACCCTCTATGTCCATCTTAAAAAAGAAAGCTTCTCAGGTTTGAGAAGAGCTCGCTCTTATGAAGGGAAGGTCACAGTATGCTTATGAGCAAGCTTGCTCCTTGCGTAGCAGAACCAGTGAAGCTGGATTCCAATGGACTTGCATCCTCTATTCCCTACACACCCCTGCCCCAGTATCTACCCCAGCTCCCTCCCTCTGTTTGGACATCCCCAGAACATCTCATTTCTTACCCACTCCCCAGGACACAGGGAGCACAGCACCCTCCCACAGTCCTACCAGTTCTACCAGTTTGCTGCTACCAGGCTGCTCACAGACAGAAACCTCTCAGAGCAGTGGGAGCAGAGCAGTCCTTGTCCAAAATACCAGCATTTGAGATCTCTGCTTTGGTCAAATTTGGTCAAAATTGACCAACAGGTTTAAACCACTAACAGTTGGAAAGATACGGGCAGCATCACAGAGCCTCTAATTTACCTAAAAAGGGAAGGAACCAAGCTGAAAGTTGGAGCTTGCATTTGTGTTTGCATTAAAAATGGACAGGCTGAAAACTGAAGGTACTAAATGTGGTGAGTGAATTTCCGCAATTCCTTAGGGCCAACAGTTACCATTTCCATTTGGCTTGCTGGTCCCTACCTGTGGTCTGCAGGCACCCCAGAGGCACAGCAGAGGTGGGACTGTATATTCATATTACCAGCAGATAGAAGTGCTAAAGGAAAGAGAAGGTGGTGAGGGAGTGAGGAACACAATCCTTTCTAAATGAACCGAAGCTGGCCACAGCAAAAGCTCAAATGGAAAATTTGAGACTTCTTCAAATGGAAAGTTTTAGATTTCTTCTTTGCAGATGCAGAAGTTTGAGCAGCACCTGCCTGGTAGCGGGTTCATGAAGTTGTTGTCCTACGGCTGAGTTTTGTGGGGTTTGAGTGTTCCTTCGTCAGTGGAAAACCAGTTTATAGTATTGGTTTTTATTAAATCAACTGTCAACAGATGACAAAGCCTTGGATATAGCTTGTATGGCCTTTTGGTTGTAAAGGTGTAAAACATAAAGATGTATTCCCGTGTGACTGCTGGAGAAATCAGGATTGTCATAGCAGTGTCCATCTGCCTTTCACTAAGCTCTGTACTTGGATGGTCTTCACTGGTACCATCTGCTGATCCTCAACCAGCCTGCCAACTCATGTAGACAGTGCTACCACTTTGAGAAACAGATACTTAGGGTGGTTCAGGGGCACACCAAAAGCAGTCACAGAGGAGCTGGTGTTCTCCAAAAGGAGCATGCAGTGCTGCTCCTCTTTCCATGAGGAGATGTTTTAGGACCTTCCCAGTCTTCTCAGGATGACATGAATTATCAGCTTGGAGCATATGCATTTAAGGAGACAGATTTAGCATCTTTAGGTGTGCCCCATCTCCTTCCCTGAAGGTTTCCTGGGAGAAGGGTTCACCTGGTCCTTGGAGACTGGTTTTCTGACAGGCTGGCACTTACTGCTCAACTGGAAAGAAAACCCTTCATCCAGCCACAAGGCTTTGGGGGAAATTGTCTTGGATTTCTCTTAGTTCCTACGCTAAATTGTTGCTGTCCCTGTGTCGCACTCCAGTGTGAGAGACACATCAGAGAAAGAAAGTTTGACTGTCAAATTTAGTGGGTTTGCCTCCATAAAATATGCTCTGCTCTTGCTTTTGACTTGCTTAAGCTGCTGGATTTCTAACCACAGGTGTGAGGAGATGTAAGACTTCACTGCCAGAATCCAGTGTGATGCACAAGCAGTGTTTCTCTTCTCTGCTCCTTGATATGCCTGTTAACAAGCCTAGTGCCCAGGGAGACCTCCAGAAGTGTGAATGGCCCAGTACCACATAGACAGCAGAGAGGAGCACCCTGCCCTGATGCAGGGAGTGAGGGACAGCTCAGCACATTGCAGAACACCGCTGCTCTGGTTCATTTCCCACCAGAATGCTATCAAATAAAGCAATACTACTTGTCTGGGAGGCTCCTCTGCAGCATGGAGCTCAGGGAGCTCCCAGGAGAGCATCCCAGTGCTCGGAGTCACCTTGGTGCTGCCTCTCCTGCCTTGGGCTTGATCCTCTCCGAAGGGGGAGGAAGGAAACATCTGCCATGGATGTCTTTGCACTTGTTGGAGCAGCAATGCTGGTGGGATGTTACGTGTGCACCCCTTTGTCCCCTAGATCTTTCTCAACCTCACTTGCAAATAATGATCCATGTGTCTTTAGAAGCATCCGGTCCAGCCTCTGCTGTTTGTGTGCTTCCTTGCCATTGCCTGCTGCAGGCTCAGCTTGACAGCAGCCAGCTGCTGCTTTCAGGGTCCCATTTAGCTGCCTTCTCCCCCCTCTCCCTCTTTAAGCCTGACTGAACATCTCTGACACATCTACATATGTGCTGTGCGCTGGAACTAGGCAGGAATTTTGGATGCGGTGTGGTGGCATTTGGTCTCCTGTTTTTTATGTACAGTGATCAATTTTTAACCAGAGGCATCCCTGAAAGATGTTTTTTAATACACAGACATGCTTGGCTGGTCTTACTTAGCTTGGTAGTTAGCAGCATCTCAGGACTGGGGTTGATCCTTTAACTCTACAGATGTTAGAAGAAAGGGAAGCCCTGTAGGAGAAACAAATACATTGTCATTGCTTTAAGGAAAGTTGCTTGTGAGTATGGGAGAATTTAAACATGGTTTTACATCAAAAAGACTCTACTGGCTGCGGGAGATAGAGACTGGACGACAGTGAGTCTTCAAAGAGAACCTGGTCTGGAGTCTTTTCAGTTGAGATGACACAGTAGGAAGGTCTGCCTCAGCAGGGGGATGAGCCACACAGCCCCTCCGGTTTGGCACTAGGCTTGCACGTACTTCTGGTGAGCTGCATTGTGTCCAGAGCTGTGGCAGCAGCTTATGAAGACAGCGTGAGTTGAATCAGAAGCACTCTTGGTCTGGTGCACCATTTCATACCTCTCAGTGAGAACCTGCATTGAAGGAGTCATCTATTTTCCTTCCTGGTCAAAGTTTTCCAGTTGTGTTACTGCTGTAACTTGAGGGTCTCCAATGCTTCACGTTGCTCTGCTAAGAGCGTCAAACTGGAACTGCTTCCTCCATCGTCTGAGTGCAGCCAACTAGATCAAGCAGTTGTTCCTGAACAAAGCAAAGTTTGCCAATTAAAAATGTTCACTAGCATCAGTCCCTAAAGCCCATAAACTGGAAGTCATCGGTTTTATAAGGAGTAACTGTTATTTTCACCCTTGCTTTAAGTGCTTGCTGTTAGGTCCAGTGTGCCTGGCACTGGGCAAATACTTGCGGCTGCAATCTGGACCAAGTCACAGTGAAAGGCTTTTTGACTGGTGACCATTAAATCATCTTGTGTAACAGACACCAAAGCAGGCTTTAAACAGGAGGAATTCTTTCTCTCTGCTGATCTGATCTATATTCAAGCAGGTGATGGTGTAGAAGGGTTCAAATTTATCAGAAGAGTCTAGAGATGGGGTTGCCATCAAGATCAAGAAATAGCTTTTTGGGGGAAGAGAGTTCATTACACTTGCTTCCTTAGCAAGAGAAAGGAAAATAAAAGCATGGGTTGCTTTGCCATCTGGTTAAATGTCACAAACATCCTCTCATCTCCCAGCTGCAGCACAGGGGTCCTGCTGCCTGCTGGGGGGGCTCTCCCCTCCTGCTGTTTCTCTGACATCTGACATGGAGATTTGTGGCTCTGAAGATGGACTCTGCTGGCCATGGCCGTGGAAATCCTGCTTTGATTTGCAAGCAGAGTCTCCCACCCACCTCTAGTATTCTATGCCCTATGGTAAAATGCCCATGTCTGTTCTTATTAAATAAGAGAGCAGATGTTAACAGTGCTTCACAGTCACTGTTTTTCCCGTGTAAAAGCAGTTACAACAGTTAGTACCAGTTCCTTGCAGTGGTTTCTCTGTCTGTAGAAGAAGTAATGCACGGACATTAGAGCCTGTAGTTCAGTCACAAAGGAGTGGACATAGTGTCTGCAGCCACACATTTCTGGAGTGGGAACTCCTCCTCCCCTTCAGCTGTGCAGTGGTTTGAGTCAGGCTGAGGGTGATGCAGTCTCCATCACAAGAAGCCACAAGCAGAGTGAATGTCTTGTCAGGGTGAGTAAAGCACAGACAGGAAACATCATTCTGACCTGGAGAGCATCTTTCAGCCATCCTTGGCGATGCGCAGCTCCAGCAGGACATCCTGAAGCATCCAGGCAGGTGCAAATAAAAGAAAAGGAATATGAAAGACTCAGCAGCATCTTTGTGCCTGTGGTGGAGGTGAAGTGGCTGTCCTGGCCAGTGCAATTTGCTATGAGTTTTTAAGGAACAAATGGTTTTTCAGGCTGTTGGCCGTTTCAACAGCTGAGCTCCTCTGGTAACAGGAACAAATTCAATGAGCCAGCCAGGCTCTGTTTGAAAGCTTGTTGTGTATGGAGAGGACAGGAAATGCTTTGTTCCAGTTTTAAGGGTTGCATCTTAATTTAAATGGCCTCCCGACATACCTTTTTGTCTTCCAGCGCTGCTGTGTCCTGTAGGTGATTCAAAGCTGAAGAATGACTGAAGTGCAGAGCATCTGCTGTGTTCTGCATCAGCCCAGAATTGATTAGGAATAATGGCTGTTAGCCCTGAAACCCATTTTCTCAGCACAATGAAATAAATCATTGCTTAGAGGGGAGGGGAGCGGCAACACATGCTGTTATCTTCGTTGAAGAGCCTCTCAGCAAGTCCTGGTTTTTAAGACTGGTTCGCCTGCAGTTTTCCCTGCCTGCTGCCCTCCCGGTACAGCAGGTTTCATTTTCTGAGGAGTGCTGCCCCCTCCTGCCTGTTGCCTCTTTCGGAGTGCTGGAAATGCAGCAGGTTTTCCTTAGGACCAGGCTATCCCTGTGCAGGAGGTGCCGAGCTCCTGACAGCACTGACCTGGTGCAGACCCACTCAGGAGCCAGGGACTCCCCGCAGGGAGCTCCCGCTGGTGGCTTTCACCTTAGATGCTCCAGCACGATGGTGCGGCACTGACCTCTGCGGACTGACACTTAGTGCAAAATGGGGAGTCAGAGCTCTGCAGTGGTCTCCTCACGCTGCAAACCTGCAGACAGGGAGGCTCAAACTGCCTTCCTAAGGAAGCATCTTGCTTAAAACAGCCACCACGCCCTACAGTGCGCAGGGCAGCTGCAGCCCAGGACGGCCACAAATGGGGATTCACGTGGTTTCAGTTAAACCCTAAGAAGGTAATAAATTAAATGAAATTGTGAGTTATTTCCAATTGGAATAATCTCTTAAGTTAGGAACTCAAAGGAGAACTGCTTGGCGACCTGTCCAAACTTCACCTGCAATATATTTAGTTTCAAAAGCAAGATTAGCCAGGTTGGATGAAGCCTTGGGTGACATGGTTCAGTGTGAGGTGTCCCTGCCCATGGCAGGGGGGTTGGAAGTAGATGATCTTAAGGTCCTTTCCAACCCTCACTATTCTATGATTCTATGATTAATGATAAGCATCTGGATGAGGGGTGTTGTTAGAGAGGTAGTGACCCTCCATCAGCTTGGAAGTGGGATCCCCTTTTCCCTTCCCTTCTCTGTCAGGCTGCCAGAACAAAGTGAGTCAAAAGCTGGAAAATATTCCAGCTATTCCTACTTGACAGCCGATGAGGTTGTGACTTTTAGTCAGCATTGAGGATCGTAAGGCTTCCACCTGCCCCATATCCCCCTCCATGAAGAATCTGGCATGTCTTAAGACAGCATATGGGTCGAGGGAGGAAGGTGGTAAGACACAGAGCAACAAGGGACAGCCGTGGGCAAGGGAAGAGCTCTTGGTAACCAGTTTAGTATGTTTAAAATCAGTACAAAAATGCTGCTGCAAGTCCCCGTGGCATCATTCCAAATGCTGTGTCCTGGTGGTACTGTTTCAGAAACAGCCTTTCTGTTTTCCTGCGGACATTTCTGTAGGATTCAAGTCAGGGAGCACTGTATGGTAGCCACAGAAAGGAGGGGGTGACAGATCCCTCTTCTTACTCCATCAGAGGAGCTCCATCCAGTTCCAAGCATAACTGCTGCCATGGTTCTTTCCATCTGTGGTTGTGTTTCTGAGCTGAGGGTCGGTGATGGGTATCAAAACCTCACAGCCCCATTAGCCAGGAGAGCATGGGGGCTGCTCTGCTTGCAGGTAACTTTTGCTCCTCGCTTTGCAGATATCTCGCATGGAGTACGTGCATTCGAAGAACCTCATCTACCGAGATGTCAAGCCTGAAAACTTCCTTATCGGCCGGCAAGGCAACAAGAAAGAGCACGTCATTCACATCATAGACTTTGGATTGGCAAAGGAGTACATTGACCCGGAAACCAAAAAACACATACCTTACAGGGAACACAAGAGCTTAACTGGAACAGCCAGATACATGTCCATCAACACTCATCTTGGCAAAGGTCTGTGTGGTTGGTGGGAGCTTGCCATGACCTCCAGTGGTAGCTTGGCTTACTATGGCTCGTTCCTCCCCTTTGAGCTGTTTGTAAACCTCTGCCTTTACAGTTGTGAGGCTTTTTCTTTTCCCCTTTGCGGGATTGAGACAGCTGAAATGTTGAAAGCCTCATAATTATAGTTTTTATTAGGAACTAAATAACTGGAAGCAACCCAGCACTGATAAAAGGCAAGTAGGCGGGTAGTAACTGCTGCACTAAATGATGACCAAATAGATTTTTATAGCACAGCTCTGTGCTGAGCTGTAGAGCATCAAAGTAACCAGGACCTTCAGTTATGGGTGTTGGAGTTGGATGTTCCTTGACCTAATAATTGGTTGGAGAAAATTACTGATTTAACTCATTTTAAACGTGGCTTTCATTTCCTCTCCTCACTGCATTCTCTCGTACCAGAAAATTACATTTCTGTGGCTGAAAGGCAAAAAACCTTATTAAATGTTTATATTCACTTAAACCCATAAGAGCAGTAAGATAATGGAATATTCTTTGAGTAGCCTCCCAGGTATGTGATGAAGGCATCGCTCGCATCTTGTGGAGAGTTCGGTCCCTTTGGGTGTAAGGAGTGATAAGTCCAACTTCTAATCTTGAAAAGGCTGGTGAAGGGGCAGGATGGGATGGAGGAATGAGCAGCTGCAGTGAGAGCAGGCTTGGATGGAAGGTAGATGTGGAAGAAGATGTGTTTGCATTTGAAGTACACCATGTGCCTTCTGTAGGACCCATTTCTCTGCAGGTGTTGCAGCTCAGGCCGTGGCTGGTGCAGGGAAGAGTCAGTCTGGAAGGCTGGCTGCTGGCTGCTGATGTGTGCTGGGCTGGGCTGGGTCTGCCCAGAGCAGCTCCGTGGGGTGGCTGCTTTGCTGGTGAGACCCAGGTGGAGTCAGTCCCTTCACGTTCCAGAACAAAGGAGTCTTACTGCCATTTTCCTGAAAGATGAATGCACTCAACCATCTTCCTGAGCAGTTCATCTGCATCGCTGCACTAAATTACCTAGGACATTCTCTTGGGTTTTATTCCCTTTTTACAGCTATATCAGGGTAACTTGCAGGAACTGTCATCTCAATTCCTTCTGCTGAGTTTTCTCACCCCCACCATATTCTGAGGATTAAATTTGCTGCTGGTGGAGAGCCATGCTATGCCAAGCGCTGCCACCTTGCAGATGATGCAGCATCGGGGACAGCTCACACACAGTTTGTCATGGCGTGTGGGCTGGATCTGTCCCAGCTTGTGGCCATGGAGCACGTTATTTGTTTAAAATTCAGAGGAGAGGAGGTTGCATAAAATCAGCCTGCAAGCTCAGCAGACCCCAGTCTGCATGATGCCGCCCAGCATAGCAGCAGTCCCATGCTGTTACACTCCACATTTGTTGTTCTGTCTTATATCCTCCCATGGGTTTTTTTTATACATTTTTGTTAGCTGATCTTAAGGATGCTTTTTTCCTTTGGCTCGAGGCCTCTTTTTTTCTCCCCTCATTTATAATCATAACATCTGCATGGCAACAGCAGTAAATGTTTCACGAGGAAAAACAGTGCTAAAGGAGCTATTTTTGATCTGCTCTGCTGTGATGAGCTGCAGAAGCAATTGAGAAGGGATTGGCACAACAACATGGTAGTTCCCTGCAGCTGGTTGCAAGCATCCCTTGTCTGTTTCTATGTCATTCAGAGGAAATAACATCATCCAGCACCACATCACAGGTGCACCCTCAGCACTGGCAGTCTGGAGAACTGGGGAACTGCTTTATTCCTCCTTATTCTTCTCATCCAGTTCACCTAATGCTGGGCAATGTGTCTTACAGCTCCCATGTTATTTTATGCCTTCTGTCTGATCTTTTCTTCATGTATTTTATGGGGTTTCGTAACAGCTTCTAGATGGTTTTGCATGAGATCTGAGCTATAGGTAGCAAGTGAACTTCCCTGTGATAACTGTATCTTGGAAGTAGGTGTAACTACTGATCAAGTCTCAGACCCATTCCTGCAGCTGCAGCAATAATTTGTCCTCTCTTTTGTTTTAGAGCAAAGTCGTCGAGATGACTTGGAAGCCCTTGGCCATATGTTCATGTATTTCCTCCGAGGCAGTCTGCCCTGGCAAGGATTGAAGGTAGGTTTGAGCTTTAGCTTGTGCCCTTTGAAACTTTTTCTGGTCTCTGCCCAAAGGAGAACCTGGTGGGGAAACATTTCCAAAAGTCAGTCAGAAGCACTGTCCTCTCCTCTGTGTCCTTGAAGCCCAAAAACAAGGCGTTAGCTTTACCTACAGGAAAGATTTTAAGATAGAAATATGTTACCTGTTGCTTCAAGTTGCCATTAGGTGAATGGGTACACATCTGGAGAGAGGATTGAGCAGAGGCAGATGAGTGGCTGGAACTGGGACAGCAGTGAGAGAGCTGTTGAGCTGTGGGAGCAGCTTTGCTGGAGCATGGAGCTGCCCCGAGCTGGAGTGCGACTGGGACACAGTGGTTGTTTATGAAATCCTGGTTACAGCACACAGTCCCCCAGCTGCAGCTGTGAAATGTGGTTATAACAGGAGCAGTTTGATGGGTTTACATGTGCAGATGGACTTCAGCTTGAAAAACGGGTTTTCAGGCAGAACTATGGAGCTTGGCTTCCCTCCAGAGGCACTGGACATTCAGTGCTTCGAAGTTTATGAAATGCCATGTACAATGTGGAGGGCTGCAAGCAATTGAATTACAGCATCTGCAGCTGACATCCGTCAG
This sequence comes from Pezoporus occidentalis, assembly GCF_034315485.1. NCBI lineage: Eukaryota > Metazoa > Chordata > Aves > Psittaciformes > Psittacidae > Pezoporus > Pezoporus occidentalis. The sequence goes on from NW_026913415.1 coordinate 130,408, forward strand.
CTGAATTAACTAGTAGTAAGTCATTTGCTGGCTCTGAAGCTGTTGGTAGCTGCACCTTCACTCCTCCATCACTTTCTTGATGATTAAGCTACTGTGTTCAACTTTGTAATTGCAGTGAGTGAAGGGATCAAACTCAATCAGGTTAGGAACAGGTTTATTAATGAAGACAGTAACTCCTGTTAGTATTGTTGGAAAAAGGAGACAAGCGTTTGGGCTCACAAGCGGCTCAGCAGAGTGCTGCTATGGTCAGTGGCAGTGGCTTGTGTGATAGACCTTGTTAAGCTGTTTTGTCACCATCTATCCAGAGTTAGTCTCAGCTTAGCCTTATTGACATGTGCCAGAAATGTTGGTGACAACTCATAAAAGCAAAGAAAGGCTTTATCAGGCATGAAAATAATTGTTGAAAGAAATCAGAACCTCTCTGACTTTACTTCACACCTCTGTAAGTATGTTATTCTATTACATAGCTTGTTTCTGGCTTGGTTGACCTCGTCTGCTTTAAATTAATCCTGTAAATTATTCTTAAAGTAATTCCAGGCTTAGACAAGGTTCTACAAAATTTGCTCAGTTCAGTGCTGAACTTGTTAAGAATTAGTTGACCTCTTCTTGAAGTCCTTGCTCCAGAACAAACACAGACTCTTCAGCTTGATCTTCACTCTTCTAGGCTTCCCCAGCTTACACGTTTGGTGTATACTGTCAGTGCTGAGGTCTTGAGAGAATATCTTACAATGCTAATGATGCTGCTGCCAGGTCTGACTGGCATGCTTTAAAATAGAGGCACCAACAGGAGCAGAGTTCTCTGCTTCAGGGGGATGTAGTTGAGAAATCTAGCCGAAGCTTGTTTCATTTTCTTGGTGACCAGATGTTTAGTCAGTGCTGCCTCGGTGATAGACAGTTTGGGGGTGAAAGGAGAGGCACTATGGGAGTAGATGGGATTTGGGAGAAGTGTGACTGATGTAAACTAGTTATCTGTGTGATTGCATTCTATTGTACACAGAAGTCCCAAATTGCTGATGCAATTTATCTACTTTTATGGTTGGTTTTGAAGGCATCTTGATTGCCGATGGCTCTAAGCCCAGGACAGAGTACTGATGTGCAACTATAGTATATGCAGCTTTGTTTTCTTGTCCCATGCAAGCTTTTCTATACAGTCCTTAGGACTGGGCTGATAAGAAATTAGCCTTGTAAGACACTAACAAGTGTCCTTCCTTTCAAGTACTGAAGATGTTTCACGTGTCCATGGATATTCTTTGCCAACAGCACGTAAAATGCATAGTGACAGTTACAACAGGGTGAGATAATATTCCTGCTAGTGTAGGCTAGGGTGCAGCTCAGTTACAAGTTTCATCTTCTGATACCACCCAGAACTGGTATTAAATACCTTGTTTTTCTTCCCATACAGCATGTCGTTTATCACATGGTTGAACTCTTTCTCCACAACTGTTTTGTCTTTGTGCGCTACAGGCTGACACCTTAAAAGAGAGGTATCAGAAGATTGGGGACACAAAGAGAAACACTCCAGTTGAAGTTCTCTGTGAGAACTTTCCAGGTAAAGCCCTGATGGAAACATTTGAGTGCAGTAGGAGCTGGACATATGTTAAATATGGTGGTTCTGAGCTTCTCTGGCAAAAAGTATTTGGATGATGTGTATCCATTATGTTGTTCCTCAAGCTGGCAAACAACTGGAGCTGCTGCTATAAATGCATGCAGCCTGAGGGGCTTGTGGCTGTGGCTTAAAACAAGCATAACTCTTCTCACCATGGAGGCTGGACAAGGCTCAAGAGCCTCATGTTCCTGCTTTGCTTATTGGCTTCTTTCCAAAAGGGAGCCTCACTGTTTTCCCTCTCCCACGTGACTGTGTTGGATCTACTGAGTTGATTATATTGCAGACTGAAGGTTTTACAGGTATTAAAGCTGTAGGTGGCCAGCTTAGGAGATGGGATGACGTGTCTGTCCTTGAATTCCACCTTCAGACAACAGTCTTGAGCAGAGCGTTGTCAGATGCTATTGAGAGTGTTACTAAAGATGTTCTAGCCAAGCCCAACACGTTTTCTGCAGTTAAACAAAAGTTCAGCTCGGAGCTAGGAGAGCAGAGCACAGTTAAAGCTCTCCCCGGTACCCTGTGACCTACCCTGTGGGGTTTGGTTTTTTGGAAATCGTGAGCACCCAGGTCCCCACAATGAGTCCCCATTCCCATTTTGTCACATTGCTCTTTTCCAGCATGAGAAGCAGCAAGCCTGGAAGGGGATTGTTGTTCATTTAAGTCATGCTAATTCCCCAGATGTAGTTACATCCCAAATCCACCTGGTTTTGAACAAAACAGCTTCAGGTTGGCTCTTCTCATCTTTTTCCCCAGTACTGCTTTCTCAGAGCTCAGTCACACCTGCAGGTCTGGGCTGAAGGGAGATGAGAACTTATTTCTGTTCCTTTCTTACCTGAAACCTCTTGGTCTCCACCCTTCAGAGATATTAGAGGAAGAAGGGATTACCTTTCTCCACCTCCTTTTTTCCATGTTTTAGCTCCATGTGACATGCAGGCTGCAAGCCTCAGGCAGAGTTAAGTATTGATGAGCAATGCTGCTCTTTGTTTTGTCAGCTAAAGGCAAAATCCATGCTGGTGTATCAGCCATACTGCAGTGCACAGACCTGTGCCTTATACCGAGCTCTGCTCAAGCATTCTGCCTTGGCTTAGGGAGAGCTGGGAAGGGGCAAGACATGAGTTACCAGAGCTCAGTCCTCTGTGCATGCAAAGTACAGCCCAGGTGCAGGAAATCCATTAATTAGCTTAACACCAAACACTGTTCTGTGTGTGCCAGGCAACCGAATGTTGCAGCCTTCCATTCAAAGTCTTGTTCTGAATGGTCAAGGCTCTGACTGATGTAATGATATTGGGCAGCACAGAGCTCTGGGTAGCCAGACCTGGCTGTTGCTGGAGCTCAGAGGGGCCACAGGGTGCCCACCAACATCTCCTGCTTTCCTTCCCAGATGACATTCCTGCAGCTATTTTTAATGTCTATGTGCAAACGTACACATGAGCATCCTGTTGGCAGGTTCAGTGAGTTGGCATTTATGGTGTTTTAGTGTTTGTTTTTACCCAAATATACAGAGTAAAACTTGTGGAGCTCAGATCTGAGGTGGAGCAGCAGCTCTCTGGAGCTTAGGTGGGACTTCCGTCTTTGCTTGAGAAGTGTTTGGATTGATTTTACTGTTACTAAACCCCACTATTTTTATGGGAAACGCCAGAGGTAGCACTGACAGCCCAGACAGTTCTCTCACAACGTGATGCTTGTTGCTAAAACACAGACCTTGGTTTCTAACAACTTGTTCAGAAGATTCAGAATAAAAGTAGACTATTATTAGACATTGGGCAGGGTGGGAGGGCTCTGGAAAGCCGAGTGAGATTCATTCAGCAATAGAAGACTGTTGAGTAGGTCACTGATGGTCAAGACTTATGGGATATCCTCAGCCTCTGTCAATCCGCATGGCTCAGCTGAACCTAGCAGGGCCAGGACAACTCATGTCACTGGTGATGCAGCCCTCAGCCCAGCTTTAAGCCTAGTACCATGGGAAAGCCTCGTTGGAGTTAATGAGCACATAGTTCCAGTGTGTGTGTTGGTTTTGAGAGGCTTGGGAGTGAAGGAGCTCACGTGTGAGCAGAACTGACGCTGCTGCTTCCTCCCCCTTTCCAACAGAGGAGATGGCCACGTACCTCCGCTACGTTCGGCGGTTAGACTTCTTCGAGAGACCAGACTACGATTATTTACGAACCATCTTCACAGAGCTGTTTGAAAAGAAAGGCTACACCTTTGACTACGCCTATGACTGGGTTGGCAGGCCAATTGTAAGTTGTCTGTGCAACACGCAGGGCCTGGCCTTCCAGGTGCTGCTTCCCACCACCCGGCTCTTTGTGCTTGAAATCCAAATTAATACCAGTGAGCTTAGGATCAAGTCTTTCACTTCTGCTCTCTAGCTAACATGGGCCCAACATAGTGAGATGTCCTGACGTGGTATTCAGGGGGTTCTTGCAGTGCCTTGAAGTTTCCCTGAGGGGCAGAAGGCCCCTTCCGACCTCTTTGGACTTGCCCTGGTGGGAATTCAAACCTGATTTTCCCACTTGTGGCAATGAACGTGACTAGTTTTAATTTCCTCTAGTCTAGCACAGGATTTGAAACCAGTATCTAAAGATATCCATCTTGAAGCAGGAGAGTGTGCTTGCAGCCTCAGCACTGAATGATGGAAGACCTCTAAAATGGTCAAGTTCTCACCAAGCCATATGGAGATCTAGGCAGGGCGGTGACAGATGCTTGGTGAATAGTAACAGCAAATCAGTTCTAACCACAAAAGATCTCGGGGCTTACCCTACTCTGGAGGCTTGAGCCAGCTCTTTATAGTGCATTAATAGGAAATGTGGGAGTAGTCAAGCTCCATTTAGCAGTTCCCTGACACCAGATCATGACCGTAATCATGATCTCCTTGCGTCAATTCTATTCTCAAAAGCCATTTACACTCAAAAAAACCTTGGCCAGAAGATGTGTCATGGGGAGATCTGATGGAAGAGTCCAAAGTTCTTCTGCTGGCTGCTTGTCGCTTGTGTTCTGTGTCATTCTGCTGGTGGCCTTCTCGCTAATGGCCAGTTACCACACACTGGCAAAGGCACCCATCAATGAATTGCCACTCGTGCCAGATCATGTGCCTTCAGTCCTAAACTGGGCACCATTACTGGTGATTTACCGTCCCAGCTATATTTAACATTACCCATGTTTACTGCACCGACAGCAGTTCATTTTCCTAAGACATCATTCCCTTTGTGAATCATGATTTTTCGCCTCATTTTTGTTTAATTACAAAGGCAATTGATAAAAAGCACCTTGTAAACCAAGCATGATGGTGCTGACAACTGCAGTGGTTGCCATGGAGATTCTGGTGTTGTGAGCAGGGATTATGACTTTGGGGAGAACAGAGCAGATGAAGCTTTTATTTTAACACATCCTGTTTCTATGCAGGCGTGATTTTTAGAAGTAGCAAGACGATGAGATGAGGAAAACAAGTCCGTGTTTTCAGTTGTAGTAATCTATGTGAGACACACAGTATCTGACACCAATACAAGGGCCGAACTGTATCTTTTTTATTCATTTTTACACAAGAAATTTGGTGCTGGTGTCCAACGTCAAATCACGTGTGCACCAAATCGCAGGGGTTTTAGAGCCCTGGCTTTAAATATCCTTGTTTTGATGTTTTTCTGCTTCTGCCTGGTGGGAGCCAGCCTTACAAGTTAGATTTGCACATGGGAGCAAACCTGGTGGGAGAGAGTGAGGAGCATTTTCAGCATGGGCTTCACCCTAACAAACACCTTCTTTTCCAGCCTACTCCAGTGGGATCTGTTCATGTAGATTCGGGGACGTCCGCAATAACAAGAGACAGCCACATCCATAGGGATCGGCCATCACAGCAGGCCCTTCGCAATCAGGTGCGTTGCTCACAGCTGCTCAGCCCTACCTTGTTTGGCACCTCCGACTTCCTCTTGGACCAGAGCAGCAGGAGCCATGTGCCATTAGAGGTGGATGGGGCTGACTCACCTTGGTCATGGCACACACAATTTCTGCTTCTGGAGACTGTGATTTGAGCAGAATTTTATTAAAGCAACAGGTTGCCAAATTACTGTATTGGCCAGTGGAATTTCTCAGGATCCTGAACTAAGTGGAGTACAATTTGGAATGGGTCCTTTTTCTGTAGTGTGTGGGTAAGCTGTTTAAGTCAGCTGTCCAGCCTGGTCAGATTACCTCAGCTACCTGGCCACAACATTCTTTCGGGAGCTTTTACTCACAGCATGTAGACAGTTGTGATGGCAGCCTGCCCCCAGGTGCCCTCTTCCCATGGACCATGCCTTAAGGATGTGCGTGTCCCCTGTACTCCCAGTGTATCCTTCTCAGGGTGTTCAGCTCACAGTGTGCTGCAGAACATACACGACTGGCAGAGTAGGTCCCCTTGGGGAGGTTGGGCATCGCAGTCTGGATCAACTGCCAGGTTTTGAATATGAATTTCCCCATTTTTCCTTTCTAGTTGTAATATCTTGTTGGTGTTGAGAGTTTGGATTTTCTGTATTAACAGAACTGAGCAGAAGTTCAGTAGATCTCCAACTGCCGGCTCCTAGCTAGAGCTGTTGGTGCTCTTACTTCCCAGTGAGTGGTTCTGGGCTCGCTCTGCTCCTCTAACCGCTGTGTGCTGTTCTAGCTCCTTGTCTGCCACCTCTGCTCCCACTCAGCTCACAGAGGCTGGGGTTTGTGAGTGCAGATCCAAGTGTAAGATGTAATAACCTGTCTGGGCTCAGCTTCCCTTGTTCCATGTAGCTGGGCTGTGATGGTAGAGCAGCTAACATAGACTAGATTGATCTCAGGCCATCAGCTACAATCAGGATGAACACCCCTCTTTAGAAGTGTTGCTTGTAGGAAGCTGGGTTGTTTGAAGCCCATGTGCTGTACTGTATTTATGCATGCTGATCAGTGTGGACTGGTTTGGGAGTACTGGTAAAATAATCTGCTTTAATATATTGCCTGATTAATACATTAACACCACCACCCCTTTTTTGGGTGGCAGTCTCTAGTTGCTTTGACCACAGACCTTCATATGAGGCATCTTGTTTCCTTTAATGGACAATGATGCCTGGCTTCATTTTCAAGCAGGTTAGTTCACAAATGTAGTATGTCACCCAAAGAAGTCTGTCCTAGTCCCAAAATATTATGCAGGCAGCTTCAGTCCATGTTCTTCCGAGCCTCACAAATAGGCTTGATGCTGTAGTGCAGCTCTTGTCATTTTTCTTACCTAAACATGATTTAGGATGCTGATGCTGAATTATTTAATAGCCAAACAGGCAAGGGAAATCAGTTTCTTCTCACCAAAACATGAACAACTCTCTTCCAAAGGATGTTTCTTTCAAGCACTGAGCAAATGGTTTCTCTAAAGGAACAAGCAGAAAAACTAAACATCTCAAGCAGTGAGTTGAGGACATGGGTTTGGGACAAGTGACTGTTTGATCTCCAGATTTAATGGCCTTAGTTTTGTTCCCAGGTGTAATAACTGCCGATTCTCTTTTATAATATTTGGTTCCCAGTAAAGATGCTAATAAAAAGTGTTCTTCTTTTTGTAGTCTTCCTCTAGGAAGTGAAGATACTTAACTATAAAAGACAGATGCCAGAGACAGACTGTTCATCAGGGACTGTAGAGATAGGACATGGAGTGATGGGTTAAAACTTAAACAGGGGAAATTCAGGTTAGATATAAGAAAGAAGCTCTTCCCTGTGAGGGTGCTGAGGCACTGGCACAGGGTGCCCAAAGAAGCTGTGGCTGCCCCATCCCTGGCAGTGTTCAAGGCCAGGTTGGATGAGCCTTGGGCGACATGGTCTAGTGTGAGGTGTCCCTGCCCATAGCAGGGGATTGGAACACTTCCCTTTTCCTTTCATTTCTTTCTTTCCTTTCTGTTACACAGTGGCACTGCTCACCCGTGGTGGCAGGGAGTAACACAGAGCAGGGCTGGGCAAGGGCAGGGCCTGTGCACCTCTCCTCGGTTAACTACTCAGCTTCACTGCTGATAACCTGGGGTTTATTCACTTGAGCTCTCGTTTCCTGGCCAGGTCTGTGTTGTCCCCCAGGCCCATGTGCTCTGGGGACTCCGCTGCTTTGCCCTTTCTTGTTTAAACTGATGCTTCAGCTTTGAAACATTTGCTCACATTTTTCTACAGCATCCAGGGAGACACCTTTTAAATGTGTCCCATCGGTCACTTCAGGCTTCGCTAGGTCCTCTGCTGTTGGTGTGAGGCTCACACACATCTTCCCACTCTTGGGAGTTGTTCCTCCAGCTGGTTGGTGGGGTTCGGTTGGGCTGAGATCCTCCTGGTCTTAGGTGGACTCTGGATGTGTTGTCATCAAAGCCGGGTGACCTGTAAGGAGCTTCACTTGCAAGTGCAAAGTGGTTCCTTTAATAAAACAGATACAATTCTAATAATTTAGTTGCCTAAAACTTGCCTCTGTTGGGGGTAAAGAAGAAACTGCTGGCAAAAGTTTCTTATCTACTTTTCTGCAGAAAACCAAAAAGCCCCCAACCTTCCCTCCAGTCACGCAGGTGTGGTGGATGTTTCCTTCTGCACTGGACAGGTGAAGCAGTGTGTGAACCTGGCTTTTGGTGAAATAAAACGTGCCTTTGTTTTATGTTGTAAATTTGAGTTTACAAATGCATATTTAGGGAGCTGGAGCCTGTGTATCCGATCTTGCTGCTGTGCCAAGTGCTCTGGGGTGTGTGACCTGACAGATATAGTTAAACATATTGTCAGTGGGTTTATTTCTATGCTGAAACCCATGGAAATGAAGCCATGTAAAGAAATAACTTCCTGACTAGATCTGACCTTACTCTTCATTTAGCAGCTAGAGGAGAAGAAATCCACTCTGCAGTAGATTACCGCAGGCACTGCTCAAGTCAAGTATGAGATGTACTTGGTAAAGAGAAGTTTTAGCCCAGCTAAAAGTTAAAATGCCTTGCTTTTTGCAAAGAAACTAACTTACTAACACACACCCTTTGGTTTCTTCCCCTTGTTCACCTTTTGCTCTCTGTTGTGTCTCTCTCGCGCTTCTGAACCTGTGAGCAGGCGTCATCAGATCGCCGAGGGGAGTGGGAGATCCAGCCAAGCCGGCAGACCAATACCTCGTACCTGACATCTCATTTGGCTGCAGACCGGCATGGAGGATCAGTACAGGTACCTCTGCCTCTTGATAAAGGAATTGTGTTAAATCCCCTGAATTTGCCTCAAATTGCAGTAACATCGTGGTCAGAAGAGGGATTTCCCAAGCTGGTTTGGTCCTGTCTGGTACACAGCGCTCAAGCCAAGTTCTGTGGGACACAAGCTGTGATGTCCAACATTGTTGCTGTTACCGTTTCAGCAAAGCTTTTCCTCTGAGAGCTAGTCTGAACTCAGATTTGCCAAACTGAGCACAGAAAGGAGTGAATGTTGGCAGGTCTGGTCTAGAGCACTTCCCATACAAGACAGGCTGAGATCATTGGGGCTTTTCAGCTTGGAGAAGTGAAGCTGCTTGGAGCCCTCAGAGCAGCTTCCAGTGACTGAAGAGGGCTACATGGATGCTGGGGAGGGGCTCTTCATCAGGGACTGTCGTGATAGGACAAGGGGTGATGGGTTAAAACTGAAACAGGGGAAGTTCAGGTTGGACATACGGCAGAAGCTCTTCCCTGTGAGGGTGCTGAGGCGCTGGCACAGGGTGCCCAGAGAAGCTGTGGCTGCCCCATCCCTGGCAGGTTGGACACAGGGGCTTGGAGCAAGCTGCTCGAGTGGAAGGTGTCCCTGCCCATGGCAGGGGTTGGAACTGGATGAGCTTATGGTCCTTTCCAGTCCAAACCATTCTGTGATTCTATGATATTATTCTGTATGGCACACCTCTATCCCCATCTTAGGGATGCTCTTAGGTAGTAAGAAGCAGCTGAAATGGAGTTTGTTGCATATAAACCCCTTTAATGTTAGGTAAATAGTTGAGTGGTTCCAGTTCAGGCTTGATAGGTGAGGTTCTAGTTGAATTCCTAATGCTTCATGGCAATGTAGGGTGTCCGGCTGGAGAAATGCACTGGGGTTGGAGGGGAGACGGGCTGCACTGCTGCTGCACTCGCAGGTGTGGTGACCCTGCTCTCTTGCTCCCCAGCGTGTTCTCATTTTAGTTTTGGATCCAGTGGCAGAGCAGCAGCAGTGTAAAGTCACGGCGGCTGCAAGCTGGATCTCTGGATGACTGCTGGGGAAGGTGGATGAGCAGAGGATACACGATAGTGCCAGACAGCATTAAAGATTGGCACTAGGGCTAAGACTGCTTCTGTTTATGAAACCATGCCTGCCTCTGATTGTCACACAGGCTTACCAAGCGAGTTTCTTGCACTACTGCCAGAGTAAGATGCTGGACTTGCTAGGGGAAGATGCAGGGGTCATTCAAGCAAACAAGAACTAGCTGATATTGCTGGCAAGGTGAGCTCTTTGGCAGAGGTTTGCTTGGAGAGCAGGCTCTAGTGTCAGACACAACACTGAAAATTGGCTCTGGTGAAATGGGAATTAGTGCCTGGAGTGGGACAGAGCTGAGTGCCCCTAAGTGAAATGTAGATTGGGTTGAAATTTTTTACTTATTCCTGATGTTTGGTTGCATTCAATGTTTTTTTGGCTTGATTAGCCACATTCCTTTTTCATTTAAAGATATTTTACTGAGTAGCAGAGAAACAGAAAGATAAAGAGGAACTAATGCATGTGTAGCTCTGATCTCAGATGTGAGCAGACAGTAAACTGGAGAAGTGTTCAAGGCCAGGTTGGACAGGGCTTGGAGCATCCTGGTGTAGTGGAAGGTGTCCCTGTCCATGGCAGGGGGTTGGAACTGGATGAGCTTTAAAGTCCTTTCCAACCCAAACCATTCTGTGACTCTGTGAATTGAGCACTAAGTACAGAATAGGTGGGTTAATTCATATTTTTTTTATGTAAGGGAAATAATTTCCTTGTGCAAAGTCAGCATGAGCTCTGCCTCCCCAGGAACAGTACTCTGCCAGGGTAGCTACACAAAGCCTGACTTTGGGAGGGTTGCCTACCTGAGCAGTTTACAGACCTGTATGTGCCACTCTAAGCATTAAAATTGTGCTTATCTGCAGCTAAGATCTTCTGCTGTGCATGGCTGCTGGGCTGCAGCTGCTTAAATTGTTTCTCAACAGAGGGCCCAGACCTTGCTGAACCCTTGGGAGGTCAGCAGTCCTGAGTGGCCGTCAAGGCAAGGGTTGAATTTGCCATGTGCAAGTGAAGTGGCAGCACGTTAAAAAAAAGGAGGAAAATCAAAGCCTTTTGTAAAATGGAATTTAACAAGTAGCTGCAGAAGGTGTGGGAAGATCCCTGGGAATAGCACAATTAAGTGGTAGCATTTCATCAAGCTATGTGGGAGGTGTGGGGGTCTGGAGAGCCTGGCTGGGCCCACAGTGTGATGAGTCTGGGAAGGGGGCTGTGAAGGGCTTGTCACTCGAGGAGAGCTTTGAAAACCACATGAGCTGAGTCCTGACCTCTCTTGGCAGAGACTGGCCACGGGACCTGTTCTGCAGAAACAGCAGTTGCTCTTAGAACTTGAGCTTCCAAAACAAGCAGATAGACTTAATAGTGAGGGGACATGTGCTTCAGTGGCTTCCTTCCCTTCATCTCTGATGGTCAGGTCACCCGGAGCCACCGGGAGTACCAGGTAGCACCTTGACCCCCCATATCAACACTGGGTCTTGGTCAACGTGGTCTGGTGGGAGGTGTCCCTGCCCATAGCAGGGGCTTGGAACTGGATGGTCTTAAGGTCCTTTCCCACACAAACCATTCTCTGATTCTGTAATAGCTTGTGTGTGTATATAGGGGTGTCAGTTAATCTTCACCTAGTGGCTACCCCTCCCAAAGTGACATAGCCTCCCAAAGAGAAGAAGACCTGTGCTGGGCACAGGAGTGTTGAATTAGTCCCCTGCCTGCTGTTCTGCTTGGGAAGAACCAGGTTGGTCTCTCCAAACCAGACATGTGATCCAAAGGCATCCAAGGATTCTGACAGCCTTCTAAGAGCATGCAAAGAGACAGGAGCAAACCGTAGTTATTCTGCAGATTTCCCATTCCCACAGCATCCCTTGTCCAGGAGGGTGGAGGTACATCTTGTCCAAGGGATACGTGTCGTAACGGCATGTTGGCTTGTGTTTCAGGTGGTCAGTTCAACCAACGGGGAGCTGAACGTGGACGACCCAACGGGGGCACACTCCAACGCACCGATAACGGCGCAGGCGGAGGTGGAGGTGGTGGAAGAAGCTAAGTACGTTTGCTTTCCAAATAGGCTTTCCACTGGTGTGGTCGTTAATCCTCCTCCTGGGAAACGAGTGGGGATGTTTACCCGTGGTGAAGTACTCGATGCTCGTGTCCCATGCCTTTTTCCTTGCATACTGCTGCTTTCGTGCATGGTGCCTTCAGTGCTGCTGCTTCTTTTTGACACTTGTCATGGCTGGAGAACGTAACTCTTACTCAGAGCATGTATTGCAAGATAGCAGTGTAGCACAAGTACCAAAATAATGTGAACTGATTTCAGGAATCCCGGTGAGCAGCCCCTGTTCCAAAAGGAGAACACGCTGTACTCGTGCTGAGAGTGTAGGAGTAGTTTGAGCACAGCTCAGTGAAGAGATTGTTGGTCTGAAAGTTCACACTTTATTTCTGGCTGCAAGAAATGGATGACAGGTATCCAGAATGGTCCTGAAGTAACCTTTGCAGGGGCAGGTAGTTTTCTCTGTGAATTCTCTTCGTCCAACCCAATGGAAGCTGAGTGAGAGAAACCAGAAGCAACTCCTGCTTGTGGGGGGAGCCATGCTTCCCCTGAGCTGACCTCTCCTCTGTAGCTTGCGGTCAAGACTGAGAACTGATGTTCGAAGTTGTTGCTTTGACCATTTTGGCCTCCTTTGCACACATGCTGCATCTGGCACCATCACGTCACTTTCGCATGATCCTCTACATGGGACCTTCTTGCTGCCTCTGAACTAGACCAGGACCCCAGCAGGTCATGGTGTAATCCTGAGACTCCCCGGGTGAGGGATAAATAGGCTCGGGGCTGCCTTTGAACTGGTTGGTGCTGTGACTTTGCCCAACTGCCAGTTTGACTGACGACACTGGTGTTGCTTGTCCCATGTTGTTTGTCTCAGCATTTGTGGGAACTTGAGTTAGGAAAGACTGTGGGAGGGTGAAGAGGAAAACTGGCAGGCATGGGAAAGCGTGTGTTGGTGGAAATGGTCCCCAGGTATGCATTAGTCTGAAGCCAGCTCTGGTTATCCCAAAGGTCTTCTGCTGTCTGTTACCTGTCCTTCAGGAAGCACTGGTGTGTGATCCTGCCGGCTGGTAGCTGACCTGGGCATGATGCTGGCAGCAACATGCCCAAGCAACAGACACACTTTCTGCTGCCACCCAAAAGAGCGAGCCTTGATTTTGGTGCAAGCTTCTCATCAAGTACAGTGGTGGGTGGTGGGAGATCTTGAGGTGCAACTTGTGGACTGGGCAGTATTCCTCTTAGATATGGGTGCTGTGGCCTGCAGAGACCACCAGCTTGGCACCACAGGCTCTGTCTTGATCATACTAAAGTGGGGCCCCCCAGGCATGTGGCTTAGGATTGCTCCTAGGATGGGGAACGTTGCCACCCTTAACAGTTCTCAATACAAAACCCAGTGCAAGGAGGAGCCAGCTTTTAAGATCTGGCCACCTTCAGCCTGTGTTTCTGCAGCACCTTGTTGAGCGGGGCCTGGGTCCAGACCCCACATCTGCATACAGGGGAGATGTCAAGGCACATGAAAAGACTCAAGCCTTGTCTTGCAACACAGGGACCTCTTCTGTCTCTCTCCTGCCCCTCTTTGTGTGGTCCCAAGTAGGTTTTGGAGGTGCTGGAGAGCAGAGCATAAGGTGCTTTGCACTGACAGGTTTGGGGTCTCTTGTAACACCCAGGTGTAGTCCGCTTTGTTCTTCTTGCCACAGGGAGAGCTGGCTTCATCTTTCCTTGCATCTGTGATCATAAATCAGTTATATGAGGAGAGCGAAGGAGTTTTGGATTCTGCTGTGCAGTAAAGTGGGCCAGAAGGGGCTAGAAGGAGTGGGTTTGAGTGTTGAGATGAGATGTCGTAGCAGAAAGGTCTTTCCCTGGCACTCCCGGCAAGCAGAGGAGCTGTGCAAGTGCTTCTGCTTTGGGGTGTGCTGGAGATAAGCTCCTGATCCCAGCGTGCGTTTCACATGATCGCCACTGGATCTGCAGAGGACAAGAGCAGATTCCTCTCCTGGTGGCCCAGAGCCCCTTTCTCATCCCAACCCCAGATAAGAACCTCCTGGGGCCGGTGCCCTCATGGAAGAGAGGGACTGTGTTTGTCAGAGGCCTGGAGCCCTGGGAAGCGTGGCAGCTCTCAGCGCACCGTGGCGAGGGTAGAGGTGGTGTGAGGGCTGGGGGGGGCGGCGGGCAGGCATGTGTGTGTCTGCCAGTCTGCACTGCATGTTTGCATGGCTGCAGTGACACGCTTTCATCCCACCTCTGTGAACTAATTGCTCTTTCTTCCTTTCTGTGTTTTTTCTCTACACTCTCTGTAGCTGCCTGAAAATGCTCAACTTGTGGTGAGTCCCTCTCTCCAGTCCACATGCAAGGGGGAGCGGACCAGACTAGACTGGGGTTGGCAAAACCAAACTGACCAAACCCTAAAAAGGCACAAAGTCAAAGCCAACCCAGAGCTGTTTTTGACCGTGCTGAGGACCACATGCAATACTGGGGAGGGTGGGGGCTATATCTGAGCAGCCGCATTAGGCTGAGCAATTCGGCTGATCTCGGAACTGATGGATGCAAAACATGGGTTTTAATCCTTTACTATTTGGCTTACCATCTCTCCCAAACTGTTAGGTCCATGAGCAGATGGTGTCTAATGGAGTTGGGCAGAGTCGGGGCCAGGCTTGCCGAGCATCTTGCGGGAATTCCTCACGCAGACGGTTACGAAGGGAAAAGCCTGAGCTGGGTATTGAGGGGAAGGGACAGTCACTTCTCAGAGAGTTTCCTCTGAAGAAGCAGGGGCCTGTACTGTTAGAGAGGATGGAAAACAGGGCCATGGAGACCTTGTTGGTGACAGAGCCCCTGCTTGGCGAGGGAGGATGGGAGATGGCTCCTTTCCAGTGTGCCCGCAGCTGCCAGCTAAGGGTGTAGGGGAACAGGCTTCTCCAGGAGGGAAAGGGCAGAAGGGTTGGGATTAGCCTCGCTCCAAGCCCAGCTCAGGCACGTGTACGGTTTTCTGAGGGTTTTGAAGTTTAATGTTCCCGTCTCAAGTAGTCCCAAGGAGCTGTTCCCTCCCTCCTTGCCCCTTGGGGACACCACGTTCCCAGTAAGCTGAGGACCAAGTGGACGCTCAGATGAGGAGTTTGTAGGTTCCAGGGAGGGCTGATGGGTTAGAATCAGCACAGAGCAAGGTGACAAAGCCGTGTGCGGCGAGGAATGGCCTTGTTGGATGGGAGACTGACTGCCTCTGCCCTGCTTTCCATAGGCATTGCCTCCAATACCTCTGGCATCTCTGGCTTCTCTGTATGTCGTAGTCTGGGGCTGTTCTCTTGGGCATTGTCTGCATGCAGAGAGATCACGTTCTGTAATTGTCAGCCTGCCTTATTCTTTTATTTTGGTGTTTTGCCTCTGCCTGTCTGAACTGCCAGGGCTTCCTTTCCTGAACCCTTCCCTGGACCTCTTGAGTAAGAGCATTAAAAGACAGTCACAAGGGAAAACAGCCAGAAGTCAGTCAGCTCCCTTCGTTCAGTGCCCGAGGAAACAAGTGCTGCTCAGCCCTCTTCTTCCCTTACCCGCTGCATGCAAAACCATAACTCATGCATTTTCCATCCTCTCTCCTCATAACATCCCCCCCTTTACTCACCATTGCCCAAGTCACGAAGGAAGGTGGCTGCTGTGGGAGAGAAATACTGCAATAGGTTATAGCAGGAGTGGGAGATGGCCTTGGACAAGAAAAGACCAGTCCTGGGGTAAGGGGGGTAAAAGCTCATAAGGAGCCTTGGGTGGATGGTGCTTCAGACTGTGCTGCAAAGGTCAGGCTGGGTGGGGAGTGATGGAGTTGTCACAGGCTGCACTGAGCCCGTGTTCCTGCAAGGACAAGTGCTGTCTTTCCTTGTCTCACCTTCAGACTGGGGCTGTGCAGGAACCTACAGACAAACTGTGGATGTCAAACTTCCCTTGGCCCTTAGTCCATGCAGGTCAGAGGACCACGTGGTGGGGGCAGCCCTCGTCTCGCAGTAGCTGTTTGAGCTCTCCAGGTTTAGGGGGTTCTGGTCTCCCCAGCAGACAGCCCGTGCTGGTGGGCTTGGCTCTCGGGGGTGTGGTGGTCACCCATCGCTTTTACACCCTGTAGTAAGGCTCTTGCATCTGGGGGCAAGCACTTTCTGTGGTGGGAATGAGAACAGATCTGTTCCTCCAGCTCTGAGAGGATGGAGGTGTGATGCGGACATTTCAGAGCACGAAGGACCCCACAGAAAACAATTTGGAGCAGTTGTTACAGTGGTTTTGAACACTTTTGGTCTGGCTGTTGGTGAAAGATGCTTTGTAGGGAAAAATGGTGTTTGCATGCTCACATCTGCTCTGGTGGCTTAGCCAGGCATCCCTTCCACCAGCACGCAGGCTTCCCTGGGCACGGCTGTAATGGCAGCAGAAAAACATGTAGTGCAGGAGCAGAGCACACAGATCACCTTTCTTCTGTGCAGAGGATTCTAACAGAGGGCTGAGGATAGAAAGGTGGATACACCTTAAACGCCAGGGAATTCTGTAGGAAACAGCAGGACTACAAAACCTGGGCAACTGCTGTCAGCATATCCCACAGTGAACCCACCACTCCACAGTTCCGCTGTGACCGGTGGTGTTCTCCCCATCCCAGCCTCCACTATCCATCCTTCTTGCTTCCCCTAATCCTGGGCGCTGTGCACCTCCCTCGCATCGGATGGGGGAAGAAGCAGGGGTTCTGCTACCAGCACTGAATGATTTATGTGAGGTGGAAGCTTCAGTTGTCATGAAAGGTTCAGTAAAGAAAGCTGGTCCCTGATGCGAGTTCTCTTTGGAACTTGTCTTCTTAGTGAATGGTGGTGGAAACTGTATGTAGCTGGGAAGAGCAGCCAGGGATCACTGTCCCAGCCCACTTCCTCCGGGGTTCTGACAGAGGGAGCAGAGCATCTGGATCCTTGTTTTACTGCTTTTCCACATGGCTCCTTGTTGTTCCTGCCCCAGTCGAGCTGTGAGGGAGACAGCCCCATGCTCAGGGGTGCTGTGCCACGCTGTTACCCGCAGCCTTTGGGCCCCAGCGTGCAGCTAACGTCCCTTTGCTGGTCTATGAGCCCATGCTGGTGGTGTCAGCCTTCACCACCATCTGCGCCCTGGCCAGCGACGGCGGGGCTGCCTGGGCCGGGCGCGCAGAGGGGCTGTTGCATGTGGTGGGAGCCGGGGTGCGCTGCGGGGTGCGAGGTCGGGTCCCTGCGGGATGCGCTGCGGGGTCCCTGCGGGATGCCGCGTTAACCTGCCGTGTCCTTTGTGCCCCAGGTGCTGCTGCTTCTTTAAGAGGAAACGGAAGAAGACGGCTCAGCGTCACAAGTGACCGGTGCCTCCTGGGCCGTGCAGGAACCACCTCGCCTGCAGCTCCTGCCCTGTCTCACTGGAAGGGGCTTCTCTTTAGGGGGAAGGAGGAGGAGGCTGAGAAGGAAGAGAGAAAAACGTAAAAAAAAAAAAAAAAAAAAAAAAAAAAAAAGAAAAAAGTGACTTTTTAAACCAAAAAGAGAAGAAAACGTTCCAAAACAAACCACTCTGGGGTGGATCTGCTGAATGGTCTCCCTCGTTCGCTCCAAGCCTGAAGCTCCTTTTGGGACCAGGACTGTGGCTGGCTCAGGTCTTGGTCGCCCTGGGAGGGGGGCTGGCTGGCTGACCCTCCTTCCCGTTGTTTACGGCGAAGGCATCGTTCACGCAAACCTGAGGACTGTGCTTAGTTCCTGCTCACTTTCCTCCCTCCCTCCCCTGCACCCTCTGCTCCTCTGTCCTCCTCCCTCCTTAATCCAGCGAAGAAATACCGTAGGCTGTTGAGAGGGCAGGAGGATGCAGAGGGAGAAGGGCCTGACTGCTGCAGCAGTGAGAGACAGGTTCCCTTTTGGCCTCCTTGGGAACAGTTACACTGTAATGTGCAAGCTGTGAGAAATTTGCAATCTACTGTTCCAGTTAGGGTTTTTGTTTGCGGCTCCCTTGACACCTCCCTCCTCTGACGGTAACAGAGCAACGTGGATTGTTTTAAAGAAGCTGACGTCATTGCACTTTTTATTATGTTTAGCATTTACAGATGCACATTGTATCTGTGGATCCCTGCGCGGCGCCGGCGCAGACAGACATTCAGCGGGGAAGACGGAGGGGTGCAAAGGAAGCCCTCGAGTGGGGATGTCGATGACATCCGCATGACCCTCGTGCCAGTCTGGGGTTCCCGACGCCTGCCTTGGGGCCTGGAAAGCATACTTGAATTTTCAGTCACCCTTCCTCACTGCCGGTGAATGTCCCTACCATGGTTTCCTACACCCGACTGCCTGGGAGACGCAAGGCTATAGCCTAGCGTTGGCAGAAGGGAGCAGCATTGGCTTTGCTGAGCTGGAGGAGTTTGCTCTTGCTTAAGAGGTAGAGCTGGATTAAGGTGACTGGGAGGGAGCCGCTTCCCAAAGCATAGATGTTTCCCAGTGTGGGTAACTGGGCAGCCTCCTCGGACCCCTCTGGCAGGGGGGTTGTGAACACATACCTTCCGTGGGAAAACATTAGCAGGAGCAAAGCTTCCCCGGCAGGGAAAGGACACTTCATGCCTTAACACTGATTTCATCTCCAGATGGTCAGATAGGTTTGACTGGAAACGCCTTCATGTCCTCCCTGCATGCGTATGTCTGGGGCCTGTGGGAGGCCATCCAACCCCATAGAAGCCATGGTTCTCATGCACCACTTTGGAGCCAAACCAGTAGCTAGCAAAGGGCTCAGGGCTTCGTACACATTTCATCTTGCATCCTGCTGCAGCTGAGGCTGCCTGGGGGGGGGGGGGGGTGTTACCACAGACATAGCGGGGCTGTGAGAGAACTTGAGCAGCTCTTGGGAAGGTTGTGAATAGGTTCCTTGTACTTTGTCTTTCCACGTGTGGCACCTGACCGGGCTGCAGCTGCTCACTGGAGGGACTCCGTCTTAAACTTGGCCCTGGCTCATCCCCAAAGTCCTAGAGAGCGTGAAGGGAGGAAAGGGAGAGACTAGATCTCATTATCTTTTACTGGTTTTAATGATGATCTGCGTATCTTGCAGTTCATGGAGCAGCACTCCCAGGAGGTTTGGTTCCCATGGGTGGACAGAAGCAGGCTTAGAGGGCAGGAGGTCATCCTGGGCTTGCTCTTCGTGCATCCCTGAAGCAGGTAGACACTGGTATGGTGCTGGGGCAGAAAAGCCTCCTTGGCAGGATCCCCTTAGGGCATCTCTTCACCATTCCCTACTGAGTCCTCTCCATGCCTTATCCCAACGAGTGCAGCTCAGACGCACGGAGCCCTTTGCCCATGCACCCACCAGGAGACATGAACGTTCCCACTCTGCAAAGCGCTTTCCTCAGGCCACAGCCAGGGTAGGAAGGGCACTGCTCACAGCCTGCAGGCGCTTCGCGCCCCGTCCCCTCCTGCCAGCGAGAGTACAGGACCGTGGCCACGTTCCACCCTTCTCTTTCCAAACTCCTCCGCTGCCAGCAGCTTCCAGAAGCCTCATGTGTGGCACAGGCGCTGCCCTCTGCTGTAGGAAACCATGGTTTGGTGACTTGGGAGGGGGGGAAACGGGCACAGGCATCCTCCAGGGAGATGGAGCCAGGCCCTGAGACACTTCTGTTGCTGCCCTCCCAAGCCCCACTAAGTGCCTGTCACCAGAACTCGATTCCTTCTGCATCTCCTGCCGTGTTTGGTCATTCCTTGCTGCCTCTGGTCAAGGAGCAGCTTGTAGTTGCAGCATATGTAAGTGTTTGCAGGGTGAGGGAGGGCTGGGGGGGAAGGGGCCATCTCAACAGGTTTCGTTCTAAAATGTTTTTGTTTTGTTTTGTTCTTTTTTTTTTTGTTGTTTCGGGGTTTTTTTAAGTGAATGTATTTGATTGTTTAGAACTTTCCTGACCTTGTTTTTAAGTGGGTCCGTTTGGAAGCTGTTCCGCAGTGACCCGCTCCCACTGCTCTCTGGAGATACGATGTTCTTTTAATCCTACGATGATGTGTTTGTAGGGGAGGACTGTCCCCCCGCGGCATGCTGGTAATGCTCACTTGTACCAAGCCCTCTTGCACTAGAATCGTACGTTGGACTCTTCAAAAGGGCAGAGATGTGGGGTGGCTTCATTAACAAAAGGAAACTAAAGTGGGTTAACAGCAAGTGCTTGAGGAAGCCGCTGGCCCCAGGGAGCTCGGGGTGACCAGAAGACACAAGCCAAACTGAGCCAGCTGTGCTGTGGTGGGAGCAGGGCATTCAGCCTGCCTGGGCCACTTCTCTCCTCACCAGAGGTCATCAGCACTGGGGCCCCCAGGGGTGCGAGGAGCGGGCCCCGCGCCTGGCCCTCCAACGCTGCGATGCAGTCTTCTGAGGTATCAAGTGAGATGGTTATTATTATTTTTTTCAATAAAACATTGCACTGCTGCATTGTTCTCCATGAACAGACGTATTCTGTTACCTCGCCTGACGGCATCGCTTCTGTGTTGAGCTCCCACGTTACAAGTGACAGGACAAGAGGAACCGGCCTCAAGCTGCACCAGGGCAGGTTTAGATGGAGCTGAGGAACAATTCCTGCCCCAGAGGGTGCTCAGGCATTGGAACAGGCTGCCCAGGGCAGGGCTGCAGTCACCGTCCCTGCAAGTGTTCACACACCGTGGAGACGGGGCCTCAGTGCCATGGGTTAGGGCTGGCCTTGGCAGGGCTGGGAATGGCTGGACTGGATGGGCTTAAAGGGCTTTTCCAGCCTGGTTGATTCTGTGTTTCTGTTCTCTTTCCCTTTGTTTCTGGTGGGCACTATTGGCAGCTCTCCACTCCTGTGAGAAGCTCTGAGCTCTCTTGAGGGGACAGTGCGTGGTGTGGGATCTTATGCAGCTGTCTTAAGACTTTATGCTTTACAGCCATGGATGGCTCAGCCCCACAGAGCTTGGCCAAGGCATCATGACACTGATTTCTCTTTCCCCTGTGCCTGCACGTTCACATTTCAAGCACCCTGGGTAGCAGAATGGCTAAACCATTGATTACGTGGAACAGAGATGTGGAACACCCCAAAACGTGCTGTCGCATGGCCCCTGTCTCTGCAGTAACATCTACAGCTGCTGCTGCAGGCGTCAAAGGGTCCTTCCCATGCGTTAGGGCATTGTGTGCTCCTGTATGCTGCCCGAGGGGCTGCAGCTCCCACCGGGTACCAGCCGAGCCCCCCAGCACACGCTGTGCTGGCAGCATGTGGCAACGACACAGGCCCAGCCTGCTGCCTCCAGTGCCACCGTCCTCTGCACCCCTGCCTGCTCACTGGGATCATGCAGAAGGGACAAGCACTGTGCTGCTTCCATGGGCTCAGCCGCCGGGATTGTGGAGGTTTCCGGTGTGCAAATCACTGCTGCTGCTTTATTCTCACTGCAGAGGAAGGCACTGAAGGAAGTGCCCCCTGCCACCAAATACAGCATCTTTTAAAAGCAGTAGCTAGACAGGGAGAGCACCTGCAGAACGACTGGTGGGAGCTCCTGATCCCACTTAGACACTGCTTCACACTGGGATCTTTGTCGGGACACGTTTTTTCCTTCTGTTTCCCAGCCTTAAACACAATAGAGACATAATAATGTAAATGTAATAATGCTGGAGCAGCTCTGCTCTGGAGCCAGGCTGAGAGAGCTGGGCTGGGGCAGCCTGGACAAGAGAAGGCTCCTGAAGGGGAGACCTGAGAGCAGCTCCAGTGCCTGAAGGGGCTGCAGGAAACCTGGAGAGGGGCTTGGGACAAGGGATGTAGGGACAGGACAAGGGGAATGGCTTGAACCTGCCAAGGGGAGACTGAGATGAGCTCTTAGGCAGAAGCTCTTCCCTGTGAGGGTGCTGAGGCGCTGGCACAGGGTGCCCAGAGAAGCTGTGGCTGCCCCATCCCTGGCAGTGTTCAAGGCCAGGTTGGACACAGGGGCTTGGAGCAAGCTGCTCTAGTGGAAGGGGTCCCTGCCCGTGGCAGGGGTTGGAGCTGGGTGAGCTCTAAGCTCCCTCAGCCCCGCGCTGTGGCGGCCCCGCCCCCCCCCCCCCCAGGCCAATCAGCGCCGTCCCTGGCGCCGCGCGAGCCGCAACGTGGCACCCGCCCGGCGGCTCTCTCCGGCCCCGCCCCCGCCCGGCGGAAGGCGCGCGCGGCCCCTCCTCCTCCCCCCCCTCCCCCCTGCGTTGGTCGCGCCCGGGCGGCTGCGGCGGGGCGGGAGGGGGCGCGCGGCTCGGCCCGTACCACTGCGCGGGGGGAGGGGGGCGCGGCCGGATGCCGGCGGCGCGGCGGGCGCTGTGGCCGGGCTGCGAGCGGCGCAGGATGAAGGTGCTGGTGGCGGCGGCGGCGCTGGGCGCCGCGCTCCTGCTGCTGCTGCCCGCCGCGTCCCGCGCCGACGAGCGCAAGAAGGGCCCCAAGGTCACGGCCAAGGTCGGGGGAACGGGGGGAGCCGGGGCGCGGGCCTGGGGCGATGGGCGCGGGTCGGGCCGGGAGGGGGGGTGGGGGTCCGGGCTGGCTCCGCTGGTGCGGCCCTCACCGGCATCCGTGGCCGCGCCAAGGTGTTCTTCGACCTGCGGATCGGGGAGGAGGATGCGGGGCGCGTCGTCATCGGGCTCTTCGGCAAGACCGTGCCCAAGACGGTGGAGAACTTCGTGGCCCTGGCCACGGGCGAGGTGAGGCCGCGCGGCGGGGCGGGCCCGCGGCAGCGGCGGGGGGCTCCGGCCCGGCCCCGCGCCTCACTGCGCTTCCTCCCCCCCCCCCATCAGAAAGGGTTCGGGTTCAAGGGCAGCAAATTCCACCGCGTGATCAAGGACTTCATGATCCAGGGGGGGGACTTCACCCGCGGTGACGGCACTGGAGGTAACCGGGCCCGCGGTGCCCCGGTGGGAAGGGGTGGGCGCGGCGGTGGAATAGGGCTGGCCCCACAGCAGAGCTCGGAGCGTGGCTCCCTGCGGTGGCGGTGGTACTGAGCCCCCCTCTGGATGCACTCATTCACTCACGCGGGCTGTGCGCAGAGCCCCATCAGTCACCTGCGCCCTGACACACGTCCATGAGAGCAACGTGGCCTTTCCTGTTCCCCAATCCCTTAGGAAAAAGTATCTACGGGGACCGCTTCCCCGACGAGAACTTCAAGCTGAAGCACTACGGCCCTGGCTGGGTGAGCATGGCCAACGCCGGCAAGGACACCAACGGGTCCCAGTTCTTCATCACCACGGTGAAGACGCCGTGGCTGGATGGCAAGCACGTGGTGTTTGGCAAAGTGTTGGAGGGCATGGTAAGGGGTGATGGGTGGTAGAGGGGTGACTGATTCCCAGGGGGCGAGCAGGACCAGGCCGATGCTGGCTGGGGGCAGAGCACTGTGAAGTGGCTGGGAGGTGCCTTACGGGATGGGGATTGCACTGACCAGGCTCTGCCCATGTCCTGCGTTGTTCTCATGTCATGCCTCTGCTTTCCCCAGGACGTGGTGAGGAAGGTGGAGAGCACTAAGACAGACAGCCGGGACAAGCCCCTGAAGGACGTCACCATCGCTGACTGCGGCACCATCGAGGTGGAGAAGCCATTCGCCATTGCCAAAGAGTAACACACGGTCCTGGCTCTCCGGCGCGGCGAGGGGCCCGGCGCAAAGGGCTGCGGCCTGGGGCTGCCCTGCTCCCCCTCGTGTGTTCCCTGTGGTCCTGTGCGGGTGAGCAGGGGCAGAGCCACTTTGCTCTGGCTCCTTTCACCCTGCCGGCGGGCGGGCCGGGCCCGGGCTCCTTTCCATCACTTTTGTAAGAAGCACATGCACCAATAAACGTGACCAATGTGTTTTTTAAAGCGCTGCCTCTCCTGCTCCTGGAGGGCTGCAGCTTGCTCTCAGTCCCGCAGCCGAGGGCAGCCCCAGCCACCATCCCCTTCTTCCAGGTTTCATCAGGCTGAGCAGTTGGCCCTGGATTTGCCGTGCCGGAATGACAGAGCGCAGCCGGCATTTGCCAGTCACCCACAAGTGATTTATTGCTTCAATACCATGGGGTTTTCCCAGTGCCATTTGGGGTCCAAAGGCCCCTACCCCAACCCCAAAGCACTGGAGCAGAAGGCAGAAGTCCCAGAGAAGGCACATTGGATGGGGGTGGGTGGTCAGCTGTGGCTGCCACTGTGCTCCCTGGCTTCTCCCATCCTGCTTTCTTGCCCCATCACAGCAGGAAGGAGTTATTCCTGCAGTGGGGATGCTGCCACTGCCAGGGTCCTCACCCCTGCAGCCCCGGGTGCAGGGTGGGTGCTCAGGGGGCTGCCTGGCCAGGGGTGGTTCTAGGGGAGAGGTAGAGGCCCTGCAGCACCCCCCTGAGGATGGTGTCAGGGAGCGGCTCTGCAGGAAAAAGCAGGAGCTGGAGCCATGTCGCTGCGGGCTCCAGAAAAGGGAAAACACATTTTGGGGACCCAGCAGTGCCGCTTCCCGGGAGGGTTTGGGACCTGCTCCTTACGGGTGCGTGGAGGCTGCGCATAGGGATCGGTGCAGAAGCCAACAACAGGGCGCTGGGAGGGCGGGCGACTGGCACTGCTGTGGGAGAGGGAACATCAGCTCCCAGCAACCCGTCCGACTTCCACCTGCCTGTCCCAGCGTCCCCAAGCCCGGGTCTTGGAGCGCTTCACATGGGTGAGGGGATGATCCCAGCCCCATGCTGGGCTAACCCGGGTGCTGCCCGACAGCTCCGGGTGCTGCCTGGCTACTCACAGGGAGCTGCTGCCCTTGGGGTCCTGCTGGCAGCACCGCAGCTTCAGGAAGTCCAGCACGTCCTGGGGCAGCTCCGCGTTGTGGTACAGGACACCCTGAGGTGCACCCAGGGTCAGCACCCGACAGAGCCCAGCACACCCCAAAAGCCACCCTCGGCCGGCGCCTCACCCGGATGTAAAGCTCCAGGCCCTGCCGGCGCTGCTCCAGCACTTTGGGCATCCAGTTGGGGACGTGGCGTGGGGGGAAGTCAGGGACCTTGCAGGTCTTCTTGATCTAGGGCAGAGCATGGTTTGGGGGGGGGGAGGCACATCACGGCGGCAGCACGGCATGTGGAGGATGGGGCTGCGCCTCCCTGCCCGGGGAGCCGGTGTCCTCCTGTCCCCTCCCTGTGTCCCTGCTGGGCTCTCACCCGCTTGTGCAGCGCCTGGAACTCGCTGTAACGCTTCACAACCGTGTGCCGCCGGCCATTGCACAGCACCTCCACCCGGAACACCTGCGGCGCGGGACAGCCTTCCTCAGCATCCTCACGCTCATCAGCCTCATCCTCATCCCCATCACCTTCATCAATCATCCTCTCCACATCCCCATTATCTGCATCAACCATCCTCATCATCCCCATTATCCTCATCTCCATCAACCTCATCATCCTCACCGTCCTCCAAGGGGAGGCAGGGGCCTCCAACTCACACACTCTTGGGAACCTCCACTCTCCCCCCTGTCCAGGACAGGCAGCCCCCTAACTTCTGGCATAGGCAGGGATCCCCTGGGCCCAATGCAGACCACAGGAGCAGACGGACCCCCCAAAGCGGGGGCAGAAACCTCCAGCCCTTTGGTTAGCTGTGGACATCCCCCCTGCCAGGGCAGCCGGGACCCCAGGGACAAACAGGGACCTTCAACCCCCTTGGGGCTTGCGGGGACAGCAGGGAGGGGACACGGGCACCTCAACCCTGGGGCAGAGGGGGACAGCTCCCCCTTTCCAGGGCAGGTCAGGACCCCCTGGGGACAGTCAGGGCCCTCCAATCCCATTTACATCCCCACCTCCCCAAAGTGACCCTGCACCCCCTGCAGGGGGGGGCCACCCCAGGCAGGGACCCCTGGGGACACACAGTGACCTTCACCTCAATGCGCCATCGGGACCCCCAGGCCAAGACACACAACAACACCGTCCAGGGAGACTTCAGCAGGACACCCCCTCCCCAGCCCCCCATGCAGGGACCCCCTGGGGGCTCTCAGGGCAGGTGGGGACCCCCGGGACAGAAACAACCTTTTTCTTAAGGGGAAGTGGGCTCCAGCCCCCAGGGCAGGGGGCACCCCCAGGGACATCCACACTGTGCCCCTCCCTGGCTCTCCAGCCCCTGGGACAAGTGGGGTGTCCCCACCTCCCCAGGAGGGACGCCCCAGCCCGCAGGGGAGGGTAGGGAGGTATCTGGGGACCTCCAACCCCTGGGGTACAGGGGGAGGCTCCCCCACCCATCCCTGGGGCCAGGCAGGAGCACCCAGGGGATCCCCCAGGGCAGGGGCGACCCCCCCCTTCAGAGACAGAGGGTCCCCAGGCAGGGGTCCCCCCGGGACAGGCCCCCCCCCCTTCCCGAGGCCCCATGGGCACAGCCGGTGACACCCCCATGTGGCCAGAGAGGACACCCCAAAAACTTCAGAGGTAGAAACTGCCCTGGGGGCACTTGGGCCCCTGCACCCCCGGGGGTCAGAGGGACGTGGCACAGCCCCCCGTGGGGCGGGGGGGGTACCCGGCGGCAGAAGGGGATCCCCCCCTTAGACACAAACCCCCTGAGGCCAGAGGAAACCCCGGGCCAGACCCCCCTCCCCCCCCCATAAAGGCAGAGGAACTGCCCCAGCTGCCACTGCACACCCCAATAGCAGTGGCGACACTTGGGGCTCACAAGGAGCCCCCGGCAGAGGAACAGCCCCACTCCCAAGGCAGTGGGCGCCCCCTCAGTGGCAGGGACCCCCGGAGACCTCCAACCCCTGAGGCGGGGGGGGCATCCCGGGACAACCCCCCCGGGCCAGGGCCCCCCACCTGCCAACGGTGGAGGGGCTGTGCCCCCGCTGCAGGGACCCCCCCGCCCGGGGCACCTCTGGGGACCTCCGACCCCCAACACCCCCCGGGCAGGTGGGAACCCCCTCTCCAGACCCGCCCCCCCCCTCCTTCCCCCACAGCCCGCGGGCGCCCCTCACCGTGTGCGCCCTGTCGGGGCTGCGCGCTGCCGCCTGCGCCTCTGCCGCGGGGATGGACACGGCGATCATGGCCCCGCCCGGGGCCACGGGGGGACCCCGCACCCGGCCGAGCTCCGACCCCTGCGGGGCGCGGGGGCAGCCGGAGCCTGGCGGCGCCGCGGGGAGCCGGAGCTGCAGGGCAAGGGGAAAGGAAAGTGGGAAGTCCGCGGGAGCCGGCTCCCGCCCGTGACAGCAGCGGAGGGGGCACCGGGTCCGCTTTGGGGAGGGGGGAAGGAGCCGGGGCAGCCCCCACACCTCGCAGCTGCCGCTCGGGACCAGGCTCCCCCCCGGCCCCCAGCGCAGCCCCGCTGAGCTCAGACCTAAAAACAGCCCCGGCCGCGGCGGGGCCAAAGCCGCAGCAGGAGCCGCGGTAGCGCCCAAGGTCACAACACGGCGGGAGCATCCCCGCCTCCCGCGGCACCGTTACGGCTCCCGGGCACGGCCGCAACCACCCGGAGCCGGTGTGCCCTGATAGAAGTTTTATTACAGAAGTTAACAGCGCTGCAGGGTAAGATAATCATTAGAGTCCTAACCCAGCCTGAAAAATATACATTTCACATAGAATGTTCCACCCCCGCTGCAGGTCTGGTCTCAAAGCAGGAAACCGGGGTCTCTTCAGTAAGAAAATATATGTTGCTAAATGAAAAATATACAGTTAGAAGAGTTACTGGCTCGCACGCTGCTTGTCCAGGGGTTAAACCTCTACCAGCTCCAGAGTGTTGAACGAGGATTTGTTCACGTGTAAAAGAGGAAGAGGTATAGTGTATATAAAAAAAAAAAACAACAAAAAAACCAAAAAAAAGGCAAATCCCAGGCTTGCTCTTGTGCTCCTGTTAGGAAATGGCCTTGGCCTCGGGGAGGAACGCTTCCCAGTACTTCACCAGCTGCAAGAGGAGAGACAGCACAGTCAGGAGCCTGCAGGGTTTTGCCAGCACAGCTCAAGTTGAGAGAGAGCTGAGAAGCACGGGGTGGGGGAATAGAAGCCCCTCCACAGGGCACAGCCTCCCCAGAGGCATCCAGGGGGGTGCAAGGCTTGTATCTGCCCCTGCTCCAGCCCATGGGGGCTCATCCCTCCCCTCACCCAGGGACAGGATGCACCCGCAGTGGGGTTCACACTGAGCTGAGCTTCAAGAGGTAAAACCCACTCACCTGCTGCTGAGAGTTTAGTAACGTCTCAAGGTATTTTGTGACGTGGTTTCTGAAGTCCTTGGATTTCTCTTTCTGCAAGAGACAGGCACAAGGAGTCAGCGCAAGGCCAAATGCATCACCAAACAAACCCCTCCAGCTTCTGAGGGGGAAGGAGAAACCACCAGGGTTTCCCTGTTCCTCCTGGGGCACCACAGAGACCAGCACAAGAGCTTGAGAAGTCAAGCATGAAGCTCCTCTCCGGTCACAGCCTCTTGGCTCAGGGGCTCTCTGCGCACCCACCTTCATTTCAAAGGGTCTGCTTCTCACACAGAAACCTCCCCGTGGCCAAACGCCACCAGCCCTGCCCGGAGCAGCGATGCCACAACCGGGATGTGGCCAGATTTACAGACGCTGCCAACCGCTGCGCTGGGAGCAGGGTCAGGAGCCCAGGGACCCTCGCCTCATGTTCCCAGCCAAGGCACACCAAGGCCAGGCAGGTGGAGGGCTGCAGGCTGAGAGCAGGGGCCAAACCTACCTCAAACCGTATCACTTCCTTGCGGATGACGGCAGAAATCCGTTCGAAGTCCCTTTCGTACTGTGTGACACGAGACTCCCACTGCAGAGAGAGGAAGCATGCGGCCGTCTGCAGGGCAGGGGACGTGAAGAACCTCTCGCTGCCCTCTCTAAGCAGTTCTGTACTCATGACTGTGAGAGAGGCTCTGCCAGAGCAAAGCTCGGCGTTCCTGGCCCTCACCCTCGCAGCAAGCTGCTTCCTGGCTTGCTGTGAGCAAACCACAGGAGGTGGGACACAAGCAGCCCCTCCTGAGGCTTCCCGCAGGGCTTGCTCAAGGCTGGCTTATCTCTTGATGCACACTTGGCAAGAGATACCCATCCCTTCAGCAGCGGGGCAGAGCACAGAGGGAAGGAGCTGAGCAGAGACCCAGCGCACCCCGGTCCCTACCTCCGTGATCTCATCCTTGGCCTGCTGCAGCTTGTCGGGTTTGTTGGCCCACAGCAGCCTGGCCTCCATCTCCCTCTTCTTCTGCAGCATGGTCTGGGCATCCTGCCACCGCTGCCAGGTCTTCATGCGCTGGTCAAAGGCTCCCTGCAAGGAAGGAGCAGGGACTGAGCTCTGCTTCATCAAGCGAGGTCCTGGGCTCTCCTCTGCGTAACTCAACCTGAGCCAGAACACGCACTGCTCTACAAGGTGCAACATCAACCAACTTGTGCCTCAGGAACAGCTTTGGGGCCTCTCTCCACACAGGGGTTTGCCCACCAGCCCGAGGGTTTGGCAGGAGCCACTGAAGAGCTCCAGCCACATGCAGGGTCCAGTGCAAGCCTGGACAGGCCTGAGGCCACCCATGAGCTGGCAGCACCCCAAGCACAATGTCTGGCACAGCCCCAAGCTCTGCTGGGGGCCCACTTCAATCCTGCCATGAGGGGCAGTGAGGGGCTGCCTCTGCCCACCCCACATTGGATCTCTAGCAGCAGCTCACAGACACGCATCAGGAGGCCAGATGGCCTTAAGCAGTCCTGCAAATCACGAGTCCAAGCAAGGAAAACCCCATGAAGCATCTGAATGCATCCAGCCAGATTGTGGGGAAGAGCTAGAAAAGCAAAAGCAGTGTCCCAGTGTCCCAATAGCCTGGTCAGAAGGACAGAGCAGCCACGAGGCAGGTAAAGTCTGAGGGCTCCTTACCAGAACACCCCAGCCTTACACCTCCAGCACTACGGGAGATCTTGGCCCTGCTCTGGAGCACCCACCACACCTCCCAGTACAGGCTAGCAGACCAAAGAGGCTTGTGCCTACTCATGAGGCTGCATTCTGGCCTCTGCAGCCTCTGGAAACAACTGCAGAGACACAGGACATGTTTGGGGCAGGAAGGAGTCAGCCTCCAGCTCACTTGGGACCTGTTTCTTTCAGCCCCCAGCACACTGGGCAGGCTGCAGGCTCAAAGACTCAAACTCTCCCCCAGCAAATCTGTTTGCAACACCCAGATCAGAGGTTACCAGCTCAGCCCCTCTGCAGTAGTCAGTTTTCACCTCCAGAAGGGTTGAGGCCACCTGCAAGCCATGAGCTTGCTGCACAACTCCCCCTGGAGAGCAGCAGCACAGTAAGGCCTCACCTACCTCACTTTTCCAATCTAACCACTCCAACACATCCACAGCTGGACAAGCAGCAAGTTTTCCCTCTGCCTGGATAGGTCAGAAGCATGACATGCCCTGTGCTTGAATTTAGAAGACCAGCTAGCTGCCCTCTGGCACACCAAAGTCTAAGGTCAGGACCAGCAGCAGAGCCTAGGGCTTGCCCCAAAGGAGTGCTCACCCTTACAACCGAAAGCAGGCGGATGTAGTCTCCCAGGAGCTCAGCCAGGAGGAAGAAGTCATTGTTAGCCTGTTCGTGGTGCAGCTGCTCAATCTTCTCTTCCACCTCAGCCAGCTGGGACAGTGCCCGGGACAGGGCTGTGTTGTCCTCCGAGCTCCCCAGCATGGCCAGGCTCTTTGCAAACTGGGCTGTGTTCAATGCTAGCTCTAGTGAAGGAAACAAGAGTCAACCACGGGGCCTCTCTTCCCCAGGTGCTCTGCAAGCCAAGCCCCAGCCTAGAGGTCAGCCCTAGCAGCTGCTCTGCTGTAGCCCCAGGAGGTGTGGGCTGGAAGAGCCAGCACCATCTCCGTCAGAGCCAGCAGCTCCTGCAGCACAGTGGGAGGAGGGCTGGGAAACTCCAGCCAGGGAGGAGAAGGGAAGCAGCAGAGTGGGAGGACAAGGCAGAGCTTTGCAGAAGTCAGCCAAAACATGCAGGGGAAGAAAACATCCCCGCTCCCTGCCAGAGGACAGCTTGGAATTGGTAGTAACATCAGCTCTGCTCAGGTTTGCTACTGCAGCTTCATCCAGCAGGACACCAACATCCTAAACTGGTAGGGCTGGGCAGAGGAGGTGGGATTACTGTTCTACTTATCTCCCATGATAAAGAGACAGGGAGCTCTTAATAAGGCAGCTCTATGGCATCTCCTCAGAAGTGCCTCCTGGGACACCTGCACACCAGTGCAGGTCAGGTTTAACTGCTACAGACCAAGCTTCAGCTCAAGCAGGGGGCTTGTCACCTTTCCTGTGGTTCACCAGTGTCTCCACCACAGCGTGCAGCTTCCGGAGCCGCTGGTCCTCACACTCCACCTCCTGCAGCTTCTCCTCAAACCACTGAAACGAATCCAAGAGCTGATTCCCACACATGGCACCGCTGTGGGGCTTTCCTGGCATCTCCCACCCAAAGCTCGCTCTGGCACACAGCTCCAGAGAGAGAACAAGGACAGCCCAGATGTGTCCTAACACTTACTATGTCCGATTCATTCATCTTGATGGTCATTTTACTGACAGCATCTGTAGCTTTGTTGAACATCTTCAGTATTCCTGCTCCACTCAGAGCCTGGGTCCCCACTGCTCTTGGTAGCTGTAAAAAAATAGCAATAGTTTGCTTTGCCAGGAGATAGAAACAGCTTAGACAGCAGCCACCACATCATTCTCCCTTGTGGGTCCCTTGACAGACAGGGCTTCTCTGCACACAGCTCCTGCAAAGGATCAGCCAGACACTGCCTCAGCAGTGGCAAAGTCCACACAACATTCCCAATAACGGGACTGGAGTAGTTTACAAACAGATGAGGAGCTCCTAAGTGTTACACTGTATGCGGGGTCTGCCTGTTCTGCTTGGCTGAAGTAACACAGATCTGTAGGAACCAGCCACACTATTGAACTGAGGGCTGTAAGAGCTGCCACAGGCACACAGGCACGTAGCAGAGCTGGGAAATATTCTAAACCAACCACCAACTACTTTCCAGGGAGAGTTGAAGCTGCCCAGCAGCAAAGTGAGGTGTTTCCATGATGCCTGCTCCTACACCAGAGCTCCAGCACAGCGTTAGCACTGGAGTCACTCAGGCCAAGGCTCCTCCAAGGCTGAGCCTCTTGAAGAATGACTTCTCCACATCAGGCATGCAGATGGGGCATGGTCACACTTCCCACTGAGGAGCAGGGACCACACCAGCCACATGTTTCAGTAGGAAGCCAGCTCTCCCACAGCATCCGAGCATCAGGACGCCCCTCATCTCCAAACAGCAGGCTACACTGCTGTCATGGGTTTCAGAGAGCAAAGACCACCCGTGCTCTCAACACAAACCCCCACCACAATGGATGCAAACAAGGCCGAAGCTCTTTGTGAGTGTGCAGTGCTCGGACAAGAAGGAAGTTCTGTTGTATTCACATCGCATGGCAGGGGTTTGGTAGCAGGGGGCTGCAGGGGTGGCTTCTGTGAGAAGCTGCTGGAAGCTTCTCCCATGTCCAATAGAGCCAATGCCAACAGCTCCAAGACAGACCCAACACTGGTCAAGGCCAAGCCCATCAGTGACACTGGCAGTGCATGATAATATATTTAAGGTGGAAAAGTTGCTCTGCAACAGAAACTGCAGCCAGAGAGGA
Organism: Pezoporus occidentalis; assembly: GCF_034315485.1. Classification (NCBI taxonomy): domain Eukaryota; kingdom Metazoa; phylum Chordata; class Aves; order Psittaciformes; family Psittacidae; genus Pezoporus; species Pezoporus occidentalis. The sequence continues at coordinate 162,738 of NW_026913415.1, forward strand.
GAATCTGTGAGAACTCTGCAGACACCAAGGCTGGGCAGAAGCTCATGGAGGCCTGTCTCCTGTAGGAAGGACCCCACTCTAAAGCGGGGGAAGAGTGTGAGGAGTCCTTCCCTGGGGAGGAAGGGGCAGCAGTGACAACATGCGGCGAACTAATCACAACCCCTATTCTTCATTCCCCTGCACCATTATGGGGGAAAAAAAAAGAGAATTCAGGAGTAAAGTTAAACCTGGGAAGAAGGGAGGGACGGGGGGAAGGCGCTTTAAGATCTGGTTTTACTGCTCATAATCCTGCTCCAATTTGATTGGCAATAAATTCATTTTCCTCAAGTTGGATATGTTCTGCCCATGTTGAGTGATCTCCCTGTCCTCAGCTCAGCACACCAGCTTTTATATGTTCTCTCCCCTGTCCAGCTGAGGAGGGCAGTGACAGCAGCTTTGGTGGGCACATGGCACCCAGTCAGGGTCAACCCACCATATCTGTTATCACTATCGCTGGCTAAGAGCTCTTACAGAGTTTTGCTGCTTCTCACTGAGCTTTGAAGCATCATGGCTCATTGACTGGTTATGTACCGGTTTCTTCTGCACTTCCAAGATACTTGGAGCTACATTATTGCGCACTACTGACCTCCTCCTTTTCCAAGAACTCCCGGACGTCTGGGTCCTGCAGCATTGTTGGGTGGCTGACCACCCTCCGGAGGTACCTGTGCAGAGGAACATGCCAAGAGTCACTTTGGTGGTAACAAACCTGGCTCCAAGCCACCACGAGTCACAACACGCTGCTTGTTCAACCTGGAACAGCAGTCTGGGAGCTGCTCTCCTTCACCCACCAGGAGCCCTACCTCTCTGTGGACTTCAGTGGGACCAGCCTGCAAGACCAGCCCTGCCAGACCTTTGATTAATAGTTCCTATAGTGAGAAATTTACTGGATCTGCCAAGTGATCAAGATCCAGCCTTACATCTTTAACAGCTTGAACAGATCTTTCAGAGGCTGCAGCTGGAGGGGATCAGCACCCCAGTACTAACTACAACAGGCAACACAGAGCAAAGGCCACTTGTGGCTGTGTAATCAAGGTGCAAGCTAGAGATCAAGTTGTTTCTCACCTGCTCTGCACTGTTCGTACAATTACTTCACATTTTTTGGCTCCTGAGACAGCTCAGTTTGCTCCCTGCATTGTCAGTGGAGTTTGGCCAGATTTAGACCAAACACTAGCAGAGGCTTTTGAAGCAGGAGATTGTTTTACAGAGTCAAAGCAACTCTCTGCAGCTGCAACTCTTCAACAGCTTCCAATTTGCCCCAAGCCTAGAAGCTTTTCCCACATAGTGGGAATGTGCAGCCAGTCTGACCTTTCAGAGGTCCCTTGCTTGGCTCAGGCAGGAGGGAAAAGCTGTTGGGGTCTGTACCTCTCTAGAGCAGCCCGTCTTTTCTCTAGGAACTCTGCGGAGGAGGAATCTTCCTTCCCAACTTTCACTTTGGTCATTCCTAGCACAGAAGGAAGACACAAATTACTGAGCTGCTTCACACTTGACACACAAGGTAGCATGGTTTGTCACAAGTTACAGGCTATCAGGGTGACAGCAGGAGAGGCATTTTACAACAGGAATTAGACCTTGCATCAGCAAGAGCTACTTGGAAATTTAAAATCTGTTTATACCTAACAGCTAGCAGAAGTAGACATGCAGGAGAGGCAAAGCAATGCCAGGCAAGACTGGAAGGGTTACAGCTGCACCCAAGTGGACAGCACAGAGCAGAAGGCTTTACTCTACATCAAGCAGGTGCGGAGGCACCTGCAAACCCAAACGAGGCTTTAAGCTCAGAGCTCCAAGTATGGAACCAGAGCTTTGTCTGTACCACAGAAGTCAGATGATTTTCCATAGCTGCTTCCCATGGCTGCTGTGCAGCTTCCCTCTCAGCTCTGAGACTGCAGGCAGGTCTGGCCTTCAGGCACAAAGCTCACCATTGGAAGGACCGGCTCCCCCACTCACCTATGAGACTCTTCTCAGGCGGCGGAGGGACGATGAACCCATTCTGGGCATGCTTCTCAGACAGCTTCTCATAGAGACCCAGGAAGTCACTGAACCTCCTTTTCACTGAGAACTGCTTGCTCCTGAACATTGGCATGCTCGTCTGGGGGAAGAGACGGGACTCGGGTCAGACTCACCCAGGGAAGCTGGCCCCTGCATGCACAGCCTTGCTTGCTCTACCTGCTGTCACTTCTGGCAATGAGGACAGCTTGAGCTCTGCAAGGTGTGAGCAATGAAGAGAGCAAACTTCAGCCTAGGTTTTCAGCAGCTTACCTCCTAGCAGTTCTCCTTGGCCCAAGCAGCAGTATTAATGCCCCTAAACAATAGAGCAGCTGCTACTGCAGCCACAGGCTGCTGGGTGAGCCCTGCCTATTGCCTAATCCCATCATCCCTGCTCCACACAGGAACAGGGACTGCTGTCATGTCACACTTGTTCACCTTAAGACTACAGGGGACACCAGTGGCTTTTGACTGTTTAGAGAGCAGGACCAGAGACTAACAAGTCCCCCTCATGCACCATCAGCTTCAGACCACAGGATGCCTGTAGCCCAGCAGCTGCTGTACAGACATTAGGAGCAACCTTTCACAGAGCTCAGAGCAGCATCTCAAAGCTCCAAGGAGGGCAGCAGCTGCAGAAGGCTCCATTTCTTGACTAGTACAGGATGGCAGGTCCTGACATGAAGCATCAGCAGCTCTTCAGCGAGAGCTGAGTTCAGGTTGGCTTAATCTGACACTACCATCACCACTGAACCTTTAGCAACAGCCCCAGCACCTGGGGCTCTCCCAGACAGATGTCATTCCTGCTGCTCACTTCCAGTGATGAACATCGGTATCAGCCAGGACAGCAAAGAGGTAACTAGCTGTAAAAAACAGAGTCTCCTTTCAAATAGATTCAAAACCCTATTTCTCAGCTAGGCTCATCCTTTGATCTCCAGGGGTGGATTACAACTCCTGAATCCATGTAACAAGGTGCTCAGACCTCCTGTGTATTTAGGTCACCACTGGCTCGCCTAAGAACAGACAGTCTGGCTGCCTTGGGAAGATAAAGGCACCCATGTCAGGTGCTATGAATTAGACATACCTGTGTTGACACTTTGTAGGCTACGTAGGCATTCATACCATCCCCTGTGGAAAACAGGAACAAGGCATCAGTATCACAAGATCAGCATCATCTGAATGCAAAGCACAAGGCTCCTGCAGTCTCCTGGCCTTCGCCTGCCTCACTGGTTCTGATCTTCAGCCTGATAGAGCCCCGAATCCTCACACAGGCAGCATCTCACTGCAGGACCTGGACTCCTGCCCGCTAGGCATTTCCCCACCCTGACTGCTGAGGCCTCCTTTTCCTTCCTAAGGCAGTCAACACTGACAATCGGGGACTTGTTACACTGACAGCGTTTGGGCTGACTCTACACATCTGCTCAGCACACAACAATTTGGTGGCTGTGCAGCACATGAAGCGGCCTATTGAGAGGGTGCAGGTTCAGGCAGCCCCTGGCTGCATGTGGCTGGATTCGGAAACATCACACGCAGTTTTCTGCAGCTAACACAGAAATACCCTTGTTTACCTGGTAGTTCAGCTGAAGGGCACTCTCAGAGGTCTGCTGCTGCCCTTAGGATAGCTCTGATTCACAAGTCAGTGTACCTCCCAGTTCCAGAGATCACAAGATGGAGCGAGAGCAAACTGCCACTTGTGAGGCTGCTCCACTGGCTGGGATCAGATGTACCCCGGGGACTGTCACATAGCTGGCCAGGTTCCTCTGACCCCCACTTTCAGAGAGAAACCCTCTTGCATCTCAGTTTGAAGCCAGAGCTGCTTCCCTGGCAAGCACAGCTGCTAGGGAAGGTGCCAGAGCACAGAATAATTTAGGACACCTAGATGTAGGTGAAGGCAATTTTGCCTCCCCCTTGCCAGCTGCACACAGGACAGTGCTGCCTGGAGGTCAAGTCAAGTTGGTCACCACAGTTCCAGGCACCAAGATCTGCTACTGCAAGCAACATATTTCACCTTCCCAAAAACTCCCTGCCTTTGAGGTCTCTGTCTTTCCGGAACCTGCTCCTGGTTTCAGGAGCATTTGCGTGCTTTGTGCAGCTTCATTTCTTCTAGCTGTTGGAAGAAGTTTTGGAGAAGCTACTCCAGGATCAAGTTTGCACTTGCAGAGACAGCTCAAAAGCTGGAGCTGTGGCATGTGGAGACGATAGCTGCATTTGGTCCTACTGCCAAGCTTGGCTTCTCTAACTGTGCCTCACTGTGCAGCAGGACAGCACTCACCAACTTTCTCTGGGTCACTCACTCCTACAGTCAGCTCAAATTTGTCCTCCTGTTCCTCTTCTTCCAGCTGTTTGAAGTAAACACAGGAAGACAGCAAGTTAAAGCTGGAAAGTCAGGCTTCAAACCACCCTAAACCATGAAGTCACATACATTATAGGGAGCTTGTCACGCTACAAAGACATCTTCGGCTTTTCTGTCTGGCTAAGACCACTCTAAAGTCCTGGAGCTTCTCACTTGTGTCCAGGCTACATATTTCAAGGATCTCAAACTGGGTTTGCTTTACTACACCACTGTCTGCACAGACTGATGTACAAACTGCTCAGCCCCAAGGTGAAACTCCAGAGTCCAGCCTGAGCTCTTTGCAAGAGAGTTCCCTTTAAGCTCTTCTACATCACGATTTCAGTTCTCACTTGAAACAGCATCAGATACTGAACCTATGCAGAAGTTGTACTGTGCAGGCACAGGGGGGTGGAGAGTCAGGATAGCAACAGGCAGACCAAGGCTGAACGGGTCTTTTCATCATGCCCTGCACTTAAACCAGTCTGTAGCCAACCTGAGACACTACTGATGGTACTGCAGAGTCCAATTTCCTGAGCTTGGGGGTGCTTGGGGCAGAAAAGGAGCAATTTCCTTGTCTCCAAAATAGTTTCAGTCTCTCCACAGAAAAAAAAAACAAAACAGATTTAGGCCAAGCACCATTTGATTAAATGGGCTTGGCAACCAGATTACAAACTCTGCTTAGAGACCCTGTACTCTCATGTCACCCAGGAGACTCTTTCAAAAAGATGGACGAGAGTTGGTACACCATTTGCCCCATCTTTAGCAATACAGTGTGCTAGAGGTCAGAGTCACTGCTCAGACCCTCAGGACTGGAGCAGGCACTTGCTGTGTGAGCTTTGGAAGCAGTTCTGCGCCACCACATGAGCAACAATGCCATCAGCCTGGTCTGAACCCCACTTCAGTAGTATCAGTCCCAGGCTGATGGCCCAAGATGCAAGCCAGGGCATCCAATACAGCAATTACATTGATTGCATTATTTAAGATGCATGTTTACAACTAAGTAAACAGACAGGTTCCTGCCAATTACAGTCTGAAACCAGCAGGGCAAGTTGGAAAGCTCAGAGCAATTCTCACCTCCTCATAGCTCTTTGGAGAGTTTCTAGAAGAAGAGCTTGCAGCTACTTCTAATGAGGGGGCAGGATTGGATGCTTTGGCCAGTTCCTTCTTCTGGTTGTTTTGCGTGCTGTCTAGAGACAACTCTACAGTGGCATCTGTCAAGACAAGTTTGCAAGGGTCAGCCTCTGTACTTTGGAGTTCTGAAAAGGTAATTTTGATATATCAGAGACAAGCATGAGATCTAGGGAGTAACAACAGTCTTATTTAGAAAAAAAAAAATAAATCTATAGGGATGCCACCTGTAAGCACTGGGAAAAGCATAACTTAGTGCATCTCCATTCCAGTAAGAGTATTTGGTCAATCCTGCTGGAGAACATTAAGCTAATGCAATAAACTTATACTGGAATGAGGCAGGCATCACCTCCTTGCTGTGTGCTAGAGGAGCTGCACACTCTAACAGCCAAAGCCAAGCTGGCTCCTACACGGCACACAGGCCAGCCTGGAAGGTTGGCTCCTTCCCAGGACATTTCCCCACCCAGAGGAAGTATAGCCTTCCACCTGTTAGCAAGTGTCTCCAGAACTGACCTCCCTGCTGGAGGTGTCCCACCATGCCAGGGTTGGGAACAGCCTGACCCTCCTTGTTTTCCCCTGCTGAGGGGTGTTCTGTTTCCTGTTCCTTGGGAACAGCCATGTCTCTACTGAAAATGCTTCCTCCACCTGCACAGAGGGAGGAGAAGGTAGAGAACAAAAGCCTTTTAACTCTGACAGACACTCACCGCCTTACAGCTTAGGCAACAAAACTAAATCAAACCCCGTTTTTAATCCTCTTCAGCTTCAAAACAGTTAATCCAGCTGCATGATTATGCCAGAGACCTGGAAAAGGCTACTCCGACCTTCCCAAAAATACCATCAGAGCTCAATGCTTCCAGAGCAGACTGGAACACGAGCTGGAGATAAGGACCTGAGAAAGCCCAAAAATATCCACGACCCACATACCAGACTTAAAAGCAGATCTCCCCAGGTTTACAGTTCAGAAAGCCCCATCAAACACCCAGAGATACAGACTCACCGGCAAACAAGTCCTGATCATCTTGCTCTACACGAACCCCATTCTCTTTGGAAGCGCTGCTCACAGGGAGAAGAGATTCCCTTTTCGGAGCCATGGGCTTGCTCTGGAAGAGAATTAAAAGCACACAGACAAGAGGCTATTTACACTGAGGAATGGAAGCTGGAGGAGCAAACAGCTCACCTTCCTAGCCACTGCCACACAGGGTCACTACTGTGTGAGCAGAGTGAGAGGACATCAGACTGCTTCCCTTCCACCCATGCTCTCTGCCAGCAAGGCTGCACTGAGGCATGCCTGCCATTAAGGACACCAAGAGTCACATCAAACTTCAGAGCCAGTTTCCCCCTGATGCTGAGCAGAGCAGGAGCAGCCAGCAGGTCACCGAGATGTGCTAGGTCATTGGGACATGCCAGCCCACAGGCAGAGAGCCACAGCCCCAGTCCTTCCACTACAGGTGTCAAGAGCAGCAGGCAGCTGAGTACACCAGGGTGCTCCTGTTCAGAACACCCACAACACACCCGGCCATGCCACTTGCAGGTAGTGACGTGCACACCAGCACTAATGCCACATCAAGGCAGGTGGGCAGCACTGAGCCTCTGAGCTAACCCACAGTGAGTAGTGAGCATACTGCCAGCAGGAGATCCCTTCCCTTGGGAAAGCCAAGCCATCAGTCGCTGGCAGCAGAGCCAAAGGCAAGACACCAGGGACCACAGAAGCCTTGTCAGCAGCTTAACTTGTGTGGCAGCTCAACCACTACCATGAACAGAGCTGCCCTTCCCCAGAGGGCTGGTTCTGGCCTGCTTTAATGGAGCAGCCCCCTTCCATATGGTCCAGCAGAGCTCACATACTCCACTGCCCTGGCACCTTCATGGGGCCAGAACATCTCCTACACCACCACTCACAGCTGGACCAAAGCCGGGCATGGCTCTCTGTATTTTGCAACCAAGTCTTGCACATCAAGCTTTGCAATCCAAAGCTCATGCTCCCCTTGTACAGCTTGGCCGGGACAAGCCAGCCCTGAGCCCCAGGGCCAGGACTTACCACACAGCTGATCCTGCCACAGCAAACAGCCCCTTGGCATGTAGCTTCACTGGCCGGGGAGGGGGGATTCTGGCTACTGGAAGCAGGCATGGGAACAAGGCGTAACTCCACTCAAAAGCCTGCACACCAACCAGTCCACCACACCAGAAGGTAGAGCTATTTCTGCAGCAAGCACTATGGGAGCCAGCATCACAAATCCTCCCTCGGTTTGGAGGCAGACAAGCAAGAACCAGACAGCAAGAGCTGTTCTCAAATGTCTCTGCAGAGAACAGAGCAGGTCTTTGATAGCCAGTAAATGGAGCACTATCAGCAGTGAGTCCAAACCAACAGGCTCCTTTGGCACTTCCTTCTGCAATGAAGCATCAGTTCCCACTACTCCTGAAGGAATAAATGAGTGGGCTCGAGTCTTTTGAGTACATAAACCACCAGTGACATTAGATGGTGAGTGCTCCTATATTTTAGGGTATTTTCCTGGAGAAGAAAGCTGGGACATAACTACATCTGCTAGTGACAGAGAGTGGGGAGCAGAGGCTCCCATGTCAAACGCATCACCTAGACCCATCCCCAGGCACCTTCAGCACACCCAAGCCAATGAGAGTGCTACCACCACCAGTGACCCACATTAGGGACACCTGTAGGTCTCATTCAGATCCTCTGCTTCTACAGCTCTTCAAGCTGGTAAAAAAGAAACAAAAAACACTCCACACAGACAAGGCAGGGTGGGCTCTGAAGCTTCCCTAATGACTCCCCAGCTCCCACATGCAGACACAAACTATCTGCTTTTCTACCAGGACAGCTTCTCAGTCTGCCTTAAGTTCAGCTCCTAGGCCTGTGAATGCACCACACTGTTCCTACTTCTCCATCTGCCACTACAAAAGAGGCACAGCCCCTTCCAGCTCAGCTCACAACACTCCCCCTGCCATCCCCGAGGGTTGATTTAGCACACCCCAACCACCACATGTGCAGGCAGAAATTCACTAGGTCCTGCAGCAACAGCCTGATGCTTACAACAAGGGCTCAGGGAGCTGACCCTTGAGGGCATCCCTGGAGAAGACTGTGGTCACACATGGATCCAACCTTCATCAACAGACAGACAAGGTCCAGCTCAGCACTTGTGCCTGACCCAAGCACCTCTTTGCTGGCTATTGTACAAGGGCTAATGTTGCCAAGCCACCTGGACGCTGCCAGCCGGGTGGATGGGCCTCACCAGCCCCCTGCTTTCCCACAGTGTTTTGCTAATGCTCAAGGGCAGACAGACAAGCAAAGCCATGAGGTCGCACAGGAGAGCCAACTCTTAGTATAACAGTTGCTTCAACAATACTAAACACCAGATAAGCTGCTTTAGCTCAACAGGCTCCAGCTTCAGCAGAGGAACACTTTATTTGCATGAAAGCCCATGGCAGCTGGCGCTCATCTGCAAGGGCTGCAAAGCAGCAACACCTACTACATGTTCCAGGTCTTCAACAAAGAAAGGTCCTGAGAAGTTCAAGACCATGCCAGCCAGACACACCAGCATCTTCCTCTTGCAACTCCAGGGCTGCACTTTTCCATGGTATTTTCACTGTTGCTTTGCCCAGACCAAGTCTTTTTGAGACCAAGTCTCAAAAAGAGCTTTATCCTCTCAAGCTCACACAGGGCAGAATCTACCCATATCTCCCCAGATCTGCCTTGTGCCCTGCTTCTGCGTGAGCACAGCTCACAGGCACCAGGGCAGCACCAGGCAGGTGTCTGGAGAGCCTCCTGCCAGAGCCACCATCTCAGGCCCTGCTGGCAGGAGCAGGCTGGACAGAGCCTGGGTGAGGCCGGCAGAAGCTCAGCATCAGCCCTTGCAGGGGACAACTTGACCTGCCTCAGCCTGCAGAGCTTCTGGCTGCACAGCAGCTGGCTGAGAGGGATTCAGCTTGGGAAAGCACCAGCCAGTGTCTGAAATCCCCTCCTGTCTGCTGATCACTGACTGGAGCAAATGCTGGCACAGCTGGCATGGGTTAATGCCAACAGCCTTCAACAACATGGGTTTGTGCACAGGAGACAATAGAAAGAAAAGGTGCTGAAACCTCTCACCATTCACACCTCCACCTTCAGCAGGGAATTCATACAACACCACAGCAACCTGCTTCACTGAACAAGTACCACCAACCCTTCCTACAATCGCAGTTGTGCCAGCACAAGGCAAGGGAGGTCACTGAGGTACTGACGAACCTCTTCACCACAAGCAAGGGAGGTCAGAAGTCTCCAGTCCTCTCACCCTCACTGCAGGGAGGGGTTCATCACCCAAAACCAAACTGAGGGCAGCAAACACCACATCAGCCACACCAGCACCCTCTGAATGTTGAGGGGCCAAGAACTGATGCCGGGGGAAGGCAGACAGGGCTGTGAAGCCTCACAAACTGCCCAGAAAAGCTCCGGAGGTGCAGCTAACAGTAAAACACCAGCGATGAAGCCTGCTTGGGAGTCACTCAACACTGACCCAGGTGAGTACCGAGAAGCAGGGAGCTTCCCCCAGCGCCGTGCAGAGCCATCTTGACCCTGAAGGGCTCCTTCAGGGCACTTGGGCTCTGCAGGACAGGCATGCTGTAAGCGGTTTATAACGGGGGGAAGCGCGGAGCAGCCTGGCAGGAGCCCTTTCGCAGCCCCACAGCCCACTGCGACCCTGGGGCACTGCCTCGACCGTGACCCAGGGCGCCTGAGGTGCTCTGGGGAGGGAGGAGATCCGGGCCTCCGGTCGGGAACAAGAGCCACGGACACCGACACCCCCCGCTCCCTTTCACTCCGGGGTGGTTCGCAGAGCTGGTTAAAAACCAAGCCCGGCGGCCCCCTCGCCGCTGCCTGCAGGCCCCGAGCCACTCTGCAGGGCCCGGCGCCGGAGTCTCCCCCTCACAACCGCCCCAGGCCGGGCCTGCCCCCGGGGCGTCCCCCTTCCCCCTGCCCGCACTCACGGTGCCGGTGAAGATGTCCTCGCCCTCCGAGTCGCTGTCGCCCCCCCCCGGCGCGTCGCCGTCGCCGCCGCTGGAGCCGCGGGGCTCGGGGAAGGGCGGGGGCACGCGTCCGGCTGGGGACGGGGAGCGGGAGCCGCCCGACGCCATGTCCGCGCCGCCGCTTCCGCTTGCGACCGCCGCGCCGGAAGTCACGGCAGCCGCCTTAACCCGCTGGGGCGGGGCCGGGGGGCAGGGCGGCCTTCGGATTGGGCTGTACCTCTGAGTGCCCCGCCCCCCACGCCAGCGGGAGCCAATGAGCGCCGCCGCTTTCCTCCCCTGGCAGGCGTCTCTGCTTCCCCATGGAAACGGCCACGAGCCCGGCGGGGGAGTGCGCCATTCCACCGGGGCGGGGGGGATGTCCCTGTGTCTGTCCCCCCCCGCGGGCAGTGGGCGAGCCCAGGCCTGAGGGCATGGCCGCGAGGCGCAGCAGCCGTGGTCCCCCCGGTGCCCCCGCCGAGGCACCGCCATCCCTCGGCCCTCGGTGCCTGCGATGTCCCAGCCGGAACAGCCGCGGCCCTTCCCGTGTCGCGGCCACCCTCCCCTCGGGCCCCTCCGCGCACCGGCAGGGGCGGCTCAGAGGTGGTGGGGAGCAGCTCAGGAGCGGCAGCGCTGCCGCAGAGCCCCGCGGCTCCTCCCGGAGCACGCAGTAACAAGCCTTGTGCAAGCCCAAACCGTTCTTCCCAGCACCGCGGGATGAGCCCCTGCACCCAAAGACAGCGACTGCCCCTGGGGCAGGCACGGTGCGGGGTCAGCCCACGCCACAGGGCGGGTGCCTGTCTGGGGGCAGTGCCAGAGGAGCCGGGCAGGGACCCTGGGCTCCACCGGCTTCGGGCTCAGGGGAAAACCCCGATGCAGATCCCGGACACGGGAGATTTTCCTCCTTTTGTCACAGCCGGTTCCTGCAGCCGAACAGCGAAGTCCACGGAGACCCCCGAGCCTTCCGTGTTGGAGCATTTGGTTTTCCACACGATTACAGCCATGTTGCGCGTTCTTCCTCCGTCCACACTGCTCTCAGGCGAGGAGCAGCAGCGCTGGGTCCACGCTCTGCCCCGCTGCGAACAGAAAACATGACACATCCTTATCTCGAAGGACGAGCCGATGTGCTCGTCGCTTCCCACACATCAGCGGGCAGCTGCGAGTGCCCTGCAATCTGAAATCACCTCTGGGCTCGCAGTGCCGAGGTCCGCTCTTCCCCTTGCAGGTGGGTCACTGCACAGGGATGCTCCCAGAGTGCCTCACTGGGTTTGAAACTGGGGGGTTCACCCTGATGCCCCCCCATCACGCTGTTGAAGTGGATGGCTGGGGGTGTGTAGGGACGAACACAGCTGGCTCAAAGATCAACTTCCCAACAACAAAGCATGAGGAGCAAAGCGGAGAAGGATTTGAACCTTCTGTTGGTAAACTTGATTGTGAAGGCAGAGAAAAGGCTGAGGCTGTAGGACACAAAGATGAGCAGGAGAGGCATCAGGATGATCTGAAGCCCCTTCCAGTGGGACCTTACACACTTTATGATCAATAGCCTACATGCCAGCTTTAACACAAAGGGCAGGAGCCCCCCCAGCCCTGCATCACATCTGCAGCATCTCTCACCTCTGCACAGCTGTATTTAGGCATCTCAATTGCTCCTCTACCATGTATTTCTGAAACAGAGAGCAGTCTTGACAAGCAACAGAGATAAATCCTCCTCACCCCTCCCTTCTCCTCCCAGTCTCATCCTTGTACTCTGCAAAGTCCCACTGCGCACTAACCTTTGGAGGATGTTGGTTTAAAAGGAGTAATTTCACCTTCTCTCAACTACAGGGGTTGGAGCTTGGGCAGAGGATAGCTTCCAGAGATAACATTCTGGTGCAAGCCTCTTTTGAATACACACCAGGCTTTGGGTATCAAGTTCAGACCTCTGGATGGACATAGGTGTCCCATATCCCACAGAATCAGGAGAAATCCCACCACAGAGCCAGGCAGGAGCCACAAACATTTCTACAGACATTGTCCCTATTCAGCCCCTCAGCCCGAGATGCAGAAGTGAGGGTGAGCCTGCGGTAGTGATGGTCAGTTAAAGCTCCTGAAGGAAGAGGCTTCAAATCCTGAGCATGAGGATTTCTGCAAGCCTTTCTGATCATGAGGATGTTTGCAAGCCTCTAAGGCTAATTAGTCTGAGCGCTCAGAGAGAAGAGGTGCTTTATCACCCACCCATGTATGTTTAAGATCCCCATAACCTACCCATCTGTGCCCTCCTGAATACATAAGATCCTCCCTTTCCCCTCAGGGCAAGCTCTGAGTCCACCTTCCCCACCACATCCCTTTCCTTCCAGCCCATTCCTCTCCCTGGAGGCTCAATTCCCCTCTGACCCCCCCTAAGCCTTTCTCTTCCACTCCCCCCTTTAATCCTGTCTGGGTCCTCTGTGCATCCCTCCCTGCTTCTCCTTCCCCTTTAATGCACACTCAGATCCCAGGGGACACCTGCAGGACCCCAGTGCTCCCAGGAGGAGCTGCCCACAGGAGCCAAAGGAGCTCATGAATCACCTTTTTATTTGAAGTGTACACAAGTCACTCACCCAGGTGCTCCCACCGCCCCTGTGCAGCGCCCACACCCCCCACACACCCCCCATGGCTGTGAGGCACAATAAGTTACCCTCATCCCCGTGCTGTGCTCCCCAGCCCTGGGCAGGTTGGCACCAGCCCTGCCAGTGCCTGGGTCACCCAGTGCCCTGCACCAGGGTAAGTGTCACTTTGGCATCGGGCCCTGCCCGATCGCATTCCCGGCTCCCTTCCCAGCTCCCAGGGCTCAGCACAACATGGCAGCCTCTGACGGCAGCGAGGAGCACCTACAGGGAAAGAATAGGCTTGGATTGGCAGGTTGTCAACGCTCACACTGCCCCAGGGAAGCAGGAGCAAAGACACAAGGATCAGCTCAGCCCACGGAGATCTGGAGACTTGCATCCAACAGGGTCCTCCCCCCACCCCAAGAGAACAAAGCAATAAGCCCCAATGCTGTCCAATCCTCCTCTCCCAGGGGATGCCCAGCAAAGGCAGGCAGTGTTCCAGGCGGTACTCACTCCATCTTGGCTTCCAGGTGGTGGACAGTCTGCTTGTCCAGGTAGCGGCAGAAGAGCGAGAGAAGGTTGCTGGGCAAGAAGAGAGGCTCCACCAGAGAGGCCTTGGGCACTTGTGACAGCTCCCGGGCAACCAGGAACACCATGTCTGTCCTGGGAACACCAACACGGGGGTGAGCACCCCATGGGATGGGGAGCCCCGGCCCCGCTGCTCACACACCCCTCACCACAGCTCGAAGTCCCCGTTCTGTGGCTCCAGCGGTGTGTCGGAGGACAGCAGCCTCTCACCATGGCTCAGCAGGGAGTAGAGCAAGGAGATCCCAAACTGCAGGGAAGCACCAGGAGTCACAGCCAGCAGCAGCAGCACCCCATAGACACCACATAAGGCTCTGCCTACCGCAGGGCCACATACCTGGTTCTTCAAGGCCATGGTGATGGGGAGCTCAGTGGACTCAGGGAGGGGCCTGCTCATCTCCTGCAGGACCTCAATGAGTTTACTGAAGGTCATCCTGCCCACCACCTTGTTCAGCGGGCTGTAGAGCAGGGGGAGAGACTGCACAGGGCAGAGGGGAGAGCAGGGATCTGAGACCCTTTGACCTGGCACAGCCACAGCCCCATCCCAACACCCAGGAGGGACACAAAGGCCAACACCACACCTCCCCCCGAGCAGAGAACTGCCACCACCACTGCTTTACCCCATTCTTAGAGACCCTTCTCCTCCACAGGGAAGGAAGATAGTTCCCATCTCATGTCAACCCTGCCAGCTGCCTGGCCATGCTGGAACCCAGCAAGATGTGCTCCCCACTGCCCAGGGTGCCCCTGCAGCAGGAGTAGACAGGAAGGAGACAGCCTGGGATGCCCCAGCCCTGCTGGAGGTGCTTGCCTCGTCCAACACATCCTTCTTTATGAGGAAGGGCAGGTGGTGGGTGATGGTTAACAGGATCTTCTCTGCTTGCTCCGGGTTCAGGTGGGGCAGGAGCCGGGCCATGAGCTTCTTGCCCTTCTGCACACACAGGAGTTGTAGAAATTCATCCTCTGCCTCCCTGGGGATGAAGGCTCCATTGGCACAGATCCCAAGGGACCCATAGCATCTCTGTCTATCCAGAAGGACCAGCATCAGCTCCAATGGAGGATGAAGCTCATAGGAATGGCCAGCACAGGCCACAGTGACACACAGAGGTCAAGTTCCAACCATTCCCATCACCCAGAACTACTCATCCTTGACCATCTGAGCCCAGCGAGGGCCAGGACATGGTGCCCTCTTCCCAAAGCACAAACTCACTCCTCACTGCTGCAAGCCCTGATTTTCAAGGCTTGGTAGATACGCTCTGCTTCTTGGCTCTTCTGCTCCTGCTCCTCCGCAGCCAGAGACATCTTCCGCTGCATCTCCTCCACTTCCAGCAGCTGCAGGAAGAGCTAGAAGAATAGTACAGGGTAAAGGGGGCAGCTCAGAGCATCTTCTCACAACTGGGACCTCTGCCAGGTAGACATCCCCTCGCAGAGCTCTTTGGTGGATGAGAACAGAGTCTGCTCCACTCATGGCTCACTCACCTTCTCGATCTTGTGCAGTGCCCGAAGACGGTGGCTCCCCGTAGCCTTCAGGAGGGGAAAAAGGAAGGCACAACAGTTACAGCCAGCACCGGACACTGCTGCCAGCAGAGCATGGGGCCAGCTGCTCCCTGGGAATTGGAGGCAGCTTCAGGACATGGAGCAATTGATCCCACAGGGAGGCCACAGCCAGCTCTGGCTGCCCGGAGCCCCATCCCACGCCTGTTGATGGCGACAAGCTGCCACCACTGCTCCACCCATATGCCCCATTCCACAGTGTGGGGCAGCACCCAGGCTTGGCCACAGCAGCTCCTAAAGCTCCTGCTAAAGCTGCTCCAGGGCCCAGGGAAAGCTCAGGGCGGCATCCAGAGCAGCCACCAGACTGGCCTCCCCTCACCTACCTCCTCCACCAGGGCATGGTGCACCGCGTCGATGGCCCGGCGCGGGCTGTAGCAGGTGGACACAGCGACCTGGCCCAGCGAGCCCGCGATGCGCACCACTGGAAGCAAGGGGACACGGTGAGACCACGGCGCACAGCCCCTCGCCGGGCCCCCACGGCTCCCGCAGCCCCTCACCGGAGTTGTAGGTCTCCACCTTCTGGATGAACGGCGTGACCAGCTTCGGCGGCTCCTGCCGGTTGCGGCCCCCGAGCAGCTCCTCCTCCGCCTGCCGGCGCTCCAGGCGGTGGTAGTACATCTGTAACAACAGGCGTAGCCTGGAGGGGCGGCACCACAAGCTCTGGCACTCCCCAAAGAGATGACACCCCAGCCCCCAGGAGAATAAGCCACCGGTGCTGCCAGCAGGAGCTCACCTGGTAGTAGTAATCATCATCCATGTTCTCGCTCTGCAGCTGGATCATCTCCACCTTGATGACCCAGTCCTTCTCCTTGGAGGTCATCAGCCCAGCATTAGAGTCCACTTTAGGAGACCACAGCTTCTTGGAGGAGATGCTAGCACAGGGAAGTCCACAGCCTGCTGTGACCACCCAGAGCCACCCCCCACCACCACCACACAGGTCCCCAGGGACACCCTCACCTCTGCTGCTGCCGCTGGGTCAGGATGCGCTGGTGCTGTGGGTGCAGCTGGGTCAGACGGTTGGGCACACTGCAGGGGAGACCAGCCGGGGGTCAGGGGCTCAGCCCAGAGAGGGAGAACATCCCCAGCTGTGCTGGGGGTCTCCTGCACTCGAATCCAAACACCCCACACATTACCCCATTACCTGAGGTTCAGCTGGCCACTGGCTGATGGACTGAAGAAGAGAGCAGGGTCCAAAGAGGGAGACATGGGACCAAAGTGCATGGCAAGAGGCCGTGGTGGGCGGCTGATGTTGGGTGACATAGGCTGGAAAGGGGCTGCAGATGTGTACCCTGTGGTCTGGAAAGGGAAAGAGAATTGATCAGACGACTGAGCCTTCTCCTCTAAGGGCCCTGGAGAGGTGTGGGGGGTCCATGCTGGCTTCTGGCTCCCTGTCATGCAGGGGCCACCCTCTCCCTGCACAGAGGGGACGCATGGGGCACCATGGCGAGGTGATACCTGCACCAGGATGCTACCACTACAGTGAGCAAGGTGAGGGGACCCATCTGTCACTGGGGATTGTATGCCCCAGGTCCATCACCAGTGCTGCAGCATGACACCAAGTGCACCACCATGCCCAATGCGGGTCCTGTGGGGACATCAGGGCAAACAGATTTGTGAAGCAATGACTACACCAGCAGCCTCAGAGGGGACACACAGGGGCTCAGAGGCCACTGCATCACCTGGTTGGAAGTGAAGAGCAGAGGGGGTCTTCGAGGCGGCACAAAGGGCCGAGGGGAGCGCTGGGAGCGAGGCACCAGAGGCGACTGCTGCAGGGCAGGAGACAGGAGGGATCACTGGGACAAGCCTGTCCTCAAGGCTGCACTCCTGGGGAGGGGAGGGGAGGGCAGAGAAAGTGGGGTGCAAGAGTCCCCCAAACCCGTTACCTGTTGGAGAAACCGCTGTGGGAAGGACTTGGGGGACACCAGCCTTATATCAGAGCGCTTGAGCTGCGGAGAGCCCCCATAGCCCCTCTGCACCGGGGAGCCGAGGAAGTCAAGAGCCACATTGCCGGATGGTGGGGGCCTCTCCAGGACCTGGACAATGGCTTTATCCTGCTGGGAGGAGGCAGCAGGAGGTGGGAACGGGGCCCAGCTGGGATGAGTTTAGCACTCCCAATACCAGACCATGCACCAGCCAGGCTCCAAACCTGGCAGCCTGCAACACCAGTGACACCCAAACTCAACACCTTTAGTCTCCAAGCCAGGTTCTGCTTCAGGTGGTCACTTCTGCCCACAGCCTTAGCACCCAAGAGACACATCTGTGCACCTCCAGTCGGACAAGAAGACTTTAGAGGTCCCCTGATCACCCCAAATTGCCTGCATGACCCTCAGCCCAGGGTGCCAGGGGGTCCTCAGCTGCTCCCCAAGGTACCCACCTCCAGCATGTTGGGAGGGGGGACACTGCCAGGGTGGGAACCCCACACTTTGGGATCCATGGCCAGCTGGAAGACAGGGAGATGGTCAGCACAGGGGAGGAGGACACAGGAGAGGAGCAGCCTCATCACCGGATAGGAGGGGACATTTTTACCACATCCTCTTTGCCAAAGTCTGCCCAGCAAGCACCAATCCTGCTGTCCAGCACCGCCGAGTCCTGGCTCTGCAAGCAAAGAAGTCATGTGCTCAGCCCTGGTGGGTTTCTTCCCTTGGACACAGACCAAGCTACCCTCAGTGCCCTCTGTGGGGCAAGGACCCCCACATGTGGGGATGGAAGGGGAGCAGTGAGTCCCCTCCCTCTCCATTCATGCATCACCTCCAGCGTGGGTTTGCTCTGCACAACTGTCATCACTGCTGGGTCTCCCAGGTCACTGGGCTCCTCGCAGGGCTCCTGGTCTTCCTCCTGATCCTCAGTGTCCAGCTCTTCCTGCTCCTCCAACTCAGAGCCAACCTGTTCCATCTCCAGCTCCACCCCACCTTCCTCCTGGGGCTCTTCCAGCTGCTCAGTTGCTTCGGGCCCCAGTTCCTCCCCTGCCTTGGTCTCCTCTGCCACTGCTTTGGCCAGCTCAGGGCTTATCCCTGGAGGCACTGGGAGTTTTGAGGCATCCTCTTCAGTAGAGTCTCGGTCTTGGAGAGGATAAGCAGAGCACATCAGGGTAGGTGAGAGCCTAGGCAGTGCCCACTACAGTCCCTGCTCCCAGCCAGGCAGGAACCTTCTTCACCCCACCACCTCCATCTTCCTCACCTCACTGGGTGCTGCCTGGTCTCCCTACCACTAGGGCACCCCGGCATCTTACCTATCCCAAAAGTCATTTCATTGTACAGGTCAAGCTCTTCATCCTCCTCAGCCATCTCCTCCAGCAGAGGTGCATCTTCCACCAGCAGGTAGTCCTCAATGATCTGCAGTCGAAAGCAGCAGTATCTCTGCTAAGGGAGAGGTAACCCTAATGTGCTCCCAAAGTGGGAGGCACCCAACCTCACCCCTCACCCCACGGGGGGGCCAGGCAGACCCCAGGGCTCACAGCAGCCCCGAAGCTGGACAAGGAAAGAGCGGGAGACACTGCACTACCAGAGAAGGCTGGGCACAGGGTAGGAGCCTACTGAAGCCTGTCAGGACCAGGGCTGCTGCTGCCCGGAGGTGACACCACCACCACAGGGGATGCCACCATGGAACAGCACCAGCGCTTTAGTGCTGAAGGACACCATCAGGCTCCAGAGTGAACACCCTCCTACCGGGGCACGAACAGCACCCGAGCACAGGGAAGGGAAGGGCACCCCACCAGCACCGACCACTCCGCGGAAAGCCGGCCCCGGGGGACGCGGCACCCGAGAGGGCGTGACCCAGGGGAGCGGGAAGGGAAGCGGCCCGGGGACGGAGCATCGCGCCCGGCGGAGCGGGGCGGGCACTCACAACCGGCTCGCCGCCCTCCGCCATGCCTCTACGAGGCCGGGCTGCCCTCGCCACCGCCTTTTAGGGAGGAGAGCGGCACCTCGCCTGCACCTGCCGTACAGCATGGCGGCGCCCACCTGTGTCCCGCGCCTGCGCACTCTCCTCGCCACGCCCCCTCGACTAGGCCACGCCTCCCTCGGTTCATCCCCGCCCTCCCAGCTGGGCCTGTCGCCGGCGCGACGCGCTGGGGTGCGGTGAGGGCCCCACCTGAGAACCGGGGAGTAACCTGCGAACACCGGTCTCTAACGGGATGGGCCACGGCCCAGGCCGGCTCCTTCCACCGCGGCCGTCTCTCCCTGTGGTGGAACGGCCGTTCAGAACCGGAGGGATGAGGCCGCTCTGGTGGAAGGCGTGACTTGGAGATCTATAGCAGCAGGGGAGCAAAACAAAGGTGAAGATCCTGTAAGCCTTGGTTGTCAGGCCTCACCTATTGCTTAAATATTTATGGCTAAATAGCCTTAAAAGAGGAACGTTTGGCTGTTCTGACAAAACCAGCATGGCCTTTTAGAAACATCACTTGGAAGAAACCGATGGTTCAGCTTCTTTTCACAGGGAAAGTCTGCTGGGTGTTGCTGGTCCCAGCATCTCCAGGGGTTCCCATCCCAAAGGGGTGTCAGTGCAGAGGAAGGATATATGTCCTGCAGTCTTTTGTAATTACCCCTCCCTGAGCCAAGGGGGTGGCTCACCTGAGCAGATCAGACTGGCCTGTGGGTCCGTGTTAGGGAGCCCCGTTTCAGCTCAGCTCCCAACACAGCTGCTGGGGCTTATTTCTGCCAGAGCCCCGAGATCCCTGATGAAGCTCTGGTGGCAGCTGCATCGCCTTATCCCGCACTGAAAACACTCAATGGCAGTTGTGAGGCTGCCAGCGTTGCTTGTCAGAGAGCCAGCAACCCCAGCAAGAGCTCACCTGGTCTGGTGGGGACTGATAACGAGCCTTTGCAGGTTTTGTTTCTACTGATTTACCTTCTGTCTTTGGGTGGGGGATGTTCTCCCTACATGCTTTATCGATTTAACTTGGGGAATGCCCTGATATTGCTGTTTTCTCCCCACTCGTTGAGATTTTCCATTCTCTCATTTTTTTTTATATTTTTAATACTTATGCAGCAAGGCAGGAGACAAGATACATGGATCTGCTTGCCATTTTGAAACAGCAACTCTAAACATACCCTGTGACCCGTAGGACCACAAGCAGACAAGCTTCTAGGTGTATAAAATACCTACGTGCCATTTAATACTGGCTCATTTCACTGTTTTGGCCTTATTTTCTTGATGTTGCTCTACTATTGTCCTCCGAGCAGTGTTACAGGGCCACCTGGAGGCGTTCCTAGGCTTCTGGAGGGGAGGCAACAGAAAACCCGGTTCTTTGCCCTTTGGGTCCTTGTGTTTGGTACCATGTTGTGATTGACAGAGTTCATCTGCCATCCTGCAGCTGCTGGACAACAGCTCCCGCACAGGTAAAGAGAACAAACCCGGGTTGAGAAGGGAAGACGGCCGGGCTCTGCCGGTGCAGGCTGTCGAT
Source organism: Pezoporus occidentalis (assembly GCF_034315485.1). Taxonomy (NCBI): domain Eukaryota; kingdom Metazoa; phylum Chordata; class Aves; order Psittaciformes; family Psittacidae; genus Pezoporus; species Pezoporus occidentalis. The sequence goes on from NW_026913415.1 coordinate 183,307, forward strand.
GTGATACCAGCCCTGGCTGCAACATCTGCACGAGGTGGCTTTACCCCCGTGTGGTGAGGGGCAGGAGCTGGGTGCGCACCTCCCAGTGCCTTGGCTGGCTCCCGGGCGTGCTCCTGACCGCAGGTGCCCAGCTCCGCGCCCGGGCTCGGCTGGTGCTCGGTGCCCCCATCGTCCTCGACGCCTTCATCCCCGAGGCAGGGGCAGGTCCCCGGGCGGTGTCCCTGGGCGGAAGCGAAAGTGAAAGTGAAAGCGAAAGCTGCGATGGCCGCAGTGCGCAGGCGCGGTGGCTTGCAGAACCTCTCCTCTGCCGGTCTGCCTAGGGACTGGTGACGCTCGGGCCGCGGCTCTCTAAAAGGCGGGGAGCGAGAAGCGCTGGGAGCTGCGCAGAGCCGTGCCCATGGGGCTGCCCGGAGCCATGCGGGGTCTGATCCTGATCGTGCTCCTGGTCCTGGTCGCGCTGGGGGAGGCGGACGGTGAGTGCCTGGGGCTGGGTGAGGGGCACGGTACCGATTACCGCGGGCGGGCAGAGGGGAGACTGAGATGAGCTCTTAGGCAGAAGCTCTTCCCTGTGAGGGTGCTGAGGCGCTGGCACAGGGTGCCCAGAGAAGCTGTGGCTGCCCCATCCCTGGCAGTGTTCAAGGCCAGGTTGGACACAGGAGCTGGGAGCAAGCTGCTCTAGTGGAAGGGGTCCCTGCCCGTGGCAGGGGTTGGACTGGATGAGCTTTGAGGTCCCTTCCAACCCAAACCACTCTGTGGTTCTCCTTGGTGGTGTGTGCTGCAGTCCTGCTTTTCACTGCCCCCTTTCTCTCCTCCAGAGGCACCAAAAGTGGATGTGTACTCCCGTGATCTTGTCACTATGGGAAAAGAAAACACCCTCAACTGCTTTGTGAGCGGTTTCCACCCTCCGAAGATTGAAATCTCCCTCCTCAAAAATGGGAAGCCCATGAACAACGTGAAGTACACAGACTTGTCCTTCGATGATAAGTGGCACTTCCAGCGCCTGGTGTATGCACCTTTCACCCCCCAGAAGGGTGACATCTACCTTTGCAGGGTGGCCCATTCTACCTTCAGGGAGCCACAGGATTTCCAGTGGGGTATGGTGTGCCTTCCTTCTCAAGCTTTGCCATCGTTTGTGGGCAGGAGCCAGAGCTTGTTAATTTATAACCACAGGGGGAACAGAGTTCTCTAATGGGATATTGAAGGTCTTGTGCTGTTGATGGAAAACAAACTTGTTTTCATCTGTGCTGCTCAAAGGGTGGTGTACACGTACCCAGGGAAGAATTCCTTAGTAGCAGATGGAGAAGCCTTGGTATTATCTCTAGGTATTTGGTACAACAGCCTTAGCAGAGCACTCTAACCTCTTTCTGGGTGAATTTGCCTGGAAAAAGGTGGGTTGTGCAGCGAGTTTTGGCTTTATATTTGGTGACTGTAAGGAAGGATATAGCGGTGGGGACTGGTGGTGGTGGCCCAGCCTGACAGCCAGCACACAGATGAGAAGCAGCAGCTCTCTGGTTTCTGCACTGTGGGCTTGTGGTGACAGGGGACACAGGGTGCTCTACCTCAAAGCCTAACGCTCTGCCCTTCTTTTTTGCAGAGGCAGACTTCTAAGCTATGCCTGGAATAACTGAGGTGAGTTGCGCTGATGATCTGTGCTGTTCTGATAAGGGGAACACATGCCCCTTTGTGCAAGGGGGGAATGTGTAGCTTGCAGAGTTGAGGAAGAAAAGCAATCACCCCCCAAAGCCACAAAATATATTATGTTGCTGCTGACTGGGAGTGGGGTTGTTCCCACACCTTTTCTACCTGCTATTTTGGCCAGTTCTCAGCCATGCTTTGCCTACAAGAGTGTCCCTGGCCCAAAAGAAAGGAACCCCACTGGAGCAAAACTTCCCCATGTCTTTTTGGTGTGTGCCAGATATCGTTTGGACAGTTGTTGCATGTCCTCTCGTGCTTCCCACACCCTGCCGTGCTCTCCTCGGATCAGTGAGGAGGAAGTTGAGTGTTCAAAGTCAAGTCGGACAGAGATAGTGTGAGGTGTCCCTGCCCATGTCAGTGGGTTGGAGCTACATGATTTTAAGGTCCTTTCCAACCCAAACCATTCTGTGTTCTATGATATTTGGAAATCCCCGCAGCTTGGGGAAAGGCGGGCTGGTTCCCCCTGTGGCAGGCAGCGTGTCAGCTTGGTAACATGGGATCGATGAGGCACAAGTCGGTGCCTTGCTGCCAGATCAGGAGCAGTCTTGGTTTTATTCACTGCTGTGTCTGAGGGCTCCAGGTGCTTCAAACTACATGGCTATAACTAATCTGGATTTAGCAGTCTGGTAAATAATAGTTTCACCCTTGATAGTGAAAGAGAAACTAAAGCTTTGTTGCCTGGCTGACGTGGCTGCAATGCTGGCTGGAACACCCTAGTTATGTACCCTGATAGAGCCCAGAGAAGCCTTGGCAAGACCTCTGTGAAATGCCCTAACTTGGTACCAGAAGATGCTACTGATGAGCTTTTAGGCTGAGATGGAATCATGAGTCAAATTAGCTTTGTAAATGCCCTGGACATTTCTTCTTGGGAAGATGTAGATGGACCAGAGTCCTTTACTTCTTGCTGCCCCTTTTAAAGCTCTCTAGTCCTTCTTTGCTGTAGAGCACCAAAGGCTAGGAGGGGTGTCAGGCTCTCAGGGAGAAAATGAAGGTGAGTTGACCATCTTTCTAGCGGGGGACAACAGAAGATAAGCTTTTAATTTACAGCAGAAAAGCAAATATTGTGGGATATTGAGGAAAGGCTCAGGAGATCAGCAGCGTTAGTGGGATGTCAGCTTGAGGGTCACCGATGGTGAAGGTTGCCAGGCTTGGTTGGAGGTTGGACACTGGTGACTTGGCTAGAGTCTGGGGACTTACTGAGCTGGTGTGGAGTTGTTGGGAGCTGATAAAGAGAGAATATCCCTGCAGCTGGTGCTTGGTGTGAAGAGCAGGGATCATCTTGGTAGAGGGTTGCTTGTTGAACTCTGAACCCCCATCAAGGTGGGGAGGGGAAAAACAGATCCTGCTAGATCTGTAGCTAAATAAAACTGGACAGTGGGAGTCTGCAGTTGGAGTTCCCCTGTGGAAAACACTCTTATGTTCTCCTGAAATAATTTGGTGAAGGTGTGAACAGAGTGACTGATGTCAACCTCCCCCATGCAGGTCTGAAAAGTTCCGCCTTCCAAGTCCAGATCTCTTCGGAACTTCTGTCCTTTCTGCACATCTCACTTGTGGATCTGATGAAAATTAGCCATCAGCTTCATTGCAGAAGAATTTTCTTTAATAAAGCTTATAATGTCATTTACCCAAAGCACTATAGGCGATAGGCCTGCTTTTTGAGCACAGAGCTATAAAAGTCTGTATTACTGATTAAAAATCAGTCCAAGTTCTTCAGTGCTCTGAGTTGCACAGGATTTTTATCTCAATAAAATTGGATGACTTCAGTAGGGTCTCTTGAAAAAGAAAGAAGAATGAAAGTTTTATGTGGGATCTGCCTGAGCACAGCCTCCTGTGTGGCTCTGAAGGGAAAGCATCAAGCCAAAGCTAAAAGGGAAAAAGTAACTCTGGGGACACTGGGTCTGGTCTTAAAGCTGTGTGAAAGGAAAGGGAGGGATGGGCAGGATGTGGTGCCCACTTCAAGGGGGAGAGCTCCAGCTGATGCCTCTTGGGAGTGTGTGTGCTGTAAAGCTGAGCTGAGGGGAAGGTGATGTGTGTGTCAGTGACTTTCATTTCTGGTTTTCTCTTCCGTGAGTGGTTGACCCCATGGAGAAGTCCTGTTGGGGACGGTCTTTTGTACTGTGGGGGTTTGATGGTAGTAGTCCAAAATGGTGCTACTTTGTAATGTTCATCAGACTGCTTTTGTTCTATGGAGAAATGAATAGGATTGCTGGATGAGCGTTGGATCAAAGAGGATCTCATCAGTGAACATGTATGTCAACAAGGATTCCTGGCAACCCAGTGGGTGTGATTTAGCACGTCTCTTCTTGGGTATATTAAGATTTGCTTTGGCTGGTGTTGTAATGCACTTGAGATTTAGGCTTGTTTTGCAGCTTTTGCCATTATAACCACAATTCTATTAAAGACTGGGAAAATCCAAACTGTTGCAGTTCCATTTGGAGGTTGCTGGGGTGTGTATGGGGACTGATCCTTTTGTGCTCATTGGAGGAGGGTTCAAACAAGAGAAGTGGGGATGTCCTGGCTGGGTGATCATGCAAAAGCCTCATCATCCAGCATAGGGCAGCAGGACTTACTGGAGCCACCACACAGCTCAGCCTGTGACACCAGCCAGGGACTGCAGCAGCCCCAACACTGCTCCCTCTGTGGTAGAGGATGGTCTTAGAAGGACGAAGAGGTTTAGGCTTCTCCTCCAGAGACCCCAGCAGAGCAGCACTGCCTGCTGTGAGAGCCTGAAGCGGCCTGAGCTGTGGACCATGTCCTGGCCTCCTCTGTTCAAAACCCATGTAGATGAGGCCCTCAGTGCCATGGGTTAGTGGTGGACTTGGCAGTCCTGGGGTAAAGGTTGGACTTGGTGGTCTTAAAGGCCTTTTCCAACCCAGCTGATTCTATGAAGAGCCACCAAACTGCCTACAACTGCCTCAGCTTCACCTTTACTACCCTCAAGAGCACCAGGGAGTAACAACTGGATGCATCATGCCAATAGGGAAGTCTCTGCCCTGATTGCATCTGTGGGGTTTTTCTGGGCTTACTTAGGAAGTATTTTGATGGTTTAATCAGAAATGCCCCCCTCTGCAGGAGAGCAGCGCAGGGCAAGCCAACGGCTGGCTCACGTGCATTAACATCGGCATTGCAGGACCACAGCTAAAACCTCCGCTGTTTTATCGGGCACCCTTGGGTGCAGCCTTGGGGGTACCTGGGTTGCAGCTGTGCTGCTGCTGGCTTTTAGTGAGCGTTGCCTGGGGGTGGAGCTGCTGAGGGATCAGGTTTGAAGTACAAAACAAGCCTCATTTGTGCTTTGTGGGGTAAAACCAATTTTACTGCAAGGAAACTATTTCTGAGTAACCCAAGCGCAAAGAGAACAACTTCGAGGGGAACTTTTTGGAAGGCCGATTTCTTCAGTGCCACGTCTCCCGGGTTTTATGCTTCACCAGTTCCCGTGTGGAAGGAACAAAACCTGACGGGATGAGTGCAAGAGGAGGGGAAAGTCATTCAAGACACACGACTGAGCACAGATGTCCTGCAAGAGAAGTGCAACCAAGTGAAAGAGCCAGGACACATCCAGTCAGGGCTCCCAACACCACGGAGCAGTCAGACGTGGCCTAACTCTTCTTACCTCTTCCCCTTCCATTTGCCAGCATTGCCAAGTCCTTCGTGCACGGGAAGGCGCGCGCAAGCAGAAATAATCCTCCAGTTTGTGTAAAAACTGCATTAACAATCGGCAAGAACCAAAGAGCAGGGGCTCTGTGCTCAGCTCTGCGACACCCAGCGCCTTCTGGGGCACGCTCACTGTCAGGATGGGGGCACGGACCCAGAGGTGGAGTGCAAGCTGGATCGTTTATTGCAAAGCCTACACGACATTTATATACTTCCAAGCAATTAGCCAAGCACATCTGTGTTTGCCTTGCGGTTACATCAGGTGAAAGCTCTATCTGATTTTCTTACTGACATCCTCTTGCCAGTTCCAACGTCCTTGTTCCTTGCCAGTTCCAACATCTTCCAAGTACCAGTCAGGGACGGGTCGCTCTTAATGGCCTGCTGTAGTTCCTCCTTCCCATGGCCTCTGGCAGTTTCGATACACTCCAACCCCCACAGCTCAGCTTTGCTTGAGTGCATGTGCATGAGCGAACCTCCTGGGTGTGGAAAGTAAGAGCATGGAGGGGCCCAGAGCGTGGCGGTGCCCACCCGTGAGCCCTGCAGGGACACCAGGTCTGGAGGTGCTGAAGTGCCCGGCACAGCGGCCCCTGCCACTGCAGCACGGGGCTGAGGAGACGGGGTCTGGAGGGCAGCTCTGCTGGCAAGGCAGGACATGGGTCTGGGCATGGAGGCGACTCGCTGCCTCCCTGCTGCATACAGAGGGCATGGGCTGAACCCCAGAGCGTGAGCAGCAGCTCAGGGAGGGGATCCTGCCCCTCTGCTGTGCTCTGGGGAGACCCCCCCTGCAGCCCTGATCCAGCTCTGGGGCAGCAGCACAAGAGGGACGTGGAGCTGTTGGAGCGAGGCCAGAGGAGGCCATGGAGATGCTGCGAGGGCTGGAGCAGCTCTGCTCTGGAGCCAGGCTGAGAGAGCTGGGCTGGGGCAGCCTGGACAAGAGAAGGCTCCTGAAGGGGAGACCTGAGAGCAGCTCCAGTGCCTGAAGGGGCTGCAGGAAAGCTGGAGAGGGGCTTGGGACAAGGGATGTAGGGACAGGCCAAGGGGAATGGCTTTAACCTGCCCGAGGGGAGACTGAGATGAGCTCTTAGGCAGAAGCTCTTCCCTGTGAGGGTGCTGAGGCGCTGGCACAGGGTGCCCAGAGAAGCTGTGGCTGCCCCATCCCTGGCAGTGTTCAAGGCCAGGTTGGACACAGGGGCTTGGAGCAAGGTGCTCTAGTGGAAGGTGTCCCTGCCTGTGGCAGGGTTGGAGGGGATCAGCCGCTGGCGCAAGGGGAGCCCGCGGGAGGGGTGAGAACCCGCAGGGCTCCAGCTCCCAGTGCCCAGCACCGGAGGGAGGGGGGGGGCGGACGGACCCCAGGGGCTTCCTCCAGCGCCCGTCCCGCGGTTCCCGGCACCGCCCCGCAGGGCTCCTCCCGCCGCCGCCATGTTCCGGGGCCGCAGCGCTTGGTTCTCGCAGAGCGTCAGCCCCGGCCCGCGGGAGCTGTGGGGTGAGAGCCCGGGGATGGAGCTGACACAGCCTCGGTGGGGCAGAGCAATGGGGCACAGCCCTGCACCCTTCAGTGGGGCAAAGCAATGGGGCACAGCCCCTGCACCCCTCGGTGGGGCAGAGCAATGGGGCAGAGCAATGGGGCACAGCCCCTGCACCCTTCAGTGGGGCAGAGCAATGGGGCACAGCCCTGCACCCTTTGGTGGGGCAGAGCAATGGGGCACAGCCCCTGCACCCTTCAGTGGGGCAGAGCAATGGGGCACAGCCCCTGCACCCCTTGGTGGGGCAGAGCAATGGGGCACAGCCCTGCACCCCTCATCCCAGCCCCGTCACCCCTCCGTAGGCAGAGCTATGGGGCACAGCCCTGCACCCCTCAGTGATCACCCCTCAGACCATGGTGCCCCCACGCTGAGGAAAAGCCCAGAAGAGTCCTCAGTGGGGCAGTGGGAGACCCAGAGCCATGGGGGGGGGGGCACACAACACACTGCGGGGCCCAGCTCTGCCGTCCCCATCCCGTGTCACCGGAGCTGGGCCCCGTTGGGTGCCCAGCTCCCTGCTCTGTGCTCCTGTCCGCAGCGGCCGGTGGCGGGGGCTGCGCCCGCTGGCAGGATGCTGAGTACCTGTTCAGCAGCGACGCCGCGCACCCGGACACCCGCAGGTGAGCTGTGTGCCCCCCGTGTCACCCCCGTGTCCCCCCTCTGCCAGCAGCACCCGCCTGGCTCAGGACATGCCTGCGGCCCCGTCGACCCTCTCCATGCGATGTCCGTGCGGAGCAGGTCGATGGAGGTGGATACACCGCATTCAAGGTGTTTAAGGGATGGTGACATCCTTGGTTTAGCGGTGGCCTTGGCTGTGCTGGGGAACGGTTGGACTTGATGATCCTAAAGACCCTTTCCAACCTCATTGATTCCATGATCCTGATCGTTTAATATATATTCTATGATCCTTTAAAAGCCAGGCTGGTGGTTTTAAAGCAACTGGTACACATCAGTGGGATTCTGCTGCTTAATAGGGTCTGAAAACTCACCCCCACACTAAACTGGAGCTACAGAAACCCAAAAACAACAGCAAAACCTATCCATGCATCAGGCTGGTTTAACGATGCCGAGTGAATTAAACTGATGATGCTGGTTTTGTCACTACCTTTGAGTTTATCTACTGGAAAAGTTGGGGTCTAACACAGAGGTGACACCATCCCCAAGGAAGGAAGCTGAAAAGCTTCAGAGTTGACTCTGAAAGCAAAGCATGGAGGTAAACGTGGCTGGAAAACCGACGAACTGCTGTTTTCCTTCAGCTTGCTTAATATAAAAGAATGAGAGAGCTCAAGAACATTTGTACAAATACAAGGAAAGGCTTCTCAGGGTCTTCCTCCAGCTGGTGAATCACAGAATCCCAGGATAGTTTGCATTGAAAGGGACCTTAAAGCTCCTCCAGCTCCAACCCCTGCCACGGGCAGGGACCCCTTCCACTAGAGCAGCTTGCTCCCAGGCCCTGTGTCCAACCTGGCCTTGAACACTGCCAGGGATGGGGCAGCCACAGCTTCTCTGGGCACCCTGTGCCAGCGCCTCAGCACCCTCACAGGGAAGAACTTCCCCTGTTTCAGTTTGAACCCATCACCCCTTGTCCTATCACTACAGTTCCTGAGGAATCTTTATATATATTCAATATCATGTAAATATATTTATGTGGAAGGGACCTGCAATGTTTCCTTGCAGTGCTTTGCAGCAGGCTCTGCTAGGCTGGACTAAGAAGCTGCCTTTAACTGCTTTAAATTGCTTAAACCTGTCTTAGATTTTTGTAATCCTCAGCCAACCATTCCAGCTGCAGAAGGGGAATCCCAAGAAACCCTGAGCAAAGACCTTTCTTCTGGCACAGCATCTTGTTGGACTGGGTTGTTCAACCAGGAGAATTTACATATCATTATATATATAATATATATATTCAATGTATTTATAGGCATCACAGAAACATGGTGGGATGGTTCCTATGACTGGAGTGTTGGAATAGAAGATTACAGGCTCTTTAGAGGCCTGGCAGGTGGGGAAGGGGAGTTGCCCTTTATGTTAGGGATAGGCTGCAGAGTATGGAACTCTGTCTGGGGACAGGTGAGCAGTTAACAGAGAGTTTGTGGGTCAGGGTTAAAGGGAATATAGCTATGGGAGACATTACTGTGGGGATCTGTTACAGACCGCCTGATCAAGGAGAACCTACGGATGAAGCACTCTATAGACAGATAGGAAAAGCCTCACGCTCACAGGCCCTTGTTCTCATGAGTGACGTCAACCACCCTGACATCTGTTGGAAGGACGGTACGGCCCAGCACAAGCAATCCAGGAGGTTCCTCGATTGTATGGAAGACAACTTCCTTCTGCAAGTAATAGAGGAGCCGAGAAGAAGAGGTGCCATGCTTGACCTCATGCTCACCAACAGGGGAGGGCTCTTTGGAAATGTGACTCTCCAAGGCAGCCTTGGATGCAGCGATCATGAGATGGTCAAATTTGAGATCCTCAGGACAGTGAAGAGAGCGTGCAGCAAGCTCACTGCCCTGGACTTCAAAAGAGCAGACTTTGGCCTCTTCAGGAACCTGCTTCAGAAGGTTCCATGGGATACAGCCCTAGAGGGCAGGGGGGCCCAAGACTGTTGGTTGACATTCAAGGATCACCTGCTACAAGCTCAGGAGTGTTGCATCCCAACCAGAAGGAAGTGCAGCAGGAGGGCCAGGAGACCTCATTGGATGGATAAGGAGCTCCTGAGGAAATTTAGAGGGACAAAAGAGGCTTATAAAAGGTGGAAGCAAGGACAAGTGGCCTGGGAAGAGTACAGGGGTGTTGTCCAGGAAGCTAGGGACCAGGTTAGGAAAGCTAAGGCCCAGTTAGAATTAAACTTGGCTAGGGATGTTAAGGATAACAGGAAGGGATTCCTTAGGTACGTAGCAAATAAAAGACAGACTAGGGACAACGTAGGCCCCCTCCTGAGGCTCTCAGGAGAACTGGCTACACAGGATTTGGAGAAGGCTGAGGTTCTGAATGACTTCTTTGCCTCAATCTTCACTGGCAAATGCTCCGACCACACCACCCAAGTCTTGGAAGGCAGATGTGAGAATGAAGACCTTGGGCCCACTGTAGGAGAGGAGCTGGTTCGAGACCATCTTAAGAACCTGAAAGTGCACAAGTCCATGGGACCTGATGAGATCCATCCACGGGTCCTGAAGGAGCTGGTGAATGAAGTTGTGAAGCCGCTGGCCATCACATTTGAGAAATCATGGCAGTCAGGTGAAGTTCCCGATGACTGGAAAAAGGGAAATATAACCCCCATTTTGAAGAAGGGGAAAATGGATGACCCGGGGAATTACAGAGCAGTCAGTCTCACCTCTGTGCCTGGCAAAATCTTGGAGCAGATTCTCCTGGAAGGCATGCTAAGGCACATGAAAATCAACAAGGTGCTTGGTGACAGCCAGCATGGCCTCACTAAGGGGAAATCCTGCCTGACCAATTTGGTGGCCTTCTATAATGGGGCTAAAAGAACTGATGGACAGGGGTAGAGCAGTTGATGTCATCTACCTGGACTTGTGCAAAGCATTTGACACTGTCCCACACAACATCCTTGTCTCTAAATTGGAGAGACATCAATTTGATGGATGGACCACTCGGTGGATAAAGAACTGGCTGGATGGCCACACACAAAGAGTTGTGGTCAATGGCTCAATGTCCAGCTGGAGACCAGTAACGAGTGGGGTCCCTCAGGGATCGGTGTTGGGACCGGTCTTGTTCAACATCTTTGTCGCTGCCATGGACAGTGGGATTGAGCGCGCCCTCAGCAAGTTTGCCGATGACACCGAGCTGTGTGGTTCGGTTGATACCCTGGAGGGAAGGAATGCCATCCAGAGGGACCTCGACACGCTTGTGAGGTGGGCTGATGCCAACCTCATGAAGTTTAACCATGCCAAGTGCAAGGTCCTACACCTGGGTGGGAGCAATCCCAGGCACAGCTACAGGTTGGGCAGAGAAGAGATTCAGAGCAGCCCAAGGAGAAGGACTTGGAGGTGTTGGTCAATGAGAAAATGAACATGAGCCGGCTTCAGTGTGTGCTCACAGCCCAGAAAGCAACCGTATCCTGGGCTGCATCCAAAGGAGCGTGACCAGCAGGTCGAAGGAGGTGATCCTGCCCCTTTACTCTGCTCTTGTGAGACCTCACCTGGAGCATTGTGTGCAGTTCTGGTGTCCTCAACATAAAAAGGACATGGAACTGTTGGAACAAGTCCAGAGGAGGCCACGAGGATGATCAGGGGCTGGAGCACCTCCTGTATGAAGACAGGATGAGAAAGTTGGGGCTGTTGAGCCTGGAAAAGAGAAGCTGCGTGGAGACCTCAGAGCAGCTTCCAGTGTCTGAAGGGGGACTATAGGGATGCTGGGGAGGGACTCTTCATTAGGGACTGTAGTGATAGGGCAAGGGGTAAGGGGTTCAAACTTAAAGGGGAAATTTAGATTGGATATAAGGAAGAAGTTCTTTACTGTGAGGGTGGTGAGGCACTGGAATGGGTTGCCCAGGGAAGTTGTAGATGCTCCATCCCTGGCAGTGTTCAAGGCCAGGTTGGACAGAGCCTTGGGTGACATGGTTCAGTGTGAGGTGTCCCTGCCCATGGCAGGGGGTTGGAACTGGATGATCTTAAGGTCCTTTCCAACCCTAACTATTCTATGATTCTATGATTATTTCTTGGAAAAAAAAGTGTACCATTATCCATACCCTTAAAACCAGCAAACAGCATTTAATTCAGCTCTAAGGAGGACAGTGAGTGCTTAAGCATCCTCCACCCTCACCTCTCTGCACTGTTGCTGGTTGCTGCTCTTTGGGGACTGCAGCAGAGTCAAGAATGAATAAAGAAAACCCACGTTTTCCCCCTCCCCAAAGAACCAGCCTCATGTTGAGTGCAGAGCGGTGCCACTGAGTCCCACATTAAAAGATGGTTTTATCTGCTCCTCGATGCCCTTCCTCCAGGCTGCTCTCATGAGGCGGCGGCAGCCAGGATCGTGTTGTCTCGGAGTTAGAGACTTACAGAACATGAGGTGCTGTTGTCAGTTGTAATGACAAGGTTCCCCTTAAACTTTTGGGGGTTCTAGGTGTGCTTTTGGGTTTTGTGCCAGGTTTCCCTTTGGAAACCAGCTGTCTTTTTCTCTTCCAGAATACATGAGAGCCTCAATTACTTGGAGGGCAGAGCCACGGTCTTCCACTCCTCTTACCTCTCTGCATGGGCCAACACCAGTGCGGAAGAGAAGACGTCAGTGGCTCTGGGCCACTTTGTCCTGCCACCCGCTTGCCTGCAAGAAGGTTGCGGGGAGGGAACCATCAGGGTTTTGCTCCCCTGGGGGTTCCCCCATAAGCACAATCTTTTGGTGGTGTAAAACAGAAACTCCAGTTACTTCTGTAGATGGGAATTTCCTTCTGCTGGGAGTGACTGTTCCTCCACAGAGGCAGAGGACACTCAGTCTGTTAATCATAGAATCCCAGACTGGTTTGGGTTGAAGGGACCTTAAAGCTCATCCAGTCCCAACCCCTGCCACGGGCAGGGACCCCTTCCACTAGAGCAGCTTGCTCCAAGCCCCTGTGTCCAACCTGGCCTTGAACACTGCCAGGGATGGGGCAGCCACAGCTTCTCTGGGCACCCTGTGCCAGCGCCTCAGCACCCTCACAGGGAAGAGCTTCTGCCTAAGAGCTCATCTCAGTCTCCCCTCTGGCAGGTTAAAGCCATTCCCCTTGGCCTGTCCCTACATCCCTTGTCCCAAGCCCTTCTCCAGGTTTCCTGCAGCCCCTTCAGGCACTGGAGCTGCTCTCAGGTCTCCCCTTCAGGAGCCTTCTCTTGTCCAGGCTGCCCCAGCCCAGCTCTCTCAGCCTGGCTCCAGAGCAGAGCTGCTCCAGCCCCCGCAGCATCTCCATGGCCTCCTCTGGCCTCGCTCCAACAGCTCCACGTCCCTCTTGTGCTGCTGCCCCAGAGCTGGATCAGGGCTGCAGGGGGGGTCTCCCCAGATCACAGCAGAGGGGCAGGATCCCCTCCCTGAGTTGCTGCTCACGCTCTGGGGGTGCAGCCCAGCACATGGGTGGGGGTGGTTCTGGGCTCAGGCACACACTGAAGCTGGGTCATGGTGTGCTTCTCATTACCCAACACCCCCAAGTCTGTCTCCTCAGGCTGCTCCATCCAGTCTCCCCCAGCCTGTGCTTGTGTTTGGGATTGCCCTGACCCAGGGGCAGGACCTTGCACTTGGCCTGATTGAACTCCATGAGGTTCTCATGGTCCCACCTCTCCAGCCTGTCCAAGTCCCATCCCTTTTCTCCAGCGTGTCAACTGCATCGCACAGCTTGGTGCCATCAGCAAACGTGCTGGGGGTGCTCAGTCTTACTGCCCCTGTCACTGACTGGTCCCAGTACGGCTCCCTGAGGGACACCACTCTTCACTGCTCCCCACACGGACATGGAGCTGTTCTGTTGCGGCGCTGTGCAGTGAGCTCCTGCCTGGGCTCCTGAGTGCCTTTGCCCGTGCCTGCGAGGGGCCGGGGCTTGCACAGGCAGCAGCCGCCTCCCCGTCCTCACTGATGCTCTCACTGTCATTTATCTTTTCGTTCACGGCAGAAATCAGAAGGCAGATCGGTTGTTTTATCTGGGAGCAGGCGGACGATTCACGGGTAAGATGAGAAATTGCTGCCAAGGGTGTAGCTTAAATAAACCAGTGGGTGTATGAGCTTCAGAGAGCCTGGTTTTCACCCAGCCCCTCAGCCGAAACATGGGATCATATCCTGCGCTTGCTGCGGCAGGTGTGTCCGGCCCAACGTGACATCCCAGGGGACAGCACCAAGAGTGTGGGATGTGCAGGAGGGTTTCCTCCCTCATCCAGAGATGTCCAGCACATCTTTCTGGGAATGCTGATGGCAGAGGTCTGAGCTCAGCCCTTCGTGTGGCAATTCCCGTCCCTGTGTAGCTCCGAGGCGCTGCCGCTCTCTCTCAAAGCAGCTCCTCAGTTCTTTTGAAGCAAAAATGTGTTTAGTTTTAAACTATTCCACATTATGAGATCACGAGTCCTAACCCCCCTGTGCAGGGCCTGTGGGGCTGCTGCTGTGCCCCATCCCAACACAGCTTTAACTCCATTCGGTGTCAATGCTCGCAGCGCAACAGGAATCTGACGGACAGACCCGAGGCAGCGGGAACAGGCGGGGAGGAGGAGGAGGAGGAGCATGTGCTAGACCTGATGCAAAGGTATTTTCCTGCCCTCAGTAGTTGGATTTGGGGCCCCCTCCCCGAAATCTAGAGAGCCACAAAGAACACACCAGATTTTTTCCCCTTTGATACAGCAGTGAAGAAGAAACAGACCCCACAGCACCTGAAGGGGAATGTCCACACTGTGTCCTGCATGAGTACCCAACAAATAACATGGTGACAGGTAATGTTCTGTGATGGGGGGAAAGTATCACAGAATCAGGGATTGGTTTGGGTTGGAAAGGACCTTAAGACTATCCAGTTCCAACCCCCTGCCATGGCCAGAGATGCCTCACACTAGAAATACCCCTGAAAACTGGGAATATCCCTGAAAATGGTTGCGGATGAAGCAGGGACCCTGGTGTTGCCAGTACTGACAGCAGCGGAACTGCTGAGGGTGCAGGTAGCTCCACTCCCTTCCCGTTTCCTTGGGGAGGGGGATGGCTCTCCCAGTACTTCCTCTCCAGCAGTATCTCCTCCAAAGAGTTCCCTTTGCAGGCTACGCCTCCGCTCGGGACATGAAGAAGTACGTTGGGGAGCTCCATGATTTCATTCCTGGCACCTTGGGCTACGAGGCATATTGGGTTAAACAAAAGATCAAGACCCGAATGAAGAGGAAATTGTAAGTCAGAGGTGGCTGTTCATGTCAAGAACTCCAGTTAAGAGCTGCCAGAGGTACCAGTTGTGTTTGGAATGTCATTCCCATGGTTAAACAGCAGGGATGCCTCCTTGCTCACTCCCTCCTGTGGTTATTTCACCTGTCAGTCTGTTCTTTCTGTGTCTGGTGGTTCTGAACTGTCCACCTGCAAATCCTCCACACCAGGCAGGAGGTTTTTATCAGTTATCCTGCCTGCCTTACCCTGCCTGCAGCCCCACATGCTCAGGGTGTGTCAATACCCGGCTTCAGTTACTGGCAGCAGGTTCTTCTCTTTACCTGTTTAAGACAGATTTCACAGCAAACTTAAATACAGACATTTCTCCCCCAAACACAACCCCTTTGTCTTTTTATATGTACTGGGGGGGGTTAAGACATGGCTGCAAACACACCTTCACTACAACACTAGCTTCCCTTGTTGCGCCCACCCTGCCCACAGTCCTGGTGCTAGAGACCTGTCTGTAGGTCTCCAAACGCAAAGCCTCTGCAAAGTGTGTGTGTGTGTGTGAGTGAAACCCCAAACTCTTCCATGCCTTTTGTACCCTGGGGAAGTGTTGGAATGGAGCATCTTACCAAGGGAAGGACAGCACAAGCCTCAGCAGGGCCCACACAGGGGAGCTGCCGCCCTGGCCACAGTGCTCTGTTCAGCCCAGTTCACTCCCCTCACAAAGATCCCATGAGACTTTTTTCCTTTCATTTAAGCACTTAAAAGCATACAGCATGGTTTGTGAATTGTGAAAAGCAATTCCGGCACAGCACAACACAACACAACACCGTGTCCGTTCCGAGGCGGCACAGACAAACCCTGGGGCACTGAGGGTGAGGAGCTCTGGGAAGCTCCTGAGGAGCCACCAGGGTTGTCCTCTCCCAGGAGCAGGAGAGCCTGTGAAGGAACAACTCTGCACCTCAAACAGCCAAGAAAGAACCCAAAAAGGTGCTGGCAAACACAGAGGTGTTGAGTCCTGCTCACCCAGACACCCGTATTAGAGACATGGCATCCTGAGGAACCAGCCCTCCCTCCGCATCCCGGGGAACGCAGGCTTCCAGAGACCAGGCAGGGTGGTTTTCCCATGTTTATTGGAAAAGTGGCACACAGCGACCGACT
The DNA here is from genome assembly GCF_034315485.1 of Pezoporus occidentalis. Lineage (NCBI taxonomy): Eukaryota > Metazoa > Chordata > Aves > Psittaciformes > Psittacidae > Pezoporus > Pezoporus occidentalis. The sequence continues at coordinate 199,137 of NW_026913415.1, forward strand.
CAGAGCGCTCCTCGGGGCGTTTTGAAGTTCATCCCCACTGTGGGCTGCGTCACCTGCAGGTTGGACAGGCTGCCAAAGTCCTGGAAAACAGGGGTTGGGATCAGTGACACGGCCCTGTCTCCATCCGTGTCCAACCCCACCGGCAAGAGCACAGCGTGAATGTGCTGTGGGAGCACAAAGGGTGGATTCCTGTCTCCACAAGAAGGGGAGGTGACCACCGCCACCCTGGAAATCAGCTGGTCGTTCCACCCACGCTCACCTTCACCCAGCAAGAGCTGAGGAGGAGGCCATGGGGTCAGCACCATGGGGTGCTGTGGGAGGAGCGAAGGGAAGGAGCACACCCACCCTTGCTGGCAGGGGCCTGGAAAAGCCACGATCCCACCCCCTGCCTGCCTGCATGTCCCAGGGCAGGGGAACCACTCACCAGGAGCTTCAGCATTTCCTTGGTGTCTGGGTCCACTTCGATGATCTCCTGGTCGAGGGCAGAGACCTGGGGACAGAGGAGACATAGATGCAGTGTGATGAGGCCCCACAGCCATGTCCCTGTTGCCACCAGGGTGTCCCCACACGCCCACCCTGATCCTTGTCCCACCACAACAAAGATCTCACTGCCTGTCATGGGGAAGGGCTCCAGCAACAGCAGGAGCCAGAAGGAGCCCATGTAGTCCAGCTCTCCTGCCAAAACACCGAGAGGCCACCCAGCAGCAGAGCTCCCGGCACAGGGGAAGAGCCTCTTTTACAGCTCTTCTTTGGCAGGCCAAGGCCCAGCCTGCTCCACACCAACGCTGCGGAGCCAGAGTCAGGTCCACAACTGCACCGGTCCTGGTGGTCACCACTGACACTTGCACTTGTCCTGTGACACAAAGCTGGGCTGGAGCCGGACCCCAGCAGTGCCAAACAGCTACAGCGAGTGACCACCGTGGCTGTCCCACCCCAAGGACCTGAGGTCTCCTGCTCTTTAATCCCTGAGCTATCTCCTGTAAGCCCCTCACCCATCTCCACATGCTTCCTTCCCCAAAAGGCTGCATCACACCACTGTTTTCCTAAGAAACCACAAACAACTCAGGTTCAGCTGCATCACCAGCCATAGCATGGACCCTGCCTGGGGTCCCGCCAGCCGGGGCCTCTCCCACCAGCACCATCCTGTCCTGCCTCCCACACTTAGCTGGAAGGTCTCTGTGCAGGTGCTGCCAGCGTTCCACACACTGTTTATAGCCACAGGGAGTCAACCAGGCCCCAGTCTCTTGTGGAGCGGTGTCGCCTGCCCCTGGAGCAGATCTCCAAGGGGGAGGCAGCACCACACTGCCGTGACACCCCACCTTCATCCATCTTCCTCCCAGACCCTCACTGAAAACAACCTTCACATAAGCAGTCCCCAACAGTGGCAGTTCGGAAGCACCGAGGTGACAGGACTGAGCGTCTGGGGCAGCACAGAACCCAGCAGCTCCACTGGAAGCTGATCAGGAAGAGCTGGAAGAGGGGCTCCGTGCCATGGCTGAAAGGTTTGGGTGCAATGGGACTGAACACATTGAACAGGGAAACACTTTTGGAGCTCCTCTCCCAGCACCATCAGCAACAGGGCCACGGGCAGATCCTGACCCCTCGTGAGTGCAGGTTTCACCCATCCCCTCTTTGCAACCGCATCTGCTGTAGCAGGTTTAAGACGCTCTGACACATCCTCCCACACCCCCACAAGTGATTTTTTCCCTTATATTAAGTTAGTAAAGCTGAGGACCGCTTGCTGATCATCACTTGCTGACCAGCGACAAGAGTCACAACGCAGGAACGTCACCGCCCTCCGCAGCCCGGGCAGCAGCTCTGGAGGAAGCACCAGACACGAGGCCAGGATCCGCCTCGGCCCCTCCTGACCCCAACCCTCCTCAGCCCATCCCAGCCGGAGCTGCGTTTCAGTGCAACCTGGGGCCGCTGACAGGGACCCCTCAGGGTGGGGTGACGAGACACCGCCGCAGCCGGAGCCTCACCTCGGGGACGTAGTTGTCCCTCCTCTCCCTCTCCTCCTCCTGCAGTTTGATGGAGATGCCCCGCACGGGTCCCCTCTGGATGCGCTTCATGAGGTGGGTGACATACCTGCGGGGCACACACGGGACATCACGCTCCCAAACCCCGGGCAGGGCAGGGCTGAGCTGTGCTCGCCCCCGACGCTCCCCCCCTCCCCAGCGGAGGGCAGTGAGGGGCAGGGCAGTGTCCGGCAGCAACAGGGCCCGCGGGGACGCGGCCCCGCAGACACGGGGGAGCCGCCGCCGTTGCTCTCCCTGCACTATCGATGGCCGGGCCACGGGGAGGCCGCGGTCACTTTCGATGCAGGTGCCCGGTGCGCCCGCCCCGCCTCACCCCGCGATCTTGTTGCGCAGCTTCTTGCTGGGGATGATGGCGATCTCCTCGCACACGCGCTTGTTGGTGTGGAAGTCGTTCCCCAGCCGCGTGTAGTACTTCTCGATGATCACCCGCGCCGCCTTCTTCACCGTCTTCGTCCGGACGCGTCCCTGGGCGGCGGGGGGGGGGGAGGCAAGGAAACACCGCTCAGGCGCCGCCGGACCCCGCGGCTCCCCCCGGCCCGCAGCCCCTCAGCAACGCCCCGGCCCTGCGCTCCCTCCCGGGGCCCATCCCCGCTCCCTGCAGCCCCTCGGCGCCGCGGATGGCGGCGGATGGCGGCGCTCCCGGCCCGCACTCACCATGTCGGCGGCGGCCGCGGAAAGAGAGCGAAGGCTGACGGGAGGGCGCGGGGCCGCCGGGAACTCACAGCGCCCCCATGCGGCTCGGAGGCCTCCTGTGAGGGGCGGGGCTCCAGGGGCTCGGCTGAGGCTCCGCCCCCCCCGGGTCCTAGCGCCCGGAGCCAGCGCCGGCCGCGGCTGAGGAGCGCCGGGGGAAGGTGAGGAAGGGGCTCCGGGGAGCGGCGGGCGGCCCATGGCCAGCGCGGCAGGACACAGAGCGCCACACACAGCACCCGAGAGGGGTGCTGGGCCCCTGCGAGCATCACAGCCTCAGAGGATGAGGGGACAGCGCCCTGGGGCGGGTGCAGACGGAAGGGTGGGGGGCGGGAGGAAAGAGCCCCAAGTCCTGTCTCCCCCCAAAGGCACAGGACAGCCAGGGTGCCCCTGCATATAAGGACCCCGCTGCCCTTGCCCCATCGCCCAGCCATGTGGCATGGCACGGGATAGCATCATTACCCTCATTAACTTCAGGAGAGCCCCAGCTTCTTCTGCAAAGTAGATGAGAAGGCCTTTGGCTCAAGACCTTTGGTAAGTGGCAGGGCAGGGGACACTCCATCATGGTAGGGGCGGGCAGGATGGCTCAGAGACACAGTGAAGGGCATGCAGTGAAAGGATACGGGGGGGCAGCAGGGAGGCAGCAGTGGGTGTGGGGACACAGCAGGAAGCTGTGGTGCCATGAGGGATGCCGCAGCAGGGCTGAGCCATGGCCCCTTTTAGAGCCTGAGTCTGTCAGTGAGGACAGCAGGGAAAGTAGGAGGAAGGCAGCGAGGAGCAAGCTGAGGACAAGGAGGAGGAAGAAAAAAAAAGAGGCTGAAGAGAAAGGAGAAGGAAGGCTCCCAGAAGGTAGCCCCGGGCAGCACATGCAGATAGCCCCTGGGAAAGTGGGGTGCCCCAGAGAAACCCCTACCTGCCCTGAGCCAGGCTTTCCCAAATCACCTACAGCATCCATACATGTCCCCCAGCAAGGGCCAAAGACCGCGCGGGGTTCCCACCCCTGGTGCACCCAAGGAGGACAACAAAGGTGGATTTTTTTTTGCTGCAACGTGTTTATTATGTGCCAAAAACTACACCACAGCTTACTCCACGCGTCTGTAGGAGAGTGCAGTCTTGCCTGCGTATACTACAATGAGGTAGAGACTTCACACACAGCTTCACAAAACCCCACAAAGAGCAGCTGGGATATGCAACAATGCAACATCAGCTCAGCAGGAAAAGAGAAAACAAAACCAAAAACACAACGGAAGAGGGAGAAATTATGACACTGGTTCTTTGGCACACAGCTTCCAATAGAGGGGAAAGTAAAAAACATAATAAATCAAAATCATAATGAAAGGGTCAAATCCCAGCAGCAGCAGCAGCATTTCAGTCGACTGCACCTTAACTCCGTACATTTCGTCAAGGAAGGGAAAAAGAACTCGTCCCCTCTAAGAGAAAGGGCTCATGCGAACCTCCATCCGTGCTCCGACACGCAGCCCTTGTGTAGCTCGGTACAAAAGAAAAAGGTTTAAGTCCTGTGACTTGGTGTGATTAAAAACCTCTATCAACCCCCCGTAAGTGCAACTTAAAAAAAGTGCAACAAACTATTTAAAACTATATACAGCAGCTCAGAGATCCGTTATCCGGTCCAGTTTCAAACCCCAAAAAGAAAGGAACACAAAAACCAAGCCTGTCCTGTTGCAAACCCCTCGATTCACAACCTTCCGCCAGCAGCCCCCAGACACAAATTGCAATAATGTTAAAAGCTGCCAGGAAAGAAAAAAATCTCTCGTTTCAAACGACTTAAAAACTGTTTTTAAGAGTGTAAAAAGGAACTGGTAAAAACCCTCGAGCGTAAAATATGAAATATGATTTGGTTTTAAATGAAGAGCAAAGTCTCCTTGTTGTTACAGTAAAAAACGCCAGCTGAACATCCAGTTTATGCCGTTCAGGTGGGGGTTAAATGAATGGAAAGGCACTGTATGGCAACTGCAAAGAAATGGAGCCAATGAGACCTGCATCATCACCACCAGTATTGCAAGGAATGTAAAAAAGCGCCTTTAATAAATAAAAATCCTCGGAGAAGGCGGGAACACCTCCGCAACACGTGGCCCTTGGAATTAGGTTGCTTTTTTTTTTTTGCTTCTCATCAGCAAACTAGGAACCAAAGTCTGGGAACTGCAGAATCACTTGAGGGGCGCTCCTCCCCCTCAAAAACACCCCCAAACAAACCCCAACAAAATTCACTGTGCATTAGTGCAGAAACAAAAAGACCAGCAAGTGCAAACATGAATGTAAGATTATTGGTTTCTCCCCCCCTCCCCGTTAGTCCTCAGGAAGCACGTTCCCAGCCTGGGTCTGGCACCAGCATCGTGCGCTCTCCGCTCGGCGGGTTAACAAAGGACTTTCTCCTGCGCCTGCGGCGGCCCCCGAGGCCCCGGCGGCCCCTTTAGCTGGAGTCTCTGTTCTTCTGGTTGCGCATCAGCGGGCGGTGGTGACGCAGGACCTCCATGGAGTGCTGCCAGTGCCAGCAGGAGCGGCAGAAGTACTTGAAGCAGATCTGGGGGTAGAGCAGAGGGGCAGCGTCCTAGGGCTGGGAAATGGCACCGTCCCGCTGGCGAAGCGGCATCACCCTCCTGCCCTCCCTGGTTTTGCAGCCCTCATCTTTGAGGCAGAGGGAGGGAATTCTGGCCACCAAGATCCCAGCGTGGCCCTTTTTGACAATGGGGATCTGTGCACTTGCAGGCGGCTGCTGCCTGGCTCACAGTACCCCTGCTGCCAGCTCCCATCCTGACTCCATGAGAAGCCACTGGACCCTGGCAAAGCTCCTTTGCCAGAGGTCAGCCAGAGTCCCCTGGGACCAAATGCAGGGTGATGGCACTTCCAGCTCATCACAGTAGCAGCACCACCCCATGGGACCTCCTCCTCCTCAAGGAACACACCCATTCCCCCAGAAGTGCAGCAGCTGAGCAGGAAAAGCCTCACCTGGTCTCTGCAGAAGAAGGGGCCGGGCTGGGTGCTGCAGACTTGGCACATGGAGTCCTCCAGGTATGGGTCAATCTGAACCTGCAGCAGTAGAACAGGCAGCGGGCATGAAGCAGTGCTGGGGGCACCCCAAATCCTCACAGCACCCTTCACTGCTGCCTCCATGGGCAGGCTCTGTGGGTCACAGTGCTCCCAGGCCCAGCACCCACCCCACAGACACGGCTCCACAGATGCTCCATCAGCCCCACTCACCTTCTTAGTAAACTTGGTGGTTTTGATCTCTACGAACGCAGCGGTCACAGCCTTCAGGTAACTGCGCTGGTTGTTGAAGGTGACACGGCCAGACCCTGCAAGACAGACCGACCATGAGTGTTAGACTGACCTGGCACTTGTGACAGGAGCTGGTGGAGGCTGGGGGGAGCTACTGCTCCACAGTGCCCAGTCACCCGCAGCTTCCAAGGGAGACCACATCCAAAGCCTCACGGCTGCGCCTGCCTCCTTTCCCAGGCAGCCACAGCAGCACAGCAGGGAGCTGAGAGGAGCAAAGCTTCTCCATGAACACCTCTGGGCTGCTGTGACCCGAGCTTGCAGGCGGCAGCGGCCGGGCAGCAGTGGGAGGCTCGGGGGCAGTGCAGCAGCAGCAGGAGGCTCCACACCTGCACCTGAAGGAAGCCGGGGCCCAGACAGCTCAGCAGCTTTAAGCCTCCCACTCATCGCCAGCCAGGCGCTTCGCAGCTTCCCTCCCTGACAGTCAGCAGCATTCCTGCACCACTCGCTTCCAGCCAAGTTTTGTTAAGCTCCAGGAAAGCATACCCATGCTTACCTATGTGTTTTAGTGTAAGGGAAGCTCTGGCTGTTACACTACCCAGACTGTCAGCAGACAGCTAAAACCAGAGCAAAGCCTTACCCAGGACTCATCTACTCTTCTCCTGCAGCACCACAAGGCTGGAGGGCCCAGTGCCAGCTCAGCATCACTGCTGTGAACAAGGGGATCTTTTTTTCAGCGGGATCAAGTCCACCTCCTTAGCAGGACCTCCAAAAGCTGTCTGGGCAACTGCCATCAGGGGCAGATCTCACCCACCTGAAGGAGCACCCTGAGCTCTGCATGAAGCTCCGTGTTAAGTCCTGCTCTAGGAGCCCACAGTACCAGCACAGGGCAGGTTAGAGTGCAGGACTTCATCCATGACCATCCCAAGGATCTACTTAGCCTCACACATCCAACCCCCTAGGACTGCCCTCCCCCAGAGCCACTTCAGTGGCAATGCACTGCAGCACCATGGCACATCCAAAACCCAAGCCTTGACCTGAAAAGCCTGAAAGGACAGCAATGAGCAAACAGCAGCTCTGCAAACCCCAACATTGCTCCTGCCTGGCAGCACACGGGAGACTCACCATGACACCGAGGGCCTTGTCTCCACTGTGTGTGTACACTTGCAGGGACATTGACTGCAGCCCTGCCCTGGGCAGCCTGTTCCAATGCCTGAGCACCCTTTGGGGAAGGAATTGTTCCTCAGAGCCTTCTAAATCTCCCCTGGTGCAGTTTCCCCTTAATCACTTATCTGTGAGAAGAGTTTGTCTTCCTCCCACTGCTCTCGCTCTTGTTTCTACTGGAGAACTGCCTGGGGGCAGTGAGGCAATGATCTAAAAGCTTCCAGTTCCCAGGAGTGTTGGCTTTGCTGGCCTTGCTGGCCCTCCCAAGCTTCATCTTACCTCCCCATGGCTGGCAGGCAAGGAGCATTGCCTCTGGAAGAGGCTGGCTAGAAGTCTCCTCCTAGAGCGAGCACTGGTAGAGCCTGGCACCCTGGGCAGTCCTCCCCATTGAAGGGCCAAGAGGACTGCAGCCTCCTCAGAGCATACCATGTGTGACAGTGGGATCCCCACTTACCGATGGGGTACTTGTGCTTGTCCGTGTCGATGCCAGCGTAGACCACCCCTCCGAACAGGTCGTACATGACGGCCGCCAGCGCCTCCGCGTTGAGCATCCCGTGCAGAGCCCCCACAAACACCGTCTTGCTGGGGTCAAGCCGCTGCGATGGGCTGCGCACAAAGTTGCTGTCTGCCAGCACCCACGGGATCACCTGCACCTGCAGCCACACACAGCAGCTGGGGTCAGCCAAGGGCCTGCACACTGCGCTGCCCCACCGCACCTCAGCTGAGGGGAGCGGTCAGCCCAGGCCCTTGGGCTTGACCCCAACCTCCAAGTGTCACCACTGCTGCTCAGTGCCTATGTCCAGAGCTCTGGAGCTCCAGTTTTGCTCCAAATGCCTGCAAGAGCGCACAGAACCCAACAGCCACACTGCTCCACTTCCAGCCAAATGGGAGTCCAAAGCCCTGGTCCCTCCTCAGGGCTGGCAGCCAGGATACAATCCATGTACAAGTGGATTCCTCCTGCTGTCTGTACCCTCCATTTACAGCCCAGTGAGATGCCTCCCAGCACAGAAAACCACTGCTAATTTCAACAGGAGTTTCCATATGCAAAGCAGCTGATACAGGGCTCTGGAGAGGATAAACTTCTATGAGCACTAGATCACCAAGCATGAAAGCACTGCCAACAGCCACACACCAGGAGAGCTTCTGAAGCACAAGGAGTTTGTGCCTGCCTAGGTAAGAGCTGAATCTCAATCCTTTAACTCCACAAGTTTACACAGCTGTACCCCATCTACAGCTACATTCTCCCTTCACCAGGAGGCTGAGCCCAGCCCCACCACCTCCACAGGTCAGGCAGCCACAACCACACTGGGGAGAGGCTGCAACTTCAGCTGTGGATCCAAAATACCTGCCTGTAGTGAGCACAAGAGCCATTCATTCTGCAAGCATGGGAGATCTAACAAAGCACTAAGGGGATCAAAGTTTGTCCCTGCAAGGAAAGGTGTGCTGAAAGCAGCATGAAGCAGAAAAATTCCTGTTCCTGTGCTCCTTTCCAGCTGCACGAAGCCACTTGGCTTCATGAAGCCAGGGTCTGCCACAGATCCAGGAGACCCATGCCACAGTTCTGGACACAAGCTGTTGTGAAGGTCACAAACACTGACCTGCCACTTCCCTCCTTGCCCACATCCAGCTGCCCTACAGGAACACATCAGTTAAAGAGAGCCAAGAGCAAGTTGACTTCTGCTGCTCTTTTTTAGCCCTGCTTTCCCAGAGCATAGCAACACTGCCCATCCCCTTGTCTCCAAGGATCTCATCAGCATCTCCTGCTGTCATCTGCAGAGTGACTCTCACAGGTCTGCTCACCTCTTTGCAGCGCATCCTACGGCTGGACATCTTGAAGTAGTATTCAGAGAGCCCATCGGGGCTTAGCAAGTCCTGGGAGCATGCCTGGAGGAGAGCACGCACAGATTTCTCCGACTCAAACACCAGGTAGACGTATCCTTTTAGAGGTAAAGGGAAAGAAGCAGTTGTTAGAACTGGAGCAGATGAGAAAGATCATCCCTGTTTGCAGACACCCTCAAAAAATCACTCTCAGATGCCAAAGGATCTGCACTGCATGTTCCTTGCTATTCACAAGCCCTTCTAGGGGAGGGCAATTTGCAGTCCCTCCACACACAACCCACCCAAGATGCCCAGGGCTCAGCCAAGCTCAGAAATAGCCCAAACCCAGCACAAAGGGGCAGGTTGTCCACATCCAGTGCCATGTGGACCACTGTCCATCCTCCCTGCCACATCTAGATGGGACAAGTGGGCACCACCAGCCAGGCCACAGTGTGGTCTGCAGGGAAACAGACTTTGCTCCATCCCTGGCAGTGTTCAAGACCAGGTTGGATGAAGCCTTGGGTGAGATGGTTTAAGTGTGAGGGGTCCCTGCCCATGGCAGGGGGGGTTGGAACTCTGTGATCTTAAGGTCCTTTCCAACCCTAACTATTCTATGATTCTATGATACTTATGATACTTATGATGTCTTGGCCCAGAAATACACAAAGTTCAGGGCTTCAAAATCACTTCCCACAGCACCAGCACTCTGCACCTCACACTGTGCTAGTAACTGAATGAGGCCACCAGGCACCACCGAGCCTACAAACTAGTTGCTCCTCACTGAGGAACTCATCACTGCTTACACAACACATCAGCCCAGCTACCTCAGGCACAAGGACACCCCAGGCACTGCTCAGCTCACCAGTCCCTAAGCTGCCAGCTCACTGCAGACACACGACTGGATTCGAGGATGCATGTGCTGGCAGCAAGCACCCAGGGCGAGCCAGACCCTCATGGGGCTCCAGAAGCACCAGAGAGGGCTCCCCCCACCCCACACTCTGCCCAGCCCTGCTAGGGACAGGGGGGACACACCAGGTTCAAGGTGACAGTGCTCTGGTGCTCACCCAAGTGAGTGTGGGACATTTACCCTAGGGTGCTCTGTACCATCCAGTCACCAGCATGCAGCCGTACCAGCCCAGATCCGTGCTGTAACATAGCATGGGAAAAAAGTAACCCTACCGTGTCGCTATTACCTTTAGGCATATTACCTTTGGGAGGGCAGCGTGGGTGTTTGCCATCCTTACCAGGCCACTCCACACTCAGGGAGCCAAACACACGGAAGGTGTTGATCAGTCCAGCTACAGACAGAAGGAGAGGAGTCAATATCCCAGAAAAGGCTCCACCCCACACCCTCCCGGAGGCAAAACCCACAGCGCAGGGCCAGGGGCTGCTCACCTTCCGTAATGTCCCACGGGACTCCTCCCAGGAACACTTTGCAGGAGTAAACGGGGTTCTTGTAGTTTCGGGGAGGCAGCTGCCCACTCCAGGTACAGGTTGCTTCATTCACAGCTTGGACAAGCACCAACAACACTCAGTACAGGACCATTTACTTTGCTCTCCCATAGTTCTCCAAACAAATCCCCATGTTTCACAGCCATAGGCTCGGCAGAGCTGCAGCAGCAGGAGGCAGCTGCCACTGAAGCCTGCTGAGACCCATCATCCAACTTACCTGCTGCTTGCCTGTGAAGCCTAGCTTCTCTTTCAATACTGAAGGGGTCTTCTGGAGAGTCCAGAAGATCCCAGGAAGGCCACGCTGATGCTCCAGGCCATCTTTTCGATGCACTGGCTGGGGAGGAAGTTACTGCAGCCAGAGCAGCTTGATCTTGATCCAGCTGGGACCCTACTCCCATCTTTAGGGGGTCTCTTGACACCCCACTGAGGGGCAGGAAAGGTAGAGGGGGGGAGATCCGAAGGCTTGACTGCAAGAGAAAAATCCACATTAAGACCCAGCTTTGAGTAACATGACATAATACTGGAGGACATGTGCCACACTGGGCCCTGCCCTCACCTGCAATTCCTGGTCACCTAATGGCAATTCCTGGTCACCCAAGACCCTCTGAGATGTGGCGACAGCAGGAAAGCAGCCCTCTCACTGCCCCAGCAGCCTGACAGGACCATGGTTTCCTGGAAAGGGCCTAACCCTGAAGCCATTTCCCACCCAAACCATGAGCAGCAGCAGGGACCTGGAGCAGGAGGCACCCTGCAGCCCACCAAGCCACCAGCTACTCCCTGCCTGTGCAGCCTCTAGGACAGCTGCCAGCCCCAGGGAGCACTGAGGCACCCCAGGAGCAGCCTTGTGCACCACTGAAGGCCCTGCCTGCAGGACATTCTGGAAGCACCCACCAGTTCTGCAGGCAGCCAGCAGGCACTCACCCTGTGCAGAGCAGCTCCCAGCCCAGGGCTCGGCTGCCTGCAGAGCCAACTCTTCCAGGCTGAACATGCCTCCCCAGGTGGATGGAGCAGAAGCAAGGATTAATGAGCCAGCAGGGATGGGAGACGCTGTGCAGCTCAGAGTGCCATCCCATGACAAGGGAGACCTGACCTTACGAACAAGGCCAGCACAAAGCCCCGCTGCCTCACACTGCCTGCCATCACCAGAGTCCCTGCTCCAGACGCCAACCCTCTAGGAGAATCCACATCAAGACAACCATGTCCTTCCTGCCCCCCCAATGTGGGGGTCAAGGCCACAGCTACACCACAGCAGAGCCAGGAGCAGCTTGTCCCTGGCTGTGGCCTTCAGATCCTGAGAATGAGCCCTGCAGCAGCAGCCAGAGCTAGCTGGAGCCACTGTGACACAGACCCAGCAGCACAGACTGGGGCAGCAACACAGACACTCACTAGCTTCCAAATTTAGCTGTGCTGTAAGGAATGGGAGTAGGCTAGACCCAGTTTGCTCTAGAAGCAGCTGCCCAGAGATGAAGTGCAGTCAGCAAATGGGAAGGGCAATGAAAGGCAGGGACAGGAGCTTCTGAGAAGTCCAGGCTGGAGCCTGGAGGCATCTGTGCCACTCAACCACCTCCCTGCTGGGACCAGGGCACAGACACCCCACTGCCACACACAAGCTCAAGCACTCAGACCCCTCTGGAAGCTACTTCAACCCCTTGGGGCTGCAAGCACAAAGCTAAAAGGCCAAAATATTATTTAGACCAAAATTATACAAGGATATTGCTAATTTGTGCTGCAGGAAAGGCCACATGAGCAGCCCTTCTTCCAAACCCTGGGCTGCAGAAGCTTGCTGTGTCTGTGTGGGCATGACAAGCTCTTTGAAGTACTCTTTTCCCCTCCTGAGTAGGCAGGGCTGTGCCTTGCAGCCCCTCCAGCTCTCCCATGCTCCCAGAAACATGACAAGACACCCCAGGAATCAGAGAGTGGGTGCAAGACCCAAACTTACAATCAAGTCTGAGAGGTGGTCCGAGCCAGAGCTGAAGCCACTGGTGTCCGAGTCCGAGGGGCTGCTGGAGCGGGAGTCCAGGAGGGAGCGGGAGTCCAGGCGGGAATTCCTCAGTGTTGGTGTGGAAAACTTTTCTGACAGGTCAGAGCCAATGGGGTCCAGAGGCAGGAAACCCAACGGGGGCTTCCCCAGGACGTTCCCCAGAGGGTTACTCAGCATGCTGAGAACTGCAATAGAAACACAGCCCATCAGCACTGCAGCATGACACACCTCCTGCCTTCCCTCCCAGCTCCCGTGGCAGCAGCCCAGGAGGGCACTGAGCTCCTCTCAGCCCATAGCCAGCAGCACATGTGGCAGGAACCAGCCTTCCACACAGCTCCAGCCAGGCTGCATTCTTTGCCATCAGCTGCAGCCAGCAGCAGCAGCCCAGTGTGGTGACAGACAAAAGCATGCGTTACTCTCCCAAGGCTGAGATCAGCCAGAAGATCTGATGTCATCTGGGAAGAGAATGATAGCCCCCATGTCCTGGTTATGGACCTTATGCAGGTGCTCCACACAGGCCGCTCCACCAAGCCTGCGTTGTTAGGGGAGCAGGCTGGGCCCCAGCGGTGCAGATGCCCATGCAGCTGTAGCAAGGGGGGCACAGAGCAGGCCCATGGCCAGTCTCTGCTGCACACTCTGCTGCACAGGCTGAGAGGAACAAGGCCTGGCCCATGAGCAGGCATGTGAGCCTCCACAGCGGGCCACCACACACCAACCCCAAGAGAAGCTGCTCCAGGCAGACAGCAGTGTGCCAGCCTAGCCTGCTGACAAAGGACACACTTCCCAGTCAGCAGCAGCACCATCCCCAGGCCACGCTCACAACAAGCCTGTCTGGTCAGGCCCCTGCCCCAGAGCAGACAGACAGGCGCACACCAGGCTGCTTCCCTCATGCAGCAGCTTTTCCTCCCACTGAGGAACCAAAGCAAGCAAATTCCTTCTTGCAAACAGAGCTGCCCTGTGCTTGGAGCACCGGGCCACCGAAGGGTCAAAGTTCCACCCTGCTCCATAGGGCAGTAGTGTGGGATCAGCTGCCACCCAGAAGGGGAGGGAACACAGGGCAGACTCAGCCACACTGCATCCCACAGGGGCATGACACCAGCCAGCTCTATTCAAAAGGAGCAAGTCTCAGCAAGCTGAATGTGTCCCCAAACCAAATGGGAAGAGCAAAGCATTCAGAAATGGTTTTAATTATTCAGAGGCTGCAAAACAAGGCAGCTCACCCTGTAGCTTTCAGTTTTCAGCAAAGCAAGTTTGGGATCCACTTGATATCCTCCAGACCCATCCTAGCCCATCCAGCTACGACCACAGGTTTTACAACCAAGGTTTTCAGTAGCTCTTGAGCAGAAGAGCATTAACAATCCAAGACACTGCCCAAACCAGGTGAGTAAAAAAATGCCACCATACTCAACTGCTCTGCCAGACACCAGCACCACCTCAGCGCCAGCATCACAGAAAGCTGTCACACACACCCAAAGCCAGGTGCTGGGACAGACCCATCCCAAGCCACATTATCCAGTGGCACACCTGCTGGGGAGCCAGCATCTCCAGCCTCACAAGACATCAGAAACCCCACAGACATGGAGGTGGATCCTTTACTTGAAGGATCTACCTCAATCTGAGGCAGAGCTGCAGGAGCAGCAGCGACAGTCACAGCATCTCCCCACTTACACAGCATTATCCCTGCGAGTTCTCCCAACAGAGGCACAGATACATTCTGGCTACTGCACAGGTCTATGAACTCACCTCTGGCGGCACTGTGAACAGACCTCAGGCACTTTGAGTATCTGTTTGGCTCTCCCAGCAGCAGCCCCTGTGCTTACAGCCAGCCCAGTGCCACAAAGCACTTGCTGGGCAGTGGTACTTACCCCGGACAGAGCTGGGGCAGCAGCAGCCCCACCAGCAGTGGTGGGCAGCAGAGGGAACACTGCAGCAGCAGCTAGAGCTGGCGAGGAGGCTGTTCCGTTCCTTCCCTCCCCTCCCAGTCCCAGCCCAGGGCAGAGCATCTCCCAGCCCAGGCAAGCTGCTCTACGCTGGTTTGGCCACTTCCCTGAAGCCACGTGATTTGTTTAAAAATACAGCCAGTGCATTGTTCAAGGGAGACAGATGAATGTGTGAAACGGGCTCAAAAATCTGATTATTCACTAAACAGCACAAGAGTCAAAGCAAAGCAGCTGCTCCCACAGCCCAAACCTTGCTGCCAACACACACTCCAGCACTGACACCCTCCTCAGCCACTGAGCACGGTGGGTTTGTAACACCCTGTGCTGACCCCGTGCACGCAGCACTGACAGATCTGGAGCAGGGAATGTCATGCAGATTGCTAACAGTCAATGCTGTCCTGCACCTCGCCTCCTGGTTATCAGAGATGCAGGACCAGAACTCCATTTGGGATGTGGGGATGCATCAGAAAGAACTCAGGGGCTCATCAGGAGCTCCCAAAGGCATTACAGGGTCCATCAGCTTTGCATCATTGATTCCACCCTCATCTCTGCCACCACTCCAGCTTGCTACAGCCACCAATTACACATTTGCTCCCAGTATTGCACAGCTCTCACCGCACCTAGAAAACCAGTAAGGCTAGTACAAGTGCATTCAAGCAGCAGCATTACTGGCCTTTGAAGGGATCTGCTGTCTGGGCATCCGAGTGTCAGCACCAAGCAAAAACCTGCCAGCTCCAACTGACCCACTCCTAACCTGCTGTTAATGCAGATGGACCTCATCCACCCCAGAAGGATGCTGCACAGGTGCTCGGTCACAGAGCTCACGGAGACCCCCCCACATCACCTCAGTGGGTCTGACTTGCTTCACTCAGCACCTACAGCCACTCACAGGGACACTGGGAGGAAAAGCCATGAGCCACACTCAGTTTCCTCCTCTCCACTCGCACAGCAAGGATCCCTTAAGCCCAGCTTTGCAGGCAGCCTCGGAAACACCTGCAGGAGAAGCCAGATCTTAGTTCTCACTCCCCAGCCCAAAGGCATCCAGCTTTAACCCATAGAATCCCCACTGACTGGGGTGCAAGAGCCTCTCAAAGTTGCCCACCTAAAACAAGCCCTCAAGCCATCAGGGCTGGTTAGTAAAACCACAGCTCTTGTAGGGAAGCTGGCCTTGTCTCCCCTCCCAAGCAGGCAGCTCCAAGGGAAAAAAAAAAAATACTCCCAGTGCACACACAAGATGCATCAGCAATTTCTGGTGCCAAAAGCATCCCTGAAGATACCAGAGGAAGCAGCAAACATCAGACTAAACCCAACTCCCTCAGTGCAAACAAAGTACTTTCCACATCTTGGGGGGAAGTTTTAAGTGAAGGGTCACCACTGTTCCCATTCAGGCACTCCCACAGCAGCTGGAGCATAGCTGGTTGCAGGGAGCTTCTGGAACTTTCCCTGCCTCCAACCAGAGCTGCAAGCGAGGCACATGCCAATGCTCCTTTGCAGGGGACAGCAGAAAGGCAGCTTTTAATAGAAACTCAGCTCTGACTTTTGCCTCACTGCTGCAGCTTTAATGCCTGGATTTGGAGCCAGTGTGCTCCATCTTGGAGCATGTCAGCCAAATGCTGACAGATTTAAGAGCTCTGTGGAGCAGGCTCGATCCTAGTGTGGCGCTCGTCCAGCTCGCAGGCACTCAGGTCATTCCATGGAGCCCCACAAACCACTCCTCCTCCTTAGAATTTACTAGGAAAAGCTCAACTATCAGCACAGTGCTGCTGTAATGTGTGCCCTTCATTCCTGCATTATTCCAGGATGCTTAAACACACCTAGGGGAGCACATGCAAGCATCTTGGACCCATCGCACCCAAGCCAGATGCTTCACATTGCAGTACACAGCTACACTGAGCCCACAGCATGGGCTTCACAGCTTGGCTTGTTCCTACTCTTCAGGCCAACTCCATCCCACAGATCCCAAGCTACCTTTTAAATCCAGTTACCAACCACTGAGCTACTGGGCTCATAGGGCCACAAGCTGGTTTGGGTGGAAGGGAGCTTAAAGCTCATTCAGTTCCAACCCCTTCACAGGCAGGGACCCCTTCCACTAGAGCAGCTTGCTCCAAGCCCCTGTGTCCAACCTGGCCTTGAACACTGCCAGGGATGGGGCAGCCACAGCTTCTCTGGGCACCCTGTGCCAGCGCCTCAGCACCCTCACAGGGAAGAGCTTCTGCCTAAGAGCTCATCTCAGTCTCCCCTCTGGCAGGTTCAAGCCATTCCCCTTGGCCTGTCCCTCCATCCCTTGTCCCAAGCCCCTCTCCAGGTTTCCTGCAGCCCCTTCAGGCACTGGAGCTGCTCTAAGGTCTCCCCTTCAGGAGCCTTCTCTTGTCCAGGCTGACCCAGCCCAGCTCTCTCAGCCTGGCTCCAGAGCAGAGCTGCTCCAGCCCTCACAGCATCTCCTCCTCTAGGGTCTCTCCAACAACTCCACATCCTTGTTCACCAGAAATTTAGCTCCACATGCATTTCACAGCACACACCTTTGGAAAGGCACCCCAACAGAAAGGTGCCCAACCAGGCCCAGAACAGCTTTTATTCTTCCATGTGCTGGTTAGATTTGCAATTTCAGACTTCCAGCACCTGCTCAGGACCATGCAGCTTCCTGGCCTGTGCTGCCATTCACAGACACTTCAGAACTAGACCTTCCAGGTAACACTGACCAAGTCAATTTTTAGAAGAGATGGGAGTAAAGATGAGCCCTAAGGAGCTGGGCTTACAGATGCTGACAGCTCAAGGAAGGGCTCTGGGTAAATAAACCGCCTTCCCATTCTGCTGATGACAAATGATGCTTTAATGCCTTTAATAAGACCTTAAGAAAAACACCATATGGAGCATCCACTGCATTTACTCCTGACAGCTGTAGTTAACAGAAAGAGCTCTGCAACCATTCAGCTGTCCTCTGAACAAGTACTTGTGCTTTAGCTTGGGCCTGCAGGGCACCACCGAACAGAACAAGCCAGCAGCACATCAGCAGAGCAGCACTGATGGCTCTTCCCTCCTTAGCATGACAGTTTTAGCCAAGTTACCTGGAAACAGAGTCTTGCAAGAAAACCTCTCAACTAACACTTGGCCAGGGCCTTCTGCTCAAGTTCTTCCCCACACAAAGAACACCAGTGGACACCCATTACAGACTCCTCACAAGCCTGAAGGTGCATGTAACTATGCAGGACACAAGACACAGCACATCAGGCCCCAGGTTCTTACACTGCCACAGCATGTGGCATGTCTGGCCCCTACCTGCTCAAGATGCAGGTAGTTCCTCACTGCATCCAGCAGTGGCACTGAGTGCTGGATGAGCACAGGCACACACTTCCTGAAGTCACCCTCTGAAGAGGTGTTCCAGCCCTTAAAAGCTGCAGGACTGGAGAAAAATAAAAAGCCTATGGAGAAGTGACCAGCAGGCCTACAATGCCAAAGGCTTCAGAGGGTCACTTTTGCTGGCTGGCACCACCAGCAAGGTTTGACAGAGACATTTCCATCTCCAGAGAGGAGATGACTCAGTGCAGGACGGATGGCAGACTTTCAGAACACCCCCCTTTATCCACCAGCTACTGCTTACACTGAAAGCCCACCCTTCTGCCCTCATCTCCTAGCATAGGCAAGGACAGATCAACAGGAAAGCTCTTAGCAAGAGAAGCAGGGCAGAAGAGATGGGTTTCAGTGCCACATGCTTCTGCCTCCACCCATGACACATGCTGTGCCCAGAGGCTGTGGAGCCAGAGGCACATTCAGGACAGGGCAGCAGAGTTGGGAAGCAGCGTGACCAAGGCCCTAGAGACCAAACACAGGGCAGTTTCTTTTGTCATTTGTCAAATAAGCCCACAAAGAGTAAAGGCTGTGTCCTGAACAATGGCCTGCTGCAGCTCCAGAGAAACAGCTTGTCTGCAGTTTCTGCCACCAGCCAGGCCCCACTGTGGTGGGGTGGGAGCAGGCTGAATGGCTTTAGTCAGCCAAAAAGCAGCACCTCCTCCAGACACTAAGCAACTTGATGGCAAGAGAAGCATTTGCCTCTCTGAAAGGCACATGGGCACCTTAACCACCTCCTCCATCTTCAATTTACATCCCTGTAGTTCCAGCAGGGACACAAACAAGCTGCCAGAGTGAGCTTCCCCCATCACACAGCAGCACCAAGCTCCCACTCACTGCAGGGGAAGGGGCAAGTGAGGCAAGTGATGCTCCAGGCTAATCCTAAGTGAAGTTTCAGCACTTCATGGGCCCTCTCACTGCCAGGAGGAGCCAGCATGCCCTGGGAGCACCAACAGAACCAAGCCCAGCAGAAGCTGCCACCACAGACACAGGGCTGCAGCACACAGGACAGGAGTGGGCTTTGCTCAGCACATTATTTCCCACTCTATTTGCTCCTCAAAGGGAGCTGCAGCCTCTTAGAGGTTCACAAAAAAAACAGGGAAAAGCTGCAGCAAGGCAAGTGGCACAAAAATTTCTTCCTCTTAAGTGGAGCAGCCACAGGACAGGGCCCAGAGATGGAAGTGACCCTGTCCTTGGTCCCTGAGAGCTCAGAGCAGCACAGACACCTCAAGAGGTCCTGCCCAGCTCCACTGCTCCCCATTTGATTATTACACTCATTACTCCATTGAAAAAACAAGTCAGTGCTGGTGTAAAGACACCTGAAATCCCAGGCACACATCCCCTCCAGAGCTGTACATCACAAGTCTCAATCATCTTGAACCATCTGCCAACTTTCAAGACCAGCAGCTCCCAGAGCTGCATATGTGCTCAAACCAGCAGCAGCCACCATCTAAATAGTAACTCCAGCACAGCCCCTTCTGTTTCTGAACTACCCAAGAGGAACCTCTGCCCTGCCAGATCCTTCATCTGGGGCAGAGAAGAACTGAGGATATTCAGGCAGCTATTTCTGGTCTGTTAAGAAGGGGGCAGGGGAATAGAAAAAGGCAGCATGATCCCACAGCTCAACCACAGAATTGGAGTCAGGACACCTGAGGGCTATTCTTGGCTCTGGCACCACAATGGTAAGTCACTTCCCCAGTACGCCCTGAAAAATGGAACCAGAACTAGGAACAGCTTCTTGCACTAACATTGAGAGCATAAGTCCTTCTCCTGTGTCAAGCAAGACATGGATGGCAACAAATCTCACAGCTTCCTGAGGCAGGCATTTACTACTGTGTTCTGGGAAGGGAAAACAGAAGCCCAAGGTAAATATAACAACAGTCAAGACAGCTAAAACATGAGGCAGGATTGGAAGTGTGCAGGTGATTACATTCACTAAGCAGACTGCCACAGCAGAGCTCAGCACATTGAAACGCAGCAGGTTTTAACTGCATCAGTCCCAGGAAGATTTAAACCCCAACATATTCAGGTCGAATCCTGCCAACATTGAGCTTTGCAAGCTTCAGGAACAAACACCTCTATATTTAAGCATCAAACTCCTCTCCATTTCCTGCTGGAAGCCCAAGGTGGCAGCTCCACAACAAATGTGACCGTACGTGCTAACAAGGGTGACTCATTTGCACCATTCGGCTGCATCCACGTTTGTGGGTGCCAGTCATTCAGGGCACCCACCCTTAGAGGAAAAGGATGCTCTTTGGGGGATCAACAGGAGCAGGCTGTTGGCCATACCCCACTGGGCAAGGCAGGCCAGCTAAAGACAGGCTTTAGTCCCAAATGCATGCAAACTTTGAAAAATGGCACAAAAGCCCCTCTGAGGCCTTCAGCTGGCAAAAGGCCACTCGCTGTTGCTAGAGCAGCACACCCTGCACCACCAGTGATGCTAACAGATTCCCAGTTCCCACAACTGCATGCCTCAGGTACAGCATGACAGCTTTAGGGGTTTGCTTCACCTTCCCTCTGCACTCTTGGAGAGGAAAAGCCCAAGCCAGAGGGGCAAGGAGGGGAGCTGGGCCCTTCTCCAGGGCCATGTCACACAGAAGCTGGCTGCTGCTGTGTCAGAGCAGACCTGAGGCTGGCAGCAGCAGCACAGACATCACCTGTGAATCAGCTCTTTTGCCAGCACTTAAGGGACACACAGGATGTATCTTCTCAGAGATATGTGGTGCTGCTGGAATTGCCACCCCTGCCCTCAGCCTGTGCTCCCAGGAAGGCTCTTAGCTGAGGACCACAACATCCTTTGGCAGCAGATCATTCCACTCTGAGTAGGAGGTTGAACTTCAGGAGGTCCTTTCCAACTTGAATTCCTCTATCACCCTGAAGACAGCCTGTCAAGAACACTGCCAAGGGCCTAGGATATCCTCTTACAGCAGTCCCCACACAAGTCAGCCAGAGGCATTTCAGCTGTACAAACAGGCCAGTCACCACAATGACAGGTCATCCCACAACACCAGCTCCACAGCCTGGTCGCCACAGTGACACCAGGGACAAAGTCAAGTCTACAGCAGGAACAGATGGATGTTGGACACTCAGGGTCTGTCTCACTGGAGCTGGGGAAGGGGAGGAGCAGCATCACTCCTACCTTCTGCTGCAGGCAGCCCCCACACACTGAGAGAGCAGCTCCAGAAGCTGCTGTGTGAAGCCCAGGCAGGTCCCTCCCTGGCTCCAAGTGGAAGCACAGAGACCTGCACATGCTGTGTTGCTGGTCATGAAGGCACTGAGCACACTCGGGACCTCTTCTAGAGAGCTACCACATTACTACTGCAGCAGACAGCACCTTTTCCATCCACATGCACAGCAAGCAGACACTCCATCTGCTCTTAAGCAGGTAGTGGTGCAATGGCTGGAAGAAAACACCACTCACCATTTCAGTGGCACCATCCTAGGAATCAATCTTACCCCAGGCCAGAGCTTGCACACAGCTAAACCACCAATAGCAATCACAAAGGGAAAGAAAGACTAAGCTAGAGCCACCAAAGAGCAGCTCTGACGCTCTTCTCAGAAGAGAGCTGCTTGTTCCAGCTCACTCAGGATCCAGCCCATGCTCCAGACCACAGCTGGAGCCAAGAGCTCAGAGGCAGCTCTATAGGCCCCAAGTGTATTTGCAGATGGCAACACCACCAGGCAGTGGAGCACCACTTGTATGTCTATGAAGGGAGCAGATCTGCCACTGCTGGAGTGTTTTCCTCATCACACCAACAGTTCCAAACAGCATCAGAGGCTTGAGAAGCCTGTGCCTTCCTTGCACTCACACTCATATGCTGTTACCTCCAGAGAGCACACAGGCAGCAACAGCAGCCCCTCAGGGTGCTCCAGAGGCTGCAACAGAACATCTTTCCTAGCAGAATCCAAGGGGAGGGGTTTGGGTGCCTGCTCCTGCAAGCACAAGAGGCTGCCCTGACCCACTTCAGCTGGAGCTGGATACAAGCAGAGATGCTGGTTCAGTTCCTGTGCCAGTTACTGCAGCTTGTTTCACAGCATCAGCCCAAATAAAAATAAATCTGTTCAGAAGCTGCTCGAATGGAAGCTTTAAGAGGGGGATTAAGAGCAACTTATTTGATACATATTTGATTCTGGTAAGAACCACACAGTCTGAAGCTGTTCAGTGCTGGCTGCTTTCTACACCGCAGCACACAGAGCATGAGCAGCCCGTGTTGAAACATGCTCAAGAAACAAGTGCCCATTCAGCAGCCACACCAAGCACAGCCTCAGGAAAGCCCTACAAGAGCTAAGAGTGCATGGGGCAAGCTTTTAGTAAGGCCATTTCAGGTACTCCTGAAGTACAGCCACCAAGACAATAACCATGCAAGTCAAGCCAGCTCCCAGCTTTGCTCCCTTACAGCATTATTATAACAACCCCTCAAAAGGCACCACCACACTTGTGCCTTCACCAAGCCCTGAGCAGTAAGCTGGCTGCTCCAGCAGGACCAGGGCATACACACAGCTCTCAGGAAAGCCTGTGCTCCTCTCAAGGCAATAAGGTACACCAAGAACAAAGGGAATTCAGGAACACACACACCCCCCACAGGTCTTTGGCTGGCAAGAGGTGGTCTGGCCTCCTCCCTGCAGCCATGCTGGCAGCAGCATGAAGGAACCTTTTACTGAGTTTTCCAGGCAGGCTCAGGCTTAGCTCCGAGCCTCACTCAGGATGAAGGGCTCACTCCTGGACCTGAAGCTCCACTTTCACTAGAAAGAAAGGGAAAAAAAATCCCTGGATGCTCAGGGGACAGTCTGGAGTTACCCAGATGCTGAGCTCTCCTCTACCAGCATAACCCTCCAAAACCTCCCTCTAGCACAAGGATTTTCTTGCAGCCAAGCAGGAATACACAGGAGCAGAGGGCACACCCAAGCAGTCATTGAAGCCGCTTGTCCAAGAGACTGCAGGTAAAAGAGCAGGGAGAGATGAGACACGCAGAGGGGCACAAAGCAGAGCTCTATGGAGCAGGCACCTGGCTCCATGGTGAATTAGCCCAGCAGCAAATCAAACACCCAGGGATCTGGGGGACTTCCCTCACTGACCCTTTACCCCTCCAGGGCCTTCCTCAAGCCTTGCAGCTCAGCACTCAAGCCAGCAGCTCAAGGAAGGCCAGTGACTGCTGTGTTGTACTTATCAGCATCAACCCCCAGCCTGATCAGCAGCTCTCACTGGAGGGGTTCTCAGGTGCCTGCCACCACACACAGCACTCCTGAGGACAGCCTGAGCACAGCCCTCCCTGCAGTAGCAGCTCAAGTCCCTCCCGCTGTCACAGAGAAGAAAGGCTGGGAAGCCACGACAACAGCCACACACCCCTCTGTAACAGCTCTCTCCTTTTATCCTTCAGAGGGGCTTTTGCCTTGAAGGTTTCAGAGTGATTAGCACTTGGAAGCCTCAGCTACCTGCCAGGCAATGCCCACACGCTGCCTGCAGTTCCAGCCTGGCACATTTTCAGCAGCTACACATCATCAATGCGCTCAAGCTGATTGCAGAAACAAGTTGCTCTGAGAAACACAAGAGCCAGGGGCTAGAAAGTCAGCAGGAGCATTTTCCCAGCATCACAGTGACTGGAGCTGTAACCTTGCAGGATAGAGAATGAGACAGCAGCCGCCAGCGGAGAGGGCATGAAGGAGGCTGGAGCTGCAGTCTCAAGAGCAGATCCAAGGAAAAGCTCTGATCTGTTGCTGCATCAGCAACTTCAGGGTCACACAACAAGCAGAGACACACACAGTAAGGTGGTCCATCCAACACCATCAGGAAGCGCTCAGCTGCCCAGGCTGGGTGCCTGGAGAGGCCAATGATCTCTTCAGAGGAGGAGCTGATCCTTTTGAAAACCCCCTTGCTGGTTGGCATTGCAAACCCAGTGTTAACAGACTGCTTTTAGGATGATTTCCCAGTGGGAAAGTCTGCTGTCCCACATAGGGACAGCCTCCCAATGTAGGGCAGGACAGACCAGCCAGACCAAGCAGTTGGCACACAGCTAGAAACCAGCCAGGGAGACACAAAATCTGCACACAGATCTGCCTGTGTCCTGCTGTCACCTGTTCTCCAGGCAAAAACTGGATCAAGACCCCATTTCCTCATGCTCCTTGAGGAGCAGGGCAGGGAAGGTAAAGGATACCATCAAGGGCAGTCCCGTCTCACTGCCTCTAACCCTCCTTGCCTCTGCAGTGCGATGACTTGAAGGTTTAAGCACATGCATCTGCCTATATGAGGCTACTTTAAAGAAGGGGAAACACTGCCTCAAGAAATACACCCAGGGATGGCCGGACTGGAAGTGGTCAAGGCCAGTTTCCTGCAAAAGCCCCTCCCTGGGCCACACAGCAGGTTTCTGGGACTTGAAGTATTTCCAGCCTGGCAGATCTAGTGGCAGCAGTGGGTTTGAGATGCCTTCCCTGCTATGAGACAGCAGTTCAATCCTACAGCCAATAAATGCAGGCAGCTTGAGCCTGCAGCAGATGCCTCCTCCCAGAAAGGCTCCCTCCAGACACCAGCCTTAGGGACTGGCAGCGCATCTGGCACGCTCAAGGGTGAAGGACACGTCCTCCATGTACTACAGCACTGGACCCAGAAGGAAAACTTGCACCAATAACCTTGTCTGGGTGCAAGGAGCCCTTTGGGAAGTGGGGATGTGGGCAGGATCAGAGCATACAAACCACTCCAGCCTCCTTCAGCAGCAGGCACCTGATCCCACTGCACCAAGCTGCACAGTGACACAGCCCCAGGAGCACAAGGTGACACCAGGAAGGTTTGCAGCCAAAGGTCCTTCCCAGGCCGAGACAGCTCCGTGCTGGAGGGACTGTGCAGAGAGGCCCCAGCTCATCAGTACTGGAGAACAGGCACTGCAGGGGACCACATCAGCAATATTTTTAGCCTGATTGTTCAGGGTTTTTTTGCATTTCCACCCTTCCAGCCACCTCCCCGTGGGTCTGCGCAGCTGAGTCACTGCTGGAACCTTCCAAACGCTTGGGTGCCAGCAGCACAACAGCTCTTCCTGGCAGTGCCACCCCTCCCCAGCCCCTGCAACAGCCCAGCACTGTCACAGCCTCACCTGCTCTTGGGGCACCCCAAGGGAGACCCCAGCCCTGAGGCTCCCAGGCCTCAGCACTAGGCAGCAGGAGCAACCGGACACAGCAGTATCCTTTCCATGTCCTCCTTGTTTCCACCACAGCACTGCCAGGCCACCTGGAAGCATCAGCATCTGCCAGCTCATCCATCTGTACAGCTGTCAGTCACAGAAACACTTCTCTGCCCGCCCAAAAGGGCATTTCACAGCCTTTCAGAAGACGTACAGGAGCCCCCTCCCCAGGGGCTTTTCACTGCCACTCTGGGCCCTTGCAAAGGAGGAAAGATGAAGCTCTGCAGACACATGAGGTGTGGGCCAGCTGAAGCAGTACCACAGCGCTGCACAGGTATCAGCCCTTCACTTCTCCAGCCAGCAAATGCCATCCCCACAGCTCTGCAAACAGGGGAGTAACAGGAGCCCAGACCAAGAAGCACTTTTGGGAAAGGAGAGTGGGACTGAGACAGAGCACTGTGTCAGAACTGTAATACCCCCAGCCACATGGCACAACCCTCTGCAGAGCTGCTGAAGGCCAAAGGCTCCTCTGTGGAAGCAGCACAGCTGCCTTTGGGCTGGTTCTACACCCCAGCCATCCCCCCTTCATGCACCAAGGGGAATACCAGAAGTAGTGAGAAAATAGGCCTCTCCACACAGTATTGGGTGCCATATTCCAGAAGCCATTACCATGCGCTGTCATAAACACTCACTGGGTGCAGACCACCTGAGCCCAGGGCAGTGCCCGAGGTTAGATCCTTTCCACCACCGGCCTCTGCGGCAGCAGGAGCTCCAGCATGAGGCATTGCAGTCAGCAGGGGCACCCAACACCACATACACCCTCAGAGAGGGGATAGGTTGCCAGAGCACCTTCAAATCAGCTCCAAATCCATCTCCCTCCCGAAATCAGAAGCCCCTCCCACCCGGATAGTGACACCCCCACCACAGTCCTCTTGGCCCCACCATCCAGGCCATGACATGCAAAGGCTGCCCCAGGCTTGTGTGAGCACCTCCTGCTTGCCTGAGCACTGCAGACATAGCCCTGCCTCTGCCAAGGCAGCCTGGCAGGATCCTTCCCAGGAGAACAGAGGCAGCAGGTCAGGTTGGGCTGGGACACCCGCACAGAGCGGTCACCTGTGTGTGCAGCAGCCCCTGCTCTGCAGCACCATTGTGCAGAGGCCGGGTGTTGTGAGCAGCAGCAGCACCATTCCATGGGGATGTTGGCTGCTTTAAGGGGGCTCTTCACAGTAAAGATCCTGTAACAGAGGTTCAGTGCCCCATAGTCTGCTAACCACCATGTGCACCAGAGTGAACAGCTCTACGGCACTGGCAGCTACTGCACACTAATAACTTTCATTTCTCCCTACTCTACCAAGGTTTTGGCTGGCAACTAAAGCAGGACAGGTACTGAGCATATGGTATTACCTGGCTCATTAGGGTAAGCCCACAGGACCATGTGCTGGAGGACAGCTACTGCAGCCTGACTGTACCAGCACTTGAGCCAGCAGTACCCTAAGTACCAGTGCTGGGGCCCACACACAGGCCTAGGTGCCGAGTCTAGTGGAAGTTAGCTGCAGGAACTCAAGTGGGCCATGCTGATGAAGCTGATCCAAACTCCACTATCGCAAAACTGATGTTTTTGTTTTACAGCCCATTCAGGGCTGTGTCCCAGAAGCTCTTCCTATACAAGGGCAGTGTCCCAGAAGGGCTTCCTATACAAGGGCAGCATCCCCTGTATATCAGAGGTGGTAAACAGCTCTCCCTTCCCCCCCCCAGACATCTACACGGGCAATGGCACTGCCCATGCCACCCCAGAAGCCATCTACATTCCTGTCAGCACCAACTTTATGCCTGGGGCCTCCCGTGTCACCCAAGCCTGTGTAGAGATGCACTACCCTTTTAACAAAGCAGCAGCGCGCTGCTATAAAAGGATGAGTTTCTGTAGCAACCAGGCTGAACTTGTACAAACTCTGCCAAAGCACTAGATCTTTCCACAGACTGATACTTGAACAAACACAGCATTGCTTGTGAAACTGTTTCTTACAGCCCTCAAAATCTGCGAAATGAACTCTTCCTTCTGTTTTATCCCCCTGCTCTGTCACCACCCTGAGGAGAGGTTAGATGTATACACGCATCACCCCTTTCCCTCCTGTGATATTTGAGAGGGCTGCTGCCTCTGGAAGAGTTAACTGTACCCTGAACCACTGAAGGGGAAGCACCCAGCACCTCAAAACCTCCCAATCCAATGCCAGCTGCAAAACCAGCCTGAAAAGGATGGAGGGGGAAGGGCAAAGCCAGCAGCGCGTGGCTGCAAGCCCAGACCCTGCCCATCATGTAGGTTTGCACTGGACCAAAAGAGTTAAAGGCAGAAGCCATTCCACTGCATCTCCTCCAGCCCACTGCCAGGCACAGGCCGCTATTTCTGGTTGAACGTGGGAGTGGAGAAGGATCCCTCCAAGTCTCCCACCAGGCTGTGAGCTAGTGCCTGAAGTTGCTCGCCCAGTGCCGGCTGCGCCTACCACACCCCACAGGCCGAGTTCCACCGGGAGTGCGGCTGGAGCACAGGAGCGAGCAGGATGGAGCGGGGTGAGGGAAACCCCGCTGCAGAGCTACCTGCCACCAGGTATTTTCAGAGGCTGACGTTGCAAAGTTGAGCCTCCAGACACCACACCCCCCACCCACTCCCTCCAAACAGGGAGAGGATTTCTCATCTCTCAGCGAGGCTATCCCTCCACCAGCCTTGCAGCACCAAGCAAAACAAACCCCGGCACTTCTTGTCTGCAGTGAACTGACAGCAGAGCAGAGGGGGCTGTGGCACCTGCAGCCACAGCCTCCCCAACTCAAACCACCACATTACACAAGAATTACAAGTCACGGAGCCCCCATCAGTAACTGCCAGCGCCCTGTTACACAAGCAAATAGCTCCACATTAGCTTTAAACCAGCCAGAAAATAGAAATGAATCCAACAACTGTTGCTGCATGTGTCAGACTCACCCGACTGTGTGCTGGTTTGTGCTGCAGCGTCAGAGTCCTGGGTGCTCCAGGGTCTGTCCCACCCTGTCAGGTTGAGGGACTGCAGGCCAAGGCACAGATCGTTGGTGTCTGGGAGGCCACGGGAAGACTCTTGCGTGGACGTGGGGAAAAGCATCCTGCTTGCCACTGCTTCTTCAGAGTCCTGGAAGTCTGCTCAGATTGAGAACAAACAGAAGCTTGAGAGTTCAGGGCTGCTTTTTTTTCTTCCTAAAGCAGGAGTTTTTCTGAAGCGTTAAGCCCCGAGCCGGGTCTCTTGCTGCTCTGAAGCCACAGCTCCTGCAACTGGCCGTTGCAGCCCAAAAGGGAGGGCTACCATATGTCCAGAAACCAGCCCCCCACCCCCTAAGCCCCTCCACCTTCCTATCCCGTCTGCATTACTGACTGGGTCAGCATGTGACCAGGCTGCTGATGCTTACTGTGCTGACAGTGACGTCACTCAGCCATGCAAGAGAACTGCATCAGCTCTTACAAAATAAAAGGTAAGAAGACAAGCTAAGATTTCCCCCAAAAGACGAGGGCAGGCAGGAGGAGAGGTGCAGCTCCAAAGAATCGAGGGAGCAGGCAGCACAAAAGCAGGGCTTCACGATACAGCACGGCAGCCAAGGCAGCAATCCCCCCAGCAACGACTAGAGCAGCGGCAGCAGCAGCAGAGACAGAGCAGACAGTTAGTTTTAGTGCTACCCAGCACTCCTGTCCCCGCCTCCCTCCACCCACAAAACCTAAAAACACTTTAGTCCTGGACAGGCTCCAGCTGCTGGCTCCAATTCAGAGCCCAATGCAAAGCTTCACAATTCTGCTAGCATAATCTATTTGGTTCAACTTGGCCACTGTGCCTCACTGACTCTGCATTGTTTACCACCAAGCAACAAGGATAACCTTCAACCCCCAGATACCCAGAGAGAAGCCCATTATCCTGCTCCAGCCTGGGCAAGCACATCACACCAGTACAGGAGGAAGAGAATGGGCTAGAGAGCAGAACCTGTTTCATATCAGGAATTTTTCATGGCCTGTTTACCTCCTGCCTGCCCAGTGCCCCCCTTTCCCTGCAGTCCTCTCCCCTGCAGGGTGTTCACAAGCCTACAGTACTGGAGACACCGGATTCTCGCCTTGGTTTAACCCTGTGCCAACAGCCTAAGGAAACCCAGCAGGTTCATAGTCTGAGAATTCCAGTTTAATGCAAGGATCTGGGGGCTGCTGAAAACACAAGATGCTCAGCTGTGTTACCCAAAAATCTGAGTCAGAGGGCATTTATAAGCCAGCTACCAAGCAGCAGCAGCTGCTCCTCCTCCTCCCCCTGCCCCCACAGCCTCCCACTGTGCCATCAGATGTACACCTCAACACACCCTCCCGGCTCCCCAGCGGGCGCTGCAGTCACTCCAGTCTGTTCACGTTATCCCTCGCGTGCAACCCTGGCCATCCCAGACAGCCCAACAGCATTCCTGGCCTCCTTTTCCACATCCCATGCCACTTAATTACCCACGTCCTAGGCAAGGGCTAATGGCAACTGGGTACCATACACAGGACATAAGCCACTGCTGCCACTGGAGGTGGGACCCTCACCTTCACCCCATGGCAATTTGGGAAGCACCAACATTCCCAGGTCACAGTGAGGGAATACTGCAGCACAGCAGTTGAGACAAAAGCAGCTAAAACTGTACCTGCTGGCAACACACTACCTTCCTTCCCCCTTCCTTCCCAGCTGCAGCCTCCCACAGCCCTTCACCAGGATAGCATCCACCAGGGCTTTTCCTACTCCTAGTAGTACTAGTACAAGCTGTAGTGCCAATTCAGTCACATTACTATCAAGCACCTGTAACAGCATCAGCTATTCCCCCACTAGCACCACAATGCATCTTCAGCAGGGTTTTTCACTGCATTCATTCTTCCAGTATAGTTTTTGGATCACTTGTT
This sequence comes from Pezoporus occidentalis, assembly GCF_034315485.1. Lineage (NCBI taxonomy): Eukaryota > Metazoa > Chordata > Aves > Psittaciformes > Psittacidae > Pezoporus > Pezoporus occidentalis. The sequence goes on from NW_026913415.1 coordinate 228,830, forward strand.
TTGGACAGGCCCTAAAAACATTCCCAACGCAGCTGTAGGGAGGAAGGATAAAGGCACATTGCTCAGACAACTCTGTTCCCACAGCAACCATAACTTGCCCATATGAATGTATAACATTCCTGCATTTATGGAAATGTACAAGCCCAGTGCTCCAGCCCAGATCCCCAGCAGCAGGAGACCACCTTCCCTTTGGGGACCAGAATTCCATTAGGTCTTATGCCATCTTCAAGATTAATCCCCACCAAGCTTCACCTTCTGGGAAGCATGGACACAAACGGAAAGCTGACAGAGCTTGAATCCCACCTGGACCCAACATCTTGGATGAAACCCACCACTGAAGGAATAAGGAAAACAGGGAACAAATTCATCAGCAATGGGAAGCATGCAGCCCCAGTTTTTCCCAACTATCCATATTTTTCAGGAAATCAGCTGTTTTGTTTAATGGAATCCAACCAGACTCAAGTTCAGAGGATCCCTCTGACAAACTTCAATCAACATTAAAGACAAGCACCTGCAACCCACTCACAGGCCTAACTGCTGAAGCAGGGTAGGGTTTGCTCAGATGAGCAGCATTTTAGCATTAGCCCTTCTTCCCTCTGCAGCAGACAGGCAGCACAAGTCTGCTTCCCTCACACACCTCCCCATCCCCAACACTCTCAGCCCTGCTGAAAGATGGATCCAGGTCATAGAGGAAAAACATCTTAAACAGAAATCAAACAGATTTCTGGAATAGTTATTCTAAGAGTCAGACTCTGGAAATCTGTTACAAAGCAACTCAGTTGTTGAAGGCAGGCAAAACCAACAGGATACTAGGGCAGGAAGAATTATTTTCCTACAGAAACTCAGTCTAAAGATTCAATCTCAAGTTATGAATAAGCAAATGCCTACCAAATATTAAAAAACTTCACTTTGGAACCTGACACAGCTCAGCCCAGCCTCAATGCTTCCCTGCTGACTTTTCCAAGCCCCAAGAAACCAGTATGAATGTTTCCAACCTGGATTTTTGTCTGGAGTTGCCACTGGAAGCCAAGCATCCTGGCAGAGGGAGCCGTGCTGCTCTGCGCTGGGAGGGGCCGAGCTCCCGCCTCCCGAAGCCCTGAGCTTGTATTTCCACAGCATTTCCAGAAGCGCTCCTCAGTGATGTGCCCACTTACTTCCCAGTCCCCAAGCAGGCAGCTCTCCTGAATGATGTCTACCCATCCGTCCCAGAGATCCCTGGAGCCAGGACACACCGCAGCACAGGCTGGAGGGCTTTCCACACCACTACCCAGATGGGAAGCTGCATTTTTCAGTCTTCAAATGTTAGCACTGCATTTAAGACATGTCAAAGGGTTCTCAAAGGCCAGCATCTCCACACAGTTCAGCTCTCCAGTGCAAGCTGAGCAGCCCAGCCAGCATACACAAGCTACACCTCCAGCCACTTGTCCCCACCCCAGCACACCCTGCCACTTACACCAGTTTAGGCAGATGAGTTTCCACACAGGAAGCTGGGCTGGGGAGCTCAGCTGGTTAAAACCAAGCCATGGGGAGTTAGGTTTAAGGCTGGCTCATTCCCCTGGTCTGGTATGCAGTGTGGCTGCACCAGACAGGCATTTGAAGCAGGAAAAGAGTTAAAAATTACAGCCCAAGCCTTCATGGGGAGGGCAAGCAGGGTCTGGCACCAAGAGCTGGGATCCACAGGCAGTTTGGGGCAGGCAGGTTAAGGCAGCATGGGGGGAGCTAAACCTGATTCAGCCCCTGTCCCATAGCAGCAGCATCTCTGCACCATTAGACTTAGTCTTGAAAGGCGATGCTTCAGCCAAGCACAATGCCACTCAGGTGTCTGAGCCTTCCAGACCTAGGCCATTCACAAAGCCAGTTACAAAGCCAGGAAACAAATCGGTTTTAAATGAAAAACCTGAGAAAATCCAGAGACAGAAGGCAACAGAATGGTTAAGCAAACATGAACCAAACAAGCTAGATCCCACTCCTCCCACCTCTGCAGCCAGAAAAGGTCTCCCTTTGCTCCCACATGCTAGTTTCTAACAGAGCCTGAATACAGAGGAGGCCCCTCCACAGACAAGGCTGGCTCCTGAGCAGAGTGCAGGGGAAGGATAAGCACAACTCAGCTGCCAGCTCTGCCCGCTGACAAAACCAGACTCACCTCTAGAGCTCTCTCCAAGGCTGAACTTTCAAATCAAATCCAAAGTAAGAGGCAAGGTGAACATTTCTGAGGCTTCTGGATCACACAAATGGATTCACAGCAGAAGCTGTGTTTTGCCTTTCACACCTCTTTACACCTCCAGTTGTAAAAGCTGGGAATTGCATCACTGAAAATTCAACTTCTTAAGTAGGTTTTGCACACAAGGCAAGCGACTCAAGCGAAAGGGTTTAAAGGATGAGTCAGTTGTATTCCTGAGGTACGGCATGGATCATCAGGGGCTTCAGGAAGCTCTTGTTAGGCATAAACCTGCTAGTTACAGGAGGTTTTTCCAATACATAACTAAACATCTTCCCTGTAATCTGAAAAATTCCTCAAGTGGAGACACTTGCTGCTGCACGACCCGTTTCACAGCCAGAGGGAGAAGTCTGCCTTGTTCCCATAACCACAGACACTTGAACAGCTGGCAAGCACCTACATAAACTAAGGAAGAGCAGCTCACCCTGCTGCTCTGCCTACCTCTTCCCAGAGGAAGAGCCACAGGATCACAGCCCCAAAACTTGACTGACAGAGCACATTACATCATAAAATCTGCTGGATCCTCAGCACCACCATCCAATTAGTAACCACTTCAGAGTGCCACAGCTCTAGGCTAAGTCCCTGCTCTCTATAGAGCACCCACTGTGATCTGTTGAAGAAACCCATTTACTTAAGCTATCTCCCAGCACAGAAAAGCACTGGATCCAGCTAGGCAAAGACCTGTTAATGTGACACCTGAAATATAAAGGCCTAGAACCAAAAGCAGTGGGTGTACATCTCTTTTGAGGCACAGGCATTGAAGTTCCCCATTCTGCATGTGCACTCCTGGCACACAGCAATTACTTGGGTAAGGCAGAACAGTTCGCAGGTGCCAGGGCCAGGTGAGCTCCTGCTAACAGCCTTGCCCTGCCTCAGGCACCCTGGTAACCCCATGTTCCCCAGCCAAGCTGTGCTACATTCTGGGTCTCAGCATCTGCAACACATTGTCCCTGCATGCAAGACCACACAGATCAGGTCAGCTGCATCTGGAGCAGCCCAGACTTTCCTCATGGCTGCAGGGCAGTGAAGAGCAGAAGAATTTACTTTATAGTATCAGAGGGGACTTTCTGGGTGGTCAAACAAGGGCTAAGTCATTAATTGAGTGCACTTGAGGGCAAGCAGGAAGGCAGTTTTGTCATCAGCTACTCTGGGCTTGCATTTGTCCTTCAGTTTTCCTTAAATAAAGTAGCCACTGAGAATTGTTAGGACCTGATGGGCCATAAGTGACTGAACTAAGCACCCCAACCCACTCCCATCCCCAGGAAGTCATTGAAGCAGCTCCTTTTTTTTTTTTTCCACAAAAAGAACTGTCAACTCTAAAGCAAAATAGTGGCTGCTTTGTCTCAGTTAAGCGAGCAGAGGTTAATGAAAGGGAAATCAAGGCTGCTGGGACACTTGGAGTACCTACAATCCTTTTACACCCTTTGTGTTAAGCCAGCATTGCCTTCAGTTGAAGCCAGGGGAGGAAATGGGCATGCAAAAGCTGAAGACAGAGCTTTATCCACCACTCTACTCAAGATGGAAGGTATGCCAGCACAACAGGATGGTAATTTCAAAAGCTGGTTTAGGGGTTTTAGCCAAATCTGGTAACAGCAGGTTCCACCCAGCAAGGCCCAACTTTAGAGCCTGGCCAACAAACCACCTACTACCTTCAGAAACTGACTTTGCTCATGCTGTTATTCAGGCTGGCGATGAACAATCAGATCAGCTTTAAATCTGGGAGAGGAGAACCACATTTCCTGTGAAGCAGCAGCTCAAGGACAGGCTATGCTCCAGCAACACTGGCAGGAGGGGAGCTGGTGGCAGGCTGGCTACTGCCTCTATCAAGGCAATGTTTTCTCTCCCATCTCCAACACCACACTGAAGGTTAATGTCTGCACTACACACTCAAAAGAAGACTGAATCAGCCTGAAAGGCAGGTGTTTTGAAGCACCACATGATACTGCCCCAGAAGCTACCAGACAGGTTATACAATTACAGCTTTCACCACACTGCTCCACTGTACCCTTCAGTCTGGGCCAGCAATCTAAGCCTGGTGGTTGGGGAGCTCCCAAACTGCTGCAGTGACAGCCAGGCCAGGCCTGACAACTCCACTCATTTTGGGAAGGCAACTAAGTTCACCAAGGATTAGCATTAACTGCAAACTGATCTTTCCAGAGATTTAATATTAGGTACAGCAAGCTCAACCTCCAGTGGCAGCCCCTTCTGCTACAGAGCTCTGTGTAACTCCCCAGCTGCTGAGCAAGCTTGTTCTCTCACATTGCTCACCCGGCTGCTGTGCTGATCTATTCTCACACCACCTTGCCACACACCTCATCACACCAAGGAAGGTGTCTCCACACGTGTTTCCCCAATAGCATTAGTGAAAGGTCATGAACTTCTGCCTTCCCTTCTCACCATGTGTAATCCTCTTAATGCTGAGAGGGGCTTCTTAAACACAAGTCCAATCCAGGATAAATTTAGTTTGACCTGAGGAAGACAACTGAAAAGCTTGAGGGACCATGAAGAGATTAAAATACAAGTATTTCCCCTGCTAGAACAAAATCACTGCCCCAAGCTCACCCTCCAAAAGTGTTTGTTATAAAGAGACAGTCCCTTCTCCTGTTACAGCTACTACATTCAGAGTGGATCTCCAAGCTCATTAGGCCTGCCCAAGCCATGAGTTTCATGATAATAGAGCTTAACTACAATGCACAAGTTGTTCTTGCACTGAGTAAAAGCACCAGAGGCTCATGAATTCTTCAGAAATGATTTAACCTGGGCCAATGACAAGACCCCACGTAAGATCAAGGGTCTCTGCTCTGCTGGTCACCTACCTGGAAGCCAGGCTTACTGAAGGCAAGACTGATCCTGCAGAGTCTCATCTTGCTCACTCAGAGGCACAGCCCACAGCTACAAGAGCCCACTTCTAGCTCTAAACCACCTGCCCCACACAGGGGGGCTCCATTATATTCTGGTTTAGTAATCAGCTGCTCAGCCTTACAGCCACTGGGTACTATTCCTACAAAAGACAACCCAAGCCAGGGGCCAAGTGCTGACACCTCCCCACCTGCAGGTCACTGCTGCCCAAGGATTCACATCCTTGCTGACAGCACCAGCTTCATGGAGAAAATGCTCAATAGCAACACATGAAATAGATTCTGTTCATCTTTTCTGACCTAGAGAGAGAAGGAAGCTTGCAGAACTGCTGCATTCAGACCCTCATCACCTACTGAGACATCCTGACTAAATGCAAAGGAAGCTAGGCTGGCACTGCAAGGAGACTCATAACTCTGAACCCTGATGCACTGGCAGATGCTGACTCATCCACGTATTTCAGCTGATAACTGCTGCCTGGCTGGGGCAGCACAGGTTGTACTCTATTATCAGCCTCTCTTGTAGCCCTAAGCACTTTCTGAAGGAGAACCCACATCTTCCATTAGCCTGAACAGTGAGGGCAGCCCTGGCAGCCACTCTCAGCCCTGGCTCAGCAGGGTCCAGCTTCCTTCAGGAAGCCTCTTTTCCTCCCACCACCACAAACATTTGTGCCACTGCACAAGGGATTTGATACAAGCTAAAAGCCTTCTGCCAGGTTAACTCACACTGAGCAGGGCCTCCACCCTCATCCCCAAGGTGTGGAAGTGGCTGTGCCAACACCCAATTGCGAGACTGGCCTCAACTGCTACATCAGGAACAAGAAAAACTGCTTAGGATGGCCCAAAAAGCACAACTTTGGTTGTCCTGCAGCAGAGAGTGTTAGAGGAAGCCCCCCTTTTCTACATGCAAGCCACATCATACTTTCTTGGGAGAGCTCTTGCCCCAGCTTAGAGAAGAGCTTCCATGGTCTAGAAGCCAGTACTGCAAATTAAAATGGATGTTCCGGCTCCAGACCTCAAACCAGAACTAACCCAAATCATCTCTAGTGGCAGGGGTGTTTCTTTTACCAACTAGGTTAACTTCGACAAGTAAAGTGAAACTTAATAAAGAAACATTCCCATTCCAAATTCTAAATGGAGTATAAAGGCCTATAGCCAAGATTTCAACAAGGCAGCCAGAACCAACTCTTTTGTGAACTCACTGTAAGGAGATAAAGGAAAATACTGTGGTTTATTTCTCCCTCATGCTTCCAGCACATCAAGATCAGATACAACTCTGACTACCACTGTGCCACGGGACAAAAACAAAGTCCCGTGAGTCTGAACAGCTCAGTACCACAGCAAATCTCTAAAAATGCACCACTAACCACACCACTGCCCTGAATTTGTTCATATTCACTGTGCAGCAGCTGAGGAGTAGCCAGCACATCCTCCAGTACCAGTTTATCAGGCATGCTTTAAGCAGTGCTGGCTATAGATCCATGCCTCGAAGCAAACGATTCCCTTCCTCTGGCTATTCTGCAGCGCCAGCAGAGGATCACATGGCCAGATGAGCCCCTGGTGCACAGTGCTAAGCCCTTCAATACCCTGGAGATTAAGCTGCACTGGAAGTCATCTGGTAGCAGTCACTGCACAAGCATCAAACAGACCCACAGGATGCTCAGACACCCCTTTGCAGTTTGTTTGTTTTCTGGTTTCTTTTGACACCCACATGAGAAGTCATCTTACCTATGAGCATGAGACAGCCCTGCCTCCAAGTGACTGCAGAGAAAGCTGCTCTGCCTCCAGCAGCCTGCAAGGTCACCACCTGGCAAGGCCTTTCCCTTTACTTCCCACTTTGTTTTGGGACAAGTCCAGAGGGTCAGTTTGTTTCCAATAATGGCCAGAGTGTTTATTGACCCTATAACTCAGAGGCTGGAAGAGCAACAGCAATCTCTGAAGTGCCCAAATCCTTGGCACAAGTACCATTGCCCAGAAGTGCACTGGCAGGAGGAGCATCAGGCAGGTACTCTTATTGGCAGATCTTGCCTCCTCTAAAGGGACAAAAGCATGTCCTTCACCTCCACAGAAATAAAATTGGAACCAACACCCTTTGCTTTGGCAGTTCTGCAAGATGGCAGATACATGCCCGCTCCCCTAAGCTGCTGAAAGCACAAACTTGTAGTGCTGATTTCATAATACCACACCTGCTTTGCAAGAAAGTCCTCACCCACCTGCACTGCTTTGGTGTGCTCTTAAATATACAATTAACTGGCCTGTAGCAAACATTTATTCAAAACCCTTTTGCGTTTTCAATGTAAGCAACAGGTCAGCCATACTAACTGCTAACAGATTAATCCTGCCTCCAGGAGAGGCAAACTAAAGGAGTCTGCTGGAACTAGCTACACCAGGAAAGAGCTCACATCCTTCCCACACAGTGACCCACAGCATCACAGGGAGTGTAGGCAAGACTTCCCAGGCACCCCACGCTGCCAGGAAATACTTATTCATTTCAGGCACACAGGTGAAGTCCTCAGTACCAAAACATCATTAACCCTGACTCCAAGAAGCTCTCTGGTCACGCCAACACCCACACCAAGAATCATCACCACACATGTTCACTGGGTCCCAGCAAGCAACTCCCCCCTTCTCCAGTCCCAGATCCTCCCTCCCACCTCCATACAAGCCAAGCCCATCACCTGGCAGGATGTCACATTTGCTTTTTGTGACAGGCGTGGTGCAGACTCCACTGAAATCCAAAGAGTTGTCCAACATTGCATTTATCCGGCGGAATATATTTGCATTGCTGCAAGTGGAGAGTGCAGGGGCACTAGGGCTATCCCAGCAGTCCTTTATGCTCCTCCCAGGATCTTCTTTCTGGTGAAAAAGAAAGAATATTGGTGTCAAGCAGGCTACTACTCACCACTTAGTTCTCAACACCTTGTGGGAAGTCTGGATTGCCTCCAAGACTAACATTAGCTTTAGCTCCAGGTCTTAGCAACACCCAAGTGCAATTCTTAGTATTAAAGAAACAATTAATCAAATGGGTCAGCAATTTGTCAGCACAGCTCATGAGACCTGCCCCAGCCACAGCAGGTACCAATGCACCATGGCTGGGATGAACTTCAGACTAACAGCCACAGCACACAAGCTAGTTTGGTTGCTACCATGAGCTCTCTGCTGCTTCTGACCAGCACATCACAGCAGTAAAGTGGAGATCTTACTAACCTTCATGTGGCTTCTCCCCAGAATCAGCCTCCTGACACTGAGGGACTAGAGGAATGCTTACAGTGAAGGAAGCCACCATGAAAAGCCACAGTAGCTCCTCCAGTGCATGGCTCCCACCCATGCTTGGGAGCTCTGAATGTCTTGGAATGGCCCAAGCCAGTAGCCAAGCAATCACTTCAGAAAGCAGACTTGCAAACACGTGGCTTCCCAGGCAATTAAACAGCCCCAAATCCTGTGGTTTCCCTCGGGAAGGCAGAAAAATCAAATCCTGATCTTCCCTTCTACCTAAAAGCAGCAGCTCCCAACCACAGAGGGAGGTTACCCCAAACCAGCTTTGCTTCAGCACAACCCTCCACAGCCACCAATCTACCAGCACTGAGGTTTTGGGTCCATTGCAAGCCACCACAGCTCCTGTAAAACCATCAGAGCTCTGCATGATAAAGATCAACCCCTTCCTGCTTTTACTGCTGGTCCAGAGAACCAGCTAGAGTAGCTGCTTCCTCCAGCTCTTCTTGCAAGCCACTTCTGCATCCAAGCCTGTTTCAGTGCAGCTGCACGGCATTCCAGCCTCTGCCAACTTAAAAGCCTCTAAACTTAATCTCTAAGCAGCATTTCTGGACTGAGGGCCAGTCTGCCTGCCACCCAAAAGCCACTGCAGCACAACTCTGCTCCTGAACATGCTGAGCAAACGCTATCACTGGCAATTAAGACCCACGTTAAAGAGAACAGCAGAAAGACACAACCTTGCCAGTTCTGGCCTCCAGAGCAGAATCCTTGCATTAAGCAAATCGAGTTAAAGCCAGATTCAAAGACCTGAACTGCAGCAGGGCTGGCAAATGAGCGCCTGCTCCTCCCAGAAACATGCAAACCTATACCTCTAAACTGGGCCATTTGTACTTGTCAAGGAGATATTTAATACATCTACCTTCTGTATGCAGTCCTGCATGTGGTTTGGGCCTGACTTCCCTGACACTTATCCTCCAGCTCAGCCACTGGCAAGCCTGAAACACCGACCTGGTTTTCCTTCCAGAAGATCCCTTACCAAGCTTTCCAGTATGCAGCCTATGGCAGGTCTAAACCGAATTTCACATGCACACAGGAACTTTAGCCCAGCCTAAGTGTGCAACTTGCAGCTCCCCCCTAAACCCTGTCATTAGGGGCAATTTTACTGCTACAATGCACGATGTGATAGTTTTCCTCCACACAGAGAGCATGTAGCTAAAAAAACAAAGAGAACCCTTTCCTGGAAGGAGCAGGAAAAAGTTGCTGAGCTGTCAACACACACGATGCCTCCAGGCAGGACCCGAACAATTGATTCAGGATCTCAGACCCTTAAAAGACTATTAACATCTACTCAGTACAGGGTCCCGGATCTTTTATCTATTGAGCGGCTCAGCCCACCCCCAGGAAAGGTCCTGGCATTCTGTGGGCACAATGCAGGAGCATTCACAAGCCAAGAGGAAAACATGGAGGGCTGAAGACGAGCTTCAGGCAGGAGAAAACAGGCAGAGCAAGCTTTAAGTCATCTTTATAAAAAGCAGCTGAGGAAGCTGAAAAAGCTATAAATTGAGCTGAAAGAAACTCAATTTAATAAAGTACTGCCAGTTATCTTGAATAAAAAGTGCCACATTAGGTGTCTTTGGCACCGGGGTGAAACTCCGTATTCCACCCCTGTTACTGCTAAAGAACCACCCCCAGCAGGAGGGAAGGCATTTCCCTCAGAGTTCGTGCTAGCAAGACAAAAATAAACCCGAGCAGCAAACCAAATGCCTGTCCTGTTCCTGCTCAGTTCCCAAAACTGGCAGCACCGGTGCTGCTACAAACAAGAGCAGAAAACAGTAAGAGTACAGCCAAGAATCTCCAAGAACATTCCTTCCACTTACAGCACTTTTACCCTTAAGACTGTCAAGTATATCCTAGAGATACAGCAAGCATCCCAGACGCAGGAGCTGGCATCCAATCCCTCGGAGGAAGTGGCTTGTGTCTACACCTCCCCTTGGTAAAGCTCCTCCCTAAATCCCTAAAACAGAGGTACTCCTTTGAGCCGATCTCCTCAGATCTTCAAAGCATACAGGGCCCAAACTATTCAGCAGCCTGGATAGTCCCTTGGAAAGGGTGTGCAAATGTGTAACTGGAGAATACATCCATAGCCTTTAGTCTCAGCAAATAAAGCACAGGGAAATATCACACCTGAGGCTGCATCCTCCAGAACCTGCTCTGTTCCCACATCCCCAGGCCAAGACAAGCAAAGGAGCACTCAAGCCCAGCAAGGATTCACTTCCAGTGCTCCATCTTGAAGGATTTCACAACAGTTAAACTCACATAGGCTTCTCTGGCAGTCCTCCATACAGCAGCAGCAGTTACAGCCCAGGCACAGAGCTGGTGATCCCCTGCTTCAGTATCACAGACACAGCAAGGTGAACCTCAGACAGTAGTCCACTCGATCCTGGCTCAGCTAAACCCTCAGGCAAGAACCCATGTCCATGCAGGAAGATGCATCCGCAGGATGCTATGAGGATTTGAAGAGGGACTGTCGGGCTCCAGACACTTCTATCATTCCAAAAGCCATCAGAGATGTCCAACGTGAGTGGAAATGAAGGCACCTCCACAGCTCTGAGGCAGACTAACCTGCAGGAAACCTACAGATAATGAAATCCCAGGGCTAGGCAGAACCCACAGCAGCCCCACACAGGATCAGGATACCCTGTTCCTCAGGGAAGTCATTAAACACAGCTCAGCTGCTGGTATGGCCAAGATCTGCATTAGCTCCTTGAGACTACTCTGCAGCAGAGAAGGCTTCTCCACAGCAGCTACCACTCAGCCTTTGCTTTTGACATCTTTTGTCAAAATCCCACCGAGGCAGCACCAAGCCAATGCCCAAAGGGGTTCTCAGCACTGCATCTACAGCCAAAGGGGCCTTGAACCCCAAGACAACATGTAAGATGCTGTTAAAATGGTGCCAGTCTCAACATAATCAAGCCAAGGTAACTCCATGCTTTGATGAAAGGCAGCTCTTAAAAGTCCTTTTGTACTGGTAAATTTCATTTCCCAAGCTGAAGTCAGCTACACCAGTTTAAAGCATAATATTGGTGTAACTGCTCCTACCAAGCAGCAGCACTCATCAAACAACACCCCCACCAGCACAGGGGGAGGGTTAGGGTAGCCTGCACCACACTCACAAAGGGCGAGCTTCAGCAGCTTCTCCAAGGTTCAAGATGGGGAGGTCTGGGAGACACCTGACTGGAATCAAGGTTGGAAGGGATTTTGATGGTAGCACTTTACAGGGGGGTGCTGACTTCAGAACAGCACCGATTTCACCAGAACTCCTGTCTCTCAGGAAGCTCCCCTGTCAAGGCACCTACTTTATGGTATTCTTTTTATGAAACAAGACATTTTGAAGCCCTCACTCAAGCAACACCACAGCTGTGTGTTTCAGCACATTATAAAAGCAGAACAAGGTCTCATTTGGTTTAGGAAGACTTGCTGTTTAGGGAAGCTGCAGCAAAGCAACAGAATCCTCAAAATCCTCAGAAAGCCCAGATTCCACCCTTGGCATACCCAACCTGAGCCCTCAGCAGCACCCCAGCTGCAGCACATATCATCACCCTGCCACAAAAGCAGCTGCAACGAGTGATAATTGGGTTTAGCTGGGGAATACAGGAGGGTAGAAATAAACACGCTTTTCAGAAAGCCTCTTGGCCACACAGCACAACCAGGGACCTAGTCTCCTGGGTCACCAGCAAAGCTCTGTTTTGCTACACGGGGCTCACAGTCACCTGTTTAAGTATAAAACAGCAGCTCCGTTTGCTCTGTATGCTAAAAAGAAGAGCTCAGAAGCACTCGGAACCACCTGCTGCCAAGCAAGCCCAGGAGCACCTCAGCCAAAACACACCCACCACCAGGAACCAGAGCTCAGCACCTGCAGCTCAGGTCACCCCTAATACCCTGCCATGAGGGCACCCACGGGCACCATACGCTCCCCGAACTGGGACCACTGGGTTTCTTCCAGTGCCAGCTTCACCCCTGCAGGTGGCAGGGGGCTGCTGATGGGCTCCCTGAGGCGAAGCTCCCTCAGAGGCCGCTGTTCTCTCAGGGCACGGAGCCACCGCACCTCAGGGCGCCACGCAACAGCGGGACCCGGCTCCGGAGGAGGAAGGGGGGCGAGCGGGGACTCATCCCGCGGCTCCCCCCGCCCCGGAGCCGGTCCCCGCGGGTGCGCTGAGGGCCGGGCCCCCATCCCCGCTCCGCCACCACACGGGCGAGGAAAGGGAATCACCTCAGCGCCGCTCCCGCCCCCCACAACGCCGCCAACGTGTGAAACCACGTGACGGGGGAGTCCTTAAAGGGGCCGCGCCCGCCGCCTCGGCTCCGTGAGGCACCGGGCCCGCCGGCACGTGTCCCTCCCGGTCTCCCCCCACCTCTCACCGGCGGGAAGGCCATGGGCGGCGCTGCGGGCGGGCGGATCCCGGAGGGGAGGGGAAGGAAGCGGCAGCAGCGGGGAGCCCTGCCCGCCCCGCCGGCTTTTATGTGCGACCGCCCCGCCGGGTTGGGGTGGGGGGGGGGAACGCTGCTGAAGGGAGGGGCCACAGCGCATGCGCGCGGGGCCCGCCCGCCGCGTGGAGCGCGCCACTGCCCCCCTCAAGCTGCTCCTCCCGTGTCCCGGCGTGCTCCGCGCGGGCGCGGCTCCCGCTCTCCTCACGACGCCCGGCGCGGTCCCGGCTTCCGGGGCCCCCTCACGGCCGGGGGCGGCGCCCGCGGGGTTACGGCGGGGAGCGGGGGCGGGGAGCGGGGGCTGCCGCCGGCCCGGCCCGTGCCGGAGCGGGGTTTTCCCGGGGGGAACGAGCCGGTGGCGCCCGGCGCTTCCTGGAGCGGCCGCTGCGGGCAGGGGCCTCTCACGGGCCAGAAGCGCAGAGGGGGTTCCGCTGGGGGCCGCCTCGCCCTGCGTGTTCCGGGTCAGCCCTTCCCGTGCTCGCTGCCGGCCGCGGCCGCAGGGCAGCCGGGGCTCTCCGAGCCCGCCCAGCCCGTGCTGCAGCAGGCACTTTTCCACCTCTTTTTGCCTTTGTAATCCCAGTTCGGAGATGAAAACCTCCCCAGGGCTGGCGCCAGGGATCCCTCCCGTGACACTGCAGAATAGACCCGGCCCTGATGCTGCAGGCGTTTCTGCCGTCAAAGCACGAGCTATTCCACTTGGAATAAATAGCTGGAAACCTCCCAGGACTCCTTAGATCCCTGGATAGCACCGAACGCCTCCTGTCCCCCTCTGCAGGGCACCTGTGTCCATGTGGGGTTTTCTCCAGCAGCCCTGGGGGACTCGTGTTCCCATTTGCTAGTCCCCTGATGTCCCCAGTGCTGCCCCAGGGGGGCTGGCAGAGGCCAGCGTGGGGCAGTTCGGGGCTGATCTGGCTGCTGCGCGCACAGAGCAGAGCAGGGGAAGGGAGCGGGTTTGAGACGAACTTTATTGGGAGATCCTGGCCATAATAAATAAGGGTTACACTGGGAGATGGGGAGAGGGGCTGGGGGCTGGAGCCAGAACCACCCTTCTGAGCGGGACATCACTCTGCATCCTGTATGCCCCATATGGCTCCGTCCTCCCAGCAGTGAAGCTGGCCCAGGGGTCACTGCCTGCTGCCCCTCCGGGGACCGGAGCAGGGGATAACCCAGCAGGAATCAGGGCAAGGAGTGTTTTGGGGAGCAGTGTGGGGCAGAGCAGGGTGGGAGGGCAGGGCCTGGCTGTCACTGCGCCAGGGCCTGGATGATGTCCTTCACCAGCATGGTGCCGATAACCATCTTCTCGCTGTTGACGGTCAGCTGGGCCGCAGCACCCTCCCATCGCTCCAGGGTGATGAGCACGAGGCTCCCGCTCGTCATCGTCTTGGCTGCGAACCTGCCCACCGGTGAACATAGGGTTCAGGGTGAGCTGTCCCCCTCTCACTCTCCTGCCCCCAGGATGCTCCGGTGGGAACCAGCGAGGCATCCTCCACGCCCAGCCACCATCACATGTGGGTTCATGCAGGCTTTTTGTCCCAAAGCAAGCCCTGAGCGCCCCTGCTGCGGTTGGTGTGGGACGGGAAGGTGACAGCACTACCTGTACTCGTTGTTGGCACCGCAGGGCACGCGGCCCACGTTGGCAGCTGAGGTCACTTGCTGGACGATAGCGTGGTCGCTCCGGCACTTCTCGGGCAGCGTCAGCTTCTCTGTGATCTCGCTCATGCCCGTCAGCTTCCCTGGAGCGGGCAGCAGAGGCACCTGCCTGTCTCTGGCCACGCATCCAGCAGCCCTGTGCTTGCCAGGCCCTGTTTTGGCATTCCCAGACCAAGCCCCTCCAGCTGCCAGCTCCCTGCATCTCTGTCCCCCATGACATCCCAAGCTGCCTGCCCTGCTTGCTCCTCTCCAGCCTAGCTGGAAAAACCTTCTTCCACAACCCTTACTGGGCTCATTCCTGTGTCCCTGCCCAGTGGCAGCGTTCCTGGGGACAGGCTCGTCCAGTCACCAGCAGCAATGGGGCCAGGTGCCACAGGGCACCGAGCACCCACCGCTTAGCACAGACCCCTGTCTGCTGCTCCTCCAGGAGCAGGGGGATGCTGGGCCAGGGTGTCCCCATCACTGGGAGCACCAGGGTGGCATGAGTCCTCCACGGTGTGTGGGGACCTGGTGGGGCCACCCTGGTGCCAGGGCAGTCACTGCAGGGGGACGAGGGGGCAGAGCTAGTCTATGGACCTGCCAACAGGCCACTTACCCTCGCCTGGCTGTGCGAGGTGCTCTAGGGCCATGGTGAGAGCAGCAGAGGGGACAAAATGGGGCATGAACATTGGCACTGGGGCAGTGGGTGCCTGTGCAGCCCCTGTCCCTGTCCCCCACTCACCCTGCTCCTTCTTGAATTCGTTCTCGCTCATGAAGACAGGGGCCATGAGCTCCCCCACGGGCGGCTGGATGGAGACGTAGAAGTGGCGCGTGTGGGTGCTGGGGAGACAGGCAGGTGAGGGGGGCACATGCTCAGAATGTCCCTTCTTGTGTCCCGCTTCCCATCCCTGCCCTGGGCAGGCAGTGGCTGGAGGGAAACTGAAGCACATAAGGCCTTGGGAATAGGGGGAAGTCAGGCTGCACCTGGGGCTGCTGCCACCTCCTTGTCTCCCCCCCAGTTTCTCCCCTCCCATGAAGGATCCAGGTGCCTGTCCTGCTATCCCCCATCCCCAGAGCACCCCTGGGACACTGGGCACTCACCACAGCTGGAAGTTGGCTGCCTGTGTGGAGTCGCAGAAGTCGATGCCCATCACCACGTTGGCCGTGTCCCCGGGCGCGAGGCGCTCTGAAACCACAGTGCTAACACTGCATCCCGTGTCCCCTCCACCAGCCAAGCCCTGTCCCCATTTACCCCTTCACAGCATCGCAACCGTGCCGTGCCCTACCGATCTCCGGGAACTCCTGGATCCTCATCCCGGAGAGCAGCTTGGGCTCACTGACCCGCAGGCTCTTCACCTCGGCGTCAGTGTTGTTGGAGATCTGGATGTGGACGGCCACCATGTGGGGGTCCCCCGGGAAGGGCCGGCGGCTGAAGCAGTACTCCACCGAGAGCCCCTCGCCCGCCATGCGGTGCAGCAGCTCGTAGGTCCTCACCGCACCGAACGCAGGGCTCAGCAGCTGCCAGGGGCCGAGGGGCTGGTGTGGGATGCTGACCCCCCAGCCTGCAGCCCCCATGGGGGACAGGGGTCCTGGGACACCCCAGGAAGGGCATGGGGGACACTTACAGTGGGTGTCAGGGACGTGTCAGTGAGCGTGAGGCCCTCCAGGTCAGTCACCAGGCTGGTGGAGATGACGCTGCTGGAGGGGATGGGCTGGGGAGGAGGGGGGGTGACTGCAGGGGTGGGGGGAAAGGGTTAACAGAGCTCTGATGAGTCACAGTCCTATGGGGACTACCCCATTAGCCCCATGGGACAGCCGCATGGGGACAATCCTGTAGGAACAACCCCAAAGGCACAGCCCCCTGTCCCACAGCCACCCTCTGGGGACAAGGACTGCCCACCCCACTGGTCCTTGTCCCAGTTCTGCAGCTCCCAGAGGGCCGGTGGGGCCCTGACCTCAGTGACTGTTCCTCAGTTCCCCCGGTGCCACTGGCACAGCCACCCCGTGTGCCCTGGGCAGACACTCACAGTCATCCAGGTCGAGCAGGGAGATCTCCTTGGGGCCGGCCCTGCTTCTGGGGGGCTGCGAGGGGCAAAGAAGTGGGGGGGTGTAAGCGGGGAGTCCAGGTGTCCCTGTGCTATCCCCAGCCCAGCCCGGCCCTCACCGCCTTCCTCCGCTTGGCTTCTGCCTCGGAGCCCGACTCGGAGCCTGAGGAGCTGCTCTCAGAGGTGCTGGCCTCCTCTGATGAGGTCTCGGCATGGCCCTTCCTCCCCGGAGCTGCCTTCTTCTTCTTGGCCTTCTTTGTCCCCTCCTCTTCCTCCTCATCCTCGCTGGGGCTGTGGGGAGGGCCTGGCTCAGGGGAGGCAGGGGTTTGGCCGGGGCACCCCACTTTCCCAGGGGGTACCTGCCCGCACTCCCCGCAGCTGCCTGCCGGGAGCCTTCCTTCTCCTTCCTCTTCGGCCTCTTCTCCTCCTCCTCCTCCTTGTCCTCAGACTGCTCCCCGCTGCCTTCCTCCTCCTCTTCCTCCTCTTCCTCACTGCCAGAGCTGGAGCTGGAGCTGCTGGAGCTGCCGCTCTCCTCACTGACAGACTCAGGCTCTGCAGGCAGGGGGCACGGCTCAGCCCTGCTGCTGCATCCCCCCCACGGCCCCACAGCTCCCTGCTGCATCCCATTGCATCCCCCCCCAGCCTCCCACTGCATCCCCACACCCGCTGCTGCCTCCCCCCCACCCTGCTGCACCCCTGCACTGCATGCTCTTCACGGCATGCTCCCTCTGCATCCCTGTATCCCTGTGTCCTTCTACTGCATCCCTGAGCCATCCCTCCGTGTCCCCTGCCATGTCCCCACCATGATGGGATGTCCCTACGGCAGTGTCCCCTGCCCCATGCCCTGCCATGCCACTGGGTCCTCACCACTGTCCGCTGACTCCGTGGGCCCTGACTCCCCATCTGAGTCGGAGTAGAAAGGTTTCTCTGCCTTCTCCTTCCTCTTCTCCCGGCTGGTGCACTTGGTCCACTCCGGAACCTGCCAGAACAGGGCTGATGGAGCGGGGCCATTGCCCACGGGTGGGGGCCCCAAACAGCAGTCCTTGTCCCTCCCCTTCCTGTGCCCCAGTGGGGTGTGGGCACCTTCCTGCACCCTCTGAAGACCTTGAGATGACACCGCTGCCTTGGCCCCCATGCACCCAGCACCTTGGGATGCTCCACGCACCTCCACGTTCCTCACAGAGGGGTCAGGGGCCTCGTCCGGCCAGTCAGGCAGCTCCTGGTAGCCCACAGCCTTGGCGTTGAGCAGGTGGGACAGGGAGCCCAGCTGGAAATGGTCCCGATCTAGGGCAGGGTGAGAGGGGGCAGCAGCTCAGGGGTGGCCATGCAGCACCGTGCCGACAGCTGGCCCTGTGTCCCCATGGCCTGTGACCAGTGGGGGTACCTTTGAAGGAGGACTCCAAGATGGGAGCAGGCTTTTGGGCCAGGAAGAGCTTCTTGGCGTATTTGTTGAGGGCCCCGCTCTTCTCAGTGGGCACGATGAGCTGGCGGATGAAGCGGGCCCGGTCGCGGATGTCGTAATTCTGGTCGTACTTCGCCAAGTTGAGGACATACTGGGTCAGCAGCTTGCTCTGCACCAGAGGACGTGCTCAGGGCCAGCTTTTCCCTCCACACTGGGGAAACTGAGGCGCATTGTTGGGCCACGTCACCGGTACCTGCTTGGAGTTGGTCAGGTAGAGCTTTGCTGCCAGGTTGATGACCTGCAACTTGACGATGTCCTCCTCGTTGGTGAAGGACTTGGCCATCTTGCGCAGCACGTCGGGTGCGATCTTGGGCACGTGCTCGCAGTACTCGCCGATGAGCCACAGGATGCTGGCCCGCGCCATCGGCACCTGCAAACGGCCCCGCGCACGTGGCACCGCTGCCGCTGCCCTGGGCCCATGGGTCCCGCAACGTCCCGACCCACCTGGATGTTGTCAGTGAGCTTGGCCATGTGCTTGATGATCTCGCTGTGCTGCGCCGGCTGCATCTGCAGCAGCTTTTTGATGACCACCACGGATTCGGCCACCACCAGCTCTGCAGGCAGAGACCTCGGCCTCAGTGGGGTCCTGCCCCGAGGGCGATGGAGCCCCTGTTTGGACCCCACCGCAGGCACTCACCGTCCCGGTTGGAGAGGAGCTGGACCAGGCCGTTGAGGCAGGTGTCCCGCACCTTCCCGATGTTGGTGGCACAGCGCCCGATGGCTTGGATGGTGGCTGCCACAAAGTCCTTGTCCATGCTGCGGATGTAGGTCTGTGCAGGCATGGGGGACACACACACATGACATGTCACCCACCTGCCGGTGCTGGGCATGTCCCCATGTGATGGTCACACGTTTGGGTTCTTTGGAACCATCCATGGGGTTGGCATGGCCTCAGCCCACTCCTGCTGGTAGGGCCTCCTCCATCCCCTCCGTGGTGAAGTTTGTGCACCCAGAGCCATGTGGGGTGGCACCCCAGTGGCCTCAGGATGACCATGGCATACCTGGAACTCCCGCAGGATAGTGGAAATGTTGGTCTCATTGGCCAGGTTGGTGAGGACCTCCAGCTGCAGGAAAGAGGAAGAGATGAGCATCAGAGGGGCATGGTGCTGGGGCACAGGGTCCTGCCTGTCCTCCTGTCCCCAGGCTGTGGAGGACAGCTGCCCCACAGGGAAGGGCTCTGTGAAGCCCCAAAGCAGTGATAGGTTCTACTGGGTGTTTCCAGCTCACCTTGAGGATCTTGATTTGTGTGGGGTCCGTGGAGCGGATGTAAAAGCTCTTCAGGTACGGCTCAAACATCCCCTGCATGCAGAGCCAGTGGCATTAGTGCCATCCCTGTCCCCTCCTTGCCAAGGCCACCCTGGTGACCCTGCTGGCTTGCCCTCATTCAGCTCCAGAGTCAACAGGGCAACTCTCCCACACTGAGTCCGAGCCTCACCCGCCGTTTGATGGACATGGTGGCCACGTTCTGCAGCACGACATACTGCACCTCGCTGCAGGAACAAAGAGAGGACACCATCAGTGGGGCAGAGCCAGACCCCCCCAGCTGGTCCTGTGAAGATGGGGCAGGCCCAATCACCAAGCTGGTGCCACCATGACGCTGCCACCCAATGTCTGGCTTGGGCCAGGCCAATCTGTTTTGGTGATTCACCCCAAGCTGATGTCCCTGCAGGGTTGGGCTTTATGGGGGCTCTCTCCTAGGGTCTTGAGGCTTCTGATGGGTCCCACCAACCAGGTGGTGGGGTAGGGAACCACTGTAACCCAGACCTGTGACTCCACAGACCTGTGACCACAGACCTGTGACTCCGCAGGAGCCGCACCAGCGCCTTGGCGATGACCCCAACCTCTGCCTTGGGTGCCAGGTGGAAGTAGAGCTGTGCCACGGCCATCACCACCTGCGGGGACACATCCAAGCGTCAGCCAGTGGGTACAGGGACACCCTGAGGGATGGCTGTGTCCCCCACAGCACCCGGGGGAAGCCTGACCCTGGGTGTCCCTCAAGCACCTCGGTGGCTCCTTGGCCGGTGGGGACATCATAGGCCCCAGCTGATGGACACCATTGGTAGCCTCAGGGGATGGAGAGTGGGGGGCTCACCGCAGCATTGCGGCTCTGCAGCAGGGGTTTGGTGTTGCGCAGGAGCAGGCGGTGGTCAGGATCCATGACATACGGCTTGCGCTTGGCCAGTGAGGCCGCCTCTGCCTTGGGGTCCTTGGTGTCCTCCTCCTCGGAGCCATAGAAAGCTTTCTCGGCGCTCTCCTCCAGCAAGGACTCCTGTCAGGAGGTGGGACACCTTACACCCCCCCAGCAGCACCCCTCCTTTCACCCCACCTCTCCAGGGGCTCCAAGGGCACCCTGAGGATCCCACGCTCACGTTCTGGTTGGGGCTGAGAAACTGGGTGCGTGCGTAGCGGGTGAGCATGTTGATGATGACCACCTGCCCCCACTCCTCCACGTCGATGAGCAGGTTGCAGAGCTTGCGGTAGTTCTTGTGGATGAGGTCAATGCGCTCCGGGCACACCTCCTCGAATGCCATCACCACGCTGCCGGCCACCAGCTGTGGAGGGAAAGCCCAGGGTGATTCACCAGGGTGGTGGCATCTTTGTCCTGGTGCTGGCTTGATGGGGATGGTGGCATCCCCGTGAGAATGGGGATGGGATGGCAGCTCAGTGGAGCTGGTGGGATCCCCATGAGGGTATTGGTCTGTTGGGGACAGCAGGGTTCACGCAAGGACTCCAGCTCTGCAGGGCTGGCTACATTCCCATGAGGATGCTGGTTTGGTGGAGATGGCTCCCTCTGGATCAGTGCGGCTGGTGGCATCCCCATGAGGATGCTGGCTTGGTGGGGACAGTGACCCACAGAGTTGTTGGCTCTGGGAATAGCTGCATCCCTGCACCATCAAGTGTTGGATCAGTGAGGATGGTGGCATCTGCAAGGATGGCTGCTTTCCCATGAGGGTGCCAGGTCAGGGGGCATGGTCATGTCCCCGGATTTAGGGGCAAGGGGGACCCGGCGCCCTGCTCACCGTGGTCTTGTCTGCCAACAGCTTCTCGATCACTTCGATGAGCTGGTCCTTCTGGTCTGAGTCAAGGCTGTGAGGGAAAAGCAGGGCAAGTGGGGCCAGAGCAACCCCCCATCCCTGCCTGTCCCTGCCTGCACTGCATGGCTGAGACCCTGCACCCTTGCTGATGCACCCAAAACTCAGCAGCTGAACCCCCATTACCTGTACAGCTTGGGGATGGCATGGGCGGCTGTCTTGCGCACATAGGGAGACATGTCTGAGGCGGCCTCCTTGATGGCCAGCATCATGATGGGCACGATGATGGGCACACGGATGCTGGAGAGGACGCGCAGGGCGCTGGCACGGATCAGCTGGTTGGGATCCTGTGGGGACATGCAGGGGCTGCAGTGCAGCCACGGGAGGCTTGCTGCTCCCCCAGGCTCCCCCTGGGTCCCCAGAGCAGCCCACCTTAAGTCCTCGCTGGAAGGTGGAGATGGAGAGCAAGGCCAGATCCTGCTGCTCCTCTGCATAGCGCACCAGGTAGACATACACCAGCTTCTTCACCTGTGAGGTGAAGGTGGTCAAGCCACCTCAGAGCCCTGCAGAACCCAGCCCGTCCTCAAGTCCTGCCTGCAGGTGAGGCACCAGTCCCTGGGGACACCGATGGATGCCACTGAGACCTTCCTCACCTCAATGTTCTTGCAGGCAACGTTTTTCACCACAGCTGGGAAGAGGTCGGAGGCGTTTTTACCCCGGGCGATCATCTAGGGGTTAAAGGAGCAGCATGACTCCGGCTGGCCAACACGGCACAGCACAGCTTGGCACCAGCAGCACCCACCCATCTAACACCCACCGCCACGATCCTCTTCATGGCCTCCAGCTTGAGCGAATCCTTGTTGCTATCAAGCATCTCCTTGAGGTCATCGTGTCTGTGCCATATGGGGCAAAAAAAAATCCCATTTTCCTTTTTTTGTCATTTTGAACCATCTTTAGTCTTTTTTTTTTTTTTGCTGCTCCCAGCCTGCCGCTGCCACCAGGGTGACAACAGAACCCTTCCCCATGCAATATTGATGGGGACAGGAACTGGGTTACAGCCAGGTGAAAGAGGAGATGGAGGGACCAGTGCAGCGCTGGCACCCAGCTCTGTCCCCATCCTGGGCACTGGGACAAGACCCTATCCCAGCCCAGCTGTGGTTGTTACACCAGGATGTTCCCACATCATTTTCCAGGGAGCAGGTGCCCATCAACAGCTCCATCCTGGCCTCACTGAGTGTGTCCCTTGTTCCATCCCTCATGGACACGATGGCATGGATGTGCCAGTGCATCCTGATGCAGAGCCCTTCCCTGGTCTGGGAAAATGCCACCAGTCTTTTCTAAGGCTGGTTGTCACCACTGTCCACTTTCCTAAGGGACATCTGTCCCAGCCAAACCGGGGGGACCTGTGCTGTGTCCACCCTCAGCAGCTGGGGGTGGCACCCATGGGGCGATGCTCATCCAGAGCCACCATCAATGGAGGGTGCAGGGGAGCTCCTTGGAGGGATCTTACCGCAGTGGTGGCCCGGCGCTGGTGGCCACGGCGGGCTTGGGGCCGGCGAGCAGCCGCAGCTCGTCGGCTTGCAGGGCGCTGTAGCAGGCGGGTTGTCCGGCCTCGGTGGCCAGCACCGGGCTTGTCACCTCCTCGGCTGTGTCACCACCCACCGGTGGCTTTGCCGGCCCAGCCGGTAGCTGCCGCAGCAGCTTCTGCACTGGTGGCAGGGACAGCATGGCTTTGGCCAGCAGTGGTGGCCCTGGGGATGGTGGCAGGGCTGTGGCCCTGCTCCTCCTCCTGGCACTGCCACTGAAACCTGACGTGGGGTTGGTGTTGGGTTGCAGACTTGCAACGCCCTTCCTGGTGGACAAGGCCACCCCAGGGTATCACATCCCAAGTGACACCCATCCTGCAGCAGGGCTCGGGGACACTGCAGGGAGCACCTTCCCCAGGGCCAGGGACCCCTGCACAGGCAGTGGGGTAGCACAATGGGACATCTGGGCTTGTGCCACCTGGGTGACACTTCTCTTGCACCATGCCTAGTTCACGGGGATGGTGGCAGAGGTGGTGTGGCCACACGGGCATGGGATCTGGTGAAGGGCAGTGATGGGGACACTGCCGGGGGCCAGGGATGGGTGGACACTGCCAGCATGGGGGACACTGATGGCATGTGACTGGAGGAACCTGGCCAGACTGGGGGACACTGCCAGGGTGGTCAGGGCTGAGGGATGCTGCCATACCAGAGAGTCCCAGTGGGGCAGGGTGGTGGGGACCCTGCTGGACTGGGGGACACTGATGGCAGGTCAGGGCTGGAAGGACACTGCCAGTAGGGGCGAGGGGACACTGCCAGACTTGGGGACAGGGGACCACTGCCAGGCTGGGGGACACTGACAGGGGGCCAGAGATGGGGGGACACTGCCAAACTGGGGGACAATGTCAGGGGCTCATGGAAGAGGTGGGACACTGTGAGACGGGGACACTGCCAGTGGCTCATGGATGGGGGACACTGCCAAATTGGGGAACACTTCCATCCTGGGGGATTGCCAGCAGGACAGGAATGAGGGGACACAGCCACCTTTGGGGACACTGGCAGTGAGTCAGGACTGGGGTGTCACTGCCACATTGGGGGACACTATTAGGCAGTAATGACTGGGGAGTCACTGCCGGACTGGGGACAATGCCAGGGGGTCAGAGGTGGGGGATACATCCAGCCAGGGGAACACTGCTGCATCATTAGGGAGGGGTCCAGGGATGGGGGACACTGCCTAAATGGGGGACACTGCCTAAATGGGGGACACCATCAGTGAGTCAGGGAGGGGTGACACTGCCAGCGGGCCAGGATGGAGGACACTGCCAGGGCAGGGGGGTCAAAGGGACCCCCATGTTCCTGCAGCTCCAGGGACTCCCCCTCTCCCAGCATCCCTGCCCCCTTTCCCCTAGCAGCCTGCCCCACACAGAGGTGACATTTCCCAGCTTCCCCCCCGCGCTTGGGACCCGGGGGGGGGGCGCAGTCACCGAAGAGCCCCCCAAAAGCTGCAGGAGCCAGCAGAGCGCATGGGGGGCACACGGTGCCTGTGTGCCTCCAGCCCAGGGGCGGGGGTGCAGTGTGTGCGGGGGGTCCCTACGCATCCTCCCCACCACACTGTCTCCAAAACCTCACCGTTTTCCCCCAGCAGCCTCCCTGGCCTTTGTAACCTGCAGTGGAGGTGGCGTGACCGCGTGCCCTGTCCCCATCCTCATCGTCATCCTCATCCCGTCCCCACTCCGCGGGCCATGGCCACCCCGCAGCCGGGTACCGGGCCCCCGCCGGGGACAGCGGCCAGGCCCCGCGCTGGCAGCCCCCGGCCCGGCTCCGCCGCTGTCCCCAGCTCCCGCCGCGTCCCCACCTCTTGTAGTCGGAGGAGAAGATGCCGCCGCTGGCGGGGTCGTGGCCGTACTCGGGCTCGCCCAGGCTGGAGGCCCCCCCCTTGTCCTCCCCGTAGGCCGGGCTGGCCGCCATGGCGGGGGATGCGGGCGGGATGCGGGCGGGATGCGGGTGGGATGCCGGGACTGATGTCAGCGTCATGCGGGGCCGGGACCGCCCAGCGCTGCCCGCGGCCCCCGGCCGCCGGGGATGCTCCGGGGACCGCGCCCGGCCTCCGTCGGGGGTCCCCAGCCACGCACCCCGCGCAGGGTCGGTGCCCGTCAGCGGCAGCGCGGCAGTGATTCAGGGTGTTATTAGCGGTGTTTGGGTTATATGTCATACATCAGAATAGATTGTACAATTATACGTATTCGAATTATGTCAGATTATATTAAATCAGATGATACTGTATCAGGTTACATTGCATTATATTATTATTTCATACATAACACAGTATTTCATACATATATATAGTATACATTATATATTCTGTACTATCGATTATATGCTGCATATCACATATTGCATTTATATATTACATTACGCTATAATATAGTAGAGTATATTAATCAGATGATATTATATATATTATATATTTTCCAATATTATAGAATCACAGAGTGGTTGGGGTTGGACAGGGCCTTAAGATTATCCAGTTCGAACCCCCTACCAAGTCAGGGACTTACACAGTCCCTATATGATATAATATATACCAGGTAAGTGTTATACATTATACATTAAACATATGTTATATCTGATATATATGTCACATAACATTATATGTTATGCAATGGTATGTATAATATTATTCATTATACATTACAGATTATATATGTTATATGTTATAAGTATTTGTTATAAATAACAAATACATTATACACTATACATGTTATGTTGCATATGTCATTATATAATGTTATCTATAATGATAGATAACATTATATTGCAGATCATATTAATTCCATCATATTCTATATTCTATCATATAGTCTACATTCTATATGATATAATATGTGCTATGTAGTATATTATACATGATGTATGATGTAAATATTATGTAGTACATTAAATTATAGTATTCTTACAATAGTTTACATTCTTCTATTATTATTATTATTATTAATTACTGTTGTTGTTGTTCTCAGGTGATCATTGCTACTGGCAATGTTTTAGTTCGGCTGTTCCTGGGCAGCGGAGCAGCCCCAGTGACTGGCTGCTCCCCAGACAGCTCCCACCCACCACGAGATGAAAACAGGCGCATTTCAGGTAGCAAGCTGTAATAAAGCATCTCGTCAATGCATGGCAATTAAGCTACACAGGCAGAAATGACCTCCCCTGTCCCATTGCCCTGCCCTTTGTGCCTGGTGTGGATGGGTTCCTGTAGCCCTCCTGGGAATCCTGAAAAGAACACAAACCAAACTGGGTTCGTGCAGGGTCTCCCTGCAACCATTTATTGCTACGTAAGAGGGAGGACAAAGCTGCTGGCACAACACTGGTCCCCCAGGCAGGATGCTCCAGCTCCGCGTGTCTCCGGGCACATCACCACCTCCATCACTGCAGTGCTGGGGATGCCTGGGAGACAAGATGGGCTGTGGTGACACATGGCCGGGGTGGGTGTCAGGGTTCCTGGGGTGGTGGCACCCACCGTGGCGCCAGCGAGCTGGCCCAGCCCCAGCAGGGTGAGGGCGAAGTGGACGCAGTTGCAGGTGACAGCGTCGTACTCCACCGGCTGGTCCATGGCCACCCGGATGCGCTGCTGCAGCGCGGCCATGTCCATCTCTCCCTTCCTCCGCAGCACCTTGGCTGGGCCCCGTGACCGCAGGAGGTGGCTCTTGCTGTGCTTGGCCACGATCCCTGATGGGGACATCCCTGAGCTGCCTGTGGGGTGAAGGTGATGCTGTACCCCATGTCCCTTCCATGGGGACCTCCCCCCAGTATGACCACCTCCTGGGGCTCACCTTCCAGGTGGATGATCTCCCCATCACCGCAGTAGACGCCAGCGTGGGCACCCCACCAGCCAGGGCCCCCCGAGGCCAGTGGGAAGAGGAAGAGGTCCCCGGGCTGGGGCTCAGCCACCCCATTGGGGACCACATTGAAGTGCTGGCCCAGCAACCCCTCACAGAGGAAGAACGCCGCTGTGCTCGCTGCCCCAGCTACTGCCTGGAGACCCGGTTGTGTTTCAGGGACACTGGTACCCTGGTGGCACTGGCAGCATCACCAACCCACTGGCTCATCCCCTGTCCCCATGGTGACTTGGGCACAGTTTGGGTCTCAATGGATGGGGAATCCCCCAAGAAGGGACCACCTCCTCTTGGTATTGAGCACCCTTGGGTGCTGTGGAAGAGGGCGGGCATGCAGGATTTGGCCCTGTTGTGCCAGGGGTGAGGCAGTCATTGTGGGACACAGAGGGAATGCCAGCACTTACCTGCCTGGAGCTGCTCACCTGGAAGAACAAACACATGGTTTCAGCCCCGGTGGTGCTGGGAGATGGGACCCAGAGCACCAGTGCCATGGCTCAGCCCCTGCCCAGACCGATGCCATCCCCTGCCCAGTCCCCACACCAGCACCCCAAGCCTGTCGCACCCAGGAGCCCAGCCAGCGCTGGGGTTGGAGGAGCGGCACATCCCAGGCTCGCAGGGTCTGCACCAGGGAGCTCACCTGTGGGGAGAGGGGCAGAGCAAGCCTGGGACCCATCCCATTCCTGCTGGCATACATCCCTGCTTGCACCCCCCCCCGCTAGCACCCATCCCTTCTAGCACCCCCCATTCTAGCACCAATCCCTGCTGGCACGCACCCTGTTAACACCCAGCCCCAGCCCAGAGCAGCCTCCCAGCGCCCATTTACTGCCCCTTGCACCCCCAGACTCAACATTGGTCATGCCCCCATTGCAGGGTCTCTGGGTGCTGGGTGCCACAGTAGAGGGGTGGCACTGCCTCGGTGCAGGTGCTCTCCTACCGGCTCCCCCTTTACCTGGGCAAGGAGGTTCATCTGCAAGGAGAAAACATGATGTGCAGAAGCTGGGGACATGGGCCCGTGCCCAGCCCCACCTGGGGACCTCTGTGTCCCCAAACAACTGTGGTGCCACGTCTCGCTGCTGAAGCCCAAGCAGGCACCATGCCAGCCCTGGTGTTCATGCCATGCCCTGCTCCCTCACCTTCGGGTGCCTCTGAGCTCCCCTTGCTCCACTGTGGTCCCCAGGCAGCTGCTGCTCCAAAGGTGGACACAGGGCAGGCTCTCAGCCTGCCCCAGGGAGCACTGCGGTGGCTCTTGGCACCCACCGATGCCCGGGAATGTGCCCAGACCACACGGACCAGCCCCGCTCTGGCACGCAGCCATCCCACAGGGCCAGCCTCAGGGGCCCAACCCAGCCTGGGGTGACATTTCATCAACAAACTTCTTGGTAACCCATGAAACGGTCCCGTGGCCAATATGCTGATAGCCAGTGGCCACCAGGCTGGTGCTAAAACACCACCTGGTGCCAAAAAGCCTCTTGCCCTGAAGGTGGCCACCAGCCTGTCCCCAGGCCCTGCCCCCAGGGTGGTGCGTGCCTGGGTCAGATCCAGAGTCACATTAAACTTTAATCCTGGTGCCATGGGGTCAGTGGAGGCTTGGCAGGGCTTGGAGCCGGTGATGTGGGAGCTGTCACCCCCTGTCATCAGCCAACGCCAAAGCATCATTTATCATCCAACAAACAAGAGCTAATTACAGCCGAAATCGGAGCCTGCTTAGGCACAGCTCAGAGCCAGGAGGCCTTGTTAACCCTTCCCAGCCACCTTCAATCCATCTTCAACCCCTCCAGACCTCCATGTTTTCTGCTTGCTCTTATCCCCTTCTGATCCCCACCATACTCACCTGGCCCCTGTTGTCTCATCCTGATGTACCCTCCAGTTCTCACCAGCCCCTTCTGGTCCCTATCGTCCCTCCTGATCTCCACCATCTCCTCCTGGTCCTTACTAGCGGCTCACGATGATCTCCTCATGATCCCTCTAGGTTCCCTTGGCCCCTCTGTGTCACCATTGTCCTCTCCTGGTCCCCATCATCCCCATGCTGTCCCTACTGCCCTGTCTTGGTCTCTGTCATCCATCCTGGTCTCTGCCATCACCTCCTGCTCTCCATCATCCCATTCTGGTCCCTGCCATGACCTGCTGCTCTCCATCATCCATCATTGTTTCTTGGTCACCATGAAAACACCCAGGTTCCCATTGTCTCTTCTTGATCCTCATCACCCCCTCCCAGTCCCTGTCCCCTCCTCCTGATCCCCATCACCCACTCCCGATCCTTGTTGACCCCTCCTGGTCTCCTTTATCTCCATTGGTTCCTCCTGGTCTCCGTCATCCCCTCCTGGTACCCACCATCTCCCCTTGGTCTCCAATGTCTCCTCCTGATTCCCATCATCTCTTGTTGGTCCCCACTGTCTCCTCCTGCTCCCCACCATCCCTTTCTGATCCTTGTTGTCCCTCCTTGGTGCCCATCATCTTTCCTTGGTCCCGTCAGCCGCTCCTGTTCCCCACCATCCCCATCTTGTCCCTAATGTCCCCTCCTGTTCCCCACACCCTGTGTCACCGTTGGACAAGGGTGCTTCCCTGGGACACCCGATGCCCCCAGCCAAGCTGTCCCCTGCCCAGGGCTCATCCGCCAGCTCCCCACCGCCGGTGGGATTAGGGTGGCTGGAGCCCTGGGGCTGCTCCCGACCACAGGTTTCAAGCCCATCACCAGCATCTTTGGGTAATTAGTAAATTAGTAATTAAATGCTCTGTGCCTCGGGGAGAGGGGGGGGCAGAGCCCCAGGTTTTAGGCTGGGTAATCCCATGGCATCTGCCCCAGCGTCTGTCACCAAGCCGAGTCATGGCCCCGCCGCGGGCTTTAACGTTTGCTCCTTCACCCCCACCGGCTGCCCGCAGCCCCTTGCCTGTGGCCTCAGGCCTGCTTGGGGTGCTCCCCAGAAATGGGCCGGGAGGAGCTCCCCTGGGAGCCTGGGTTGGGTGCTCACGGAGAGCTCAGCTCCAGGGTGCTACCCGACAAGGAGCCCACCTTGGGGCCAGCAACCAATGGAGAAATTGGGTGGGAAACCACATTTTGGGAATTATTGGCTTTCCTGGGTGTGCTGATGATTGGCCGGCAGCAGATGGTTGGCCCGGCTAATCCCCATCCCAAATCCCTGCTCCGGAGCTGGCTTTTACCGACGGCAAGGAGGGGACAGGAAAATTAGCCGACTCAGCATGTATTGCCATCCGCTGGCACCAGGCGCCTGGGTCTCCGCATCACCCATGGGTGGGCTGACAACCCTCGAGCGCTGCAGGGCTGTGTCACCCATGGGTGAAGGTGTGCTGCAGGGGCTGGAGGCACCTAAGCTGCGGGCAGAGGCTGGGCAGGGCGAGGTGACAGCTTGCTCCTGCCGCATTAGCCCAGCGTCATAATTCTGAAGAGGGAGGAGGGCGGCCGCAGATGGTGCTGTCAGAGATCTGGGTCAGGATGGGGTCCACCACGGCATGGGGGCTGCAGGATGGGACGGGGCACCCCAACAGGACAGGGGGTCCCAGGGGTGCAGGGGTGATGCAGGCAGGGGAACATGGGGCAATGGTGCAGGCAGAGGTGATGGAGCAATGGCGCAGGCCAGATGATGGAGTCATGCTGCAGGCAGGGCAACATGGAGCAATGGTGCAGGCAGTGATGATGGAGCAATGGCGCAGGCAGGAGAACATGGAGCAATGCAGGCAGAGGTAATGGAACAGTGCCGCAGGCAGGATAATGGAGTGAGGCTGTGGGCAGTGATGATGGAGCAATGGTGCAGGCAGGGGAACATGGAGCAATGGTGCAGGCAGGATAACAGAGCAGTGCTGCAGGCAGGGGAACCTGAAGCAGTGCTGCAGGCAGGGGAACATGGAGCAATGCTGCAGGCAGTGATGATGGAGCAATGGCGCAGGCAGGGGAACATGGGGCAATGCTGCAGGCAGAGGTGATGGAGCAATGGCGCAGGCAGGGGAACATGGAGCAATGCTGCAGGCAGTGATGATGGAGCAATGGCGCAGGCAGGGGAACATGGAGCAATGCAGGCAGAGGTAATGGAGCAATGCTGCAGGCAGGATAATGGAGTGATGCTGCGGGCAGTGATGATGGAGCAATGGTGCAGGCAGGGGAACATGAAGCAATGGTGTAGGCAGGGTAACAGAGCAGTGCTGCAGGCAGGGGAACATGAAGCAGTGCTGCAGGCAGAGGAATACGAAGCAATGCTGCAGGCATGGGTGATGGAGCAATGGTACTGGCAGGGGTGGTGGAGGCATACTGTAGGCAGCGGGGATGGAGTCAGGCAGCAGGCAGGAATGACAGAGGGGTGACCCACGGCCACCTGATCCACTTGTGTCACTGCTGCCAGCACCCACCCCATGAGACACCTCCATGGGGGATACAGGCTGAGCCCCCCCGGAGGACACAGGGGCTGGGGAGCCCCGGCCGCAGGCTGGCCCATCCCTGGGGACCGGCCGGGCCGGGTGAGAGCGGCCGCCGTCCCCTGCGCCGGGCGGGGGGGGGTTTAGCAGCTAAAGCCTCAAATCCCAAATTGTGCTGCCCTGTCACGGCGAGGGTTTAGCGGCGGTTGCGTAACCCCGCGGCCACCCGGCCCCCACCCGCTGCCGTGTCAGCAGCCCAGGGGGGGAAACTGAGGCACGGGGCGGGGGGGCCCCCTCGGAGCATCCTGCCTCCCCTCGCTATCAAGGCTGGTAATTAATTACTTGGGGGCAGGGAAATCACCCCCTTTAATTACCACTTTTCGTTATTCCCCTCTAACCGCCTTAGTGAAGGGCTTATGCGCTTATAGGACCTGGTGGGTCCCGAGGAGGGACACACACACACACACACACACACACACACACACACACACACACACAGGGGGTCCCTACCCCAAGCCCCATGTCCCGCACAGCTGCAATCTCAGCCCCGCAGTGCTGGGTGAGGCACAGGCGGTGGCAGGGTGACACGGTGCGGGTGGCAGCGCACGGAGGGGGGGTGGGGGGTGTTGGGTGTCGCGGGTTTAGGGTTACAGGGCTGGGGCTCAGCACCTTGTTAATTCTTCATCGCGTGGCTGATTGATCCCCCCCGCCCCGCGCAGACACTAAAGATTAAAGGGGTGACAAAGAGGCAGCTGCTTACACAGCGCCCGCTCCTAAGCTGCCTTGAAGAGAGCAAGAGCGAGCCCCGCTGCCCGCAGAGCTGCCGGAGCACCCACCCTCGCCAGAGCCCAGGCACCCGCACCCGCGGGGGTTGGCCGGGAGCGCCGCGGACGGGATGGCTGCATCACCAGCGGGGTCGGGGCTGAGCGCCGGCCTGGAGGAGAGCCCCACGGGTAAGAGGCGGTGGGACACGGCGGGACCGCGGCGGCGGTGGGGTCCTTGTTGTGGTCGGTGTCCGGGGTCCCTGAGGATCCTCATCGTGGTTCTTCCCTGGTGTCTCCTTGGTGGCCCATCTCTAAGACACCACGGGTCCCACACTGCAGTTTTGCTCCGAGATGCTCAGGGTCCACATCGTGGCCTTCTCCTGGATGCTTTCAGTCCCCATCGTGCTCCTTCTCCAAGATGCCCAGGGTCTCTGTCACAGTCCTTCTCCAGGATGGCTGGGTCTCCCATCACAGTCCATACCCAAGACACCCAGCATGCCCATCATGGCTCTTCCCTGGGATGTTTGGGGCTCCCGTTGTAGTCTTTCTGCAAGATACCCAGGATCCCCATCATGATCTTTCTCCAGAATGGCCCCACTATGGTCCTCCAGGATGGCTGGGGTCCCCGTCATGGTCCTTCTGAAGGATGCTTGGGGTCCTCAGCTATCATCCTTCTCCAAGATGCTGAGGGTCCCTGTTGTGGTCCTTCTCCAGGATGGGATGCCTGCAGTCCCCAGCCCCAACCCTCTCCATTATGCCCATGTTTGTTGTCCTCATTGTGCCTGGGTCCCAGCCATAGTCCTTCTCTAGGACACCTCTGGTTGTGGCCTTTCTCTGGGATTCCCCATCCCAAAGGACACCGTTTCATCCCTTTTTATTTTAAAAAGGCTTATGAGAGCTCAGCCGGCAGCATCCCGGGTTCTGGGGCGTAGGGAGATGCCAAACCCCATATGCAATCTCTGCAGTCTCTGAGGTGTTCCCATCCATGTCCCTGGGCTGGACCAGCAGAGATGGGAGCCACCCCATCACCAGGATGCTGGGGAGCAGCAGGGAGACAGGAGGGATGAGGGACATTGGGGTGTCCTGAGTCATCCTAAATGCGGTGACTCCTCTCCTGCAGGGCTGAGCCCGGCCCCTGGCAAGGCGCTGAGCCCCGTGCTGCTGTGCAAGGTGTGTGGTGACACCAGCAGTGGGAAGCACTATGGCATCTACGCCTGCAACGGCTGCAGCGGCTTCTTCAAGCGCAGCGTCCGCAGGAAGCTCATCTACAGGTTGGCACAGAGATGGGAGGTCCCCATGGGGCAGGGACCCAGGGGACAGACACGTTGTAGGGCTTAGGGCAGGGACTTGGGGGACACGCACCCAGCAGGGTAGGGACCCAAGGATGGACACCCAGCAGGGCAAGGACCTGCTGGGATGGGCAGCCAGAGGGATAGGGATCCTAGGGGGACTTGAACCCAACAGGACAAGAACCCCAGGGCATGGACACCCATTGGGGCAGGGTGGGACAGGCACCCGGTAGGGAGGGGCTCCAGGGGCTGGACACCCAGTGGGGCAGGAACTAAGGAGACAGGCACCCAAAAGGGCAGGGACCATAGAGACAGGCACCCAGTGGGAGAGGGAGCCAGGAGATGGACACCAAGTGGGACAGGGACACGAGGTTGGACACCCAGTGGGGTAGAGACCAGGGGGACCAGAAAACTGAGGGACAAGGAGCCAGGGGTGGGTATCCAGCAGGGCAGGGACCTTGGGGATGGACACCCAATGGAGCAGGGACCGGGGAGACAGGCACCCAATTGGATAGGAGCCCTGGGGACAGGGAAAAGGACCCAGGGGATGAACAGCAGGTAGAACAGGGACATGGGGTGGGATATGGCAAGGGCCCGGGGGGCTTGAACCCAACAGGGCAGGGACCAGGGGACAAGCACCCAGTGGGGAAGGGGCCTGGGCTGGGGGGTCAAGGGCACCCTCACAGAGTCAGGACACCCATCAAGGTAGGGTATTCACTGGCACAGGGCACCCACTGGGGACAGGGCACCATCAGGGTGGGACACCCACTGAGAGGAGGAAACCCATTGAAGGGGGATGAGACACCCAACAGGGACAAAGCACCCCCAGGACATGTCACCCATGTCAGCCCCCCCCCCCCAGGGACAGGAGGCACCCCAGGGGCTGCAGTCAGGTACCACCTCTCCCGTAGGTGCCAGGCGGGGACAGGGCTGTGCCCGGTGGACAAGGCGCACCGCAACCAGTGCCAGGCCTGCCGGCTCAAGAAGTGCCTGCAAGCCGGCATGAACAAGGACGGTAGGCGGGTGGTGGGGACGGGTGGCAGGGGCTGGCAGCGGCGGGGCTGGTGCTGATGCCGCCGCGTCCCTGCAGCTGTGCAGAACGAGCGCCAGCCCCGCAGCACGGCCCAGGTCCGGCTGGACAGCATCGAGCTGGATGCTGAGCTGCCCCCTGAGCACGTGGCCACCACCCGTGAGGTGCCGCCAAGCCCCTGCTCGGCTCCTCGCGGTCCCAGCGCCACCGCCGCTGTCACCCCTGGTCCCCAGGCGTCCACGCCGCCCACCAACCATCGCTTCATGGCCAGCCTGATGACGGCCGAGACCTGTGCCAAGCTGGAGCCCGAGGACGGTGGGTGGCTGCTGGTGGGGAGAGGGTTGCCCCCATCGTGTGACAACTGCCAACGTCCCCGTCTGTCCCTGCAGCCGATGAGACGGTGGATGTGACGGGCAGCGAGCCGGAGCGGACAGCGAGCGAATACCAGGTGGCACCGTACCCAGCGGCCAGCCCTGAAAACGTCTATGAGACTTCTGCACGTCTCCTCTTCATGGCGGTGAAATGGGCCAAAAACCTGCCTGTCTTCTCCAACTTGCCCTTCCGCGACCAGGTGGGGTTGGAGACTCCCATGGGGACCCCGAAAAATGCAGGCAACCAGTGGGACGGGGATGGCTGGAGCATCCCAGCATCCACCGCAGGGTCCCACCCCACCATAAGATGCCAAACCAACCAACCGTGCCAGAAGCTTTTTGGGTGACGGGTTTTTGGGGTTCCCACCCTGTCCCCAGGTGATCCTGTTGGAGGAAGCGTGGAGTGAGCTGTTCCTGCTCTGTGCCATCCAGTGGTCCATGCCTCTGGAGACCTGCCCGCTGCTGGCTGTCCCTGAGCCAGGCCCTGGGAAGCTGCTGCCAGCTGCCTTGGATGTCCGGGCACTGCAGGAGACCCTTGGCCGCTTCAAGGCACTGGCTGTTGACCCCACCGAATTCGCCTGCATGAAGGCCGTGGTGCTCTTCAAACCAGGTGAGGGGACCCACCAGCACCCGCCACTGCCCTTCCCTGTGCCCCCAAACCACCCCTCACACCCTTGCCCCTGCAGAGACCCGTGGCCTGAAGGACCCTGAACAGGTGGAGAACCTGCAGGACCAGTCACAGGTGATGCTGGGCCAGCACAACCGTTCTCACTACCCTGGGCAACCTGTCAGGTACCGCGTCCCCACGTCCCCACGGGTGACACCAGCAGTGGGGACACCCACCCATGGCCACCCCTGTGCCCTCAGGTTCGGGAAGCTGCTGCTGCTCCTTCCAGCGCTGCGCTTCATCTCCTCCGAGCACGTGGAGCTGCTCTTCTTCCGCCGCACTATCGGCAACACCCCCATGGAGAAGCTGCTGTGTGACATGTTCAAGAACTGACGCCCCCCAGCCCAATGCCGCCTCTTATTGACACCCTGTCACCTCCACCCTGGGTCTCCTCGCCCCGGGATGCTGCAGGGTGTGAAGGTGCCCGTGCTCCAATCCCCAGGGTGGTGGCCAGGACTATGGGATGCTGTCGGCAGCCGGGATGTGGGGCCAGCTTCACCGGGGACAGCTGGTGGCAAGGGGATGTCCCCAGGTGGGTGCAAGAAGCACCAGGAGCATCTCATGGGGGTGGGTGCCTTGATGGGTGCTGCTGTCCCAAACACTGGTGGAACCCACAGATGCAGTCAGGATGCCCTTGCTGAGGCAATGGCACCCATGTGGACCCACTGCCACCCAGGGGTGACAGCATGACAGCAGCTCTGGGGGGAGCATGACACCGGCCCAAGGGTGGCACTGACCAAGGATGATGACACCTGGGGGTGACACTAGCTTGGGGCATGACACAAGTTCAAGGGTGACACTGGCTGGGGATAATGCAAGCCCAGATGTGACACTGGCCACAGGGATGATGGACATCCTGGGGTTGATACTAGCCCAGGGGTTGATACTTGACCAGAGGTGACACTGGCCAGGGGTAACGCCAGCCCAGGGGTGACACTGACGAGGGGTGACAGAGGCCAGCGGTAACACCAGCCCAGTGGTGACACTGGCTTGGTGTGACGGGAGTCCAGGGGTGATGCCAGCCCTGTGGTGACACTGGCCGCAGCAGTGATGCCCACCCTAGGGTTACACCAGCCCAGGGGTGACACTGCCTGGGGGTGATGCCAGCCTTGGGGTGACACTGGTGCACAATCACTGCCCCTCACTCACAGGGTGTGACTTCAGCTCCGTGATTCCACTGGACCTGCAGTGACTGAGCCTTGTCCTGGGGGGGGGTCCTGCTCTGCCCCCCAGTTTTATACCTGCAATAAAGAGGGGGGTTTGAAGCCAGTGTCCTTGTGCCACCACATCGGGGTCCCTGTCCCCAGGTGGGGATGGCACCACCTGAGTTATCAATAACCTGACTGTAAATAGATAACATAGAAATAAACCATCTGAATAGAAGTACATTTAAAATAACTTATCTGACTATAAATAAAAGAGATTCAAGTAAGATGAAATAACTGGAATTAAATAACAGGAATTAAGCAACCAGAATATAAAAAAGAGTAATAAAAATAATGTGACTAGAAATCAAATGAAATAATCTGAATATAAAGAAATTAAAAATAAATTTTCTGACTATAAATGACTATAAATAATCTGATGAGAAATACCCTGAATAAAATATTCTGAAATGAAATGAAAATAAACAAATTGAAGCAATCTGAAGACAAATAAACTAAAAAGAAATTATCTGAATATAAACAAGATAAATATAAATGATCTGTTTGGAAAGAATTGGAATTAATAATCTAACTGGAAGGAATCTGAATATAAATACAGTGAAAAGAAAGAGTCTGAAAGAATCAGAATATAAATTGAAAATACATTATCTGAATATGAATAATATGAATGAAATAATATGACTCTGAGTAATTATAAATAAGATGAAATAATCTGACTACAAATAAGTTGAAAAAGAAAGAAGCTGACTAGAGAGAATGTCAGGGAAAATAAACTGATGAGAAATAATCCGAATTGGGAAAATAAAGAATCTAAACTGATCTGAACAGAAATTGAAGTAAATTGTGCAAATGGAACCAGACTGAAGTGATCTGAATTCAATCATCTGCATAAAATTCACAATAGTACAGTTAACCTGAAGAGAAATAAATTGAAGAGGAATTATCTCTGCCAACATGATTAGAAATAATCTGAATAGAAAGATGAAAATCACCTGAATTGAAATAAATTGAAAATAATCTGCATGGAACTAAAATAAAGAATAACCTGAATATAATCTCACTATAAATAAAATAAAAATAATCTGAATAAATAAATTGAAAATTATCTGAATAGAAAAAATCTGTGTATGAAAACCAGAAATAATCTGCATAGAAATCAGTGACATTTGAATCTATTATAATATGTGACACTTTGTTCAATTGCACTTTAACCAAAGAACATGTTGAGAGCAGAAGGAAAAAGCCCCCCAGTCTCCCCGAACCCAGCGGTGCTTTGGGGTGTCACCAGCACCACAGCCGCTTCACCTTTAGAGAAGTACACTTTTATTTCCCTGTTTGGTTTTCTTTCCTCCCTTTTGAACCATTCCCAGCGTGGGTGACACAGGATAATATATCCTCGTACAATACACATCTGGTTTTAATTTACACGCAGCAGATTTATAAATTACTTAAAAAAATCCATGAAAAATAATAATAATAACAACAACAATAACACCACCACTTGACCGCACGCAGCCCCGCTCCTCCGCTCCAGTAGTAAGTACATTCGTGCTGCAAATCCATCCCTCGGCTCGCAGGAGGGGCCGGGAAGGGAAGATGCCAGAGGGATGCGCTGGCCGGGAGCCCTGGAACCCCCCGCTCTGCAGCTCCGCCTCTGCCTGCCCTGGATTTTACACATATATATCTATATATGCATATATTTCTTCGATATCCATTTTCTTTATATATATATACACAAATATATATTATATATATAAAGAAATATGTTTGCTATATATATTCTATATATTTTCTAGATATATTCCACATATATTCTATAAACATATATATAAAGAAGTAGAGATAAAAGATATGAACATATATTCTTTATATATGGCATATATGTACTTAGAGAACTATATGCTCTATATAAAGAAATCGTATGAAGAAACACATATTTATACATATAAAAGAAATACAGAAAAATATATATAAAGAAATACATGTTCTTTTTATACAGTATGCATCTATTTGACATACATTTCTTTATACATATTTATTATATATATTTCTTTTTATATATATAAAGAAATAGATTTCCTTACATATATAAAGAAATATATATAATATTTCTCTGTATATATATAATATTTCTATGTATAAAGAAATATATTCTTTATACATGGTATGTATTTATTTTATATATATTTCTTTACATAGAAATATAAATATATGCATAAAGACATATATATTCTTTATACACAGTATATTTGTCCTATATTTATATTTCTCTCTATATATTATTTTATAATACATAAAAAGAAATATATTTTCTTCATCTATTCTTTATATATATTTCTTTATATGTAAAATACATAAAGAAATATATATATTCTTCACATGTAGCATATATCTTGTATTTCTTTATATGTAAACATGTATTATATATCAAAGAAATAAAAACATACAAAGAAACATATTTATTCTTTATATATTATTTTACATATACTTTATATATAGAATATACATAGTCTTTCATATGTCAATTTTCTTTATATATAGAATATATATTCTTGAACATTTATTTTCTTCCTATATATATAATCTATATATAAGGGAAATATATATATGAAAAGAAATACACACACACATATATATATGCATTTGGAGGCGTAGCTTAAGCCACATCCACTGTCCCAGCTGTGCTCACACCGCTGTGTTGGGAAAACTAAGGATGAGGTTGGAGCTCTTCGGCCCTCCCACAGGGACACCCTCACCTGGAGCCACTTTGAGGAGAATTCCTGGGCTTTTAGAAAAAGATGCTCAGGAATGGCTGGTTTTGGCGCAGAGCATAGGGATGCTCCCACTATTTCCAGCTCTAGGGAAATCCGGGGCGGCTTCCCAGGATCTTTCACTTTCCTGCCAGCACATCCCAGAATGCCTGTTTTCCACTCAGGATGGTAAAATCCCATTTTCCCCTATGGGTGGGGGATGACTGAGTGGGTCTTGCTCTGCTCCTGGGGTGCAGCACCAAGGCGGATGGCGTTCCCATGCTCCCGCTCTCCCAGTGGCATCTATCGCTTTTTCCCATGGAAAAAAATTAAAATGAAAATAAAACTTTGAAAAGTGAAATAAAAGAAAACCAAATCCCCAACAAATAAACCATCCCTCAAAAGCAGT
This sequence comes from Pezoporus occidentalis, assembly GCF_034315485.1. NCBI lineage: Eukaryota > Metazoa > Chordata > Aves > Psittaciformes > Psittacidae > Pezoporus > Pezoporus occidentalis. The sequence continues at coordinate 267,996 of NW_026913415.1, forward strand.
GGGCAGGGGGAAGGGATTGAAGGGCAGCTTGGCTAAACCCTGGGATGCAGAGATGCTCAGAAAAACACAAAATGCTCAGGAAAACCCAGGTTTTGGTGTTACCCCCCCCCTTTTTTGGTGGTGTTTCAAGAAAGGATGAGCCTCAACCTGCAGTGCCCAACACATCTGAGAGGATGGAGCTGTCCTTTATTCATCCAATTAGTGCTCTAGAGCTCCTGATTTTGCCTTTCCAGAGGTCTTCCAGTATCTGGAGCTTCTCCAGATGCTACAGAGGGTGATGATGATGATGATGATGATGATATGGGAGGGATTAAGAGCTGATTAGTCCTATCATGGGCTTTGCTTTTAAATTAGGCTAATTACACCTCAAAGTACAAGTACAGAGCAAGGTAGTAGCGGCAAGTGATGGATGGTGACACCAGTGGTGGCACCAGCAGGACGGCTCAGCCCATCGCTTCCTCCTTCCTGGCCACAAAATAACAATAATAATAAACCAAAAAGTTCAGTTTGGGGAAAAATAGAAAACAAAATAAAAATATATCTATTTACAGCAAACTCCAGTAACCGGCTTATAAACAAATAGAGCTTCAAGTAGTCCTTGAGTATTATTATTGTTATTATTATTATTTTTTAATACTGATGGTCTCCAAAACAAAAAAAAAAAAAGAGGAGAAGGTGGTTAGGTCACGTTAAAAAATAACACAAAAAAAAGGTGGTTTTTGGCAGATTTTAACGCTTTTCCATGCGCTTGGCGTTGGCGTGGATGAGGTGGTTAAAGCGCGGAGGGCTTGGCCGGCTGGCTGGAGCCGCTGCCGGCTCGGGATGCTCCCGTGGGAGTTTTAGGCTTGGTTTGTTCCTACCCACAGGCAACGGTGATTGGGCACAAGGATTTGGCGGTGCGATGCTCCGAAGCGTGGGGTGCTCCGAGAGGAAGGGCGCAGGAGCCGGCCAGTGCCCCTCCATCCCTGGCCCGCCCCCCTCAGAAACCCTCAACCTCCCATAACCATTAAGGCCACCGTTAAAACCGTCCCCCCCTCCCTGGCCTTTGAAATCAGGAATTCATCCTCCTGGTGTTAACAGGAAGCCATCAGGAGCATGGACCAGGAGGATGCTCCAGCACACGATGTGGAACATCTCAGACCATGAACTCGTTGCTCCCCAGGAGGACGAGGGATTGGGCGGCAGCACAGTCGGCCTCGGGGTTTCTCTTGCGTGTCCCCCCTGTCCCCCCATCCGGGGGTTCTTTGGGTTTTGGGGGGGAAGTTTTCACGCTCTTCAGTTTCTGTTTGCCCTTCTCTGGGTTGAACGTCCCGCGGGTGGTGAACTGAGGGCGCTCCTCGGGATAACGGAGAGGTCCCATGAAACCCTCGGGGCTCGCCCGGCTTTCGGGAGCCTCGCCAAGACCCCCTGCTCGGTAGAAAGGCGATTTGGAGTACATCTGGAAGCGCTTCCGGGGAAGGTGGGGCAAGCAGGAGGTGGATGATTGGGAGGAGGAGGAGGAGGAGATGGAGACGTCGGCTGGATCCACCGGGTCCGCACGCGTCCTGGGGTGCCTTCGCAGCCGGCTCGGCCCCTCCGCCTTGGCGGGGCGCAGGGAGGTAAGTGCTATGCTTCTCTCTGGGGAGGTGGGAAAGACCAACAGAGGATTAGCACCCTAAATCCACACAGGCTCTCAGCACCGCTCCCTGGGGACACATGCTATGAAGCCAGAAGAATCTTCCCAGCATCTCACTGGGACCATCACCCGGGATGGTGATGCGCAGTGCTGGAGGAATGCTCGCCTCCCCACCGAACCACGGATGCTACCACCCACCTCCCCATGTGTTTCAACCTTTAACCCCGCTCTTTGCATCCATTTAAACTTCTGGCTTTAAATTTCCTCTAGGCAGGAAAGAAACAAATAAACCCTGCTCAAGCTTGTAGAAAAACCTGAGCTACCTGCTCAGTTTATGATGTCCCTGCTCATTGGAGGGTGGTTGGACCGGATGAGCTCTGAAGGTCTTTTTTACCCCAAACCAGCCTGTGGTTCTATGAGAAACCCAAGAACTCCTGGATTTACCCGAGCGATCGGAGATGGCTCCTTCGGAGTCAAAGTTCAGATTCTCAGAGCTGTCGGCAGTGCCGATGGAGGCTTCAGACTCGAGGGTTTCATCGTCAGAGGCGCGGGGCTCCAGCGTCAGCATCTCGAACGTCAGCTCCTCCCTGCCAAAACCAACCCATTGACCCAAGGGGACCAAAAAGGTGGGGAGGAGAAGAAAGGGATACACATACACCAAGAGATTCATGGAGCGATGGAGTCGTCCAGGTCATCCTGGGAGCAGCACGTCAACTAAATGATGTCAACCGACATCTATAGGTAACCTACTGCTAGGGGACATGGCTTAAACCCTCAGCCAGACTCACTTTTCCTTCTGCAGGCTCTCAATCTGCTCAGTCAGCACCTTCTCCTCCTGCTGCATGGCCACTTGCTGCTGCTCTGTCACCTCCATCTCCATGGCGTCCTCACTGCTCATGGTTTCCTCAGGGACGTCTGTCACCGAGGGCAAGCGCACAGCAACAGGAGATGTTGGGCTGGGGTAGGCACCACGTCTCACGCGTCCTTTGCCCTGAAGAGAGACAACGGTGTCACCACCACCGGCCAAGGTGATTTTGCCAACATCTTAGGTGCCAACCACACTGCTCTCCCAAGAAGCAAAGACAATGGCCCTGGCCACCGGTCCTCAGTGCACCACTGGTGCTTGCACCCAAGACTCTCCAAAATCTCACCCCAGGCTGGGAGGGGTACCAGAAAGACTCAACACACTGGAGGAGGTGAGGATGGAGGTGGTGAGTGTGGTGCTGATGGACCAAGTGCAACCTGGACTTCCAAGCAGGCGCAGCTAGCAGCAGGATGGGTTTCTGCAAAGCTTGACAGCCCATGCGATGGGAAGCTTGCCGTGCCAGGTCCATGCTGGCTTTGGGTGGAGGTGTCACCAGGGCTTTGATTTCAGGGCACCTGGCTCCCACTTTATCATCAGATTGCATCTTGCATCCTTTCCTTGCCCACCCTCGGATGAGGGACACCACAGACATTAAAAAGCTTCTATCTTAACCATTATTGTAACCGGACGTGTCTCATCTTCTAAATTCTAGATGCTCAACTGACCAGGACTTGGGCAACGTCGACCAGCCTGAGATGTGCCCCTTGCTTGGTGCCCTTCTCCTGACAACCATCACCCAGGATAAGCCTGCACCTCCATGCTCTTTGCAACACAGTTTTTCTCCCCATAGGACTATCTAATCTCTGCAGCTGTGGCATCCCTGGCTCTTCCTGATAACCCATGTGCCCAGAGCAGGTTTGCAGTGTAAAGGAGCCTCCCCTTTTTTCCTCTGAAAGTGAGATTTGTTCCATTTTACCCCTTTCATCTTTTAATGTCATATCTCAGAGACCTTCCTGCGGCAGCAAAGCTGCTTCTGTGCCCCGGCATTCCTCTGACAACACCTTCTCACGTGGGCTCCTGAGCTGAAGTGCAGCTACCTGAATCCTATTAGCCAAAACCCCTGAGATCCCAAGGATCCCACCGGCTTGTGGACTTAAGCCCCTGTGAAATGGTGCGCTTGCAAAACAGCATCAGGGGAGCAGAGCTCGAGTTTTGCCCTTCTCTGTCTCCTGACCCGCCTGGATGGGCAGAAGCACCATGGGCTGAATCTGGTAGGAAGGGAAACAGCTCCAGAAGCAGCCTCAAAAACCTGCAAGCGCTTTTCTCACTGGGAATTCAAAGTCAAGCTGGGATGGAGCTGGGGAATAAAGGGGTTGCTGGATGCCTTCCAATTCCAACCTGGGTCTTGTGCCCTTCTGTTCAAAGGGGTGGTGGTGCTGCTCCTCCGAGAAGGTGGAGGAGACCTTCGGATGCCTCGTGGTCACAGAGGCACCCGAGCCACTGGCTTTATCCACCATCTCAAGATACAGCAGCACTGCGAAAGTAATCTGATGCTGAAACATACCCTGAGTGAGCAGAAATTGGGGTGGGAAGGGATGAGTCAAGCAAAGCAAAAAAGAGGGAAGCACAGGATGGGAAAAGAAAATAGAAGAGGGAAAGAAAAGTAGGAAGGGGAGAAGGGGCAGAAAGCAGTTTTTCAAGGAGCTGCTTGCGGGGATGGCCGAGTGGTGGCCGTCCCAAACTCCTGCTGCCTGGGGGACCTGCTGGAGAAACAGTGACCCTGAGCAGCAGCTCCCACTCAGGGACCAGACGGGCAACTTCACGGACAATGGCCGGTGGGACGGGGCTGGAATGAGTGGCGGTGACACACAACGGAGGGACGCGGCGGCTGGCGCGGGGCGCACTGCAGTTAATACATACCGGGATTGAGCTGCGGGTTATGCTCATAAATCTAACTGCAATTAGTACAGGTTTCTGGATTAGAGAGGAGATGAAAAGGAAAGCAGAAGGTTAGAGTGCACATGCCATTGCCCCGCCAAAAAAACCCGTTTCTGTTCATTTTGGTGGGTTTTTTTTCTCAAGTAGGATAAGCAGGGCAGCTCTGCAGCACCAGCCCCACAACCTTGGGCAGCCCCTGCTTGGATTTCATCCCCAAGAAAGCAGAAGCAACATGTCCCCGAGGACCACAGCGGGCAGGTCCAAGCAGAAGTGTCACTTGGCTCCTCTGCCCAAGGCTGGGACAACCACGCTGCGCCAAGTCTGTCTCGCTCTCACAGCCCAACAAGCCAAGTGCAGCGTGCATCCACAGCCCGCTCGTTGGCCCCCAAGGCAGCATGGAAGCTCAATGAGATGGATTTGAATCTCCCAAAAAGGTGGTGTGGGAACAGGGAGAGCCTCTGAGGTGCTCATTTTGGGTTCAGATAAAGCAACTGAGTATGAAAAAGGATGGTCCAGGTCTCCCATGGTGCAACATTGAGCTGGTCAGTGAAAGACTTGACTAAACCCATGACCAAACAAGTGCAAATCAAGATGAAAACACTGATCAGGAGCATCTGAGCTGGAGTGACCACATTTCACAGACCATTCCCACTTTCTTGTGCTTTGGAATGACTCCCTGCAAAGGTGAGGAGCCTCCATGGGGCTGAGGGTCCCTGTCCTGGGGAGGATGCTGTGGGAGGTGCGAGGGGTTTGGGAGGCTGTGATAAGCAGGAGAAGATAAGGGAGGGTTGCTTCAGTGGCAAGGAAGGGATGGGAAGGGACAGAGATGGTTTTGGCATCTCACCATCGATCTGCGGATCAAGGAGAGGCGGCTCTTGGCTTTGTTCTCTGCAAACTCCAGGCTGTTGATGTCCTTGAGGCGAGCCTTGTATTTGTTCATCTGCTCGATGACAATTAATTCAACGCACCTAAGGGAGGGAAAAGGACAAGATTGGAAGAGGAAACAATTTGATCTGAGCTGTCTCTGTCTTGCCTGAAGATCTGCCCTGGTGGAAAACACAGAGGGAGAAAGCTCCAGCTGGAAACCAAAGGGTAGTGCAAATTCCTCCAAAAAGAGTGATAAAGATCCCTCTCTTGGAAGAGGGATCAAGGAAATAAAACCTGGAGAAGGCAGGGTGCCTCCAACTCACTTACATGCAGTAATCCTGCAGCAAGCTTGTTTAGCAAAACTGTTTAATGCTGTCAGGAGTGTGTCTGGGGAAAAATGTAGTCCTTTCCATGTAATAAAATTAGAGGATGTGCTATAGCTAAAGTCCAAGAGAGAAGCCACAAAAAAATCCTCTGAAAGGATGAGTGTTCCTACCAGCTGAGCCTCCAAACACGTTCTGGTCTCCAACCATTTTAATACTTCCAGGCAGTAAACCAAACTCTTTCAGAAGCCCAGCCCTTCACTGGATGGTTTCCATCATTATTGTCTCCATTATCAATTTCTAAATCTACTTAATACAAGCCAGACTGAATTTGGGTAGGTGCTTCACTTTTTCCTCTGTAAAACCTTTGCAATTATGTCAAATACCTTAAAGAAATCCAAGTCTGCAGTATTAATATTGCTGCAGACCAAACTCACCTCATCAAATAACCCCTTCCCCCCCACCTCCCCAAATTAAGGAAGAATAAACCACCTCAGCACAAGCTTCACCTTTTCCTGCTGAGAAGTGCCAAGTGGGAACACAAGTTGATCTGCTCTTGTGGGTCCTCATAGCTTAAAAATCCCCATTAACAACCTCTTGGGGAAATATGGGCTCCTAATTTCCATGCTTAAGCTCCCTATTCTTGAGCCACTTGACCGTACTGAGGGTTATCAAGATAGGAATGGTGACATGGAAATACGTAAGGAGCTGGATCATCCAGCACCATGTTCTTACGTGGTTGTTTTACTGATGTCCTGAACGCTCTGCAGCGGGTCTGTCGTATCAGGGCAGCGGAGGATACAGGGAGCAAAGACAATGGCCAAAGCATTAGCTGACATGCGGTTGGTCTCTTCTTGGAGGGCAATCCTAGAAAAAATAGGGATTAAGCCAGAAGTCAGTGGTGAAGGCACCTCCCACTGCACCTCTTCCATGGATGAATAGAGGAGACAACATTTCTAAGGTGCAATCTTGCTCTGCTAGCAAGCACGCTATTCTGCCCTCGTCTTTGCTCTGCCTGCTGGAGAAAGCCAAACCTGAAGACATCTCAGGTGTTCTTAAGGCAAGCAAAACCCCAGCGTTTTTCACCCACAAATCCTGTGCCTGCAGTGGTGAGGGGCACCACGGACCTGCAAGCACTATCAGCAACCAGAACACTGCAGAAGCTGTTCATCAATACAAGGGTCATTTGGAGAACAGCTCCGGGGCCACCTCCTGGGAGGCGTGACAGACCTGAAAACTCTTCTTTTTCCTTGCCCACCTCCTTCCAACCTAAGTGACTTCTATATGAAGGATGCCTGAGCATGCTCCCCTTGCCCCAGAGTGGCCCTGGCTCAACATACCTCACCAGGTGGAAGATGAGACGCTCCAAGGTGCTGAGATGGGTGCGGGAGAGCTGGTCGATGACTGAATACACTCCCCGTACAGTCTCCTTCCTCTCCTGGAGGCCTGCAGAGGAAGCAGCAGTGTTTAGGGACAGCTTCTAATTCTTCCTCCTATTTAAAATGCTACCTTCTTAACACTTACTTTCGCTACTTAAAGGATGGATCTGCTCGCTAATGGTTTGGGTTGAAATCTGCTGAACCATGATGCAATGTGTGCCACCGAAGGCGAGACTGAACTGCCTGCGGCTGCTTGTGAAAAAACCCTTAGAGCCAAAAATTCAGGCTTTGAAACACAGTAAATGTAACCTGGCAACAACTAGCTGGTTTGGGCCCCGAGACTAAATAAAAAGTTAGGCCACCCTTTCTCTCTGCTGAGGGAATGGGATGCCAAAGGAGGCTCCTTACCCATCGCCCGCAGAAACTCCTCATAGAGTTCGAAGGTCATGAGAGGGTTGGGCAGATCTCGGAGCCACTGCTTGAACACGCTGGCGATGACGTGGATGTTGTAGTCATCTAAATTCACATTATCAATGTCTGCGTTTGGCAACAGAATGAGGAAAAACGAAGAAAACAAGAGGCAACAATCAATATGAAGCCATTAGTGAAGCCATGGGGTTGGACCAGGTGACCATTAAAGGTCCCTTCCAACCCAAACCATTCTATGAGAAGCTACTCCTCTACAATAAAAATGTTTGTTTGCCACTCCAAACCCACACTTCATTCAATGGCAAGAAGCCCAGCACCTGATTTCAGCTCCACCTGAGCTGATAACATTAGAGAGAAATGCATTTTCCAGGTGTCCTGGGTTCAGCAGTAGCAGTCATTTTTCTCCTTCGTGGTAGCTGGTGCAGTGCAGTGTTTTGACTTTCACTCGGGAACAGAGCTGATAGCGATGTTTTGGTTTGGCCAAGGACTTTGTGAGCCTCATGCTCTGCCAGGGAGGAGGGGAAGCCGGGAGGAAGCAGAGACAGGACACCTGACCCAAACTGACCAAAGAGGTATTCCATACCACAGCACGTCATGCCCAGGATGTAACTGGGAGTGAGCCGGAAGGGCTGGGAGTCTGCAGGGTTGGAGGAGGTATCGGTCGGTGCTTGGTCAGGCTGGGGGGGGCAAGTTATCGGTTGGCTGGTGCTGAGGTGTTGTATTCTCTTCCCTTGTTATTTCCTTTATCATTATTATCATTGGTGGTAGCAGTAGTGATTTGTGTTATACCTTAGTTACTAAACTGTTCTTATCTCAACCTGTGGGGGTTGCATTCTTTTTGATTCTCCTCTCTGTCCCTCCGGGAGTAGGGGGAGTGCAAGAAGGGGGGACTGGGTTTAAACCACGACACCAGGGCAAGGAACCTTGGGTTGAACAAGGATTTCCTTTCTTGCTGGCATTGGTTGCTACAGTGTAAGTAAACAGTGTTTTCCCTCAACCAGAATTACTTTTTTTCAGGTACTGCACCCAAAACCCATGAGTTGGTGACTTGAGTTTTGTTGGAGATGCGAAAGCACCACTCGCACAGGAAGTACGGCAGGACCGCTCCCTTGTTTCATCCCGACAAAGCATTCCATCTTCCTCACATCCAACCTTGCTGTTGCAGAGATTTTTCTCCCGGCATGGTTCTTCCCCATCCATTTACCTGTATCAAGTCCTTGCCGCAGCTCCTTGATCTTGTTGGTGGACCCTGATTTTCTGTAAATGCCCTCTGTGTACAGCCCATGCATTTCGATGTAGTTGATGAGCTTCTCCACCAGCACCGGCACTGCCCGCTCCTCACTGGTCAACCGGGAGAGCTCCACACCAAACTGCCGAGATGACAGCTCGGGGTCATACTGAGGAGGAAAAGGGGAAAAAGGGGTCAAAAATCCTTCCAGGGAGCAATGCTGGTGCAGTGCTCAGATCCGGCTGCCCTTCAGGCTTCTTCAGCTGATCCAGGTGATGTGCAAGTCAGTCTAATGAAGGACAGCCAGCAATTATGTCTGCAATGCTAAGTTGGTCTCTGGGCATGCACCTGAAATCATAAAACTTTGGATCTTCTTTCTTTAACCACCCAACTGTGGCATATTTTCAGCTTGGCAGAGCCAAGGCAGCCAGGCATGGTCTTCCTCCACCTCCTGCCTCTCTGGCATCACCTCTGGGGATGATTTCACTCCCCAAAGAGGATGCACAAAGCAGAACAGGTAAATCTGAGTCTTGAGGACTTTGATTAACTTGCAGCATTGACAGTTACAAAATGTCTGTGAACAAACATGATGCTAAAATAAGAGCACGAAAATCCCCATCTACATCTGCCAGGACAGACCCTTTTGATGGCTGCAAACACTCACTGGAGATTGGGTAACTAACTGGCACATTCCAATTTGGACAAAGTCCTCTTGCGTGGGAGATTCTGAGTGGGAAAATTCAAAAGACCAGGTGAAATATTGGCACGAATCCCTGGTGCCAGCGAAAGGGATGTGAAAAGGCATACGCTGCAACCCAGGCATCAACAAGATGGTGGTGACCATGACCCAGGTCACAGCTGCCCTTATAACCACTCCTGCATCTTTGTCTTCCCCATTCAGGTTCATCCTTTCACTGCTCTGTCAACCTTATGAGATGACGTGGGGAAGATGCCCACACTGTTTCCTGTTCTAGGGGAAAAAACCCACCCCAGGAACACCTGGTCTCAGCTACCAATTGAAATTCAGCACCTGTGGATGGATTTTTAGCAAAGAAAGGCCATGTTCTTAAGCCAGCAAGTGCCTACGTGGAGCTTGACATGAATCGAGGATGAAGGAGGACATGGGTAAGGAAGCAAAAGTAACGGCGCAAGCAAGATAAGAAGAAACTGGACTGTGCTAAGATACAAAATAGTGAACTGTTAGCAAGTTTTAAAGGTTAAGTTCCCATAGGCTTATTTGATCAATTATATACCAGTTGCTGTGTGCTACAAGAATATGTATCCAATTCTGATACAGCAAGCTATTGTATATGTATCCAATTCTAATACAGCAAGCTACTGTATATGTATCCAATTATAATACAGCAAGCTATTGTATATGTATCCGAATATAATACAGTGAGCTATTGTAAGCAGATGCAGACAACAGTATAAAAAGGATAGATGCTTTGTAATAAATGGCTTTGGTCTGATCACATTGATCTCTGACTGAGTCCAAGTTTTTCTGCTGCAACCACCTGCTGCTCAAATGGCCATCAGCAAACATGATGACACAAACCCCATGTGCTGCTTTACTCAAAGCAGGTAGAGCTGAGATGAAGCGTGGGTGAAAGGAATTCCACGGCCATAGAGAGAGATGAAATTGGCGTTTGCTCAAGTCCACCACAGATCTGGAGAAACAGATCCAGTCTGGGACAAGGCTAAGAGTTACAAAATCAACCGTTGCCAGAAAATAAATACCTCTTTCTCAAAGCATAAGAAAGAGTTTGTGGCTCCCTGTCACTGAAAACAACCTTAAAGCAACCAAGTACAGACAAGCCAGAGCCTTCCCAGAGAAGGACCTCCAGCCACCCACATGGAAAGCTACAGTGAACTTGCTTCCTTGGGTACAGCACAAAAACTTCCTTGTGCGGATACCCCAAGAAATGAGATGGGTCCAAGCACCTCTGAGTTTCTCCTCCTAAAATAATCAGACATCTCATTGAACTTCCTAGATATTAGAGCCAGAAACTCATGCGAGGTGTTCCCAGCTCTTGCAGAAACTCTCCCAGAAAGGGAAGGAGTGCTGCAAAAGTACCATATATATTCAAAATACAAGTATATTCATATATATGTTCAATGTATATATTCAGCTTATTGGGAAAAATGTAATCATGCAGCTTCATGGAGGCTGTTCTTCCTCGAGAAGCTTCACAAGGAGCTGACAAAGCTTTGCACACAATATTACCCTGGCTGTATTATCATTCTTTTGGGGCATAAAATAAACTATTTCAAAGAAAAAACCTCCAAATCCTGATGGCTCACATTAGCCAGGGTGACCGGTTACATTCATTCACTGTTCTCCATATGCTTAAAACGCAGCACACAGTATTTAACTCCCCTCTAAGGAGGATGGTGAGTGCTAGAGCATCCTTCATTCACCCTTCCTTGCTCAGCTGTTGTGCTGTCGCTGTTTGGAGATTGTGCTGTGAGCCTCAACAGGGACCAACTGGGTTAAGAATAACCCCTATTTCCAAGAATAATCCTACATTTAAGGATAACCCCCCCATTTCCAAGTCCTATAAGCTGTAAGGACAGCTTTCTACGGTTCAGTGTGGTTAAAAGGCAGGGACCATCACTGCACCATCTGCTGCATGACTGCGCAGATATACAGTGACGCATCGCTGCGTTAGTCCCCATGCAAACACCAAAGCACTGGCTGGAGAGACCTTCAGGGATCTCTGGTCCAAGCTGCTGCTCAAAGGAGGGTTATTGCCAGCATTATATCAAGTTCTGTGCCTGCAATCATTTTTTATACAAACTTGGGCTCACTGTCTGAAAGAAAATGAAAGACGATGAAAGAAAAGGACTGACAGACATTTACCTTTTTGGAGCATTTGGTCGTGGTTTTAAGACAGCACTTCTTGTGACAAGCATATTTACATACTGCAATGAAGAAAAGAAGGATTTAATAATCCAAAAAGTTAGATTGCTGGAGAAATATAAATTAATATGAATTCAGTAGTTCCTCACAGGACTAGCAGGTCAAAAGCACATTGAATTTGCAGTTTCCAGGGGCCAAATCTGTATTAAATCCACTCAAACAGAAAAAATATGAAGCCTTTAATTATAAAAGTCCCATATTTAACTCCCTGAAACATTAAACGCAACTTGGAAAATAATCATGAGTCACTCTGTGCTATCAGACATAAATAGAATCATAGAAACCCAGACTGGTTTGGGTTGGAAGGGACCTTAAGGTCATCCAGATCCAACCCCCTGCTATGAGCAGGGACACCTTCCACTAGAGCAGCTTGCTCCAAGCCCCTGTGTCCAACCTGGCCTTGAACACTGCCAGGGATGGGGCAGCCACAGCTTCTCTGGGCACCCTGTGCCAGTGCCTCAGCACCCTCACAGGGAAGAGCTTCTGCTTTATCTCCAACCTGCACTTCCCCTGTTTCAGTCTGAACCCATCACCCCTTGTCCTGTCACTACAGTCCCTAATGAAGAGTCCCTCTTCAGCATCCTTATAGTCCCCTTCAGACACTGGAAGCTGCTCTGAGGTCTCCACGCATCTTCTCTTCTCCAGGCTGAACAGCCCCAGTGTTCTCAGCCTATCTCCATACAGGAGGTGCTCCAGCCCCTGATCATCCTCGTGGTCTCCCCTGGACATGCTCCAAAAAAATACCCTCAAAGAGGTTGGAAATAGCACCTAATCTGTATTCTTCCTGTCCTGTGCTTCAGCTTGAAATACCCAGAGTTCATACTTCCAACTTAAGCACAGAAATGTCAGAAAATCCAAAGCAATGGATCGATCTTTCCCATTGATCCTCCTCCACTTTCCTGAGCTCCCCAGAAATTTATGTGCCTGGAGGCCAAATAGGCTAAACCAGATGAATTCTCCAAGGTCATGAGACTTACAGGGCTGAAGCTGCAGGGTATGTTTGCCATACCTGACTCCACCATCCTTCTTACTGTGATAAATACAGTTTGACCCTATGGGATGACCATAGGACCTTATGGGATAAAATGTGTAACATGCAAAGCTCCCCCCTGCCAACCTCTAACATGAGGAATGGAAGGGCTGCTGGGACGGACTTACTGGTTGACTTCAAAAACCCTTAAGATCTGTCCCAAAAGATCTTTTAATGTGAAAAAACACAAGTTATTTGAGAATGGGGCTGCAGGAAAGAGCAGCAAACACCTTTCAAAATGCAAAAGCTCATCACTATGATACAAACTCATGTAAACAGAGCAAAGAGAGTGTGCTTACATTTACAAACAGAAGCCCTGTCCATTATCCAGATCAAGGAGGAGCAATATTCACAGTACGTGGGGATGCTGTACTGGGTCGCCTTAAAAATGTGACCGTTGTGCTCTTCCACCTGCAATGATAAAGGTTGAGTGGTGATTAAAGGGAGATGCATGCTTAGTGTGCTGCAAAACGAGGAGATGAACATGGTCAGCTCACCAGCTTTTAGCTGTTATTTGCTTTTATTTGCTATTTTTATGTCCTTTTCAGTCCAATAACCCCACAAGCAACCCAATCCAGCCTTTATGGGAACTGAGCCATCACATAAGCAAGTTAGAAACAATGTTTGACTGACGTTGACTGGTCAACTTCTCCATGTTAAGAAGATTCTTCCACGCATCCATGGCCCCTTTTTGCTTTGCATCTGCATCCTTACTAATTCTATCAGATCCTTTAGGAAAAAAGGGCATGGAATCTCCTACAGCTCTGATATTAGAGATGCAAAGCACACGCTGCAAATTTATGCAGAAACCTAGAATACTGTTTTTCTCTGAGTTCTTCTATAACTCTTGACATTACGTTTACTGTCTTGACTGATGTGGGATGGGTTTTCAGAGAACAACCTACAGTGATCCTTGATCAAACAAACCACATCCACCCCATCCACCTTTCTAGCACATCCTTTCACAGCTGCATGTTCATTACAGTGTGATGTTCAGATCTCAGCATAGGGTGTCATGACCAGGTCTCTTACAGCTCATCATTCTGGGCACAAGAACATTTGTTATTTAATGTGCTCAACTCACCACATCTGCTTCCTTTTTTCTTCTCTTTTTTCGTTCTGTTTTCGGCACCTGGCATTGGAAAGAGATTTAAGTGTATTCAGGGACAATTTCCCCAGGTAACGTGCACAAAGGGCTTGTACCTCATGCTGCCCACTGCTTTCCAGCCCATTCTCCAGTGCACCTGCAGCCCCAGGAGAGCCACTTCAGAAAACCCTCCTATGGATCACCCGTTTTCAGAAATCCCCTGGACAACTGCCCCCATCTTCATCCCAGAGCTGAGGTCAGCTGCTGCTTTAAGCTCCAAGTCCTGCAGCAGTGACCTGATCTCCCATCTCATGCAAGACACCTGAGGTAAATGTGGCACAGCACTGTAGCCAGAGCTGATGCTCAGCCTGCTCTGAAGAAAACCTGCCTAGAGAGAAGCATGGGGAGGACTTGGAGCAGAAGAGCCAGAAAATGGGGTATTTATACAATAAATACCATCTCCCAAGCCTGGCCAGAGACCGCATGGCTGTCCTCTAAGGCAACAGAGAACAGAAAGTGAGGAGATCAGGAGACCACACTGCGAGCTCTGACTGTTCTACAAACCATACCTAGACCCTGAGGACAGCCACTGCCCACATCCCCTTCTCCTGCAACCCAACCGATGGTGATGTAGTCACTCAGGAAGAGGTCAGGAGACCAGGAAAGCTTGTATCTCTTTCACTTTCCCTCAAAGACTGGAGAACCCCCCCAGAACCAAAAAAAGAAGCACCAGGAGTTGCCTTTCTGACCATCCACAGATGGTTGCAGCTTTGCCCTGAAGACAACGTCTACACATTGGCATTGGCCAAAGCACAGCTCACCCTGATGTGAAATTGGTTTGCTGAGTGCAGTGAAACAGAACCAACGAATCACCCTTATGCTGTCCACCTCAGCTTAAAGCAGTGGAGAAGACAACAGAGGTTGCCATGTGCCTACAGAGAGCACAACCCCATGGAAAGACAAGTCCCAAATCTTCACGTGGCTTAAGAAAAGTGCCAACTACCTTTACCGCGGTGTAGTCCAGGGGTTTGTACTCTATCATATATTCATCCAGGAAGACTTTGAAGGTATTGACCCAGACTTTAACTGGAGACTCACTCCAGTCCCTCTGCTCAAGCCTCATAGTCTTCTCCAGAATCTGCTCGAATAAGGCGTAAAGGTCCTTATAGCGGATGCTTTTCCCATCATCCATCTTTTAAGGGAACAGAAGCAAAAAAGAAAAGTGATTTTTATATGGCTCAGGCTGCCTTTTAACCTCCAGACAATCATTTCAGGCTGCCCAGCTTCCAACCACTCAGGGAAAGTCCAAGTATGATAAAAAGAAGGAAAATCGGATCATCTAACAGAGCTGTTTCATGACCTTTGGCAGGGTGGCTTCTCAGTGTGCAGAGCAGTAGGATGTTAAGTGCCAGATCAAGTCTCAGAGGGAACTCTTCATGCAATCTGGGCAATAAATTAGCTTTTCTTGATCACTGTGATCATGAGCCATAGCAACCATTGCTCAAATTCAGAAGCAGCAGAAGAGCAGAGCTCCACATTGCTCAGATGTCTCCACCTCTTATAAATGTAACGCAAAGGCTTTCAGGCACTTTGGGTGGCAAAGAGTGCATTGACTTACTGTCATCTCTCATTTGATTATAATGAGGAGATCAGAAATCTCTACACAGCATGTGTCAAGAGCTGGCTAAAGAGTAAGAGTCCAAATTTACAGCTCATGCGACTGAATACAAAGGAAGAATATCTATCCTTTGGGATAAGCAGACCAGGAATGGAAGGCTAAGCACTGTCTCCACCACCAGGAGGACGCGGAGCATCTCGTTTTTCCTGGAGGTGGAAGTTCTCACCCATCATCCAGTCACTTACCGCCAACGCTGAGGAGTAAAAGCTGAAGATGTTCTGTCGGAATTCCTTCAGTGCTTTCTTGAACACAACATCCACGAGCGTGTCCTTCTTGCTGTCCTCATTATCCAGTTCATTCATCTGGGAAACCAAAGGGGTTTATTCACCCATGCCACTTGTGCTGGGGCTGAGCACTGTGTGAGATGAAGCAGCTGCTCAACCACAGGCAGATGATGTTAATAATGATTACAAGGTGGTTTCTCCTGCATGCAAACTAGAAGCATGAGCATTTCCCTGCAGCCATCAACTCCTGCCCTCTGAAGTCCCCCATTTTTGATGCGGGGCAGCTCAAAGCAATGGAAGCACTGAAGCATGCCACCTTCTCTCCCAAGCCTGCCCTGGTGCATGCAGTGCACCCTAGATGAATTATTAGTATTGCAGCTCTGGTGTCCTCAAAAGAAGAAGGACATGGAACTATTGGAGCAAGTCCAGAGGAGGGTCAGAAGGATGCTCAGGGGCTGGAGCACCTCCTGGATGGAGACAGGCTGAGAACACTGGGGCTGTTCAGCCTGGAGAAGAGAAGCTGCGTGGAGACCTCAGAGCATCTTCCAGTATGTGAAGGGGGCTACACGGATGCTGGAGAGGGACTCTTCATCAGGGACTGTAGTGGCAGGTGATGGATTTAAACTGAAACAGGGGTAGTTCAGGTCAGATATAAGACAGAAGCTCTTCCCTGTGAGGGTGCTGAGGTGCTGGCACAGGGTGCCCAGAGAAGCTGTGGCTGCCCCATCCCTGGCAGTGCTCAAGGCCAGGTTGGACAGGGCTTGGGTGACATGGTCTAGTGTGCGGTGTCACTGCCCATGGCAGTGGGTTGCTTGCAAAGCACAGTGTCTTCCCCATGGCAGGGGGTTGGAACCGTGTGAGCTTTAAGGTCCCTTCCAACCCAAACCATTTTGACTCTACTGCTTCCCCCAGGGTAATTTTGGCTTTGTTGCCTCCATCTGCTCCTTGAGCTCTCTGAAGATTTAGCTGGAGCATTGAGGAAGGAGTTACCTTTTTCAGGAGAAACTCATCCATGCTCTTCAAGTCGCTAGCGCTGGTTATGATCTGCAGTGAGTCGTTCTGCCACTGCACGGGCTCCAGAGCCACGTTGCTGATCTTGACACTGCGCTTGCGTTTCACTTTGGGAGAGGGCTCCTTGTTCTCCTTGAACTCCCGTCGGTAGATACCGGCCAGCTCAGGGCTTCGAGGGGGCGTCAAGTGGTGAGGACCCAACTCTACGGGTGATAATCACAAAGGGGGACAGAGATAGAAGAGCAGATGAAAAAGAATTCTGCCACTAAACCAGGGAGATGGGCATTGGTGTAAACCTGGGGAGGTGAAAACACTGTGTGGTATAGGAAGATTAAACGTCATTTCTCCTTTGGTTATTTCCTCCATCAAGGGGTGAAACATCTGGCCATGTCCAGACAGCTGCTGGGAGGATTAATGACATAGAATTCCTCTAGGACCCATTCTGGATCCCACCCTTTAACCTATTTGCCATCATTTGGGGTTGTCGCTGTCTGTGAATTCAAGAGACATGAACTAGCATGGACATCCAATTTGTGCAGCTTCCCAACCCGTTTTCCCACAGCAGCCTCAGCTAGACCACACCACCATACATGATACTCCCATTACAGATACCCTATAGATAAACCAACCTTCCTCTGTTCTAAATCCGAGTCCCTGTATTTTGGGCTACGCTTGGTTGCAGCGTAAAGCCAGGTTTACACTAGCTTTTCCCTCTGTCATGAGACCAGACACAGTTTCTCTGCTCCTTACACCACCAGCACCATGCCACCCCACACTTACCTTCACTGAGCTGCAAACCAGAAATCACCTCCCTGCCAGGGGCTTCTTGCTCCGCATACAACTCCAGCAGCTCAGACTGGGTAGCAAGCTTCTCCCGTGAGGTCTTCTTCTCCCCCTGCTTTCCCTTCACCCAGAACCTCATCTTGGCTCGCTGAGGCCTGGAAATAAGTTGTGGAAAGAGGAACCATGTCAACCAGGAAATGTCCTTCTACCTAAAACTACCCCAAATGTCCTGACCTTTGTGGTGTTTGAGGAGGAGTTAAATACAAACAACTTCTACTGGGAAAACCAGGCTACTTGTCCTCAAGAAAGGCAAGAACTCGAGTTTCATGCATGCAATTGGGTAGTTTGGGATGGGACATCAGGCCCATGTCATCACAACAGGATGCCTTTTCGAATTGGGCACGTCTGCAGTCACGTAGGAAAGGCAGGACAAGTAACTACTTTGACTGGTGGAGCTTCAGAGGAGCCAGGGTGGTTCAGCAAGGTGATGGAGAGCAAGAACAAAACGGGAGGGACTCATCTCCCATCTCCAGCCACGTTTCCTACCTCCCATCTGGAGTCAGGCTCTTCTGCGTGGCCACCAGCTTCCCGATCTCCCCCTGAGACATCGTTTTGTGCAGTTTTGTCTGGCCTTCCCCTGAGGTGAATCGCTGCACCGTCTGTAACAAGTCCAAGCACGAAGCGTTTAAAAACGAGACAGCTCTTTGGGTGCCACCTGGTTTTTAGTTTGTCCCAGCAAAAATGAGATATTCATGTCTTGTCTTTATTTAAGAGGGCGTTGGGGCTGGATGATCGTAAGGTCCTTTCCAACCCTAACTATTGTATGATTCTGATTTCCATCTGCCTAGAGGTGAAAACCTGCAGTCTTGTTGAAGTAGCTACAACCAGAGAGATCTTTTCATGACTCCTAAGAAAGAAAGGCATTTCCTTTGCTCCAACTCTACACTGGGTCCAACCTTCTTTTTCCTTGAGCCACCAATGAAGAAAACCAGTGTGCACCAAGCCATGGGTCCTCATCACTCAGCCTGCACAGCCACTCCACCAGCATGGTCTGAGCAGCCCAGCTCTCCATCCCAGAAGAGCCACGTTAGCCATGCAGAAGTGATTTGTGGTGTTCCCAGCACTAAAGGAACCTTCAACCTCATGGATCTGTCCCAGCAGAGCTTCCTCTTTCAACTCTTGTCGAGGACTTCACAGAGAAGACCACCAAAGTCTTTGTGCTAAAGACAGGTCAAAATGAACGCTCTACAAATAAGAGATTTTACAGTTCAACATAAAGGATATCTGCCTTGGCCAGCATGTAAATGCCCTGGGATCATTTTGAACGGTGAAATGAATTTGCAATAATTGAACCTATCAGGATTCCATGAAACAGCCCAGAAACAGTTTTGATGTATTTAAAAAATATAGCCATTTTTGTTCTTTTTTCCCCCACTGAAGCTGTGATTTCAGAGTTGCCCTTCTGGAGGACAGACTTTCAGCATGAGGAAACCAGGTTGTACGAAAGGATTCAGGAGATGACAGTCAAACATCTCCTGTAGCTGAATGTCTCTGCTGAACACAATGTGCGTTTCAGCATTTCGTTTTCCTCTATTAAAATAGTGAAAATAAAATGATATAAAATACGGGCTGCAGGGGACTCAGCATTACTCTTCAACGTTTCATTTCCCACTCCTGGACTAACCTCTCTACCAGCCAGGAGATGGCAGCACATAAGGCAGACTTCCCACTGGGAAAGAAAGAAACTGCCTAAACCACCAAAGGGTTTCTTCTGCTTTTATGTTTAGGTGATGATCACACATAAATTGTGGATGGATACTGGAAAACAGCCCTTAAAACCATAAAAGTTATAATGATCCAGCCCAAAGTTATTACTTGCTTTTCAAAATGACTTGTATAAATATTTGCCCCCCCATGATAGTTTTGTTCTTGAGTAATTTCAACCTTTTAATCAATTTTAGTGCTTTGGTTTTTGGTTTTGCGGGTTTTAAAAGTATTTTGTGGGGAGATTTACTTCCTTTTTTGGTCTTTCAAAGCACATTGGTATGTGCTGACAGTGGCCAGCAGGCTAAAGGAATCACCAGAGCAAGGCAGAGGCTGCTCTACAGGCCACTATGTACACCTTATCCTGTAAATGTCTATCATATCTACTGCACAAGCAGGTTTAGAGTACAGATTGTGGAGTAGAGCAAGAGAAACCACTGGCTCACACAGAAGACTTTGAGTCAAAAACATCTGTGATGCACTTTTTAGACAAAATTGAATGAAGAATGTTCTACTGTTACTATCATCACCTCTCTCTGCTCTGCCCCAATTCTTGACCTACTATTGTTCAGCATTTCTTCTGATAGTACAGCAAGTTGTCCAGCTTTTGAAAGTAAGCACTAAAAGGTGTTTTTGGGGTGAGATCCTTCTGTTTGAGGGACTCCTTCAACAAGCTCTGAAGGGGAAGGTCCTCATATGGAGAAAAACCTTCTTAGATGTCAAGACGAGCCTCTGCACTGGAAAATCTCTGGACAGGGAACACCAAAAAGCATCACATGTGGGTAAACGACAATCGCTGGGGGTCTGGAGTTGTCTCCTGGATGAAGAAGAGACCAAAGAGCAACCTCTGTTTCACCCACTCATGCTAGCAAGAACTATGGCCAAGAGACTTGTCCTAGCAGGCAGCAGCCCTACGTGCTGCACTGAAGAGCTTCCTGAAGTGTGATGCCCCTCTGAATGGCTTAGGAAGACATCTTTTTCACTGCTGGCTCTTCAGGCATGCTTGAGGTCAGATTGGTGACAGTTACTTCAATAATGAAATTTTCCCAATTTGTGGCTTTGTATGGAGCAAAACAACTGCATCATTATCCAGGTCCTTCTGTGTAAGAGCCTCTGCCAAAGGAGGCTGTATTCAGAAGGTATTTCTGGTGTGATTTCTCAAACCAAGGCTTTCCATTTATCCACTGCAGGAAAGCTCTCCAGACTTAGGTGCAGAACTGAAACGGTATTAACATGTGGTGACCTCAGCCAGGAGCTACTCCTCCCATTTGGACCTGTCTCATAGCAAGGTAGATGAATCCTCAGCTATTCACTAGCCAAAAAACTCAAACAACCTTTGAAGGCTTGGTTTTGTCAGGGAGCCCTTTAGCCTTAAAGGCACCTTGGAGTCAAGTATACTTTCAGCAGCAATCTTATATGCTGGTGCACCTTGGGTTTCAGCTCTGGCTGAAGATAAACTTGGTCTTTGCTGCTCTGGGATACCTCAGACTTAGGTCAGGAGCATCAGTTCTTGGCGGACCTCTATTTACCAGCTGGTGATACACAATCAGTAACTCAATAGTCAAGCAACTAATGTGCAAACCAGGCAGGCTCTCACCCAGTGCAGCTGGTGAGCCATCACATGCTCAGCTTCACAAGGTTGCACGAGATCTCCCTTTCATCCACCCAGCAGCCCTTGGCCACTGAGCATTAAGAGAGGCTTTATTTGGAAAGTCATAGCTGGGGGGCAGAAGCTGTATGAATAAGCTACTGAGTAGCATGGAAACCAGCCTATGCATGGTGGCTGCCTGACTCGTCTTCATGTGAGCATCACAAGACACAACGAATGTGTCTGCAGAGATATCAACCTACTTGATCTTGTACCCGAACCCACCTGCACCAGCATTGCTCTACCACAGGCTGTTCCTAAGCAACACCCAACCAGCCTCTGCTAATAAATATGGATTAGCAGTCCTTAAATTTTGCTACTTGTGGCAATCCTGACCCAGAAAAGCCACAAGCCAAAAGGCTGGTCTCAAACCTGCAATACAGAATACGGATGGAAGCACTGTACATGTTGTCAGGACATACAGACATAGGGTATCGCTGAGCACATGACTTCATGGGCAGCATCTGCTAGAAAGCAGAACTCAATTACACAAGGGGTGAAAGTGCTGACCACCAGTTAGAGCTAGTGATGGAGACCAGGGAAGAAGAGGGATACAGGAGAGGTGAGAGACAGCTACTACTACTACTCGCATGCGATGGGAGCTGTTAAATCAGGTGAGGAGAGTCCCAAGGAGCATTTCCAATGAGCCATGTCCCCCTCAAGGATGGAGCTTGTCAAGCACCAGCCCAGCACCTTTCACATCCCAGCAGGAAAGGTTTCTACAGCTAAAAAAGCCATAAACCTTTGTAAGAGGGCAGCCTCCAGGAATGCAGCACAGCATTCCAGGTACAATGCAGCCTCTTGCCCAGGGCTTTGGCCAGGCTTTTCACTACATAAAATTCTCCCTTTCCTGATCTACAAGCAGGGAGAAGTGCAAAGATGCAGCCAAGCAATCTCAGTTCACAGAGCTGTTTTGTTCAGTCAGGTTTTGAGTATTCCTGGCTCAAAATCCCTAGAAATTTGTCAAAAGTAACTTTAAAAATTCATGGAATTTGTGAATACCTGCCCTCTTCCAGTGATGAAATTATCCTGGGGAAAAAAATGACCCTTTATAATAAAAGCTGCTAACAGCAAAGTCACAAAAAGCCCTCCTTGGCCATCTGCCTTTCTTGGAAAAGCGGATTTCAGGATCACACCAGATGTTTGCCAGACCCACAGCAATGCTGTAGCACAAAATACACGAGTGACTTTGGTTTTCCTGCTTTTCTTCGCTTCCATACTCAGCTCCACATCCTGCCCTGTAGCTGGAGTGGAGGAGCAAGGCAGCTCTACTCAACGCTTCATCTGGGCTCTTAGGGCAGGAGACAGCTCCTGGTGTTTATCCACACTTCCATGGGAACATCTCAAGCACCTCAGGAAAAAAGCAGGAGTGGGTTGGAAGCTGTTGGCCTCTTCACTCCTGAAACCTGTCAGTTTGTGATTTTCCTAAAGCAGCTTATCTGGGCAGGAGATTAAGCCTGAGATGCAAATGCTCTGCAGTGCAGGCTCATGCAGCATGGACCTGCCAAGGGACACCAGTTACTGAGCTGCAAAAAGCCAGGAAGGCAGGTCTGGTTTTAAAAACCTCACTGTTTCATTCCCACTACATTTTTATTGCCCCGTTTACATGGGGTTGCCTTTTCTAAGACGTCATCTGCCAGCGTTACTCCGAGAACTGAGGACTGAATAATCACGGGATACTGTGGCAAAAGATACAAAATCAAAAGTATGCAAGAAGGTGCAAGATTCATATAGTTTTCTTTGCTGTCTTTGCTTTTTAGACAATATTTGATTGGATCTTTTCTACGGATGTGTGTAGATCATTTTTAGAGTAAAAGGATCCTGGGGGGACTTTGCTATTGAAGTTTAAAAAACCAAACAAGAAACAGGTAGCTGTGCAAAACAAGTTGCAACGCTCCAGGAGACGTGTGGAATCGTAGCTGATACCGAATAAAGCCAGAAAACACCCCCATGACCAAGAAATACAAACGATTTCCCTGTGTCACATCCTTGCCAGCTGTGTTTGCCCAGTTAACCCATCTACAGCATCCTTGGGAGTGGGAAAAGAAGCAGTGGAGAGGTCAGTGCAGTTAAGATTAGCAAAGAAAGGCTCCCAAGCTCCACTCACTCTCTTGTTCCATTTCCCACACCACGTTGATAAAAATTACCATTTCGGAGTCACTGTAACAGGCCTGGCCCAGGCGGGCGGCAGGCACCGCCTCGGCAGGAGGAGGTTGCTCAGAGGAGAGAAGGAACTCAAAATTGCCACCGCAATCATCTTCCTCCGTATCCCCCTCCCCATCAGCAAAAGTACCTCTAGTCAAGAAATCGGAGCGCGTCCGCGCCATGCGGGCTTTCTTTTTATGGGTCGGTCTGGGAACCTGCTTGACCAAAGGATAAAAAAACACAACAAAAAGAGGGTTTTAAAATAAAAAGGAGATTCTAGTGATGGTTGGCATCATAGCGTAGCCCTAGGACATCTCTAAGGGACACTGCAGCCCACAGAGGGGACACAATATTACCGTATCTAGAGCAAAAAGGGACTAGGGAAAACAAGAACCAAGACAGCACGGTGAAAACGGACAAGCATGGATGTTACTCAAACATATGTTAAACCAAAGCAAGACAAGACTGTGTTGGACAGTGTTTGCCATCAGGACCGTGAGATCCTCTTCATCCAGAGCTGCTACGAACTAATGTCATGAGGGCTTTTTATTTTTCAGAGAAGGTGTGAAGGTTGCTATACCGTGATATATCCCTCCCCTACGTCTAGCAGCCCTTGTGCTTTATAGTCCACTTCTTCAAAGCTTTTGAGGGAAAACTGGCAGAATAAGTTTTTTTCTCCCCTTTTCTTCAATTAAAAGAGAAAACAAACAAGCTACAACTTACCTCTCCTTTGCCAGACCCCGGCATCTTAAACGGCTTCCTGGCTAGCTCACCCTTGGAAAGGCATTGATGATTTGTTTCTCTGCTGAAACACAACACAACAGAGATGTTTCATTTTCCCCTAAAAACCTTCCCACCACCCCAGCCCAGCTCACAAGAGCGTACAAGTGCACAGCCCAAACAACCAAGACCAAATTGCAAGTTTGAGGTTTTGGAATCACTTTGAATTCTTCAAGATTTGAGTTAATACCAAAGGACTGAGAAGACATGAAGTTCTGCCTGCAAACTCTACCCATCATGGTGGTTATGGATAGTACCTTTTCACGTCTGGATTCTCAAATGTGATTGTTCTGTTGCAGAATAAAGAGTAAATTACAGGAGTTTTTAATATATATATATATTCTAACCCTGTTGCTTGTTCTGTGCATGAACCAGGAAAATGAATGGATCTTTTTTGGGGGGAAAGACTATTCTCAAACACCCACTTCCAAAACAGTTCTCCAGGACCTCCTGCAGCTTTCCATTTGAACTGGTTTGGAAGGAGAGCATCCTCACTTTGCATCTTCATAGCATTAAAAAATACACCCACTTAAGGTGCTTTTTGCTCAGCTCACTTTTTCTACTGTCATGTCTGAATAAAATGATAGATGCATATGATAGATATAATGATAAGCCAGGTTGGATGGGGCTTTGAGCAACCTGCTCTAGTTGAAGATGTCCCTGCTCACTGCAGGGTGGCTGGACTAGATGAACTTTGAATGTCCCTTCCAGCCCAAACTATTCTATCATTCTGTGTGTCTAGACTTAGCTGAAGAAGCTGCATAAAATAAAAGGGAATCTCCTCCCATCACAACAGCGCATAAACCACAAGACTTCTTCCCTTGGAGGTACCCTGAGTTATCAACAGCAAACACTGACTGGGAGCTTAATTTCCTTGGAAAAGGTGCAGCAACCTTTTGGGGGGGAGTTTATGTCCCTTTTGAGCTATATGGCCAAAACCTCTCCAAAATTAGACAAGGCAGCTTAAGCCACATGACAGAGTGGGAGCAAACACTGTCCCAAGATTTTGCTGTGGTCTCTGGCCCCTGTGCTGGAGCAGTCCACCATGTGAGCAGTGTGATGGAGCTGAATGACTGTTAAGCCCATTACATGTGTAATTACACACGTGAAAAATTCATACCCCAGACTCTCACTGGAGGTTTGTTGCTTTTGTCTCTGCCATGGTGGGACTGTCCAATGGCTTTGCTGGCTGTGTTAATTATATAGGAAATGAGAAAAATCCACAAATATTGTGCCGTTTCTACTCTGACCACCTAAAAATCCTAAGAATTCTTTTCTTTCTCTCTTACCTTCAGAAATAAACTCCTATCACTGTTCATCTAGGAGAAATGAAAGCACTGTCAACCCTCTTGCTGCTACCACTCCTCACCTGCTAAAGTCCATGATTATCTCCCCTGGCTTATGTTATACTCATCACACACAGGACAGTTCTTTTTCCTCTTCCTCTCATTGCTATAAGATCCAGAAACCCATTTTCATTTCACTGGGGGTTTTGTACACTCTATTTGGACTAGTTGTATAAAATAGCCTCTAGCAGAACAAAAAGCCTATGGAGAAAGACTACAGAGAAAGCACACCATCTTTTACTCACTGGAGGCCAAAGGGATTGTCTTTTGGGGTGAAGAACATCGTGCTTGCCCTTGCCTCCTCAGGGGCCTGGCTGGGCATTCGGGGCTGCCGGAGACGCTCCGTCCTCGAGAAGTGGCTGCCCGGATGGTCCCTGGGGTCCAGAGCCGGTCTGGAATGGCATCGGGCTTCCAGTGCTGACCCCAACTGACCTTCTTTTCGCTCCATGAACATGCTGACAGGTCTGTCTCTGGGGGCACTGTGAGCTGGAGAGCTTCCCCTGGTCCCAACTGTGAGACCTTTGATGTCCACTGGTGAGGTTGGAGCCACAGCAGTTGTGGGGCCATGCTCCCCCCTGCTCTGGGGGTGCAGGATAAGGACCGACTGAGGCCGGCTCTCCGGTTTTTTGGTTGGTTTAAGGGAGGAGTCCTTCATCCTGTTCTGCTCTGCCCTCTGCAATGCCTCCATTCTCCCTTGCTGCTCAAAGGCTTTACGTTGTCTCTCCAGAATTTCCTTCTGCTGACGGATCTGCTCCATCATCTCCCTCTCATTTTGCAGCTGAAGCTGCTTTTGCCTTTCCTCTTTCTCCACGTTGAGCTTTTCCAGTCTCTTGATGACAGAGTCTGGGGAACCGGCCTGTGTGGCAGTCGCTGTCCCACACTCCTCTCTCTTGGCAGAGGACTTCTCTTCATCCCTTCCCAAGGCTCTGCCCTGCTCTGGCTCAGAGTCCTTCCTGACCTCAGGAAATGTAACTGTCTTCTCCTCTCTTTCCACTGCTTTGTTCTTCAGGTTATTCTCCGTCAGCTTCACCTTCACGTTGTCTTGTGGTGGAACATAGAAAGTAGGTAGGTTGCTGGAAAGGAAGGTTTCTCTTGGATGCGCCTTGTTCATAGCGTTCTGGGGGTCACAGATTACGTGCTCCTTCACGGTGAGGTTATCAGGTAGCTCCAAGTCTGCAGGTATCCTTCTGCAACTGGGTAAATTGCTGTTCACATCTGCCCCACAGAAAGACTTCTCCTGCACGTGAGCCTGGGGACTGCCAGGCAAAGAGTCAGTGGACAATGACTGCACATCCTGCTCATCTAGAACTAAGGAAACAAGTTTATTACTTGGGGTATCTTCACAGCTTAACATTTCAAAGCTCCCTTGAGAGCTTTCACTCTCCGGGGTTCCCTGAGGGGAATGAAGTGCCTCTGACACCAGCTCAGTGGACCACCGCCGCTCTTCGGAAGGTGAGAGCCCGCCGGTGGAGCGGACCTTGAGCAGCTCCAAGCTGAATTTTGCCTGTTCCAGTTCACGCATCCTCCGGCTCTCTCTTTTCGCACGAACCACTTTTTTCTGGTTGAGATCCTCCAGTGACTTGGGTCTCTCTCTCACGATGACCTCCTCCTCCGTGTCCATCCCACTCTGGCTGCTGGCTCTCTCATGCCTTTTGTACAATAAATTCCCAGAAGTATCCAGTGGGTCCATGTGATTCACCCGATTATTTTCCATTAGTGATTTATGTTCCTCTATAGCTCTCACTCGCTCTTCAAATGAGCCATCCTCCCACTTAGATGGGTCAGAGCCCTTAATTTCCAAAGCATCATCTGCCTCTAGTCCATCCTCTTCTCTAACAGACAGGCCATTCTCCAGCTGCACCTCTTTCAATCGCTGCTCTTTCAAAGCTCTAAACCTGCAAGAAAGCAGAAAACCACCGTTAACTTTGGATGCACTAAACTGTGTCCACTCATGTCCCTTCAAGGCACTGTGACAGTGACATCTCATCACCATCACCATCATCACTTCACCACCATCATGATCTCAAGCAACTCTACTTGCACATCTGGGGCAAGTCAACGCGAATGCAAGTTCAGTTTTCAACCTTCTCCTCTTATGCCATCTCTCCTACTCAAGGACTGCCCCAACACACCTGAAAGCTCCTCTTGTGCTGACAGCAGCAGCTCCAGCCTCCATCCCTGGTCTAGCTCATTTGTGTGCTGACAGAGCCAGGAAAGCTCAATCTGTTGCACCCGCTCAGCTTCTCCATCTTCACCATCCTGCCTGGGCTGCCTCTGGTACAGCTAGCAGGCACCTGCACCCTGCACTCAAATCTTCCACCCCATGTCAAGGTGCTCCACACCTTGCAGGCAGTGTCTCTGGAGAACAAACCAAGACCTGCCCTGTGGCGAACAAGCCATCGCATGGCTGGAAATGCTCTCCCCTTGGTAGCAGCCGGCTCCAGTATCTCCTGTCCCTGTGAGACAGCGCAGCAACCAGATTGGTGAGGCAATCTGAGTTAAAAATAGGCTACTTAAAGTGGTGCTGCTGCCAAGGGCAAAAAAAAACCAACCTGGGAGTATTTATGGTCTTGGCTTTCCACTGCCTACGTGCTCCAACCTGAAATAGGCTCTGCTTATTCTAAGAGTAGGATGTGCAGCTAAATAAACTCCTTTGGTAGAATGGGACTCATCATCAGGGACTGCAGTGACAGGACAAGGGGTGATGGGTTCAAACTGAAACGGGATATTCAGGCTAGGTATAAGGAAGAAGCTCTTCCCTGTGAGGGTGCTGAGGCACTGGCACAGGGTGCCCAGAGAAGCTGTGGCTGCCCCATCCCTGGCAGTGTTCAAGGCCAGGCTGGACAGAGCCCTGGGAGACATGGTCTAGTGTGAGGTGTCCTGCCTTTGGCAGGCGGTTGAAACTGGATGATTTTAAGGTCCTTTCCAACCCAAACCATTCTGTGACTCTGTGATTCTATAAAGTGCGTGCAAAGGAAGGAGCAGGCTGGGTCAGAACAGGGTCAGGGGTCTTACAAATGGTCACCCTCCTCTTGAAGTCCAAGCAGTGCTTGGTTTCAGATCAACCACCTCCCTCCCCAGTGAGCATTACAAGAAAATGTTCTCATTTTAACCAATGGCGTTACCTTTGTCGTGCTAAATATCCTCTGCAGGCCGCCTGCAAGCAGATGACTTTGCTTCTGCAGGCTGCGTACAGCTGCTTTGCGTGGTGCCCTCGCCAGGCTGCCTGGATGCTGGTGGCCGCGTCGCGCCGCCTCTTGGTGTGCTCCCGCCAGCAGCTCTGGATGAGGTGGGCTGCAAACTGCATCTGCAGGAACCTGCGCCTCTGCACGAAGCCACGCCAGTGGGCCTGGAGAACAGCGGCGGCTTTGCCGAGGACAAGAGGGTCTGGGGATGGTTCCCCTTGCTTTCGGCTCTGGTAACCGCGCCAAAACCTCTGCAAACACAGCAGGCAGTTCCTTGTAACGGGTGTTGTGTGCGGGTGGGAGAGCACCCGCCTTCACCCAGCCTTTCCAGCTCTGTCTCCCCCATTCCCAACTTATTACGGCATTAGGAGTTGAATCCTGACGGTAAGCTCCTTCCTTAGAGGGGGGACCTGACTGTACCCACCAGCTATATCTGTAGGATGCGTGGATTGTAATTACCAACCATCACATACCTGTATGATGACTGCAGCTTGCCTTAAGCTCAGGAACTGCCTCCTGCAGAGCATGCTGCGGAACCAGCGCTGCAGCAGCGTGATCCGGCGCAGCACCTCCTGATGCAGCAGGTCCTGCAGAAGCTGCCGCTCGCGCTCCTTCACGAAAACCTGGCCGACCCCCCCAAAACGACACAAGCATGAGGGCTTCCGAGGGCACAAGAGAGATGATTTAATCCTCCTGGGGTCTGTGCCCTGGATCCCCAGAAGAAGTTCAGCAGCTGACTTTAGTCAAGCCACCTGTAACAGGCTTCTGCAGTTTCACCTCCATCCGGGGGCTGTCCAAGAGCAGAATTACAGAGCCTCTGCTTTCCCTTCAGGGGAGACAAACCGACAGCTATTGTATTGAGTTGTGTCTGCATACAGACAGTTTTTTGAAGGCTACCTCATTACAACCAGACTTGCAACTTGGTTAACACGAAACAATGATGTTCCTTACTAGTTTTGTGTTTTCCAAGGTTTGTTTAAGCCATTGGCTTCTGGCAAATAGTTTGATTGATTAAAAACATATATAAAGATGTTAATTTATAATTACAGAAATGCAGGCAAATGTTGTATCTGTACCTTAAACCTAAGTCTGAGGATAAACATTTACCATTGTTCTTCCAACTTGGTAATTGTCTGGATCCAGTTTTATTTTCCGGAAGAAATCATGGATATTGTGCTTAGATGGGTTGATTCCTTGAGGCAGAAGGACATGGAAATGGTTCACAAAATCCTAAGAAGAAAGAAAAAAAACCCAAGATTTGGTTAGATGGATCCTGCTGTGCCCCTCCCTTCCATAAATAACGGATTTGCTCCGCTGGCCACACAAAACAGAATCTATTGGGTGAGCAGAGGGACAGGCAGTGTTTTACGGACTGGGGAACACCAAGTTGCATCCAGCGTTTGTGGTTTGACAGAAAACACATCAGACCAGGGACCCAGCAATGTTCAAAGGTCTTTCAGTGTGGGAGGAGAGGTTCTGCAGAACCCACAGGGTCATCTTGAGCAAAAGGGCTCCAAATCCTTGACAAGGGCCACTACAGAAGGGGGTTATCAGCATCTGCAAAGCATGGCTCAGCTGCTCCATCAATTACTGATTGAGGACTCAAAGAGCGGAGGAGGTACGACAGGAGAGATTCTCCCAAGTAAAGTTGGGATCTATGCTCACAGCAAAAAATAACAGCAGTTTATCCTTTCTGAAGAGCTGCTGTGCAGGACACAACTGGCCCTAAGCAGCTGCCAGCAAGGAACAAATCAGCATGAGGAACTCATGAGAGGACTGACATATGTGCAAAACCTGCAAACACAGGGAAAAGAAGAAAACAGGAAAAGCTGGATAACTCCTGAGCCGTTTGGAGGATGCCAATCACCTGCCTGCTGGGATGCAGCCACTGCTGACATGACAGGCCAAACACCATTCCCAGGTGAATCCAAAACACACACAGAAGAGCACAGGTAAATCGGATCCCTTTTTCTTTGCAAAAAAGAAGGCCACATTGCGGAACACCTGGTTTTGCTCAAAAGCCATGATGTTGTTACCCGCAGAGGGGCTTGTAGTCCACTGAGGTCTAGGACCAGCTTACTAGGAATCAGCAGTGCAGCAGAGGACTGCTCCAGGGCTGATATCAGCTCATTACATTCACTGCCTTGTATCAGCTCTAAGTTCATTACTTTGGTAAACAGATGAGCTACCAACATTCAGACAACTCCGA
This sequence comes from Pezoporus occidentalis, assembly GCF_034315485.1. NCBI lineage: Eukaryota > Metazoa > Chordata > Aves > Psittaciformes > Psittacidae > Pezoporus > Pezoporus occidentalis. Next base: position 298,393 of record NW_026913415.1, read on the forward strand.
TAACGGTGCTAAAGGTGGGGAAAGAGGGAAACGTTTTACTGAACCTGGAAGGAGTATTTGCAGCCATATCCCGACTGGCGAATGCGAACGGTCTCCAGCATCCCTGTGTACCGCAGCTGCCTCAGCACCAGGCTGTCGTTGAACCTCAGGGGCAGCTGGAAGGGGAAAACCAGGCCAATGATGAGCAAATATTCCCTTTAACTGAAGTTTTAAAGCGTGTGGATGGATAAAGGGATTCAGCAGATGTACCACATCTGTGCGACACACACATTGCAATGATGCAAGGGGAGGGAGGGAACGCAGGTCCCCAGAACTGTGCTAATCCCACCATGGTTGAATCCTGTTTCTGTCCAAGCAGCCATCAGATGGAGACTTTCAAACAGATATACAGAGCTATAAAGAAGGTTTTTGGAGCCCCTAAACTGAATAAGAGCCCCCTAGGGCACAGCTAAAAATTGTGAGCAACTAAACATCCTAGGCCTAAAGCTTCATCTTTAAATGTGTGAATAAAACTCCAAAGGATTAAACCATAAGAGAGCATCACCACTGCAACCTTTATTTTGAACTGAGAGTCCTCAGCCCACGAAACATGCCTGAAATCCAATTCAAGAAATGTGATGCATCACTGAGTTAGTTTGAATAATGTGATGAAAATTAGTTTTGAATAATTAGCTTATTCTAAAAGTATCTGCTTTACCTACAGAAACTTTATTTTAAAGAAGCTTTAAGGCTCAGTAACAGAACAAGTGAATGCATGGCCCTGCCAATCTCTATTACAGGGGGCAGGAGCTTCAAAGCAGTCAAATTCATTTATTAAACTCAATATAAAACTCAACCCGTATGTTTTTCATATGTGTGCTTCTACAATTACAAGAAGAGCCAGTGCAGTTCAACAAGAGCAACACCCAAGTGATAACATCCATCCTTCCCACTGACCATACACAATTAGCCTCTAAATCCAGCTCAGTTTTGGGCCTCCTTTTCTTTTTAACCCCCTGAAAAAATTACACAACATTTCCAAGATGATTTCTAGCAGCAGCACTGGTCTCCTGGGATGGGATTTACCTTTTCAGCGTTGGATCGAATGCACTTGACAAAATAAGGTTCTGCTTGGCCAAGGGTCTCCATCAGCTTGTTGAGCGAGGCCTGCAACACAGAAGACATCTTCAGTTGGGAAATGAAGAAGAGACCATGATGAATAATGAAAATCCAAGTGCCATATTGGAATAAATGATGAGTAAAGCAGGCAGATGGGAAACTGTTCCCCAAGATGAGTGTTTCAGCCCTAGCAGTTTGGCTGGGTTTGTCTTTGCACCCAACAAATTAGCTACAGAAATACAGTGCCGAGTTGTGTTTTGAGATCCCCTGGTTGACCCTTTCACATCAGCTATGTAATGATTTTCAAAGACTGTGAACCCTGAACAAAGTTGGTTTCAGAGGAGAAAAGCTTCAATGCTGGTATATTATCATAGAACGGTTTGAGCTGGAAAGGACTTTAAGATCATCCAGTTCCAATCCCCTGCCATGGGCAGGGACACCTTCCACTAGAGCAGCTTGCTCCAAGCCCCTGTGTCCAACCTGGCCTTGAACACTGCCAGGGATGGGGCAGCCACAGCTTCTCTGGGCACCCTGTGCCAGCGCCTCAGCACCCTCACAGGGAAGAGCTTCTGCCTAAGAGCTCATCTCAATTTCCCCTGTTTCAGTTTGAACCCATCACCCCTTGTCCTATCACTACAGTCCCTAATGAAGAGTCCCTCTCCAGCATCCTTGTAGCCCCCTTCAGACACTGGAAGCTGCTCTGAGGTCTCCACGCAGCTTCTCTTCTCCAGGCTGAACAGCCACAACCTTCTCAGCCTATCTCCATCCAGGAGGTGCTCCAGCCCCTGATCATCCTTGTGACTATTCCTGGCCATATTTCTCTGCTGAAATGTGATCACTGAGAACTGAGGGGTTTCCAGGTTCTCAGTTTATATTTCCCCTTTTTCCCACATCATTATTAAAAGTGTAGCCCATAATAACAGATTTATATCAGCACCATTGCTATGCTCAGCTGCCCCAGCAGGACATCACGCTGAGCCATTCCTCTGCCTTGCAGATCTTTGACTCTTTTGTAACAAAGCAGAAACTCTTTGAATAAAAACATGCCAAAACTCCGATGGCTGGGCTCCTCAGCTGTGTCCTACCAATACTTTGAATATCTCTGATTGTGAGCACATTACTGACATGGCATTAGGAACATACTCCAGGCTTGATTCCTCCTGATATTGAGAGCATTTAAAATGCAGTTGTGTAGCAGATGTTCTGTTGCACATTTATTATAAGTAGAGCTATTTTTGATTACACATGATACTAGAAAGAAGCATTTTGCCTACAGATCTGCTCACAGGAAGCCTTTTTTCCTTCTGATCATTTAAAGACATCTTTATGGGAAGCCTTTCATGTTTAGAAAAATGTATCTACATCCAGGATCCGGTAAAGAGTAAGGGATAGATCCCATGCATGTGCAATACAGCTGCGTTATCCATGTACTAATTGTGTGCAAATGTCACAGAATTCCAGCCTGGTTTGGGTTGAAGGGACCTTAAACTCATCCAGTCCCAACTCCCTGCCACGGGCAGGGACACCTTCCACTAGAGCAGCTTGCTCCAAGCCCCTGTGTCCAACCTGGCCTTGAACACTGCCAGGGATGGGGCAGCCACAGCTTCTCTGGCCACCCTGTGCCAGCGCCTCAGCACCCTCACAGGGAAGAGCTTCTGCCTAAGAGCTCATCTCAGCCTCCCCTCTGGCAGGTTAAAGCCATTCCCCTTGGCCTGTCCCTACAGGCCCTTGTCCCAAGCCCCTCTCCAGGTTTCCTGCAGCCCCTTTAGGCACTGGAGCTGCTCTAAGGTCTCCCCTTCAGGAGCCTTCTCTTCTCCATGCTGAATAAGCCCAACTCTTTCCCTGTCATTCCCATTCCAGGGAGCAGTGGGAACACCACAGCATGGCAGACCTCCACTGGCATGCTCCTGCTTTTCTCCAAAATCACCTCTGTTTTGACAGAAAAAGAAAGAAAAAAGCACATCTGAACCGGTGACACTGCAGCATCGCACCCTGCCCCGCACTGGGCTGAAGGGAGGGAAGGGAGACACACACACGGGATGCAGCCCCTTTGCCAAAGGACCCTGTCAAAAGCCCGGTAAGCGAAGTGCTCCAGACACTGGAAATAGTGGGAATTGGATCATCCTGTGACTGCCTGCCTGTAGGAGAGGGGATTTCCATGCCATCAGCAGCCAGTGACATTCCGCACGCAGCAGATGGTTCGGGCACCCTCTGCCATCTGGTGCAAGCTCTGGTCATCGGGAATCCATACAGGACACGCCAGGTCCCCGGATTAACCCTGGACCCTGTCCCTTTGTCCCTCTGCCTGCAAAACTGTCCAGCCACCCGCTCTTTCAGCCCCTGCACTCAAGCTGAAATGCAAAGTTTCAGCATCATCCCGTGCTAGACAGGGCAGCATCCTTTTCCTTAGGATACCACCTGCATGCAGGGTAAAAGGGCAAGCTATAAATCACTGTGCTGCAGTTTACATCTGATTTTCAGCTGTGAAAGCCATCGCTGCTCTTACAGCATCCTCTAAAACACCTATTTCACCTAAAGATTACTGTAAGTAATAGTTAATATCAATAGGAGACAGAGCAGCTGCAAGCCCAGTGTTGAGGCATTAGCCACAAGGCAGCATTTATCAGCAAACCCTCTCCTCCAACCCTGTGACAGGAAACATTTGTATTTCCTGCCTGTGACCCAGTTCCATGTGCTGCAATTTTATTAGCCTGCTCTTGACGAAGGAAATCAATCTCAGCTTGCACCAGGCTGCTCTTGCAAGAAAATGCTTCCCTCAAGTGTTAAATGGAGTCAGGGCTGGAGTGCCCTGCATTTGTCTTAGAGGAGAAGCAGGCAGTCATATCAGAGCTGCCTCTGACTTCAACATGGCTTTATCCATGTCACTGAAAGAAGGATGTGTTGTAGACACAGCTCCTACATTGTCAAATCATGGCTGGGGAACAGCACAAATGGTAAGGGTATCAGAACGATCTGCTTTGCTGCGGGGGGGGGGGGGAATCTTCATGGCATTTAATGGTCTTTTATTTGTAAGTGCTGTAAAAGCACACATCAAAATCTCACTCACACGCCCTAAGGCTTTTCAGTTTCCTTTGAAGGATGAAGAGGGTTCAGGAAGGCATTTCACACCAGGACATCCCTGCTTCAACCCCCCCATGGTACTGTATGAATTAAACTCTGCAGAAGTGCATTTTAACCAGCATACCATTAGACTAGACTAAACTTTATACATATATATATGCATGTATACAGACGTGCATTCTGCAAATTATATCTATAGATTGGCACATGTGTGTGTGTATGTATATTCAATGAATCTATGCACAGAAAATTTCTCAAAACAACCCATATCTCCAAAACCAACCCCGAACCACCAAAATGACAAGTCAGAACCAAGCCAGACTTGCTTAGAAACCAATTTTTAACCGAGAAGCTGCTTTCTAACATCCCCACCTGCTTGTGCGTGCGTCTTGCAGCAGTTTCCAAGACCTGATGCACATACTGGAGGACTATTTTTGCTGCAGCTAATCCTGGGGATGGCTGGTGCACCGCGCATGCTGTATCGATCCCTACTCTCAATTCCACTGCCTGCCTGGAGATAATGCAGCAATATTGTGACCTTTCCACCCCTACTAAAATTCCCATTCCGGCTGGCCTGAAACCAGAGTGAATTTCCGATGCTGAATGCAAGTCAAAAGGCTGTAAAAATGTCATTTTGTGATTTTGCAGTTTCTGGATTTGGCAGAGAAAGAGCCACGATGCGATGGCTTAGAAAGTGAGGTACCAGAGGTCAGGCATACACCTGCATGCTCTGCAGCTCATCCTCACGTCCCATCTTGCTTCACACATCATCCTCCCCCATACCCACCATGGCTCTTGATCCTCTCCATTTATACCATTTAGATAACCTGCATGGTGTCTCCCAGCTTACCCAAGTCATGTAAACAGCTGAATTTATGTCCTAAATGGTGGTGAGGACCATGGAATCCCAGCCTGGTTTGGGTTGGAAGGGACCTTAAAGCTCATCCAGCTCCAACCCCTGCCACAGGCAGGGACCCCTTCCACTAGAGCAGTTTGCTCCAAGCCCCTGTGTCCAACCTGCCCTTGAACACTGCCAGGGATGGGGCAGGGCTGTGCCTGGAAGTGTGTCCTTAAGGCACCCTGGGGACCCAGAGCAGGTATTTGCTTTTAATTCACCTCTCTCTATCAAAGGTCTAAATCAAAGGTCTAATATCAAAGGTCTAAATCAAAGGTCTAATATCAAAGGTCTAATATCAAAGGATTACCTGGAACTGGGCACTGATGCTGGGTGGTTTTTTCTTCTTATGGAGATGGAGGAGGGATTTGGTAATGCGGTCGTGCAGCGTCAGGTTGGTTAGGTGTTTGAGGGACTTCACGTCCAGCATATGCTGTGGAAAGACACACTCCATTTGCTCTTGATAAATACAAGAATAACCAGATTTTATCATCTCATATAACCCTTTTTATCCCCTCTGCAGGGCTTCCTGGGGTGACCACCCTACTTAATCTCACCCAGAAACACAGAGGGATGTCTTGAAATGTAGTTCTCTATTTGGCCAGATCTCCCAGATCATGGTCCTCCTCTGAGGACTTGGCAAGGGCAACTTTGACCATGGGAAATTTGGCTCTCCTACCCAGCAACGGCTGCGGACAAATTATTCTCTGTTAATCAGCAGTTCATCATTTAACTGTATCTGTGTCTCTCCAGGTGCAACACGCACACAGAGAGCAGTAAACCCAAAGTTTGCTCCTCTTGGTCCTCCATTCCTGACCACTAACACAGCACCAACCATGACCACAACAAGCATTATTCTTCTAGGTACAACAGATCCCTTGGCATCTCTTAAAATATAGTTAATGCAGCCAAGAAGGAGGGAAACTGAATATGATTAATCAAGCCTGATGCCTATCAGCCACTAGCCCTCTTGCATAACCTACCAGCTTAGAGAGTTTAGAGATCTAATTACCAAACTTCACCAGCATGTACGTACTCTTTCCCAGGGGAAGGTAAAAAAGACTCAGAGCAGGTCCAAGAAAGAAGCTCATACAGTATATCCCAGCACATCAGGGTTGAAATCCTTTGGTTTTATATAAATTAAAGAGTCCTGAACAAAGCTGAGTTGACCAAAGTCTTGACGCAGACACAAGTGGCCTTCCTCACACTCTTCCTGTAGCCTTAACCCACAGACCAGCAAGGTAAAAATGCTGCTTCTCACTCACCTTTGGGAGATTGGGTTTGGCTTTGAAGTTCTTGTTTCGCCTGGGGACATAATAAAAGGCTCAGGTTAATCCATGTGTGCAATTGCAGAATGGAGGAAATGATGAAACAAGCTCTTCCAAAACCCCTTTAGCAGCTGCTTCCTGTGACCTGCACTTGAAACCGGGCTGCTTCTGCATGCTGCAGACTAGGTGTACAAATTTAGTGGCACAGGTTAGAGAGGAAAGCATCCAGTTAAAAAGAGAATGGTTACGCTGGCAATGATGGTTATGCCAGAAAGTGGGCAGAGTGAGTGAGAGAGCAGCATGGGGAACAGCTGGCCATCCTGCTGCTTCCTCACAGCCTGTGATAACTCCAGGCAGCCGCAATGCTCTCTGAACCTCCCGACGAGGCTGCGGTGTGAATCATCATTTCCCCACCTAATTTGTAATGGAAACTTTGATATCATGCTAAAAAATGTGACTGCGTTACATCGCTGTCATATCTGGAGACTGGTTTGACTGGCAGATTCATTCCTTCTCCCTGCGTCTGTTATTACGAATGAATGATAAGAGGTAAAAAAAATCAGATGTGTAGAACATACTGGGGGTTTCTTTGACCCAGCCATGAAATATGTCCAAGTCTACCCAAAACCCTGATATATTTCTATTCTGTCTATTTACATTCCTCTAACCACCCACACTGCTCATTATGCTCCAGGAATAAAGCCAAAATCCCCTCCTTCTGTACTGACATGAGGATGCCGTGGGCCCTCTCCAGCAGCTTGCTGTTGGTGGCGTTGACAAATATCCCATCCTTGTCTAGGAAGGCACCGGGGCTGGCGAGCCGGCTGTGCCGCATCCCCATCCGGCCATTCCAGCCGACCGCATAGGCATCACTGCAACATCAAACACCACATAGTGTTAGCAAGATGTACCCCCCCCCCCCGCCCAGTTCTAAGACAAAATAAGATAATAAACTAATCCATCAGTAGAAAATGAAAGCCACCATTTTATTATTTTTCCCACATCCTGGGCTGCATAAAAAGGAGTGTCACGAGCAGGTTGAAGGAGATGATCCTGCCCCTCTACTCTGCTCTTGCGGGACCTCACTTGGAGCACTGTGTGCAGCTCTGGTATCCCCAAAATAAGAAGGACATAGAGCTGTTGGAGCAAGTCCAAAGGAGTCCACGAGGATGAGCAGGGGCTGGAGCACCTCCCATATGAAGACAGGCTGAGAACATTGGGGCTGTTCAGCCTAGAGAAGAGAAGCTGCATGGAGACCTCAAGAGCACTTTCCAGTGTCTGAATGGGGCCTACAAGGATGCTGGAGAGGGACCCTTCATCAGGGACTGTAGTGATAGGATGAGGGGTGATGAGTTCAAACTGAAACAGGGGAGACTGAAATGAGCTCTTAGGCAGTTCTTCCCTGTGAGGGTGCTGAGGCGCTGGCACAGGGTGCCCAGAGAAGCTGTGGCTGCCCCATCCCTGGCAGTGTTCAAGGCCAGGTTGGACACAGGGGCTTGGAGCAAGCTGCTCTAGTGGAAGGTGTCTCTGACCATGGCAGGGGATTGGAACTGGATGATCTTAAAGTCCTTTCCAACTCAAACCATTCTATGATTCTATGACTCACTCCCATGGGATGACTTCAGGATGCCAGACACCACATGAAGCAATTGGCTACTTAAGCACTTTTCAAAAATCAAATAATAATAAAAGAATCAAACTATCAGCAGGAGAATAACAGCTTCCAGCTGTCCCAGACAGAAGGCTTCTGTCTGCAGATACTCCAGTGCTCTGAAGGTACAAGGCTATGACTTCTGCCATTAGCCTTGCTATCGTTAATAGAGTCACTACTTTAGATGATGCTAGTGCTAACTCTATATTCTTTAATTCACTCCATCATTTCATTAGGAAAAGAAAAAGCAAATGCCATTTGCAATAAACTGATTATTTGCCACAAATGAAGGATGCCAGCCCCAGCTGGACTTAGAGGTTGGACCAGAATCACTCACTGAGACCTGATCGCAAATCACTCTTCCAATTCAGTCCTCTCTGCTGTAAATACTCTATCAACCTTGCAGAAACCATCATATGAAAGAAAGGTGATCTAAAGGAGGATGTGGAGTCTGCAACCCACTCCTCTCCCCTCCAAGCTATCTCAAACAGGAGAAAAAGGAATAAAAGGAGAGTCAATACAGCACCAGTTATTTTGGTCATGAGGATGCTGAAGGACACGGTGGCTTAAATGGGCCTCTGCTCATTTCTGAGGGCTAGGAACAAGGCAGCCCTTTGCCTTAAAGTCGTGATTTAGAAGAAGGGCAAATATCAAGTGCTGCATAGAAATTAAAAATTAAAGCCTGCAAAGTTGTTCTTCTGCCAGCTCAAAGCCTTGAGCCACATCCTTGGAGCCACGTGAGGCTGGAGTACAAGTCACCTCACTGCCTTGCCTCAGTGCCTTTCAGACCCCATCCTAGCCCCATTAAATCACCTTTTTGACATGAGCAACTATTAAAAGAAAGGCTGAATCAGAGCAAAGTGAACCCCTGGCTGAGGACTTCAGGACCTGCTGCTTTTAAGCAGCCTGTTTGATTCAAGGAAGGATAGCAAGAGGCTTTACTGTCCAGGTGATCTCTCCTGTCCACCTTTGCCCTTACACCTAAGGTCCCATCCATCAGAAGCCTCCTATTTGCAGGAGGCGAAAAAAATCACCAGTTGACGAGTACCACTAAACCTCAATGACCACTTACGGGATCTACAACCTATCATTAATCTTGGCCACTCTGAGGCTTGAGACTGGCTGTGGATACATGGACTCTGAACAAGACCAGGGAATAGAAACCCTTGGAAATTCCCATGTGGTTTGGGGAAAAAAAAAGATACAAACCAGCAGCTCTGTTATGGGTACTTTAGGGTGGATACATGCAGATGGCAACCAATGAAGCCTTCAGGGTACTTGGGAGGTCAATCATCTCACCAAGCTTAAACAACTGTTCCAAGACAGGTTGATCAACCCCTGCTTTCCTGCATGCTGCTTAGACATGACCGCACATAAACCAGCTTCATCAGTGAACAGAAACCAGCAGGAAAGCAGGCAGCCCGGCTGGATTCGGTTAGCAATGGCACGGCTTTCATCGCCCCTGGCTGGTGAAGGCACTTCCAAGACACGGCCGCTCCACAAGGCTCTGCTGAAGGCTGGTTTCAGCCCCAGCATGTGCAAACCACCCATCCACTTTCTTCTGAGATCAGAGGCGAGCGCTTGGCTCGCTGAAGCGACTTCCTGCGTGATGTCATGCCTCAAACTCGCTTTGAGAAGCAAGCCCCGGGCTATCCTGTGGGTTGGATGCACAACGCAGACTTATCAGCGACCGCATGATCGTGAGATGGCTTTGAAAGCAAATTCCTGCCTAATTTAGGGCCATAAATTGCTTATCTGCTGGAAAGCTGTTAAAGTAAATCTCTCTACGTGTTACCTTCACCCCCTGTATTTACCTCTTCTTGCTCGACAAGTGCAATTTAACCAAAATACGAACATTTATCAAGTGTGATATGACACTTCAGATGAAAATCATCCACAATGAAAGGTATCAAAATCACTTGTCTGCTTTGAAAGTGCAGGCTGGACTTAGAGATCTTATGAGAGACTTGGTTTGTGTTTTCAGAAGGAAGAGGCACAGATGACACTTGGGGACCCATCACTGATGATGACCAAGAGAAACAAAAACCACGGACTGTGCTTCTAAGGCACCACACTGGGATGAACATAGGAGTTAGCACAGCTTCAAAACCACGTTTTTCTGCAAACATATCAGTAAAGGGAGTAAACCATGTGTCCTGACCCTGTTGGGGTACAACTGCTGCAGATGAGGAAGGAAGACACAGTAGCTGCTGCCCTTGATCCTGGCTGTTTAAAGCAACTTGGCTGCTACGCTGGGTTGGGTTAAGCCAAATAAATAGAGCTGACCACAGACTGAACTCCACAGTAAATAAACACATCCTCTTCTCTCATGGAGACAGGACTTTCCCTGCCTTTACTATGCCCCCTCACTGAAATAACCACAATGTTTTGGGCTATGAAGATGCTGACAGCTCCAGCTCTCACACCAATGTACCTCCAAAGCTGGAGCAGGGCAGTCGAGAAAATCCCTATCCCACCTCACAGATGTTCTTCATGCACCACACCAGGTTTGAAGGCTTGCTAGAGAAACTGCAGAACCTCTTATCTACATGGGAAGATCTCCACAGTGACAAAGTTTCATGTTACATCATGTTTAGGGAAACCTGTGCAACCACAAGTGCTAGAAACAGTGAATGTCATCTCTGAAGTCACCAACCTCTGCTGCCTCAAGTGTTACCATGTACCTGCTATCATTGTAACCCAATAGATTCAAGCTGCAGAGGCTCTAGCATTAGGAGAAAGAAAAGGAGAGGCGGGAAAGACTGATGTGAAGACAACCAGGGCTGTATCACCTTCTCACGACAGGCTGAGATTGCTTGCACAAGCTGGATTTGTGCCCAAACTTGAGGAGCGGCAGAAATTCATTAATTCAATCCAACATTTTTATGGAAATCACATCCTTTCTGATCGCTGGAAATAAGTCAGCTTGTAATGGTATGAGAACATTCAGTTCTCCTTCAGCAGGGTGCTACCACCACTCTCAAAGGGAAGAAACTCAGGGCCAGAGGGATATTCTAGTCTTGATGGCACTTGGAAGGCACGTGGTGAAAAAAAACAGACAATAAAAGCCGCTTCTGTTCCCCTAGGATAGAAAGCAACACCACGTGTCTAATTTCTGTCTTGGCCATCTGGCATTAAAGCCAGCAAAAAATGAGGTTTAATAACATATTTGGAGGGTATTTTAATTTGCGTGGAAGGGAAGCTCCCTGAGACACAAGGACCATTACAGGGGATTTGATGGATACGTTTCAGGAGACAGTCTCAGACTCCTCTTGATTTGTTCCGGGCTTCTCGTGAACTCAAGTGCATCCATGAAGTTACACCTTAATGTCTGCAGCTCCAAGCAGTCATTTTAGGAGCTGAGGACGGTGCTCATCTGTTTCTCCAGCATACATACATGTACTCAGAGGGAAGCAGAGATGCACCGTACCTCTTTAGAAGCGGTATTTGGATAATCACCTTCTAGGATCTGCAGAGGGACAGCACAAGAGTAGCTGGAGAAAAGAAGGAGGTTCTGTGCCCAGATAGCCCTTTGAAATGAAGACACTGTGCTTTGCAAGCAACTCAATTATGAAATGGGTTTGGAAAACATTTTGCAGAAGAGGTAAATATCTGTATCTCAAAGTGTAGACCTGAGTGACTCTCAAGCAAAAAGATCTCATTAAGAGTTGCTTGAATGGCCAGAACCGTCAAGGAAGGATTAAAAAATAAAACTGTACAAAAACCCAGTGAAAATCAATTCTTTTTGAAGCTGACATGCTGCTTCCCCTTCAAAATAAGCCAGCGTTTGACCAGGTACAATCTCAGCTTCTCAGGTCCTCCACACTCAGTGGCATCATAGTGCTTGCACGCAGTTCTGCATCCAAACACATCATTGGGCTTTTTGTGCCAGAAAACTCCTTGTTAGACTTTGATTTCCTTGATATTGGCACATTCATTGATATTTTTTGCAAGCTTCTTTTCACCTTGTACGCCACACCACCTATAACTGCTGCCTTTCGACGCAGGAAAGCTGCTTTCCTTGCCTGCCATTTAAGTATGATCTCATAGCAGAGAAAGAATGAAGAGAAGACAAAATTAATAAGCTGAAAGAACCGTGAATATAGTTACATATGACAACAGACAGTGCTCTCCTATCCCAGATTTCCTTGTTGTGCCAATGTAAAAGCAAGACTTACCGCTGGGTCCTCTCGTTGATGGTGTTGACTCCCTGGAGGTCTGAGAGCGGTGTCCGTGGGCTCTTCCGAGCAATACCTAAACCAGCACATAAGAAAAGATGTTTCTAGCTGGCTCTTCACCCAGAGGCAATTAGCACAGCCATAGCTTAGCACTGATTACAGTGAGGAGGAGCATGTACATGTCATGGCACATGCTGGGTATACAAGGGTGCCAAAGATGCCGACATACCCATCACCTACTAAGTTTTACCTCTCTGCCACAGTCATCACGCTTATGAGTAACGCTGTTTGCTCAAGCCCGGTAATTCCCCTCCCACACCTGCACATAGTGTTAGGGACATGATGTCCCAGCTAGTAAGGAAACATGGTAAAGAGGTTGCTGTGATGGTGGTGACCAGCCACTCATGTCCTGTATGTCCAAAATATTCCCAAGCTCTCCGCTGTGCATGGGACATCCCAGATGCTTGCATGGGCAAAACACCACAACATAAGTAGGGTGCTTGGAAAAATGGTCATTTATTCCTTGCATCCAGATAGAATTAAACCTGGCTAGGGATGTGAAAGATAACAGGAAGGGGTTCTGTAGTTACATTGCGAATAAAAGACAGACTAGGGACAACGTGGGCCCTAGGAGAACTGCCCTGGATTTGGAGAAGGCTGAGGTTCCGAATGACTTCTTTGCCTCGGTCTTCACTGGCAAATGCTCTGACCACACCACCCAAGTCTTGGAAGGCAGATGAAGGGACTGTGAGAATGAAGACCTTGGGCCCACTGTAGGAGAGGAGCTGGTTCGAGACCATCTTAAGAACCTGAAAGTGCACAAGTCCATGGGACCTGACGAAATCCATCCACAGGTCCTGAAGGAGCTGGTGAATGAAGTTGCTAAGCCACTGGCCATCACATTTGAGAAATCATGGCAGTCAGGTCACGTTCCCGATGACTGGAAAAAGGGAAATATAACCCCCATTTTCAAGAAGGGGAAAATGGATGACCCGGGGAATTACAGAGCAGTCAGTCTCACCTCTGTGCCTGGCAAAATCTTGGAGCAGATTCTCCTGGAAGGCATGCTAAGGCACATGAAAATCAACAAGGTGCTTGGTGACAGCCAGCATGGCCTCACTAAGGGGAAATCCTGCCTGACCAATTTGGTGGCCTTCTACGATGGGGCTACAGAACTGATGGACAGGGGTAGAGCAGTTGATGTCATCTACCTGGACTTGTGCAAAGCGTTCGACACTGTCCCACACGACATCCTTGTCTCTAAATTGGAGAGACATCAATTTGATGGATGGACCACTGGGTGGATAAAGAACTGGCTGGATGGCTGCACACAAAGAGTTGTGGTCAATGGCTCAATGTCCGGCTGGAGACCAGTAACGAGTGGTGTCCCTCAGGGATCGGTGTTGGGATCGGTCTTGTTTAACATCTTCATCGCTGCCATGGACAGTGGGATTGAGCGCGCCCTCAGCAAGTTTGCCGATGACACCGAGCTGTGTGGTTCGGTTGATACCCTGGAGGGAAGGAATGCCATCCAGAGGGACCTCGACACGCTTGTGAGGTGGGCTGATGCCAACCTCATGGAGTTTAACCATGCCAAGTGCAAGGTCCTACACCTGGGTGGGAGCAATCCCAGGCACAGCTACAGGTTGGGCAGAGAAGAGATTCAGAGCAGCCCAAGGAGAAGGACTTGGGGGTGTTCATTGATGAGAAAATGAACATGAGCCAGCTTCAGTGTGCGCTTGCAGCCCAGAAAGCAACTGTATCCTGGGCTGCATCAAAAGGAGCGTGACCAGCAGGTCGAAGGAGGTGATCCTGCCCCTCTGCTCTGCTCTTGTGAGACCTCACCTGGAGCATTGTGTGCAGTTCTGGTGTCCTCAACACAAAAAGGACATGGAGCTGTTGGAACAAGTCCAGAGGAGGCCACGACGATGATCAGGGACTGGAGCACCTCCTGTATGAAGATAGGCTGAGGAAGTTGGGGCTGTTCAGCCTGGAGAAGAGAAGCTGTGTGGAGACCTCATAGCAGCTTCCAGTATCTGAAGGGGGCCTATAGGGATGCTGGAGAGGGACTCTTCATTAGGGACTGTAGTGATAGGACCAGGGGTGATGGGTTAAAACTTAACCTGGGGAAGTTTAGATGGGATGTAAGGAGAAAATTCTTTACTGTAAGTGTGTTGAGGAGCTGGAATGGGTTGCCCAAGGAAGTTGTGAGAGCTTTGGATAACAGGGTCTAGTGGTAGGTGCTCCTGCCCATGGCTGGGGGTTGGAACTCGATGATATTAAGGTCCTTTCAAACCCAAACCATTCTATGATTCTATGATTCTACTTCTTCTCTTCCTGCAGATATATGGACATGGACACAGATAGCAAGGAGTATACACTGCATGGGGAGGCTTTATTGCCTATTGAACCTATATCCTTTGATAGGTGTAGTTCTAGAGTAATTTCTATTTGATATAAAGCCAAGGAATTTTCCATGCATGGTTACAGAAGCAGACATTTCAAGCTCTTATCTTCCCCAAAGTGGAAATGTTTTGTAACCAAGCATTTAGGAAGACAGAAGACAATTTTTGTAGACAGCAAAATGCTTTTCAAGTCACTAAACTACAGAGATTTAGAGACTCGATAAGCTTGAATTTGACATGAAAATAGCCAAGCAATATTCTACCTGTCTCAAAATTGCTGCTGTGAGACAGAAAACATGGCAACAGTCACCTGAACATGGGAACAATGTGTATTCCCTACCCCGAGCTGGCTGCAGAGGACAAAAAGATTGCAAAACCTCTTCTCGAAAAAGAAAGTCTAAATTGTACTTTGCAGCAGAACAGGAAGAAGCAATAGCATCTCCCCTCCACGTTTATCACTTCCTTATTTAATGTAGCCCAGATGTTGAGCTAAAAGGTGCCCTAAGATTCTTTTTATTCTGAAGATGAATGCAAAGCACATACACATTGATCTGAGCCAGTGCTGCTGATCTGCTGCTCCTCAGAGCCTGAAGGAGAAGATGGATTTCTACCAAACCTCAACAGGTGACATCCCTTTAATGGGACATCTGTTCTCCTTTACCTGTGGAGATAACACCTTGTCTTGAAGCCTGAACACTTGGCAGGAGATGCCTGGAAAAGCTGAAGGTTCACTTGGTTAAGTTGTCCAAATATCCTAGAAATCTGAGCAAAAGAAAATTGAGGAATGTGATGGCACAGGTCATCTTTGATCCTGCCTGTGCAGGACCAAACCGCTCCTGCTGAGAAGGTTTTGTAACCTCCAGCTCTGGAGGCTTTTGGAAAGCAAGCCAGGCAATCTACCTGAGTGCCTAGCTACACCTAGAGTTCAAAACTCTTTCTTTAATCCCTCTTTTTGCCATGAATGACATTTTTGTTCCATTTCTCATCCTCGGAGCGTTCTTTTACCTCTTTCAAGACTGGCATTTCTGTGCTCGGTTGTAAGGGGGGGTGAAATGAGAATAATCAGAAATCTGCTTAAAATACTGTGTTAGTATTTTTTGTGGCTGGTTTTACACTAAGAAAGCACCCAAAGTCTAACTGTATCCATTTTGTTTTTACATAGTATATATGCCTGGATACTTCCCCATTAAGGCACAGAAGACTTCTCTAACCTAAAGAATTTCATCAGAATGGGGTTTTACCAGTATTTCTAAGACTTTTTTAGAATGTGTCCTTCTTTTTTGAGCAAACTCTGTCCTCCTTCACTTCTCTGCACTCCCCACAGAAGAAATCCCTGAAAGAAAAAGCCCAAAACACCATCTTAACCCAACAAGCCGGGCTGAAGCTATGAAGACAAGTTTGTAACAAAATATTACTGCATCTGCACCTTGCATTGCTTGGGAAAAGGGAACTTCTGGTTTAGGCTACCAAATAATAGCTGCAGTAAACCCACATCATAATTCTGCCAGTTTAGCACCTTTAGTGACTTTCTGATTAATAAAAGTTATGGCCACAAGCTGGATTAAAGACTTCTCTACATTGGGCATCACTTGGCTCTTAAAACCAGCATGCATACATGTTGCAACCAAAGACATGTTGTTAGACTGATGTCACCTCTTTTCTGGGAAATAAAGTGAGGGTTTTTTTAGACATGAAAGGAAAAAAGGTGTTAGATTTAAGGTGGCAAGACACAAGGCTTTGGGAATTCTGTACAGTAAATACAGGCCATTAAATAGTGAATGTATATGAATACACTGCATGAATACTACTTGTTCTCCTGCTCAGCTTTGGTCTTGGACTCAAAGGTGCCTAAACCCAGTACCTTCCTTTGGTGGAAGACCATCAATTAACTGATAGACACAAAGACACCAGTGAAGCAGCTGAGATTGTAAGGGAAGGGTGATCAGTTGGCTGCACAAGCTAAATAGCAAGTGACCAAGAGGGAATCTCAATATACTCATCAAATCAATTAGTTTTCTCTCTGTGCACAGCTAGAACTGTGACCAGCAGGTCAAAGGAGGTGATCCTGCCCCTCTGCTCTGCTCTTGTGAGATCCCACTTGCAGCACTGTGTACAGTTCTGGTGTCCCCAGCATAAGGACACGGAGCTGTTGGAGCAAGTCCAGAGGAGGCCACAAGGCTGCTCAGGGACTGGAGCACCTCCCGTATGAAGACAGACTAAGAACATTGCAGCTGTTCAGCCTGGAGAGAAGAAGCTGCTTGGAGACTTCAGAGCAGCCTTCCAGTGTCTGAAGGGTGCTGGAAAGGGACTCTTCATAAGGGACTGTAGCAATAGGACAAGGGGTGATGGGTTCAAACTGAAACAGGAAAATATAAGGATATATAAGGAAGAAGTTACTCCCTGTGAGGGTGCTGAGGCGCTGGCACAGGGTGCCCAGAGAAGCTGTGGCTGCCCCATCCCTGGCAGTGTTCAAGGCCAGGTTGGACACAGGGGCTTGGAGCAAGCTGCTCTAGTGGAAGGGGTCCCTGACCACGGCAGGGGTTGGAGCTGGATGATCTTAAGGCCCTTTCCAACCGAAACCATTCTATGATGCGCACAATTCCAGATCTATTTGGTCCCTCTCTCAAGGATGCCATGGGTGTAACCTCAACTAACTTATAGGAAAAGCCAAGTCCCTGGGGCCAACCTCAGCACGCACAACCTCCTCGCCTGTGGGACCTGCAAACCCACTAAATTCAGGACCAAAAAAAGTACATGTTCCAACCCCATTTTAAGCCTTCCCAAGCCATGAAGCCTGGGGAAGCAGCTTGCAGGAGCACACCCTGCATGAAGATGTGAATGACCTCTGAAAGCAGAACATCAATTACTCTGGTAATTGTCTGGTCCATAGTAGCATCTATGGAATTGCTACTCTTAGGTCCACGTGTCTCCTACGAGAAACCAAAGTGTGTTGACAAGTGTAAAGTAAGTGAGGTTTTAAAACGTTAAGCTCAACACTGAGCTCAAGTCACTGCTTCACCTTAAGTTGAAGCTGTTTCTGTGCATCTCTTGAGTTGTATGAATTGCTGAATTGCCTTCCCATGTAAGCAACAGCAAATGTAACATCCCCCAGAATTCCCATATGGCTCAGCTAGCTTACAAATTAAAATTGAACTGATTAATTAATTGCAATTAAAGTTACACCACCGGTAATTGTCTTTCTTTTCAGTACTTCTTTAGTAGCATCAATAAGGTCACTTAGTACAAAACCACTTAATAAATCCAGTGATGAGCTTGTCTTACTGCTTTAGATCTCCTTATAGCAATAGTGAGAGCTTGTAGGAAAAAATAATGTAGTTTAAGTTAAGAATTTAAGTCTAAATTAAGAGTTAAAACACCTCTGCTCCCCCAGTGCTACATGCTGGAGAAAGCATGGAGATCTGATATAAGGTTTTTTGCATGAAAAGCGTACTTTTGAAGACTTCACATGCAACTGCTGTACTTACTGTGCTCAGCTCTAGAGAAAAAACCTGGGTGTTTGGCATTTACACCTAAGTTGCACAATATTGAAGTTAACAACTGGGGCTGGGGATTTGTCCTTGTGCCCTTGCAGGCTGCATACAGCAGTGCTCTAATTCTGTAAGCTTTAATGTGCAACATAAAGGAAGAGAATAATGGCAGGAAAACGGTATATCTAAATTTACAAGCACCAAATGTATATTTTATATATATATAATACAGTAGTGCAGGCAAGAGTGTCCATGTTGTCATGCAGGATGAGCTTATTACATGACAGAGGAGTGAGGAGGAAGAAACGGAGACCAAGTGCATAGTAACTCAACTCATTCTGGAAAACAACATTGCCAAAGGCTTTAGTTTTAAGTAAAAGCCCTCAGAGACAGTATTTTCACAAGCTAAAGTTATTTTGGAAGTCCAATGAAATCTCAATGAAGTCAAATTGCAGCTGTATCAGCCACAGACTTGTGGTGATGTTCATTCCTACCGGACCAGCGGAGCTTTGAGCTTGTTATCACCCGTGTGATAACAAAAATAAACCACTCCAAAAATACCCCTGGCATCAGCCTCCTGACTTAATGTCAGTGAATAAACGAGGAAACCACCAACACAGTGATATGCTATCTCAAGAGATTTGGGTTTGGACTTTATTTTCCTCCCCAAACTCTGCCTAATAATTTCTCAATAGGCTCAAAACTGTTATTTTTTGATGCTTGAAGGCTCCTTGGGTGGTGTTTTTCACCCCTTCTAGGCTGAATGCACCTGGTTTCCATTTCTTGTGTGAGTGTCGTATCAGAGGGAAGGGCAGGTGGTGGAGCCTTACTGTACTTCTCCTCCTTGCATCTCTGCAGGATCTCTAAGCTCCTCTGGTGAACTGGGTGATGGAGAAAGCTAAAACTATCCACACTTTTCAAAACCGCACATGGCACTGCATCATCATGCCCTTGGGAAGCAAAATGAAAACAAAACAGAAAATTGAGAGAGGAGAAAGACTATAATAAGCAGAAATCAGGAGAGGGTAAAGAACAAGCCCGAAGGACGCGAGAGCTTGAGGGTCATGTGTTTTTTGGTGCTTGACACAATTTAACCTCAGGTTCCTCTGGACACGGAGCCACGGCACAGGAGCAATGGGCTGGACCACATCCCAACCCTGCTTATAATCCTTTATAGGATCCAGAGTATAATCACTTTATAATCACTCTGAGATTATTTGGCAAAACATAGATGATTTGATAAATTTTGGTTTTATTAACTGCTTTTCAAAATCTTTTCCATGCCTCTGTCAGGTGTTATCTGCAGCTCCCTGTCCGGATGCTCCTGGACACAGCCACCTCAAATTCCCCTCTTGCACCCCAGTGCCCCACTTTGATCAGATATTGGTAATTAAAAGGCAAAAGAAATGGTTTGCATTGAATAAGGGTTCCATATTCCTCGAGGGCAGAGGATACAGGATCTGGAGTTACGTAGAATGGGTTTGAGGTCAAAAGTTGGAAGAAACCATCACTGTGTGGTCAAGAGGACTTTTCATGGCCCAGCTCTGACCATAGGGTGGAGGAGAGGTTACACGGGTGACAATGTGTGAATGGGCAGCACCTCTCCACCATCCTTTAAGAGGCCAAATCATGGGATACATCGCGCTCCCGTTGGGCCGTGATGAGGTCACCGAGGAGTTACCTTGTGTCAGCACTGAAGCATTTCATACCAACACATTTAATCATCAGAAAGGACTGCTCTGAACTTTCCAGAGGAACACTGTCAAGGGGCATCTTCCTCACATCAACACCACTTCACGCTGCTCACTTTGATCTCAAAGACCCATTTTTTGGTTGCTATCACATTTATTTGGCACATACAGGTTGGCTTTTTTTATTCTTTCAGTGTGTATGTGGGTTTTTGGTGTCAAGCTTCAGGACTAAACCTGCAGAAGTCAAAAGCATCATTTTTGAGAAGACATTATCATGTAGAGCAGCCACAATAGGCACTAACCCAAAGAGCATCCTTTGTTGGCTGAATGCAAAGGCAGAGCCCATTGAGGGAGGGCAAAGCCCCAGAACCATGAGCCCTTTGTCAGAGAGGATTTAGGTTCATGTCCAGCAAAAGCAAGATGAGAAAGCTGTGAGTCTCCACAGCCTGGTTTGAATGGCATCAGCTCTTCCAAGCCCTCTAAGGCCAGGCTGGACAGAGCCTTGGGCAACATGGTCTAGTGTGAGGCATCCCTGCACTTGGCAGTGGGTTGGAACTAGATGATCTTAAGGTCCTTTCCATCTCAAACCCTTCTGTGATTCCATCAGTTTTCCCTAACAAAAAATTAGGTTTTTTTTTTTGGTAATAAATTCATACTGATGACACAGCAAAAAATGTCAATTAGCCAAATTTCTTCCCTAAAAAGCTTGATAATGTTCCTTTAATTGAAGTTCACTAACGAAATCTAGTTCAAATGTGTAGTTCCCCTGATAAATTCAACTATAATAATAATAAAATCAAATAACTGAAGAAGTCCACCCTTCAGCTAACCGCAGCCTGCCAGCTCCTCAGTGTTTCATCCAAGGAGGGTTGGCAGCCCTGTTAAGACACATCTCCTGGGCAGAAGAGAAAGGTACCCAACAAAATTCACAGTGGTACTGCTTTGCTGCTCTGCACCTCCAGGTTAACAAGGACAATCATCAGTCACTAAAAGCTGCACTACTGGGATATTAGGAGAACAAAAAAAGGAGAGTCCCCAAAGCAGGCAGGAAGGAATGCTGATTATCCCCACAGAAGCATCCGTAGCACTGGCTGCCACTGCTGGCATAGACAAGATAACCAAAAGGATGGTGCAAAAAGAGAGCAGAGCAAAATTTTGCAGAGCTGCTTATACATAAGCTGGAGATTTGTCATGAAAATCCCCGCTGAGTATTGCAAGCATGACTTGTGCAGGCCTTCAGACAGTGAAAAGCAAAGGAGACCCATTTGGGGTTAAGACAAAAGAGTGCAAAGAGCCTTAAATAAAACCAAAGCATGCTTCAGATATTTTCCTACTGATTCATTACACCTGCCTGGTGGATGGGAGCAGCAGCAGACAGGACCTCAGAAACCAAGAACCAAAGTCTATGAGAACATTAAGCATGCACCCTTGGCTGAACGTACATGTGTGAAGTTATTTTCTGCTAATCTACCATAACGTTATTGAAAGCCCCACATCTGTGGGCAGGAACACATTCAAATCAGGCTAAGTAAAGCCAGCAAGGTTTGGTAAAAATCCAAACTAGACCTAAACCACAGCCTGTCTTTGGTTGTCTATTGAGATGGGGTGATTTTAGTGATTCTTTATTAATTCATCATTACGGTGCCTCTCCAGAGAGGCCAGAGGCAGCTGAATGTGAGTGGTCCCAGCTATGCCAGTAGGGCAAGTTTTCCCAATGGATAAGGTGGATAGTGCTGCCTCTATAATGGTGACTTTCTCATGACTTTTTCCCAATGCATGCTGAAGATGCACATAGAAACTTGGAGTATAAATTACCTGAGAATTGTTGGGTAGCTTAAGACAAACCTTATCCAGCTTTCTAAGGCATTTTGTTCTTTTTTTCTGGACTCCAAACCCAGCAGTTACAAAGCACAAAGCCATTTGAAAGCAGGCTAAAGAATCCCAGATAGATAAAAAAGCATCATTACGTGCTAGAAAATGGTTAGAAATCCAGCCACTACTGTGTGTTGGTTAGTTTTGGTATGGAAAGAAACGGTGATGCAAGAATCGAGTCTCAGAATTGTCTGAAAACCTCCTGGACTCTATTATATACCTATATATTGGTATATAGATATAGATACAAGCAAGTTATTGCCACAAACTGAAGACTGAAAAGCAGAAAGCTAGCTAGTAGGAGACGAGCATGGCAGGCACAACCGATTGCCAGACACAGACAGCGAAGCAGGGCTTGAAATTAGCTCTTATTTTCCAAGACTGAACGTACTTTTACTATCTCCTTGAGCAGCTTGCTTCAGGTTCAGCCTGGGTTTAGTCCAAGACGAAAAGATGATGGTCAGAAAATGCAAACATGGAGTTTGGCACCCAGCTCGAGTGAAATTCCTCCCAGTGCCAACTATTTTGCCATCTACCTCCTGGTGGTATGCAACAGCACTGTCCATAAATGCTGCTGGATGTGCCATAGACCCAGGGTCATGAGAAACACCTTTGCTCTAACATCACACCTGGGAGGTTTAAAAGTCTCAAGAGCCAAAAGCTGATTTCTGCCTCCTGCTCTTTGGGATGCTGTTATTCACCCCAAACAAGAAAAATATTCTTTCCACTTGTATGGTTCCCATTCCTATGTCCCTTGTCTCAGGCTCCTTGGCTCTCCTTGATGCACACCTCTCCGACTGAAAACTTCATGGTGCAGCTCTGCACTTTGTTTTAACTCAGCTGACATTTTCCCTGCTGAGTCTCTAATTTCATCATGAATTTCAAGCCCTCTTGTGCCCAGAAATTAATAGTAATAGCTTGGACCCATCTTCCCCAAATTGGTTTATGCAGAGAAATGGTCTAAAAGCACAGCCAGGTATTGCCTGCCACAGCATGATGATGCACCATCACTTTCCTTTAATTTAATGCCCTTGTGCTCAGCACGAAGTGGTTCTGGATGACTGAGAAGCAATGAATTTTGCTAGACAAGAGACACGCTCTCTTGCAGCTTAAAGGGTGAACAGCTTGAAAAAATACAGAGAAAAGTTAGTGCCTTTTTTTGTTTCCAGTTCAAGAACTCCTAGAAAATATAACTTGGCCTTATCTGCTAAATAATTGTTATGTTTCTGTTTGAGTCATTCTGGATTTCCTACGCATGCACCCTACAGAAAGGAAAAGTTAAAGCAGCAAAGTGAAATTATTCCCTTACAATGTGTTCAAATCCAAATATACATTTCAATGGAGCTTTTGCACATCAAAAATCAACATCTTAATGACTTTTGGATAGATCAATCACTCCTACTAAGTGAGGCTACTAAAAATACCACAGTAATACACTGGACCTAAGTTGCTGCTGAAAAGCAGGCGCTAGAATGAGGACATAGACACACGTACCAGTTTTCTTCTCCACGTATCGTTTTCCAGCCTCCCTAAAGGCAACCATGGCCCTGAAGAATGCCCGCAGGATGGCCCAGCGGAAGACAGCCACCGGGTCGATCCCGATCATCCCGCAGATGAAGGCGTTCTTGCTGCTCCTAAGAAGAGCTACAATGTCCGGGCGCATGTGATCTGTGTTCTTCTCACGGAAATCCTAGGGAAAGACATAAAGGAGGGGGGAAAAAGAGGAAAATAAACAATTATCTACAAGACAGAGCAGGTCAGATCTGGATGCCCCTGGGACTATTGAATCTGCTTCTATCTCTTTTTCTGTCCCTGTATTAGGCACCTGGTTATGTCTAGAAAAGAAATGTTTTACCCCAAAGCACTCTGAAGCATCGTAAAGCTGATGCATATCCTGGGCTGCATCAAAAGAAGTGTGACCAGCAGGTCAAAGGAGGTGATCCTGCCCCTCTGCTCTCATGAGACCCCACTTGGAGCACTGTGTGCACAGTTTTGGTGTCTTCAATGTAAGAAGGACACAGAGCTGTTGGAGCAAGTCCAGAGGAGGCCACGAGGATGAGCAGGGGCTGGAGCACCTCCCATATGAAGACAGGCTGAGAACGCTGGGGCTGTTCAGCCTGGAGAAGAGAAGCTGCGTGGAGACCTCAGAGCAGCTTCCACTGTCTGAAGGGGGCCTATAGGGATGCTGGGGAGGGACTCTTCATTAGGGACTGTAGTGACAGGACAAGGGGAGATGGGCTCAAACTGAAACAGGGGACGTTCAGGTTAGATATAAGGCAGAAGCTCTTCCCTGTAAGGGTGGTGGGACACCTGCATGGGTTACTCAGAGAAGCTGTGGCTGCCCCATCCCTGGCAGTGTTTAAGCCCAGGTTGGAAGGGGCCTGTTGACATGGTCTAGTGTGAGGTGTTCCTGCCCGTGGCAGGGGGTTGGAACTGGATGGTCTTAAGGTCCCTTCCAACCCAAACCATTCTATGATTGTACGATTTTATGCTTAAGTTTGTCACATGCATTTACTGCATCAGAAACACAACAACAGTTTTGCAGTTGTAAATCCTGAGGCTGTTTCTCATATAGGCTCAGCTGCCCACCAGAATTGCTTCTGCTATTAAGTGGAATGAATATAAATAGGGCCAACTTTGAAATCATTTGAATGGCATTTCCAAAAGTCCCTGCAGCAGAGAGATGCTGAGCCCTATGGTTGTGTAGCCTGTGTTAAAGAATAATGAATGATGAAAACCATGGGATTTTCTACATCAACCAAGCCCAGAAAGGCTACCAAATACCCAATCTCAGTGTGCATCCCTGAATTATTCCCCATAATGCCAACACACAGGGCTCACAGCATGGAGGAGAACAGGATGATACAACCCCCATCACCGTCTCATTTCAGCCAAGCTTTTTATCAAACACTTCTCTCCCAACCCTCATGTCTCTTCTCCAGCCAAGTCCTCTCCAAAGCTGCTCTGTGGAGCCCTTAGTGCTCTGCTTCCCCATCACAGTTAGGAGATTTACATGAAAACAACTGCTGGGGGACTGACCTTCACTCCATACTTCACTTTGCCAGCGTAGTGTCTGATGATGAAAGCTGGCTCCATGACTGCTGGAAATTCAATGTAGGAGTTCCCTTCATGCTGACGTTTAAACTTGTCCAGCAGTGTCTGGTTTGTGGCTTGAGGAAAACTGAGTGGAAAGAATTCAAAAGAAGACAACCATAAACCCAATGAAAAAGCTTTTACACTTCTTTCCTGACCACAAATGGGAAAAGAGAGAGATTCTGAGGTCCCACTTCCATGCCTGCAGAAGCAAGCACTATTCTGCATGCTGTCATCGGGTTATATACAAACACAAGGTATATCTGGTGCCTGGAGAACTCTAAGCTGACTTAGTAATGATCTGAAGTCAGTTCTGAAAGCACAAATAGGTGCATGTTGCGGTATACGCCATCATATGCCCACTGCATAGACATTATTGAGGGTAGCTGCATTTATCTGGGACCCCAAGTTTCTCTCATTGGTTTTGAGGCCGGGACTGCTCTGGTATCTATGGGGTACTTGCACATCTAGGAAATACTGAGTTTACAAGTCTCACTTCAGTGTCAAGGGTTACTTGACTGATCTTGCCAGAGCAAGGAGGAACAGGGTGCCCAGAGAAGCTGTGGCTGCCCCATCCCTGGCAATGTTCAAGGCCAGGTTGGACACAGGGGCTTGGAGCAAGCTGCTCTAGTAGAAGGTGTCCCTGCCCGTGGCAGGGGTTGGAGCTGGAGCAGCTTTAAGGTCCCTTCAATCCAACCCAAACCAGGCTGGGATTCTACAATCTGCTAACTTCTACCAAGACAAGCTGGATGGATTATCACCAAGGATGCAAATCTGAGTTGCACCCTTGATGTCCATGAAACCCCATGGAAGCACAGCCCCTATGTGTAAGTGCCCTCAGTTCTCTATGGCTTAAGTTTTAAAACTAAATTGATCAACCAACCTCGTATCTCAACAACAGCACCCATGCCTTAACTCATGCACTGGGATTCTCCCTTAACTCAGCTAAACTTCAAGCACCTTCATGTTATTATACCACAAGAGACAGGGAGACAAAAGAGGAGAGAAGCAAAGGAGACCTTTTCCCTTCCTTTTAACAGAAGAAATTCTTGAAACACAGTTTTAGTTCTTATATTCAAGGCTCTTTTTGCTCTGTTTGCTGATTTGCCACTGTTTGCTTTACCACCTTGGAAACAAAACTAGAGACAGAAGATAAATCAGCCTAGCAAGCTAAGAGAATCTTTCTGGGAAGAATCACAGTAGGGAAAACTTGAGGATAAACACTTTTTAAGTGAAAAAAAACCAATAATCGGCAAACCCAAGTTTCCTACTTACTTGCTTTCTTCATCCAGCAGATGGAGCAGGCCCGTCGGCTTCTTACTGATCAGGTTGATGCAACTGGAGTTGTCTATGTAGTCAATGTTGTGCCAGCTAATTCCTTCTGCTCTATATTCCTCCTAAAAAACCCCACAGATATAAAAAGGATATCGGGTGCAAGAAAAAAAAAATAAAACCTGGTGAAATGGAAAGGGTTTTCTGGAAACTGATGCACCGTTTACCGAAATGAACATTTGTTCTGTTAATGTGCCACTGAGATTTTATTTGATGCAGCAGAACATTATAAAGAACAACAGGAACACCCTAAACACAGCATTTAACAATTTCAGGTGCAGCAGACTTGCTCAGATACAGGTCAGCTGTCTGGCACACACTGTCTTCTGAGGATGCAAGACGTGCCATGCACCATTGATTCTTGCTTTCCTTTTCCTAGACTGCCTTTAAAGCATAATACAGTGTGTTTGCATCAAGTAAGAGTATTTATTTCCTAGAAGAAAATGGTGTATAGAACATGTTCATTTAATTGCAGAGGAAAACCAATTTAACTCCCTTTCTTGCTTCACTGCACTCAACTCTGTACCTCACAACATTAATGCCTGGTATCATAAGGGCTATGAAGAGACCTCGAGCTAGCAGAAATCACTGCTCCAAGACCAGCGGAGCCACAGCATTCTACAGTAAAAGTGAGGATCTGCCCCAGATTCATGCTGAGTAAAAAGGAATTATTTATCTTTATTACCCTGGGCTGCACCCCCAGAGCGTGAGCAGCAGCTCAGGGAGGGGATCCTGCCCCTCTGCTGTGCTCTGGGGAGACCCCCCTGCAGCCCTGATCCAGCTCTGGGGCAGCAGCACAAGAGGGACGTGGAGCTGTTGGAGCGAGGCCAGAGGAGGCCATGGAGATGCTGTGAGGGCTGGAGCAGCTCTGCTCTGGAGCCAGGCTGAGAGAGCTGGGCTGGGGCAGCCTGGACAAGAGAAGGCTCCTGAAGGGGAGACCTGAGAGCAGCTCCAGTGCCTGAAGGGGCTGCAGGAAACCTGGAGAGGGGCTTGGGACAAGGGATGGAGGGACAGGCCAAGGGGAATGGCTTGAACCTGCCAGAGGGGAGACTGAGATGAGCTCTTAGGCAGAAGCTCTTCCCTGTGAGGGTGCTGAGGCGCTGGCACAGGGTGCCCAGAGAAGCTGTGGCTGCCCCATCCCTGGCAGTGTTCAGGGGCAGGTTGGACACAGGGGCTTGGAGCAAGCTGCTCTAGTGGAAGGGGTCCCTTGCTCTTTTATAAAGGTCGTTTCTTCTGAGATAGATTTGCAATTGGATTACTTTGAGAAGTTGCCTGCAGGGATTATTGTGAGGCATCTGGAAGAAAGCAGAGTTCAGAAATCGTATTTTTTATCATATGCTTTAAAGGCTTGTGACCCACTCTACAAACAGCAACACTGGAAGGGCACCTTACTCCCTGTACTGGCAAATGTCCAACCAATCCAAGCCACATTTTTACTTCTCTAGTGTAAGACATTTTGATGCAGAAGTGAAGAAAACCAGTAAAATATCCTGAGAACTGCACTAATATGATGCACCTTCATAACAATCCCATTCATCTTTATTGCTGCTTCTGCTTTCAGTTTTAATATGAGCAAAGAACTTTTAAAACATATATTTTTCAAACTCTCATCCAAAATTAACATGAACTCCACACACATTATTTTGGGAATTAAAAGACCCTGAAGTGCTTTGAGACATCCCAAAAGGAAATTTTGGCTAAAACCCTCCAAGGTCTTTAATTCAGTATTTGGGACGTCACGTACCTTTACACCAGTGTATTCTCTGTAGGCACAGGTTTTTTTAATGATTTTTAAGGTTCCAAACATAAACCACCCCATTGGAAAAAACCAAAATAATCCTGAAAATAAGGAATAACTCCCCATGATGAATTTTAGTTTTTATTTTTATATTTTTTTACTTTTTTTCTTTGGCTCCTGCCGAGCAACCAGGACCCAGCAGGGATGTAGGATGATGATTCACAAGCCCCTGCTGAACTATAGGCATTTCAAATTCATACAGTTAAGACTCATTGCATTTTTAGTGCAAGTCAGGAAAAAAGGTCCTCTCCAGCAATCAGCCAACTGGAGAAGACTGCATATTTCTTTAGCAAGCACGAGCTTCTCCTGAGTGATTTAGAAGACAGCTGGTGATGCATGCAGTGGTAATGGGAGTCAGCATCATTCATCAACATCTGCTCCTGACAGCCGCTTCAGCGGATGCAGGGTCCATTAGTCCCAGTTTTGCCTGCTCAGGTCTGGTCTTGAGCACCAAGAGAGCAATAAACTTGCTGCATAGGTAAAGACAAGCCTTACTGTAGTTGTGATGGTGCATGTTACTTGCCTTACCTATTAAGTATCATGACTCTTTCTTGAGCTACTTGCATGGGGGCTTTATGTTTCTTTCCCCCCCAGGCTCACCAATTTGTAAGGGTTTTAAGTCTGCATACATCTAAGCTGGTCACATACCATCACTCTGTTCCGGAAGCCCCCTAGACATCCACAGCTCCACACGGGACGGTGAGCAGCTGCACAGTGAACATTGCTGTGAAATTCTGACCTCACCAAAAACTTCTACTGCTTCTCAGATCGGAGGAAAAGAACTGAACAGCAATGCCAGCTGCTGGGGTTTTCTTTAAATACACCCCAGTACACGACCATACAAGACCTGAGTTCAAGATCTCTACTTCTTGAGGCTCGGTTGAAGATGTCCTTGCTCACTGCAGAGGGCTTGGACCAGATGACCTCTATGGGTCCCTTCCAACCCAAACTATGCTAGGATTTTCAGCTCTGCTCCAGACAGTGCATGACCTAAGGCCAGTCAGCAATGTAAGTCCTGGCCTCGGTTTCTTCAGCTGCAGGATTCTGGCTACTTTTCCCTCCTATGCTTGTTTTCCTCTGGGCTGGGTCAGAAACTCTCACTCCCAGGCGGCGGGGTTGTTCCCTACATCTGTTTGTCCACTGCTCCCTCCCTTCCATCCCCAATGCAGCCTCTTGTTGTGTTGGCCAAATACAAAGAGGGATTGAAGTCCTCAGCTAATAACCTTTTCCACAATAACTCACATACAGGCTCTCCTTCCAACACAGGCATGTTGTAGCAGCAGGAACTATTCCAGATCAATTGCTCCAAAGATGAAATGGAAAAAAATATTCCCCTTATTTCTTTTTTCCTAGCATTTTTCCAGTTATTGGTTTGTTTCCCTGCAGAATCGCAGCCCAGGAGAAATACTTACAGCTTTGAGATTGAGGAATAGGATTCCCTAGGTGTTTGTTGGTCTGCAGAACACAGTGCAAGTTGTCCATATAAAGGCAGAAGCTCTGCAGTAAAATCACTGCTGTCCAAATGTTTATGATAAAAAACTCAAGTTTCAGTTTTAATCTTCTATATTCATCTTCCGATGACTGTCTTTCTGCAGAATTTAGCTACTTAAAAGCTACTTCCAAAATATTCCCTCACTTCTGAGCACGACGATCAAGTCTCTGCCATCCTTCATGAATCAAGGCTCCTTGCAGAGCACTCGAATATTAAGGAATTAGATCCAAACAACATCAGGTTTTCATTTAAGAAACAGTCAAGATGAAGACAATACAAAACACTTCCAGACCATTCAAACAAACAAAAAAAGCCACAAACTGAAGGTTAATTAAAAAAACAGTTTAAATTTATACCTTAATGTAGAACTAAATTATGTTTAGGGGAAAATCCAAATGTCCTATTCCTAAAAGACCATCTTTACATCAAGAACCAAACCACTGACATTACCACTATCTGCAAAAGTTTCTAGTGCAGTGAAGTCCAGAGAGTTCTATTTCTGGCATCCTTACTCCCAACAAGAATGTATGGATTTAGTCCTCCCATCCCTGGATAGCTGAAACGTGCTCTGCTGGAAGGTGGAGTGATACAAGCTCACTGGAGAGGAGAGCACTGAGCTCCCAAACTTGGCAGAAGGAATTGAGCAAAGACCCCAAAATTCAGGCTTTTTTAGAGTCCGGCAGCTTCATATTTTCCTGTCATTATTGGGTGAGATGCTACTGATTGCTCCCCAGGTGACCTGTAGAGCCACCATGAGCAGACTAACGCTTCCCAAATCCTGCTGCCGACCATGATGATGTTGGCAGCATGTTAACGTTGGCCCTGCACATCACCGAAGGGACTCGTCCCACCAGCATGAGTATAATCACCCCTCAAAGGCCATAACCCAGATCACAGCAGGGTTGTGCTCTTGGGGCTGCTTCAACACACTCACTGCAATAGCCAGGTCAGCATGGGTCTTTCTGACTGGGCTGAAGTCCGGGAGAGAAGGGAGTGAGTGACTTCACCTTGTGTCTCTTTAGCAGACAAAAAGCCCATATATGTGTATAGATACACATCTACTGGTGAGGCTGCACCTCAAATCCTGTCTCCAGTTCTGACCCTCGCTACAGGAGAGACCTTGAGGTGCTGGAGCGGGGCCAGAGAAGGGCGATGGAGCTGGAGCAGGGCTTGGAGCACAAGGGTGATGGGGAAGGGCTGAGGGACCTGGGGGGTTCAGATGGAGAAGAGAAGGCTCAGGGGGACCTGATGGCTCCCTCCAACTGCCTGACAGGAGGATGGAGCCAGGAGGGGCTGGGCTCTGCTCCCAAGGAACAAGGGATGGGACAAGAGGAAACGGCCTCAAGCTGCACCAGGGCAGGTTTAGATGGAGCTGAGGAACAATTCCTGCCCCAGAGGGTGCTCAGGCATTGGAACAGGCTGCCCAGGGCAGGGCTGCAGTCACCATCCCTGCAAGTGTTCACACAGCGTGGAGACGAGGCCTCAGTGCCATGGGTTAGGGGTGGCCTTGGCAGTGCTGGGAACGGTTGGACTGGAGGAGCTGAAAGGGCTTTTCCAACCTGGCTGATTCCATGATTCTATACATGTACTTTATTATTGCATTCAACATTTAGAAAGATGTGCTAAGCAGTGAGGTGGCCTATCCGAAAGGCCAGTATTTGTCTGAGATTTTCTTGTTCATAAGGGATGCTTTTTAGAACTTAAAAGACTCAGGCTGATCTGGATAAAACCTAATTTGTGATGTTCAAACACCAAAAAAGGAAGATACAAAAAGCCCATCCAGACATTAAAACGTGTATCCTCAGAATACAAGCATAAGTCTTTACTAAATATCACACAGCATTATCTGAGACATACCAGCATGTAAAACTTGGGCTACCAAATTAACAGAATGGGTCAGAATAGCCAACGTTTTTATGAAATGAAAGGAACTCTGGGAAGGAGATAGCTAAGCACTGCTAAAGAGAAACCCTGCCCGCCTGCAGCTAACCCCAGAGAACAAACACTGCTCATGTGCCACAGAAAAATGAATTTAAGATTAAAATCCATTTGCTCAGCATCAGGAAAACTTCCCAGCTGGGACACAAGGCTTGATGGAAACACTGCTTCTAGGAAAAGAAAACATCTGTAATTCTATAGCCGAACGTGTAAAGAATCCCAGCCTGGTTTGGGCTGAAGGGACCTTAAAGCTCCTCCAGCTCCAACCCCTGCCTCGGGCAGGGACCCCTTCCACTAGAGCAGCTTGCTCCAAGCCCCTGTATCCAACCTGCCCTTGAACACTGCCAGGGATGGGGCAGCCACAGCTTCTCTGGGCACCCTGTGCCAGTGCCTCAGCACCCTCACAGGGAAGAGCTTCTGCCTAAGAGCTCATCTCAGTCTCCCCTCTGGCAGGTTAAAGCCATTCCCCTTGGCCTGTCCCTGCAGGCCCTTGTCCCAAGCCCCTCTCCAGGTTTCTTGTACAAGAAACAAGTTCCATTATCTTTACAGGAGCGTTGGATCAGTTCCGTTATCAGGACTTGATTTTGTGCTGCACCAAACAGAAACACCCTCTAATCCACAGCAGAATTAAAGGTTTATGTATCTTGAGTGGGAGAAAATACGCCTGAGCCCAACAGCATCTGGGAAGAGCTCTACACATCCACACATGCTCTATTATGAATTCTTCCATATCCAGCTGTGGCCAACAATAAGTCAAACCAAATGCTAAAAAACAGGATTAAAGGGGAAAGCATTAAATACGATTTTGAAGCTCACACTTATCTACAGTATTGGCTCTCTGGGGGCTGGTGCTCCCCCAGATCATATGGTAAAGTGAAGAGGTGTTGGAGGGACTGATCAGAGCCTTGAAAAATAGAAGAGAAGAGGAGCATGGAAACCCAGAGAAGAAATGAAAGAGGAGAGACGTGATCAAAACACAAAATAAAAATCATAGTAAGTCTTAAAGCCCATCTGTCTCAAAGCACAAAACTGAGGGATTAGTAAATGCAGATTGAAAAGCAGTGAAGAAATCAGGCCTGAGTACAAAGGATGTGAGTTTTTCTAAGATAGATGAGATTTGTTGCCCTGGGATGGAATATGAAAAGTACAAAATATGCCATGGTTTCAAGAGTCCTGGAGCGTGTTGGGAATTCCTTCACACAGCCTGAAAGCCAAGAGCCACACCAGTATCTCAGCATTTCAGTGCTCAGGAGGCAGATGTAGGGTTACAGAGGGAGATTGCCCTGACAATTGGGAAGCAGGCCCAGAAAATAACATTTAAAACCCAAAGACACAGATGATGCTCCCAGCTCTTTCCTGGCGATGATGAAAGTTGATGGCAAAGAGAGGGGTGAAACGTAGTATAGAACCATAGAATCATAGAATCATTAGGGTTGGAAAGGACCTTAAGATCATCCAGTTCCACCCCCCCTGACATGGGCAGGGACACCTCACACTAAACCATATCACCCAAGGCTCTGTCCAGCCTGGCCTTGAACACTGCCAGAGATGGAGCATTCACAACCTCCCTGGGCAACCCATTCCAGTGCCTCACCACCCTAACAGGAAAGAATTTCTTCCTTAGATCCAATCTAAACTTCCCCTGTTTCAGTTTTAACCCCTTACCCCTTGTCCTGTCACTACAGTCCCTAATGAAGAGTCCCCCTCCAGCATCCTTATAGGCCCCCTTCAGATGCTGGAAGGCTGCTATGAGGGCAGGGTATGTAGTGTGGTTTCAGCTTTTATCAAATCCAATTAGGAAATTAAAGCATATTAAGTAGAAAATGTAAACCAAAATGGTTGCTTTATTTGCATGGAACAATGTGCAAGGGGAATACGGCATTTCCCCCCACAAAGCATGGCAATGCCTGCTTCAGGAATGCTCAAATAAATTGCAAGAGAAGAGGAAAACCCCATCAGCTCATTCACCTCCTCCCAGACAGCACTAGATAAGCCCCAGGAGATTATCTGCCTGAGGCTTTCACTATCAAAGCATAGGAAAAGCCTTCTTTACACAATGAAAAATCCCCAAATAAAGTGGGAAATCAACTGAAGCACCCATTTTTTCCAGTGTAGCTGTATGTGGGAATGCTTCCCATCCTGTTCCTATCACACAAACTCATGTAATCCAGGGCCATACGCTCCAGTGTGATCGACAGGCAGATACTTTTGGATGCCTAAATGTATATATTTTGCCTAAAACCTCACAACTAAACAGAAGGGTGTGAAATTCCTCACTTCTTGACTCTAACACCGTCTGCTTCAGCTTCTGGCAACATTTGCAAAGTGAGAAACTCGGAATTAAGCTTCCTTCCACGCCTCTCCAGCCCAAACCGACTTGTGCAGCTTCAAATAACCTCCAAATATACTTAAAAAACTATTACAAGTCAATCTGACAGCCACAGCAATATAAACCTTTGCAAATACAAGCTTAGAGCCACTCATCTCAAGCATACAAATTGTTTCTGTCTTCATTGCTTACCCAGTAACAAGGAAACATCAACCTTGCAACGCATCAGGACAAAGAGATACGAATAATGCCTCAAAAAGCTCAAAACCAAAGCAGTATTCTGCAAACTCCATTGAAAACCTCCCAGGAAAGAACATAATATTTAATGCTGTAAAAGTTACATTAAAATAGGTCATTTTTTTATAATCAACTAAAGGAGCTAAACCTTATAAAACCTCCTTTCTGGATATGTCTGTATAAGTATGTACGTATCCTAAAATCCATTTTAGGGAGCCTGAGAAAGCTTTTCCAAGGCTGGAAATGGCAGCAAGGCGTGGGGGAATCTCCATCCAGGAGAGATCTGCCCAGCATCCAAGAATTAATCCATCCCACGGAGCGTTACTTGCTTGCTCAGCAAAGGCAGGCATCTTCAGCCAGTCCCAGCAGAATAATCCCACTACAGTTTGAGAATTAAAGTGCGCTTGGAATGAGAAATCCTTAAAATGGGAAAACCTTATTATTAGAGAGTTCCTGACTGAACAAGCCCAATGTCTGCTTTGGTGCCGGCGCTTCTGCACTGCAGACGGCACGGATGCCTCAAGTTCCCGACACCCCTCCAGAAGGGGACGGCAGCGCTTTCATTTATGGACAAGGATTTTTATGTCTGATCTCAATTTAAGCAGAAAAGGAATTTATACACACAGCCATATACATAAAAATATAAAGGTAGCATACATTGTTTTCATCATTTGCCCACAGGCACAGTGTATATAAATACGTATCCACAGGCTCCATAAATACACCACCTATAAACAGGTTTATAAGCTGCTCTATTTAAACCATAACGCCTGGCACTGCAGGGGTTCTGATAAACAACCTTGCCTTGCATTTCTTCTGCTGCCCACTGTAAGCTGCTAACCACTTCTGGAGGGCTGGCAGAAGGCTTTGAAGCAGAGGTGCTTCTTGAGATGGAGAAGGTCTTCTCCTTTGAGGGACTCAACTGCTCCTCAGCAACTGGCAAGTGAATTTGCTTTTGCTTTGAGGCTGAATCTCCCCAGGGAAGTGGTGGACCCCACAACATTGGACACTCTTAAGATTCAGCTGGGACATCCAGTCTAGGTCATGCTTTGCTTAGAAAGGTTGGACCAGATGATCCTTGAGGCCCTTTCCAACCTGGGATTCTGTGATCCTCCCATCCCCTGTATGTATGAAGCCTGAGACTTTAATTTATTGCAATTTGGACTGTCCATCATAGAATCATAGAATAGTTAGGGTTGGAAAGGACCTTAAGATCATCCATTTCCAACCCCCTGCCATGGGCAGGGACACCTCACACTAAACCATGTCACCCAAGGCTCTGTCCCAGCTGGCCTTGAACACCACCAGGGATGGAGCATCAAAGAAAGTGTTTTGAAATAGTAGGTTCAGTCCAGTGCTTGTATGTGGCTGTACATGCTCCATCCATCTCTGAGCTCAAAGAGCTCCCTATGCTTCAGTGGCAGTGGTGGGTTTGTCATAAATCACATTTTGCTCTCAAAATTGGGCAATTTGTTTTGCATGACAAAACACATGTTGCCATGGTCCCATCCTTCTTCCCAAGCTGCTCTTACAACAGCCAGGAGAAGCGAGAGCCTGAAGATGCTGCATGATCTGCTGGCAGATTCGCTTCTTGCCACTGAAATTAAAAAAGGAGAAGAAATAAAGGGCCTAGGAAAAGAGCTGTGGTCAGAATGGACGATCCAGTTCTGTCTCAGTATGACTTCTTTCTGGATTGGTTGAATGATTTTACAGGGTTTTCAAGGTTTCCTACTCATCTTCTTCCAACCCAACCCAGTCTGTGACTCTGTGATTCTGTATTATATAGTTATTATATATTGTGACTCTTCATCATCTGGAGAACTCCAGGAACAAGGGGGTGGTAAATGAAGCCCCCCTGCACCCAGCCCAGAAGGGGAAGGATCCAAGCCAATGCTTTGGGGGACTGATGATGACAAGAGCCGTGTTTCATTTCAATCCTGGAATTTGAAATCTTTCTATCCTAAAGATAATTCTTAA
The DNA here is from genome assembly GCF_034315485.1 of Pezoporus occidentalis. NCBI lineage: Eukaryota > Metazoa > Chordata > Aves > Psittaciformes > Psittacidae > Pezoporus > Pezoporus occidentalis. The sequence continues at coordinate 334,216 of NW_026913415.1, forward strand.
CTCTAAGCATCCTTTCTCCCCCCCCCCCCCCCCCCCAAATGTGAGTTATGTATGATGGTGTATTGCCAAATAATAACTCAACAACTTGTGCACCTTGTTATTATAAATGTTCATATTTTATTTTCTCTAAACGCCCTGAAAAGCAGCTGGGGACAGAGGAGCACGGCCTGAGAAACCCTCCAAGATGCCTGAAAGCATCGAAGGCATCACAGTCATTTCCCAGACTGAACAAACAACCTATCACCAATTTCTATGACAAATCAATGCTTTTCTGTAATCAATCCACTGCCACAGTGATGAACAGGTTGTTTTAATGTTCAGGATTTAGTCTGGACCCTCAGATTTCTCCACCTACTGCACAGGACCAGTAAAACCTATAGCTCTCCCTAAATATTTACTGAGCTTTCAATGCTGAACAACCATTTCGTATGGACGAGTTATCTTTATGGAATTAAGTTTATCTGAGCAGGCCAAGCTTTGCTGGCTGGGACACCAACTCACCAGGGACCCCACCAGAAAACAGACTCTGCTCAATACCTCGCTTCAAGCCAGTCGATCACATTCCAAATATTTTTCTCAGTCTCAACCCCAGTTATTCATCATTTTTTAAAAACAAAAGGATGTCCTCGAAATTGAGGTTTGGCAGGTAAAGAACAGACAGAAAATGGGGTAGTAAAGAACTTAAACAGCAATGCCTGTGGGATGGAAAGCTACAGGATGAATCACAGAATCACAGAATGGTTTTAGTTGGAAAGGACTTCAAAATCATCCAGTTCCAACCCTTCTGCCATGGGCAGGGACACCTTCCACTAGACCATGTTGACCAAGGATCTGTCTGACCTGTCCTTAAACACTGTCAGGGATGGGGCAGCCACAGCTTCTCTGGGTACCCTGTGCCAGCGCCTCAGTGCCCTCACAGGGAAGAGCTTCTTTATATCTAACCTGCACTTCCCCTGTTTCAGTTTGAGCCCATCACCCCTTGTCCTGTCACTACAGTCCCTAATGAAGAGTCCCTCTCCAGCATCCTTGCAGCCCCCTTCAGGCACTGGAAGCTGCTCTGAGGTCTCCACGCAGCTTCTCTTCTCCAGGCTGAACAGCCCCAGTGTTCTCAGCCTATCTCCATATGGGAGGTGCTCCAGCCCCCTTATGAATTAATAACTTCTCAACTTCTGCAAAGCAGCAGCTGAAACAGGGAAAGGTGAATGAGGGTAACCGAAAAGTGGAGCACCAAGTGAGCCTCAGCAGGGATGGGGCAAGATCAGTGAGGTCTAAGATAACAGTTTGGAGAATGGGATATATTGAGAAATAAAACCTTTTATTCCTGGCCTTCAAACTGCCAAAGATCCAGAAGCTTGGGGAACTCCTATCATGGGTATGATGTTACTGGTGATCTCCAAACTACATCTTCACCTGGGTGTTATTTGAAGGACATCTGGAGGTCAGGACAGCTCTGGTCTTATCTGCTTGAGGAGGCCACTCAAGGACAGGGGGATGGATCAGCCACCAGGGAACAGAGAACCACTGCTGCAGTGTGATGCTCTGATAGCACCTAAGCGTCCAAGAGCTATGGGGTCATCTCACCTGAAGTCATCAGCCCAAGGAGGGATGAAATCATGCTGTCTGCAAAGCTAAACGTGTCTGCATTCTGTGTGGAGCCTGGTGAAGGACACTCCATCCTCCCACCACACGGAGCAAGCACTGAATCAGGCAGCACCTGCAGCCACTAACTACAGCCCCTTTTCCAACCTCCACCACACAAACCTGTGAGGTACATAGGGAGGAGAAAGCCACCCTTACTATGTGATGGGGCAGGCTGCAAGCTGTTTCCTGCAATAGCAATCTTTCTAGATTAAGAGTCATTATCAGTCCCAAACCAATATTTGCCTATACAGATAGGCCAAGATTTATAAGCCTGGGCTTTACAGCCCGGTTAGGGCTTGTCTTTCTTGTACTATTCCATCATCTGCTATCATGAACCACCACTAAATCTTCCTTCGCAATCCAGGATAGCTGATTTAAAAAGAAAGTTGTAAAAGAACATCAATAATTCTCTTTATCCAAGGCAGAACTCTCACATTTGCCATTTTTTCCTTTTCCTCCTATTTTACTACAAACAGCAGGCAGAGAGACATCATCCTTATTTTCATGGTTGGCTCAAAGAGAGGAGGTTGCTATTGCAAAGGCCTTTGCATGCTCTTGGTGCACAACATGGCAGCAGCTGTATTTATAAGAGGCATCAGGCTGAAGCCAGGCTCCTGAGGATGCCTTGGGCAGCTGTTTGCAACCACAGGGAATAGTGTCGTCTTCAGACAGAAGGTTTAAAAAGAGACCCACCAGGCACATTGCATTAGATTTCACCAGGAAGAAAAGGAAAAGAAAGGTTCAAGTAATCCCACGCCTCTGTGAGATTACTCTGTGGTAGGTATTCTGGTTTCCATAACATCTGCATGCCACAGCAACACTTACATCACGGTACACACCAACACAGCCATGAGAACACTCTGTGGTTTTGCACACAAATTCCATTACAGTTTTTAGCAAATACTTAAATTTCTCATTTCTTTTAGCAGAAGTGTCCATATACTTCAGAATCTGTCTCCAGCCTCCTGCAAGCTTCGGAGATACAGCAAGCCTATCTCTGGATGCAGAAGAGGATCCCTCCACTTCACGTGCCCATCACCAACTTGTTTTTCAGCCACCAAGACACCAAATAGGCCCTTGTAAAGCCACAAATATCTCAGACAAATTCACAATGCAAAGTAGTAGAACTAATTGCCATCTTGAGACACAGTATCAACTACTTGGTTTTCATCTGCAGACTGACAGCTACCATTAAAAACCAGATTAATCTTTGGGCCAGCTAGGAAGGAAGGATATTCCGAACCCCCAAGATCTGAATATGCATGATCTGTTTTCTTTCCATCAAATCCACTCCTCCACATGCAGCACATAATTCCAAGAAGAGGAAAAGTAAATGATTAAGCCATGTAAATAATTCAACCAAGAATTAGTGCTCATGCAGCTGTAGAGCTTATTTACAATTATAGAAAGCAAACTATGTAGAGACAACAGTATTTTCCCCAAGCAGAGCTTGCAGTGCTCCAGCCCTAGACAGATGACGTTCTCCCGCAGTAAGAATTGGAATGAGCCCTTTGCAATTGGATGCCTCCACAACTGCTCTGCTCATCCATACAGCAAATCCTCACTAATGACTTCATGTGCTTGACAGATTTATAGGAGAAAACTAATTAGGTCATTGGTTAGAAGCCAGTCTGAGGAGAATTACAGATTGCTGCAATCAGGAGCTCTGCGTATACCGCAGGCCCGAGAAGGAGCACTGACCTGCTAAGAAATCCCAGCCCAAGCACAGGAACTCCCTTAGGGATGACAGCATCTTGGCTTGCCCCTGTGAAGCCAGCCGAAACCCAAGTGGTCTGAAATCCCACCCCACTGCGGTCTCATCCAGCTTTCAGCAAGGGGCCTCCCTCCCCAGGTCTCTTCTAGAAAGTGTGTTGTTATCTTTATAGAAAAAAAAAGCTATACTGGCTTCGCAATAGTCTTTTAGTCTGCATTTTTATGGTGGAGAACAGTCAACTAGACCTGTTCCTAGAAATACAGGCAGGTTTTTCTACCAACTGCTCAGAGCAGGCTGCAGAACACAAAGACCAGTTAAAAAATGGAAATAAAATGGTTTTGAGCAGCTCTGCTCCCCTTCTTGAGCAAAACCAGAACCCCACCAACAAAAAAGAGAAGCATCAAATTCCAGCTCAAATATCCCCCAAATGATCCACCCAGGGTTACGTTGCTTATTTGTGACCATCCTCATATTTGAGCAGGCTTCTCTTACTGACTTTTCAGATCTCTTATGACACTGTGGAGGCCCGAATGAAACTATCAGGGTTTCTGGGAAGGGCTGGTTTAATTCTTTGATCTCAGCTGACTTAGGCTGCAGAGCACAGCCCTACTGAAACTAATAACAAGGAGCATTTCCTTTGACCTCACCCAAAGAAGAATTTCACCTGAAGGCAGGGCATGCAGGCTGGCATGGGAAGAAAAAGGCATTTTGAAGGTCTATAGCATATTTATTATGCAGCTCTCTTGTTTGTTGTGCATCCATGAAACAACATGTTTAGCAGCTCTCTTGTCCCACTTGTTTTTAGATAACAAATTATGTTTGAAGAATCCTCCTCCCATCCTAATAAACAGACCATACCAGCCTGTGTCTATGTTACCTGCTAAATTAAGGGCTGTTATTTTTGTTACCTCTCGCTTACAGCACATTCATCTGAGGCTGGAAAGCAACACACAGTCTTAACAAACCTAAAGCAAAGCTTAAAGTCCAGCCTTTCCTAATCTGCCATGGCTGCTGGAGGTCATAAGGATCTCAAGTCTGACCTTGGAGAACATATACGAGGGTGACATTTCCTCCCTCCCCACAAATGGATGAGCCCTCTGAACACGGAGATGGAAGAGAACAGTCAAGGTCTTCCTGATGTTTGAGGACACTTGTATCCCAAACCACTCATTTAAAACCACCAAATCTCTGGCTGGATTTTATTTTGCAATAAGGTAGCAATAAGTCATATGATAAATTAGAAGTTAAAGTTGAAGAAATCAGTGCACAGTCTTTAACATAAGAGAATTAAAGGGACAATTTAAGAACTTTCTTATTGGCGTCACAAACTCACATCAACACTCATTTCCAGACTTACCTGTTCAAGTTTAAAGATGTGCTGGTTAAAGTAGTGCTGCAAGCGCTCGTTGGCAAAGTTAATGCAGAATTGCTCAAAACTGTTGTTTTCATAGTCTTCAAACCCAAAAATATCAAGTACTCCAATAGACAGAGTCTGCAGGGAAAGTAACAATGAAGATTAAAAACAAACCACAGAAAGCAAATAGATTATTTGTACATAATCAAAAGCTTTCAGATGGAATTAAACATACTTAATAGCCAGACTTTTAATTTTTACTGGAATTGCCAGTATTACGCCATCTGGAAGACTTCACCTTGAGACAAAGGGAGACATCAGAGACACAACATGGAACTGCAGATATCAGGCCTTTTTCTAAAAGAAAAGTAATTTAAGAGTTGGTGTATTCTTTAATTTATAGGTAAATTGCCATCTTTGAAGAAACCTGAACCCAGTTCCAAGTTATTCTATTGAATCTAAGACAGTATTTATCTTTTGAGGGAAAAATGGGTATAGGGTTGGGAAAAAAAGGCTTACACCATGAAGACAGTCCACAGAAACACGCCTACAAGGTGAATGGAGGGTGTCTAAGCAAATACACTCCAGCTGCAAGCCTCCCAAAGAAACACCTTTGGATGCTGGGAGCAAGGCGTATTGGGAGCACAGCAGGGTTTGCAGGGAAATAATCCATTGCAATAAAGGAAAGTAAGTCTGGAACTGCCTTGAATGAAGGTCTCTGTGCAGGGAAGGGAACCAGGCCTCATTTCCCATGGATGCTGTCTCAGAGCCCCCGGCTCTGGCGCTAGGACACCAGAAATGCTCTACAAGACCAGCCCCACACTCCTCCCAGCCCACCATCCCAACCATGGCAGCAGGACATCCCATCCTGTGTGACAGATGCACTCCTCCTATCTGAACTAACTGAACGTTGGTCAAGGCAGACACTCAGCAAGCAGCTCAAACTGAAGTTAATCCTATTGTGTGAGGCTATCAGGGAGAACTCAGCACCAAAAGGAACAGTTTGGCTGGATGCAGGGCTGATAAGTGCCTGAAAATGCATTAACATGGAGACCTCGGAGCAGCTCCTATTGTCTGAAGGGGACTGCAAGGGTGCTGGAGAGGGACTCTTCGTCAGGGACTGTAGCGATAGAACAAGGGGTGATGGGTTCAAACTGAAACAGGGGAAGTTCAGGTTAGATATAAGGAACAAGTTCTTCCCTGTGAGGGTGCTGAGGCGCTGGCACAGGGTGCCCAGAGAAGCTGTGGCTGCCCCATCCCTGGCAGTGTTCAAGGCCAGGTTGGACACAGGGGCTTGGAGCAAGCTGCTCTAGTGGAAGGGGTCCCTGCCCATGCAGGGGTTGGAGCTGGAGGAGCTTTGAGGTCCCTTCAACACAAACCAGTCTGGGGTTCTGATTCTATGAACACAGCAGAAAATCTGATATAATAGCTGAAATATCAGCTACTTGACACTATAAATATCTGCAGCCATTAGGGGCCACTGAGTTCTCTCCATAGCAGCTGGCCACGTGGTGGTGGTGATCTCCCCTTGAGCAGGGCTGCTTGTCTAACTTACCCATCAAGGCTGAGAGATCCCTGACCTGACACAGACATTGATGGGTTGGTAAGTGACACTTTTTTGCATGCATGTGACACTTAAGATACATAGAATCATAGAACAAACCAGGTTGGAAAACACCTTTAAGATCATGAAGTCCAACCTTTACCCCAAGGACTGCCAAGAGCACCACTAAACCATGTAGGTTTTGAACCCACTGACACTAGTGACACTATGATCTCTCACAGCCTACCAGGCCACCTTCTAGAAGTCCATGATAGAGGTGTGCTTTTACCAAATCAGCCCCTATTAACATAAGGATTTGGTGAGTTACAGTTCTAAATTGCCTTTTTTTCCACCTCTAATGATTTTGCAAACCTCCACCATATCCCACCACAGCCTTTTCTCCAAACTGAAGAGCTAAAGCCCGTTTGGTTTCCTCTTTAACTTACAATGACCTCAAGATGCTCATCAAGATGTGGGTGCACCAAGGTTTTCTATATGCCTGAAGGACACATGCACAGAGATTTCCACCAGCAGCTCGCTTGTGAGCCACGCTCCAGGGTCTAACCAAAGCCACCTCACCCATACACAGGCTCTGCTCATACCTTACAATTAACTAAATAGAACAGTAAGAGAGGTAAAAGCACTAGCACTGGTCAGATGAACCAAGCCTCAAGCAAGAGGCAGAAACACCTCAGAAGAACCTGAGAGCTGGCAGGCACTCTGCTTTTAATTTTACTGGTCTTATCTGTACTCTGGATTACCTAAGATGACCACCCTAAAACCAGCCTAACTCCATCACCAGTAATACAAACCAGACTATCCGGAAGCCTCTCTGTGCTGCAGTTAGTCTGTTTTCAACACATCACATAAAGTGGGAGGAAAATATTCCTTCTGTGCTCAACTCCTGACCAGGGAACCACCTACAGCTGGAACAGACCCAGTGGTTGCAGGCAGAGCAGCCACCACGGGTCCATTTCTGTGCCCTGCTCTGCGGGCAGAGCAGCCACTCGGGTTGTGAGTTGAAGCTTGGTGTGATCTGGATTTTGGCTATCAGAACAAGTGAAAACAAAATTGAGAAAGCATAGAAGCACAATAAGAATCCCACCCATTTTCCCAAGAGGTCTTCGGCTATTTTATCTTTCATCCAGGCTTTTCTCCTTACTCCGGGGCCAGACAGACGCTACCTCCTTTCCCCCACCCATGACAAGACATGGATAACTACTGAAGGTCCTTGGCCAGCTTCCTGTAACTTTGCATCACTTGGCAAAACACCCACGAGAAGCAGTCATTTGACCAGAAGGTGGAAACTGGGAAGCCACTGGACCAAGGAATGAGGCTGGCAGAGGGATGTGCTCTACTCACTGCTTCCCAAGGGTCAACCTTCCTTTTCCTGCGTGTGCCAATGAACACGGTAACCCTTTTATTCACAAATACACTCATAAATGACACCCTAACAAGCAGAAATCTTCTACTTCATCTTTTTTGTTGGTTTATTTTCACTAGAATTCTTCTGAAACTTGTTGCTCATCTTTTATCTATGTTATACATGGAAAAAGTGATGATGGCAACAGGACAAAGTGGCTTTTTTCCCATCCACAGTGTGTAAGCAAATCCCCACTGCTGTGCAAGCTTTTCCCTACAGTCCACAAGAGCTCCCTAAAATTACCCTACATAGAAATCTCCATTGCACTACATAAAAGCAAGACTTAGAAAATAAACCACTCACACTTCCAGAATCCTTACGGAACTACCGGAGTTATCCATGGAATAGTCAAGTCCCTGCCACTGGACATAACTCAACATGAAATAGCTGAGCACAAAAACGCCTCCCCCTTTTCTTCAACAGTGCTTCATTTACTGTGTTGAAACTGCTACAAAATATATTTAAATGTGCACATGAAAAAACATTTATACAGCAAAATAGAAAGGTTTTATATAGAAAAAAATCTGCTATTTCAGTTTGAAAAGAATTCTATTCAAATGATATTTTAATGTTGCCTTTTCATATTTTTTTGCTGGCACCCAAAATTCAACAAGCTCCGACAGGCAAAATGCACAGGACTACAAAACTGTTGGGTTTCTGCAGAGTTTCACACTGAAGAAATTAGGGAAGAGCTCTGCAGAGGATCAGGTCTTTGCCCTCTGTCACTGGAGGCAGCATCACAGAGCTCCCAAAATAGAGGTCAATGCATGCAAGTTGGTAAAACTGTTGAAAGTGAGAAATTGGGAATTTATGGCTATTTTCTGCTTTCTAGCCCAAAAAAATCTCATAACACCTATGCCAAAGGGTCATAAAGCCACACAGATCTACCTCTACAGAGTCATTTCTCAGAGCAAAGTGAAAACCCCTTCTTTCCGTTGAGGTATGTGGTAATGAAATTATTTTGTTAACCTGCCTGAGCAAAGCCTGTGATCTGGCTGGTTTTAAGTTTGCAGCCCAATACTGAATATAAGGAATTTTATATTTATAAATCTTCTAATACTTCAGTTTTAAACTCACACTTTGAACAAGCACCGTAAGGAAATCATGCAAAGTTGGGCTATAATTTAGACCTCAACTAGCCAAGTCTAGTTTATGTGCTAATGCTGTTCCTTTATCAAAAGTACCATTTAAAATTAACAAATATGCAGCACGGATACGCCTGAAGCAGCGACTGTATCACCGGCGTATCAAACCTGCACCAAAGCTCCTGTAATTTGAAGTGTAGGTCTACAAGGATCTTTAAACCCTGAGTGAACGCTGGGTTAGTGAGCACTTTCTGCTTGAGATGATAAAGAGTGACCTCATGTTCTGCTAAAAATGTCACAGCCGTGACATTCAAACACCGAGCACGAGCTTTAACAGCCTTTGGCAAACGATAGTCTCAAAACTACGTGCTCCCCAATTCCCAAACCACCAGTAAACAGTGATCGGTGGAGCTGATTTATGTCACCCCAGATGCACCCTGCTGATGTCATTCCACCACGGAGGTAGAGCTTGGCAATCACAAATAGGTTTGCTTCAGATTCTGGGAGGAAACATTTTTATTTGTTATTTTTGTACTTTTTATCTTTTTCATTTTTTTTTAAATAATTCTCTACAACATTCTAAAAACAACACTGTAAAAAAAAACCCAAGACACACAAAAAACCCCAATCCAAAATCCATCACTACTAAATCTGAAAGGACTACTCCAATTTACATCATCACACTGCACATGATGACCTATTCTATAAAGTGAGAAGCAGTGATTTGCTACAAATTTGGAAACTGAGACCTAAAACTAACAAACAGATGTGCACTATTTTTGTGTGTTCAGCAATTCCTCTGTTTCGGGTCAGAGAGCCAAGAATTACCTAGTTGATTAAATTTAAATGAATTTTCTTCATGGCCATGAATTCTTCATGAATTCAACCATGAATTTTCTTCATGGCCATTAATTTAGATGAATTTTCTTCATGGCCATGAATTCACATTTACCATCATCACTACGTAAAGCAGCACCTCATCTGAAAACAGCAGCAGGGTTATTTAGGAAGAAATTAAAACAATTCTTAAGAACCAAATGGGAAAAGCTTAAAACAAACCTTGGAAAAAGTCCTTTTTAGTCCACTACAGTTTATGCTATATAAACATTTTAAGCAATGAGATGGACTTCTAACAGTTCTTAACCTTATTTATGGAAGGGGAATTAAATAAGAGACTCTCTGAGGCTTAGTAATATAGTTCTCAAGAGGAGGAAAAGTCTCCAGCCTCATTAACAAAGGTCAAATTTCAGTTTGTAGGGGATCAGGAGAACACAAAAGCTAAAAGTGATAGAGAGAGACCAAGGAAATGGAGTCAGAGTAAAAGCGATACACAGCAGGACTTCTATAAGCATCAAAGAGCCATATCAAATAACTTATTCACAACTTGGTTCAGAAATAATATGCTAGAAATCCTGTCAGCAAGCAAGATAAGCCAAATCCCACTGTGTTTTCCCAAAATAATTCGTTGTACATTTAACTGAATTTGGATATCAAAGGTCTGATTTACATCTTCCAAATGCTTGTTTGAAAAGCAGTGGAAGAACGATGGCTGGATGTTTGTATTTTTTACCCAGCTTCATCTTTTGATCTTCTCCTTGCTGCTGACATCAAATAAACACACGTATTGGGACATGAAACTTGCCTCCATCCCCATTGTCCCAGGTTCTCCTAGGATTTGGACTTTGTTAGAATGTAGGTCGTCTTCCCACCTGTCACCAAACCACCCAGTCAGTCTTCCCGAAATGAAATAGGTTTAACTAGATAAAAACAGCCTCCTCACCAAATCGGTCCGCACTGATGAATTCACCACCAGTTTGGCTGAGCATGAGTTTGGTCAACACGGTTGTCCTGTGTGGCTGGGGCAATGCTGCTCTGCCCCAGCAACAAGATGTTGCCGGAGCAGAGGTGGCTGCACGTGTTTCCACAGCACACAGAGCTCTCAAACCCAGATTTCACACGTGTGCCTCAAGTGCATCTAGAGGTATTTGTCATTTTCTGCATCCTCCAGCCTTCAGGTCACAATCCTTGACTACTCAAAGCCAGGTTGGACAGGGCTTGGAGCAAGCTGCTCTAGTGGAAGGTGTCCCTGCCCGCGGCAGGGGCCTGGGACTGGATGAGCTTTAAGGTCCCTTCAACCCAAACCATTTTATGATTCTATGATACTATATTCATTTTTCTCATCAACTTCAGATGCAGTTCTCCTCCCATAGGCACTCTGAATTCAGATGGATTGGGGTCTTATATTTATAGAATCATAGAATCATAGAACAATTAGGGTTGGAAAGGACCTTAAGATCATCCAGTTCCAACCCCCTGCCGTGGGCAGGGACATTTTACGCTAAACCATGTCACCCAAGGCCTCATCCAACCTGGTCTTGAACACTGCCAGGGATGGAGCATTCACAACCTCCCTGGGCAACCCATTCCAGTGCCTCACTTAGTTTCCTCCTTAGATCCAACCTAAACTTCCCCTGTTTAAGCTTTAACCTGTTACCCCTTGTTCTATCACTACAGTCCCTAATGAAGAGTCCCTTCCAGCATCCCTATAGGCCCCCTTCAGATACTGGAAGGCTGCTATGAGGTCTCCACACAGCCTTCTCCAGCCTGAACAGCCCCAACTTCCTCAGCCTGTCTTCATACAGGAGGTGCTCCAGCCCCTGATCATCCTCGTGGCCTCCTCTGGACTTGTTCCAACAGTTCCATGTCCTTCTTACGTTGAGGACACCAGAACTGCACACAATGCTCCAGGTGAGGTCTCACAAGAGCAGAGCAGAGGGGCAGGATCACCTCCTTCGCCCTGCTGGTCACGCTCCTTTGGATGCAGCCCAGGATACGGTTGCTTTCTGGGCTGTGAGCACACACTGAAGCCGGCTCATGTTCATTTTCTCATCAACCAACACCCCCAAGTCCTTCTCTGCAGGGCTGCTCTGAATCTCTTCTCTGCCCAACCTGTAGCTGTGCCTGGGATTGCTCCCACCCAGGTGTAGGACCTTGCACTTGGCATGGTTAAACTCCATGAGGTTGGCATCAGCCACCTCACAAGCGTGTCCAGGTCCCTCTGGATGGCATTCCTTCCCTCCAGGGTATCAACCGAACCACACAGCTCGGTGTCATCGGCAAACTTGCTGAGGGCGCACTCAATCCCACTGTCCATGGCAGCGACAAAGATGTTGAACAAGACCGGTCCCAACACCGATCCCTGAGGGACACCACTCGTTACTGGTCTCCAGCCGGACATTGAGCCATTGACCACAACTCTTTGTGTGCGGCCATCCAGCCAGTTCTTTATCCACCCAGTGGTCCATCCGTCAAATTGATGTCTCTCCAGTTCAGAGACAAGGAAGTCATGTGGGACAGTGTCAAATGCTTTGCACAAGTCCAGGTAGATGACATCAACTGCTCTACCCCTGTCCATCAGTTCTTTTAGCCCCATTATAGAAGGCCACCAAATTGGTCAGGCAGGATTTCCCCTTAGTGAGGCCATGCTGGCTGTCACCAAGCACCTTGTTGATTTTCATGTGCCTTAGCATGCCTTCCAGGAGAATCTGCTCCAAGATTTTGCCAGGCACAGAGGTGAGACTGACTGCTCTGTCATTCCCCAGTCATCCATTTTCCCCTTCTTGAAAATGGGGGTTATATTTCCCTTTTTCCAGTCATCAGGAACTTCACCTGACTGCCATGATTTCTCAAATATGATGGCCAGCGGCTTCACAACTTCATTCACCAGCTCCTTCAGGACCCGTGGATGGATCTCATCAGGACCCATGGACTTGTGCACTTCCGCATAACACAATTATCATGTAAGAAAGCTGTCTGGCAAAAATTCATCATTTAACCACCTTCTGAACCTTCACAACCTACAGGATCATTTCAAAATCTATCTTAAAAGTCAGAGGAATACTGGTGGCAAGCGTGGGCTGGGATTAAGCCAGGACATCTGCTGCAGGGTGAGTCGCATGTTGCTTACCCACTGCAAACTCAGGAACCTTTAATGGTGAAGTGCAGGACTATTTCTCTATTATAAATCAGAGACTTGGTGTGTTTAGGAGATTTTGGTGGAGGGAGCTTGCAGATGCCAGCAAGTACACGTCATCCAAGTGCTGAGATCTTGCTTTACAGCAAGGATCAGAGATGTCCTTTCTCCTAGTCCACCTTCCAATTACTTGCTGGTGCTGCCCAAACTCAAGACCACATATGGGAGATTAAGAACCACCTATATCCTCATTTGGGGTTCCTGCAAGCAGGAGCTGAAAAGGATTTCAAGGACTGTGAAGTGGTAGGAAAACTCAAATTAAACATCAACAGCTTGGTCCCTCCAGGTCAGAGAAGGGCAGTGATTGTGGGCTGGTGTCCCAGGAGCAGCCACAGAGCCCGGAATGCCCTCAGCTGCTTGCTGGCAGTGATGTTATCCCCTGAGGGCAAAGGAGCAGCTATTCCAAGCTCTGCCAGGTCCAAGGAGGCACTTCTCCTCCCTCTTGTGCTGTGAGGACTCAACTCGGGGGCTAAAGGCGGTGACATTGTACAACTTGAGAGCAAATTGACTAGTGAATGTTTAACAAAGCTGCTCCGTGCAGCTCTGTGCAATGCACACAAATGCTCTTCTTTAACCTCTCTACCCATACAACAGGCAGGATTCATGCATTCCCATGATTTCTGGGACCTGTGAAAAATCAATGTTAGTGGAAGTCTCTGAAGATAAACCTAATTATTCTCCCATCTAGAAGCACAGATTTCCTGGTATTCTGTGCACTACCTCCCTGTTCCAGAAAACCTGGCCCATGGACAGCCCAGGACCAACCTGACAGATCTTGCCACCGGTCTGAGTCTGCAAATTCCTACAGCTCCGGGTCCTGGGGGTTTGCCAGCGCTGGTGGATCTGCTCTTGTGCAAGGGCAACAGCACTCCCAGCACCTGCTGCCTGACCTGGATCTTACGGCTGCACCGTGTGATCTTGGGCAAAAACCCCATAGAATCACAGAATCAGCCCGGTTGGAAAAGCCCTTTCAGCTCCTCCAGTCCAACCGTTCCCAGCACTGCCAAGGCCACCCCTAACCCATGGCACTGAGGCCTCGTCTCCACGCTGTGTGAACACTTGCAGGGACGGTGACTGCAGCCCTGCCCTGGGCAGCCTGTTCCAATGCCTGAGCACCCTCTGGGGCAGGAATTGTTCCTCAGCTCCATCTAAACCTGCCCTGGTGCAGCTTGAGGCCGTTTCCTCTTGTCCCATCCCTTGTTCCTTGGGAGCAGAGCCCAGCCCCTCCTGGCTCCATCCTCCTGTCAGGCAGTTGGAGGGAGCCATCAGGTCCCCCCTGAGCCTTCTCTTCTCCATCTGAACCCCCCAGGTCCCTCAGCCCTTCCCCATCACACTTGTGCTCCAGGCCCTGCACCAGCTCCATCGCCCTTCTCTGGCCCCGCTCCAGCACCTCAATGTCTCTCCTGTAGTGAGGGGCCCAGAAGTGAACACAGGATTCAAGGTGCAGCCTCACCAGTGCCCAACACAGGGGCACAATCCCTGCCCCGGCCCTGCTGCCACACTGGTGCTGACACAGGCCAGGAGGCTGGGGGCTTCCTGCCTGCCTGGGCACACGCTGGCTCGTGTTCATCAGCTGTCAATCAGCACCCCCATGGCTCAGAACAGTGGGAATTAGGAATTCATGAGATGCTACAGGAAGACGCGGAAGGGGAAGGTGGTTATGCTGTACAGGAACATTACCCGGAGGCAGCAGAGGGTTAATATGCAGTGGCAGTGCTGGAAAACAGCACGAATTTTGGTTGTTCTGGCTCTTACCTGCTGAGATTTGAGGTTGGGAATCAAAGTTTAATGGCCCATAAACACCTACCGTTGTGCCCTGCTATTTCAGACATGCTGACTAAGCATTACTGTTCTAGTCTCGGTTAGCATTTAAATATTAGGGAACAGAGGATACTTTTAAAAAATCATTGGATCATTAAAAAGAATTAATCAGTATTTGAGATGCGTTTCCTTGTCAAAAGAAATCCACCTTTTCTGCTTCACCAAATACACAAACAGGGCTGTGGGCTCTCTTCCTGACAGGCCAGACAGAACTTTGGATGACTTGGAAACAAAAAATCAGGAAAGAGCACAACGTTTTTGGTAAAGCATTAAACAGAGGGAGAGGAAGCCTGTGCAGCCGGAAGACACGCTGGATGGTACTTGAACAACCTCTCTTCTCAGAAAAGCATATTACCAAATTCTCTATGTGTGCATTTATTTCCAGTCTATAATTACTCTCCACAAGCATTTCTATGGAGTTAAATAAAGAAGCAGCTACACTACAAGCCTCCTACAGCATAATTCAAATATAATGTTAGTGCTTAGCAACACAGTCCTCCTTTTGGCAGCTGTGGCTTCAGCTTGGATGTACAAACCCCCTCTCCCCCAAAAACAACACATGCTGCTGGCCCATGCCCAAAATTCCCAAGCCAAGGGGAGCTGGCGAGCTGCAAGCGCATGCTGCATGGATGCAACCATACACCCATGTGTTCTGGGGTCAGCACCACCCCAGTGTGGCGAGCATGGATGAATACATGAGGTTATGGAGGGGATGGCTGCAGCACCCATTACCTGCTATGACAAGAAATTTCATGTCATCCCTTCCATCAGCTCTTTGGGAAAGTGGCATGGCACGGCGCCAGCTTTGCTCTTCCCTAATCTTAGTTTTCTGCTAATTACAGATGTGGTATCTCAGTGCTTGCTGACACCTCCTCTAATGATTTTTATGGAGCAACTTCATCAAAACACCTCTCATCAGCCAGATTTCCCTGTTTTCCCCTCAATTATATACAGCTCTATAGTTTTACACACAAGGAGGAAAATGATTTGGAATTGCTCCTGGAAGGGGTGGGGGAACGGGCTTTTGTGGCTACAACAAAACCTCTTCCTCAGCTGCTTTGAGGATATATTGTTTGAGGTGCTTCATCCTTCCCAGCTCAGCAAACGCTTAAAATAATGATGTACTCAGTCTAAATTATTAACTGGGGGAAAAGGAACTTCATGTGAAGCAATTTGCTGCTGGGAGCTTGGGTAATGTTTTATCCCCTAGTTACCTATTTTAAAAGCACAAGAGGGTAGCCAGAAGAGCTGGTGAGACGTTACCTTGGTGCTTTCCTCCATGTCCTTTGAGTTGAGTAGTGCATGGTTAATTCTGAACACTATCCAGTCGAACAGGGCACTGTACAATGATTTAGCCATAGAGTTCCTCACAGTCACAGCCTGAAAGAGATCAGAAAAGAGGTAATTGGAAAGGATTCCCGCTCTGCACTAAAATGGTTTTTGCTTCTCAAGCTCCCACATCCAACGTTCGTATTTCTCCCTCGCCAAAGCTTTTGTTTGTGCTTTGAATTCATGTCACATAAACCAGCAGTCCTCACACCATCGAGAGTTGGTTGCAATCCCAGGTCCAGGAGATGTGCCCGTCACTTTGGCTCACTTTCCTTTGGTGCATTCAAGCGGATGACGCACAAGATCACACCATAAATCCCACCACTGGCAGTGAAAGGTAAAAAAAACCCAAACATATATATATATATTTAACATATAAATTAGATTTCATCAGGAACCTGGAAGAGTTTATTCAGAAGGCGAGAGGAGGGTGGACACTGCAGAGCAATGATAGCAAGTGATGTGGAAGCACACACTGGGTCAGGCAGTGCCTGGCACAAGCAGAAGGGTAACAAAAGGCAAAGATAAAACCCCTATAGTAAATCTAAGAAAACATGAAGTTTTCCAGGTACTGCCACTGGGAGCTACAAATCAGAGCAGGGAGATTCACTGCTCCTCTAACAGCTCTCCTAGAAAGAGGAATAATGCCTCGGAAGAAGGGCCAAGCCCACCATGGTGCTCCCAGCCACAACACAAAGAGATTTTGCTTGATCAACAGTGATGAAAACCAAGATGAAATGAGGGTACCCAGGTGTCACTATCCCAAACACATCTGCCTGGGGACAGGCACCTACACATGTAACTATAAAGTAGTAATTCATATTTAAGGGCAATCTATGTTCTTGTGACTTGTGATCAGCAGGCTGAGAGAGCTGGGCTGGGTCAGCCTGGACAAGAGAAGGCTCCTGAAGGGGGGACCTGAGAGCAGCTCCAGTGCCTGAAGGGGCTGCAGGAAACCTGGAGAGGGGCTTGGGACAAGGGATGTAGGGACAAGCCAAGGGGAATGGCTTTAACCTGCCAGAGGGGAGACTGAGCTGAGCTCTTAGGCAGAAGCTCTTCCCTGGGAGGGTGCTGAGGCGCTGGCACAGGGTGCCCAGAGAAGCTGTGGCTGCCCCATCCCTGGCAGTGTTCAAGGGCAGGTTGGACACAGGGGCTTGGAGCAAGCTGCTCTAGTGGAAGGGGTCCCTGCCCTTGGCAGGGGTTGGGACTGGATGAGCTTTAAGCTCCCTTCCAACCCAAACCTGTCTGGGATTCTATGATTCTTCATTGATTTAAATCATCACCTTGAGCTGGCCTGCAGTGCTTTGGCACACACTAATACCTTGCAGTACCAGCCATGACTGTTATATTTCAGTCCCTTTTAGCCACTCTAGAAGAATAAATAAGGAAACAGAAGATTCACACAGAACTACTTCAATAAAACCTTGAACTAGAACAAATCAGTGGCTTGTCACTCACTGCCTTGAAATGCTTCTCACCAGCCTTCCCTTCAAGGTACATCATCTGAGCGGCCGAATTTCACTGACCCCTAGGAAAATAAAGCTCCTGCAGCATCATTTATCTTCTACTAGCATTTTCCCATCTCTTTTCCCTTGCACTTTTTGTGCTAGCACCTTCTAGCATGCACACAAGCTGTTCTGCCAATGCTTTCTCTCCCTCTTGAGCTGCAAGAGGAGAAGGCAGGAACGTGGTCCCCCCCGAGGATGCTCACAAGCTCACAGTGTACATAAGCCTTCACATGCTGCTAACCACGGCTCAGTAGCAATAAAACACTGTCAGATAAACCACAGTGCAAGGATAATTCCAAGCTATTGCAACAATTAACGAAGAATTACTCGCTTGCCCCCAAAAAGCATTGCTACAAACCAAACCCAAGTGCGTGATGAAAATGCACAAGCAAGAGGATGAAAAGGATTTGTTACAGCCTTTAAAGGACTGAGCGTGAGTTCTGAAATGTCACAATTACCCAACAAGCATTGGAAAACGGCTGCATTTTGGAATACAAACAGATCTCATTTCCAGTAACTGGTTTTCTTCCCTTTACTGAAGGAAAGCCTTGGGGGAAGGTTTGCTTGCAGGTTTCCTCACAAGCAACATGGGCTGTTTGAGGGGTTTTCTGCTGTTTTTATTTTTTACATTTTCTCAAAAGGCGGGAGAATATTTCAGTGATGAACAGAAAATTTCATAACCACTTCTGGAGCCCATGCTCCAGCTCAGCCTAATGTGAATGGATAAAGCTGGGAAACAATCAGTGCCACTGTCACACCAGAGAAATCAGACTCTAGGGAAAGATGAACGCCAAGACCCAGGAACGCTTCCTGCTTTCATAATCACAGAGCCACAGCCTGGTTTGTGTTGAAGGGACCTTAAACCTCACCCAGTTCCAACCCCTGCCACAGGCAGGGACCCCTTCCACTAGAGCAGGCTCCAGAGCAGAGCTGCTCCAGCCCTCGCAGCATCTCCATGGCCTCCTGTGGCCTCGCTCCAGCAGCTCCACGTCCCTCTCATGGTGCTGCCCCAGAGCTGGATCAGGGCTTCAGGGGGGGTCTCCCCAGAGCACAGCAGAGGGGCAGGATCCCCTCCCTGAGCTGCTGCTCATGCTCTGGGGGTGCAGCCCAGCACACGGGGGTGTCTGGGCTCAAGCACACACTGAAGCTGGGTCATGGGGAGCTGCTCCTCACCCAACACCCCCAAGTCCTTCTCAGGCTGCTCCATCTGGTCTCCCCCAGCCTGTGCTTGTGCTGGGGATTGGCCTAACTCAGGGCAGGACCTTGCCCTTGGCCTTGCTGAACTCATTGAGGTTCTCATGGTCCCACTTCTCCAGCCTGTCCAGGTCCCTCTGGACCCCATCCCTTCCCTCCAGTGCATCAACCGCACCACACAGCTCAGTGTCGCCAGCAAACTTGCTGAGGGTGCTCAATTCCACTGTCCACGTTGTCAACAAAGACTGAGCAACACTGGTCCCAGTATCCCTGAGGATCCCTAAGGGACACCAGTCACTGGTATGGGACTATCTAATGCAAAGAGGGCATTGTTATAGCAAAAAAGCTACAGCACATGCAGCAGCACATTTAAACAAAGCACTTAAACATTCACTCCTGTATTTATTGGGGGATTTCTTTATTCCTGTATTTATTATCCTACTTACATTAAATGTGATTATTCTCTGAAATATATATATTACATACATATGGCTTGTCTTTGTGTATAGAATCAGAGAATCACAGAGCAGGTTAGGTTGGAACGGACCTTCAGAGCTCATCTAGTCCAACCCTCCTGCAGTGAGCAGGGACATCTCCATCTAGATCAGGTTGCCCAGACCCACATCCAGCCTGGCCTTAACCACTCAACCTCAGCTTCTCGTCTCCTCTGCAAGCCTCGCTACGTGACACTGCAGTGGATCTCAACCGTGGCACTCATCAAACCCTTTTGATTTCCCTCACGAAGCAAAATAAAAATAGCTCCCACAACGCCAAAACAAATCTCTCGGGGATCAAAGCGAGAGCAACGTCTTGCCCGCATGCAGAGACAGTGCTGATGGGAAAGCAGCGCACGTCAAGTTGGAGATTCAGGAAACGAGCTGAAGACAAGGCTTTAATCAACAGGTTTCCTGCTTATCAGGCTATCAAGGTATAGATTTTATTTCTTATATGCTAGAAACGCCACTTGCTGAGGGTGGCCAATTTGGCTAAGACCATCAAATAAGATATTCGGGTTTCTACATAAGACTGCATTGCCAAAGTAATTGGCCTGAAAGTTTTCATGATAGGATTCAGGCTACCTTAGAAACAGATAGGCTTTTGGAACCATCTTCTGCCAAAAGGGACGAGGCAAAGACAGACTGAAGAATTCAGATCTCTTTGAAGTGTTTTGGAGCAAGGACCTACATTTGGGCAGCGCCAGCCTGTGTTTTACAGGCGGCAAAAGATATAATCTAAGGAAACCAAATTGGCTCAAATTAAAAGCCTCTCTAAAACAGATTTGTACATGTTCAGTAGATTCTTAATTCTTAAGATTACAAACTCTCTAGATAAGCACATCTTCCATCCGCTGCCATCCCTACAGCATCACCACTGCTCCCAACCCCGCGTCAGGATTTGTCCCTCCCGTTGTTCCATACTCAACTGGGATCTGAAACACTGAGGGAAGGTCTTTTCCTGCTGCCGTCCTTCAAATGTTTGCTGGTCCCCAGATGATCCAGGAAAGCAAAAGGGTTAGAGCCCCCCAGCAAACATACAAATGGAAAAAAGCAGTGAATCAAATAGAAAAAGAAAACCAAAAAGAGGTGTTAACACTCTAAATAGTGTGTCTGCTTTAAAAAAATACGGAAAAGGAAAAGTCTCTTCCCTTCCCTTAAGACAGTTCCGTTGCTTCCAATCAAATCCCCCCCAAAATCAACATTATGAAATTATTATCTATGAAACTTGAATTTTATAGGCTTCTTTGTTATAACAATAGCACCTTTGCATTAGACAGTCTCAATCTATCTTCTGCCACAGAACCAATGACTCATGAAGAACAAAACCCAGAAGAAAGCCGTATGTGATGATGTAAAGGGTGGTATTTCAATGTAAGTTTAGTTTTCTCTTTGCTGACTGCTGTTAGAGCCTGTGCAGGGGCTGGACAGCTGCAGCCGGCTGAGTTCATAGGAAAGAAAAAAGTCACCTTTTTAATAATGCCAGAATGATTTCTTTTACCTTGCTGCATATTCAGAAACCACACCAGCTTATACATAGACAACCAGGATTAAAGCATCTTTATCACTTCCCCAAACCCTGCTTAAACCAGCAACTAGGTACTCCCCCTGCCCCGACATTTTTAAGTAGAAAAGGAGATACCTAAGGGAGCAATTTCATGCTCTAAGCTGCCGGCTGAAGTTATGGCTTTAAATATTGAAAAGGTGCCACAAATGCAGTGCTTCACAAGCAGATGGGCCCCTTTGCTGCACAGCTCCTCCACTGGATGTACCCACTCTGAACAACTCATTAGAAAACACTTTTCTTACTTCCAGTTTCATTTCAAACCTCAGGTCTTGCCCCCGCCTGTCTCCCTGCTCCTTCTTGGAGATGCAGGGATGCCAGAAATAGTAAACCTCAGGCTTGTGTGTGTGTGTGTCAAGTCTGCGTTGGCACTGCAACATCACAAACCTTCTAGACTTGGTCCTGGAGCCAAAACCAGGAGAAAGCTCCAGCTCTTTGATCCCAATATGGTATTAAGGCACTGACTGCTGTAGGGGCAACATCAGCATTTAAAATATACATCCATCAGCATGTAATCTAATGGGAAAAAAAACATCTTGAATTGAGCCCAGGCTCCCATGAAGGTGCCCACCACAACGAAGCAGAGCTCAGTCCACTTTGTCTTCATACTGCTGGATAGGTTTAGTGCTTGGTGAAGGCTTCATTTAAGATAACCTCACCTCTTGATTCCATCTTCTTGACACAGCCCAGTAGAGAAGTGACACCAAGCTCTGCCCTGCCTTTGGACCCTCATCTCCTTGTAAAACCAACAGATGACTTTGCAAAGCACACAGGAAGAGATGCCCATGTACCACCAGGGCTTCATTCTGCTTCACCTTCTCCCCCTTCAGTGCTGCTGCAGACCCTGAAGGTCACTGTTGAGACCTGCCCCACAGCAGACACCCAGTTAACCTTTTACATGGTCTGCTGGGATAAGAGCTTGCCCAATGTGAAGCCCATGATCCTTGCTGGATTCAATGGTTACCCTGTTGACTAACCTAACATATGGCAAAACCGAGCAATAGTTCAATTTTAACAACAAAACCTCAAATATTTGTCAGCTTTTGAGACTAAGGGGAATAAATCACATCTGGAGAATAGAGGATGGGTGTAAACAAATGTTGAAGGGCTTTGAAAGGCAAAGAGCACCTGTTTACCATGCATAATTGCAGTGGTATCCCAACGACTGCACATGCCAGGTAGCAGAAAGCAAACAGATCCTGCTGAAGAAAAAGGCACCAAGATGCTGCTGGAAGATATGTGGTTTTAATCCAACACTTCCATAGCCAAGACCAGCATTTCCTGGAATGTGGAGCCCACTAACTGCAATGAGATTCAAAGTGATACTGAAATGCAAAAGCCAGATCCAATCCCCAGTTACTCCGCCCAAACCAAACCAACCATAGACCTTATCTGGAACAGCAACCAGTCTCTAACATTCAACTTGAAACAAACACAGTGTATGAAAGGCTCTTTTAACCACCATAAACACTTCCTCTAACACCATGTTTAAAAAAAGCCTGCATAAAAGAAATAACCATTTCTGCATAGTGTGTCCCTTGACACAGAGACCAGGAAATCAGAAATAAGGAGAAGAAAGGAAAGCTCACCCCTTATGTTACCACTTAGGAAGAGCCCTGTATCAATGCACTGATCAATTGTGGGTGAGAAATGATTGCCAAGTGCTATTTAAGAGACAGCTATAGATCTCTAAAGTCTTTTAACATCTTAGCTCATTGAGAGGTCTGCCCATCTTCCCTCACTGCTAATGTGAAGGACAAGATAGACCGAACCTGGACAAAGAGCACAAAAAGGCCAGGTGATGGAAGGTGATGGGTATTTGGGTATGGCAGCTCTGTATGACCAGTTCATCAAGAAAGCCAATTAACATTATAGACCAAAGCCAGAGTTTGCTCAGGAGGGACACTGAGCATCACTCCATCACTACTACTTCCAGAGCACAGGAGGCACCGCATGCTCCTCTCTAGACAAGCGAGGCAGAAAAAAACAAAGACAATTTTGCCCAGGAAAATTGCCCTTTACCACATGCATATTGGAGAGCAGCACTCTATCGGGGGTCACCACTGTAAAAAATGCAGCTTATGAATGGTGCATGCACCTAGAGCTAGGATTTTGGACCCCCGTTCCTAAGCACAGACTCGGTTAACGAGAATTGGATTTAGAAAGTAAAACTGGAGAGCAAGCACAGGAACCAAACTGAATTAAAGCCCTACTGAGGATTAAAACCCTACTGAGCTCATTAACTGTGATGAGGTGCAACCCTTATGCTATTTCTTCAGCATTATGCAAATCTGTGAAACATAAAGACATACATAAAGCCATAAAGACACGCTGAACGATTCACTTGCTCAACAGGATGTTACTACACTTTCAAACATTTTCGGTCATCATAATGCTGGTAAATCCCAGTTTTTCATCAGGGGCAATGTAGATGTGGAAGTGAGGTCAAGAGCACCCACCCCAGAGTTTCTAAAAACGGTGAGTACTTGAAAAGGGGACGTTTAAATGCCATTTCTCAGCACGAATCTGGGAAATTCATTACATCTGGAAGAGAAGACTTGGAAGAAGGCGGCAATGACTTCTTGCTTTGTTGTTAGCATCAAAGAATTGTTGCTTTGCTGCTGGTCTAGAAGACATGGTGCCTTCGTGGTCATGGTCTGCCCTTTCTCAAGTTTTTGAGCATTTACCTTAGAGACCACATGTGTGTCTCACGATGGGCATCAACATTACTTACTCACACTGAATAAAACCATTGCCGCACCTGTGTTCCGTCCTAATGCACAACTCCCACCATACCAAAAACTCTGCCTGTACAAGCAACTCCCCTTGTAAACTCCTCAATAGGAACGTGCAGCAGGCTCCAAAAATCCCTTTGTTAAAAGCAGAATGATCCCAATACAGGTGTAGAAACCACCTATAGAGTCTTTCTCTGCTAGTGACACAAGAGCTCTTCTGTAACACGTACATGAACACACACGTGTGCGGGTATTTTCTGCCCTCCAGGAAGAAAACAAGCAATCCCTGCTCTCCTTTCAGACCCCTAACAACAAACACTCAGAAAAACCAAGCAGAGCAATTCCAGGATGGCAAGGAATGTTCCTTTCTGAGTGCGAAGTTCGCAAGACTTGACGTAAATCACAAAGACAGGAGTTAAGTTATATAAGTAAAGCCAGGCACCACAAAATACTTTACGTTGTCTGCTTGTGTATAATGGAAACGGAGATTCCTCTTCTCTTCAGGAAATAAGATATGAACACAGGAAGACAGGAAATATCCCCTTCTCCCTTAGGGCCTTTGATAGACTTCCTATAATTTCTATACAAGGATGAAATCTGCTTCTAATGAAATATTTGGGGGGAAAAGCAGCACTAGGATTCTTCCTCTTCAGGAAATCCCCCCCAGATCAAAGCTGTATATGTCTTTTTAGGGGCAATATGGGGGCTTGCGTTTGTTTGTTTTTCTCTTTTAATATGTGGAATCAATTTCCAGTGCATTACCCAACTGGTGTTTCTGCTCTCAGGGATCTGGCACTAAATCCCAGGAACCTGCTGATGCCCTACCAAACAAAAGATTTAATGAGCTATTATCATACACAGGATTTGATTTTTGTTATCATTTAATGTCTGGTTTAAAATGCTTCTCAGCCATTCCCATTCCCCCCCTGTTTATTCTCCAAGGTGAAATCTGGCTTCACAATTACATTTGTACTTACTGTAACACAAATGTCTTATTCCAAGATGACTCAAGAGGGAAAAGCACAGTTTAATACCTACTGAATTTTGCCCCTGGTATTGACCTAACATTTTCTGATGATGCTTCCTCTTTCAACCACTTCTGTGGGTTTTGCTATACATATTATTTTCAAATGGGGGGGAGGAGAGGGAATCAAGGGAAATGTTTGTTTGCTTATTTGACTCAAAGTATCCATTTAACACAATCACATTGCATGCACGAGTAAATGACGAAATAAATCAGTTTCTATTCTGAAAAAAATCCACATTTATTTCCTTTTTATTAAAAAATATATCTATTAGGAATGCTGAGGCAGTGGGAAGGGCTATACCACTACTAGGGACAGGATTTATCTATTGCTAGAACAAGCAAAACTAAGAGCAATTTAGGCTGTCCTAATCCACTTGATTTATATCTCATAAAGGGTCTAATGAACAGAAACAGAAGCAGGTCCCCCATTCTCAGTAAGTCTTGGACATGTAGTCAATTGAAAACAGCACACATGGGCATCTGGGGGATGACAGTCTCATGAATTACAGGATTAAACAGACTCAAAAACCCCGTTTTATTGGAGTCGGGCTTAGGGATGCCAGCTACTACTGAGAGTGCTGGTGTCGGAGAAGTAGCTACCACATGTACTAAAACACTAATAAAATCCAGTTTTAATCTCTGACACCCTTACTACTCCATGAGGGCTGAAATGAAAGCATACGTAAGAGCGCTTCAGCTTGGGTTTGTAGCTGTAGGGACAGAGAACAACTGCTGCAGGATGGCTTGGGGAGTCTGTCACTCCTGTTCTGCGATGGAGTAGCACCTAAGGAAGGGAGCGACATGTAGCTGTGAAGCGGAGCTAAATTAGGGAAGAAGCAGAGAATGAGGAGGACGGTGATGAAGTTTAGTAGCACCACATGCCCAACCTGCCGGCATCGCATCCTCTCTGTGGCTCACATGAAAGTGGGGAGAATACTGCTGGGCTTGAAAACAAATAGATGGAAACTCCAAGTTGCTGGAATTAGGTGAGGTCTAAATCCCTCTTTTTGTTCAGACGTGGGTTTTTGTGTCTTGCTCTTATCTCCCATCAGGTTCAGTCTTCTCAGTGGGTCCCAAGTCACTCGTGTGCACATGGGGAGTTACGGTTTCCTGCTCTTGTGCTCACTTCCTATCTGTGAGTGAATTCATCGTGTCTGGTTTACATTCACAGCCGTGTCCTGCGGTGGGAGATGGATTAAGCAGCTTTTATGGTTCCCCTCTGGGTCACAGGACATAGGCTGTGATGGGCAGGCTGAGCTTTTTTTTCTTAGACAGAGGCTTAACACCCAGAGGAAAGTACTCTTGCAGGCTATCAGTCTCTAGCTTAATCCCTGTCTTGGCACCAAGGAGTATTATATCATACTCGGGCTGGGTAAGTATGATGCAATTTTCCATACTCGTATTTCATCTTAGCATCATATTAAAACCCTGTCATTCTCTGATTGCTTTTCCTAAGGGAACTCGAGTTGTTAATGCATCATGCTGACTCCAGCCTGAAAAAGGGGTTTTTAATGAAATTCATGTTTGACTTAGGAGGAGGAAAAATATCCTTTAGAGCATCGTTGAAAGAAGAGTGGAAAATGCAAGAGTCTAATTAAAAAAAAAAAAAAAAAGAAAAAAGAAAAAAGGAACTGTTCATTTAAAAAGTTCATTTCAAAACACTATAAACTTCCTGAAAAGGCTTATTTTTATGTTTTACTTCTATAAATGTACCTGCAAACTATATACTGAAAACCCCAGCGAACAAGCCCCTAAGCCTTGCACCACCACAGTGGCTGGCTCCTGCTTCCCAGCTGCCTGCTGCACCCTGACAGAAACCTTCCTCTCTCACCCTGGAGCAGGGAGGCAGGTGGTGTCCAGCCAATGGATTCTATCCAAGAGATGCGAGTGTCAGAGATGCTTTCCAGAACTTACGGGTGGATTTTACAAGGAAAAATAGACTGGGATGTCATTACAACACAATAGGGAACCATCCTCTGATACCGAAACAAGAAGACACTGAGGATTTTTCTCACTAAATCAGTTACAAAGTTCTCAGATTTTCAGATTTTAGTTTCCAACTTTACGTATCAAACATGTTTTTTTTTCTTTAGTCTTCTTGTGCTCTCCCTTCTCTTGTACCACTTTCCCAGTACCAATTTCTAACACCTTCACAATTACCTTCCTTGGATAGAAGTCCACTTCCACCCTGCCAGCCTGTATTACCCAAAGGTTTTTTTAGGGGCTCTCCCAAACTATACCAGCACTCTTCACAAACATCCCAGCCACGATGGGAGAAGTCAAATCAATGGGGTTGTCCACTGAGACAATCCTCCTGCATCCATGTATCATCAGGCTGACAAGAAAGTCCATCAGAGCTACCAGCCTGCCTGCTGGTAATCCTTTATTAATTCTTTTTAAAAATATCATTAAAAACATTTTTAATGTTGCATTCTTCATCATAAATTAATGTGCTCATCGTTACACCACTCCCTATCGCACACGTGTACCCACTGAAATGGCTCCTGCTGTTCCTGTGCTAACATGACTCCTGAGGAGTTAACATGGGAAGTGTCAGTATGCTCCGGCAACCTGCCCCCTCCTTACTCATCTTCCTGCTGTTAGATGGGTGGCAGTGGGGAAACAGTGGAGAATCTGAAATGAGAACATCTTCTGTGGCTGTGGAGGATCCACCTATTGTTTCTCAGGTGGTGGCAGGCAGGACTTGGAAGAGGACAGATGGAAGACCCATCATCCCCATCACAGATTAGAGACTGACCACTAGTTATAGAATCATAGAATCCCAGACTGGTTTGGGTCGGAAGGGACCTTAAGAACACCCAGTTGAACCCCCTGCCATAGGCAGGGACACCTTCCACTAGACCAGGCTCCTCCAAGCCCCTGTGTCCAACCTGGCCTTGAACACTGCCAGGGATGGGGCAGCCACAGCTTCTCTGGACACCCTGTGCCAGCGCCTCAGCACCCTCACAGGGAAGAGCTTCTGCCTAAGATCTAACCTGAACTTCCCCTGTTTCAGTGTGAACCCATCTCCCCTTGTCCTATCGCTCCAGTCCCTGATGAAGAGTCTGTCTCCAGCACCTTTGTAGCCCCCTTCAGACACTGGAAGCTGCTCTGCGGTCTCCACGCAGCTTCTCTTCTCCAGGCTCAACAGCCCCAATGTTCTCAGCCTGTCTTCATATCTTTAGAGATGTTTTGCAAGTCCCTGTCTATAATATTGTCATATTGTAGCTGCATATCTGTAATATGCTGTGGTTGTGCTTTTCTAAGAGCACCCACGTTACAGTCAAAGCCAAACTAACCCAATGAACATCTTAGGGATTTTCTCAAAGTTCTGTGGAGTCATGCGGTTACAGCATCATCTTCCTAAAAAGATTTCAGTCAAAGCCTTCAGCCTTCTGCTTTGGCCAGCATGGCCAGGAAATGTCATCTGTAACAAATCAAACGAGAAAAGAAAGGAAAAACCCCACTGTCTCCTCCTGACACGAAATTCCCCCAGAAAACGAGTCTGTGGTTCTGTGGTTCTTCTTTCTTCCCACAGACGAGAGGATGAGAGAAGAGCTTCATGGAGGACCTCTACTAAAAGGTGCTCACACAGAGCAACCAGGAGGCCACCATAAAGAGCTGCAGAAGAACAGTCACAAGGCAGCCAGATTTGAAGGATCCACTGATGGTTTCAAACACTTAATTCAAACTAAAAAGGATTTTCCTCCCCATCTGTTCATCTGAAGTCTGTTCCATGGAGAACACGAACAGAGATCCCATTCAGTCTGTGTTTTCAGACTGAAACTGGTACATAAAGAAATTAGTAGGTTACGTGCTGGCACAAGAAGTAAATGTGTGACCTGACCTGAGGAGGAACTTGTAGGCTACATTTAGGGAAAGTTGCTCACCACTTTACGGCCACAACATACCAGCATTCCCACCATGAAGTCCAACGCAGCGCCAAAAATAGCACTTGAGCTTTTATAAGCCAAATCCTGCCTTTCTGTTGACCCTTTCCAAGCAGAAGACACTGCTGCAGAAACACTTGTTTCACCAGTGCATCCTCATCTTTGCCTCAGGCTTCCTGGGTTTTGGCAAGCTTCCTCAGAGAGGCAAAGTCTGTGCAACAGACCCTGTGCAGCCATGGAGCTGCTACACCTCCACCTCTGACAAGCATTGATGAACTGCTTTAGGCCAACAAGAAATCAATCTAAATGTATTCAGATTGGAATTACATAGAAAAAAATCTCATATAATGAACTGTACCCAAATTCCTGTGTGGGTACAGCTGACTTGCTAACTCAGGAATGGTTTCCAATCTCACAAAGCTTTTCACATCAATTTAGCCTCAATTTAAGTAACAAAAGGGACTCCATGAAATTAAAGCATCTTGTCAGTAATCAGTCGTAATGAAAAGAAGCCATTAAAGAGTCAAGAATGGATCTGATGACAGGAAGGGCAGCTGGAGCAGGGAGGTTGGCTACAGGCAGAGCAGTCCATGGAAAGTCAGCGTCTCCCTTCTTAAAGTCCTTATTTTGGAGTTTGCTCAGAAACCCTGAAATCTAAACGTCTCCCTTTTTTCCCCTGATATTTGTGCCAAATAAACAGCATGAACTCAGCTAACACATAGGAATTTCCATGGTGGCACAGAGCAAAAGAGTGATCGTAACAGCTTTTGGACACGAGACCCAACACTGATGAACTCGATCTTCCTAATAAAGGAAGGATGCTGCATCCCATGAGGAAATATATGCAGCACACCAGTCCAAAACCCCACGAGGTCTCACCTAATTCGTATTCTGTCACTAAGCACAGCTGGTGCTTGCATTTTGAAGGGGAAAATGAGAACCTTCATCCCACAAAAAAGCTGCTTTTGAGGTTGTACATGGAAAGGCTGCCCTCCTGTCCCGACGAAGAGACACTCACTTGGCTCTTCAAAGCTTTGTGGGGTGTCAGTGTTATTTTAGGAAGATTTCTCTGTTAATTCTGAATACAGTCATCAATGTCCCAGGTCTTCAAAGGAACCCTGCTAAGCTCCTGATGCTAATAACCTGTGGTGACAATGAGTCTCCTCGCTAATGGGGTTTGGCATAAGTAGGTGCTTCCAGCAGTTCTCCTACTTTCTGTTCCATTGAGTGCCCCTGTCCTCATACTTGAAGACTGAGAATTTTCATTCCACCTTCTTCATGCTATTAATTACTTTGTCTCCTTCCCACTTTTTCTTCTCTAACGTTTGAGGCTGTTAACTGCTCATGATTAATCTGATCTTTTCCTTTGTTGGCTTTTTTTAATGTCTTAGGTAATGTTATGCCATTTGGCCCCGGGACTCCATTCCTTTTCTCTTTATGATGCTCTGAAAAAGGCATCAGAGAGTCCCACTACTAATACATGAGCTAATGAAACATCGCTCAGCTCTCTGCTGTAATGAAATACCTTTTTCCCCTCATTAAAGTCTGCTCCTCAAGGCTTCTCTATCTTATGCCTCTGCCAGTTAACTGTTATCATGCTGAAAACGCAGTGTTCTCCCCCAAGCTTTAGCGTGAAACACAGTGCAGTTTACCATCCAAAATAACTATCTTGTGATGGTTATTAATGAACATGCCAAGTGTCTTGTATTCATCAGCAAGAAACCGATCCCAGGTAAAGAAGATCAGTCCTGGTCCAGCTCTGGGGCAACACCACCAGAAGGGGAAGCTGCTGGAGTGAGTCCACAGGAGGTCATGGAGATGCTGTGAGAGCTGGAGCAGCTCTGCCCTGGAGCCAGGCTGAGAGAGCTGGGCTGGGGCAGCCTGGACAAGAGAAGGCTCCTGAAGGGGAGACCTGAGAGCAGCTCCAGTGCCTGAAGGGGCTGCAGGAAAGCTGGAGAGGGGCTTGGGACAAGGGATGTAGGGACAGGCCAAGGGGAATGGCTTGAACCTGCCAGAGGAGAGACTGAGATGAGCTCTTAGGCAGAAGCTCTTCCCTGGGAGGGTGCTGAGGCACTGGCACAGGGTGCCCAGAGAAGCTGTGGCTGCCCCATCCCTGGCAGTGTTCAAGGGCAGGCTGGACACAGGGGCTTGGAGCAAGCTGCTCTAGTGGAAGGGGTCCCTGCCCGTGGCAGGGGTTGGAGCTGGAGGAGCTTTAAGGTCCCTTCAACACAAACCAGTCTGGGATTCTACGTCTGCAGCCTAGATCTTGCTGTCATAGAAGAGTGCCACAGGGGCAGGAAAAAGCACGCTTGTTTTGTGCTCCGCATCTGCTTGCCGGGACCTCCCTGGATGTACAACGCAGGTCCTTTCTGTTCCTCTGCTTTTTTTAGGTAGACATTTTCCACTTTCAATTCTGAATACACAGGCAGTTAAATACAAGACATATTTATGCTGGCACTCATCACATCAAACAACCAGCTCCTAACAGCTTTCCAAAATTAATGGAAGGGAAGAATCAGCTCACTCGTTGCCCAAGAAGTTATCTCACATCTTTTATTCCCCTTCTGTTGGACAATTTCACATCAGACTTCTTCTGAAAGTGTGAATTAATTCATTAACTAAACCTGAGGGATGAAACATCCTTGGTCACAAATGGCTGAGAATGATAAAGATCAGGTAAACCCAAGTCTTTTTGCAAAGTCATTCACTTCAGAAACACCAACAGAACTAACTGAATTGAAAGCACCATGGAAAAATCTGGTTTCTGGAGGGATGTAAAAGAGGATTCGATGAAAGATGTATTCCCTTTGATAAGCAGGTTTTCCTCAGTTGAGGAACAGAACAAATGCAGAGACTGGTGAGAACCAGAGAAGCAGGTGACAGACATCAGCCTGATAAGCAGAACAAAGGGGTGGGAACAAGGTGGGGATGGCTGAGGAGCTCAGACATGGGGCTTGTCTCCAGCACAGTGAAATCGGGGACTGGAAAGGGGGGGTTAAGATGCTGAATGGATTTGAGACAAGTATCTATGTGTATTCGTTAAGGCATAAACTAATGGAGCCTTGCTGTAAAAGGAGATGGAAAAATCTCCAATTCTTGGAATTATTTAGATAGAAGGAAGACAGCCATGGCCCAGAAGGGCAGTTCCTTGCACAGATTAAGTTTAAGCTGATGCTTAGATCACAAGCAGGATGAAGAGAAAGATTTTTACCAGTCCCCACGTTCTCCACAAAGCTTTGATTCAAGTGCTCTGCTCCTGCATGTTTCCTACCACACACCAGGCAAGCTGCTTAGCATTTACTGTGCCTGGGTTTTTTCCTTTTAAATACCTCAGTTGTGGCTTATGCAACTTCCTCCTCCTCAGGAGGACTGCACACAATGATATAAGACAAAAACGCTCAGAGGCTGGAGCTGAGGGGCTCTTGGGGAACGACAACAGCAACCCTCAGAGCGCATTATTCTTCTGCTACTGTTAAAATCCCTTTCTCCCCTATTTCCCTGCTATATTTTACCTTATCAAGAAGAATAGCGTAGCTGCAGAGATGCCCGATGTTCAAGACAGAGCTGAATCCAAATACTCTAAACCCACAGGCACCCCAATGGCTCTCCTGCTCCCACTGTCAAACCCTCTCTTTTCAAAGGGTCCTTCCACTGTATTTTTATTTGCTAGATGAAGCGGACTTGGCCAGCTCCCCCTCACCAAATGCTGCCCCTCGTCCTGCACGCATACACTGTGATTTCTCTCAAAATCCATTAACTGCTGCTAGCTCCATTAATCCACCATCTCACGCCTGAGAAAGACATTGGCAGCTGGTTTGGACAACAAAGCAAGACCTCTGAACACAACTGCAGCCTTTCATGTCCATACAGTGTTTTTTCTAAGTCTATCTACAGCTTCTAAACCTTAGCACAAGACCAAAGGATGCAGTTGTTTCAAACACTGCATTAAAATACCATCCAGCTACTATAAAAGGAAAAATGAATGGTTCCAGGAGGCAGCTCAGTCAGACAAGCCAGCATGGCTCCCAAGATAAGAGGCAGCTGCCAGAGGTAAATATAAGCGTTATTTATGGATGTGGTGTCCTTGCTTGGCAAGCTCTGGGATGCAGAGGGGCAGTGCTCTCCACAGAGCTGCAGATGCACAGGGGCTGCAATGAAACCCACCTTTGCCACCAGCACCACAGCAATGGGAGGTTGCAGCTACAAAGCAGTGCTGATTTTTTCCTTCAAAGCCAGGTCTCGCTTTGACTGCCTCCCCTTAGTTTATTATAGCACGGTTTGGGTGGAAGGGACCTTAAAGCTCACCCAGTTCCAACCCCCTGTCATGGGCAGGGACATGGTCTAGTGTGAGGTGTTTCAAATGAGGAGCTGCCAAGTGCTCAAACCACTGGTACTAAAAGCCTCAAACCCCAGGACAGTGCTTCTACTCAGCACACAATGACAGTGCAGCAAGCAAGCCTGCTGACCCAGAGGAATGTGGCATCACTGCAAATCCCACAGTAGCATCCTCTCCCTATGCTTATGGGGCTATAGCTTGGGAAAATGGAAGAGGAAAGGCTTGACTTGGTATAATAAAGTTCAATCTCAGCTCTGATGCCTCCAAACCTCTGAAGGAAATGACTGTTCTATGATTCCTGCATCTCCTCTGTCCATTCAGGACTATTAAAGGAGGGTGACAGTTGTCACAGCAGGACTGAGGTTACAGATCTCACAGGAGCCAGGCTGTGGTCACAGAATGATCACACTAGCATTAGCCATTCCATGGAAAGCATTTCTCCATCAAGTTGGCATCCACATATATTCCACATCTTTTGAAAGGGATCATCAAATGCCAGGGCCTGTGTAGAGCACAGGTGAAACACCACCTAAACCCCTACAGGCAAGTCCAACCACCCACACTGAATGTGATGTGATCTCTTTAGTATGGAGTACATGTGTGTAGGAACCTCACCAAAGCTCAAGGACCCATCCCAAACATAAGAACCCATGTTTATTTCAGAATGTTCATTTCAGATTAAAACTCCATCTCTTTGCTAATAACCCAAAATCCAGAAAGAAGACAACCAAGAAATCCAGGTCTGCAAATGCCTCATCTACACAGGCAATGGCTCCATCAGGAGACACCGTATCCTCAGCAACAAACTCTCCCCCTGTGCTCAGCAATCATCAGCAGGGATGGTGGTGGCAGAAGCTCAACGCTACTTACACCCACAGAGCCCATAATCTATTATTTCCACCCACAGTTTATACAACAGGTTTCAGAACCAAATAAAATTTCTTAGAATTCCTTCTTTGGCTGAGTTTTTGCTCCTCCTTTAATGACTGCCTTTATAGAAGTGTTCAAAGCCCTGGAAGGCACTTGGTAGATCGAAGCTGCTCTTATTGATGGTGCAAAAAAGCAAACATGTGCCAAAATGACATTTTTACAACCCTGTTTTGAGGGCCACTGCAGCAGAGTCTTTTCCAGACAAATTCCTCACAGTGTATTGACAAGCTATGCAAAAACCACCAAGTATTTTAGCACCTGGAAAACAAAGTAGCTGCTACATACATCATTGCTCTATCAGGAAAGGCAGCTTAGAGGAGTCCTGCTGTCTGAAAATCCTCCAGACCTCAACCATCCCACCCATTGGAGCCAACCCTAATGCTCTTTTGTACAACACACAAGAATAACAAGCCCCTTGGCTCTCAGCAGCGCCAACGGTCCAGTTAGCCATGGGTGGGAGGATCAGACATCAGTGTTCTTTGTAAAGTCCCAAAGTGTCACATGGATCCTACTCTTCTTTCCCGATTTAAATGATCTGAATCTAAGTCACTTTTCCTACTCCCTGAGCCAGAGGAAGGCCAGGAGAAGGCCGCTAGTTTGAGCATCTCAAATTCCACTCTAGTATGTCAAGCATGAGCAAGCCAGGAGTGAACCTTCTACCAGAGAGAGGTGACTGTCAGATAAAACTTGGTGGTCGGGATACAGATGTTGGAAAGATTGAGTAAAAAGCATGGGTGGTGCCTATCTTTCCTTACTTTACAGGTGACTTTACACTTCACGGCTTCTTACAGAATGATTTCATCATGGAGATTACATCAACCTTTCCCACCCGAGCCTTGCGCTCTTTTGTCTTACCCCACACCCCAATCTTTCATTTCTAGATATTGGTGACAAACCTCTGGAAGTGAATACATGAGATTCATGAGCAGAGACATCACCAAAGACATTTTGGAAAGCACTTGAGAAATTCACGCTCACCTGGTTTAGGTAGCAAAAAGGGCTCTTTGATGTCAACAGAAGGAGCAGCTATGTAAGACTATTTCAAGCTGTTTCAATACAAAATCTGCTGGCCCAGATTAAAATATTGGAAGAAGCAGTTTAATGCAACCTGCCAAGCTTTGCAGCGAGGTGGTTGAAGGCACACTGCTGCCCACTGGTTCACCATGGGAAGTAACCTTCAGCAGAAGGGTGGTTCTGGTTACATCTGATACGTGATATAGTCTCAGCTTTTCTGGAGCTTCTGAAGTCTGTGCCTAAGGTGCAGGAAAAAAGTACAAATACTGCATCCATCATGAAGATACAGTAAGAGCATTTGTGTGCCCTTCGCTAGGGGAGATTCAAGCCTTGCACAAAGGCAATGTGTAACTGTTACAGATGAAAGCTCAGCAGCAGTTACTGAGGCTAAACACCGTCTCCAAAGGGGAGAACAGATTTTATTTTTCCCTCTGGTAAAAAGGAATCGAAATATCTACAGCTGACCCCTATGACAACACATCATGTGCTTACTTACTTGTGACACAATAGACTGTTCTCAGAGATGTTGCTCAAGATGTTGTGAGTTCTCATACAACCATATGGCAAGAAGGGGGAACCGAGGGACAGAGCATGGTGTGATGCCACACACGCTGAAGGGGGAAGGGATGCTACAAGAGCACTCAGTGCAGAAACAGCCAAAACAAGTATTGCAGCAGAACATAACTTATATAATCTGGAGACTATAATAAGAATCATAGAATCCCAGACTGGTTTGGGTTGGAAGGGACCTTAAAGCTCCTCCAGTTTCAACCCCTGCCACGGGCAGGGACCCCTTCCACTAGAGCAGCTTGCTCCAAGCCCCTGTGTCCAACCTGGCCTTGAACACTGCCAGCGATGGGGCAGCCACAGCTTCTCTGAGCACCCTGTGCCAGCGCCTCAGCACCCTCACTGGGAAGAACTTCTCTAACTTGACCTTCCCCTGTTTCAGTTTGAACCCAGAGGTGTTTCTGTTTATCAGGCACAGAATATAATTCAAAATTCCTGGAAACCACATATTTAAGAAAAAAAACAAACCAAAAAAAAACCAAATCCCACGTGTTTGCTGACACTGCAATCCCGAGAAACACCATAACAGAGAAGTGAAACATTCTATGCAGTGCCAGCCCCACGGTTAGCAGTGGCACAGACTATGCTAAGTTTGAGAGCTGCTGATGGAGTTGTGGGTACTTCAAAG
Organism: Pezoporus occidentalis; assembly: GCF_034315485.1. Taxonomy (NCBI): domain Eukaryota; kingdom Metazoa; phylum Chordata; class Aves; order Psittaciformes; family Psittacidae; genus Pezoporus; species Pezoporus occidentalis. Next base: position 370,046 of record NW_026913415.1, read on the forward strand.
CCTCACGTGAGGACCCAGGTTGTGAGGGTGCTGAAGGAAAGGTAATGGGAATCTCCTACAGAGGATCTCCAGCTCCTTCCTCACAAGATCCATGACCAATGCTGGCCCTTAGGACCAATCCCCAAATTTCCTGGATGTCTTTGGTCACCCCTCTGCTGTGGGATGAAGCGGAGCCATGATTTAAGGAACTATGAACAATGCTCCTTGTGTCATGTATGCTCAGCAGCACATGAGCTGCTCTGAAGAACCCTTACAACAGTGTAAATCATTCAAACAGCTAAAGACCAGCACAGAGCCATGTGCAATCCTGCTTGCCAGGAACGGCGTAGAAGGTAAAGTCAATGCATTTGCAGATTCATACACATAAGCTTCTCCTGCAGTAGTTTTACATAAATAAAGAAAACTGGAAAGAGTGTACATCACAAAGCATTGAAAACCATCCCAAGAGTTGTCCTTTAATAATAAGCATCATGTACAGACCTCTGCTAGTTTGTAGGGTAAGATCAGCTTCTCTCCTACTGTCACTGTCTTTCTGGTAACCAGGGCCTCAAACAGCATCTCTTCTTTCACCTAAAACAAAAACCTTGATGTTAATGATTATTCTGAGAGCATTTTAAAAAGAATCCTATAAAAATTAAAATTAAAATCTCTACATGCAAAGATTTTCATTAATTTAGAACTTCTTAAATCAAATTTTATAAATCATTTAAGCCACTTTGCCAGCCCTTGCACAGTTAATGTTGAAGGCGTAAGAATAAACTAGCCATGGGGAGGAGACAACTCAGCGCATAAACCCAGGAGCAGAAATCAGACACCAGGGCATTCAAGGGAACCTGATTTTCTGCATTCAGTCATACCATTTCTAGCAATTTCCCAGTGGTTTCCTTTGCTCCCAGTGCAGCTCCTCCCTCCCACACTGTTGGCAAAGTTGGTCAACTTCCTAGGGCTGGCAAGACAACAATATACAAATCACTCTACAAATAAGGAAAATGGTGCCATCAGTTTGAGATTTGGATGTTTCAATATATCCAAGCCTTTCTGTGGAGGGGTTTTCGGTGGTTTTCAGGGTGGGGAGGAGTTAGGAGGAGGAAGAAACCTTTAGTAAAGCACTTGGTATTTACTCTGCTATTTGCACCCGATACCTACTCCCTTAAGACACCGGTTCCCAGCAAGGTGACAACGACAATCTCTAATCAGCCGTAACAGAAACCAGTTTACAGAAAAGAAACCAGTCATGTAGACACAGACACTTCCACAAACAGGTCAATGGTGCTGACAAATTAAGCAGCACCCACCAAAAATCGTTGGGAGAAAGCCCCTTTTCCACCCAGTTCAAAGCCCCCCTTATTCTGCTATCCCATGGAGAAGTGTGCCCTCTCTACCAGCATAAACGGTGATACACTTCTACGTGTTAGACCTGAATACTCTGAGGTGTTGACTGCTCTTTGCTAAGTTTCAATGTTAAAAAAGGCATTAGTTTGGGTGAAATCATTTGAGCCCAGAGTTGGTAGCTCTGGATTGATGTGGTGATGCTGCTGCTTGAGGAGCTGCACTGAAGTTGATAGAAGCTGCTTATTGTAACTGCAGGATTCAGTGCAGAGACCAGATCTGCTCTGATGAAGACTAGAAGCACCAAATCCACATTTCTGAAGCCATCTAAAGCTGTATTTTTATCCCACTTATGACTTGACACAGGTAATGGGAAACTTAGTGGTTTATGTACTTTGACTGGTTTAATCCAGTAGTTAGCACAAAGAGCAATTCAAACGAGCCAGTGGAACTTAAGGAACCCCACAAAGCATTGCAGTAACGATGCTGTTCTGTACAAAACTTACTTTCTACCAGGGACTCTCCCTGACAAACTCCAGTGCATTTTTATATAACAGACTTTTCTTGCAACACCCACTAACAAGAACTTGTTGCTGTGGTGAGGAAAGCAGAAAACATGAAGTCACCTGCTGGCAAGGTCTGTGTCACTGGAAACAGAACATCAACACCTTGTGGGTCATTTCACTCATCCTCAGAGCCCCCAGTTCCTATGATCTGATTTTACCTTTCAAAATCAAGTGAAAAGAAATAATCTGGTTCATTTGACAGGAGGTTGTAGTCAGGTGGGGTGGGTCTGTTCTCCCAAGGAACAAGGGATGGGACAAGAGGAAACGGCCTCAAGCTGCACCAGGGCAGGTTTAGATGGAGCTGAGGAACAATTCCTGCCCCAGAGGGTGCTCAGGCATTGGAACAGGCTGCCCAGGGCAGGGCTGCAGTCACCGTCCCCGCAAGTGTTCACACAGCGTGGAGATGAGGCCTCAGTGCCATGGGTTAGGGGTGGCCTGGGCACTGCTGGGAATGGTTGGACTGGATGAGCTTAAAGGGCTTTTCCAACCTGGTTGATTCTGTGATTCTAAGATCCGGAAATCCACAGTGAGTTTTCACATTCGGTTTCTATTCCTCTCTATTCAGCAGAATGGTGCTTTTTCATTTCGGCTCTGCAGACAGCATGTGGACACTTCGCAGCACCGTTGGCTGCTCTCCCTCAGCTGACAGCTTGGAACACAAGTGAATTTTACACCACTGCTTCCCACTTCAGCACGCTGGTGGTTTATTTATCAAAGGCAACAGGCAGAGGGCATCAGATGGTTACTAATCAAAACAGGCCAATGTAATGTTCCTAAACAACCTAAATGCTTCCAAGTCCCAAATTTGTCAGCAAACACAGGGATTCTAAATGGTTTAAACAAGTACTTGCTCTGTCCCTTACCAACCCCATCTAACGTTCACTCTGGTTTCCTTCTCTCTGCTCTCTTGATGGATGCTGATGTTTTCTTCATGGAGACCTGCAGATGCACATCCTCCATCTCCAGACCTGCTGTGAGCTGAGCTGGAGGGATCGAATCATCTTCGCTTAAAACCCCATCCTTGGCACTGATGGGAATGTAATCCCTGCATCTCCCTGGCTCTCTGCAATTACCACCCAGTGGAGCTTGATCTCAACTGCTTCGTCGCCTCTGAAAGCCAACACCACGGGTACAGCCAAACTATCTTAATTTTCATTTAAGGTCACAGCTTGAAGGTACCTGACTCCTGTTGGCAACAAGGAGCCACAGGAGCTTTCTAAAGAGAAACTCGGTGCTTGCTGATGACTAAGGACACCTGGTGCATGGAAATACTTGTAGTTTCCCCATCACATACATCCTTTTCTTCCTCCTCCAGTAAGCAAGATACATTAAATAGAAACAAAAAACCTATAGGAAACATATTTCTTTCTTTTTTTTCCCTGGGAGTTACAATTCTAAGTTATATTTCATGGCTTTTTGCTTTCTGGTGCCAAAGGGCAAGTCCTGCTCTCCTTCTTCAAAAAAACTACACAGCCCGTAGGAGTTTATATCTTGATTACAGGGACAAAACGCAGATTTAAGACTTCACTGCCACATGCAAGTGGAACCAATGCTGAGAGGAATGGATGACTAGAGCTCTAAAACCCAGTGAAGGATGACCAGCAACGCTGCCACAGCTATAAACATCAGTGGAGCGCGGCAGGGAGCAGCCAGCCAAGCTCCTGCAAGGACTGGGCTGGAGCCAAGGGAGGCAGAGACTGCTTCTCCAATAATGCTGGGCTATTATGTGAGAGCAGCTGAAGGAAAATGAACCATTTCCAACTTGAGAGCAAGAAAATGTCACTTTTTGACTCTCGCCCATATTTGAGAAGGGGATTAGAGTGGTGAGTGCTTGTTCAAAAGCTGCCTCATATGGAAAATAAATCCAGATTTCTATCAGTTCTTGAAAATGATCTGAACCTTTTCTTCAGGCTTTCTAACAACCAGCAAGTTATCTGGCTCAAGTTCGGGCTTGGAGCACCACATCTGATGAATCATGGAATGGTGTGAATTGGAAAGGAGCTCAAGATCATCCAGTTCCAACCACCTGCCACGGGCAGGGACCCCTTCCACTAGAGCAGCTTGCTCCAAGCCCCTGTGTCCAACCTGGCCTTGAACACTGCCAGGGATGGGGCAGCCACAGCTTCTCTGGGCACCCTGTGCCAGCGCCTCAGCACCCTCACAGTAAAGAACTTCTGCCTTAGACCCAACCTGAACTTTTGCTGTTTAAACTCTGCTCATTGCAGCTGGGGGTAGACTAGATGAACTTTGGAGGTCTCTTTCAACCCAAGGCCTTCCATGATTCTGTGATCCCCAAGCCTTAATTCATAACATGGGTCCAGAAGGCTGGATGCAAGCACTGGCTGCCCCATAATCGTCACCTCCCTTCTGCTCCCCAATTACTTTCCCAGATGTTTGTCACACAAGGAGCACAATGTCTGTAGGAACCCCTGGGAAGCTGAAGACAGTCTTCCATTTGAAAAAGAAGTTGAGCACATTGATCTCCTGTGGAGGTAGACGTTAGCTCTTAAAGCCAACATCATCCATGCAAAAAGAGGTCTGGGAAAACTAATTTAGGATACCTGATAACTCATTTTTACGTTGATTTGCACTGAGACTCCATTGAGCAAAGACAAAACTTGCCTTCCTTACTCGATGTTCCATGCAGGGAAATTATTTTTGGTATCAGTAAATGTAGACAATTAACATGTGCCTGCTCTTCTAACAGAATACAAAATAGTCTTCCTTAAGATCAGCTGACACTAGATCATACCTAATAAATCACTTTTGCTAATAAGCCAAAAAAGGAGCCTTGCCAGCCTTCTCCCTGCAAGCAGAAACGTTGTCCCCGGTTTTACATCACCCTCTGTGAGTCCTGCAGAGGAGCTGGGATCTGTGCAGCGCTTGCACAGGGCTCGATGTCTGCTCAATCCATCAGGCAGCCCTGACATCACGCTGCAGCATTTCAGTAAAGTTTAAACAAAGGCCATGCAGAACCTGCCAAAAGCCTCCCAGAATCCACACGCTCTGTCTGCTCTTGAACAAAAAAGAGAAGAAATGGGATCAGCGTCTCATTGTAAATGAAACCAGGATCTCCGAGTCTGGCCAAAGGCTTCGAATGCAGCTTGCTTTTTCAACAAATGCTGCTCTGAATGCTTTAAGAAACCAAAACCATATTGGGTGCAGTTGCTGGCATCTAAGAAAAATCAAACACATCTCACAGATCAGCATCTCCACCCAGGTTCCTTATCACTCCTCCCGTGTTTTGGCTTCATTTTATAGGGACACAAATCTCTTTATATAGAGGAATGATGGCTGTTCAGTCTTGCTGCATGTTCTAGGCCAGGTTGGATGGGGCTTGGAGCAAGCTGCTCTAGTGAGAGGTGTCCCTGCCCGTGGCAGGGGTTGGAACTGGATGAGCTTCAAGGTACCTTCCAACCCAAACCAGTCTTTGATTCTATGAAGTATCAGATCACAGAAGAGCTGGTTTCTTCCATCTTTTTGCTACGCTCAAGACTGTCCTGCCAAGCATCTAGTGTCTGTATGAACAGAAGTTAAACTATTTGTCAATCAATATTATTTTTATTCCGAGCTGATTTTCCAGTCTCAGTGAGTAATGCCAAGATCTAGAGAGGGGATTAAGAACTTTTTCAAGCCAATCCGTATTTTTAGCAACAATGGCAGGAAAAGCAAAGCTGTGTACTGTTCAGTGACCACAAAAACCAAAAAGTAATAAAATAATTACCCAAATGAGACCAAATACAAAGTGTCAAATGTTTCAAACAACATTTCATTGAGAAGAATTTGCTACACTTTATTTGGGGAGTTGTTAAGTAGTGCAACATATGCTCTTTGTGTTGATGTTTGAATCCTTTAGTCCTCCCTTTCGAATACGCATTATGAGATCTATTCAGGTCTGCAAAGAAATAGAAACCAAGCATTTCAGAAAAGGAAGTGAAGCCTCTTCTGAAAACTAGATAAATCACTTTATTTCTGCTGATTGGGGAGTGGGTCTATTGGAAAGTTTACACTTGGAAGCAGACAATGTCTCCAATTCCATGGATGAATTACCACAGAAATGCAGCTTTAAAGACAAGGAACACCACTTACCCAACCCAGCAATGGATTTCACAAGATCATGCCTGAGATCTGCATTGTCCTGATCCAATTCACAACTATTTTATGCTGTATACAGTAATTTTGCTTGCAAAAGAATTACCACGGTGCACAAAAATCTATTACTTGGCTCAAGTATTTCAGATTCCAGAGCTTTTTCAAAATGATGAAATTAAATATATATATATATAAAATTAATATTATTTGTATATATTATTTGCACACCATGCAAGTGAGCATGGTATCCATACTCTCTGCTGTACTAGACCATGGCACTAAATCACCCTGCATTGGTACAGCTGATGCATTCTTTCACATGTACCGATGCAGAAACCTAAACCCGATTCCTTACAGCACGCAGATGCTGCAGAAGAGTTTGCTTGCAAAGGGCAAAGACCCAAAGCCTGGAACACTTTCAGATCTTTAAGTCACTCTCTTATTCCAAACTACTTTAAAAACCCATTACTTCTTAAATGACTTGGCCATTTTAACAGGGTAAAATCAACAACATTCTCCTCCAAACTCATATTTTCCTTCTGTTTATTTCTGCAATCCCAAAGGCCAAGACACAAAGAGCATCCAGCTGCTTAAACCCATATTTTACAACAACTTTCCCCTCTCCTAAATTCAAAGCATTAATGTTGTGCTACGAAAATCCACAAGAGCTAATTCCCAAGCTCTTTAGGTAGTGAGACAGCATAAGCGTTACTTAAGGGAAGGAAGAGTATCACACATACACAAAATGACAATTTGTCTTCTGATGCTATCATAAATTCAGCAAAACTTCACCTTCCACACCATCCGGCGAGTACAAAGGGATAAAGATAATAGTTGCTCTAACCAAGTACAAGTGCAACATTTCAGTATCCTTTGGAGTTACACGTGGGTTAGAGCACTTCAAGAAAAGAAGACAGCTAGGAGACCTTCTGGCCACCCATATCCACATCAAGAGGTATTAAGCTCAGGTCTTGAACACTTAAGGCAAGCACAGAACAAGTTGGCTCATTCAAATGTAGCAATGGCACAGCTTTATAGCCTGCTGGAGAGCAGAGCAACTCTGCTAAGAACTTACTTCATGCTTTTGCATGGATTTGCGGAGTTGGATTCGGCCCTGGCCCATACGGGCTGAGACCTACAAACCCTCCCCACATGATACTGACACAGCAGTGACTCAGAGGACAAAGTGCTTTTGGTAAAGGGTCTTAGCAGCAGATAGCATCAATAGATTCACAGAGAACTAGATAAATGCGTGGATAACAGGTCCATAAATAGGTACTAGAGGGATGAGATGCACCCTCCAGCATCTCTAATACAACCTTTGTGGATGCTGGCAGGGCAACAACAGGGCAAAACACAGCAAGCGAACTCAGCATCTCCTACAGTCACCACCTGAACCAGAAGAGTGGGCTCACACTCAAGTTTCTTATACAGATATTGGAACAGATTTTGGAAGCCCCAGGGAATTTATATGAGGGAGCTGGAGTCGAAGAAGTGGCTGCACTGAGTGGCAGGTTAGCTTTCTCCCTAGAACTGCTTCTCAATCTTTCACATTTTAATCACAGAAACAGTATTTTCAGTCCATTAGACGTGAAGCTGAAGAGAGGGGAGTAAACCCAACATTAAAAACCTCATTAGAAGTGGCTCTTTAGGCATGAAGGTTAAGGGAGAGGCTCACCTCCAGCAGGTCCGACACAACAGGCAGTATTTCAGGGTTACAGATATCGATGGAGTCGTCCCTGTAAGTCTTCTTTTTGTAACGGATGTTTCCCAGGTGAAGTATCGCCGACAAGAGAGAAAAGATCCTAAAGAAAATAGGGAGAATTCATTTTAGCTCACTTGTTCTTTCAGAAAGCTAAGGAAAAAACCAAACCATAACCCCCAAAATCCCGTGCCAGCTTCAGACTTGAATGGTTCCTCAGATTTTCAATTCAAAGCAGTTTTTGCCCCAAATCCCCAAATTTTTCCTCAAAAGTGATGCTCAAATGAAGCATCCAGTTTGCCTCATGTAAAATATGTTTTCACTTAGTTAAGCACCTTGCATTGCCATGGCTTTCCTGAAAATTATCTAACACATCATAGAATCCCAGACTGGTTTGGGTTGGAAAGAACCTTAAGAACATGCAGTTCCAGCCCCTGCCACAGGCAGGGACCCCTTCCACTAGGGCAGCTTGCTCCAAGCCCCTGTGTCCAACCTGGCCTTGAACACTGCCAGCGATGGGGCAGCCACAGCTTCTCTGGGCACCCTGTGCCAGCGCCTCAGCACCCTCCCAGGGAAGAGCTTCTGCCTTAAGATCTAACCTGAACTTCCTCTGTTTTGGTTTGAACCCATCACCCTTTGTCCTACCCCTACAGTCCCTGATGAAGAGTCCCTCTCTAGCATCCTTGTAGCTCCCTTCAGACACTGGAAGGCTATAAAATAGCACCCCATATTATAAGGAAATAAAATAAATCTTCCAATGATCTAGGATACCCAGATTAAATATCTACCATGTAATTGCCTGAATTAAGGGGGAGATTGGACTCAGACACCCAGCTCCTTAGTCCCTGGCACACGTATTTAATATCTTCTCAGATCTAGTCCCAGGGAGGAAGCCTATGCAAAAGAAACATTTGTGCTTTTTAGTGCTTATAACATATAAGCATACTGAGACAGAGGAAAGCTGTTACACGTCAAGTAAATCTATCCAGCTAATTTTTCTTATTTTATTTTTTCCTTGGGGGGCAGGGTGGAAATTTGGTCATTTTAAAGTTAGATCCTTACTCCTCAAAAGAAAAATAGTTCTTTGAGGTGATCAAGTCATGGCTGACTTCAGCCATAAACCCTGTTTGTCCCTGGTTCTGCATTCTCTGGGGAGCTAAAAATGAATGAAAACAAATCTGATTCCTAGCCATGCCACCAGCTTGTCTGGACAAGACACCTTCACCTCTCCAAGCCAGTCCTTGCTTATCTTTAAAAAGCAATACTGATTTTTTATCATGAATTACAAGGATACTATTACAAATATTTCACTTCTGTAACTGCTTCTATGAAGGTGAACCCCAATTTTTTGCTATAAGCAATCGTTTATAAAGTATGGTAATACTTAAAATGTCCTTCCTTTCTTTACTCAGCCGAAGGTTGTTATTTATTCGTGTTAGTCATACAACACCAAGCGGATCAAATCTGTTCATATAGCAAAGAATCCTCTGTATTTTCTGACAAGCAAACTCCACTCAGAGAAATACAAGAACTTGTGTGCCAAGAAAAGTTATTGCACAGTAAATCAAAAGTGTGAATTTACTGTGACATCCAACTCTGCTCAGTCCTGACAATTACTGATTGCTTCACTCTGCCAGTTAAACTCCATTATTGCTCCCTGAGCAGGCTTTAGAAAACCCCTGTCGTTCAAACCTGACTCTGGAAAGATAAGGAGGCATGCTGACATGGAACAGATTGATGTTAGAAGTGGGTGTATCCATGTGAGTGGAATGGATAGAGAAAAAGCAGTCTTAATTTCATAATTGATTTGTTCCAAGGATGAGCTTATGGAAAAGATTCATACAAAGACAAGCTGAGAACATTTGGGCTGCTCAGCCTGGAGAAGAGAAGCTGCATGGAGACCTCAGAGCAGCTTCCAGGGTCTGAAGGGGGCTACAGGGATGCTGGAGAGAGATTCTTCATCAGGGACTGCAGTGATAGGACTGCAGGGGTGATGGGTTCAAACTGGACCAGGGGAGACTGAGATGAGCTCTTAGGCAGAAGCTCTTCCCTGTGAGGGTGCTGAGGCGCTGGCACAGGGTGCCCAGAGAAGCTGTGGCTGCCCCATCCCGGGCAGTGTTCAAGGCCAGGTTGGACACAGGGGCTTGGAGCAAGCTGCTCGAGTGGAAGGGGTCCCTGCCTGTGGCAGGGGTTGGAACTGGATGAGCTTTAAGGTCCCTTCAACCCAAACCAGTCTGTGAGTCTATGATTTTCATCTGGGTGAAAATCTCCTGGTGGAGCAGAAGGCAGAACAGCCTCTCACAGTTAACTGCTTCTAACTGCTGGCTCAGGTACATGTTGAAAAGCAAGAAAAATGGTGCTTAAAGCCTAGGAGGTAAACCACCCAGTCCAGAAGAAAACTAAAAAAAGTAATAATTATATATTAGACCCTTAAACGTCATTTACCCAAGGTGATGAACAGGGTTTCAAGTGCCATTAATACAAAGCAGCAATTCTCTCTTCCCACATAAACCTCCAGGATTTCAGTCAAAAAGGAACCATGTTCATTAAATTCTTGTTTGAACATTTTAACTTAAAGAAGCACAAGATTTCTCACTGTGTTCCAGCTACCGATGTGATTTTCAGCAATACTTGGGATGTCAAAATCATACTCACTTTGAGGTTAATTCTTCTGCTAAATTCATTCAAACCTACTCAAGACTTTCAAGCCAACAATCAACATGAGAGGAATTAATTTATGGTTTTGGTTGAAGACAACCCTCATATGAAGCACATAATTCCTTGCAGTCAGTGGAAGGTGCTATTGCAACCTAACCAGTTTTTCAACCAGCACTTCCAGGGAGTTAGTGAATGAAGGCCAGTTGGAAATAGTCTACAGAATCAGGAATGATATGCGAAGGATTAATTGTGACTAATAATCAGGATTTCTGATTAAACCAGGATCTGGAATCATGACATGCAGAGTAAGGCATGACAATTCATGCTGTCAACTTCTTGCCAATGCTCCATTTGCATAAAGACAACTGTCAACTACGGTAACAACAGGCAGTTTGCTGTATGAATGGTCAAGTGGTTCAAATGGTTGGGTTGGAAGAGACCTTAAAGCTCAGCGAGTTCCAACCCCTGCCACAGGCAGGGACACCTTCCACTAGAGCAGCTTGCTCCAAGCCCCTGTGTCCAACCTGGCCTTGAACACTGCCAGGGATGGGGCAGCCGCAGCTTCTCTGGGCACCCTGTGCCAGCACCTCACCAATTACTCCTTCTCACCAGTTTGGTATGTTACATAGAGCGCCACAGTTATGTTAGCTCAAGTCAAGTGAATTATCTCACTGATTACTGAGGGTGGTGAGGCCCTGGCATAGGTTGCCCAGAGAAGCGGTGAGCGCCCCATCCTTGTCAGTGTTCAAGGCCAGGCTGGACAGAGCCTTGGTCTAGTGTGAGGTGTCCCTGCCTATGACAGGGGGGTTGGAACTTTCCAACCTAAACCATTCTGTGATTCTATGATTAATATAATATTCAAGCTATCAATATGGAAACTAAACTCACTGTCTGCGAGTCTTGGGAAGAAACCCCACCATCTCCATGGCTAGCTGTAAGCGCTCAAAGTCATGCTTCAAGTCCTCCCCTTCCACAGAAAAGCAGTCCTGTTGGGTACAAACAGCACGAGTAAGCATTGAGAGTCATTAAGATGAGAACAGGTCCAGATGGCCAAGTCAACACTTCATAAATATTATTTCTATGCGTTTTATCAGCAACTAGAACATTTCCAAGCTGGCACTGGGAGATGAGATATCCAGAAGGTCCCACTGACATTATGGGGAGTAACTGTGGCTCATTACACCCGACACCCAGCCCAGGGAGACTCAGAGGTAAAGCAAGAAGCACACATGCAACATCACAAAGGACCAAGATTATCTGCAGTGGGAAGGCAGATTTTTCTGTCTTTAAATAGTAGAAAGAGAACGAACAAGCTGGATTTTTGAAAAGATTCTTTTTTAAAGTTTGATTTTTAATTTTATTTTATTTTTTAATTGAAATGAAGCTTTTGAGGAGAATCTGCTTCTACAAGGACTCTAGGGAAAAGCTGACCAGAGCGCAAATTTCAACACAGTATTATTCATCACATACACAAATGGTTTGCTCTGTACTGCATTTTCATCCAGCACAGTGAGACAGTCTTCCAAAGGACACTACATCTCCTCCATAAATCATAGACCAGTTTGGGTTGGAAAGGACCTTAAAGACCATCCAGTTCCAACCCCCTGCTGTGGTTTGGTTTCAATAGCCTGACCTCAGAGAGCACTATGTTGATACAACTTCTCCAAAATCCAGTTTTAACAGCGACTTCACATAACTTCATGTAAGAGATCAGTGAATTAAGTCCTGCAAAGGGAAGTTTTATATCTACTTTTCACAAACTTTATTCTAAGTACCACGAAGTTTTCTAAAACTGTGAGCACTGAGAGAATTTGAAACCCACATTTTCTATTTCCATGTCTATACACGCTTATGTGTGCAAACAGTGGGGGTTTTCAGGTAATCCCAACCTGACAGCAGTCACTGATACGCTCATGAAAATCCAGTGACATTCTGGACTCAAGAAATATTCTCCTGCCCCAATATTTAGGGAACATAAATGCTCCTTAAATGAATACATAAACTCTTAATGCCAAGCTCCTTTTGCTTTGGCTCACCATGGGATGATTCCGATTATTCCCTCTCACTTTGCAGCTCATCTTAACACTTTCTCCCATTGCTGCCTATAAAAATTCCCAGTCTCTGAATCAAAATGAGTTTATTGGGCATCATATGATACAGTGCTACTTTAAACCACCAAACATTTTCCTAACACTTAGACAGAGACTTTCTACAGGTTAATCCAGACGGGTTAATTAAAACCTATAGCTGCAGTTGCGGTGACGATTGATTGAGCAGCTGTATCCACCTATTTTCTTCTGGTCATTTCCCTGTAAATCAGATTTACCCCCTGAGCAAGTGTGCACAAACTTTAGCCCAAAACTTTTGCCCAGATAATTCTGGAAGTCAGCACTAACCAGGGTTATGTGAATACCACAGTGAACGTCATTAAACAGGTACCAAGTAGTCATAAGGTGACAACTGTTACTACAAGACACTTGTACTCACTTACAGTACATATAATTAATCACATATACAGAATATATAAAGTCCTTTTATAGTAGCAGCTTTGTGTCTTCCACATTGAAAGCCTCACAACTCTATCAGTGATAGAGTTTTTCATTCCACTCCATAGCATCATTACAGCAGGAGATGATTAAGTGAGAGATTCTTGTTTAAGATATATATTTCAATATAGGAGAATCCTCACAACTGCCCTGTCCCCTCGACTGAGAGCTAGAGAGGGTCAACTGGTCAAGAAAACATTGCTTTATCAACAACAATTTAATACTGCATAGACAGTGAATTTAGAGATGTTGAACAGTAAAAGAGCATGAGCAGCATCAATGAACATCAGGTCTTAAATGCAACAAGAAAATAACATGCCTGCATGTGACACTTTCATCTTTCATTAATAAATGATTAAAAACTACCCTTTTCAGGAGATGTATAAGGTGTTTGTACATGATATCCAATGGAATGCAGCAAAGACATCTACACTGTGTATTGGTAAGATCAGCAAGCATGAGCAATGTAGTTATTTACACCCTAAAGTATCAGGGTAAGAAGGTGTCCCTCCTAAACTCAACCTTGGCCAACCAGCCAAACTTAAGGCATAAGTCAACAGCAAAACCCCACAGACAACTCAGAAGTAGCATGATCTATGCTAAAAGCAATTTCATTAATACATAACAATTGCCAAACTCACTAATCTGCATGGAAAGGCCTTTTGCAAATTATCTGCTAAAAACTGGATGCTTTCTGTAAGTGTTTCAGCCCTGTACTGGTTCCTAATGGATGATGATTATAAAAAAAAGGAGTTTCTTGGATAGTAGGGCAGACAACATGAAAAATCCATGCCCACAGCCCAAACTTGTCATTCATATTCTGCCAGGGCAATTACTTTCCCAGAAGAAGCAAGTCCCCTCCTTACTATCATTACATTGGAGCAACCCATGGATTTCTAGGGGAAGTTCAAAGAGGATATTATCTTTATAAAGCAGATTTCTGCAGGGGCTTGAGTCCATGGTTATGGGGAGAGGTCCATGGTATGCTTAAGAGCGAATCAACTAAAGCTAAGATCTGATTTAGCACGAATATTACCAACAATGATCCCAGGAAGAATAAAATACAAGTAAATTGCAATGGCACGCAGTTGCTGTGCAAAATAAGGACCTGTATCATGGTAAAGCCTGAGCTGTCAGGGCATGATCGGCCCCTGCAGCAGAAAGTATCGAATTTGGGATTTGTTTTATTTTGGAATTCCACCAGTGAGTTGTCCTAACTCATTCCTTAAGAGATTCAGGTCTTTGCAACTTCGTGAAGTGCACTGAGATACATGGAAAAACATCTGCTCTTCACTGCCCACTCTTGTAGGACCTCTCGGGATGCTGATGTATTAATGATGCCAACATTTTTAAACCCTGAGGGCTCAAAGTCCTTTTCCCTCTCCCCCTCCTAAGGATTTTGCAGCGAAGTCATGCTGTTAAGATGCTTATTTAGCCCAAGTGAAACCCAGCTCCCTTCACACTTTACCTCTCACTGTTCCAGATGCATCAGCTAGAGTTCAGAACCATTAAGCACACGGCAAAATTAGCAGGAACAACATGCAGCTGATGTGAAACATGCTTCCCCATGCCAGACAAAACCAACAGAGACCATCACGGGACACACAGACACTCAGAGCACGTCACCAACTGAAGCCACTGCCTCCAACTCGGTTACACAGGAGGAATGGGGAGAAGCTTCACCATTCCCTTTTTTGGGTTGATCCATTTGGAAAGGATGATCACGTCACCAGAACTATTTTAGGAGGAGGGCTGGGTTTTGCATTCTCAATAATACCAAGATTGGATTTTCTCCCAGATGGCTGAGGGAGATGTTTTGGGGTTTGCCTTTTCTTTCCCCTCTGGAACCTGGAGAGCAGATACACTGCTACAACCACCATGAACTGATGGGTTCCAAGAGATCGAATTGCTATTTTATCAGAAAGGAATTTCATTTTCACTGTATCACAATTTCTACAAATCATTACGTATTATATCAAGAAGGAAGGAAAAACCCCCATAGTTTGCTAAAACTGGATTACTATATGCAACTGTTGAAGCTTTCCAGATGGAAGGAACCGAAAAAGGGCAAGGGAAACACATCTGTACTGTCATAAGCTAATACACAAGCAACACCACTGCAGGGCAGAGGAAGGGAGCAGGTAGTTAACAGGTCAAATCTGACTTTGTTTTCTGCTCAAGTCTCAGTGCACCTAACAAAATCAAGTGAGCAGCAGCGGCCCTGCACCAGCAACACAGAAGACACGGGTACTTGTACTGACCGGCTCAGAGTCATAGCAATAATCATCCCAGCTCTGTCTGAGGGGTTTCTTTGTCATCTGAAAGCAAGGCAGACTGGGTTAAGTAGTGTTCAGACCAAACAGAACTCCCACTAACCTGCTCTTTAACCAGGGCACCAACGTCAACCTTCCAAGTAAAATAACTGTTGTTACTCTGGATAGTCACTCCTTACTTTTGTTTAGTTTTAAGCAAGATTTATAATGCTTTTGTATTCATGGTGCTCTGATTCCTGCTTCCTGTATTTTCAAGACACATGCTTTATGGATTTTAAGATCTTTTTCTCCGCGGTTGGAGAACCCTTTAGTTTACCCAGAGCTGAAGAGCTATTGATGTAAAAAGTCCCACTGAAGACCAGAATTCTTTGGTTTCTGTTCTCAACCTCTGCTCTAGGTACATGTAAGTGCTGCAAAAGTGCAACCCTCCAACCAATTAGAAAGCCACACTTGAAAGCTTTGTAGGAATCAGTGTCTTTATTTCCAATCAGACAGAGATGGAGTTGAGAGAAGTCAAAGCATGTGTCAGTGACCAGTCCTAGGAGGGAGAAACACATCGCACCAGAGTTCCTGATGAGCTTAAACTAAGGGTCTAATCCTGCAAACCACTGATTTCAATATGGTTAAATGTGAATAAGTCACAGAGAACAGTCAGCAAGTTACAGGGTAGGCAACAACAGCAGGTTTACCTGCCATTGGTATGAAATATGGAGAAGCTGTCCAAACTCAGGGGATTAAAGCTGTTTTTTTTTTTCCAAACTTGATCCCTGCATTTACAGATCAACATAAAAAAAACATCCCATTTTGGTGAAATACCTGAACAGATTATTTCTCATCTGCAGTGTAAAACACACATTTGTTTTGCTTAACATGGCATGAGCTGAGGAAGCAGAGAGAAGAAAAATAGGGCTTGACCCAAGGACCAAGTCAGTGCTTGACTTGAGGGGCCTGGGTCAATATTTTCTAGCTTTTCCATTTTACTATTTAATTTGTAGTTACGGGTTCATTTCTGAGCTCGTTCTTGGCCTTCTTAAAGGAAAAGGGGTTTTTCAAGCACACATTTAAGAAGCTACTGCAAATGCTCAAGGGTTATTCTACAATTTTTCCCCTTTTACGCTTACAAATTTTCTTTTCCCATTCCTCCACTACCTCTTTTTCCTTCTTTTTCCTTGTTTTCCTTTCTCCCCTTTGCCTGTAGGGCACAGGAAGCTGTCACGGCAGTTTTAATACGAAACAATGCCCTGAACACATCTAAAGGTGACATTTCCCGTGGCTGTCAGTGTTAAATGGTCTCTTTAACACTAATTATTAAAAATATTAAAATCATTGTAATAAATCCCTAAAAATTCAGGCTGTCACCACTGTCCAAACACTATTCAGGCAAGTTCAGAGTCTGCTTCCCTGATGCACAGGATGTAGCTCTGTGGCCTACTCGCCCACAGCATCCTAATTTAGATTAAAATACATGTTTCAGCCTAAATGATCTCACTTTTACTGGTTCTACATTCTACATGGATTTATAATTTGACTTGAAACATGAACACACTTAAAGGGGTATTAAAACCCCAGAAGGACTCTAATTAGAAGCAATGTTTTCAACAAACAGAAAGCTATCGGATTGCCCAGCAAAACCTGTGAACCCAAAACATTGGATCCAAACGATCTTGGCTCCTTCCCACTGCAAAACAGCAGCACAGATGGTCGAGCAGATCCCACCACTTTCTCCAGCTAACGCCTGAGGCACAATGAGGGCAAGCAAAAAGCCTTCAGCTATGTTACTCATCTGTGCAAATTTCCTGATGCTGCTAAGAGTGGGTGGGAGTTGCTGATATCACAGTACATTATGGCTTTGATAACCTGCTTTAAAAGGTCCTTATAAAGCCCCAGGTAATTAAGGCATATTCCAGCGTTACATTCTGTTTCTAGGAAGACTAAAGGATATTTGGGTTGAGTTGCGCACACAAGTTTCTCCCCACTTTATGGGTTAAATCTTGTTCCAGCTCTAAGAAAATGGCAATTAGTTAAAAATCCAGTTATAACGCAACTACTCTTCCACTTATTCCTACTCTTTTTTTTCTCCTTTTGAGCAAAAAGCAATAAAATCCCCATTCACCAGCATCAGTGGACAAGCGCATCTTAAATACCTGCAGCAAACCACATGTTCCAAACTATGAGCTTATTGTGCCGTTGGTAACTCCTCACTCATTTTTAATTCCCACATTTTCAGTGGTTGCTGTGGTTTTCTTGAGATTAAGCTTCTATTGTTAAAATAAAAGGATCATGCTCACTGCCAGCCATGGAGCTACAGGATTATTAGGACTACCTCATGCAAGGTGTTATACCCTGAAGAGCTGCTAGAATCATCACACATCTTCCCCTTTTCTCCTACTCAGCAGACAGATGTTAATGCCTAGATGACATCCACACACATAACAGGTAAATCATTACCATTTCTGCCTTTGACAATTAAACCCACACTGTATTTCATGCTTCCCAGCTGGGGGACAGAAATGGGAAATACCCATGTTGATATTTTTATGTCATATTATCAGGTGTTCAGATTGCCAAAGCAGAATTATTTTCAAAGAGAAAGGCTGCCTGTCAAGCATTAAGACAACTCATTTGTTAGTTGTCTACTACTCCACACATTTTCTTTATTAGCATTAAATATCAGCAGCAGAAAAGGCAAGACCATGTAATAGGTTCCTGTACAGTATTCCCACCTGGTTGAGGTAATGATATTCCTCAGGCTGCTTCAGATGGAATGCTGATCTCTCTTCCTCACTTGCTCCTGCCAGGAGGTAATAAAATACATGGTAGTTCCTGGTGACAAATAAAAGAAAGAAAGATGTTAGACTTCAAACTAAACAGCAGTGTTCAGCAGAGAAGCGCATGTGAACCTCAGAACTGGATTTTCCAGCTTCCAAACTCAGGCCTGAACACTGGAAATGGAGCCACTTTTACATCACTTTGTCGTGATGTAAAAGATGAAATGAAGTAATGGAGAATGAGAACCCTCTTTGCCATCCAAGGACATCCACTGGCCTAGAATGTGCTTAAAGAATTCCTGACATCACCACTTTTTCCTTCAGAAACATGTGCAATGCCTACACGCTGATTAGCATCAAACCAACGTATTTCCTTGCAATGCAGAAATGATGGCGATTATTTTTAATACCTTATTATCATCTAAAAAGCAATGATTTTGCAGTTGCAGTTCCGTAAGACAGTGGAAAAAGCCTCAATTTTCATGACTACTCAAGTATTCAAAATACTTGAATATTACCAATACTAAACCCAGCCCAGTGACACTTGTTTCACTTCGAGACACCTCTAGCACAGCTTAACACTAAAAGTGTAGCAGCAGTTCTAAACTTAAATCTGCTTTTATGCTGGATCTTTTCCAAGAGGAACCAAGTTTAATCATCTTGCAACACCCAAGAGTACATTTGTCGAGGCTGAAGGGGCTATTTAACGTTGGGATAGGCTTATGAGCATTCAAGAAAACTTCTCATACATCTGTCTCAAAAGGGAAACAAAGAAGTGCCAAAGGTTCAAAGACAACCAGAAGCAGCAAATTTACTTAAAATGAGAGTCATAAGCACTGAGAGAGAAGTATGTAACAACTCCGATGTTGCAATTAGGAAAGAACAATGTGCTTACATTTGTGTCTATATAGTTTTCGCTTTCTCTAGAGGCCCTTCTGATGGCTTCAATGTGTAAAGAACTGTAAAACAGAACCAAAATACCATCTCCACCCCCAAATTCTGTACTAAATAGCTTATGAGTTGCACAAGGAAACAAATGGTATGTAGTATTCCACATGACATGACTCATGAAGAGAATGCAAAATGTAAGTCAAGGACTATCAATAAAATACTGGGGCTTGTTTTCCCTGGTTAGCACATTCCTCCCAAAACAGCAAAATATAAAATGTATCATTTATCTCTGAAGCACAGGGTTAGGACCATGAAATTCCTGACCCTTCGGGCCAGCTTCCCTTAAAACAAGGGTTTAAGCTCTCAGTGCCACACTATCGGCACATAGAGAACTCAAAACCAACCCTGCAAGCAAAATCCCGGCACCTACCGTTCATTGTGCTCCTGATAGACTAGTCTTGATTTCTCCAGGAGGTACTTCTCCACATAAGCTCTGAAAGGCCAAAATAAAAGCATTATTCATTGACCCACCATTTGACTGAAATGAACGCAGCTTTACCTGGACTTGTCAGGCTTGGTGCGCACAGAAATCAGAAGTTTGAGCCTTGTTTCACTTAGTTATATAAATTTCTTCCTAGGCAGAACAAGCCCAATATTATGTTTGGCTTTTGAGGTTTTTTCGGTTTGATACAAAGCCAACACTAACTTGGATATGAAAAACATGATCTCAGATGCATTAGCCTATGGGCAGGGAGCATAGGGGGAAATGCTGACAGCAACCAAGACTCTTGGGTACCTATTTAATCCAAAGCCAGCAAAACAGAGCCGCTTGCAGATGAAGCATCTGCACGCAGGAAACAGACCTGGGTGCAAAGGTTTGCAGGATCACAACCAGCTGCAGAATCGCCCCCCAGGTCACCATTCCCTCTTCCAGAAGAGGAACTTCCCAACAAAAACCCAGGCTGTAAACTTGTGGCTACAGTTAAAAAACAAACAATTGCAAAAGCCCCTGACTGGAGTTTACATTTTCTCCTAAGGGCCTCCACAACAATCATGCTTCATTTATATATTAAATACTTATCTTCAAGCTTGTACAGCTAAAACAAGCTTCAACAGGTTTTTTCTTCCAAACAATCCCAACCAGTAATGATAGGGATTTAGAAACCAGAGTTCTGATGACGTAGCTGTGCTTTTCCAGCTCCAGATGCCCAGTGACGTGGCCATAACATTAGCAGTCCCATATGAATCAAGGAACCCACTGAACATCAGGCATGGGAGGACAGGGAAGTGCCTCTATGCTTGTGTCTCCACCAGTCTCCAGACCTGTTTATGACTTACATCCCAGTAATTGTCTCTCTTTGCACTGAAGAGTCAAGCAAAATAAACCCTGTGCTGCTGCAGATTAGGGACAACTTTTACAGCAGCTCATAGGAGAGGCTGCTAGAAGAGGTAGGAGAGCTGGATCAGAGGGTGGGAGCAGCTCTGCTCTGGAGCCAGGCTGAGAGAGCTGGGCTGGGGCAGCCTGGACAAGAGAAGGCTCCTGAAGGGGAGACCTGAGAGCAGCTCCAGTGCCTGAAGGGGCTGCAGGAAAGCTGGAGAGGGGCTTGGGACAAGGGATGTAGGGACAGGCCAAGGGGAATGGCTTGAACCTGCCACAGGGGAGACTGAGATGAGCTCTTAGGCAGAAGCTCTTCCCTGGGAGGGTGCTGAGGCGCTGGCACAGGGTGCCCAGAGAAGCTGTGGCTGCCCCATCCCTGGCAGTGTTCAAGGCCAGGTTGGACACAGGGGCTTGGAGCAAGCTGCTCTAGTGGAAGGTGTCCCTGCCTGTGGCAGGGGTTGGGACTCAATGAGCTCTAAGGTCCCTTCCAAGGTGGGCCCAAACCAGTCTGTGGTTCTGTGAAATGGCATATCCAACCCCCAAGAGGTTGCTGATCTTGCCGCATGGCAGGAGTAAAGGAAGGACAGCAAATCAGTGCTATTCCTCTGCATGATGTGCATCAAAAAGGTTTGTTCTTGTGTATTCTCTGTGAGGAAGCTGAAGACAACCTATGGATATTCCTTACTGAGAGGAGGTTTCTTGTATGCACTTCCTAACCTGGAGCCAGTTTTTAAATTCCAAGCCACGCCATATACTCATTGCAGGGTTTTTGAGCACACAAATGAAGAAGGCATCAGGGTGTCCCAGATACCACTCCCACCCCTGGGTAGTAGCTCAGCACACTGCTGTATGACAATCCGGATCACGTCCACCAGCCTCAACATTTCATGCCTTCCCCTGTGGTTTCTGCCCTTATTATAGACTCCCCCCCTAGAAAATCACTCTCATTTAGGTTGAAGATGTCTCTGGGAAGTCATCTGCTCCAGACACTATTTAAATCAGGGCAATTTTTTTCTTTTTTCCTTTTCTTTTTCTTTCAGTTGATGCAACTAAAATGGTGTTCTGGTGAAATTCTACTTGCCTAGTGCAAAGGCAATAGTGAATGCACATTCCAAGAGGAACGTGTACCCCTTCTTGTAACAGGATAGTGAAAAGGAAAACCAATGGAAGGATAAAAAAGTGGATGTCTCCAAATGTTTTCTTTGTTTACTACTGCCAATTCCATCAAACCTATCTTTAAGAGTAAAGAAAAGGAGTTCTGAGAGTATGATTTTGTGCAAAATACTCCTTTAAGCCTGCTACAAAGCCTGTACTTAGCATCCTAGGTACCATCATCTGAAATCCCAGACTGAATTTCATATACAAACACCAAGACACGAAACTCCTCAGCACGGCGTGGTTTGAGAGCACCAGCTCATGTTATTTGAGATACAGCCTCATGCCACTGCAGAGTTACCATTACACCAGGGCACTGCTGCTTTTAATTAAAATGTCTCCTATCTGGCTCTTCTGCAATTTATGGAGCGTGTCAGATCTTGAGGCTTTTGATCATCTTAGGAGGAGCGAGGAGGTTGCAAAGACCTTCCTCCAGAACTCGCTTATCATCGAAGAGGACATCATAAATTAGGACAGCTTTATGGGAACACGGTTTGCTGCAGCCATTGCTCATGCTCCATCAACTTTCAAGACGTCTTCAAAGCCTTCATTTCATGGGGTGGAGTTGGCTGCTACTAAAGCTCTTGGCTATTATATCTCTTAAGTTAAAATTTGCTTCAAGTTTTAGGGCATTATATTCATAGGGTTTGTAAGCAAATACCCAACTGCTACTTTCAGCCTCTGAACAGAGAAAAGTCCTGATCTGGGGCTGCAAATTACAGTTACATTAACAAAACAAATTACATGCAGAATATAAAATTACCATTAACTTGGGTTGTGCTTAAAATCTATGCTAAATTAAAAGGAAAAGACATAAAATACTTGTGATCTTTATAAGACTAAGGGGAAAACCTGCGGTCTCATATGCCAGGAACAGCTCACAGGTTATTTTAAATGTCTCTTTATTTTCATTGGAGCAGCACTTCAAGCTTAAAGCAAAGCACAATCCCACCGCACTGTCAAGCAAAGACTAAGAAAGTGCTTTTTTTTTTTACAAAGAAAGAAAATTCCTCTTTTTTTATGAACTAGGGTATACAAATACAATGATACTGCACCTATTTGCAAGTATAGAGGCCACTTCCACATAGCTGGCATAAAGATAACATGTTGTTAAGGCATTTGTTGGATTCTTGTTACCTTGTACTTCAGTTGGTATTAAGAAAACCCTTAGGCTTATCCTTTTAACTGTTGTGTTGACCAGAAATAAAGAAGAAAAAAGAAGGAAAGACAAAGAACATCAGGTTTGATGTAGGATGACAAACCAGCGGGAAGGTACACAGAGTACCCAGCTCATGTGAAAAATTAATGGAAGCAATTTGTGTGATCCTGTTCTGCCGGGGGAAAAAAAAAGGAAAGAAAAAGATTTAAAAGCAATTCTCTAAAAGAACAACAAAGTCCCAGCAAGAGCTCTCTCAGCTAGCGGCACAAACCATACACAACCCCTGGAATGCTACTTCTACTCTTGGTTTTTCCAACTGAGTTAATCAAGCTGGACAAAAAGCAAAGTTAATGAAGCCCTGCTCATTTAGAGCCAGCTTGAGTCCCTTTGCGACGACCTGATGCCCTGTAAAGTGTCAAAGCCAAGGAGAAAGCCAGGCTTAGGTAAGCCCAGCTGCAGGTTTCATCACCAGGCTTCAACCACACAGCACTTCGGTGGCAGCCGTTGCCGGGGCAGGAAGGTTTGAGTCACAGCTGCACATCCTTGTGAGACCTCACCTGGAGCATTGTGTGCAGTTCTGGTGTCCTCAACATAAAAAGGACATGGAACTGTTGGAACAAGTCCAGAGGAGGCCACAAGGATGCTCAGGGGCTGGAGCACCTCCTGTATGGAGACAGGCTGAGAAATTTGGGGCTGTTCAGCCTGGAGAAGAGAAAACTATGTGGAGACCTCATAGCAGCCTTCCAGTATCTGAAGGGGGCCTATGGGGATGCTGGAGAGGGACTCTTCATTAGGGACTGTAGTGACAGGACAAGGGGTAACGGGTTAAAACTGAAACAGGGGAAGTTTAGATTGGATCTAAGGAGGAAATTCTTTACTGTTAGGGTGGTGAGGCACTGGAATGGGTTGCCCAGGGAGGTTGTGAATGCTCCATCCCTGTCAGTGTTCAAGATCAGGTTAGACGAGGCCTTGGGTGACATGGTTTAGTGTGAGGTGTCCCTGCCCATGGCAGGGGGGTTGGAACTGGATGATCTTAAGGTCCTTTCCAACCCTAACTATTCTATGATTCTATGATTCTGTGATTCTCAGAGCTTTGGGTAGCAGCAGAGATGCTGAGATAAACTGTGGAGAACCACACTGGAGACAAGCGTCTCTTGTAACGGGGGAGGAAGTGGCCTTAACTGTTCCAGGCTTGGCTTAAAGAGAGACTTCAGGGCAGAGACAGAAGCATATGGGGAATTAGTGATCAAGGCTCCATGGCATCTGTTACACCCACAGGGCAGCTGGAGATTAAATCCCCCCTGGGACTGAGCAAAGCCAGCTCGCTCCACCTCTGCTTCCATCATATGCACCAGACCCCTAACCCAGCCTAGCTAAAACATTCCCCTTTCCTGCCTTAACTGCTGTTTTAAGAGGAAAACTTCCATTTCATCATAATTATGAAGTTGATATCCTAACGAGAGCTCAACAGGCTTGAAGCCAGCTCAGGTGTATTCACACCTCAATGTACAGCTCAGATGCACCAACATTTTCATACCAATGGACTTAGATATGCTAAAAAACATTAGGGTGGTTTTTTTCCTCTCTCTCCCTTTTGGGAAAAAACACTGGTCCAAAAAATGAACCTTCTTCTTTGTGTACCCCCTACCTCAGCCTGCTCGGGCTCTGTGTGCAGATAAAAGCACGTACAGCATCTTCAACGTGATGCCACTCACCCTCGCACGGTGCCCGTCTCCTGGTAATTCACTTGGATAAATTTGCCGAAGCGACTGGAGTTGTTGTTATGGGCCGTTTTTGCATTTCCAAAAGCCTGTGAAGAGAGGGAGATGCCATCATTACATTGGAAAAGCCACCACCTGACCTTATTTACATTCACATCACCAGCAACTCAACTCTGGGGCTTTGCTCTCAGTGTAGATTTAATGAAAAGCATATGGTGAAAGTCATTTGAATGCTCTATAAAATAATATGATGAGCTTATGGGGACCATATTCATTTCCAGTTTGGTATTCATGAAGGGCAGATAAACACTATTTAAAAATAAAGTGTTAGCTGTACAAGAAGAGATTTAGTAGTAGAAGTTATTATAGGCTGCATTAAGGCTGTGCTTTATTCATTTAAATAAATAGAAAAGTACAGTGCTCCGACAAGACTCTCAATTTTAATGAGCTAGAGGAAGCTGCTTTTTAATTATACATGGAATTAAGAGGGAAAAAATGCTTTGAAGGCTACTCAGATGTTAGACAATGTCATATATTGCACCAGCATAACCCAGAGTATTTTCAGCATTTCAGACACTGCCATTTCGATTTGCTGCCGTTGCTTTTCCCAAATCAAAATGCTTTTAAGTCTTTATTATGCAAAGCTTTTATTAAACCCCTGCCTCGGCGAGGTACCTCATATAAGGAGTCATTTGTTGCCATTTAAAAGAAATCTCTGAAGAGCTACTGGGAACCTGTAAGAACCGATGCTCAGCTCCTCTGAAAACTGGTGTTTTCAATGGTGCCCAAAGGACTCTAATAATAATCCAGCCCACAATGACAGGATCTGTCAAGCTGACAGCTCCAATTAATGTTTCATTTATAAACCAGTTTTGAGAATCATTCACCTTTTCTTCTCAGCCAAACTTACTTAAGGTAATTATACACAAGATAATTTCTAAGTGTTGTTTGTGTACGGACATTTTGTGCTGAGGCTTAATATTAGAGCTCAGATTCGAGCTCCCAACTGATTTATTCCCCACTCAGCTATTTATTAGAAAAGATTAAAAAGAGCTTTACATCTATAATCTGGAGCTTTTCAAATGACCTTTTCAGATTTAACTTTGCAATTAAAAGCCAAAAAAGAAGGGTAAATTCAGTGAAACCTTGGCGAGAAGGTTTGACATTTGGCATGTGACACCTTCGGTACCTGCGTGGTGGGCGCTCCCATGCCTACTTTTATCTTCCCAAGCACATCTAGTTAGCAATCTGGTTAGAGTTCATGATTTAAGAACCAAAGGAGGTTTGCTACCAGAATAACAATGTGATGTTTTCCCCCTATTTGAATACAGGGATTTGTTTAAACTCAGGCTGTTGCATATGAATTCACTTTAGTTGACTAAAACGAGTTCTGGGATAGCCGAAACCTGCCGAGCAAGCAGATTATATTTGAAAGATGATTTCAGACACAGCTAAGGAACACTCCCCTGCAGAGCCTTCATTTCTTTTCAGGCTGCTCACAGTTGGTTTTTGCTTCTTCCCCCCAAAAATCCTCCCCACACCTAGGACCCCACCTTTACCCCACACTCCAGAGGGTGTCAAAGATGCCCACACCTCTGGGGGACCATTCAAGCCTCCAAAACTCTCCAACAAGGAAAATCCCAGCATCCTCCCCCCAGAAATAGGCATTTTTGCAAAAAAGTCAGAGTGCTATTTTATTTATTGGGTAATGGCTCCATGCTTGAAGTGAGTAGATTGAGGTGAGGTCTTAGGCAGAAGTTATACCAGATCTTAGGCAGGGGGTTGGATGAGTTTTATGGTCCCTTCAACCCAAACCATTTTGTGGTTCTATGAATCTATGATTAACATTTTTACGTATTGTCCTTCAGATATCTCAGCAAGCAGAGACACAGCAAAAAGCAGAATATGTTGACATTCAAGCTATATATCTCTATATATTTATAGAGATATTTCGATTGTAGAATCATAGAATAGTTAGGGTTGGAAAGAACCTTAAGATCATCGAGTTCCACCCCCCTGCCATGGGCAGGGACACCTCACACTGAACCATGTCACCCAAGGCTCTGTCCAACCTGGCCTTGAACACTGCCAGGGATGGAGCATTCACAACCTCCCTGGGCAACCCATTCCAGTGCCTCACCACCCTTACAGTAAAGAACTTCCTCCTTATAGCCAATCTAATATTAGTTTTCAATTCTATTAATTACGTTACAATGTTTCCCTGCAGTAGGCTCCACTCTAATCCAAGACATTGTGTTAAGCTGTCCTGGGCTAAGCAGTAGCAGTCATTTTCCTCCTTCTTGGTGGCTGGTGCAGTGCTGTGTTTTGACTTTCAGCCTGATGTTTTGGTCTGGCCAAGGACTTTGTGAGCCTCATGCTCTGCCAGGGAGGAGGGGAAGCTGGGAGGAAGCAGAGACAGGACACCTGACCCAAACTGACCGAAGAGGTATTCCACACCACAGCACGTCATGCCCGGGAGGTAACTGGGAGCTAGCCAGAAGGACACGGGCTTCTGGGTCGGACTCGTTTCTTGGCCAGTGCTATTGTATTCTCTACCCTTGTTATTTTCTCTTACCATTGGTGGTGGTGGTGGTAGCGGTGGTGATTTGTGTTGTACATTGGTTGCTGGACTGCTCTTGTCTCAACCCGTGGGAGCTGCACTCGTTCGATCCTCCCCATCCCTCACGGGAGCGGGGAAGGGGAGAGCCCCAGGGGGGGGGCCCTCGATTGCTCTCAGCCCGGCACCACTCACTGGGAGAGAGTGAACGAGTTGTGTGACTGGGTTTTAACCACGACATAAGCCAAAATGATAAAGTTTCTATATCCTTAATTAATGTTACTCGCTTGAGAACAAACAAGCCAGCAGCACCATGAACTTCAGCACACCAAACAGAAGACAGCCCTATTTTCATCACCTTTTCATATAATTTAATACAGAATTTAAGCCAAAAGCAATATTAAAAGGATTTTCTGTTTCGGTTCCCTGTGCTTACACCTTAAGTAATAGCACAGGTAGAGAAATAAGATCTATTTATTAGGATTAGCTTCAGAAAAGAGCCTTACCCAGGAATAAACCTTTTTTATCCTGTAACAAGTAACATTTAGAGTCAGGAGAAAACATTTCAAATATAGGAGTGGGAAACGCAAGAGTTGTCTTTCTTTTATGAGCTTTCTCCTGGATTAACATGCCAGGCCACATTATATTTTATAACCCGAACGCCTACAGAAATCATAACCCATAATATCCCTCTTTCAGGCATTCTTCTTTATTGCTGATGTAAATGAGAAAGCTCTTTGGATCACAGCTTGTTAAAACTTAAGGCTGCCTCTATGGCAAAGACACGCTGGTGACGGGCCAACCAGTAGCTAAAGAGACGCCCGATGTTGAACTTGAGACAACTTAATGCAGCTTCGTTTGGTTTACTCAGCATGTTCCATTAACAGAACTATTGGGCTATTGAAGAACAGTGCTATTCATTCCATTTCTGCATGCCTAATCGATCCATACTCGAAGAATACACCACGTCCTTCTGCAACCAGGGCATAACACAATAGTTCAGCTTCAGAAAACACAAAATGAGTTATAACTGCTCTCCTAAAACAAATTACCTTCTGTTCGTATGACTTCCCTTTCCTGACTCATTGATTCAAAGCTGCTGAGCAGCTCAACGGACAAAACTCTGTAACAGCATTCCTAAAATTCTCGGGGAGACCAAAGCTTTTCCTGGCCAAGGCTCAACATTTTGAAGGCAACAAAATTCAATACGTTCCTCTGTAGGAGCCGAGCATCCCTCTGGAGCCAGCACTGGGGATTCAATGATTTAGAGAAGGCAGAGCAATGAGCAGCTCCATTCCTGCTGCCTCCTACAAACCTCCTGCACAAAGAGATGCTTATCGTGGATGGAAGGAAAAATCATTCTATGACCTAGGAAGACACCACAGTGACTTCTTCTGATACAGCAATGGCAAAAAGATGCTGTCAGATAGATGATCCTAACTGAATGCCATTCCCCTATAGAACAGCAGCTGCATTCCCCTACGGCATAACAGTTTCTGCGCCTACTAACACTAGTGCAGAAAGCACCAGTGGAATGATGTGCTCTTGCTGGTGTATTTAAGGCCCCCAGCCCTGCCCTTCTCAACTGAGCCTCTAACATTCACCACCCTTTGAGGGAAAAATAAACACATTCTTATTTTATCTTTGCTATATAGAAAGAGAAACATATTAATAAATGTGGTTTTAAATGGTTTCTTATATACTTGAAATGTAAATTAAATTTGTTTAGAAAGCCAAATCATGAATATATACGAGGCAAGTCAACTGCTTAAATCGCAATACAGGCTATGCCATTGCAGAATAGATATGTTCATAGTTATATTCCACTGTGGGGCACTGAAGGGACCGGGAGCAAGATTTAGCCATGCTGATTTATGCTTGGGCCAAGAAATAGGTTAGTATCAGGGAAGAGACCCCACTGGAGGACTCATATTCCCTGGATCACTGTGAATACTGGAATTCATGAATCAAATGCATTCATAAAGCATGAATGACTTGTAACTGGATAAGCAAGGTGGAAAACTCAAAGCGCCAGTCAGGGAAACCAACATCTCATCTGAACTTAGGAAACCAAAAAGAATATTTGTGAATTCAAATCTTTGCATTTAGAGGGGCTGGCAAAGGACAAGATGGGTGCAGGGTCCACAAGATGCACAAGTGCTAATGCACAGGGACTGCACTAAAGACAACACCACAGGAAAACTCTATTGACCATCAAACAACATCAGCATGAGGCTAGAGCCAGAGTGAGATGGACATGATACAAAGGATGTAACAGTGAGGACAAAGTCAGACGTGCATCACATGCTTCACCTATAGCGTAGGCTTCCACAAGAGTGCTGAGTCTAAACATCACCTCTAATTTACATCCAGATTTGAAGGCAATTTCCCCCCAATATTCTATATGTTATGCATGAAAAAATAATAATAAATCACAAATATCTTCATTCCAAAAGAAAAAAAACCACAAGGAAAACAAAATAGCATACTAAAATTTTGTAATTTTCATGGAATCCTAGCCTGGTTTGTGTTGGAAGGGACCTTAAAGCTCACCCAGCTCCAACCCCTGCCACGGGCAGGGACACCTTCCACTGGAGCAGCTTGCTCCAAGCCCCTGTGTCCAACCTGGCCTTGAACACTGCCAGGGATGGGGCAGCCACAGCTTCTCTGGGCACCCTGTGCCAGCGCCTCAGCACCCTCCCAGGGAAGAGCTTCTTCCTAACATCCAATCTAAATCTCCAAACAAATGTAGCAATGGTTGCATTTATGAAGATTAAAACACTCCTCATAATCTTTGGAGGGCATTTTTGTTACAGGTAGTTTATGCCAACTAAAAATGTCCCACTTTTGTAAAACATTTGCACTAAACCTCCTTGGCCATTGCAACACTGAGGCTATTTGAGGACAGCAGTTCTCCCCTCTGAGCTGAATCCAATCTCTATCCTGGGATGGAGCACTGAGGAATGCATCTTTCATAGCACTTCTCTTAAAACACAGGGCCAGTTAAGATCACCTGACTTTGTGCATTTAGGGTTCACATTCCCTAGTACAAATATGGGAGAAAAATTACTTTTTAATGGGAGAGCACTGATCTGGAGAAGGGTTTGGTGCCAATTTACTTGAGTAAAAGTGCCAGTGTATGTAATGGGAATAAAGAGCACCAATAAATACACTTACAGAGTAAGATAACCTAGCTAAAGTACTACAAAAGCCATTACAACACACACTCGTTTGGGAGATTTCAAGCTCTGCTGATGCAGATGCTCTATCAGCTATGTAAGAAACAGGATTTAGCATCTGCATTCCTGGCAAATGCTTCAATGTTGGCAGAATATTCCTCCATTTCCGATACTTAAGCATGGGATCAGACCATTTCAGCTTCTTCCCTTTAAGCAACACTCTGGAAAACAAAGGAATTACCACGTAACCACAACGCAACGAGACAAAACCCCAAAACCAAACCAAAGCCTCGTGCTTAAGTCCTCTTCCCGAACAGCGAGAGTTTGCCTACTCAAGTGCCGTAACAGGGAATAAAATCCAGCTCAGCTGGCAGACAGTCATAGGCAAATGCCAGTACGGATGGGTCCTGGAGACAGAGGCTGCCAAATCCATAAGCTCTGGCTCACATCCCTGCTCCTCTGCTCATCTATTTATTCTTTTACACGTAGGGTGGACGGCCCCGGGAAGAGCAGCCAAAGGCACGAGTTTTCCAGCAAACTCACACAGGGATGCGTGCCAGCAAACATTGTGGTGGAAAAACAAACTCTTCAGCCTGGGTTCAGCTTGGGATTTACAGAAGTATCCCAAAATGAAGCTGGGAAGCTCGGTGTTATTACACTGCCTCTCCAACCCAGTGTTTATATTCTGCAGCCAAAGCACAAGCTTCACTACATCAAATGGAGATAGCGGATGTCTGACAGGTCCCAGGAGTGAGCAAAATCTCCTTCAGCAGTGCTTCAAATGCTATCTCCATATCAATAGAGAAATAAAATCATCCCAGAGCAATAAAATGACCAGTTGAAAACAACTCATGGCTTAAGGAGGAGTCTTCATGCTCCCTCAGTAGGCAAAACAAGTGTCATAAATGAGCACTATGGAAGAAACAAAACAGCAGTCATAGAACACTGACTGATAAAAAATACTCTTAATCATAGAATCCCAGCCTGGTTTGTGTTGGATAGGACCTTAAAGCTCATCCAGTCCCAACCCCCTGCCAGAGGCAGGGACACCTTCCACTAGAGCAGCTTGCTCCAAGCCCCTGTGTCCAACCTGGCCTTGAACACTGCCAGGGATGGGGCAGCCACAGCTTCTCTGGGCACCCTGTGCCAGCGCCTCAGCACCCTCACAGGGAAGAGCTTCTGCCTAAGAGCTCATCTCAGTCTCCCCTCGGGCAGGTTAAAGCCATTCCCCTTGGCCTGTCCCTACATCCCTTGTCCCAAGCCCCTCTCCGGGTTTCCTGCAGCCCCTTCAGGCACTGGAGCTGCTCTCAGGTCTCCCCTTCAGGAGCCTTCTCTTGTCCAGGCTGCCCCAGCCCAGCTCTCTCAGCCTGGCTCCAGAGCAGAGCTGCTCCAGCCCTCGCAGCATCTCCATGGCCTCCTCTGGCCTCGCTCCAACAGCTCCACGTCCCTCTTGTGCTGCTGCCCCAGAGCTGGATCAGGGCTGCAGGGGGGGGTCTCCCCAGAGCGCAGCAGAGGGGCAGGATCCCCTTCCTGAGCTGCTGCTCATGCTCTGCAGGTGTAGCCCAGGCTGGCTTTCAATGTTTCATCTACGTGTTTCAGTGCTCTGCAGCAGACAGGGTAAAATGTTGCCTTTGAAGCATCTCCCATAACTTTTTAGTGCACTGAGCATTACAGACAGCTGCAGAAAGGCTGTCCTCACCCATGGCTTCATGTACTTCCAAAAGTAACATGGTTTGGGTCTTTTTGGCAGAAGCACGTTGGTCTTGGAAGCGTTGATGTTTCGGATGATGCAACACACAACATGCCAAACCAAGAACTGTTTTTTAGGACGCAATTTCATTATGTAAAAACAGCCATGCAGGAGACAACATTCTCTTAGGATAACGTTGTAGGACAACATGTTCTGTAGTACACAAGCTCCCATCTCCACTGTTGCATTTCGACGTCTCTAGCAGCACTCAGAGGTGCTTGCTGAAGCTGGGAGTCACTTGTTTGAAGAGCTGGTGGTGACAGGGTGCATTGCTGATGGCTCATCCAAGCAACACTGCTTGCTTGGGGTGGTGGAGCTGTGGACCTTCAGCCCGAGTGCAGGTCTGGAAACAAGCCATCAATGTTTGAGGAGATCCTGAAGATGAGCATCTCCAACACAACGTCAACCTCAGCTAGAGCCAAGAGCCACTGCTCAGCATAGAAGCGAACCATCACCCATGGGCAAGTCTCATCCCTTGGAGAGGCATCTCCCCAGCAGCTTCCATCCCTTCCTCACCAACCACCAGCCTCTCATTTACAGAGAGGGAACTGATGTGGAGTGCAATCCTTGGACACACTCCAGCCCCTGGAGAAGACCTCCAGAAGTCCCTTCAAGACCCTATTTTCTTCCTGTTTTCCATATAATGATTCTACACAGGGCGATAAATGTTTAGAGACAAAGTCTGAACTTCCCACTGCACACTTGGAACAGCCCAAGACACACTAAAACACACTGAAGCATTCACTGCTCTGGCTTGGTACAAGTTTTCTTGTCCCCAGGATCAACGTCACAAACCGAAAGGCAGGAGAAAGTGTCTCCATCGTAACGTCTCCCATCTGGAACCTCATGTATATTTTACACACATATTTTTTCCTGCTTTTCCCAAGAGAAATATGTGTAATGAAGAAAAACAAAAACACGTTAGCAGCAACAAAAACACAGCACTGTAACATGAGAGCCAGCTTGGCTTCTGCCTCTGTTATCCTTCCTCTTAGACCTCAGCTACTTTCTACTAGCTGCAGACAAAAACAATACACACCCTCCCCTCTGAAAACCAAAACCCTACCAGAGCTCTCCCATTAAATCAACACCATCAACCCCACATTTATTATCTGCCATGTGAAACACAGCACGAGTTAAGGACAAGATTAAACGTGCACACACACGTCTCCAGCCCTTCCCTGCTCTTCTGGGGGATTATAGGAATAATCTGCAACTCTTCTGGATGCAATTCCACAATTTCAAGTGCTATGATGCTGCAGCATCAGATTTCCATGCATCGGACACAGTCAGGATCACTCACAGCACAGCAACTCAGCCAGGCTCATGTTTTCCAGTGCTTGCAATGTTTCAGTAGCAGTAGGCAGCTTGGGATGCCCGACTGATCCATAAAAATATCTGTTCCTCTTTTGAGCACAGTTCAAGTGATGAAACGAGAGCTTAAAAATGCTTACTAGTAAGTATGGTGATGGAGCACGGCACCTGCAGGAGCCAGACCACTGAAAGAACTAATGATCTCATTGGATTGATGCATAGCATTGAGTAATTATCAGCAACCAGAATATCTGGTAAGGGCCAGGAAAAAGCACTGATTCTTTTCAGGAGGTGAAAAAGGAGTCTCAAAAATTAACATATTCCTATCAGATATTTGTCTTATGAGAGGAGGCAAGGGCTAAAATGTGTATTTTCAGCCATTAAGTAACGCAAAATAGGACAATTTGCTTGTCACCTTTCCACACGTATTAAATGGGGGTGCATTGGAGTCATAATGGAGAGGGTTTCTATGAACTGAGAAGGTTACTAAGCCATGGATAGAGGTGACACTGAACCATCACTACCTCCAGATCAAGGACCAGCTGCCACATGAGCACAGAGCAGCCCATGTCCCGTGCCACAACGCTGTAATTCAGTTTCTCATGCAAGAGGACTCCAAGCAGGGGATGAGCTTCCACTGCAAAGCCCACCCTGCCAAAATCCCCTGTGGAGGACTGTGCAATGCTCTCCAATACAGCCACAGCCGCTGTTTCTGAGAACAGTGCTTTGGTTTTAAAAAGAAACGAAAATCCAACCAAAGAGAAAGCCCTGCGTTAATAAAATTAAGGGAAATGCAGTGAGATTTTGTACTCCAACTTTCCACACAGCAGAGAATGCTGCGCAAAACTAATGCCAATATTTTTAGAATAGTAGAATCACAGAATCACAGAATGGTTTGGGTTGGAAAGGACATCTCAATCCCCCCTCGGGCAGGTTAAAGCCATTCCCCTTGGCCTGTCCCTACATCCCTTGTCCCAAGCCCCTCTCCAGGTTTCCTGCAGCCCCTTCAGGCACTGGAGCTGCTCTCAGGTCTCCCCTTCAGGAGCCTTCTCTTGTCCAGGCTGCCCCAGCCCAGCTCTCTCAGCCTGGCTCCAGAGCAGAGCTGCTCCAGCCCTCGCAGCATCTCCATGGCCTCCTCTGGCCTCGCTCCAACAGCTCCACGTCCCTCGTGTGCTGCTGCCCCGGAGCTGGATCAGGACTATTCAACTGCCACCCTGCAGCCTCATGAACCCTCTCAATTGCTCCCCAGCCTGAAGATGGCTGCCTCCATCACTGTGTAATGAAACAAACGATGTACAAGTCCCCTTGCAAGAACCCTGCAAGCTCCCCAGCAGTTCAGACCAGCATTTCTTCTTCCAAGCTCTGCAGAATCACTACAGTGTGTTTAAACCTTGTGGTAATTCTTCTGTAACTAATATATTGTAAATAAATAAACAAAAACCACAGCCTGATGCTGCTATCGTTGTAGCTGTGTTGGGATACAGAGAGAAGGGAGACCCTTTGTAGGCAGCTGCAATATTACCTTTAACCAGATGAACTGGTTAACTGCTGGAAAACCCAAGAAGCTTTTGGGTACACATCTTCTGCCAGGCTGAGCCAAACTGCAAAGGACAAATTCAGAGTATTCTTTGCCAACTTTAGCAAGAGATTCATCAGATGAAGCCAATGAACTGATTCAATGTGAAAAAAGGATCTTTTAACAGAGAAGCAAAAGGAAGTGAAAAAGGAAGGGAAACACAAGCACTCCCTGTGCTGAGCACAATATATCATTTATAACCCACACGAAAACACACCTTCAGTTATTATTTGGAAGCAGGTGGTGACCTAAAGTGCAGCAACACATCAGAACGAAGAGTGGGGCATTACTAATGATGTTTGGTTGGTAAAAATGAAGCAGCATTTGCAAGGAAAGGAGCTGATGGCATTGCAGCACTTGCTCCTGGAGCAGGGATATGGCTGCCCCATCCCTGGCAGTGTTCAAGGCCAGGATGGACAGGGTCTTGGAGCAAGCTGCTTTAGTGGAAGGTGTCCCTGCCTGTGGCAGGGGGCTGTAACTGGATGATCTTTAAGGTTCCTTCAACCAAAACCAGTCTGGGATTCTATGGTAGAGCACCAGAGCATTCCTCCCTGCAGGACTGAGGGCAGAAGGGTGATGCCCAAAGGTACATTCCCAGCTCTCCAGGTACAGCCCTTAGATGATGCACAGAGCTTCCAGAGGGTGAAGGTGACTTCATAATGCCTGATCCAAAACCTGATATTTGTGTTGATAAAAGCCAAGGACACGTCAAAACATGGAATTCTGATGTCTTGGATCTCCCTTCAATTAAGACAGAACCACAGTTTATATGATTTAAATCAAACTCAGCAGAGCACATCTATGTGGAGGTATCAGTCTTAGTGGGAAAAAAAGGCTGGATCCTTACATCCTGATTCTCACTTTCTCCATCACATATTATCCATTTCTAAAACCTTTACTCTATATACATACAGCTATAAAGTCACCATCAACAGACAGTATCTGTTTATTCTCATTACACACCTCCCAGATGGGAAGCTGCTCAGTATACCAAGGAAAGGACCACTCGAGCGATGTAGTACAGTCAAAATGACTCAGCACATATGGGCTGGAGCAATTTGGAAAGGTTTTATGGGGATAGAGCTGAAAGATCTCTCCCTTAAAGAACACATCATCCTCAAAGTGGTAGCTAAGGAGGGTTTGTTTGCATCTTTAAAGAGAGGGTATTTTATTCCTTTAATGACTTTAATCATCAAGAAAAACACTACATTACAAAACTAAAGTCATGTGAAACCCGCTTTTCTTTCCTAAATAGCTCTGCCTGCAGTGCAGGAGGAGGAGGAAGGATGGAAAAGGAAGCTTAAAAAACCGACAGAAAGGAAAAATACAGAAAGAAACCTTTCTTTCTTTTGCCGAGTCCATCCTCTTGTTTATAAGCCCCCAAGAGAACAGCAGCACAATTGTCCTACCTCGTGCTGGCCGGATTTCAGCAGGAAGGCTTTGGTCACCCGGCCTCTGGCATCCGAGATGCGAGGCTCTTACCCTGTTCATCTCTCCTTTTTCTGCTCTTTCTTCCAAGGCTCTCTGCTTGGATGGCATCCAGGTAGATGGGAGCTACTGAAAATTCCTCATCCGCCTTGTCTAAAGTCACTATAATTAAAATCCAGGTGGAAAATAAAACAAGACAAGGGAAAAAACATCCCACACTATGTACAAAAAAGGAGGGGGGGAAAGGGTGGAATTAGTGCTAAGGAGCTCCAAAATCAAAGACTGAAGATAAGCAATGCTGAGCACCAACATCACCCTAAGAGGTCCCCATCTGTATTGTGCTGCTCCCTGGGGCACATGGCATAAATACATGGGGAATCCTATTCCCAACCAGACCAAGGTCCCGAGCCAGCCTAAAACGTTATGGTAGAAGTGGGTTTGGGATTATTACTCCATTTGCAATTCTTCCAGTGCCACTCCAGCAAACAAATGCTTCAAAGGTAACACTTGTAATAGGTAAAAAGAGGTCAGAATGTCTCCACATTGAATTATCAACACGTTTAAGCACCCAGTGGGAACTCTTCACCTTTTGCATCCTCTTAACCAAGTCCCCAGCCCTGGGTCACAGCAGGATGCACCAAATTAAACTAGAACTTATCTCATTCAATGGCAAGGAATAGGATGGCACTGAGAAATAGAACACCTAAATAAAATAACTCCTTTTGAACAACTGCAAGCTCCCAACCCCAGACACACAGCCTTGTCTGAAGAACCTTTGCTCCTCAGCACAATGAAATGTGGATCTGGCAATCGGGGGGGAAGTCAGATCAAATGTGGGTTGAGTCAAGTCAGATTGTAGGGGACCTACAAGGATGCTGGAGAGGGACTCTTCATCAGGGACCAGAGTGATAGGACAGGGACTGATGGGTTCAAACTGAAAAAGGGGTTAGATATAAGGCAGCTCTTCCCTGTGAGGGTGCTGAGGCGCTGGCACAGGGTGCCCAGAGAAGCTGTGGCTGCCCCATCCCTGGCAGTGCTCAAGGCCAGGTTGGACACAGGGGCTTGGAGCAAGCTGCTCTAGTGGAAGGGGTCCCTGCCCATGGCAGGGGTTTGGAACTGGATGATTTTTAAGGTCCCTTCCAACCCAAACCACTCTGTGATTCACTCTATGATTCTATGCAATGGAAAATATGGGTTGGCTCCAGCAGAACAATGAAGAAAAGAATAATGTGAGAGAAAAAATTCAGAGCTTTTGAAGGTCAGGGTTTCAAAGGCAGCTCAGGGTTGCAGGTCAGGCACGGTGAGAGCTCTCCTCAAGCACTGCAGCACCAACACCAGAAACACTCTGTGGTTTGTGCTTTTACCATCAAAGCATTGATGGTTTCATTAGGCTGAGTGCAACATGAGCCACGACCAAGAGAACTGAAGAACAAGGTGCTAGCACTTGAACTCCTATTTACTTGCTCTGAAGCAGATATTCAGTATTGTTGCTTGCCCACGCAGAACGGAGGCTTGAAGGGTTCACAGAAATGCCGTTTTACTTTGCAGGTACTCAAATTGTAGCTGCTGATTTTTGGCTTTGGTCCTTATTTAGGTGCCTGTTTAGGTGTCGTGGGCTCTGCTGCAGAGAGGTGGCTTTTAGGGCTCCTCATGGAAACTGAAAGCTGGGGGAGATATGTGCAAGGGGTTGAGTTTTAGCAGCACGATTTGGGCTGATGGGTTTTATCAGGTGGTGAGCTCCACATTTCAAACAAGTATTTCCCAGGCTAGAAGCAATAATGAAAATAAGCTTTAAGGTCCCTTCCAACCCAAGCCAGTTTGTGATTCTGTAACTGGATGGAAATGCACGAGTTTTTCTCCAAATAGAAAACCTAACAGGAAGCTCAAAGCTATTTTACTTCTTACTTAAAAGTTAACTACAACCTATCTGCGTTTTTCCTTAATAGTAAGCTCAAACTTCTTTTACTGTATGAATTTCCAGTTGTAAGCTAGAAACTTCAATAAACCCTTTGGAAAAATGAGTAGTTCACATCTTTCATCATGATAACCATAAAGCAATTTTAAAATTACAACCATTAAAGTAAAAATGCAAACTTCTGGCTCCTGAAGACTCACACAGATCCTTTACACCTTAAGCTAGCAGGTAAAGTGACCTAGTTATTCAAAAGGCTCCCTCTCCTAGCTACATTTCTCTTGCCAAGAAGACGTGCGTAATACTGAAAACCAGAAATCATAGAAACCCAGACTGGTCTGGGCTGAAAGGGACCTTATGTTCACCCAGTTCCAACCCCCTGCCATTGGCAGGGATGCTTTCCACTAGTCCATGCCTTCCAATCTTTTGCTTTCTCATAATTATACCTTAACGAAGCTTTCACAGCAACAAAACCCCAGTGGGGGCAGGAGCTGATGAGTTCTGAGGTCTAAATGGAGAAAGG
Organism: Pezoporus occidentalis; assembly: GCF_034315485.1. NCBI lineage: Eukaryota > Metazoa > Chordata > Aves > Psittaciformes > Psittacidae > Pezoporus > Pezoporus occidentalis. Next base: position 408,523 of record NW_026913415.1, read on the forward strand.
AATTACTGCCTACTCCTGGAATACCCAATTGCTCAGGCCAATACTGCTCGTAGCAAGACATATGCTCCATCTGCACACCACCAAGCCCTCACTAAGAGCTTTTGGGCTTCTTTAAAAGCCTGAGATCAATAAAGTACAATTTAAAAACTTAGCTGGGGGGGTGCTAATGTGCTGGAGATTGAGCAGACACTGACCCACACTACATCTAAACCTTCAAATTAGCCTAAATGACAACTTCAGTCACACTTAGAGGGGCAGATAAAAGGGAAATAATATATGTCTTTCAATTTATGCATTTCATGGAAATATACATTATATTTATTTGATATTTATACATCTCATGTTATACGTGTATTTTCTATTACTATATCTCATGTATATATTACATATTTAATTTTGTATCAATATATCTGGTATTTGACCATTTAGGCCATGTACCTCTGTCACATGCTAATGCAGTGCTGCTATTGCTGCATGCTTAATGCTCGAGCCAAGGCAGCTGGTCCCGCTGGAACAAGGCTGTTCTGACCAGCAGGATCTCCTCCACGCTTCAGCATTCCACTGGGACATCAGCTGGGGCAGGCACCAGAACTCAGAGCAACCTCAGCACACGTTATTTACCACTTCAGACCTCATGAAGCTCTAATTGCATTGCCCTTCAGCTGATGCTCTTACTCAACCACCCAAGTCAGCATCCACGCTGTCAATAACCCAGGCTGACCAAATTCATTAATAGCTCTGCTTGAAACCCAGGCTAACATCTGTACATGGCGGGGTGGGGGGGGTAAAGCATCATGTTTTCTCCTGGTTTTATTGAAAGTATTTGGCTTTCCTGTAGCAGATGAAAACCAGATGTGGTACAGAGGGAAGGCTTGCACGAGCCAGAAAGCAAAACCAAGACAGCAACAGGCAGGTCGCACCCATTCATTACCCGTCTATTTCCCTTCTGCCATGAGGCTATTTATATTGCCTCTCTATTATTACAAATATCCTAATTGTGATGTAATTCTAGAAGCCACAGTTCTCTCCCTTGCAGCCCAGAGGAGAAAGCAGCGCCCAAGTCAAAAGGCTTCAGCAAAGTTTCTTTATGCTGTGTAAGCACTTTGGAAAGCTTTGCTCCTGTCTTGCAGCGCTAATGCCTATACTAGCAGCCGTAATCCCTCCAGAAGCAGCCCAGGCTAGGGATTAAACCAGGTTTAGCAGCTCCTGGATGCCCACTTGTACTGAGAACATTAAAATAGAGAAGTTTGTGCACATGCACATGTAAGAAGTATCACTGTGTATCACTCGTAAAATTAAACGGGCATCCTCATTTCTGTGATTTGAGGCTTAAGCGGAGGAGCAGGACTGGAGTTATTTATCATTTTAAGCACCCACATGATGCAAACACGAGGAGTAAATCATGGGTGATTTAAGAACTGACTGGCCAGGTGCATGGGCAACTGAAATGGCAGATGACCTACCATGGGCATACCTCACATGCAAGTCTTCGAAGGGCTTTGCTCTCTCTACAGTATTATTTTTCCCTCTCTAATGCTAATCTAAAGCTTCTGGCAATAGAGTATTGTGATTTAAAGCAAACATACAGTGGCAATTGAGATAAGAAGCAGGAGGAGGTGATTATTTGATTCAATCTGACAAAAAGAAAAGCAAGGGAGGGGGGAAAGTGGGGTGGGAAATGAGCCTTACTGTGCTGTATGTGCCACACAGAAACCACTGCCCAGGCCAGTTTGGAGATACATGGACAGCACTGCTCTGAGGACCACACAGGGAATTTTGCATCATCATCAGCCCAGTGCTGACCAGCTGCTGGCTTGGGGGATTCACTTAAATGCCTTTAAAACTGACTTGATACATATAATTTTAAGCTAGCTTTGACAGCCTTTTCAGCTCCCAGTGACATACCTGCGTACTGGAGAAGCATCTGCAGCTATTCAACAGGGCCATTCGCACCCAGGAGAGATAACTGACACCTCACCTTTCCATGAGCAATGCAATCACTGAATACTGGACAGATTTCTATTGCTGGCTACTCCCTGACCTATTTTAAGCATCCATCACAGAGGTGCTTTTCCATAGCAGAAAGGGTTTACTCGTGTTAGCTCATCTGCTCTTCTGCAGCTTGAGAATGAAGTGGAAATAAGGGTTAATACAAGAAGGATGCTAAGCTCCATGTCAAACCATAACCCAGAAAACAAAGTGGGGTTTTATTTGATTAATTACTTGGAGCTTCTATATGACACCTGCAATACAGATCTTTTGGTATGCACATATATTTATGTATAGTACCATAAGAGATAGATATTATAATATAGATATTACCTGGGCTTCTACATTACATCTGCAATGCAGACTTACATGTATATATAATATTCCATTACATTGTATATATTATTCTAGTAGATTTATATATATATATTATTTCGGACTTCTATATGACACCTGCAATGCAGATTTGTGTGTGTGCTTATTACTGTATTACTATTATCTGATATCTAGATATTATTACTAATATCTAAATAATGCATATTTATAATATACGATATATGTATTAGTAATATGTGTATATATAATAATATGTATATGTATATATATAATGACACTGCAATGCAGTTTGTGTGTGCTTGTGCATACACATACACACAGTCTCCCAATCCTTGCAAAATACCACCATATGCCATTTTATTATGATTATGATTATGTTAGAGATATGTATTCCTTTGGACAGCTGCAATGCAGATTTGTGTGTACATACATTAATGTTCTATTACGTACATTATCACAGTAGATATTTTTCTATATGTATTACTTTGGACTTTGATACGACACCAGCAGTGCAGATTTGTGCATACACATATGTACACACACACATCATGTCCCAGGACTTGCAAAATGCCACCCCATGCTTTCTCCATAGCTCCTATTTGGAGAAACGGAAAGCATTTCCTCACTGTGTTTTTCCCTGGAAAGCCTGGAGCGGGTCAGCTCCTCCCCACGCATGCGGGTCCAGCCGCTCCGCGCTGCCTCTGCAATTACCAGAGAGGTTTTTTGCCGGGTGATTGGGTGCATTCATCCACTCCTGATGAGCAGCTCTGGGAACAAACATGATGGAGAGGGAATCGAGCGACCCAAAACACAAAGGCTAAAACAAAGAACAGCAATGAAACGCCAAAAAAGAATATTACAAAGGGCAGGTTGGGTTTGGCAGGGCGCTGGGATTACAGCGCCGTGAATCCCAGCTTAAATAAAGCTCAAACATGAATTTCCTGACTAAGGTAAAAAAGCCCAGCTCAAATTTACGAGCTGCTGGCAAAGTTACCTCCATCCCAGCGGCCTCCAAATACCAAGATGACTCTGGCCCAGAAATGCAGAGTTCAGCCTAATAATTCAAATACATTCCTCTGAGCATCACTGGTTCTGCAGCTGGAGCCAAGGCAATAGAGACGTGAACTCCAATAGTTCTAACTGCACACTGTTCAGTGCCTTAAAGTGAACCACGGAAATGTATTCCTAAAGCTTGCACAGTTCAGTTGTGATGAAGTGGTTATAGGCCCTGTAGAGAAGGGGGTTTTAAGGAGGCAACCCCAAATCTTCCCCCGGCTCTGTTGGATACAGTTCATTCCCCCTTTAATGAGTAACAACAGAAAGAAATACGGATTTTTCTACTCTTCGGGACAATCTTGTGGGTCTTCTTAGTTAAAGGATAATAAACACTGGCACAGGGTGCCCAGAGAAGCTGTGGCTGCCCCATCCCTGGCAGTGTTCAAGGCCAGGTTGGACACAGGGGCTTGGAGCAAGCTGCTCTAGTGGAAGGGGTCCCTGCCTGTGGCAGGGGGGTGGCACTGGATGAGCTTTAAGGTCCCTTCCAACACAAACCAGTCTGTGGTTCTATGTTAATTCATTTCACAGTGTCATCTGTAAGACAGAAGGAAAAAACTCCCAATGAACCCCACCCTTTCCCATAGAATAAACTCAGTGCCACCCCTTATACCTACCAGCTTGCATTTAAAATACCCCAAATTTAGAGAAAGCAGTAATGTTTAAAATAAAGATTTCACGTTATTAAATCTGCTTTTTTCCTTCTTTTTTTATCTTTTCTTCTTTGTTTTTTGTTTCTTTCCCAAGCATGTCAGATGCTTCACCGAAGTCCAGAGAGATTAGATCTGCTCTGCTTTGGAAGCGCTGGAGCAGTGAACATTTGGGATACAGCCCCCAAAGCCAAACCTCTGTTCCCCAAACCTGCCATTTCTCAAAAGATTCCCGACTTCCTCCATGATAAAGCACATTAAAGTTTTAACACTTTGCCCTTATCTTGGACTTGAGCATTTTTAACCACACTTTCATTCTCCTTTGGCATCCCTCACACAGCTCCTTGCCCAGGATTTTCCTCCTGATTAAAATCCATACATAAATCTGATGATCCTGAGGAAAATCAGGAAACTTTGGGTCCCTAGCACAGAATCACTGCACAGGAATCCAGTTCCTCTGTTCTTATTCCCTCTTATCAAACATGAGGATATTATAATGCTGGAAAACTCTGGCAAAAAAAGAAATAGGATGTTTTAATTGCATTACGGCCAAAGATTGCTGAACTTCCCTTCCCTCTCCCCCTTCTTTTTTAATTAAGGAAATCAGCATTTTTTGGTCCTCATCCCCGTTTATCCGAGACCTGTGCTGTCCTCCTTTAAAACCTCACTTTCCTGACAGCAGCAATGGGGGAATGGTGCAGTTTAAACAGTTTGTTACTCTGAAAAGGTCTTTTAAAAATTATTCTTTTATGTTCCCCTCAAAATTCCAACATTCTTCCAGCGTAGCATTAGCATGTCATTACAGGTTTTCATAGGAACTGCTGGGAAACCACCACATTAGACCCTGCTACCGGTCTCCCCATAACAGCATAGAGTCATAGAATGGTTTAGGTTGGAAAAGACCTTAACATCATCTAGTTCCAACCCCCTGCCATGGGCAGGGATGCCTCACACTAGACCATGTCACCCACGACTCTGTTCAGCCTGGCCCTGAACACTGCCAGGCATTTACCACTTGAACTGGTCCACATGAAATTAACCATCTTGGTAAATGTAAAAGTGTTAAATATCTTAAATAATGGCCAAAATCAGAAATAATCACAATATCTCTGATTCCTACATCTCCTATAGTGGATTATACCACTGGTACCTTTTGTAATGGAAGTCACTGCCATAAATTGCTTCTGTGATTATAAGTAATGTTTTTCCTAATCAACCAAGTTGATTTGCCTTGTACTATATTATATTTTGAATCATTTTGTTTTTTAAATAATACTGTATCATCTTTTCCTCCATTATGGCTTTACTTATGGGCAGTGGTAGGGCCAGGACTCCTGAAGATGGAAATACATAACTATAAAGATGCTCTGCTCTTAGAATAGGGGAGATTAAACTATTCATTTCACATCCAGATGGCTTTGCTGTGGCCTGACAAGCCCTGGAGCAGTTCTCACATAGACACTGTTCCTTCTATCAATCATGTTGTTAAGACCTACCAAAACCTTCAGCTTTCACATAGCCATAAGATGTATTTTTATGAGAATACTGGGTTAGCAGCATGTGGGAGAGCCATGCAGCTGTAGGCCAACAAACAAGCAGTGTCCTGCTGCACTTGTGGTGCTGGCTGGAATAAAGATAATTTATGATAGTCATCACAAGCTCCACGCGATCAAGCTGACCCCCAGAAACCCATCCAGGTTTATTAGACAGAGGTTGATTCCAATTTAGGAGATGTCCGAGCTCCAGATGACTGAAAGTTGTCAAGGGAATCACGGAATCAACCAGGTTGGAAAAGCCCTTTAAGCTCATCCAGTCCAACCGTTCCCAGCACTGCCAAGGCCACCACTAACCCATGGCACTGAGGCCTCATCTCCACAGGGTGTGAACACTTGCAGGGACGGTGACTGCAGCCCTGCCCTGGGCAGCCTGTTCCAATGCCTGAGCACCCTCTGGGGAAGGAATTGGTCCTCAGCTCCATCTAAACCTGCCCTGGGGCAGCTCGAGGCCGTTTCCTCTTGTCCCATCCCTTGTTCCTTGGGAGAACAATCCCCACCTCACTACAACCTCCTTTCAGGAAGCTTCACCCTCTCCTGCCTAATGTTCTCCCAGGGACGGGAGGAAAGATGAGGTGAAGCCTTCTCCTGGCTGAGTGCAACCATCCTTGTGGAGCGGGACCTCACTCTTCAAGGCTCTTCTCTACAAAACAGAGGTGGTAGTGACCCATGGCATGAAGCTTCATGGGATCAAGCAGTGATGCATGTGTGGCACCAACCACCCCAGTGAGCAGAAGCTGCAGTAATTTATTGCGCATACCGATGCAAAAGGACATATATTTTGTAATCCTTTAAATGTCTTCAAATAAATGATCTGCAAAATGTCTCCACTGTTTTAAACTCAAGAGTAACTCTTCAGACTCAGCTTGTCCTTTTCATCTTCTCTACGGCAGCCTTTGCCCATGAAGTCCAAATCCCCAGTCACTCTGACAAAGCCAAAGGCTCAACTGTCTGGCACGATTTATCCCTCATCCATCTTCATTAAGGGAATGGAAGTGAGTTGCAATGGGCTGCTGCAGTTCAGGCAGATCCTTTCTGCAAACAAGGGAAACAATGGGTTTATTTGCCTCCCCCAAATTGCTGCCGTGAGCAGCAAGACTTGCACAATGAGGGTTTGGGAGCAGTATTGTCCCATCACCCTCTGCCACGCACTCTGCTGGGCTTTAACTGAACTTCTGTGTAATGTTTAACCTTAGAGCAGCTCCCTGCATGTGCTTCACCATATTGCCTTCCTTTTTAAACTGATTTCCCTTGAATTTGGCCAAGCTGTTTGCTCAAAGCAGGAGTTACACATCTTTGTATCTGGGAGACATCAGGACCACAAAGAAAAGGGTCTTCTCCAAGGTGGAGATGTGGCCAACACCGCTCATCCTGGCAATTCTTCTGTCTAGACATTTTCACTGAATGATGATCACTCTTCACACTGATGCTCACGCTCTGCTTGAGGTCATCAGTGAATGTGTTGGCTTCTCTCTTCCTATAGGAAGCATATGGGGAAGAAAGGTTGCAGTATTGCAGTCAGCTCAGGAGGTTTTCAAAGGGAACCTCTTGCCCCTCACACTAAATCCACTTCAGTTTCTATGCTCCGAAACGGCTGTGATTCAACCTAAACCCTGGTTACAGGCAGCTGAGGTCTTCTGCTGCAGGACTAGATGGGAGCACCCTGGAGGTGCACATGTGGGCTTGGCTCCAGCTGCTTCCCTTCACACAAGGGCTCCTTGGGGTGCTGAACTCCTTGCTATGGACATACAGGCTGCACATGCACATACAGAATGTACAAACCGCACAAAATACACAACAGGACCCACTTCTGTGCTACAAATCAGGAGACACCTCTCATGTGAACACACTCGAGGGCAGACTGAGGAAATGGCATTTGCTGCCTTGGGAAACAATTGGTTCCAAATCCCAGGGCTCAGTAAGACACTGTCACCTTGTCACTGAGCAGGTGAGAGAGGGGCTTGCTCCTCAGGCAGCAAACCAAGATGCTCTCACCAGGAATGCTCAGCAACAGCACTCGTGTGGTGCCTGGAAAAGCCACAGGGACAGCAGAAACCCTTCAAAAGCCAACATTTGTCAACTGCTACCATCAGAGCTGGGTGTAGGCCCTGTCCTTGTTCTCAGGCTCTTCTGTTCCCCACCAAGGGCACAGTGCTGCAGCACCTGTCTGGCACCCACCCACTGGTCCAGTGTGTAAAACCCAGCATGGGTTCCCCAGCCATGAAGAAAGTCCAAAGGGTCTCAAGTGAATGGTCCTAAAACCAAAGTCTGTGTTTTGACTGGGAGAAGGGGGGGGGAAACAAAATCCCTACTAGAGCATTAATTCCTCATTCCAGGACTAGGAAAATACAGTGTCATGTTAACTACAGACACCAGGGATCAATTATCCATGTAAAGTCCTTGTGGAAGCCTTGTGGGACAGCAGCAGCACAATCTTTGGTTGAAACCATTGGAATCCTATATTATCATTATATTATTTGATAAATATATATAAGTAAATATAGAAACAAAAAGCTTCCAGGAAAGAGGCCCTTCTTTTGTGCTTTATAAAATGTGCACCTTGATAGTCAAGCTGAAAACAAAAAAACTTAATAGAAACCCAAATTACAGATACACTGGGGCAATTAGCCAGTGAAGATGAAGAAAATGGTATTACTAAAGTCAGCATAATTCTGAGCTTCACCTGGGTTTGCCACGGTTGCATGGAAGCATGAGTCCTTGGTCCCTGCTTGAGTCAGACCGAGGATTCTATTGTATAGATAAATACCTACAAAACTAAATATCCAGATATTTAGGGGTCCATAAAACCTCGAGATCCAGATATCTACAAAATCCAGATCTCTAGATACACAATACCTACATATCTATAAAATTTAGATCAAGATCAGTAGAGGAGAAGCAAAACCCTAAAAAGATCAGTGAAAGAAAACTAAAGAAAAGGAGAAAAAGGGAAGGGTATGAATGAGAACAAATGGCAAGACAAAACAACTGCGCCAGAAAGAGCTGGTGAAGAAGGACAGAAAAAGATGGGACGCTTGGATGTGTAGAATGGATAAAATGGTCCCTCCAAGCAAGTGCTCCACCCAGCAAAGGCAGGGATTTACTTAGCACTTCTCTCCTGGAAACTAAATAGCTGCTAATTCTTCAGGGTGGAGGGAAAGGCAGCTCTGCACAAACCTGTTTAATAACTCCTCTATTTCCCTGCAGCCATCATAGATCAGAAGTCATCATTTTCTTTCATTCGGACATTATATATATACCCATATATGTTTTATACATACATATGCATGTATGTATTTTTATATATATACAAACACATATATAAAATAAGATGGACTTTGGGGTAACAAAATGTTTGCTGAAGATAGTAACTAATGAAAACTAATATGAATATTCACCTCAGCCACCAATCCAGCCAATCTGGGCGCTGCAGGAGGACTCTGAAGCGAAACTAGTGAATAATTCAGCATGGCAGGAGCGGATGAACAAGACGCTATTTGATACAGAGCCTGGAACTGTCAAACATCCCCAGCTGAAGAATAAGAGCATTTTGAACGCGCTGGTGAAAGCATCTGGTGCATGAGCTTTGCTCTGTGACTCCTTTGTGTCCTGGCTGCCGTGGAGGCCTGCACAAATTCTTCCCACATTAGGCATCATCTGTATGATCTCTGTGCTACTCCCTCTGGAAGCTTTCCATGCTCTGGGGAGGCTAAACCCCCCCCCCCCCCCCGGGTGCTGTATTAAACACCTACCCCATCCCAGCCACCCAGGAGAGCTGTAACAACAGTGTATATTGCAAGTTAAAAATGGGCAGAAGTGAACAATGAGCAAGGTAACGGCTCTCCCATCACCCCTTCACAGGAATCCAGTTTCCACATATAAAGCCTCTAGAGCCATGTGACAACCCAACCACTTAAAACCCAAAGCAGTGGAAACTGAGCATGATAAAATAAATCTAGTTTTGTTAAGTCTGTTTTAATGAAATTTGGTTACCTCCCCTTCATACTGCTTCATGTAGGGGAAAAAAAGTGAATCTATTCAAGTGTTGTCTCCCATTAATACAGATCCCGGTAGGAGTCAGAAAAGGGAATATACTCAGAGTTTAGAATTAGAAATCAAGCTGAAACACTTCATGGTCTGCATGAGTTGCCTATAGGAAGTTCCTCCTATTTGCCTATCCAAACCCATGTGCAACTGTTGGAGTAAAGGCATGCACTCTGGGTCCCTGATGGAGCATCAAGGCCATAATGGAGTTTTCATCTGAAGTACTGCATGAAGCCTATAGGAAACAGAATAGAATTGTAGCACATGTAAATCCTCCTCTGGTAAATACATTGAATAACTGAATTAGAGATGCTCATTCTTGAAACTACAGAGGCAGAGAGCTCAGCTCTATGGACACTCTGCTGAGAAAGCAATCCTATGTAAGGAAAGATAGGCTTCATCAGAAAACGAGAAAATACAGAAAAAAAAAATCAAGGAAATCACCTTTTAAAACCAATTGGAACCTTGTTGGTAGAAAAATAAGTGCAGTATTTAAGTAATATCAATTATGACAAGTAATAAATATTTTATAGTGTCTCAGAATTACAAAACTGGAGAGGGGCTTGGGACAAGGGCCTGTAGGGACAGGCCAAGGGGAATGGCTTGAACCTGCCAGAGGGGAGACTGAGATGAGCTCTTAGGCAGAAGCTCTTCCCTGTGAGGGTGCTGAGGCGCTGGCACAGGGTGCCCAGAGAAGCTGTGGCTGCCCCATCCCTGGCAGTGCTCAAGGCCAGGTTGGACACAGGGGCTTGGAGCAAGCTGCTCTAGTGGAAGGGGTCCCTGCCCGAGGCAGGGGCTGGAGCTGGAGGAGCTTTAAGGTCCCTTCCAACCCAAACCAGGCTGAGATTCTATGAAAACAAAAAAGGCAAAAAAGGCATATTGCTACCATTCCAAGAAGCACTGCTACAAAAAGGCTCATCTATTAAATCCCAATGTAGGTAGAAGAAAACCAGCAGGACTGACATCAAATACACTTTAAAAGGACAGGCTGGGACTCAGAACACAGCCCAACCCGCTGTGGCTGCTACATGCAGCTCCTGGCTGATACTAGCACGTTTAGATGGCAGTAACAGCTTGCCTTGACAGCCATCCTTACAAGTGCAATTTGGACACAACTCACAGGAATCTCATGCAACAGCACACAAAAAACCCCACAAACAATAGGTTGAGGCTATTCAGAAAAGGTAAATGAGGAAAACAGCAAAGCTGCAGGAAAAAGACATATCTTAATTCTGCCCCACTTCCGCTCCCACCGTGCGAGCACGACTGGGAATATATTCCCAGGAACGGGTGGCTCCATGCAGACACTCAGGCTACCAGAGATGCTTTGCAAGAAGGGAAAGACATTAACAGCTCCACGTAAACTGTTAGTTGCTGTGCTCTATTTCCTAAACTAGGAGTTGTAGCACGAAGAGGTATGTGCTACCTCCTCAAAGAGAAACCTGAGCTGAACATCATAGAATGGTTTGGGTAAGAAGGGACTTTAAGACCACCCAGTCCCAACCCTCGGCCACGGGCAGGGACACCTTCCACTAGAGCAGCTTGCTCCAAGCCCCTGTGTCCAACCTGGCCTTGAACACTGCCAGGGATGGGGCAGCCACAGCTTCTCTGGGCACCCTGTGCCAGTGTCTCAGCACCCTCAAAGTAAAGAATTCATAAGTAAAGACTTAACTCCCTTATATCTAAGCTGGACTTCCCCTGTTTCAGTTTGAACCCATCACCCCTGGACCTATCACTACAGCCCCTGATGAAGAGTCCCTCTCCAGCATCCTTATAGCCCCCTTCAGACACTGGAAGCTGCTCTGAGGTCTCCACACAGCTTCTCTTCTCCAGGCTGAACAGCCCCAGCGTTCTCAGCCTGTCTTTGTATGGGAGGTGCTCCCATAAAGGCAATCATCCTTTATGATTTAATTTTAAATACACAGCGAAAAAACACACAAGAAAAAATGGGACTGAAGAAGGTGCCTGGCAAGAACTTCCCAAACGCATGGAATCAAAAGGTCAATTCTGCAATCAGGTGGCTGTAACACAGCCCTCTCCAACAGCTCTCCTCCGAACATCCCTTTTAGGACACTTTAGGAAGGGAAGGGAAAGCAGAAGCCTGCACGTTTTATCTTGAAGCCTGCGTGATTTGTGACCAAATTTGAGGCTGGTGCTGCAGAACAGAACATCTGGATTAGCCTCACTTTCTCCAAGAGAGCTGGAAGCAGTGAGCAGCACAACAGCAGCCGCGCAGCTGCCAGGGGACAGGAATGCAAACTGCTGCTCCAAAAGCAGAAAAACCCCAACAGATATGATCCAGATTCTTTTTTGTCTTGAAAACAGCTGCAGATGTTGCGAAAGGAAAGCAAAGAGGCTTCCTGGATCCCTCCCTGTACCCAATCCCAGCACACACACAGGCCCTGGGAAGAAGCAAGTACACCGTTTACCTATTACTGAAAAAAAAATACAATTCCCAAAACTTCCTTCTACCTTCTCTTTCATGGAGATCTCTCTTCTGCACCTCTGCACATCTAAGCTAGACAGAGATGCTCCCTCTGACACTACTTAGGAGAACTAGATTTTAGAGATGTAGAGTAGATCTTAGGCAGAAGCTCTTCCCTGTGAGGGTGCTGAGGCGCTGCCACAGGGTGCCCAGAGAAGCTGTGGCTGCCCCATCCCTGGCAGTGTTCAAGGCCAGGTTGGACACAGGGGCTTGGAGCAAGCTGCTCTAGTGGAAGGGGTCCCTGCCCATGGCAGGGGTTGGAACTGGGTGAGCTTTAAGGTCCTGTTCAAACCCAGACCAGTCTGGGATTCATCTTATGATTGTATGAGCTATGAAGTGGACTCCGGTCCAACAAGATACATTAGAAAACAGACCAACATCCAAACAGGCATGCAAATGTCTTGTACAAATAACAGGATTGGAGGTGGAATACAACAGTTTTCAGACCTGCTTTCCAGAATTCATGCAGTCACCTAATTGGGTCACTTTTTCATGTCTTTACCTTCAGTTTGCTACACAATTTTGCTGCTTTTTCAGAGCAAAGCCCATCCTGAATGATGTTAATCATTTGCTAACTCCACATTCAGTCAGTTCAGCCCATTCTACCCGCTATGAAAACAGAAAACAACCTTGTTGGCTTTGCAAAATGAAGCTGTTGGCTTACCCTTGGCTGAGACATCTATGAGCACTAGTCCTTCCTCTGATTCCCCATCCTCTGCTAGTAGCTGAAACTGACCCAAGTCCTCAGACTCATTAATGGAATACAGATACAGATACAGATCTTTGCCTACAAAACCCCCTCTCAAAACAGAAAACAAACCTCCCAAACCCCATGAATTTTACTGTTCTTTAGCCAAAGCACCCTTTTAAAGAGCAGAACACACAGTCATCAGGCCACCTCTTTATTCAAAGAACAACAATGGCAGGGCAGCAGCTGATGTTCACGTCACCCACGTGCAGACAGGCTTTAACAAACACAACTCCACAACTCCCGTTCGTTCTAAGGGAAACCATTGCAAAGAGTTACAGGGCAAACTCAAGGCAAATTAATGAATGCTTGTATCCCTCTTCAGAGTTTCAATCTGTAAAGTGAAGGGTACAGCTCACCTCACCCCTTTCACACATAGGAAAAGTCCTCATTAAGTAATTGAATCAAGTACTCATGATTGGGAAATAAAATATTGACCATGTAAATTCCCTCTGATCTCTTCCCCAGTGAAGCTGAGTGCACAGAAACTCCAGAAACACAACACTACCAAACCACTATGTGCAGTGGATTCTCTTTTCAGGGCACTCTACAGAAAGACTACTAACTCAAAAGAAAGGCTAATAACTCAAGAAAGGCTTTTTTCATTTCCATTTGCAAACTGAAAAGTCACCAGGATATTCCAACACTACAAAACACTTGAGTGAAAACATACCATCTGCCAAAAAAAAGCCATTTACTCTAATTTCATTTTGCTTTTTTATGGAGCAGATAGGATTACATAGACAAAAACACAACTCCTTTTACTGCTAATACTGTTGTAACTTCAGTATCACCATTGAGCAGGTAACCCTCAACTCGTATCATAATTACTCAGGGTTTACTTTTTCACCATTGAAGGGTTTCCATGCTACTATCATTTCATCTTACCTCAAGCACTGGTCCAGCTCCAAGAATAATCTGTTCTACTCCACTGGCAAATCCCTTCTGGCTGAGGGCGGTGAGGTGATGAATGAGAAAGTTGGTGCTCTGTGTCTTTCCTGACCCGCTCTCTCCTGAAATCACAATGCACTGGTTCTTCTTCCGCTGAAGCATGGCGTGGTAAGCCACGTCTGCCACAGCGTAAATATGGGGCTCCAGCTTGCCCAGCTGGTGGTTATCGTACATCTTGACATACTTGGGGTTATAGATAGGCAGAAACTTAAATGGATTAATAACTATGAGGATGCTGCCTACGTAGGTGTAGATTTTCTCTTGCTTGAAGCGGTTTCTGAGATTCTCCAGGAGCGTTTTCTCGTTCAGGTCTGGCAGGCTGCACAAGTCATCGTAGTCCTTCTGCTGTGGCTGGGGAAGGAAGCCACGTTCTACCATCCTGCGGCGCTCCTCCGTCACCCTCAGCCAGGACTGGAGGCTCCCATAGTGAATGGACCCGTCCAGGTTCTTCTCCCGCAGGAGGAAGCGATAATCCTCGCCGCTGATGCGATTCTCCAGGGCCATGCGAGGCCACAGCATCATGCGCTGGACGGGGCAGTCTGTGGGGTTGAGGATCCATTCCTCCCCCCCAAACTCCTTCACCTCGGCCAGGACGTAGCATTTTGTCTTCTCAAGCTGAAGTTTATTGATGAGAGACTCGATCACCTCAGCAGCGGTGGACGTTTTCCTGGCGGTGATGGGGCAGTAGATAGTCCCCTCCGCGATGCTCCCGGGGTAGATGTGCAGCGTGAACTCGCTCTCCTCAAAGCGTCGTCTTCCTCCAACATCATTTACACTCATATTGGATCCTCTCCCATCAGTACCTGCGCTGCATAGTCAGGACTGTCCTCTGTATCTTGTCAGGTCATCATGTTAGCAGAACTAAACAAGAAAAAGGAGAACAAAAATAGGTTAGGTTTATCCCAGCAGGGATCCTTGGAAACCACTTGACATACACCACGAGGCGCAACGGAGCAACACAAGTGACAATACCAATTGCCTTAGAGGAAGCAAACGAGGATTCCAAACCAACACCTGAAAAGAGAACAGGATTTCACCTTTTTCAGAGATGTCCATATCTGACATTAGATATGAAGTATTCCAGCCAGCTCACCCATACATTCTCACTATTTCTCTCATACTGCTTACAAACCACAGAACACAAATCTCCAGCACCAAATTAAACACAGTTAATTTCTCAAACATCATCCGTGCAAGATGACAACAGCCATCATGAACCCCAAATGAAAGCAATTCCAGGGTTAATGATCCTCAGTTCTCCACCAATTGGTTGTAAGAAACTTAAAACCCTTGCAGATGTTCAGAGTTATTTCAATATAAAGACAAAAGTTAACTATGAAGAAATGCAGAGGGCCCTCAAAACCAGGATGAAGGAATAAAGTGGCAGGAGGCATTTAATACTGATAGAACTTTATGTGATCATATCCTAACGTTGAGCTTTTCCTTGGGCACTGCCCCAAGGGACCAAGACCTCACAACTGAGTTCCCCGACAGCACTGACAAAACACTCAAAAGTGGTCAAAACATGAAGTCAAAACCCACTTCAGGTTCAGGGAGCTCCTGAGCTTCAGCTATTCAATGTTAGGAAGCCTATGTCAGGAAGCAGCATCAGATCGCCCTGTCCTTGCGCTCCTCCCAAGTACCCAGATCCAAGATCGTCACTCCAAGCACAACCACCCTCCTCTTCTACAGCCACGCAGGGATTTGGAGATTAGTTTCACTTGCTACAAGATTTCTCAGGTCCTCAAATGAAAACCACTGTTTTATGTTGCATTGCTGCTCACTCCAGGATTTCATAAAGTGCATTATCCCCAGCCACGCGCTATTCAAAGCAAAGAAATCCATGTGTCACAGTGCAATTTATCTGGCAGGGATTCACAGCACATGGCTTGGTAGCAGCACATATATTATATACTGGGAAGCACTCCAACTGCTTGCCTATAGCTTTACTATAGGCACAGATGCAACAGGGATGATGTCAGTTAAGTGCTGGGTTGGGCTTTCTTTGTCTGTCTGACTCCAGCATCAGCTTTTCTTCAAGAAGGAGGGGAGGGAGTGGAGGGGGGGAACCTACCACACTTAAGCCAGATAATTCCTCAAGATTTTACTTCAAAGCTTACAACAAGAGGGCTGGCTATTTTTATTCAAGTTATCAGAGTGCATCAAAGCCTTGCTGACTCACGTGAGAACTGCAAACAGGACTTTAAGTTGGTAACCTTGAGCAAACCAACCTTCCCTTCTGCCCCCTCCCTCTTGTCAAATGCGTGCAAGCTCAATAAATCCTCCCTAAAGCATCAGGTCGCTCCACCACACCTACCCAAAAGCTTTCCTTGCTTCTCTACAGCAGGGACTCGCTGCAGTAACAAACATCTTCGTCTTCTGCATCCAAACAGCTTGAATCCAGCAGAACTGTGAGCCAGGCATGAGCCCCATGGAGAGGCTGTAAGCCCCAGTAACTGCAATCACAGATGGGCCAAGTCCTCCCTGCCTCCAAAACCACTCAAACGCCAGAAGCTTCCACTTAATGACTAAGAAATGTGGCGAGGTCAGAAAGCAAAGAGGTGTTAATTTGTGCCCTATAAATCACAGGAGGTGTGCCACAGGCTTTGCTTTTAGTAACACTAACCATGGCTGGAGTATTATGTTAGGTCAAAGAAACGTTAATGAAGATAATTGCTTGTGGTCTCCCAAGGCTGGTGCACATGAGCCTGGCTCTGCTCAGCATCAAACAGGCAGTGTATGGAGAGAACACTGCACTGAAACGGGTGTTATTAGGTCACTACCATATTTGAGGGAGAAAAGCTCTCCCGATGACAACTGTGCAAGCAGGCTGTTACACTGGCTTTTATAGGACTTTCTAATTTAACAATATTTGTGTGCTTGGACACAAAAAAATTAAAAAGGAAAAAGAAAAAACAAGAAGTATTTGTGGGTTGCCAAATAGTTGATACTATTTTAATTAAAGGCACTTTGGGTTGCTCTGGGGTTACATTTAAATGAGAACATCTAAAAATGATGCTACACTGAAGTCGTTTATATAGTCTGATGGAAAGAAAAGCCACTGTCTTCCTGATGCTGTGCCCAAGTAAGTGGCAGGTTATAAAAGGACCTGGCTTTACCACCAGGCGCTTCACTCACGTACTGGCTTTGGCAAGGCTGAAGGCAGCAGTACTGGGATGCTGATCCCACAGGAGATGGAAATCCAGATGATACATCAGGCCTCAGAGGTCAGAAATAATTGCAAACTCTGGCCAAAATTCACAGGCTACGTATGCCTGTGAAAGGAAGAACCGATGACATTTTAAGACAAGATACTTACAGCTTAATAGTTTCTAGATCCTTTTCATTTTGTGTGTTCAAATGAAGACTGTTACTCACATTGACCCTGCACACTGATGTGGCTCCATTTTACTATCATAATTTTACTTGTAACACAAAAAGCACCATCTCCAAACAAACCTGGGGTTACAAACGAAGCCTTGTGTCCTCCTGCATAACCAAACAGCTTCATAGTTCCAAGAAGACGAGAGGCCATTCTAAGAATTCCAATAATAATTCAATTAACAGCAGGAAAAGCTACTGAAACTACAACAGTCAATGAGGCTTTGTGCATACACTAAACCGGTACAGAATGGCTTATTTTTACATCATATGCTATCTTTTACTAGTTGGCCACAGTTTAATATACGTAAACAAATGTGCTTTTTTGAGTTAAACGTATGTATCACCACATACAGTGAGTGCTTTTGAAATGGGAGCTGGTTTTTAGTAAGGCTTATTGTGGCGGGATATCAGACAAAGGAGGATGTCCCAGTTACCTGTGCAAAGGTAATGAACAGAAGGGTTAGGTCATGCCATTTCTTATTTTTCCATTCAGAAAGCTCAACCTCAGTATTTCCCTTTCCAGGGACAGCACAAGCAACGCGTGGCAAAAGTCCAAAATAAATCATCCACTGGAAGCATCAGTCCCCATCATAAATAATCTGTGACAGCCAAAGCCTGAAGTCACTGACAGAGTTTGCCAAATATCAGATGATCTGGAAGAGCTAAAGATGAGTGTCAGTGTGGAGGCTGCTAAAGGGGCAATTCTGGAAGCAAAGTTCATTTGGTTTTATTACAACACCCCATAACCCAGATGAGGGCCTGCCAAAATAGCAAAACCTTCTCCCTGTTGCCAGTCCTCAGGCAGTTGTAACAGGCTCGGCTGCTCCAGAGAACCTGGATTCCTCCATCCACAGGTACGTCACATCACATACCATGTGGGCAGGAATTCCTCAAAGAGATAAACCCAAAACCTCTGATAAAGAATTGGCCAATTCAAACACACTTCACTGCCTAACCTGAACATAGCAGCACAAGGGCTCTCCAAATTTCTCTCCTGCAGTAGCAAACAGCTTCTTGCTGCTGGTATCTGAAATAACACCCCTGCACCATCAAAACTGATGCTACTGACACATCTGTGACAGCTGTGGCTGTAAGAACTACTAGAAAAGCTCACGTAGGTGCTCAATGCCTCAGTGGTCACTGCAGTTTTACATGTCAGTCCCTTTGATGATTTATATAATCATAGAATCACAGAATGGTTTGGGTTGGAAGGGACCTTAAGACCATCAAGTTCCAACCCCTGCCACGGCAGGGACCCCTTCCACTAGAGCAGCTTGCTCCAAGCCCCTGTGTCCAACCTGGCCTTGAACACTGCCAGGGATGGGGCAGCCACAGCTTCTCTGGGCACCCTGTGCCAGCGCCTCAGCACCCTCAAAAGGAAGAGCTTCTTCCTTAGATCCAACCTGAATGTCCTGTTTCAGTTTGAACCCATCACCCATTGTCCTATCACTACAGTCCCTTATGAAGAGTTCCTCTCCAGCATCCTTGAAGGCCCCCTTCAGATATAATGCTTAACTCCCTCCTTTTTATCATCTTCTCACCAGATTTTTCTCTTCCTACTGTTTGCTGATGGGAGCAAAACATCATTTTCTCTTCATCATCTGTGTTGATCCATCTCAAAAGACCTTTAAGATCATCAAGTCCAACCATCACTGGTCCAACCCTCCTGCAGTCAGCAGGGACACCTTCAACTATATTTGTAATCACAACTCAAACCATCTTCTTCAAAAGAGTCGATAAGCTTCAATCAGCAAAAGTAACTGTCAGCACTCCAAGATTGTCCATATACAGAAAAAAGACCTTTTGGATAAATTTCAGAGTAGCGTATTTGGAGTGAAGAGAGTCACCAATGCAGTGAGATGACCTAAATCACAAACAGATACCAAAACCAGGAGCTGAAACATTCACAGATGCTCAGCAGCAACAGAAGTCCCAGCTGGACCTGGCACAATGGAGTGCTGACACACAACCAAAACACAACCCCTGTAGGCACCAAACACCCATCACCTCCTGCAACATCAAGAACAAACACAGTTTGGTGGTTTCTTTCCTCTCCCCCTAAAATTTTCCATTAGGTCCCAATTCTGTAATCCGTAATTCTCCTGCTTGCTAATTCCACTTTATCGTGATCAGAGTTCAAAGCAAATGTAGGTGAACCTAAAAATCTGCATCCCTTCAGCTTCTGCAGACCCAAATGATTTTGTAGATAAACCTTCTCAATGTCCCCAGTCCAAGACAGATCTGTAAAGTAGTTTTTGGCTGTTATTGTCAAGAGGCATAATAAAAGGAGAAACTGCTTGGCCACTGCTACCCACCATGCCTCTGCTGGGATGATCCCCTGCTGTCATGCCAGTACAGCCAGAGTTATCTACTCAGCCTCCAAGCAGGATTCCCAGAACATAAAAGAAGCAGCTGTGAATACACAACTCAAACCATGTAAATCATCCCCAAAGATGCAAAGCTGCCCACACTACGTGTAACCTAAAATAGGTTGCAAGTGTTTTCCAAGTTGTTCCTAAGCTCACCAGCTTCTCCTGTTTACCCATGCTTACCAAGCAAGAGATATTTCTCTTGCTATTTAAGAGACCCATGGATACATAAAGCACCTCAGTAGATGATAATCCCTTCCTGAGCCTGGAACTACCCCAAGTCTCAAGGACTTGGTCCAACAACCACTCAATGGCTCCTCTCTTGGCAGCTGGAGATGGGTGAGAATGGTGCTGCCTGTTCACCACACTCTCACTGATGGATCTCATATGGAAATCTGTCAGCTTCAACTTGCAGCTGAGACAAAATGGAAGTGGGAAGAATAGCAAAACCCAGCTAAAACCAAAAAATTACAGGAAAAGCTGTTGCAAAATAAATTACTCCTTGAGGTCGTTGCAAACGGTTCTGACAAACAAGGAACTGAATTCGGATATGAATAACAACATGATCACTCACTCTTCCCCTTAAGGTCAAAGCACCTTCTGTGCAGGGGATGAATCAGTGTCCAAGGAATTCATCATTGCTACGCAGTGAATGAAGCTCTTGTCTGTGGGATTCCTGCCCTGCTGGCTGGAGATGTGACTGAAGGCAAAGAAAGGAAATCACAGAATCAAGCAGGTTGGAAAAGCCCTTTAAGCTCATCCAGTCCAACCGTTCCCCAGCACTGCCAAGGCCACCCCTAACCCACGGCACTGAGATCTCATCTCCAATGAGTGTGAACACTTGCAGGGACGGTGACTGCAGCCCTGCCCTGGGCAGCCTGTTCCAATGCCTGAGCACCCTCTGGGGAAAAAGGTTCTCTTAAAATAAAACTAAAAGGGACTGCAGGGAGCCTGGGTGACGCCTGTGATTGAGGCAACTGAATGGGAGAAGTGATTTCCCCCTTTGCTCCTGTCACAGCATTTCTGCGTGATGCTGGGAGACCCAAAACAATGGCGCAAACAAAACCGTGCCCTTGACTGGACTGTTCCTCTTTCTTGTACTCCTGGGTTGAGTCACTGCATCTTGACTTCTGGAAGCACTGCTGTCCTCCTGAAAGCAGCATCCCCACACATAAAGGGTGGTGTTAAAGTACTAAAATAATCAGCCCGCTTCATTGTACTCACTGAACAGACGGTGCTTGGAAGTTCATTCTCTCTCTGTCCCAGCATCATGAGAAACTTTGACAAATGAGCATCAGGAATGAAGCCCACGTCCTCCAGCTGCTCCCTTGGCTTTCTTGTGCCACCAACCACAAAGTAATAATATAGAAAAATAAAACTGAAAAACACAAAGGCGATTGCAAAGGAAAAGGTGGCATAGTTTAACTTACACTTGCTGCTCCCATATCCCTCATGTGCCAAAGGACAACTATATCCAGACTGACCAACAAGAAGGCAGGAACTAAGGGAGTGCTTCGTATATCCCAAGTTTAGAGATTTCCAGCGGGATGAATCATTGTTACAGGTTATTTTGCCTCTTCTAATGACTAATTAAGTAGTCACTGCCCAGAGGCATGACAGCCCTGTTTCAAATACAAAGATGAATTTGTCATTTACAAACGCAGCCCAACCATTGTCGTCTGACAGAGCATCCCTCCCCAGTACTGAAACCCTGCTCATTTCAGCAGCCAAAATGTCCCATTTTCCACATTTGCTGGTTGGATTTGCTCCTTACAGGCGTCCATAGAGTAGTTCAGTCCCTGAAAACCCAAGTGGAAACAAGCTGGTATCCCAAAAGCATAGATCAAGGTCAGATAACACATTCCTACAAGCTCAGAGAAGAGGCAGCTATAGCAGGGAGAGAGCAGTATAAACCATAAATGGACACAAGATTTTACTATCTCACAAAGCACATGTCCATCTATTTATATTTTTGTTTGCAGCCAAAAATTTCACGTATACAGCCTGAAAAAAGAACAGTGTGTACCATAAAAATCCTCCTGAACCTGTTAAAAATGAAGCATATGAAGTGTTAGAGCAGAGAAACTCTGCCAAGGACTACAGAGGTTCACACTGAGGAGCATCTCGCCAGCCCCAAAATGGATGCACAAAATACCTTTCTTGGAGCCCACGAACTCCACCAGTGTTAAGGAGAAGATGCTTCTATCCCAGACAAGCTCAAGAGCTTCAGAGAACAAAACCTGGGGAGATAAAGGCATCCTTCCCCTTCTAATCCAGCCTGTAGGCATTGGTAGAGGATAAATGTGACCACTGCTGTGCTGGAAAGGTTACGGCACAGCTCTCCAGTACCACTTCGAGCTGCAGCAAGCATCACACGTGAAATAACAACTGGGCTAAAAAAGATCCTCTCCAGAACTGGTATTACACAAACACATTGCACTGGCACATGAATGCCACTGTACTGCTGCAGCAGAAAAGTTCATAAGATCACAGACTGGTTTGTGTTGAAGGGACCTTAAAGCTCCTCCAGCTCCAACCCCTGCCACAGGCAGGGACACCTTCCACTGGAGCAGCTTGCTCCAAGCCCCTGTGTCCAACCTGCCCTTGAGCACTGCCAGGGATGGGGCAGCCACAGCTTCTCTGGGCACCCTGTGCCAGCGCCTCAGCACCCTCACAGGGAAGAGCTTCTGCCTAAGAGCTCATCTCAGTCTCCCCTCTGGCAGGTTAAAGCCATTCCCCTTGGCCTGTCCCTACATCCCTTGTCCCAAGCCCCTCTCCAGGTTTCCTGCAGCCCCTTCAGGCACTGGAGCTGCTCTCAGGTCTCCCCTTCAGGAGCCTTCTCTTCTCCAGGCTGCCCCAGCCCAGCTCTCTCAGCCTGGCTCCAGAGCAGAGCTGCTCCAGCCCTCGCAGCATCTCCATGCCCTCTGGGCTCAACCTAAAGGGTGCATGTCCCTCTTGTGCTGGGGGCTCATGAAGATAAGGGAAATAAATGGCAACTTATTAAAAACAATTTACATTTTTATATGCTATAATCAAGAAGTAACTTCTCACATGGCAGTTTCGCCATAATGTATATTGTCCATTGTTATATAATATATATTGATAGATACCAGTATATCCATTTACACATCTCAACATATATTGATACACTGATCAATTGATATACTGATACCTATCAATATATATTTATATATCAGTGTATTGACCCTTTTGAAAGGATCTTTTTGACTCAAAGAGCCACACTGCTCAGCAGGGACAACTGTTGCCCGAGAACACATTGCCAAAGCAGAGCATTGTCGCTCACTGCTCCAACCCACTTTCAGCATGAGCCAAGACAACCCAACACTTCTTAGCCTTGCTGGAGCCCCCGCATGCAGCAAAATAAACATAAAGCCACTCTGGAAGTGGCAATTCCTGTGCTGTATTTCCCTTAAAAGTAAAAATTAGGGACAACATACATTACTGAATGTCCATAACTGAATAACATTAGTTTTGAATACTGGCTCAAATAATACCTCAATAATTTCAGATGTTTTCCTGTAGTCTTAAAAGCACTGCAGTTGCCTGGAAGAAGTTAATACAGTTTAGGCACAAAGTCACATTTAAGCATCCTAGTGCTGGGGAAGATACAATAACGCTGTTACTAATGCTATTTTCCTAATTTTCTGGAGGATTATGGCCAGCCCCAATAACAAGAAAGGGATGATGTAAAAGCCTTCCCACAGAAAACTCTTTTTGGCAAACACTCTGCTTCGAATTAAATTTTCCACTGTTCCAAATGCAATACTATTGCATTTCACAAAAATTATTACCTGCCTGTTCCTGGTGAGCCAGCAATACAAAACCTGAGTTTTCCCTGATGCCAAAAACACGTTTCCCACCTTCCTACTGATAGGATATATACTCCTCGGGATTAACATGAATGATACAAAGCAGGTCAGGAGCCAAATCCCATTTTGTAACATTTTAGCTGAAGCACAGCTTTTCATGAAGGAGAATTTAAACAGCCAATTCCCCAGTTCTCCTCTCTGCCCATGTTCTTTAAGTGACACCCCAATTCATCTTCTCTTTAGCATCTGCATAAGAATAAAGCTCTTTTTGGAAGTCCATATTCTTCCAGTACCATGTGCACCTCCCCCTGCAGCTGTGGGTTTCTTCTGCTATAACTCTTATTCCTAACCACAAATCCCCCCCAGGCTTCCACACAAGCGCATCCTTGTTCTTGTTGTCAGTTGAGTTGCCCCTCAGCTGACTGCAGAACACACGTGAGCCCTGTCCTCCGTCCACCGCTTCTGCTTCCACCTCCTTCCCGTTTCCATCTGCAGATGAAATCATTTCCCCACAGAGCATCAGCTTTGCTGCAACAAATGGAAGTCAGCCTCCAGCAGCAACGACAGCAGCCTTGTCAGGAAAGCAGCAGCTGCTCCTGACTACATTCAGGTTCATGGTTAAGGAACAGATGATGCCACACATTACCCATCTCCTCTCGAAGTTGAGCATCCGAAACAGCTTAGTGCATCACTTCACCTATACATACATACATACATATATGCATATGTTTTAGAACTTTGTCCTGTATAGCCAAATCATACAAGTAAATTCTACACCAACATGAAAGCCCCTTCCTGCCCCCCAGTCCATGTAGGTGCCAGGTACCCGATCTCGTTATCCACAGACTGGTAGCAACCTGTATGCTCTCTATATAGCCCAGCTGGCATAAAGAAGAGTTTTTAAGCATTCAATGATGTGCAATTAAGGATCAAAGGGAAAATAATACTGAAACTGTACTGCCAGATCTGCTTGGCTACCTTACAAAGCAAAAAAAAACCCAAAACTCCAAACAAAACCACCCAAACAGGGTGATTCATATTTTAAACACGAGTTCCAGCAACTAGGTTATGAAAAAAAAATTAAAAAATAAGTCTTTTTCCTCTAAAAGGCATATTTATAAAAAATACGCATCCCACAGATTAAGATCATTTACTAGTAAGGGCACAAATAGGATGTTGAGCTAAACTAACCACAAAACAATCTATTCCATCTCAAAATGAAGCTGTCAGGTAAGTGCCACAACACAAGGGTGGCTTTTAAACTTGAACAAGACTGTTCTGAATGCAGCAAGAAATGAAACCAAAAACAAAAGTCTTCTTCCAAGCCAAGAAGTACTGAAAAATGTCTTGAATAATAGATGACAGCTTCACTAAAAATAGTTATTGTCAGCGCCCGAAAACACCAGCTTTGGAGCGCTTTGAAAACATTATCATTGAAAAAGGAAGGAAAAAAGGGGATCTGTCCAAGGGTTTAATAATGCATGGCAAAACATTTCAAGGCTGATAGTTCACTAAATAATGTTGGTACTGTAAAACTGAAGGGACAGCTTGTTTGAAATACCACCTACATGATAGACCTTTATATACATTATGTATTCCACCACTGTGTGCACAGTCAGGACTTTAAGCACGAATCTCCATACTGCACCTCATCTTCTTATCCCCTTCTCCCAAACAGGGGCAAAGTTTTCTATGAAAATATTCCTTTTTTTTTTTCCCAAAAATTTTTCTCTTGTTTCTGAATTCCGTAGCTGAATTGTCCATGAGATCCCCAAAAGAAGCTGTGAATTCATGTAAAGGACTAAGGAAACTAAATGCTATCCTGGCTTCACTCCCAACCTTTTTAATAGGGAACGCAAGAACAGGATGACTATGGAACAAGATTATTTGGGGAGTTAAAGATCCTTTTAAGATACAGAGGCATATTATGGCAACAGGGAGAAAGCTTCCACCTCCACTGCTTGTCCAGTAGCAAACATCCAGGAGGAAGCCCAGCTGCACTGTGTACAATGGATGTGAGATACCAGTTAGGTTGCCACCCTCTGCGAGATGGGAGGCCCTGTCACCAAAGCCCACTTTGTATGTGCTCGGTCCAAACAAGCACTGGAATATCCTGGAAAAGACCACTTGATTTAAAAGAATAGCAGAAAAGGAGAAGCTCCAATGAGTGCACCGTGTTTGTTTTCCCAAACTGCTGTGGATGGATGGTCGGTGCTAGATCAGTGCAAGCATCCAAACACAACACGTATGAAAGACAAATGCTTGACCAAGCATGGACTGCCCTTTTAATGAGAGCTACAGCCTCGGTCGAGCTAAACAGTGCTCCTAAATTCAGGTTATTCTAAATAGTCACCTTCTTCTAAATTCAGGTTATCAAGTATTGCTTTTCTTGGCAGAGCAGATCTGCTGACTGAAGTCTGCAGTTCAGTGATGGTCACAGACTGGCACCAGGGAATCGATGCATCCATTAGGGAAGTCATAATTCACCTTTGGAAATGAAATAAGGACCAAGGATCTACAGCAGATGCAGTGACACAGCACACTGCCACGATGAACATGTATTTAGGATGCCTCTGGTATACTCTGGGTGATTTAAAGCTGGTTTTGGGGGGGTTCATATGCCTTTTGCTAATATTACATCACCAATAAGGATTAGGAAGAGTCTTGATTTCCAAGCCCACCAAGCAGATAACTCCATACAGCCACCCAACATGAAGTAAGACAAGAGAACCTATAGACAAGGATTAAGATGACACCAGGGGACAAAGACATACATGGGCTTTGTATTTCATTTGAATCTTCCCAGCTTTGGGCAAAACCAACAGTAACGCTGCAGCTCGGACCACAGCTTCATTCTGATCACCTTCTACAACAAAGTAACCTGCTTGGGTGATGTGGGGTGAGCAGTGGAGCATGCAGGAGCATGGCGCAGGCTGGGATCTACTTGGCTGGGGAGCAGCTCTGGGAAAAGGGACCTGTGGGTCCTGCTGGACACAAGCTCAACAGGACTGGGCAGCCCTGTGAGGAAAGGCTGAGAGCTGGTTTTGTTCAGCCTGGAGAAGAGGAGGCTCAGGGGAGACCCTATCACCACATTCCACTGTTTAAGGGTGGCTACAAAGAAGACTGAGACTCCCTTTTTACAAGGAGTCCCACAGAAAAGACAAGGGGTGATGGACACAAGTTCCTGCTGGGGAGATTCCAACTGGACACAAGAGGAAAACTGCTCATGAGAACAACCAGCCACTGGCATAATCTCCCCAGGGAAGTGGTGGATTCCCCAGCACTGGACACTTTTAAGATAGGGCTGGACAGGGTGCTGGGACATCTCCTCTAGGTCATGTTTTGCCTAGAAAGGTTGGCCCAGATGATCCTTGACGCCCCTCCCAACCTGGCATTCCATGATTCTATGATCCTTGCATGTGGGTAACAGCTTCTACCTTAACCAGCCAAGCTGGAGCTCGACACAACAAAGGGTAGCAGAGGAACGCAGCTGTTGAGCAAATAAGGCTCAAAAGCACATTCTGGAATTGTTTTGGTTTTAAATCATTCTATTAATCCAGTAAGGTCAGAATTGAGCTGATCAAGGCAACAGTCTGAATCTCAGGGTATTCTCTGATAAAAACCCACCTTGTCTGGAGGTTGAAGATCTGGTTTCTTTAGAGATCAAGCAGCAAAAACAGGAATATTCACAAGACTGACAGTGATTTCAGTGCTTCAGTGGGCACAAGTTAAAACCGAGCATATTCAGCTCAGACTAGCTCTATGTATTTGCTTCTTCTCTTCTGCTCAGTGTCTTGCACTTCCATGTCTTTAGAAGGATGACTCTCCCATCCTGAATAAGAAGGGGGGGGGGGGGTTGGAGCAAGTCCAGAGGAGGCCACGAAGATGATCAGGGGCTGAAGTACCTCCTTTTGGAGGAGCACATTGGGGCTGTTCAACCTGGAGAAGAGAAGCTGCGTGGAGACCTCAGCGCAGCTTCCAGTGTCTGAAGGGAGCTACAAGGATGCTGGAGAGGGACTCTTCGTTAGGGACTGGAGTGGTAGGACAAGGGGTGGTGGGTTCAAACTGAAACAGGGGAAGTTCAGGTTGGAGATAAGGCAGAAGCTCTTCCCTGTGAGGGTGCTGAGGCGCTGGCACAGGGTGCCCAGAGAAGCTGTGGCTGCCCCATCCCTGGCAGTGTTCAAGGCCAGGTTGGACACAGGGGCTTGGAGCAAGCTGCTCTAGTGGAAGGTGTCCCTGCCCGTGGCAGGGGTTGGAACTGGAGGAGCTTTAAGCTCCCTTCCAACCCAAACCAGCCTGGGGTTCTGTGATTAACAAATGGAAAAGCGATGGTCCTTGAGCACATGGCTCAGGCAGTCTGCACTGAGAGAGAGCAAACAGCCTCAGCTGCTTTAAGAAATGACAGCCTGCAGCAGCAAGTATTAAACATCTCAAAGTTATTGCACATCCCAAGTAGGAACATCACAGGCAGAAAGGAACTCTTTTAAGCCAGAAGCAAAACTGCTTCCTTGACATGTGTCCGTGCATTTACCACAGGCATCTCTCAAAGGTGCTCTGGGGACAGTGTTTCCCTTACTGCAGCAGTGCCCACTCCCACCTCCCTGAATGGAGTCCCATACAGGCTGAAATAAAGCTCTCTTCTACCTTATATATTCAGGGCTTTTTGAAATCTCCCATAAATCTAAAGCCTCCCTTGGGATATTTGGGGTCTGAACATTTAAAAGTGATTCTTCAGGGACTGTTAGCTTCAGTTGCAGGGTTATTCCCAGAGAAAGTCATCAGGGCCTCTCCCTTTTGGCTTCCCACCATGTGCCGATCTTTCTCTCCCAATATTTCTCTTCCACGTTCAAGGGGAAGCAGAGGGGCCTCTCCCCACTAAACACACAGTGATCTCCGTATCTCCCTATGGAAAACCATCAGCTCCACCTGACACGGGAGACAGAACACAGACATCCCTCCAGAATCTGCAGTACACACGGGGTTTAAGCCTTTTCCCTTGTAAAGAGTATTAGCAGTATGGCTTAGATGCTGGTTTTGCTTGTTTAAAGATGCCAACAGTAACACAAAAAGACAATTCTGTATTTACCAAATCTGCAGTGAAAAACTGATTCTAAACATGCTCCTTCAGTTTCCTGAAGCTTTTTTTTTTTCCTAATTATTCTGAGTTTTAAATTAGGGAGAAACCAAACAGCATCCATGAGCCTGAAACCACTTCTAGACCTCGGTTTCTATCTCCAAATGTCCCAGGAGAAGAGCTTGTTACAGCAAGCAAGGTCCTCACAACATTCCCCAGTTTCTGTAGGGGACTTTCCATATGCTCTGACCCTCAGCAACTATTTACTTCCATAAGCAGACCAAAATGTAAAGCAGTTTCCAAAATGTTGCCCCAAGTCATAATATTCTCTCAGGTGTACTGGACATTCGTGTGTAGTCATAGAAACATGAGCACACAGCTGGCTTTACTATATGAGTTCACCCAAACCCAAGCAAGGACCAGTGGGCATCTCTCCATCCCTGCACATCTCCCCAGCCTCACTCCCCAGAGTGGCCCTGCAGCTGGAGCTGTATTGAGGACAAATCCCAGCACCAGCCCTGTGTCCCTGCCCTTGGAAGGGGACAGGACAGAGCTGAGGTCAGCCGTGTGTTATCTGAAATGCAACACTGGTTCTAGCTAACAGGCTCAAATAACACAGCTGGTTTCACTGCTAGCTTCTGTTTACAGGAAGGACAACCGAGACGGCACTCCATGACATCCCGACCTAAATGGCTTTCCACAAGCACTTCATCACCTAGAAAATACATGGCATTTTCCCTGATACTAGAATCTGACTGATGAGAATCAAACATGGACCATAAAAGAGAAACCGTGCTTTTTGCGACTTGAAAAGATGATGTAAGATCACAAACCTCACCCTAAATCAATACAAAACCACCTCCCAAGACACTGCCTAAAGAACACCACTTATTTTCTCAAGTTATTACATGTTTATTCAGATTCAGCAACATCGCAAACATTTCAGCTGAAATACTCCCAGTCTTGTGCATGCATCTTGTCTACCTTTCTCATACTCACAGGATTTATTTCCAAATGCTTATCCTCCCAAATAAATCAGCACAGCTCTAAGCTTCAGAATCATTTTATTTCCAGCAGGAGTTAGGTGAGGGGGAAGTAAAGCATTTTAACCCAAGGCTTTCAGACTGTAATGAATTATTCCACTGGCCCAAGGCCAGCACAACTCCCCACATCAGGAAAAAGAGGTCAGGTAAATCCAATAACGAGTATTTAAAAAGACAAGTCAACAAAATGAGCTCCATTCTCTTGCTGAAGGCAAAGCAAGGTCATTGTGGAAGGGGGGAGAGTGGGAAATAAAGAGGGGATCAGCAATAAAATAATTGCAAAAATCAGAAGATTTAACCTATTGGGTTTTGAAATTATTTGCACTCCATTTCACCAGCAGAATTAGAAGCATTAGGACAGAACAGGCAGCTGCCCAGGGACATAACATACAACAAGCCCCACTCTCTACCATGGCCCTGCAGCAACAACAGCTCCATCCCGCAGCAGATGCTCCCTCTCAGCTCTCATCAGGCACACAAAGACACGGAGCTTGGATGACACACTGAGAGCTCCCAAGGTGAGCTGCCAGCAGGAGCACCGTGGGGAGGAAGTGTGGGCATGGGACTCCTGCAGATGTCCATGAAACACCATGGGAAAATTAAAAAGGAACTAAAAAGGAAATTACAGGACACATCCGTGTCCTGGGCCACCCGCGTGCTGGGCTGCATCCCCAGAGTGTGAGCAGCAGGTCAGGGAGGTGATCCTGCCCCTCTGCTCTTGTGAGACCCTGCTTGGAGCACTGTGTACAGTTCTGGTGTCCCCAACAGAAGAAGGACATGGAGGTGTTGGAGCAAGCCCAGAGGAGGCCACGAGGATGCTCAGGGGCTGGAGCACCTCCTGTATGGAGACAGGCTGAGAACACAGGGGCTGTTCAGCCTGGAGAAGAGAAGCTGTGTGGAGACCTCAGAGCAGCTTCCAGGGTCTGAAGGGGGCTACAAGGATGCTGGGGAGGGATTCAAACTGAAACAGGGGAAGTTCAGGTTAGGTACCACTGTGAGGGTGCTGAGGTGCTGGCACAGGGTGCCCAGAGAAGCTGTGGCTGCCCCATCCCTGGCAGTGTTCAAGGCCAGGTTGGACACAGGGGCTTGGAGCAAGCTGCTCGAGTGGAAGGTGTCCCTGCCCGTGGCAGGGGTTGGAGCTGGAGGAGCTTTAAGGTCCCTTCAACCCAAACCATTCCATGATTCTATATTGATCTCACACAGAAAGGTTTGAAGGACTTGTCTCAGTTGATCGGATGAATGCTAATCTTGCTAATCAAGGTGTTCAGAGAGGAACGAAATAGATCTTTCTTTACCATCATTGACATCTACTGTCTGTATTTTTGTTGAAAGATAAGATGGTATGGAAAGTTCTTTTTGTTCAGAACAGCTCCATCCTCATATCCCTCCCTATAAACTGCTGTCCCTGATATACCAAGTCTGCCTATATTGCATGCACAGGAATCACAGACCACGATTTGGATCAGAAATCAGATATTCAGC
Source organism: Pezoporus occidentalis (assembly GCF_034315485.1). Classification (NCBI taxonomy): domain Eukaryota; kingdom Metazoa; phylum Chordata; class Aves; order Psittaciformes; family Psittacidae; genus Pezoporus; species Pezoporus occidentalis. The sequence goes on from NW_026913415.1 coordinate 439,514, forward strand.
AGAGTTTTCAGGATAGAAAACTTGTTTCCCATCTTCTCCCATTTTTCCACCCTCAGCCCAAAAATCACTTTCTACAGAAAAATGCAATTTAACCACTTTAGGATGATTACACTTACCTCTGCCTTGGCTGCAGGCACAAAACCATCTGAAGTTTCCCCAAATATTTAAGGGCATTGATGTTTTTTAAGCTCTTTGGGGTCTGACAAGACACACTGGAACCTATTTGTTGTATTTTGATGTCCTCATCAATTTTACACTTGACCCTCATGGATTTTCTATGTTCCTAGTGTCTTTCTAATGAACTTCCCTGATTTTATCATTTAACCCATTCACATCCCTCCCTGGGTATCTCCCTTATCACCTTTATCCTTGTATCCCTTAAATCCCAGCCACAGTCCCACAATTGACTGGGTAGAGGTTTCAGCTTCAATAACCTAAACTATTCCATCAAATCCCTTACTGTGAAGGGGCTCCAAGTGATTACACACCAACCTCTTCTAATTCTTTTTTCGTTTCAATGTATTTTCTGACACCAGCTCTTAGCAGCTCTATTTTCACAGCATTGAGACTTCTCTACTAACACCACAAATTTATAATTTGGATTAAAGGACATTAATTTCTACAAAAGTGGCAAAAAAAAAAAAGAAATCCATTATGGGAAAATGAACATTCTCTCTGCACTAGTTCAACAAGTGAAAACCTATCTGAGCAAATACCAACTTCTCTCAGCAACACAAAACCCAAACAGCACCACACTGGTATTGTGGTTGGAATTCTATCAGGCTTCATCAATTTTAACTAAAAAAACCCAAACCCAAAGGACATGTGCACAAGAAAGAGGACATTTCCCAGCCTAAGCCACCCAATAGCCCAACCACATGTTTTTTCCTCCAAACTTCAGTCACATCTTTAGCTTAAGGACAACCTGCTCACGTCTCACATGAACCAACTACTGCATTTGTTTAAAGAAAGAAGGTTTCAACATGGTACCCCCCAGATGCTGCTGCATTTGCTGACTTCAGTACATTGCTCTGGTGATTCAGGCAACAGTGAAGCCTCAGCAGCAGTTCTCAATTGCAGCTGAGTTCGTTCTTCAGGCACCCATCATCATTTGTTAAATGAGAGGGAATCGTATCCTTCCCAAGACAGATTGGAAAGTGCTTTCTCCAAGTACGTCATCCAGATTTATAATTCACATTTACAGTTAGCTATGGTGATTTAAGCAGGAAAGATCCTGCTTTGCTTCAATCCTTTAAATTCCCTGCAATACTTACAGCTACTGCATGAACTCTTGTCCTTCCCAATAATTAATGTTATTGAAAGAACAGCTTGGAAGTTGCTCTTCAAGGAAACTTCCCACTAGCAGGCTCAAGGGTTAAATAAGTCTAATACTTCCAGAGTGACTGCAGAGCTCCCTGCCCTCACATCCATGGTGTCACCCTTCCTGGCTCCTCTAAAAGACAGCAGGAGATGGCACTTCCAGGAAACAGAAGTCATCTCAGAGCTTCTCTGAGAACATGTAGGCCACCTCTGCTACCTGAAAAACAGACTACATATTGGCATCATATGGTAAAGTAAAATACATAAGCATAATTATCCCCACAATGCATGAAAGAACATATGGTATGGAAATGAAACTGCCTTAAACCTATTAACTTGGCAATGGGATGAGAGCAACAGAAGGAAGCACGAAAGAAATGTTTAGAAATATATTCAGTGTAGGATCACACAAGTAAAGCACATCCATCACCCGGATAGTGCAGTGACACTAGGAAATGAGCTAAGTAAATCCAAGATTGAAGGTTCATTTTCTGAAGTGCATCTGTTTGGCTCCTCTCCCCTTAAACCTCATCATCTAGCCACGCTTGGTTTTCATCTCTGATGCAAGAACATACATCAAAAGGGCGTCTTCAACAAGCAGCCATGGAAAACATGCTTCTCATTTGGATTTATAATGAAATAATCTGGATCCCAGCAGGTCCTTGCCACAGCTCTCCATATGAGCATGCAATGGATGACATCTCCTTTCAGGCTGACCCATACTAGTTTACCAGGTTTGGGTTTTTGGGGGGTTAAAGACTACCAGTCATCATAGAATGGTTTGGGTTGGAAGTGACCTTAAAGATCATCTAGTTGTGCCTCTCCTGCCACAGGCAGGGACACCCTACACTAGACCAGGTTGGACTGGATTCACTAGACCCCCCTCCACTAGACCAGTCTTCACTAGGGAAAGGTAAACCAGCTGGTTTTTCACTGAAGCAGATGAGCAACACTGCATGAAGCCAACTAAATTGAAGGAGACAGCACCTTCCTACAAAGGAGTGATGTCCTCCACTACAGTCCCTTCCTGGGATCATCCGGACATTGCTTTCTGCAACTGGGAATGAGGAAAGCCAGAACTGAGGTGAGTTTACCATGGAGCCAGTCAACTAACAACATTCCTAGGGATGGCAAGTAGTTTTTACACTTCATGTACCAGCAGTACAGGCAACCAGGCAAAACTCTGGCTGAACATGTCCACGGAGGGACTCTGACTTTGGATTAGAAAGGCATTGACTCCCTCCAAATGAGTCCAGTGAAGGCCCATCACACCAACCACCAGTAATCCAGTTAGGTTGAGGGGCCTACAAAGCAACCGATATAGAGATCTGGGTAAATTCCCAAAGGAATTTACCTCTCTGTCCTCTCCGTGCCTAAGGACTCTGGTCATCAGTGGAGTTTTAAGGTGGAGACACAGAAGCTCACTAGACCAAGACCAACTAGAAGATGTTAGGAAGCTTTAGTCCCCCAGGTTCTGCTGACAAACGTGCAGTAGCACAAATAATAGGAAAAACAAGTGAAACCTGAATGCACGGAAGTTTTCAAATTGAATATATGGATATTTTATGCATGGTTTCAACTGAATTCAGAATTACCTCCACCAAAACTCCCCCTTAGTTGATGACTAGTCTGTGTATCACACAACTTGACTCCAACATGCTGATCTGGTTTGTCTCTGCTACACCACAATCCCATTTCTTTGGGTATTCCCTTATCTCTCTGAGGGTTTGCAGGTCCCTGTACTCTGCACCACAACCAGAGCAAACCAAAGCACTGCTGTAGGCCAACACAAAGAACAATTAGATGAGGAGAATATCAAAGCCATCAAACAGTGGCACTGGGGCATTAAAATATGAATTAGGAGAAATACAAAGCAGGGAAGGTCAGCTAATGAATTTACATAGAAATGCGATGAAGTGAGAATGGTTTCCTTGATCTCCCATAACATGATGAAGGTTTTTGTCAGATTCCTCTTGAGCACTGCCATTTCACAGGCTGGCTTGCTGTGCTTTGCAAGAGTGAACAAGTGGGGGCTCTCCAAGGGCGCTCCCAGTGTTACTTGCAAAGGATTCCCCCGTTACATAAAGCTGCGAGCAGAACTTTGCATGAGGACAGGAAGAAACCTCCTCTACCTGCAGTGCCTGCCATCTTCTTACCTAGCACTACCTCTCTCATCAGCTGTACCATCACCTCTGGAAGCAATTTTGTCTCCCCACTTTTCCCCAGAAAAAGCCAGAATATTCACGTCACCACCACCACCAATGTGGAAATTCATAAAGACACTTTGGAAGTACCTTATTTAACAAGGTATTTAACCTACCTTGTGCCTACGCTTCCCAAACATTAACATGCCTAATATCTAAACTGAACTTCCCTTGTTGCAGTTTAAACCTATCACCCCTTGTCCTATCACTACAGTCCCTAGTGAAGAAAAGCCCCACAACACCAACCACCTTCCAACACTGATACCAGCTCTTTCTCAAGCCTTGAGGCGCAGTGCAGCTCAACTCACTCATTACATTCCACAGCAGACGATGATCCTCCGGGATCCCTCGGCTCCAGGGTGGATCAGGATGGACAAGTGGTTTTATTGCAACGGCAATGATTGTTGCTGGCCTCCTCCTCCTCCTCGCCAGGTCGTCAGAGTGTGTAGGCACTGAGGGAACAGGCTGCACATATTTCAGCCGCAGCACTGGGAGCCCTGGCCTGACGTGGGAGCTGCCCGCCACCAGCAGATTCTTTAGGCATTTTCTGCATGCACACCGTGGGCAGCTCCAGAAATACCATCCACGTGGAAAAAATGGGAGAGTATTTTCTTCCTGGGACAGGGAAGAAGCCATCTTGCTAAACACAGCTCTGCTCGGGGGCAGCAGTGCCCACTGTCTGCACTAGGGGTAATTCAGGAATGTTAAGTGTTTTCTGTGCATAAATCACCCAAGTTCAAGCTCAACAGCTTTCTCTCTGAGGATAAAGCCCTTGGTGGCAATGACCTAATATTTGCCTACTCTTATCAAGCAGGAGCCTTACTCCAAAGGCTAATTCAAGCAGAGATTAGATTTCATGTATGAAGGAATGGACGATAGCATCAGATACTCTTCAAACACCAAGTAAGAAGATTAAAGCAAGCGCTGCTGCTGTGGGGTCTCACCTCAACAATGCCTTGAACAAGGAAAACCACCCCGATACCTCCAAACTAAGCTTCCCAAACACTCCATCACAGTTCATTGCATAGACATCACCTTGCTCCTCTTGGCCGACAGAAGATACAAATAGTCTGCAGGAAGCCACCAATTTCCTGAAAATAGGGTTAACTGAGAATCGTAGGAAATGGAGAAAATGAAAGCTGGTTGTAACATCTTGACTAGGCTGAGCATACCACAAGAAAGGAAAAGAATTCCCAGAACAGAGCACAACCAGAAATCTAAACCCATGCAACACTAAAGAAGATCATTCAAACCATTAACAGAGACCTGACATGGGTAAGAAAGATGGGTCTGTTCAGCCTGAAGAAGAGAAGCTGTGTGGAGACCTCAGAGCAACTTCCAGTATCTGGAGGGTGCCACAAGGATGCTGAGAGGCTCCCTTAAACAGGAGAAGTTAGATCTTACGAAGAAGCTCTTCCCTGTGAGGGTGCTGAGGTGCTGGCACAGGGTGCCCAGAGAAGCTGTGGCTGCCCCATCCCTGGCAGTGTTCAAGGCCAGGTTGGACACAGGGGCTTGGAGCAAGCTGCTCTAGTGGAAGGTGTCCCTGCCTGTGGCAGGGGTTGGGACTGGGTGAGCTTTAAGGACCCTTCAACCCAAACCAGGCTGGGATTCTGTGATTCTGTGACAAAGAATTACTTCCTCCAGCACACTTGCCTACAGAAAGCCATTTTCCACACTAGGGTTGAGTTTTCACATGTAACTACCTAAAGGTGACCATCTAAAATCTGAATTAGTAATAGAGGCAAGCTTAGTTGTAAGCTATACCGAGCACCTTGCAAAGAGCAGTACCTTGCAATTAAGTGCTCCCACTTAAGGACTCATTCAAAAACTGAATAGCAAAGAAGACCTCAGCAATGCAGTGAAATTTCACTTGCTCAACAGTTGTGCTGAGAGATGACACACACATAAAAATCACCTCGGTGCTCTGTGGGAACCAATCTGAAATGAAAATACGAAGCTTTGATGACTTTGCAAAAGAAAAAGGGAAAGAAAGTAGGAACTTTGGGTTTAAAATGTGTGAATTGTCACAAAATGTTGTGCAACCAAAAGAGCAGAAAATGCAGACTGACACGTTAACACCAGCTGAAAATACAGTCAGAAAAATGGCTTAAATAGAAGTATTATAGCAGCCCTTCAAACCTCCAGGAATTGCAGGATATAGATGCAGAATAAGGAGGGGAGCTGAAAATCACAACAGCCCTGTGCTGTGGGCTCTGTCATGCACCTTAAATAGCCAAGAAGTGGGCGAAGGAAAGAACCACATGCGCAATGTGGCAGCAGGGGAGGAACGAGAGCGATGCAGTATGTAAAATGCCACTACATAAGAACTGAGGGGGCTAAATCCAACAGAGGAAATAAAGAGGTAAAACTCCCCTCTTGGGCACTTGGCTGGTGGAGCAGCTTCCCTGTGACCAGGGGACAGGCATCTTATCCTGCCCCAACCTGCCACAACCTTAAAGCAAAATCCATTTAGTTTCATATGATCGTGTTGCTCTTCTCTTGCATCCCAATACGACCTCATTGAATTAACTTTGCATTTTTATCTGTACCTCTAAGGCTCTTCCTCATGTATAACTTAAGATCATTATCCACAGGTTGACTCCTGTGCCAGCTCAAGGGGCTGAGCTCCATTTCCAACCCATTAAAAGATAAAAAAAACCCAAACCACCACTTTCATGGTTTTCCAAGACTCTCCCATCACACCTTTGAAAGAGGCAGCCTCTAAATATTTATACATCCTTTTCACATCCTCTCAAGCTTTTCTCTTGCTTACACAACACCTACAAACCAGCACTATCCCACAGCCAAAGCGGGAGGTGTGCCAAGACCCCGCGCTCATCCGTAGATTTCTGTCACCCTCCCTGGTAGACTCTCTGGATTCATCTCAAATGATGAAACTGTTTGTAACTAGGGCACACAGGCAATAAAATAAACAAGTAGAATAAGCCAAAAAATACTGTATAATACTGTAAGCCATTTGTAAAGTAATAATACAAACCTACAGATCACCGACAATGTGTTTCTGTTGAAAACTAATTCCTACAAACAAGAGTACAGCTCACAAGGAGGCTCTTCCATCAAGTCACTGGTGACATGTCCTGCAGATCCATACCTCTCCTAGGTGCAGCTGTGTCTTTCCCCACTGGCAGCACCATCCTAAACTCCTTCCTTCAAATAAACAAGTATGAAAAAAATCTCTTTCAAAGGTTTCAATCTAACTCAATTTAGCCAAAAATGAATGGCAAGCATTTCTACTGTTAGTTTTTACCAGGAATCTCAGCTGGCATCACAGCCCTGGGCAAAGCACACCACTACCTATAGCCTCAGTAGAAACAAATCCAAAAATCCCCTTCCTAGCCTCAGAATGCCCTGAATGACACATTAAAACCCTACAGAGAAACTAAGAAGTGAAAAAGCTGTTCTGCTGGTGGTATCATTGATCCCAAAGGGCCTTTTCCAACTCATCCCCATCTGGGCAAAACCCTCTTGACAAGCATGTGTCAGCCTCACAGCAGCAAGAAGAAACCCTTCTCACCCTCAGGATGAATTCACTGAGTTTATCACCAGTTCCCTTCAGATTTGGGTGCATTTCACCATCTTCCACATGACGAGAGATCCCAGGCCCAAGAAGCAGCCTGTGCTCAGGGCCGGTGCTGGTTCAGCTCTGGTTTGAGAGCACGGGCTGCTCCTTTGATGCCGTGCCAGGAGTGGCCTCCAGTGAGGAAGCTGGGATGAGTCACGCCACCGGCAGAAGGAACTTGCCAATCTGGACTGAAAAGCACAGCTGAAACTTGGGATTTTTCCCCCAGCTCTGCCATCTCCACTGCTGCACAGCAGCTCAGGATGACTGCACGCTGCCAGGCGGCAGCCCAGCAGAGGAGAAGCAGAAATGCAGCCAACCCAGGCTTATTTCCTACCAGGAGGAAAACTGAGACAATGGGGTGTTCAGGGACTGAAAGGATCATCTGGTGAAGCACCGTAAAAGCTTTTTGCTGTTGTTTCTTCATACTGACTCGCATGGATTTCAGTTGGCATAAGGGTTTATTGCTTCCCACACCTGCAGAGCTATGAGCCAAGAGCTTGTCCTGCTTCTGCATCACCTCTTTAAGTACTGTGTCCTCTAATCTGAGTTAGCTCATACATAAATCGGGGGGGGGGAACCTAAAATAGATATTTTTAAACCTATATGGCAGCCTCAAGAATTTTCAGGCTCAGTTTGCTCTCCAGCCAGGGATAAAACACATCCAAAATGGATCCACGTTACATAAGAAACAGGGGGTACAGTAATCTTTTACTTAAAATACAACAACTTGACTATTAAAGACTTAAAATCATCACATGGTTCCTTTTTTCACAGAAGATCCATTTTATTCAGCGGTCAGGGCAAGTTGTTTCTTTGCTTCATTCACTATCACAACCTACGGCTATCCAAAAACATATTAAAGGAAAAAGAGCAGTAATATTTCCCTTGTCTTCACAGTTCAATTTGACAATTCTGGTAACAATACTACTCATTCACCAGGTTCTTTACTGAAATCAAACAAAAACTGCCAAACATCTGCTGCCACTGACAACTTTGCTCCACACCAGAGCATTTGAAATCTTGCTCCATGCCTCTTTAATGCCTTTTTTATCTATCCAGCCCAACCACTAATTTAAAGGAAACTGTGCTGGATGCTCTAATTGACCCTGTTCTCTTCCTTCCCCAGTTTGTCTCTATAATTAGCCCTTCCCAGCTCAGCCCACCAAAGGGAATCAGGAACAAGACCTTTCCAAGCCACACCCTGCAGACCACAGCCACTGCCTTGCATTGTTTGTGCCCAAAATCAACATGTGCTGTGGCATTAACTGCTTCAGGACAAAGAGAACATTTAAAAAAAGGCGGGGGGGGCAAGAAGAGAACCAACAGCAAATGTTTATTCACCATCTTCAGGTCTGCTGTAGTAAATGATGCAGATAATCATACTGGGGTTATTCAGCCTGGAGAAGAGAAGGCTCCTGAAGGGGAGACCTGAGAGCAGCTCCAGTGCCTGAAGGGGCTGCAGGAAAGCTGGAGAGGGGCTTGGGACAAGGGCCTGTAGGGACAGGCCAAGGGGAATGGCTTTAACCTGCCAGAGGGGAGACTGAGATGAGCTCTTAGGCAGAAGCTCTTCCCTGGGAGGGTGCTGAGGCGCTGGCACAGGGTGCCCAGAGAAGCTGTGGCTGCCCCATCCCTGGCAGTGTTCAAGGCCAGGTTGGACACAGGGGCTTGGAGCAAGCTGCTCTAGTGGAAGGGGTCCCTGCCCGTGGCAGGGGTTGGAGCTGGAGGTGCTTTAAGGTCCCTTCTCAACCCAAACCAGTCTGGGCTTTTAACACAAATGCAAAGTTCACCTGCAACAGTAACCCCTTGGGCAGACTTTGTAACATGAGCAAAATACTTGTTTTCCCCAGAATAAGGCAGTCGGCAGAGCCCTCCACTCTGAATTCACCCACCTAGGGCTTGCACTGCTGCATAGCTGAGCACACAGAGACAAACCCAGCTCAGCACTAAGGCACCAGAAGGACACACACCTTGTTTCTTGAGAAATTTGAAGGCATGTAGAGAATGAGGAAAGGAAATGTATTAAAACACTCTTATCAGCAAGCAAACGCCACCAAAGAGCATTTACTTCACCACTTGCCTCTACAATAGGCACCGATTCCTACCAGGTGACCAGAGCTGCGGTTATTTTTAGGTACTTGGCTGAAAAAAAAAGAAAACCAAAACAAAACCCTAACAGCAACAAGCCCACATCCCTAATGCCCCCCCCAACCCATGTAGGTCTGGATTTGCAGAGCTGCTGAGCACTGGAAGGTGCAGAACAAAGCAACCAAAAGGGTTGCATTTTCTGATGATTATTTAGCATTACCAGCTGAGGCTGAAGTTCTCCTCTTCAAATCCATCAGTGGCCGCTCACTAAACGTTGTCCTGGTGTTCCAGAGCTCCCGACGCACACAAGTACACACACAATTCCACAACAATGAGGAATTCTGACATTTATACCTTTAGACAATTAAACTGCAGCTGGTGGGAGCCTCACTAATACCGGCAGCATGTGAACCTGTGATGATCCCTCACCTAAGGATAATTGTTCAAGTTTTTGGCATACTTGTCCTCTCCACCCCTTGAAGAGCATACCTGAAAGGAAAGTATGTAGATTAATGCCCCCAGAAAGTCTAAACAGCAGAAAAGGAAGTTGCCCCCCGTCCTACAAAACAAATGGCACACAACAAAGCACCCAGCCTTTCTCAGCACAGAGGACAGTCCTTGCTCAGGTAAAAATCACTTACAGACAACAGAAAACCTGCACCTAACCCAGGTTAAACCCATGCCTGCAGGCTCTCAGTTCCATTTGGTTTTCTTGATGGAAGAGATATTCCCTCATTTTGACTAAAAATAAGCACACAGACAAGACGCAATCTCCCCTCCTCACAGCCCGAACCACAAATACCCAGACACGGTGCTACTTTTAGACCGAGCTTTGGGACACGGTTGAAAACGGCTCGTATTTAGCACTGGGGATCTCGCAGCGGGGCCTTGCGCGAGACAACAACTGCCCCAACCTCCCCATTCAGCCTTTCCTCCTCAAGTTTCACTCTTGCTGGACAAAACAAAAACGAAAGCAGTGCTGGAGCAGGACAGCTGCACAGCGCAAACACAAACCAGGAGAGGAAAGCCCTTATGCTGCTAAAACCCCAGCCAGCAAACGCTGCGGGCGAGATTCACACCTTCCTTCCACAGGAACAAAACACAGGGAAATACCCAGGCAGGGGTTGTTTCCCACTTTGGTTTAGTTTTCAGGCCTTATTTCTTGCCAGCAAAGACTTTCAGGTGGGAGGATGAATTCTCCATGCTGCAGACATGGACTTCAGTGTTTGCTTCTTTCTCTATTTCATCTTCACTCTGTTTGCTGGAGATGCTTTAATTTTTAATATACTTTTTTTTTTCCTCCTCATTTATTGTATTGCTTACAAACAGCAACAGCTGTAGAGAGGTATTTAAATCACAAACTGAGGGAGAGGAACAGAAACAGAACACAGAGTACAGCTGAACTCAAACAACACATTTCAGGGCAGGCCTGCAGCTCCCCTCCTGTCATTAAAAAAGGATCTGAGCCTGAAACAAGGAACACAAGTTCACGTCTCCTCGACAGGCTGGGAGCAAACATGGTGGGCAACAGCTATCAAGTCATCTCACTTGGCAATTTGTTTCAGAGGGACCATTTCAGCCTTAGAAGAAGAAATATTATTGCTGGTATTTATCAATGCTAACAGGTTCCTTAATCAAATCACTGCAGATTGCAGTGAGATCAGAGATGCATTTGGAGAAAGGCAGCTACGCTCTGACACAGGTCCTGTGCTTTGACAAGGATGCCGTTGGCCATCACCAGAGTCGAACAAGGTCACGCTGCGAGCAGAAAAAGGACTTTTTCATTGGTAAAATCACACCTGCAGACTCCTCAGTTGCTTTTGTTCATTCTGTTCATAGTTGACGAATACTCTAAAGACTCCTTGTTATGTGCTGCAGGCACCTCAAACCTGACCTCTGCTCTGCACTGTGCTCCTCTCTCCCTGCGTACCTTCCAGGCAGGGTGAAGCGCCTGCGGATGAGATTATCCGAGGCGATGGGCACAGGGAACAACCTGCTCCCTGACACAAAGCACAGGCGCCTGCCTGGGCAGATTATCTGTGCAGCAGTCTTGCTGTGAGGGATGAAACGCGCAGCCTGGACCCTTGCCGCTCACTGCAAGGGTTCTCCTCACTTCCTAAATGAAGTGGCCCAAATCCAGAGCGAGCTGACTGCCCACGGCACGTCCCTCCAGCAAACCCTTCCTGCTGCAGGGCTCTATCTATCCTGCTGATGAAAACCAGCAGAAGAAACAGCAACATCTGTCCACGTCCCTTCCTCAAGCAGGAGCTGCTCAGTCATCCTTACCACCATGAGCAGCAAGGAACCCACACAATTATCCCCTACTTACTGAGCAATTCATGCATTAAGAAGCAGGGATTGGCTCTCCTGCACTTCCATTTCTCAAAGAAACCCCCCAGAAGGGTTATTTAGGAACACAACCTCCCTCTTCCCCAAAAAACCCACATTCCCAAACCTTACAGAGTCCTTTGGTGTCGTTTGAATCAAGTGCTACATTTCTAATGATCCACTGCATCCAATTATTTATTTATTTTCCCCCTAATGGGACCACATTCCTTTACAATTAAATCATTTACTAATTCCTCCCGAGGGAGGTTGTCCCATCCACCCAGTGAGCACAAAACCAACTTAACAGCTCCTCGACAAGTCCTGAAAACTTACAAATGTCAATGGTTTGGGGCGTTGTATTTTGGCCTATGTATTTATGTGAAGTATGAAAAGACAGTGGACTCACGGAAGTCTTCTAAAGTAAATATTTTCAGTTAACTTGGTTTAAGTTCATCCCTCCAAACCAACCACGTAGCTGCTGAACACAATAAAAGGATTCTTGGCGGTCTATCAAAACCCGTCAGAGTCTGGGTTGGGTTTAAAGCTCGGGGTTTTCAAAGACGTATCTTACATGGGTTAGCCCTTCACTTCCATTAGTGCTCAACCATGACAGATCATATTCGGGAGCATCCACCCTTTAAAGGTCATTCTTCACAAGCAGTAAAATATAACTGTAGGAATTTTTATTAAAGAACAGCACAGAGGCTGTCAGGTTTTCAGTGTTTGATGGGAAAAAGCAGAGACCCTAAACAGGCATCCGAAGGAGGAGTAACCATGGTTCTGGAGTATGCCAGAAGTGATTCAAGGTGGAGAGATCAGAAATAAGACTCAAATTCTACTGAAACCCACAGGTTTTGCTATTTTTATATTACTAAAGGTGGGAACTGGAGTAGCAGCAGGAGAAAAATGGGTACTTATGTCCCCAGTATGTTCAGTTAAACCCTAAATGGTTTAAGTATGAGAAAGTAAAAAGTATTGCCTAACAGCCCATTCCACACTAAACGGAATTAAATTCCAATGCACACAGTATTTCTGTGCAGTGCAACTTGTGTATTTTACAACCTATTTTCCTCTGCTACCACAGGCAGCATCCAAGCAGGACAGAGCACTGCTTTACTCCCTGCTGGTCCTTACAGGTATTTGTAGTAACTCCTATGAATCACAGGATGGAAACCAAAATGATTCCTGTAAGAGAAGCTGAGCATCCAGCCCAAACCACTGAGAACATCCGAAACCCCTTTGCTCCACTGAGACCTACAGCCAGCCTTCTCCTAGTGACCTTGACACCAACAGGGATTTCAGGAACCTGCTCTGGGACCTGGAAGGGACACTTTAAATGCACACCCGAAGCCAATGGAGAGATGAAGGAAGACCACAGCAGAGGTACATCTGCATCTTGAGTAAAGTCAGGTGCTGAGCTGCAAAAAAACCAACATAACTCAGTAGCTGTGCAGACACGAGCTGTGATGAGCCTCACCACATGCTTTTCTCACACCAACAGTGAAAGCATGTAATAAGGGGAGCCTATCAATATCCAGCTTGTATCTGGGTGCTTTACCTAGACAGAGCAAACCAAACATGCACATACTGTATATCTGGCCATACAACAGGAGGATAATTAACTGCCTCACCAGCTCGCATAGCTCTGGTCCTCTCTTTTCCATCTTCATCCCTTTTTTCAGCTGTTGGGCATCAAGATCAGTTTGTTCCCATGGACAATGGGCTTGAACAGGTCAGAAATGGACCCAGCCTCACCGCTGTCCTACCTCTGAGCATCCTCAGTGCACCACAGGCTTTCTGCTATTAAGACTCGTCTCCTTTGACAGATGATGGGCTTGGCAGGAAACCTGTCTCTGCCTCTTCACAAGGCTCTTAGTGAAACCCTGCAGAGGGCTGACAAGAAACACCAACAGAGCCTGAAACAGTGACATCTTTTCACCATGCCTTGGAACGGTGTGGACAGCCAAAGGTGACTGAGAACCCTAAGCAAGAAAGAGAGATGCTCATTTGTGCCTGAAGAGAAACCACACTGCAAGATTTCAATGGCAGAAAGGAACAGGGAAGTAACAATAATCCTTAAACCAACAGCTATTTATTTACTTATTTCACTTTGCCCAGGTGACCATTCCACCTCCAAGGAGTTTCCACCAGAGCCATTTGCCAGCCTCAAGCTGATTATCAGCAAATCGACCTGGGCAAGGACGATCCCTATTCCCCTCCCAAGATTAACAACAGCCAGGTCAGATCCTCTTTCAGCTGAAGCCTGCCACTAGATCAGCCTAATGAAATCATGGAAATGCAGCACAAAGTGGCGGTTTAACATGCTTGCAAGTGGAAGGCTGTGCCTCATGAACAAGGACTTCCACAGATCACATAGAGTCTTGATCTCCTTGGACTCTTTCCACTCAAAGCAGCTTGATCCCTCCCCTTCCATTCTCACAGCCTGTAAACAGCAGGGGGAAGAAGACCAACACAAGACATCTTAAGGTGTGAGGAACTCAATGTGACCTCACATGCGACCCTGCTGGGAGCAGGTTTTGGATCAAGTGACTTCCCAAGGTCCCTTCTGACTTAAGTGATCCTGCAGTCCTCCATCAGAGAAAAGCAAGGGAAATGAAATATAACCTAGAAGCAGCAATACACAGGGGAGTAATGTTAAAATCATGGAGGGATTGTAATGAAAAGCATTCATGTACAGCCCTCACTTCACTTATGAGACTTGTCCACAGGTACCCATTGTAGGATTCCTCCCTGCAGGAAAAAAAAACATTCCCATGATCACAGAATCATAGAATAGTTAGGGTTGGAAAGGACCTTAAGATCATCAAGTTCCAACCCCCCTGCCATGGGCAGGGACACCTCACAGTAAACCATATCACCCAAGGCCTCGTCCAACCTGGCCTTGAACACCACTAGGGATGGAGCATTCACAGCCTCCCTGGGCAACCCATTCCAGTGCCTCACCACCCTCACAGTAAAGAACTTCCACCTTATATCCAATCTAAATTTCCCGTTTAAGTTTTAACCTGTTACCCCTTGTCCTGTCACTGCAGTCCCTAATGAAGAGTCCCTCCCCAGCATCCCTATAGGACCCTTCCAGATACTGGAAGGCTGCTCTGAGGTCTCCAAGCAGCTTGCCTTCTCCAGGCTCAACAGCCCCAAATTTCTCATCCTGTCTTCATACAGGAGGTGCTCCAGTCCCCTGAGCATCCTTGTGGCCTCCTCTGGACTTGTTCCAACAGTTCCATGTCCTTTTTATGTTGAGGACACCAGAACTGCACACAATGCTCCAGGTGAGGTCTCACAAGAGCAGAGTAGAGGGGCAGGATCACCTCCTTCCACCTGCTGGTCACGCTCCTTTGGATGCAGCCCAGGATACGGTTGGCTTTCTGGGCTGCAAGCACACACTGAAGCCGGCTCATGTTCATTTTCTCATCCACCAACACCCCCAAGTCCTTCTCTGCAGGGCTGCTCTGAATCTCTTCTCTGCCCAACCTGCAGCTGTGCCTGGGATTGCTCCCACCCAGGTGTAGGACCTTGCACTTGGCATGGTTAAACTCCATGAGGTTGGCATCAGCCCACCTCACAAGCGTGTCGAGGTCCCTCTGGATGGCATTCCTTCCCTCCAGGGTATCAACCGAACCACACAGCTCGGTGTCATCGGCAAACTTGCTGAGGGCGCACTCAATCCCACTGTCCATGGCAGCAACAAAGATGTTGAACAAGACCGGTCCCGGCACCGATCCCTGAGGGACCCCACTTGTTACTGGTCTCCAGCCGGACACTGAGCCATTGACCACAACTCTGTGTGCGGCCATCCAGCCAGTTCTTTATTCACCAAAATGTGTGTATGGGAATGTGAAATGTGATGTATATCTTCCTCCTGTGATTGTGGCCATGTCTTGACTTTTCTGTCTTAGAATTAAATATTTAAAAGCAAACTCAACAGGTCATATGACCTCCAAAAATATCAGTATTCAGAAGGCAAGTGTATTGAATAGTGATTTTGAGAATTGAACTCATTTTTGTATCTCTTTTGGAAATATAGTTGAGAGTTACAGATCTGCTGGTCATCAATCCCAGGCACAGCTACAGGTTGGGCAGAGAAGAGATTCAGAGCAGCCCTGTGGAGAAGGACTTGGGGGTGTTGGTTGATGAGAAAATGAACATTAGCCAAGGATGATCAGGGGCTGGAGCACCTCCTGTATGAAGATAGGCTGAGAAAGTTGGGGCTGTTCAGGCTGGAGAAGAGAAGGCTGCGTGGAGACCTCATAGCAGCCTTCCAGTATCTGAAGGGGGCCTATAGGGATGCTGGGGAAGGACTCTTCATTAGGGACTGTAGTGACAGGACAAGGGGTAAGGGGTTAAAACTTAAACAGGGGAAGTTTAGATTGGATCTAAGGAGAAATTCTTTCCTGTTAGGGTGGTGAGGCACTGGAATGGGCTGCCCAGGGAGGCTGTGAATGCTCCATCCCTGGCAGTGTTCAAGACCAGGTTGGACGAGGCCTTGGGTGACATGGTTTAGTGTGAGGTGTCCCTGCCCATGGCAGGGGGGTTGAAACTTGACCATCTTAATGTCCTTTCCAACCCTAACTATCCTACGATCACACCAGTGTTGGACCTGCCAACTGTGGTAGCAAGATTTGAGATTTGAGTCACATAGAAAAAACAAAGACTATTCCATTTCCCTTTTTCCTGTTATTATCCATTATCTGGCAGAGTCTCACATGTTTGGTTTATGTAGTCTCAACCCTGAACACCTGTGTGCTCACACACATACCCAAAGCCTATGGAAAAATCTGACCTGTGTGAAAGGACAATAAAGGACCATCAAAATCATCTCAACTCTGATGATCTATAGACATCCCATCAGCAGAATTTCATCCTTAGGAGTAAGAGCCCATGCCTGAGCTCTGTGACAATCCCAGCCATCAAACCTGAACACACAGTGTAGTATTTTTGCAGCAGGAAGCCCAAACCATTAACAAGCTTCTTCCCAGAGCAGGGAACAACCCAGCCAATCCCCAGATCCTTGATGATGCTGCTTTTGTCCAGAGGAATGCTGGAGAAAGTCTCCAATTCCCAAACTTAAGCCATGATCCTTTAAATATTTATGCTCATGTTTACGTTTAGAGAAGAGAGAAATCCCCTTCACTCAAGAGAAAGTTCAGCAAACGTGAGCACACAGGACCCAAGACTGAGGAAATAAGATGCTCTTTTTAACCTCAACACACACAAAACACACATTTTCTAAAGCCAAAACCTGCACCCGGCCTGCCCTGTGGAGCCAGACCCCAGGACCAGGCTGAGGGCTTCGCTAACTACACCACAAAGGTTCCTTGAACCTCAGGGGCAATGCGGCAGCAAAGAAAACCCACATCTAAAACCAGTGGGGTTCCTTCCCGCAGACAGCAGCTCTTCTCAAGGATCTGGCAGGCAAGTGGGACTGCAATCCCATTTTATTTACAAAGCAACGGGATGCAGGAATTCCTGAAATCAAGTTTGACCAGCTCAGACACTCCAAGTGGCTCAGCGACCTGGTTTTCTCCTGAATAAATGCATTTTTTAAGGAATTATGCTGAAGAGCTGCACAGTTTGGATCAAGAACTAGAATCTGGCAGAGAACAGCCATGCTACACCCACCAAAACCAGCCACCCCAAAGGGCTTTAGAAACTCTCAGATCACATTTACCCGCCATTGCACTACTCCAGGTATTTAAGGCTTTAAGGGGTGCTTGGTCCCAAGGCTGTCATGGTGAACCACAGTCTTCCTCACAAGCGGGATGGTGGTACCAACCAGCGGAGGAACCAGCACCATCCCTGTGCTCCCATTACTCCCCCTGTTGACTTGTGGGTGATGCAGAGGCACAATCTGTTCCTCTATCCGGAGCTGGATGCCGTCATTACAGAAATCAAGTGGCATACATGAATGACTAGGATTTCTAGTGCAGCCCTACTTCATAACAAGCTAAATGAAGGCTGCGCAGGTAACCCCAGCTTTCCCGTTTCTCAAGAGCCTGACCTCACATGCTTTACATTCCCAGAGGTTTTCTTGCCAACGTGATGCACTAAAAGTACCATGAACGTCCCAGATAAAAATAATTTAGGCATGAAACATTTAGATGGCTTGATTTTCACAGCAAAGGATCCCAAACGTTGGCGAGTCTGAGTTTTAGATGGCAGCTGTGCCTGTGCTTGTGCAAGATACTGCAACAGCAGATGTTGTGTCAGCCATTTGATACCTTTAAATCTTAAAATCCAGCTCTCCCCCACCCCCCCTCCAAAAAAAAGAAAAATATATAAAACCATGAACTTTATAAATCATAACTGGAGCTGTGGATGCACAGAAGAAATAACTCAGATGCATGGTCTGCAAAAACTGAGCCTGCATTTCAATATTCCTTTAGAACATAAAGAGAATCAGGGAATTCAAATAAAGATGTTTCTTTAGATTACTCAGAAGCTCCACTGATGGACCAAAGGCCTTTCGAAACATCTCTAAAGCCATTCTGATCTGTGTATTGGTTGCAATAAATAAATAAATATAGATATATAAAGTTGCATCATCACTGATAGCCCAGGAAACAAAAGCTTATTAGTGTGCTGCCACTGCTGACTGCTGTTTCCCTACTGCCAGCAGTCGAACCAACAGCTTCCAAAATGGGCTTGGGGATGCAAAATCATGGCCAAGAGCGAGAGAAAAGGTTGGGAAAGCCTCCATAAGGGAAATAAAAGCCTCTTGATTCGATTTCTAAAAATTAAAGAAAAAGAAAATGAGGAAAGTCACCTAAATGGATGAGTTTACTCAAGGACACAGGGGAAATCGTGATTATCGCATGACTCCAGGGTGACAGGCTGAAGAAGATGCTCTTCAGAGATAACGCTGCCTCTCTGACCCCAGCCCGTGTTTGCTGGGTGCCTGTGGTTAAGCTCAGCCCAGTAAGGTCCCGCTTACGCATTCACCGCCTGTCACCACCGCGTCCACACACACCTCCTCCGGAGGGACGAGGCTCCCGTGTCATTTCCTAGCGCTCCCCCAGGAAAAGAGTCGGGAAAACGCTCGAGCTGGCCAGGAACCTGTTCTCCAACAATAATCTCTTACAAAGCGCTTTGTTACCAATTTAGCTGGGTTTCTCCCCATAGCAGCACTCTCCTTCCTCTGCCGCTACGCACACCGATGGGCAGGGTAGCGCGCTGCGGCGAGGGATGTGCAAGCCATGATTTCTGCTGAGCTCACGCTCTGACTTTATGAATCTCCCCTTGATTTCAGGATATGAAAACGTAAACGGAGGAGGAAGCTGAGCTAGAAGCAGAAGGGCGGCAAAACGCCCGGCTCTGAACTCACGGCAGGTCCTACCGCGACTCACGTCGGAGGGTTTTCTTTTTTTTTGGGGGGGGGGGATTAAAACAAGGGCGGTTTCAGCTACATTTAGGAAAATTCCAGAACGAAATACCGACTATTTCAGCCTTCAGGAGAGGCAGCGCTCCCGCAAAGGTCCGGCGTGCCGGGAGCGAGCCAAACCCTGCGCTAAACGCAGAAATGAGGCGGGGTGGGAATGGGGAACGCCGCTCCCGGTTCGTGGCGTAACGGGCCGCTCCTCTGCCAACGCCGGTGCCTGTCCGCAGCGCCCATCGCCGCGGCACCGGGGCTGCTGCCCCGCTCGGGGTGCGGTGTTGCGGGGAGGACGCCGCCCGCCCGCTGGTGACAGTGGGGGCACGAAGGGTGATCCCCCCCGCTCAGGCTGCTGCCTTCGCGTCCTGCGCGGCCAGCCCAGCCCGGGCTGGTGCGGCAGCAGCGCGCCGGCAGCGGGGAGCTCCAGCCCGGCAGCCCCGCGTGGGGCAGCGCGGACGGGGCCCGCTCCGCACCTTGCGCCCGCTCACGCGTGAGGGGGGGGCCCGGCCATCTTGCCCCGCCGCGGGGCGGAGGGGGGTTCGCCCGCTCTCCCGAACAAAGGCTCCCGCCGGCACCGGGCGATGCTGCCCCGCGCCCGCCTCACGCCGAGCGGGACACGGCCACCCCGGCCCCGAGCGGCGGCACCGCGCCCGCCGCTCCCACCTCACAGCCGGGGACACCGGGGGCCGCCGCCGCCCCGCTCCGCTCCGCTCCGCTCTCTCACCTGGGTGCCGGGGCGCGGCGCATCCCTCGCCCGCTGCGGCCGCTGAGGGGGCTCCCGCTGAGGGGGCGCTGCTGAGGCGATGGGGGGGGGGGGGGTCGGGGCAGGACCGAGCGCTCCCGCCGCCCGCGCGCGCTGCCCGCACGCACCCGCCGCCGCCCGGGAGGGGTGGGGAGGCGGAGGGAGGGCGCTCGCCCCGCCCATCGCCCCGCCCCTTTCAGACCACGCCCCCTGGCCGCCCTCCCTCCTTCCGCGCCTGCGCACAGCCCGAGGCAGCCGGCTCGTTACGACGCGGCGCTGGCGGCTTTACGGCAGCGCGCAGCAACCGGCCCGTGCCGGCTCGGCGGAGGGCGAGCGGGGAATGAGGCGGCAGGTGAGCGGCGGCGGCGGGGGGCGCGGGTTGCCATGGCAACAGCGGTGTCGGTAGGGGCCGGCGGTGGTCGCCGTGCCCTCAGGGTCTGGGGGGCCGGAGGCTTCAGCGCGAGTTTTGAGGTAAAATGGTTAAAATCGGTAAACATGGAGCCGGGGCTGCCCGCACGCAGCTTGGCCTGGGCGGGCTCGCGGGGAGCGGTGCTGCCGGCTGGGCCCTGCTCCCGGGGAACCCTCTCCTCTCCCCTCCCCTTCATTATCGTTTATCTCCATAGAACCCGCACCGGGCTCTGATCCCGGCCGGTACCGGCTCCGAGCCGGTGGGAGAAGCTCGGGAGCAAGCACATCACCTGGGTCACGTCTCCATGAGCAGCGATGACCCAAAGCCATTGCTCTGACCAAATTCCTTCTCATGACTGAATTCCTGCGGCCTTTAGGTCTTTGTCTTCCAGGCAAAGGGTTTTCCCTCCCAGCATGTCCCACTTGGGTAAAGCCTTTCTCCAAGTAGGTGAACATGATCCATCAGCGCCTGGTTTAATGTCCTGTTGGTGAGAGAGCTGAGGGCTATCCCATCGTTATTCCAGCAGCCTCATCCTCACACATTCCAGTTACTGGGTTTTTTTATCTCTTAAACTTAACACTTTGGCCAACCCCACCCTGGGGAGCAAAACCCAGTTGGTTTGGTGTAGTTCCTTCGGCTTTTGCTTGACTGCCCCATGAGATGTTGTGAAATGAAGCAGGGCGCTGGAGCTTGGCTGTGCAGAGCAGCTGCACACCCCTGGTTTGGGGAATTTGTTGGGGATTTAAAGGTTTGGGCATTGTCTGTGCATACAGGAATTTGAATGTGTTCCTCAAGTCCAGCCTTCAGGATGTATTGAACCTGCCAAGGCTCTGTTCTTTTATCATACAGGAATTAAAATCTCTAGGCTACAGAGACTGCTTATATTTAATGAAAGAGTAGACAACTGTGCTTCTTTTCTGGCTGAGTTGTTCAGTTTTGCTCAAGTTTCTTCTTTGGCTTTGTTAGGAGACAGGTGAATACAGAGACTCAGGTGCAGGTGGCCCGGCCCAGCTCACACTGATACACAGAAACTGATGTTCCCCATCTGATGATGCTACGATTAACAAAACCACTATGCAGAGTGCTGACATGGTGTTACTGGTGTTTCCAGTGAAAAGGGAAAACATGGGGCCTTTTATTCTTGATTGTACAATAAGCTCAGCCAAGCTGCTGAAAACTTCTCTGTCCATCCTGCTCTTCCCCAGTAAAGAATAATCTTTCAGGTGTTTTCTTGTATTTACCTTCATATTCTTTAGACTTGGTACAGGAATTTAGTGACGTGGTGCCCTCAAATACTGCCTCTGGCTGTTCTTAGTACCTTTAATTTATTAAAGTAGACTCTAGGAATCTGATTCATCCTTAATTTATACTCTTTGCTCCATCACTGCCTATTTACACTCGGTGACTAAGGATTTGCACTCCCTGGTTCTCAAGCGTTGCCTTCATAGTGCAAGGCACCAATCACAAGCAGAAGGAAGTCAGCTTTAATGTTGTGAAAATAACAGGTTTGGGTTATTTTTGTGAAGGGTTACAAAACGCAGGCATTGCCTCGTGTCCTGGGCGCCAAGTGCTCCCATCAGTGTATGGAGCAAACTTGCACTAACGGCAGCAGTTCGTTTGTTAAACTGTTACAACCTCAAGACGAGAGAAACTTGATGTCTTGCCATGTTGCAAGGCATTGCAAGACAGCACCGTCTTCAAATCCATAAATGAAGTGGTTTCATCTCAGTGGGCTTGATGATGTTTTGATGGAAATGCTCCTTTTTCTCTCCCTGGTGTTCTTGTTTTAGCACTCGAAATGGGGCAGCAAATATCTCTGCAAGGCACTGAGGGTTACGCAGAGTTTGTCCAAATTCCAACTATGAATATGCAAATAAAACAACCAAGGCTGTTGCTGGCAGCCTCCAACAAGTGTTCTGGGCCTGCGTCACTATTTATTCCTATTTTGATGAAAACTCCTGAACAGAGTGTGCCGGAGCCTCCAGGAAGCAAATTCTGGCTGTGTCTGAGCAGAGCTCTCTGTGATCTGCAACTGGATTTCAACACTCCTTAACATCAGAGGCCTGAGATCCACATCCCAGCTTCTCTGTGGATTCATCTTGAGCTTTAATGGGGAGGTTCTCCCAAATGAAGGAACCTCCCAAACAGCTTTTCCCAGCTCTGCTACGCTTTCCCAGTCCTCACCACTTACCTTAAGTGGCTCTGAAAGGCATCGCAGCCTGCGAAGGGTTTTCCTTTAAGCTGTGTGCTACACGTGGTGAGTCACCCTGCACAGCTCACAACCAGCTTCGCAAATACCAGATGGCAATAAAATTAAAAGTAGTAGTTAGTGGCAATTAAGCATTTGCTATAACCATTCTCCCTTCCTGACTGTAGGAAGCTGCCAAATGTCTCTTTTTCTTTTTCCTCAACCAAAAAAATAACCCAAACGATGTCCCTGCAGAGTGGAAAATGAACAGAACACAGGACACACGCTTCCTTCCCTAGCCTATAATCCCACTTGGACTGGAATGGAAAGCTGCTTACTGCTTCATACAACCCTAGGAGAAGATGAAGCAGAAAACCCCACACAGTAAAGGAAAATGTGGGGCCTTGTATGGGCATGTGCCAGAAGTGACCCCATTAAACCTGCTCTTTACACAAGACTATTTTCAGGCACGCTATGGAGTTACTGAGACTTGGTCTGGGGTTTGGTTTGTTTTTCTACTGCAGGCTGTTGCAAAGGATTTGCTCCACAAACCTGGAAATAGTTTGAGTTCATTAACGGAGGAAGCACATCCAAATACCATTGTGTTTGGCTCAGTACAAATACCAGTGACTGCTCCGCTTCCTCTGCAGTGACTCTTGCTGCTTGGCATCTCTCGGATCCATCAGCCATACACAAACAGTTATTAGCTTTTTCAAGCTCCAGATACTCGCCCTCAGCCCTTCCTTCCGACGTGTTACACATGCAGCATGCTTCATCCATTTGGGTATTTACAAATCACATGTGATGTAACCTTGCCAAGATGTTTTAGAGATAAATCTCTCTTAATTTATGCATACCTGGCCAGGAATGATAGCTTTTCATGATTCACATTGTGATAAGAGGCACAAATCTACTTCTTCCTAACATGTAAACAACACAACTTGATCTTTTTTATTTCCCCTATTTATAGGGAATCATATTTAGATGATCTTATCACTGCTCGTTTTCACACGGTGCTTTAGGAAATCCGAAGATGTTTTCATGCTGTTCTTGGCACAGATGAGGAAAGGGTGAGGCCAAACCACGTCATGTCATCACTGTCCCTGGCTGCAGCATTTCTAGCCCTGTCCTGGCAAGGAGAGAAGTTACCAGGGTCTGATAGTGCAGCGCAGCAGCTGAGGAGCCCGGCAAGAGGAAAACTAGGGCTGATATAGGGGGTTTAAATCAGCAGTTTCTCTTCTGAACATCTCCTTCTAAGTCCTAGTCCAGTGCTGGAGAGTGTTTTGTGTTGCCTGTTGATCAGCATGTCCTGGTGCTCTGAAACACACCTTAATCCCCCTGTGATACGAAGGCAGCAAATGCAGCAGCTTCTGAAAAGGAATTACGTAAGATAGGATCATCTTAAGGTCCTTTCCTAACCATTCTTTAATTCCATGACTGCTAGGAAGACCAGAATTACTGGATACTCAAATAACCTGATAAAGGGAAACTAGTCGGGGTCAGAAGTCTTGCCTGGAAGTCCCTTGAGTATGTCCTCAAACAGGAGTGCTACAGCCTACTTGGATTTCCAGGTGCCTTTTTGAGGATAAGCAGCCTCTGTAGCCTGGACAAATAACAAAGTAAAAGATTGGAAAGCAGTCACTTCTGCTGGCAGGCGGACATCCCCAGTGGAAGGCTGCAGGGATCTTCACCCCTCAGGGCACCCACGAGTGCTTTCTCCTTCTGTGAGCAAAACTTGAGCAAGTTAAAACAACAATAGGTGTTCTGCTGCCCAGCCAGCCTCAGTGGCATTTGAGTTACTGAGATCTCAACCAGCAAGGTTGTCCTAAAGATTCCCACGGTAGGGAACTGCTTTGTTTTGCTTTGTTTCTCCTGCCTCCTCACTGCCCTGCCTTCTGTGGTGGCGGGCCAGCGGGTTTTCCTGGAACAGGTCATGCGTCTGGCACTGAGCTGTGGCACTATCTGCTGGGTGAAAGGGACCATCTGCCTGTCAGACAGCCCTGAAAGGCTTTTGTGTATGGAATACCCGTGATGCAAAGAGTTACAGCGATTGCCACTGTGCAGGTAAAGCACTGAAACACCAAGACACCAGCTGACTTCTCCTCGATCGCATATGGTTTATGCACTAAGCTGAGAACCGAAGGCGTGCCTGCAGTTCCCCAGCAGGAACTGCTTTGAAATCACTTCTCTTTGAGGTTAAGATCATAATGATGAAATACTTATCTAATTGGAGCCACACACTGCTCCTAGAGCAGCCAAAGAGCCTGGCTCAACCCATCACACACTGCAGATGAGGAGCTGTTATCCTCTGGCAGATGGTTCAAACACTGGTCCCTCAAATACCCATCTGGGAAACCCAGGCTTTTGCTTCTAGCTTCCTGAGAAGGACCTCTAGATGTCTGTTGAGTTGCATCGTGTCCCAGGTTTGACCCAACTCCTTAATTCCTCTTCCCTTTCTACGTTTCAGCTTTCGAAGTTGCCTGGAGTGCTGTGGCCCGGACGAGCGCAGGATGGACCCTGTTGTTCTCAGTTACATGGACAGTTTGCTGAGGCAGTCAGACGTGGCCTTGCTGGATCCCCCAAACTGGCTCAACGATCACATCATTGGGTTTGCCTTTGAGTACTTCGCCAACCACCAGTTCCAAGAGTTCAGTGATCAGGTTTGTTTTATCAGCCCCGAAGTGGCTCAGTTCATTAAGTGTGCCCTTAGTCAGGAAGAAATAGCCATATTCCTTCAACCGCTGGACCTTCTCCACAAGAAGCTGGTGTTCTTGCCTATCAATGACAACTCCAACCAGGTCGCTGGGGGCACCCACTGGAGCTTACTGGTTTATTTCAGGGACAAAAAGTGCTTTGCTCATTATGATTCCCACAGTAAATGCAACTCTGTCCATGCCAAGCAAGTGGCAGGGAAGCTGGAGGCGTTCTTGGGAAAAAAAGGGGGCAAAGCAACCTTCGTGGAGGAGAAGGCGCCTGCCCAGCAGAACAGCTATGACTGTGGGATGTACGTGATCTGCAACACAGAGGCTCTGTGTCAGGGATACTTCAGAGGTTGGCCAGAGCCTTTGCTGCAGCTCCTCACCCCCTCCTACATCACACAGAAGAGATCGGAGTGGAAAGCTCTCATCACGAAACTGGCACAGAAGTGATGGAAATGCAGCTCCAACCCTCCAAAAACTGCCTTCCCCATCCACGAGGCAGCACCCCCAGTGCCTGAGGGAGATGCCCATGCACATTATTGCCCCAAAGAAGAAGAATGTAACCCCCCCAGCATGGCTAGACCCCCAACACCCGTTTCCTCCTGAAAAAGCCTTAGCCCCCTCTGGAAATCACTGGCCTTCGAACTTGTAACGTGAAAAGTCACTTTGCTCTCAAAGAAAACCCTCCTCTCGTGGTGAAGTTTTACACTAACTGCTGTGGCAAAAGAGGTTATTGCTAAAGAGACTTCTCCACCTTTTGCCCAGCAGACACCATGCCCTCATTAGGTGGCTTTAACTGGCCACAGGCATTGCTGCTCCAAGCCAGGTTTAGCAAATGCCCCTTAAAACCAAGCCCCCAACTGCTTTCTCACAGCTGCTTCTTATCTGTGCCTCCCACTAGGGGCATTCCAGCAGTCTGGGGTTTAGCACCAAGGATTTGTTTCACCCCCCAAAAACCTGATACTGAGCTGTTACCTGTCAAAAGACGAGACTCCAAAGGAAATGCTACGATTAATTAAGGAACCAGGCAAAAAGAGAATCACTTTTCTTCAGACAGGTGCTCCTAATCTGTAGCTTTTTTTCTGTTCCCCACCTTACTCTTACTACAAATTAAAACCTGACTCTAAGCCGCTGGAAGATTAATAGGAAGCTGAGAAACCCAGTCCTAGGAAAGGGAACTTGACTGAGATGAAAAGGAACACTCACTCTTTGAAGTTCGTGTTTTTCATTAGGATTTCAGGTCCTCTCCACTTGGGGAGGTTCCACATTGCTCCCCAGCCCTTGCTGGCGTTCACAGCACTCAGGTGCTGCTTCCTCCAGCACAAAACCAGTTCTGTTACTTGAGATAAAGAAAAAAAACACACCAGGGAGAACAAAAGGACAGAGTTTGAGCTATAAAAGCCAAAGATAACTCCAGTCTGCTTGAAGCCCAAGAAGTCCTTAATACCCTTTGCACCGAAACGCTTTCCCTCCTGCGCTGGCTGGTGGCTGGGATCTCCCAGCAGATCCTCTTGTGAAAAGATGGGCTTAGCAGTAAGGAAAATAAAGATTAATCTGGGATGTTGTTGCAGGGTAAGGAGTAAGCTCTACCCTCACGAGGAGCCAGGAGCAGGTTGCTCAGGTAGTGTCTAGCAAAGCAACCACACCCCAGCGCACCGGCTGCAGCAGGGAAATGAGGTTAACCAGAGCCCTCGGAATAGGAAAGGGGGAAGGATTGTTTTTACCCTGGAGTTCTTCACCCATCAAACTGCCAGCCCGGGCCCACCAGTGTGTGTGTACCAGCACCACGGCAATGAACTTTAGGAAGGGCTTAAACTTCCCTTGTTGCTAAGAGAAAGGTAAGTAGCCACAGCCAGGCTCTTCCAAAACACCCGAGGAAACACATGGTGCCAGCAGTGGAGCGAAGCAAGGGTCACGGCCATTCCCCTCCTTCCTGCAGTGCCACCAGTGGGTCAGGGCATCCCATCCATCCTTTCCAGACTCCCTGGAAAAACCCTTCTGTGCTCTGGTGGAGTTGAAAAGCCTGGAGAGGGTTGAAACGGGATTGAGCCGCTCGATGAAGGGGATTCACTTTGGACTCTGCGGCTTTCCCAGAGCAATGTCACTGCTGCTCCAGGTCCAGAATAAAACTCAAACCAAGCTGAGCACTTGTATCACCCTGTCTTTGTGCCAGTTCCTTCTTGTGCAATGGTATCAAGGCTGTGATGATTGTTGGCTCTTGCAGTGGCCTCTCGGCCACTCTGTGCCCTGCAGTGGGTGAAACTGGGCAGAAATCAGCCTCAGAGAGCCAGCGAGCCCAGGGACAGCTCCATCAGCACCTCGTGTGACAGTGAGGCAGCCACACAGGCACATTTGATCACCTAATCCTGTCTTTAGGGGTTGGTTTGAGCTAGGGAGGAGCATGGGAAGAGGGGAGGGAGGAAGGCAGGACAGTGGGTGCAATGGGGAGCATCGGGGGGACCTGAGGGCAGGTGCACCCCATGTTCCTTTTCCCCAAGGGACGGGGCAGAAGCCAGCATGGGGAGCACCCAAGGACATTTCCTGCACCCAAGGCTTTTACGTGGCATTTCTTTACACAAAGAAAAGCAAATAAGCTCCAGCAGGGCGTCACCAGGAGCACTGACACACAGCGAGCAGGCAGGCAAACACTGGCTGGAGAACACCCCCAGGGCCATGCAGCAGGAACTCCCCCCCCCAAACTATGCCAGGGGCTCTTCCAAACCTCCTCCACATCAGCCAGCTGCACCCACGGGTTGTCCCACCCCTTGGGTAACCCCAGAGGAACTGAGGGGTCTGTCACCACCATCACACAGCGGGCCTGGGCTGGACCCCCATGCACCTGGTTTGTACTGGGTGCTGCAGAGCATCCAGAACCACACTGGGCACACAAGCCCCAGAAACCCCCAATCCTAAACCTCATTTTGGGGGGCATAAACCTCACTTTAAGGTTAAACCCGTAGAGCACCAGCTTGGGTTTAGAAAAAAAAACTCCAAACCCCTTTGAACAGGGTGAGTGCCTATTGGGGATGGAGCAGCAGTGGGATGGCACCTTGCATCCACTGGTCACCCACAAACTCAAAGGCTTCAACAGTCCTCTAACGCCAGGGCTTTGGAGCAGCAGCTCTGGCCAGAAACGTGGCCAAGCCTCAGCACTCCAGGGTACTAAACCTCCCGAAAGAATGGGGTGACACCACCGCACCCCCCCCTTGGCCACCACCACCTCCGCTGGGGCTTTCCACGCTGTGTTGTTTCCTTGCGTTTCACTCATTTTCATGCATTTTGCGCTAGGGGCCGGGCTTGGTGGGAGGGGGAATTCGGGTTGCGGGTGCTCAAGGAGGAGGAGAAAGGCGCTGCCAGAGCCCAAGTGCCACATCCCGCAGTCTCTGCTGCCACCTAGTGAAGAAACCGCACCCGGGTCTCCTGCACCCGCAGCTCCCCCGGCTCTGCGTGTCCCGCAAAAGCCACCCGGATTCTCCCGCCCCAGCCTCAGCATGGCCAGGGTGACACACAGGGTGACACACAGCGTGCAGAAACGCTGCTGAGCACCCACCAGCATCCATCCGGCCCCAGGAACAACGAGCGCTGGCCCAAAGGGAGAACAAGGCGAAGGCATCCATTCCCAAACCCACCCAAGGACAGGGCTGTCCCCATGTAACCTACGCCTTGAGGCTGCAGCCAGTGAAGGAGCACCAGGCCAGCACTGATGCTGGGGTGCCCGGCTCCGCAGCAGACAGCGACGTGCTAGAAAATCCTGGGTTTATTTCATTTAAAAGCCGTTCCGGGCCCGGGAGCGCAGCGAGCGCTGCCCCGGGCGCAGGGATTTGGCCCCATCAGCACTTGTAGTTCCCAAAAAACAGGAAAGAAAACCGAAAGGAATCCCACAGGAATCACCCCAGCGTGCTCCGGGGGGAGCCGGTGGGACAAACCCTGCGGGACTCGGCTCCACGAGGGCACAGCCACGCTGCGATCCGGGACCCTCCCCAGTGCCAGGCACAGGCTCCGTTTGGGATGTCTGAATGAGGGGAACGGGCTACTGCAGCCTTGGTCCGGCACTGAGCGCCTGGTCTGGGGGACCCTAAAGTGCTTTGCAGGGGACACAGACACACACACGCGCCCCGAGATGGCCCGGTGCTCCAGGAGAGAAGGGCTGGGAGCCAGTACAGAGCCCAGCAGAGCTGGGGAGGGCTGAGCTGTATCCCCACCCTTGGGTGCTGCCCCACAGGGCTGGTGGCCCCTTTCTCCCTGTCCCTCCACACCCCCAGGGCTGGGGCTGTTCCTCTGGCTGCGGTCGCAGGGGTACTGAGAAGGGAACAAAGAGGCAGGTTCAGCCCAGAGCCGCTGCCCGGGCTTCACCCAGAGCAGCAGCGGCAACAAATGCCCATGTCTTGGGTTCCCAGTGAGCCTAAAGTCATCTTTCAACAGGAAAAATCCAAGCCTGGGATAAAAACCAGCACCCATTTTAGCAGCAAGTCCTAAGGGGAGGTCCAACCACTCAGCAGCCCTGAGCCATCGTCCAGTGCTACAGCACAGCAGCATCCCGGGGAGAAAACAGGTTTCCAGTGGGATGGGGAGTTGGCACCGGTGGCCGTGAGCTGGCCAAGAGGTCCCACCAGGAGCAGGTGCCAGGAGGAAGAGAGAAGATACTTGGTCCCATGTTACCGGCTGAGGGAAAACCAGGTCCTGTGCAACAGCCAGGAGGACTCGGCACCGGGATCCGTACGTGGGGTGACACCGTCCCGGCGTCTATCCTCAGCCAGCGCTGGGGGCAACGGTCACCTGCAAGCAGAGAGATGGGTGAGACAGCGGCCATGGAGGTACCATGCCCATGCCCCATGGGCATGTGAAGGGAGTCACCTCGATGTCCCCAGCCCAAGGAACCCACTCGTGTCAGTCTCTGCTCCCAAGGAACAAGGGATGGGACAAGAGGAACCGGCCTCAAGCTGCTCCAGGGCAGGTTTAGATGGAGCTGAGGAACAATTCCTTCCCCAGAGGGTGCTCAGGCATTGGAACAGGCTGCCCAGGGCAGGGCTGCAGTCACCGTCCCTGCAAGTGCTCACACAGCGTGGAGACGGGGCCTCAGTGCCATGGGTTAGGGGTGGCCTTGGCAGGGCTGGGAATGGTTGGACTGGATGAGCTGAAAGGGCTTTTCCAACCTGGTTGATTCTGTGAGTCTATGATCCTATGTCCATCCCTTGATGATGCCCATGGTCATGTTAGCCTCAGGGCACAGCCCGGCTCCACCCCAGTGCTTCCTACAACCAGAAACCAGCCTCAAACCCACTAGTAAAGCTTCTTCCCAAGGGCTGAAAGTCTCAGGGTCAGCAGAGCTTTCCTCAGTCACACAAACCAGCAGCTGATGGGATCGTCCAGCGCATGGGGATGACACCTTGGGGTCTACCATCAGCCATCCCAACAGCAGGACAAAGGAGGAGGGATCCCTGGGACACGGCACGGAGCCATTGCTCTTTGCACCTCGGGTCCTCCACTCATGGTGCCACACCCCCACAGCGAAGTGTCCCGGGGGGCCCTCACCTCCTGTGCCCACGGGAGAGGTAGTCCCGGTTGAGCGAGCAGAGCTGCTGCTCCAGGCGGAAGATGCGGAACGCCAGGTACGAGGAGGACACGACCAGGAGGCAGATGCTGGGGGCAGAGGAACAAACACAAGTGCTCAGCGGCCAGTGCTCGAGTTGTGTACCCCCTGTCCCCCCCGCTGCGGCGGCTCCGCACACTCACAGCACGATGAAGATCTTCAGGAGCTGGTAGTCGGAGGGCCTCAGCTCCGCCACGCAGCTCTGCTCCACCTCCAGCTCCTCCTCTGTGTTTATTGCACTTTCTGGAACACAAGCCCAGGGTCAGCAGCACAGCACAGGGCTCGTGCTCCTCCGCCTGCCGGGAGCCTTCAGGGATCAGCTGCTCCCCCCTCCCAGGCACATGCTGAGGGCACAGACCCCACAGCCACACCGCATCCCATCCCCAGGACCCCATCAGGGACTCCCAGCCGCAACCCTGCTCGTCTGCAAGGCAGAAACTCCCTCCACGAGGGCACGGGATGGATGAAGGTGGCTCTGTGGAGGTTTACACCCAGCACATGGTGCGGGGCCGGGCCCAACCCGTGTCCTCACCTGAAACCAGGGGCTCCTCGGAGGTGAAGCTGTCCTTGGCGCTCAGGCTGCTGACAGAGGCCCGGTGGATGCACTGGTAGTCGGTGTCCGGCAGCGACAGGGACAGGGAAGCGGGTGACACCTTCCTCCACTTGCCCTCAGGGACAATCACCTCCTGCAGGAACAGCCCCGGGGGAGCAACGGGGCCACATTCAGCACCTCCACTGAACACCAGCAGACCCAAAACAGCATTCTAAGGTGGAGCTGGTGCTACTTAGGACAACAGTCCCATGGGGATGGAGGTTCCTATTGCCATAGGAAGGACTTGCCCACATACCCCATGCCTGCCCTGAATCATAGAATTCCAGCTTGGTTTTTGGGTTGAAGGGACCTTAAAGCTCATCCAGCTCCAACCCCTGCCACAGGCAGGGACCCCTTCCACTAGAGCAGCTTGCTCCAAGCCCCTGTGTCCAACCTGGCCTTGAACACTGCCAGGGATGGGGCAGCCACAGCTTCTCTGGGCACCCTGTGCCAGCGCCTCAGCACCCTCACAGGGAAGAGCTTCTGCCTAAGATCTAACCTGAACTTTCTTTGTTCCAGTTTAAACCCATCACCCCTTGTCCTGTCACTACAGTCCCTCTCCAGCACCCAATAACAACTGCCACCTCCTCCCCCCCCTAACCTCAGCATGGTCTCCCACCATCCTTCAAGAGCCCCTCACCTGCCCCATGGCTCTGCATCCCAGAGAAGCACTGAATGGAGCAGGGTGGTAACTGACATGGAGAGGGGTTCCCTTGCTAGTGTGTCTCCAGGGCTGGAGCTGCAGAAGGGCTGCAGCACTCAGAAGCACCGGGAGATGCTGCCAGCATGGATCACTCCTGATTCAGCCCTTGAGAAGTGTCTTCAACCCCTGGGATGCCACCAGCCCTGTCCCTCAAGGCCCACTGGAATTGCCACCTCCTGCACCCAGCCGGTGCACAGGGCCACCGGCCCATGGAGGACACCATGCCCAGTGTCCCCATATAGCCCAGCACAGCCACAGCTTCATGCTGGAACAGAGGCAGGGATGGGCCATCCATGTTTAATGGAGAAGACACATCCTGCTGGCCAGGGACAAAGCCACCGTGGGCAGAGCAGAGCCCTGCTGTGTTCCAAAGGCAGCAGGATGAGACCCCTCATGCTCCCTTGGTCACGCTCTTCCCCTGCCCAGCCTCCTGGCTCTGAGCCATCCCACTCACCCCACAGGTTTTGGGATAATGAACCCTATTTCCAGCCTGTTACCCATGCTCATGGTTGTGAACAGCATCAGCCAGCAGGAGCACAGCGCCAGCATTTCCCACATCGCTCTGAGTTTTTCCATCTCTGTACGGACCCCCGAGAGCAAGAGGCTCGTGCTCAGCCACGGGCTGCTCAAACCATCCTCCTGACCCCTCTGTTTGTGCCACCTCAGGGCATAAGCATCCCAGAGGACGCACTATGAAGGCAACAGCCACATCCTCACATGACCTTTGCCAGCCTTGAGGGGAGAGGGACCAACTCCACACTGGACCTGGCTCACCAGTGCTGGGAAGGTGTTAAACCCACCCAGGGGGAGGTCACAGGGCTTCTTCCCTCTCCCAGAGCCGCCCTGACCCTCACCAGTGACACAGCATCAGGCTCCTCCGTCAGCTCCTTCAAGCTCAAGCTCTTCTTACTCGAAACCTGGAAGCAGAAAGGAACGGGGGTGATGGTGCTGCCCCTCCCCGCCTCAACCTGCGCCAGGAAACTGAGCATTGACTTTCCTGGAGGGTCTGTGAAGAGCAGCTGCTTAACAGGGATGTGAGGACAAAGAACAGCACCTGGCAGAGGACAGGGCCCTGCATCACTGCTTCCCATCACCAAAAACCCTATGGGGCCACGGCTCTGCTTGAGCCTCAGCTTCCAGCAGAGGGGATGAAGCATTGTGGGGAGGGAAACGGGAATATGTAGGCAGAGCCCAGCACATTTCAAAGGCTAAATCCCCCAGTTTGGCAATGGAGCTGAGTCACCCGAATCACCACCCCACACAGCCAGCAGACACCCTGCCAGGTGGGGAAGGGCCCCGGCACTGCTTCCCACGTGCTTCAAAGGCAAGGAGAGGGAGATCCCCGCAGTCCTGCTCCTCAGCTCCAGGGCTGATGCTCCAGGGCTCTTCCCCCCTTAGACATTTTGATTCAAATTTTCCTTGACTTTGTACCATTTTTCCTCCCCTTCAAGCTCCAGCCCTGGGGCACGGCCCCCGATGTGCGCAGTGGCAGAACTCGTATTGCTACCGGATTATGCATAATTCACCTACACGCCCTGGGAGAGAGCAGGAACTCCGGGCTCTGCCTCTGTCATCCATGACCCAGAAAAGCCCAGTGGCAGCTCCTGGGGACAAGATGTGCCCAGGGCACGGTTCCTGTCCCTTGCTGCAGGGTGAGGACGCTGGGAAGAGGCAGCAGGGCACCAGGGAGGGCTTTGGGAGCGTCTGAAGCCATGATGGGGTGGGGGTTGAAGGGTTCTGCTCCCTGAAACACAGCCCTGGAGGCCAGTGCAGAGCCCTGTGGACACCAAAACACGGGTGAAAGGTACCTGCAGGTGCGTGCAGACTCTCCTCAGGACATCATAGACACTGTCACGGGAGATGAGGGACACGAAGATGTACTGCAAGAGAAAGAGAGGAGCTGCCAGGAGAGATTCCCCCATCCCGAGTCCTGCTCTCCACAGGCAGGGGACAGACAGAGACGTCCTGCCCTTGAATTTCCCCTCCTTCGGGAGCCGCATCCCCCTGCAGGCACCTCCCTGCGGAGCTCCCTGCTGTTATTTTTGCAGCCACCTAAAACCTGGACCAGATTTTTTTGGGGTCAGTCTTGCTCAGCTGCTCTTCCAGTGGGGGCTCCCGGGATCAGCCCAGAGGGATGGGGCAGCGAACGGGGCCGGGAGCGATGGAAAACATCCCCATGGGTCGGCACAAGGGGACACGGGGCAGTGCCTACCTCACCTGACGCAGAGCAGCTTTGCAGCCAGATTGCTTTGAACACCCAAATCCTGCTTAAATCCTGCAGGAATCACCCCCTCCCAAAACCCCACGGGAATAACCCTGGCAGGGGATGGGCAACGCACGCTGCTGCCAGCAGGCAAGGACTCAAGACACACCGGGCAGGACCACGTCAGCTCACTGCAGCCAACACCCACTGTGATTTAGCAGCTGGAAATTCAGCCCCTTATCCAAGCTTTCTAGCAGCTGGGATGAACACCAGCCCCAGCCCCTCCCCTGCTTGTGCTAAAGGAGTTTAAAGGTTTTATTTGAGCCTGGTGGGGATTTGTCAGGCTCGACCGAGTTTCACTTGGGCTTTGGTTCGCCCAGAAACAAAGTGAAATTCAGAAACGAAAGCAAAGCCACGGTGTTTGCCCTGGCCGGCTGCCAGCACGGACAGCACTGCTCCATTCCCAGCTGGAATCGCTTCATTCCCTGCTCTCAAAGCAGAGCTAACTCAGAGCAGGGCTGCGGCGGGGCTCCGGTGTTACCTTCCTGCTGGCGTTGGTGGTGATGGCCAGGCCGTTGGGCAGCAGCCGAGCGGTCTTGTGCTTCTTTATCAGCTGCACGGACACCACCGGGATCACCACCTGGAGGACAAAGAGACACAAGGGTGGGGTGAGCGCCAGGAGGCTCCTTCACAAGGCACACACGCAGCACACATCAGAATTACACCCCAAGCAGAGCAGCCTGGGGTTTATCAGAGCTCACGTCATCCCCCTGGGCTAATCTCGGCTCGGAGACAGTTTATACTCAAGCAAAACAGCAGGGACATGGGGAAAACAGCCCCCGGTGAGTCTGAAACCCACCACAAGCCCAGGGAGAGTTAAAACTAAAGCAGGATGTATCCGTGGCAGGACGACTTCGTTGAACCCCATTCCTCCATCAGGTATTTGTTTAAAGCGGCTGATGGAAATAGTTCAGCTCTTCAGCCCAGTTTTAAAGGAAGCCGTCTCTCCCCAAGATCTCAATCAGCCACAAGGCTAATGGGGAAGCTTCAGACTGTAAATCAAGAAGAAAAGCCAGGAGAGATTCCAATCTGCCCCCCCCCCCCCCAAGCTTTGATCTTCCTTCAAATGCTCCTGCGGCTTGTAGGAGGTTTTACATCAGGGAACTCTAAACCAAACCAATATTTGGTTTCCCCAGGCTGATGCTAGGGGTGATCTGAGGAGGAGGAGCAGCCACACTCCCCTCAAAAGCACAGGGGCTTTTGATGGCGATTTTGGGGTTATTTGGGTGCAGGAGGGGATAACTGCAGTGTAGCCACATCTATGAGCCCTATGGCACTGGGGTGAGCTGGCCCCAACGTTACCTTGATATCCTTCCCAAAAAGGTTTGCGTAGAAGCAGAGCCAGTTGGGGGAGATGTAAAGCCTTCCCTGGATGAGGATGTCCCTCTGGAGCGCGCAGGAGCAAACTGCAAGGCAGACAAAGGGCCATGGCAGACCATGGGCCAGATCCTGCCACCACCATGCCCATCCCTCACTGCATCACCCACCTTTCAACACGCTCTCCTCCGTGGGGATGTCCTTGAACAGCTTGTGGTACTGGGAGTTGTACTTGCTAGCGGCCTGAAAAGGAAGCAAAGCAGTTATCCGGTGAGCTCGTTGATGAGGAGACCCCTCAAAACACCCTCCTGCAACAAAACCTCCCTCTGCCCACACCTGGGACCGGCGTAGGGGGGTCCCACCGGGCTGGGGACGCTGGGCACGAAGGGCTGGAGGAGGCTCAGATGATCCCGCACCCAGCAGACGCTGCGCCATCATCCCAGGTAAACATCCCCCCTCAACCCCTATGGAGGCTGCGGAGCCTCTGCCAGGAGCTGGGCTTCTCCCAGCCTCAGCCGCAGGCGATTTATCTTGCCCAGCGGCTTCTCTCCTCCTCCTCGAGCTCTTCCCTTATCCGGGGCACGGTGACAGCACTTGCTCCGTGCCCATCACACCGCGCCATCCTGCTATTTATATTGCCGGTGTCTCTTCAAAGGCTGCCGCGGGAGGCTCGGCAGGTTCTGGGGATAAGGGAAAGGCTCCAAAGCAGTTTGGAGCTGTGCAGTAAGCCAGCCCTGTGAAGGCAGGGTTGTGCCCCCTGCCCGGAGCTCCCGGTGCTCCCCAGGGACACGGCGGAGCCCTCCTGTCCTGCCCGCAGTGACAGGGTCACCTTTGCACCACACACCCCGTCACTGGATGAGCTGGGCTGTAAGAGGATCAAGGCTCAGCACCACCTGGGGTTGGCTCAGACACCCCCCGGAGAGTGGTGGGAGTGCTGGTGGGGTGTTTCAGGGGGAAGGGGGGGGATCGTGGCATCACCTCCAAGCTACCCTCAAGAAACACTCCCTGGCCCCAGCACAGCCCCATAACCCCCACAGGGGCCTCTGATCAATCAGCAAAATGTTTTTCTTCTCTGACTTCTTTGTGGGGAAAGGCAGAACAACTCCTCCCTCTGCTCCTGCCTCTTCCAAAGCGTCTCCTGTTTGCAGGTGGACCAGAAAGCTCCACTTTGGGCACGATCTGAACAACCAAAGAGGTTCAAACAGACGGGAACTGAGCTGCCTGCAGTCAAGATTTCTGCTCTCTCCCTTGCTCTGGATGGAAAATCCTGAAAGTGCTTGCAAGGCAGATCACAGACCAGCTGAAACCATCACTGGCTCCCCTGGAAATGCAGACAGGAGCCTCTACCCTACACCTGGAGCAGGCTCCTCCATGGCAAATGGCCAGGGTCGGGCTCCAAGGAACCACGCTGTTCACTCACGAAGCTCAAGACTTACCACTTCCCGGTGGCATTTCTTGATGTCCTCATCCTTCAAGGCTTCATTCAGGCGGAGGCTGGAAGGCAAAATAACAACCATCAGGTGAGTGAGGAGCCCCAGGTCTCACCCGCTCCCTCAAACACGGGAGCTGCAAGAGGAGACACAGCAAGATGCACAGGATGGAAGAGAGACCCTGGGAAGGCACATCTGGATGTTAAGTAACAGCTGATGGTGGAGGCACCAGCCCTGAGGTGCCTGTACCCAAATACACCCTAGCACAGGGGAAGGAGCACCAGCAGCAGCAGGGACAGGTTAGGAGCAGCTCCAGCCAGGGCAAGGTTTCCCCAGGGAAA
The DNA here is from genome assembly GCF_034315485.1 of Pezoporus occidentalis. NCBI lineage: Eukaryota > Metazoa > Chordata > Aves > Psittaciformes > Psittacidae > Pezoporus > Pezoporus occidentalis. The sequence goes on from NW_026913415.1 coordinate 476,701, forward strand.
GCACAAATGGAAGTTTGGGAACACGCCCCGGCAGGAGGATGGGCCCAGGGGCATCCATCTGCATCCACCACGCCAGCCAATGAAGGAAGAAACTAGAGACAGTGAAATCCCCCCAGCAACCCCAGCAGCAGAATACCGGTCCCTTCCCCAACCTCCCCCTTCCCTCCCTGCCAGTCTGTAAGAGCAAAAACAAAAGGGGACCCCCTGTGCCCACTCTGAGCCGGTGGGAGCTTGGAAGCAGCAGGGGTGCTGCAGGAGGTCACAACAGGAGCAATAAAGAGCAAACATCTGACTGCAGACCCCGCTGCCCCTCACCTGCCGTCGAGGGAATCCAAACTCCTCTGCTTGTGGGATGTCTCCAGCTTCTCACGGCCGTGCATGGGCTCGGGGCTCTTCAGGGGAGCTGCTTTTTCATGCATCGGCTTGGCACTGCGAGGAGAAGTCCGTTAGCCCCCAAGGGAGAGGGAAAGATGGAAGAGGTGTGGTTTGGAGCCATAAATGCACTCCCTTCGGTCCCAGCCCGCACACAGTGGTTGGTATCTGCCAGTCAAGGACAGCAGGAACATTGCTGTGACTTCCCACGTCATGTGGAGGAAAAAATAAGGATGTTCCTTGCCAGGAACTCCTCGGCACTTGCAGCCGCGCGGCCAAAGAGCAGCACTTGCTGCCATAGCTCCCTCCACAGAGGAGCCGCTCCTCAGGAGCCAGAGGTTTATGAAACTTCCTGCAGATCCTGACCAGTGAAGGCCAGGATCTGTTCCTCTGTGTTGGCAAAACAGCGTCTTCCCAGGGCAGAGCCCTTGCCAAGGCCACCAGCTCCCTCCTTTCATCCCTCCCCTCTCCTCAAAGCCTGTTATTTGCTATCCTGGGTTTTATCAGAGGTGCTTATCAGCTGTGACAGGTAAAGCAAACACTCTCCCAGGGAGGTTATCACCCGGTGGGCCAGAAAGGTGACACATCCACCCTCGGCAAACCGCAACCAGAGATTGCTGCCGCGCGGCTGGCACCAAGAGCCAAAGCGGAGCGCGGTCCCAGCGGCTGCAGCAGCGATCCACAGGCCCCAGCAGCACGGAGGAGCCCGGAAACAGCCCCCGGAATATGGAGAGGAAACTACTCAAGGGAAGAAGCTCGGCTGCCAGAGCAGGTGGGGCACAGGCAGGCCGGACAGCACGGAGCTGGAGCACATCCCGGTGCCCGCAGGGGTGATGCAGTGCGGCAGAAGCCGTACCAACCGCTTCCTACAGGCAGAGGGGCTCTTCTGCTGCCTGTACTTCCCCGGACACACCTTGCACCCGCTCCAAGGGACTCATCTGAAGGGCAACCCATCTCAGTGACTCCCCACAGACCCAGGAAGAACCCAGGATGGGGGTGCTGCACCCCGACAGCGCAAGACCCCATGTGCCCGCAGCCTCAGGGGCCTGCCAAAACACTGTCCCGATGCAATGGAGCCAGGCTGAATCCCTGCTGGAAGCACAGGGACTGCTCCCTGAAGATGCAGCACATACATGGGGCTGCAGAAAACCTGAACACAAGTGACCAGGCTTAGAACCAGCTCCCAGCTCCCCACAGCCAGTGTGTGCAAAGGAAACGAGCTGCCCGCACGGTCCCCAAACCCAAGCATTGTGGGATGGGATGATCACACCGGGGTTTGGGGGGCGGTTAGGAGAAGCTCAGGTCAAAGGATGTGTCTGGAAGAGAAGGGAGACTCTACCAGCAAGAAGCACCAAAATACCATCTCTTGGCATGGCACCCAAGGCTTTGTCCCTGCCTGATTCCTCAGCCACCCCATGGCTCTGGGACAGACAGCCTGTCCCAAATGGTGATGCCACATTGATGCCACACTGCCCTGAAGCTGAAACTTCTACCATGGAGGCACTGAAGCCTTCAACCCCCCTGCCCCCATGCTGGACAAAGGGGCTCCAGCCTGCTCCAGAGCCTCCCTCTGAGAGCTCAGCCTGCTCCAGCTTCCCCTGCATCATCCCTTAAATCCCCACCGCTTAATCCAGGAGAGCGGATTTAGCCCTGACCAGGCTGATGGCAAGGGGCACCACAAAGGGGATGGGGAGAGGTGCCCTTGCTTGAGGAGATGGCACCAAGAACCCCTCCTCAGGGTCACCCAACACACAGAAATCCCCTAGAATGAGGAGGGCCAAAGGCTGGCGAGCACCCGGAATGCTCCATGGCCCTGTCCCAGCTTTTCCTCCCCTACACGGTCACTGCCAGGGACAAGTCCTGGATAAGATGGTCCCAGACACGCTGCCAGGATGAGGCTGCTCCAGGGAGGGGCTGGGGACTATGAGGAGCATCCACAGCCCAGCAGAGACACTGCAGCAGCTACCTCAGTTGCCCTCAACAGATCTTGCTCTGTCCTGGCTCCCAGATACATCAGGGATAGAGATCCAGGGTAAGACAGGGTTGGGCTCCACAGTGCTGATGGGGAGGTCTCCCTGCCAAGAGCCACTTCCAGTGCAAGCACAGGGAGAAAACCAGGCTGTCCTCGAGGGATTTTCTTAGCAGGAAGCCGCTCCTGCAGGAAAATCACCATCCTGAGCGTCCTGGACTACAAGCGGAGCAGGAACAGTCGGGGAGTGGATCCCCCAAGAGAAGACGGAGCCGGTGGGCACAGGAATTCCCAGCAAAGGGAAACCACCACCGGCCCGCGCCCGCCGTCCCGAGGCACACATCTCCTTCCAGAGACCCCCAGCTCGCCTCCAGGCTGCGGCTTGGCCAGGAGGTGCCCGGAGCTTCTCCCTCTCCCCGCACCAACATCTCCCTTTCCTTACGCGATGCTGGGCTCCAGCCTGGGAACGATCCGTGCAGAGCTGCTCCAACAGCGCTGGGTTTTCCCTGGATCCCTTCCCCGCTGCCGGCAGGAGCACGGGGGAAGCGCGTGGCAGAGGCAGGAGAGGGAGGGCGGGATTTTGCCTCCCAAAACTAAAAGCCGAGGATCAGAGCCAGAGGGAGGCACCTGCGGCCGGGCTGCCTCGGCCCGAGCGAGCCCGGGCGGGATCCGCCGAGCTGCCCTTGTTCCCGGCTTTCAAGGTCATTTCAGTCCCGTGTGTTGGCTGCTGGAGCGGAGCCACCGCCGAGGATGCTGGAGGGGAACGGCGGGTCCCGAGCAGCGCTGTCAGGGGAGAGACAGGAAGTCAAGGCCGGCACGGGGACACGGCTCCGGGGGCGCGTGTGCCGCAGGGCCCCTCAGGGCACCCGGGTCCCCCCCCCCCAGGGACGGCCCGCCCCGGGGCGCTGCGCCCGGTGGGTCACAGCCGGGCCGACAGCCAGGGCCTCGCTCCCAGGGCCGCCCCAGCGCCCGGGATACCGGGTCCCACCGGCTCCGAGACGGCGCGCCCGAGGGGCAGCCCCCGGCCGGGGGCAGATCCTCCCCCGCCCTGCACCGAGGGCAGCGCCCGGGGCCGGCCCCAGCCTCCGCCGGGGCTGGGAGCACCCCTCGGACAAGGCGGAACCAGCGGTCCCCGGGCCGGGCAGCGCCGGGACCCCCCGGCCCGGTCCGTCCCGTCAGGGCGGGAGGCGGGGCTCGGTGCTTCCGCGCTCCCCTCACGGCGCGGCGCCGGCCGGGGGCAGGCCGAGGGCGGGCACCGGGCTCGCAGCAGCAGCGGCAGCGGGGGGGGGGGAGCCCCACGGCTCCGCCCCGGGCACCCCCGGCCCCCGCCGGTCCCCCCCACGCCGCCCCCCCCCCCGGCCCTACCTGCGCGGCGGCCCCGCGCTGCCCGGTGCCGTCATGCCCCGCGCGCCCGGCCTCCTCGCGGCACCCCGGCGCCTTCCCATTGGCCTCCCGCCGCCAAGCCCCGCCCCCTCCGCGCACCCGCATTGGTCGCTGCCACCCGCGCCGAGCTCAGCTCCGCTCCCCTGGCCGCGGAGCCTCGCCCCGCCCACTGGCGGGAGGGGCGGGACTTAGCGGGGAGCCCCCTCTTAAAGGGCCCGCGGAGCCCCCGGTTACCGGAGCGGCAGGAGCCGCTCTCCTCCGAGTCGGGGGAAAACGGGCCCATGGGTTGGATCGCTGCCCCGGGCCAGGGTCCAGGTCCGCTCCACCCGCTGCCAGCAGGAGAATGAGCCCAGGCACCCCCCTTCCCTCCACCCCGAGACAAGAACTGGGGCAGGCGTGGGTGCTTCAGCTTCTCTTTATTGATGGACAGTGGTGCTCTGACTGCCCCAGGGGCCTGTGGAGTGCAGGGTGCAGGAGAAGGCTCTGGGGACACACACACACAACTAACATGGTGACAGTGCGGAGAGAGGGGAGTGCAGGGGAGGGGAGCACCCCTCTTCTACCCCCACCCCTGGGACAACCAAGGTGAGGGGCTGGATACACCCCAGATTTGGTCTGTGCCTCCAGCGAGGAGGGGACAGTGGAAGTGTTGGCCACCATCACCTCCCCCCTTCCCCATCACCCCAAACCCTGAGGCCAGTCCTACACTGACAAGAACTCACTATGCTGACTCCAACATCGACCAGGGCACGACTTCACTACAGGGAGAGGGTTTTAAAAAAACTAAACACTTCAAGTATGTACTTTTTTAGTGATTTAAGGTCTCTTCCCCCTGCTGCTGCTGCTGCTGCACTGGGTGGTGTTTAGCAACCTATGTCCACGCTAGGGAGAAGAACAGCGCAAGCGATGGCGGGCCTAACGCGAGGGGAGGGGAGCGAGGGGAAGGGGGAAGGAAGGTGGGTGGTGCTGGTCGGAGTCAAGTCGCTCAAGGAACGGGCACCACACGCATGGTGTTGGTGTAGCCGGAGCCGGGGCGCCAGCCTGTCAGCACGATGACCAGGTCACCGCTCTTGAAGAACCCACGTGCTTTGCCTAGGAGAGAACAGAGGGAGGGGTCAGGGGTTGTCACATCACATCACCCATCCATGCAGAGGGACACTCAAGTTGATATCAAGGCCCCATCGCTGCCCACCCCTCTGTTTTGGGCTCTGTTGGGACAAGGAGCTGAGAATTCCACAGCACAGAACTGGGAGAGGGAACAGGAAAGGAGCCACCCTGCTCTGGGCTTCTCCTCCTTCAGGACAAGCACCACGTTAAAGCCAACCCTGTTTTCTGCCAGAACCCACTCTAAGGCAGCCGTGCCAACCCTGCCGGCCCATTGCCCAAGCGGATGCGGCTGCACTCGTGCAACTGCCATCCCCTGTTTCCCAAACAGACACCGTTACCACACAGGCAGTGAGCTCCTCTCCCTTTGTCACCGGTCCCCACTGGTACCCACAAAAGCACCTTTGGGGCTCAGGACCCCCATGTCCCAACGCGCCCGATTCCTGGTGTGGCCTCACTCACCAACATTCATGCCTAAGTTAACACGGAGGTCCACGTCCTCAGCCCAGGCGTCCAGGGCTGGCTCTTTGCAGAGGACAGGGAAGATGCCGCGGTAGAGGTGTGCCTGGCGCGCGGTCTGGTCATTGCGGGTCACCGCGATGATGGGAGCCCGCGGGCGGTACCGGGACACAAGGTGTGCAGACCTGCAAGCACAACACACAGAGGGTGAAGCACCACGCTACAGGCACGGGGGGAGCCTGTGTACAGCCACAACAGCGCAAGCAGCAGCCAGGTTTGCCCAGTGAACTCCACACACCCCAGGAGGGATCAGAGGATGCCCCATGGGAGATGCTGGCAAGAGCCAAGCTCACCAAACAAGCTGGATGCTCCTCTGAATTCCCAGTTTGGCAACTGGGCAGGCCAGCACCCCTGGCAGTGGTGACCATCATCTCGCCTCCGCGTTTAAAGCACCATCTGGGTGTTTTGGTCCCGAAAACAAGCATGTATTTGTCTCCGTTGCTATGTTAAGGTGGCAAGGTGCCATTTATTCCGGCCTCTGCAAGCAGTCCCTGGCATCTCAATGGGGGTCCCTGCAAGCTCCCTCTGTTTTGAGGAGCTCATGGTTCACAAGATGTGAAGAGCCTGCACTGAGGCCATTTGCCTCCCAGCCACGTTCACCTGCTGAAGGCAGTCCCTCCACACACAGCTCTGCTCTTGCACCCAACAGGAAGCAAATGCCACTGAGGCCAAAATTTACAGTGGAAAATTGGGCTTTAAAACACCGAAAAGAGGAAGCAGCACACCCTGGGTGGGGACTGCAGGTTCCTTTTCCCTGGGCACTGCAAATGGAGATGGAAACTGCAGTATTTACAGCTCCATCTTTCCAACAAAGCACGTTAGGATCTCCACGAGCTTTTGCAGCCTCATGTAGTGGAGCCAAGCTCAGAACATTCAGGACTGCTGCTCAAAGCAGGCGGTGGCAGCCTGCTGGAAGCCCCCAGACACCCGTGCCAGCTCTCGGCCAATCCTTCCCACGCTGCCTCCAGGCAGCTCTAGGACATGCAGGTACTCAAGGGTTGTAACCAAATCCACAGCCAAAAATATTCAGAGTTCTGATGTCTTCAGAAAGGTCAAGTGTGAGGTGGAACCTTTCACAAGGAACATCACAAGCACGCGGGTGTCCAGACTCGGTGTTACAGTCACTCATTTCAGCAGGAAGCAGCTGCTTCAAACCATTTGAAGCTGTAAATTTAGGTGAAGGATTCACTGATGGTCCAGATCTTCAGGCAGACCGTGCATCTAATCGCATCTGTTTCTGCTGCTGCACTATCCCTTTGGTCCAAATCCAGTGCAAGCAATTCCAGAAGCAGTATGAGACTTAGGGTCGGACGTGCTTTGGGAATGGGCAGCCTAATTCCTCTAGATAGAAGAGCTGATCAGCTCCAGCACTCTTTCCATTGCTGGGAAAGTGAGTCTCTGCTCACACTGCTGGATGGAAATCCCAAACTCTAATGGCTCCAGTGTATCCATGTTGCTGTCACGCACCCGCAGCCAAGGCACTGAGCTCATGTGTGAGCATAGGCAGCACAAGGCTGCTGGTGCCTGCCTGGTCAGTGAGGTTAACACAGGCAGGGGCATGAGGAAGAGGAGATTTCCAACACTCTCCATTTCCCTCCCTAACAATCCTAAGCAGTGCCTCTTCACTCCTCAGGCTTAGGCAAGCAGGACTGCTGCCTGAAGGGGTCAGCAGGGGACCAAGAAATTGGATGCTACCATGAAAGGCCAAGGCCTTGATTTAAATAAACAAATAAATGAAATGGATTCTGCGTCCACTGAACGTGTTACACCGAGGATTTCTTGCCAAGAAATGTGAACTGATTTTCCCTTGACTCTTCCAGCCAGCGCTGCTGGCAGAGATGCCATTCCCACCTGGAAGGGGAGGCAGGGTTTGGTGCTGATGCCACGCTGGCAGAGGCAGGCAGAGGAATGTGGAGGTTCTCTACGTGCAGATGTTCCAGATGTCTGCCCATCTCCAGGGAACCAGCACTGCAGCAGGGAGCTGGGCTCTCAGTCGCTGCCAAAGCCTGGCTTCACCACTATGGCTCTCCTTTCAAAGCCATCTTTATGCGAGTCTCCTTCCCCCACCCTGTCACGAGGTTGGCTTGACCTGGGGGAACCTGTCACCTCCTACCTTCCGGACTTGGTGAGGACAATAATGGCCCCGCTGCAGCACTTGAAGGACGCTTCCACAGCGCCAACAGCAGCGGCCTCCGTGGGATCACAGTTGAGGGACGTCAGACGACGCAGTTCCTCAAACAACTGCCTGTGAAAGATGGCGGCTTCGGCCTCGCGGGCAATCTATAAGAGCAACACGCGTTCGGGAAGACAACACAACGCTCACGTCAGGCGCCCCGGGCAGCAGGGCGAGGTGCTCCATGGCGAGCTGCCACACAAACACCGTGAGCTTTGACACGGGAGGTGCCAATCAGAGAGCACAGATTATGTGGGGCAATGCCGCAACACGCGGGCACCCAAACAGCACCCGGTTGGTTAGAGAGGAACCAGCTGGTCCTCAAGGTTTCTTTGCTGAACTGGTGGCACCTCCGGAGTCACCTCACCCTGCCGAGCCCACACTCGGTGACATTCATGCCAACTGCCAGGCACTCTCGCTCTGCTCCTGCCTACGGAGTCCCTCCCTGCCACAGAGAAGAAGTCAGCTCAGACCGCAGCAGTTGCACAAGGCTGACAGGGCGGCAGCAAACCGCTTGCTAAGCATTGGCAGTGCTAAAAGGGAGCGTGTTCATACTCATGGCACCAAGCCCCCTCTCTGAGCCCTACCTGCCAGACTCGGTCAGAACTATCAGGGCTGGAGCTAAGCACTTAAAAGAGGCCTCCACTGCGCCTACTGCCATGGCATCAGCAGGGTCTCTGTTGTTAACATTGAGGCGTAAAATCTCTTCGAACAGCTGACGATGGAACATTGCGGCCTCAGCCTCACGAGCGATCTGCAGCCCCGAGCAGGAGCAACGGAGGAGGAGAGAGGAAAGAAAAGGAGGAAAGATACACCAGAGGAACATGAGATCACATTAATTGCCTTAACTGTCATAGTAATGCATGCGAGAGGATATTAAAGGTCAAGCTGTGAAGCTCTTCTTGGCTCTCAGGTTGGGAGTTTGCTGAACACAACCCAGTAACACCACAGCCACGCTGGCTGCTCCACCACAGCACTGAACTGGTGGGCACTGGTCATGGGGCCAGCATTCCATAGGTGGCATTCCTGCTGTGTTTTGGAGCCTTTTCAGAGCAGGCAAACACTGACTGCTTTTCAAGGCGCGGAGCAAGCCAGCTCAGAGTCAGAGCGCTTTGTTGCAGCTGCTTATTACTTCCTTCAGAGACTCTCATGCCATCTACCAGCTTGCTGATGGCCCTGCCCACAGCAACTCAAGAGGAAACCTCTGTGAGTCCATGTCTCCTTCTCAATACCCACCCAACACCACACAGCACTGCTGGAACAGTTTTCATGCAGCCAGCACACCATCAGTGCGCTTTCAACATCACCCTGAATTTGGGAGACTGTGTCTCTCAGCTTCACTAGATTTAGTTCAGCTTGAGTGCCAGTAAAGACTTAGTTTAACCTGAGAGCCAATAAAGTTTCACCTTCAAGTGCTACAACTTCTCTTTCGGTAATAGAGAAATAAAGATAGGAACAAGTCTTCCTTATAGGGTTGTCACAACATGTTGGGGTGTTTGTACAGTGCCAGACAAGGTAAGGAAGCACATCTAAGGGCTTTCTGTTCAGGCTAAGCATTTGCCACAGGTTCAGCGATCTGTTCATCCTCATGTTTTAGAGACAATTCTCATCTCAGAAGGCTGCATTAGCCCCTGACAACCCAATAAAGAAGGCTTCTGGAGACCAGAAAAGCATGCAAAGGTTCATCATCTTTTTGAGGACAACTCCACCCAGTTGTTGCTTTGGAAATTGAGCAGCCACTACACAAAGCATGACGAGTTATGTTTGAGCAGAAAGTGCCATTAGAGTAAATGGCTTTGTCATTAGACCCCTTCCAAATATCAATTTTGCTATTCTAATGTTAATTAATTGCTTTACATGATGCCAGGAATTATCTCTCTACCACAGGTATCAGTTTAAGCCAAAGTAGTTAAGTATCTTATGTCTAAAAATACCAGGACACATGTGACAGGCAGGAACAGCAGCCCAGTCCTTAACTCCACACCACCACTGCCATTACTCACACAGAAATGGCCAGAGGGGTTCCAGCTGTTACACATGCAGAGGTACCAGGGTGAAGGTGGGAGAGAGGAAAACAGCAGCTATCTAAACCTCGGTCCTGTCAGACAGCATGGCCAGGGCGACATCTGAAGATGACTGCGGAATGTGGACTGGAATTGGAAGGAATCCCACTCCCACCAGCAGAAAACAGCCTGCCCAATATTTGGAAGCTTGCTACTAGAGGCACACGGTATTTTTGTCACAGAGGTGCCAAGTACTGAAGAGCAAATTTGTTTCCAAGAGGACCATGAAAAGGGATCGCTGAGCAAACCACTGTGGAGTCCCAGGAAAGCTGCTGGGACAGGGATGGACAGGTCAGGTCTCTTAGAGGTGCAGGGATACTACACAGAGCAGACCCTGACCTGACAGCCCATGTTTACTTTCTACCCCTCACTACAGAGGGAGCTTTACTTGGAATACTCCAGTAGCAGCACTGTATTAAGTACATAAACCCGAAGTGACACCAGTTTCAGGCCAGGGAATGCACAGAGGAGCCCCTCTTCACCAGAGCTCTCTCCCTGCTGTGTCCACCTGGCCATTTCCAGTGGAAATATTCAGCCACTCTGGCCATGCTGCAGAAGTACAGACCGTGGTTACCCAGGGCACTATTGCTGGGGCTTCTCTCAACTAACACCAAGCCAGTCAGCTCAGAAAGGGGCTGTGCTTCTACCATCGCAGAGTTGGCACCCTGCTGCCTGGGCCATGTTATGTTAAACAAAGTGGATCTGTATTTACTCTTCTGCACAGAAGGCTTAAACCTGCAGTGTTTCTCCAGCGACCTGGCAGAGTAACACCACAATTCCCAGGTCTGCAGCAAGAGGGAAGCACATGCAACGGATCTTGAGCTCAGGGTACAAGTACAATACAACCTGCCTGAGCCTAGGAATTAATGTCAGAATGGAACCCCAGATAGAAGGCTTCCTGCAGCAGGTTTCCAAGCCTTAGCAGAAAGTCAGCCCTTGTGATTTAGGAGGTGAAAACTGAGGAAGAACCTTTCAGTTGCATCGTTAGTGTTCAGCCTGTAAACCAGCAGCTACTGGTTACATGAAGTCATATTTTGCACTTTCCACTCCAAAAACCCCCAACACACATATTGCCCAGATAAAAGATTACTTCCATAATGCGCTGCAAACAAACACTAGCTGAGTTGATTTATCTCTATAACCTGAATTGCACATAAAACTGGTGGGAGTTAGCACTGCTGCAAGTCACAGCACTGGTAACTGAGGAGAAGCAACACTTGGGACACTCATCAGGTTTCCATCAGCCGCAGCGCGAGCTGGGTGAACTCGAAGCAGAGCAGAGGTTTCTGGCAGTTCAGGCATGGAAAACCACGGTGCTGTCAGTACTCATGCAACACACACCCCAACCCTGAGCACACAGTGCTGCAAACCAGGCTCAGGAGCCTCCCCCACCCCCAGAGCCAGCCCACACCTTCCATTATCTACAGATAAACCGCTTAAGGGGCTCCTCGACCTTGGAGAAGAGCAAGGCATTTAACATGCCACAACAAACAGGGCATTTGAAGAAACTCACGCCAAGGTAACGGCAACCTCCCTCTTTACCCTAGCCTAAACAAGAATTAAGTGTGAGAAATGTGAAGTTGAGATTCTGGAGCACTGCAGTGCAGTTCTCAGCTCTGCCTGGCCATGCTTGGGAGCACGCAAAGTGAGGTTTTTCAGGCCCTCAGGACCACACTAGGTAAAGAAACACTCACAGCGTGAAGAAACAGCCTCAAGCTGCCCCAGGGCAGGTTTAGATGGAGCTGAGGAACAATTCCTTCCCCAAAGGGTGCTCAGGCATTGGAACAGGCTGCCCAGGGCAGGGCTGCAGTCACCGTCCCTGCAAGTGTTCACACACTGTGTAGAGCTGAGGCCCTCAGTGCCATGGGTTAGTGGTGGCCTTGGCACTGCTGGGGAACAGTTGAACTGGATGAGCTTAAAGGGCTTTTTAACCCAGCTGATTCCATTGCTTTGGACTGTGAGGTGCTGCCACCCAGCCCAAGTCACATTTAGATCTCCAGCTGCCTGGCTCAGGTGGCAGATGGGAGCAATGAAGGACTGCTCCCAGGAGCCAAGGCCGTACTCACAGCGTGCTGCATGCGCACAGCCTCCAGCGGGTAGTCTCCCTTGGCGGTCTCTCCGGAGAGCATGATGCAGTCAGCTCCATCCAAGACAGCATTAGCAACATCACTGCCCTCAGCGCGGGTCGGGCGAGGCTTCTTGATCATGCTTTCCAGCATCTGGAAAAGAGGAAAGCCAAAGGAATCAAGACACTGCAGAAGAAAGCTGCTGCCTTTTCACTAGCGCACTTCAATGTACTTTATATATAGGGCAGAAGACAGAGTGCAGCTTGAAAAATTCTACCCTGTGTACGGGATGGTGAGGGACCAGTTTTGAATTAAAGCATCTTCCTGCAAGAAAAAACAACTCATTTAATTTTGTTTCTGTTCCTCATTCACTCCTTTTCCGGGGAGATTTAACCCACACAACACCAATGACCCAATACTCCAACTTTCCAATTGAACTTTCCAGCACAGGGCTTGGCCCAAGGAACTCTGAGCTCTCTAGAAGCTGAAATCCAGCCATATGTTCCCAAATTAATACCTAGGGGGTGGTTTTTCTCATCTAGGGAAAGGAGAACAGCAAGGTCTTACACCAACTAAAGTCACCTTCATCCAATGCAAGATCTTAACATGTAATGTCAGAACAGCTGCCACCTGCCTCCTAAGCATTTGCTCTGAGGAGAGCAGCAAACAACAGCTTTCACGAGAAAAAACTCCTCCTTCTCATTAGCCCCTTCTCCCAGCAGCCAGGGTCCCTCCACACACCACAGCCTGGCCAGCTCTTCTGTCTTGCCCAAGTGCTCAGCTTCCCCCAGCTGCAGCTCACCACTGGGCAAACACCACTCATGAAACACCACCTGAGGCTGTGTTTCAGCTGCAATACAGGAAGAGGAAGGAGCATACACCACTGTGACACAGCCCTGCCTGGTGGCTACAGTTTAGAGACACCTTTTGCTTTCACAGCCTATGCACAGAGCAAGTGCAGCCAGGAAACCAGTCCTCCCAGTGCCTGAGGACTAGGCACACATGACATCTACTGGAACCAGTGAAGCTGAGCACCAGCTCTCCTTCTCCCACTCCCAGAATAATGAGGGGATGGATCCTTCCCTCATTTCCTTCTGATGCTGCAGTGTGCGCATATCTTTTAATACACCTGGGAACCTTCGCAAGTGTTCTGTTAGACACAGATGTGCTGCTACAAGATGCCAAGGCAAAAGCACATGCCATCTTCTTCCCCAGAATTTGGTTATTCAGCCCAAAAGGCTCATTATGCCTTCAAGGGGTAAAACCTTCAGCAGCCACAGAGGTCCTGTAACCTTCCTGGTGAAGATCTCAAACATCTTTAAAGCAGCACCTCAAGCTATGAGCAAATCCTCTTTGCCCTAAGCATCTCACTCTAGCAAACGGTCACACCATGAGAGTTACTGATATTCACACCCTCTTTTCCCACTGCATTTCCAGTACCTGAGTGGCACAGATGACGGGCTTACCAGCCCTGTTGCAGCGCCCAATCATCATCTTCTGGGCAAGGAAGACCTTTTCAGCAGGGATCTCGATGCCCAGGTCACCACGGGCCACCATGATGCCATCGCTGGCCTCCAGGATCTCATCAAACCTGACAGCAAGAGAAGAGGTTTGTTACCCCTCCATGCCATTCCGGTATCCTGGAATGCCAAGGCAGGAGGAAGAAAACCAAAACCAAGTCACAACACGTAGCAAATGCCACATAAAACTTCCTAAAAACTCACCTGCGCACACCCTCATGGTTCTCAATCTTGCTGATGATCTTGATGTTCTTTCCCTTTTCCCCTAGCACGTTCCTGACAGCATGGACATCAGCAGCTTTGCGGATGAAGGAAGCAAACACTATATCCACATTCTGTTCCACGCCGAATTTTAAGTCCTGGATATCCTTCTCGGAGACTGCAGGCAGGTCGACCGCGGCGCCAGGCAGGTTCACTCCCTTCTTGCTGCCCAGCATGCCGCCGTTCTCCACCTCCGTCATAACATAGTCCTTGCCTGAAAGGGATGGGTTCCTACAGTCAGTGTTTACCAGAAGCTCCCTGCTGGAGCTCCCACACCACCTCCCTGCCTCAGAGCACAGTGCCAGTAGCGACCACACACAATAGAAAGCACATCATCTGTCTATGCAGAGCATTTATGTAACACACAAGCTTGCAAGTTACCCATGGCAGCACAACAGGCTGGCCTAAAACCCCTCCTGCGCTGCTCTTGGAGAAGATGCCGTTTGTTCCATGCAGGAGGTTGGGACTGCCTCTCCCAAAAAAGCTACCAGGCTGCCCTTGTGCACACACAAGTCCTGTCATTCCAAACTGAGATCCTGAAAGCCTCACCTCCATCTCCGTACACTCCAGGATTTGAGGCAACACCTTGAGGCTAGAGTGGTTCAGGCAGCACTACAAAGGACTAATCCCCACCCCTACACTACCAATTAAAGCCAGCCCTGTCTCTAGTCACAAAACTCAGGTCTACACTGTAAAACTAGTTAAATCCTGCATAAAAGTATAAATTAGCTTCACTGAACAGCCTTTGATCATGAGCACTGTATATCCCTTCCACACATTCATCGCTGAAAAGGGGGTTCAGATGACAGTCCAGTGAAACCAGATGAAGTTTTTGGACACTTGCTATACTTGAGGTAGAAAACATTTTGTTCAAATTCTCACTGTGGCATTAAGACCCATTTACTCATTGAATCATACCATAGAATGGTTTGGGTTAGAAGGGTCCTTAAACCTCATTCAGTTCCAACCCCTGCCACAGGCAGGGACACCTTCCACTAGAGCAGCTTGCTCCAAGTCCCTGTGTCCAACCTGGCCTTGAACACTGCCAGGGATGGGGCAGCCACAGCTTCTCTGGGCACCCTGTGCCAGCGCCTCAGCACCCTCACAGGGAAGAGCTTCTGCCTAAGAGCTCATCTCAGTCTCCCCTCGGGCAGGTTAAAGCCCTTCCCCTTGGCCTGTCCCTACAGGCCCTTGTCCCAAGCCCCTCTCCAGGTTTCCTGCAGCCCCTTCAGGCACTGGAGCTGCTCTCAGGTCTCCCCTTCAGGAGCCTTCTCTTCTCCAGGCTGAAGAACCCAAACTCTGTCACAGCCCGTCCTTTAATACCCAACTGCGAGCAAAAAAAAAAACCAGTTACCAGAAGGAAAGCACAAATATGTTCAGAGGAAAAACCAGACAGGCATAGCTGAACAGCTGCTACCCACCTCTCTCCTTAACCAGCAAGGAAATCAGACCATCATCCACATAGATTTTGCTGCCAATTTCTACGACCTTGGTGAGGTTCTTGTAGTCCAACCACAGGACGTTCTCGTCGCATTTCTCCATGAAGGCATCATCCAGGGTGACTTTGAGAGATGAACCCTTCTTCAGCTCCACTTCTGCTGTGCCACTCTGCGTGTCAAAACATGCAAAAGCACTAAAAACCAGCACGCAACCACCTCCCAGCCGGCAGCTGATCATCCAGACCTGGGTAGATGGCTCAATACCTTGGCCCACAGAGACACTTTTCATTTGGGAAGGCCACAGGCATATCAGGACATCCAGGATCACATGGGAAAAAAGACAGGGAGAAAAGGCAGAAAGAGCAACTTACTCCCTTAATGAGTCCAGTTCGGATTTCAGGTCCCTTGGTATCCAGTGCAATAGCCACAGGTCTGTAGGTGATGGGATCAGAAGCAAAGCTCTCTGTAGCTTCTCGCACATTCTTGATTGTGCCCTCATGATACTGGCAAGGAAAGAGATGGAAACTTTCAGGCCATTTCTACACCAACACTTACGAAAGATATCACTACACACCCCAAAAGCTGCCCCAGCTGACAGCTCTGCTCTTGCACTATATTCTATTTCAGTTGGAGCTTGAGAGTTTAATTCAGACTGAGCCTCCAGAGAAGCAGTGCATGAGGATACAGTGGCCTTCCCCACATGAAAGTGGAACCCAGCACTTATATGGTTGTGCCTTCCCTGGCCCCACTTGTAATCCCAGAAGGAAAACTCCAGCAGACAGCCCAGGCAGTTAATTTTCCACCAGGACACACACTTGTCATCTTAAGATGGCCCACCAACCGACAGGCCTTTAAGAACACTTCCAGAAGCTCTGCCCCAATACTGACTGCCCATGGCCTTCTTCATGACCCCTCTCACCAGTCCCACACATGAGCAGACAGACAAGCTCTCTTAAGGACTCTTAAGCTTCAACTTCCCCTGAAGATAAAGGATTTGCTGAGAGCACATTATCTATTTAAGTATTCACATTTTATTTTGAGACCCAAAGCAATCACAGCCGGAAGTTCCAAGATTCCAGCACCACACACCCAACTTCCCAACTTCCACATGTGCAAAAGCATTTTGCTAATGCTGCCTGTGTCCAGACAGTCAGTTCTGTTGGGAAACTCCCATCCAAATAACCTCAAACAAGCTTCAGATGACCAGCAGATCGGTTTACTTTACTTGCTTAAACAACATAAAGAGATAACCTTGACTGCAGATTGTATAACACTTGACAGACTTTTGTAGATAAGAAATACCCTTTCCCCTCTCATTGACAGACCAGCAGCTTTTGCTCTGACTCACCTGGCAGCACTCTGTTCCCCTCATGCCAGCATGTCACCTGCCTTGACATGAGGCCTGCATGCCCACTTCATGATCACAGGGACAATATCCCAGCACCAGGAAGGCAGGGCCGGAAAAAGCTGTTCTAAAGTTCATGTGTGTGCCCTCAGCCATAGATACGCTGTAATAGCTAACTCTAGAGCAGGAAGTGTAATTTAGTTTATTGATTGAGGGGGAAAGCTGAGACTGAGAAGGCCCCAACCCTTCCCACACCACAGTGTAGGTGTGTGCAGTTCAGGAATCCTGCCTGAACGGTGCCATCGTGTTTACCTGGTCCCAGCCTCCAGGGATTTTTACTTCTTACTTTCGTAACAAGGAGTAACTTGTTCCTAGGAGTCTGGCTTCCTCCAGGGTTACATATGCAGAACAAGAATCTGGGCAGAGCTGGAAGTAAAAGCCATTTTCTTCTATATAAAAAGCTGGCAGCCAGGTGCTAAATCAATTCTGCTAAAACTGAAGCCCTGTTAAATGCTCTGGGGAGACACAAGAACTGAAAAGAACCGAAGCACTCGCAGTGGATGAAAACTCTTTGGGGCTTCACTAGAAACCGGAAAGTTTTGGAGGGACCAGGAGGAGGCTCAAACTTAAGACTGGCTACAGCCAACAGCCAAACAGAAGGTGACAGCAAGACCAGACTCTGCTGTAGCCTCACCTCATCTGTATGAAATGCAGAATTAGACCTCACCCAGCACAGAAAGCCACAGTCCCTGTCCTCGACCTCAGGAAACAAGTGTTCAAACCACAGTGGCAGCTCCACTGGGCAAGAATGGTGTGAGTTTAAGCACTGGCCACCAGCTGACTCCCTAACCAGCCAACAGACCAAAGCACCCCTCAGCTGCAGGGTGTGACTGCGAGGGGCAGAGTTACTCCACACTCCTCTTTCTCCCAGCAGATTCTAACTGCAGGCTATGTGCTGACGCTACCCCAGCGTCTTTAGTTGAGGTCTGATGGTTTTGCAGTTAAGCACCAGACCTTTCGATTCTGATAGCGCCCTGTGGCCTTTAAAGGCCACAAGGGTGAGAGGCCAAACTGTTACACCGCAGGAGGCTCATGGTTCAGTAAGTAAAGCCACCTACAGCTGCTACTGGCTACTGCCTGACATTTTGAATGCTGGAGGGCAGCCAGGGTAAAAACAACTCAGCAGGAAGGCTCAGGGTGCCAATTCCAGGCAACCTGGAATGGGATCCCCAGCTCCTCCAGTATCACTGAGCACCTATTTATATCAGTAAGGGCTCATCTGCCACAAACAGTGTTGATTTCTTTTGACCTTATTTCTATATGCTCACTGCACCACCTCCCCAGCATCACGGTGCTAACCTCATGACTGCCAGGAGCGCCACCAGAGCAGGTTGTCTGTGCAAAACCAGGAGCTCAATTCTTTCAACTAAGCACAGTAATTACTTCAAATCGCTAACAATTTTCTTTTGAGACAAGGTTATTCATTGATCTCCTTGCAAAACCCCCAGCAATGAAGCAAGACGAGCAACTGGTAGTTGTGTGATCCTGTGAACAGCAGGAGAGGGGTAAACACTGCTGGCTTCCGATTTTCTTAACTGACAACCAAGAGCTTTGTACAGGGAATGGCAGGACAGGAGGAAGAACTGAAGGGTTTCACAGCAGGCAATCAAGTTGCCTTTGACACTTCAGTTAGGACTGAAGTGCCAAATATCAGTTACCTGGCTTCCTGGTACAGAAGGGTGTGGAACCATCTTGAACTGCTTTCAAAACTTAACTGTTATCAGCAATTACACAGGCTCAATATGCACAACCAGCACGCTTCCGCCAAAGTTTCACCTTCCCACACCAAGACTGGTCTGGGGTGAGCTGGATTCCCCTCTTCTGTGAGAGAGGGCAGACACATGGTCCAGGAAGGCCTTATCAGCTCAGACCCACCCTTACCTCATGAGTGCCATGAGAGAAGTTGAGGCGGGCAACATTCATCCCAGATTTAATCATTTCCTTCAGCTTCTCCACCGAGCGGGAGGCTGGGCCTAGGAGGAAGAATCACAGATTGGTTTAGGTTTCAACAGGACATCAAAAGCTCATCTAGTTCCAGCCCCCTGCCATGGGCAGGAGCACCTTCCACTAGAGCAGCTTGCTCCAAGCCCTGTCTAACCTGGCCTTGAACACTGCCAGGGATGGGGCAGCCACAGCTTCTCTGGGCACCGTGTGCCAGCGCCACACCATCCTCAAAGGGAAACATTTCTTCCATTATATCTAATCTCAATCTCCCCTCTATCAGTTTAAATCCATTCCCCCTTGTCCTGTCATTACATGCCCTGAAGCACCAAGGAAGCTTGAATATTAACTTTGCAAAAATTATGAGATAACCCCCTCGCAACAGGCTGCTTCATGCGGAACAGAAAAGGTCTAATGGATACAGACTCACTCAGCACTGAATAGATCATATCTGCAGCAGCAAAGATTGTTTTAACTTGCCTTGAGAAGCTCAGCACAGCCTAAGCAGTCCTGAGCTCCCCAGCTACTGGATTCACTCCTAGCAATAACATGGGTTAGGCAGACATGGGAAAATCATGTTCTTTCAGCACACAAGTTCAGCCCTGGCAAGGGATGAAAGCTGAAACCTTCTCCCAATTTCCTTAACAAGTTTCACCACACAGGGCTTCACAGCTACAATCCTATCTAGGAATCACCTACCGATGGTGCAGATGATGCCGGTGTTCCTCGCGATGGTTGGCTCCGAGTCAATGTCCAAGCGGCACATGTGCTCCAGGAAGGTGTCAGCCATGGCAGCGTGCAGCTGCTGGGTCTGGATGAAAGCAGTCCCTGCATCGTGGTGCTTCGACATTGTTGCTGGAATCCTGTGTCTGGAAGAGAAGAAAGTGGTGCCAGGTTTAGGAATCACTCAGACTGGTTCATCAAGCAGAGACACCAACACACCCACGTGATGAATATGGAGGTAACAAGCAGGCTGCTACTGGGTCAAGCTATCTTTATGTTCCTACTTGAGAGTCTTAGATACAGGCAAGACATACTTCTATTTCCATGTCATCCCCCACATACACCACCCAAAGCTCACCTGCCTTCTATGCAGATGTTCCCTTCATAGCTTCTCTTCATTGCCAGTCTTCCCTTGGAGCTACACAACGCAACAAAATTCAAGCACTTGAATGCACAGGCAGAGACTCTGCCTCCTCCCTCCCAGCTCTCAAGTCATTTCTCCTACAGGCCTCTAGTGCACATCCCATTGCAACCGGGGAGCGGGACAGCGCGGCGCGAGCGTGACTGTAGACACTCTTACACAGGCAATCTCCTGCTGAGGAACACCTAATCATGGCAATGTTCACCTAAGCTTAACTCCCATCCTTTAAGCCTATGCCAGCAAGTAGACTTGGGCTGATTAAACACAATACCTTGGCAGAGAACACAAAGACTGAAGATCTAATACACTCACAGACTCTTCAACTGAGGATGCTGCAAGTCTGCCCTGCTCCCTGCACTACCCCTCACCCAGAGCAGCAGCAAACCACCACATTTAAAACTGCTGACTTTTCTCAATGTCTGGATGAAAACAACTCTCTCAACTCGGGCTCCTTGCCTCTACAGGACTAGAGCATTCCCACAACACAGGAACAGCCTGCAATCCCAGGAGAAACCTGAACTGAAGCTTAACTGTCCACTAGGATGGGAGGAGGTCCATTCCCAGCAGCACTGGTGCCCCTGGGCATTCCTAATGGCTCACTTCCGGCTGCACCATAGTCCCTGTGCTCTCAAGCAGCAGTGGCAGCTAAAAGCTGTCTGTCCTCTTCGACGTGCTCAGGCAAGACTGCTGACTTTCCAAGAGCCTCTGGTAAAAGTGATGTAAGGTGGTGGCTGCTGGCATGGGCAGATCATCAGCTCTGACTTCAAACAACACTTCCACTACAAACACCATCCCCTGGGCACAGAGGGGATATTCAAAGCAGGCTGCTCTTCCAGCATAAGCTGCCTTCACCTAGAAGACAGACCTTTAGTGTGGTGCTGAGGGAAACACAGGCTGCTGTGCAGGTGTGTTCTGCCTGCTCCAAGCAGACATAACCCCCCCCCCCCGCCCAGTAACTCACAAACCAGTGTTAACTGCACACACCAGCCAGCTCAGAGCATCCAGGTTAGAAACAGAGGCACTAATAACCCCGAAAGCCTCGTCAGAGATGGAAGTCACACCTCTGAGGAACAGGCAGGAGATGCCCTGCCAGCCTGCCATGTGCCTGCCCATGCCAACGCTCCTCCCCTCCCCACGTACGTGCAGATCCTCTCGCAGGCAGCCCTGACTCACCATCGCCCCGCTCCCATGCGGCACAAAGGAGCCAGGGCAGCGAAAACCATAATTTGTCCTGGCAAAACCTCTTTTCCCTCAGCCCTGCCAGAAGCTGCTGATTCACCGGAGTCACAACAAGAAAGTCTGCCCACATAAAAAGCCGGAGAAAGTCCCTTTATTATAGGAAAAGCCGCTGCTCGCCCTGAAACATTGTGTTTTAGCCCTCTAACACTTGCTGCTGCATCCTCCAACACCTGCAGAGCAGCACAAGCTTCTCCAGATGCCAAAAACAACAAGCCTCTGCTGGGAAATCACTTCCACACAGGCGAGTGGGTCTGCATAGCCTCTGCGAATGAGGGATATGAAACAACAGGATCCCAAGCTGGAAACTGCACCCAGAGCATGACTTGGGGGGGTTTAAAATAGGCAATGTGAGCTCTCATGGAAAAACCCCCACCCACTCGAGTCATTTGCAAATATAATTTTAACCCCCCTAAAGTCCTTGTAAGTACATAAAGGGAAGTTCCCAGCCAGAACCCCCTTCAGGAGCACTTCAGTGCACTCAGGAAAGTCAATCAGAGACACCATGACCTTGTCCAGGGGGGAAGAGCAGAAATGCAGCAGCCAAAACGTATCCCAGACCCGTGTGGCTGCAGCACTGTGCCATGCTAGCAACAACCTTTGCTTTCTAACATTTCCTCCTGCCTCCCACTATCCTGTATCTACAAAGCACCGACTGAGCTCTCCTGGAGGGAGCAGGCTGACAAATATAACAGGAATGTTTGGCATTTCCCACTCTGCCAGGTTTGGGGTTTTTAATTCAAACAGAGGAGCTCGGACTTTCAAGGACGCCTGAAGACACAGAGCACTCAGTCTGGGCTGGGTAATGAAGGGAGGTAAGCAATATCCTACAGAGTCTGAATGCTTCCAGCACCAAATAAATGTGAATTCCTTCCTCCAGGAATAACCATTAAATCCCCACGTTTATTACTTGGGCTGCCTGTGCTTTAAGCAAGATGCCTGGTTATCTCCCTGGCTCCTGAATGTTCTAGAAAGCGCTCATGTGAGGGCAGAGACCTGTTCTGCCGTAGTGAGGTAACTAACTCCAGCCAGCTCATCCTGCAGACCAGAGGCTCCGAAATCACTGCACCTCCTGATCAGATCTGCCCAGGGGGATGGAGAAATGAGCAGAAGCAGGAGCAATCCCCACCCTGGGCCAAGTGTCTGCTGTTACTGGTGACAGAGGGAAGAGGAAACTGCAGCAAGGACTAGCCCCAGGCAGCACCAGCATTAACCATTGCCACACCAGAGATGTTACTGCCTGTGAATGTTGCAGGCAGGCTCATGGCAGGTGATGATTTGGGTTTTACTGGTCAGCCTCACTTACACAACCTCACTGACGCTGCACAAAAACGCTGCTTACGCCCAGTGTCCCTGGCCAGAGGCAGGAATGATTTGAGTTAGCACTCACATGAGAGACGGGCAGGGTTATGAAACTGGGCAAGCCTTCAGATTCCCCAAAAGCAGCCCAGAAAAACATCAGATTTGCTCACTGGAGAAACTGAAGTCTCTCAACAACATAAAAACACAGCTCTGTGCCAAGGCAGGCTTTGATGCAGCCTGTCACCCCCTCTTACAGAGAGGGAGGCAACAGCTCTTCCCTTGCAGGAGGTAGTGTTGCACTGTTACACAAGATGGCCACCCCAAAGCCATCTCCTTTCTGCAAGGCTGGACAGGACCCAGCAGCCACCACCTGCTCCCAGTTGGTGTATGCTCTCCCCAGCAGCAAACTGCAGCTCCGCTGGGGAGAGTCCCACAACAGTCGCTGCACAGTGGCAATGGACATGCCTCTGTAGCCTCTTGGAGTTATGGAGCTGGGAGGGTCAGGACAACATCAGCACTTTCCTGCGTGCAGACAGATTAAGCCTTGCTTTAGCCCAGCCTGCCATTCCCTGAGGGCAAAGATATAAAGGAGACTTAGTAAGAAAAATTGAGTCGAAGTGACAAGCATAAGGTGTTTGGCGACTAAAAAGACTTATCTCGAGGGTATCTGTAGTGTGGGCACACCCACCGATTTAACCTTGAAGGTGCTGCGCTGACAAAGGACAAGGAGACTTCCAGCCTGGCCCCAGGCCACCAGAAACCACCTAGCTGCCTCCAGGAAGCTGTAAAGAAATCCTCTTTGCATTACAGAAGAAAGTTTTACGGTGGGTTTTCCGTTTGAATAACTCTAGATAGGAGGTCTAGATCCCTGTGCCGCATCTCTGAGGGATGGGGACCTGCTGCGCGCCTGGGCGGCAGCGCCAAGGTACTGCAGCCCCATTCCCTACGTGCCACCATCCATCACCGCGCTGCAGCGGCCCCGGCACCTCCTTCCCCCTGGGAGAAGGAGATAAAGGCCCAGCACGTGGTGCAGCCAGCCCGGGAAACGGCTTATTCCTCTCAAATTACCAGTCTGGTGTGCAGAAAAGGAATTAACGCCGGCAGTGGATCACTCCAGTAAACTGGGCTTATCACAAAATTGACGGCTTGGGGCAAATGAATAAATAGGCAGTCGTGGAAAACGCAGGCCACAGTCTCCACAAGCTCTTTATCTAGTGAAAGTGAAGTTTCCTGGATAAGTTTTGCAGGCAAAAGACCGCACTGCAAACACGTGGCTCATAGCAGAGCTTCCTGCCTCACCTTTGCTAACAACACATGGCTTGGAAACAGGTTGGCACTGGCATGAGCCACGAGGCCAGCAAACTTCACTGCTCTACATAGCCTAAATTCTGCTTTATAAATGGGATGTCAAGCATAAAATTACCTCCTATGGGCTGACTTATTGCACTGAAACCCTCGAGTTTCCCAAGAGGTATCTGGGTAACTAAAAAACCTCTTTGTCATCCAACCTTCAGGCCAAAGCAGGTCAGGCTTAGCAGCAGCCCTTCACAGGAGGGGGTAGCCAGGAAGTTAAGGCATTAACATCACAAAAACCTCCAAAAAGCAGTGATTTCTGTTAACCTGGGAGCCGCTGATAACTAGCTGTCTTATCAGAACAAAGCAGGGCTTTAGAGGCTGCCGTATACTTTTACGAGTCCAAGAAGACACTCCGAGGTTGCCATTGTCTGCCGATAAAAGCACTATTCATGCCTGCAAAGAAGGTTTCAACACGTTTTAAAGGTTTCCACAGTTCACGGGACTGTCTAAATCAATCGGACGTGTTAAAGCAGGCATAATTACGGGAGATGATTAATGCTAAAAGGGCCATCTCTTGCGGAGGAAGAGAGGGAGGGATAAAGAGGCTGCAGCATCGCTGTGAGTCCAGCGAGCCGTACGCTGATTTAAGCTGATGCCCTTCAGAGTCGGCTCTTACGTGAGCGCCGGCACGGGGCTGACGGGGGGGGGGGGGAGGAGGGAGATGGGGGGGGAGAGAGGGAGATGGGGGGGCCGGCACAGCGCTCCGCTCCCGCTCCATCTGACTCAGCCTCCCAGAAGACTCCGGTCCAGCCGCGGCCACCAGGAAGGCGGCCGGGATGTTGCAACCGGGGCCCCGAGCTCCACCTCACAGCATCGCTGCGGGACACACGCGGCCCCCGCCACCCCCTGCCCCGGTACCCGCCTCAAGGACCGACCCCCCCCACACAAACACCCCCACACCCCCCCCTCTGCCCCGGGGCGGCGGGACCAGGATGCTCCGGGCGGCCGGGACTCGGCCGCGGCGCCACGTGCTCGGCGCCGCGAGACCCCCGCATGCGCGCGCCACCACACACACACCGCGCCCCCGCCTGAAGGAGACCCCTGCCCAACAGCGGGAACGGGGATGCCGCTGATGATGGCGGCGGCGGAAGGTGCCGCGGCGGGTACCGCCACCCGCTCGCCGCCGCCCGCTGCCCCTCAGGCCGCCGTTACCTGCCGCAGCCCGGCCTCGCCCCACGCCCGTCCGCTCCGAAAGCCGCCGCTCCTCTGCGCACCGCCCCGCCGCCCCGCCAAGGTGATCCCGGCGGCCGCAGCACCGCCCCGTGCCCCCCCAACGGATCCCTCCGCCGACCGCCCCTGGGGCGGGAGGAGGCGGGGCGGCGGGACTCCTTTCTCCGGCGGATGCACACGGCCCTCAAAAGCCCTATAGCGCAGCACGCAGCCGGAGCGTGGCCGCCGCCTTAAAGGCGCCGCGCCCCCCACAACTGTCAGCACCCCGCCCGCTGCGGGGCGCTGGTGGGCCCAAGGGGCTGGGGCTGCGGCCCCTCTCCCCGTGGGGGCAGCGGTGATGAGCGTTCGGGGTTGCGGTGGGCCATCCTGAGCCTCGTAACTCCCCACCCTGAGGATGCTGGGGAACCGGGAATCATGGAATGGTTTGGGTTGGAAAGGACCTTAAGATCATCCACTTCCAACTGTCTGCTGTGGGCAGGGACACCTCACACTAAACCATGGCATCCAAGGCTCTGCCCAACCTGGCCTTGAACACTGCCAGGGACAGAGCATATTGTGGCCCTGATCATGGGGACATGGAGATGGGAGCATGGGGACACCAGGCTGGAGGGCACTCTGGGCTGGGGACCCTGTGATGACACCCTGGGGACACAGTGTGGGGCACCCTGTGCCAGGCCCATGGGGAACTTGGGCTGGGGACCCTGAGGATCCCATGCTGGAGGCACTGGGAATCCTGCCCCGGGACCATGGGGAACTTTTGCTGGGGACATTGGGGACCTTCTGCACTGGTGGAGACATGTCACTGACATGGGGACCTGCCATGCATACCCCCTGTGGGGACACTGTGCCATCCATGTGGGGACTCAAAGTGGTCACTGTGTTCTGGGACCATAGGGACCTCATACTGGGGACACTGGAAACCCTGTGCTGTGCTATGGGAACACTGCACCAGCCCTATGGGAACCCAAAATGGCCACCCTGTGCTGGGACCATAGGGACCTCATACTGGGGACACTGGAAACCCTGTGCTGTGTGGAACACTGCACCAGCCCTATGGGAACCCAAAATGGCCACCCTGTGCTGGGACCATAGGGACCTCATACTGGGGACACTGGAAACCCTGTGCTGTGCTATGGGAACACTGCACCAGCCCTATGGGGACCCAAAATGGCCACCCTGTGCTGGGACCATGTGCACCCTGTAGTGCGGATGCTGGGGACTCTGTGGGTGCCCCATGCCAGCCATGTGGGGACCCAAACCGATCACCCCATGTTGGAACTATGAGGATCCTGTCCTGAGGACACTGGGGACCCTGTCCTAGGTTGTGGGCACCCCCCGCCAGCCATGTGGGGACCCAAAATGGTCACCCTGTGCCAGGGCCACGGGGGACACTGAGCCTTGGGGTCTCTATGCTGGGGCACGGGGCACACTGCGGCGCACCGCTGGGCCGTGGGGACACGCAACGCGGCCACCGCATGGGGCACCTTGTGCTGGGGCCTGCGGGCACCAGGAGCCTGCCCTGGGGACACCGCGCACCCGTCACGGCCTCGCCCCGGGGGTGTCCGGGGCCGTGCTGGGGGGTACCGGGGGGGGGGTCCCCCGGGTGACGTCAGCGGCAGTTGCCGGGTGACGCCGCGGTGCCGGGCCCGCGCCGGGCCCTGACGTCAAGGCCCGATGGCCGCCCGCCCGCCCGGCAGCATGGAGGCGCTGGCAGGCCCCGCCGGCCGCTGAGATGGTGAGCGGGGAGCCGCCGGACGGGGGGGGCGCCGCGGCACCGGGACGGCCCCGCACGCGGCCCGGCGCCGGGAGCAGGCCCCGCGGATGGGGGCCCGGGGAGGGCGGCGGGACGGGGCCTGCTCGGGGCGGGAGGTGAAGGGGGGCCAGGCCCCGGCGCCCCCGAGTGTCCCCGTGTGCCCCGTACGGGAAGGGGACGGGGCTGATGGGGGAGGAACCCCCCCGCCATCGTCCGGGACCCTGCAGCGGCTCCGTGCATGGCCTCCACCTGCTGTCCAATCCCGCTGCCCCATCCCACGGTTCCATCCTACGGCCACATCCCGCTGCCCCATCCCACTGTTCAATCCTGCTGTCCCCATCCCACTGCCCCATCCCACTGTCTCCATTCCACTGTCATATCCCGCTGCCCCATCCCGCTGCCACATCCCGCTGCCCCATCCCACTGTTCAATCCCGCTGTCCCCATCCTGCTGTCCCCATCCCGCTGCCCTATCCCACTGCCCCATCCCGCTGTTCCATCCCGCTGTTCCATCCTGCTGCCCCATCCCACTGCCCCATCCCGCTGTCCCCATCCCACTGTTCAATCCTGCTGTCCCCATCCCGCTGCCCCATCCCACTGCCCCATCCCACTGCCCCATCCCGCTGTTCCATCCTGCTGCCCCATCCCACTGCCCCATCCCGCTGTCCCCATCCCACTGTTCAATCCTGCTGTCCCCATCCCACTGCCCCCATCCCACTGTCTCCATGCCACTGTCCCCATCCCACTGCCTCATCCCACTGTCTCCATCCCGCTGTCATATCCCACTGCCCCATCCCACTGCCCCATCCCTCTGTCCCCCTCCCACTGTTCAATCCTGCTGTCCCCATCCCACTGTCCCCATCCCACTGCCCCATCCCACTGTCTCCATCCCGCTATCCCCATCTTGCTGTCCTTATCCTGCTGTCTCCATCCTGCTGTCCCAGACCTGTCCCCAACCTGCTTTCCCCTAATCTGGTCCCTCATCCCCCTTCCTGCTCCCCCTTCCTGCTCCTCCATCCTGCTGTGCCCCCATCTTTCTGTCCCTCAAACTGCTCCCATCCCACTGCCCCCTATCCCACTCCCCCCAACCTGGTGCCCCCTATCCTAATGCCCAGATCCTGATGCCCTCCCAGACACTCCCCCATTCTGCTCCCTGATCCTGCTCCCCCATCCTACTGCCTCCCAAATCATTCCCCACAACTTGCTCCCCCAACCCTCTGTCCCACAGCCTACCACCCCCTAATTCACTCCCTCTTAATCTATTTCCTCCAACCCATTACCCCTGATCCACCTCCACAACCCTCTTCCCCATAACCTGCTCCCCCCCACCCTTTCCCCCCATTCCTGCTGCACCCCAACTTTCTGCCCCCCTCAAATCTGCTGACCCCAACCCTGTGCACCCCAGGACCTCAAGGGCCAGTACTGGACTGATGATGACTCCGATGGGGACAATGAGTCCGAGGAGTTCCTCTATGGCGTCCAGGTAGGCACCATGGGTGCTGGACCCAATGGGTGATGGTGGGGCTCAGGACTCCCCAGCCTGAGCCTGAGCCTGAGCATGGGGCTGACACTGCTGTGGGGTGCTGTGCTGCAGGGGACCTGCGCCGCCGACCTGTACCGTCACCCGCAGCTGGATGCCGACATCGAGGCCGTGAAGGAGATCTACAGCGAGAATGCCGTGGCTGTCAGGTGGGTGCATCGCTGCCTGCTCCCAGGTATGCCATCCCCAGGCACCCAGCAGTGACATCCCCGGGGTGTCTGGCCATAGCATCCCTGGGCACCCAGCAACGCCATCCCCAGGCACCCAGCAGTGACATCCCCGGGGTGTCTGGCCATAGCATCCCTGGGCACCCAGCAACGCCATCCCCAGGCACCCCATGGTGCCATCCCCGGGGTGCCTGGTCATGGCATCTGCTGGGCACCCTGCTATGCTGCCCCTGAAGCACCCAGACATGGCATTCCTCAAGCACCCACTGTGCCATCTCCATGGTGCCCACTGTGGCACCCCTGGAGCACTTGGCCATGGCATCCCCAGGCACTTGGCTGGGGCACCTTGGGGCACCCAGCTGTGGCATCCCTGGGGCACCCAACTGTGCCTTCACTGGGGCACCCATCTGCAATCCGGGTGCTCTCCCGTTGCCCTCCTTGTCTCATGGGTGCACGCACTTGATTCACGAGGAGCTACACGTGCCCATCACCACCCCACAAGCCTGCCTGCCCTGGCACAGTCACCCCACCACGGGGCTCTGTGTCTTCACAGGGAGTACGGGACCATCGATGACGTGGACATCGACCTCCACGTGAACATCAGCTTCCTCGATGTGAGTCCTGGGGTGTCCTTGGCACCGTGGCCATGGGGGTGGTGGGGACACACACGTGGGGGGTCCCCAGATTTCCTTCCCCAGCTGGGGGTCCTCAGGGCCGTGCCAAATGGCAGCTCTCCCTTGGCAGGAGGAGGTGGCGACGGCGTGGAAGGTGCTGCGGACGGAGCCCATCGTCCTCCGCCTGCGCTTCTCCCTCTCCCAGTACCTCGATGGCCCTGGTGAGTGGGGCCAGGCAGGACACAGTGTCCCCATGGCTCTCAGCACAGGCACAGCAGCAGCACTGACTGGTTGTCCTCCTCTCTCCCTGCAGAACCGTCCATCGAGGTTTTCCAGCCGTCCAACAAGGAGGGCTTCGGGCTGGGTCTGCAGCTGAAGAAGTAAGAACCAAAACACAGTGGGCACCCAAGGGGGGTGGGGGGGTGGTCCACAGAGGCACCCTTTTGCCCCCAAACCAGCCGCATGGCCCCATGCCACTGCCACACAGCTCACCCTATGGGGATGGGGAAGAGGAGGAGCTGGGTGGTACAAGCCACCCAAGCGCTAGGCTCAGTTGGCACTGATGCATCCATGGGTGCTGGCACCCTGCGTGCATGCCCATGCCACCTCTCTGCCAGGATCCTGGGCATGTTCACATCCCAGCAATGGAAACATCTCAGCAATGATTTCCTGAAGACCCAGCAGGAGAAGCGGCACAGTTGGTTCAAGACGAGTGGCACCATCAAGAAGTTCCGTGCTGGCCTCAGCATCTTCTCCCCCATCCCCAAGTAAGACCCTGATGGTGTCACCAAGGGATCAAACCTCTCTCCCCTCACCCTGGGTGGCCAGGGCTGTGCCTCAGTTTCCCTACTCATCCCTTGGATGCTGTTGCTCCCTGCCAGAGCCCGAGGAGGTGGTGGTGGCTCCCCAGAACCAGCCGAAGGCTGAATTTGGTGTCTGAATTCGGAGCTCAGGGGGATTCTGTGCCCGCAGGTCTCCCAGCTTCCCCGTCATCCAGGACTCGGTGCTGAAGGGCAAACTGGGCATCCCTGAGGCTCGTGTCAACCGCCTCATGAACCGCTCCGTGTCCTGTATGGTGAAGAACCCCAAGGTGGAGGTTTTCGGCTACCCCGCCCCCAGCACCCAGGCAGGTGTCGCCCCCTTCAACATCCTGGTGGGTGCCTCCCCGCCTCGGGGTTTGCTTTCCTCTCCTTTCCCTTCCCGGATTCCGGGGGGCTGGCCTGGGGCAGGGCTGGGAGGCCCTTGGCTTGGAGGGAGCTCCTATGGAGTTTCTCCCCTGTGCCTTCTCCCCAGCACCCATGGGTGCTTGTGGGCCAGGTGGGACGCCGGCCGTGGGTCCTGCGGGGTTTTACCCCCTCTTGGTGCCGTGTCCCTGGTGCGGTTGTGTCCCCAGGAGGGTGTTTGCACATTGGGGGTCCCGGGGGGCTGCTGGTGCCACACGGAAGCCGGGGTGCAGTGGGGAAAGGGGATAACGCAGCGGGCTCTGCTCCGGCTCTGGCGCAGGTCGGCGGCCACTGCAAGAACGTCCCGACGCTGGAGTACGGCTTCCTCGTCCAGGTGAGGTCCTGCAGCCCAGAGCATCCTCCCCACTGCCCCGTGTGCTGCTCATCCTCAGACCACTGCCTGGAACATCCTTCCCACTGCCCCACATCCCACTCATCCCAGTCCCGCTGCCTGGAGCATCCTTCCCACTGCCCCACATCCCACTCATCCCAATCCCGCTGCCTGGAGCATCCTTCCCACTGCCCCACATCCCACTCATCCCAATCCCACTGCCTGGAACATCCTTCCCACTGCCCCACATCCCACTCATCCCAATCCCGCTGCCTGGAGCATCCTTCCCACTGCCCCACATTCCACTCCTGATGCCTGGAGCATCCTTCCCACTGCCCCACATCCCACTCCTGATGCCTGGAGCATCCTTCCCACTGCCCCACATCCCACTCATCCCAGTCCCTCTGCCTGGAGCATCCTTCCCACTGCCCCACATCCCACTCATCTCAGTCCCTCTGCCTGGAGCATTCTTCCCACTGCCCCACATCCCACTCATCCTAATCCCGCTGCCTGGAGCATCCTTCCCACTGCCCCACATCCCACTCATCCTAATCCCTCTGCCTGGAGCATCCTCCCCACTGCCCCACATCCCACCCATCCCATATCCACTCCCTGGAGCATCCTTCCCACTGCCCCACATCCCACTCATCCCATACCCACTGCCTGGAGCACCCTTCCCACTGTCCCACATCCCACTCATCCCAATCCCTCTGCCTGGAGCATCCTGAGCATCCTCCCCACTGCCCCACATCCCACTCATCCCATACCCACTGCCTGGAGCATCCTTCCCACTGCCCCACATCCCACTCATCCCATACCCACTGCCTGGAGCATCCTTCCCACTGCCCCACATCCCACTCATCCCAGTCCCACTGCCTGGAGCCTCCTCCCATGGATGCCACCACGGGCCTGACTCCTGGCCTTGCCCCCTCAGATCATGAAGTACGCGGAGCAGCGGATCCCGACGCTCAATGAGTACTGCGTGGTGTGCGACGAGCAGCACGTCTTCCAGAACGGCTCCATGCTCAAGGTGCAGTGAGGGGGAGCGGCCCCGCATGGGCTGTTGTCACCCTGTGTCACCGTCCCCAACCCTGCCCATGGCCCCTGTCCCCCCGCAGCCAGCAGTGTGCACCCGCGAGCTCTGCGTCTTCTCCTTCTACACCCTGGGCGTCATGTCCGGCGCGGCGGAGGAAGTGGCCACGGGCGCCGAGGTAGGCTCTGTGTGTGGGGGGGTGACCACGCTGTCACCTCGTGGGGCTGTTCCCTCACCCCTCGCTCTGTCCCCGAGGTGGTGGACCTGCTGGTGGCCATGTGCCGCGCTGCCCTGGAGTCCCCTCGCAAGAGCATCATCTTCGAGCCTTACCCTTCCGTGGTAGACCCCAACGACCCCAAAACACTTGCCTTCAACCCCAAGGTAAGCACTGGGGGGACCAACGCTCCCCCGTGCGGGGGCGATGGGGCAAGGGGAGCCCCGAGGAGCCCTCTGATGGCCACCTCTCTCCTGCTCCGTGTGCAGAAGAAGAACTACGAGCGGCTGCAGAAGGCCCTGGACAGCGTCATGTCCATCCGGGAGATGACCCAGGTACGTCAGCGTGGCCCCATGAGAGATGCCCCTGGTGTGGGACCCTTCACCAGGGGTGGCTTTTTGGTGCTGATCTCACCCGCCCCTGGTTGGGTGGGTGCTGGGGGACCCACCTGCACCCCCTCTTGCCTCTGCCAGGGGTCCTACCTGGAGATCAAGAAGCAGATGGACAAGCTGGACCCCCTGGCCCATCCCCTCCTGCAGTGGTAAGGTCGAGGGTGCTCTGGCCCCATTCCACTGCCCCACATCACCCACCACTGCCCCATGTCCCATGGGCTAGGGGACAGGCTGGGGAGCAGCCGGGCATCCCCGTCATGACCCCCTTGTCCCCTTTCTTATGATCCACAAGCTTCAGGGTGGGTTCTGGTCCCAGGGGAGTGTGGGCCCACCGTGTCTGACCTTCCTCCTTCTCTTCCTCCTCCTCTTCCCAAGGATAATCTCCAGCAACAGATCCCACATTGTCAAGCTGCCTCTCAGCAGGGTAAGGGGCCTGGCTGGGCTCCAGGTGGGGTGCGGGATGGAGAGTGGAAAGTGGAATATGGGATGGAGGGTATGTGAGGTGGGACGTAGGATATGGGATGTGGGGTGTAGGATATGGGTTGTGGGATGTAGGATATGGGATGCGGGATGAAGGATATGGGATGCAGAACAAAGTGTGGGATGTAGGGCGTAGGATGAAAGTCATAGGGTATGGTATGTGGGAGGGAGATAGGGATGCAGGGTGCAGGCTATAGGATGCAGCGTGTTGGCTATGGGATGTGGGATGCGGGATGCAGGATTAGGGATGTAAGGATGTGGGTGTCTGATGTATGTGGGAGGTCTGGGATGCAGGATACAACCTTTGGGATGGGCCCTGCCTGCTGTGGGCTGTGGGAAGCAGGATATGGGATATGGGATGGAGAATATTTGTCACAGGCTGTGGGATGGGGGACAAGAGCCAGGAATGCCACTGACCCTCCCGGCAAGCTCCGGGTGGCCAAGGCAGGGCTGGGGCGGTCCGGTGCCAGGCTGCCGTGCATGATCTCTGTCTGTCTGTGTCTGTCCGTCCTCTGTCCCCGCCGGCACCGCCGCTGCTCTTCCTTTTCCCCTGGTAGCAGCTGAAGTTCATGCACACCTCGCACCAGTTCCTCCTGCTCAGCAGCCCCCCAGCCAAGGAAGCGCGGTTCCGCACCGCCAAGAAGCTCTACGGCAGCACCTTCGCTTTCCAGTGAGCTGCGAGGGAGGAGCCCCCCGGTGGGTGCTGTGGGGCGGGATGCTATGGGTGCCGTGGGGCTGACCTGGGGCTGCTTTTTCCAGCGGCTCTCACATTGAGAACTGGCATTCCATCCTCCGCAACGGGCTGGTCAACGCTTCCTACACCAAACTGCAGGTAACGCTCCCAGGGCCGGAGCCACTGCCCAGGGCAGGCAGGGAGGGAGGGATGCAGCAGGGAGGGATGCAGGCAAGGAGGGATGCAGGCAAGGAGGGATGCAGGCATGTGGAATGCTGCCTGCAGAGGCCGGGCTGCCTCCACCACCGTGCCCGAGCTGTCGGGTGACCCCGTGGTGCTCACCCTGGTGTTTCCCTGCAAGCTGCATGGAGCAGCCTATGGCAAGGGCATCTATCTGAGCCCCATCTCCAGTATTTCCTTTGGATATTCAGGTAAGAGGCTGCCTGTGCTGCCCAGTCCCATCTGCACTCCCGTTCTCACTCCCTGCATGGGCCCGGGGATGTTTGGTATTGTGCTGGCTGCAGCAGGCAGCTTCCTGCATCCTTCCCACGTGCACCAGCCTCTTCCCAGCCAGGCTGGGCCTTTCCCATGTGCTGGGGAATTGAACCCCAACATTTTCCAGGCTCTAAAAGCTGCTGCTCCGACTGCTGGGGGTTCCCAGGGGTCGTTTGCAGGGCAGGAGCACGCGGTGTGGCCGTCCCTGTCTGTGGCATGTGTCCCCGTGTCACCCCAGGGTGCTGCCTGCCTGGCAGTGACGGGAGCCTCGCTTCTCCACAGGGATGGGGAAAGGGCAGCACCGGATGCCTTCGAAGGACGAACTGGTGCAGCGGTACAACCGGATGAACACCATCCCGCAGGTGACGGGCCAGGGGATGCCGCAAGAGGATGGGGACGGGGACATGGCACCCATGGGTGCTGGGTAGGGGGTGAGCTGAGCCTTGGTGGGGTGGTGACACCGGCTCCTCTCCCCGCAGACACGCTCCATCCAGTCCCGCTTCCTCCAGAGCCGCAACCTGAACTGCATCGCGCTGTGCGAAGGTGCGGTGATAGAGGGTGGGAGACAGGGTGGGGGGTACAGGCAGTACCCGCACCCCTGGCTGGGTGGAGGAGGGAGGGAGGGCACCAGCAGGGAGCTCTGCCCCATCCTGTGGCCGACAGCCCCTTCCTCTGCAGTCATCACCTCCAAGGACCTGCAGAAACACGGCAACATCTGGGTCTGCCCCGTCTCGGACCACGTCTGCACCCGCTTCTTCTTTGTGTGAGTGCTGGGCTGTGCCCCCCTTGTGGCACCTGTGGGACACCCATGGGACGCCCCTCACTGCTCCCCTTCTCCCCTTCCAGGTATGAAGATGGCCAAGTGGGAGATGCCAATATCAATACTCAGGACCCCAAAATCCAGAAGGAGATCATGCGGGTGATTGGGACTCAGGTGTACACAAACTGAGCGGTGCGGCCCCCCTGGGGCTGCCTGGCACCCAATGAAGCCCCTGGGCTGGGGAAGGACGTGCGGGTTTCAAGGCTGAGACGGGGCCGACACCGGTGGCTCCCCGTCCATAATGCCCAGCATCCAGCGAGCACCAGGCAGGTTCAGTGGCCCCTTGTCCCCTCCCGGTCCTGTCCCCCAGCATCCCCGACCCTGTGGCAGCGCGGAGAAGGAGCTGCAGGGGCTGGCATGGCCGGTGGCCGCCCCTCCTGGCGCTGCAGCGACCAGGGTTTTACTGACAATGAGAAACTGAAGCAAAAAACCAACCATGAACCAACAAACCAAACCCAAAAACAGAGAAAAGAAAAGGAAAAAGGAATCCGTGTCCCTGGAAAGTATTTAAATAGGATGGGGTGGGGGGGGGAAGGGATGGGATTGCGGGGAAGGGACAGGATCATGGGGAAACAATGGGATTGCAGGGAAAGGACTGTAGGGAATTGATGGGGCTTTGGGAGAGAGTTGGGACTTTGGGGAGGGAATTGTGCTGCTCTTGCACTACAGCAAAGGGGTTGTGCTGTGGAGCGGGGACCATGCCACGGAGAAGGGACTGTGCCTCTGGGATGGGCCCACACCAGGGACGTGGGACCACACTGAGGGTGGCAGAGGTTCCCCTTGGGCTGGGAGCAGCTCCTGTGGGATCATCCTGGGAACACCATGGGGTCTGAGGGGCTGAGAGTACCAAAGCCCAGAGCAGCCCTCACTGCGCTGCGGCCTTGGGTCCGACCGGGCTGGTACAGGAGGGCAGGAGCCAACCTCAGAAACCTCCTGGTTCAGGTTCAGGCACCGGCTGAGACCCAGCGCGCTCGTCCCACTGCTGGAGGCACCCGGTGTCACCTCCGCAGTGTCCCCTGCCCCTGGGGGGTGACAGAGGGACTCCAGTGTCCATCCCCGCTCGCTGGCCCCCAAGGACACTCAGACCTGGGTGATGTGACACCACCCATCCCCTCATCGGTGTTCTGCTGTGATTTGTGGGGTTTGGGGGGTTTTACCCCTTAAATAAATAAATGAAGGCACTTTCCCATGAAGGGACATCCCACGGGCCGTGGGTCCTCCAGAGGCTCTCCCATCACTTGGAAAGAACAGCGAAACCATGGGGATTCCTCTGGAAAATGGGAATTCCTGGGGAAAAGCAAATAAAAAGAAGCCCACGCTCCTCTCCCGGCTCCACCAAATTCCCGGTGGATGCTTTGGCCCTGCTGGTGCCTTTGTGGGGGGGCTTTGGGTGGTGGGACCCGGCAGCAACTGCTCCAAAGAACCAGCCCAGGTGCCGACTTTGACAAAATAAGTTTATTTCACCGCACTTTGTTTCTGCCGAAACCTCACATTTTTCTCTTTTTTGTTGTTTTGTTTTGTTTTTGGCTGGAAAAAAAACCACCCCCACCCCCAACCCTCCCCCGAAGCCACCAAGAACCGCAGCGCTTCGCCCTCTCCCGCAGGTGACCGAGGGCTCCGACCAGCTCCGCTCCCTGCGGGAGCCACCGCAGCCCCCAAACCCTCCCCATCCCGCAGCCCCCGCCCAGCCACGAGCATCCCGAGCCCTGGAGCCGAGCGCTCCGGGAGCGCCCGCAGCAGATCCCACCCGAGGTGTTTTTACCCCCCTCAATTTCTATGTTTTGTTTTGTTTTTCTTCCCCCCCCCCCCCCCTTTTTTTTTTTGTTTCTTTTTTTTTTTCTGTGTGTTTTGTTTTAATTTTTTTAAATTAATTTATTTATAGATATATTTAAAAAAAGCAATAGTCCTTTGGTCCCTAAACTCTAAGGAATGATATGACTCTGAAACAAGTAATCCTATGTCCCTGTGCCAGTGACAAGCAGGGGAAGCGCGTGTCCCGCTGCCCCGCTCCGTGGGATATATATATATATATACTTATTTATATATATCTTCTATAAGTCCAACATACTTTGATCCTTGTCTTTTCTCCTCCCCCTGACGTGGGGAAAAAGCAAATCTTGCCCTTTTTCCTTTTCCAACCAAGCATCCTCCAGGTGAAGCGCCCGAGGCTGGTCCCGTCCCACCGGCTTTGGTTTAAGAATCCATTTGGAGCCTCTTTTCCTCGTTTCTCCTGGGAAATCGGTAGCAGCAAGTGAGTGCTTTCAAAACCACCAGCCACAAAGTGGATCCCGGCTGCCCTCCGCCCGTCTCCCGGCGAGGGAGGCGTTGAGTCCCGGCACGCGGCCGGCGGCGAACCTCAGCCCCGGAGCCGCGTCGCTCTCCTCCTTCCTCGTCCTCCTCGCTCGTGTTCCCGTTCAGTAACAAACAAGACCAGTTTGGGGTAAAAGTAATCAAAAAAGGAAAGAAAAGCTACGACCAGAATGGCTCTCTTCTTCGCTGCTCCTCCATCTCCTCCTCCTCTGCCTCCTCCGGGGTGTGTTGCAAAGAAAGAGAGTTACGGGTTTGGATACTGCACTTGGGGAAGGGGAAAGTCGTCAGACACCCCGGGACACCCAACCTGCAAAACAGCGACAGAGCCTCAGCCTGTGCCCGGGGCACGGAGAGGAGGGAGGGGACAGGGACACAAACCCCGCTCAAACCCATGCGCATGGTCCTGGGTGCAGAGACCCCCGAGGACACCGTGGGAGGGAACACAGCACGAGCAGAGCCCCACTGCCGGGTCCCCCGGGGCACACCAGGCCCCCAGCCCCCTCACCTCTCCGCAGGGCCAGGCTGAGCAGGGGTCAGTAGGGTCTGTTGGCATCTTTCGGCCGCTTTAGCTGGACTTTTAGCCTCTTCATGCCGATCTGGAAGCCGTTCATGGCCTGAATGGCTGCCTGAGCGCTCGTCGGATTGTCAAAACTGACGAAACCTGGGGCGAAGGACGGGTTTGTCACCAAAAACATCCAAGGCTGACACTGAACAGAGGCGATGAAACCCCGCAGGCAGCCCCAGCTTGGGTAATGCTGGGACAGGGGACAGTGGGGTAGCAGCGCAGCCCCAGATGGCAGGGGACTGGGCTGATGGCATCTTTGGGGACACCAAGGTCTGCAGGGACATGGAGGTGACAGACTCTGTGGGGACACCAGCATAAGAGAGTCCACAGAACACTGGAGTGGTGCTCAGGGACACCAAGGTGATGGGGCCTGCGGGGTCACTGGTACAACAGGGTCTATCAGTGTCAGGGACTGCAGGCACGCCAAGGTGAGCAGGTCTGTGGGGACACGAGGACAGGACGTGTGGGCTCGTGGGACACCCAGGTGATGGAGCCTCCAAAGACACTGGACTGACACGGTGCACAGGGACACCAGGGTGGGTGGCAGACCTGCAGGCCAGAGCAGGCTGGTGGCAGCGGTGACGCTTGGCCACATGAGCAGAGCACGCGGTGACCAACCCTCCCTGGCAGGAGGGGGCACTGGGCTGAGGACAGCAGGAGAGGGGGCAGCAGGAGGGCGAGTCCTGTCCTGGCACGGTGTGGGACATGAAAGTGCCCGGCGGCCCCAGGACGGACACACTGCCCCAGCCACCATGCACCCATGGGCAGTCAGTGCTGCCCCAGCCAGACTCTGAGCTGGGATGTTGGGGACAGACAGACCCCAGAGCTGGAATTCATGGAGAGAAGGATCCCTGGGCTGGGACACTGGGGAGAGTGCGACCCCTGAGCTGGGGATGCTGGGGAGAGCTGGACCCCACAGATGAGACACTGGAGACAGCCAGACTCCCAAGCTGGACAGACCCCTGAGCTGGGACATCAGGGAGAGCCGGACCTCCAAGCTGGAGCTGAGGAGGAGCTGGGATGTTGAAGAGAGCTGGACCTCTGATCTGGTATGTTGACCCAGACCCCCGAGCTGGGGACTGGGAAGAGCTGGACCTGTGAGCTGGGACACCAAGGAGAGCCACACACCGGGACTTACCAAAGCATTTACTCTGGTTGGTGGCACGGTCTACAAAGACTTTGGCAGAGATGACGTTGCCGAAAGGCAAAAACATCTGCGTGAGCTCTGCGTCCCCGAACTCCTGGGGCAGGTGATAAATGAACAGGTTACAGCCCTCGGGACCTGGTGACACACAAGGGACAGGCACACATCAGGCGCGAGGCACGGGGGGGCAGGAGCCACCAGCCCCACCGCGGGTGCCCCCCCACGACTCCTCACCTTCTCGCTGCTGCTGCGGGATGATGGGCGCCTGCTGGGGGAAGGCCTGGCTGATGGGCGCGTAAGCGGTGGGATACGCTGCTGCAAGAGAGAAACGCGGAGCTGAGGCCCCGGCGCCCACCCAGCCCTGCGCAGGGCCGGGAACAGGGGCGGCCCCGCTGCCACCCTCCATGGAGCTGCCTCTGCTGCCCCGGGCTCGTGGCTCTGCCCTTCCCACCCCAGCGCCGCCCCGGCCTCCCGGCACGGCAGGGATGCAGGAATGGCTCTCCCAGGGGCACAGTGGTGGCAGCAGCAACATGGCCTCAAGGCTGAGGAAAGCTGGCACTTTTGGTTGGAAAAACCCAACAATTCGGAGTCCAAACTTGATTTTCTGTGGAAAATCTGAACGTCACTGGTAGTGCTCCTAAAGAAATGGCTGCCGGGCCCGATGTACTTCCACAGGATGCTTTGACTCCCTTCTTCCTGCAGCCCATCTCCCTGGCCAGCAGATTCAGCCACACGATGAACATTCGAGGATCTCTGATATCTTGGTGCCTCCATGGCTGTCTCCAGCAGCAGGATCCGCCATGGAGCCAGCTCTCCATCACCACCCAAACCTTGCCCCCTCTCCTGGTACTGCAGCCAGCTTTCCCCCATGGGCATTAAAACTCAGGTTCCTCCACCCAAAACCCGCACGGAGGGCCGTGCTGGGAGCGCATCCGTGCTGCTGGGAACGAGGGGATGGAATTCTGCACCAGCATCACCCCCTCGCTGCCCCGCAGCTCCTGCCGGGGTACGGCACCCGGCGCTCACTGCATTAATCCGTGCCCAAGCACACCGCACCAAACCTGTGGCTCAACCCCAAGCTGATGCCTGCCCCCCAAAAAGGGTGAGGAGCAAATAAGGGGAGAGAGGGAAGAAAGCAAAGCAAAGCTTGAGACCTGCATAGTGCTGCATGCCTGCGTAGGCTTGCTGGAGGGGATCTGCCACCGTGGGGCTTTGAGCTGGGAAGAGAAAAGGAGAAGGAAGAGAGAATCAGCCAGAGGAGCCCCCAGACGGACAGATCCCATGGGAGAAGGCTCCGGGCCGAGCACGGCCGCGGGGGGGCAGAGCTGCTCCTGCCGCTCCGTGGAAGCCGAGACCAGAGGCAGCGATGCCAAGGGAGGAAGGGTTCCGGTGGGGCCGGGCGCACGGCTGGGGGTCACCCAGCGCCTTCCTGGGGTGCGCAGCGCAGCGGGAGCCGAGCGGCTGCGGGGGGGTACCTGGGTAGGGGTGGATGCCGTTGGTGTAGATGGTCTCCGAGGCGGGCTGCCCGTTGGTCTGCGGCGGCAGCGGGCTGAAGCCGTTGACGCCGATCGGCGTGGCGATGCTGGGCACCGGCGCCGTGCTGATGCCGGGGGGAGTGCTCGTACCTGCGGCACGGAGAGGTCAGTGACACCCCATGGGGGCGCTGGGCGGGACGGGGGGCACGTGGGGGGGGTTGTACCTGACGATGGGGTGAGGGGAGCAGCCACCAGCCCGCTGACGTTGAAGGCGGCCATCTGCTGCATCTGGGCGGCCGCGATGGCAGCCATGGGGTTGAGGCAGGTGCCCTGCGCAGCCGCCATCAGGGCTGCCTGCTGCTGCATGATCTTAAGGAAAGAAAGGGGGGGAAAGGGGAAAGAGAGAGGCAGAGAGAAGGGGGAGCAGGGAGGATAAATCAGCATCTCCCTCTTTGCACCCGCACATGAGGGATGGATGCCACCCGCTGCTGGACTCAGGGACAGGCGACACTAGCAAAGGTGACCCCTGCGCCCTCCATCCTCACCTGGTGCCCTGAAACCCTCTGTGGTGCCCATAAATGGGGATGCACCAACCCTGATGGGCATCTGCATTCACTGGCACTGATACAATCCCATGCAGGCTTCTGCAGGCACAACCACCACCACCAGCCACGGGACCCCCCAAACCCCCCAGGTCCTGGCCAGCCCCGGCTCCTACCGCTTGCGTGTAGGCCCCGTAGGCGCCGAACTGGATGGTCATGGGGTTGAAGATGCCCAGCTGCCCGGCCATCTGATGCATCCGCCGCAGGGTCCTCTCCTTGTCCGTGTCCGCAAACTTCACCACCAGGCTGGAGGAGGCTCCCTGGGATGGGGGGAAGATGGGGCTGACGGCAGGACCCTGGCCATGCCCCCGGGACGTGTCCCTGCTCCAGGAGGGTCCAGCCAGCTCGCAGCGGCTGCAGCATCCTCAGCCCTTGGGATGCTGCCGCCTTGGCAGCAGCGACCAGCAATCGATGCGAGGTTTAATTATAGCCGGTGTTCCTCCCTGACCTCCGTTCCCTTTTCCCCTCCTCATTCACAGTTTTGACCTTCGGCGTTAATTAAACAGCCCCTTTCTGCAGCGGGGAGGGAATTAGCCCTGAGCACCATCCCCAGTGCCCGGGCAAGGATGAACCTCGGGGTGATCTGGCCAACAAACTGCTGGTCTGTAGGATTTTGATCCAATTAGACAGAGGATCAAATGAGCTACTGATTGGATTATGCAGGCAGCACGGGGTCGAACAGGGCAGGGTGAGAGCCTGCACTTACCGGCATGGTTTGGCTGCCATGCAGGCTGTTGATGGCAGCCTGTGCCTCGGCGTGGCTGCCGTACTTCACAAAGGCACAACCTAAAGGCAGAGAGGGGACATGGGAGAGGTTGGACTTGGGTGCTGCAGGAGCTGGTGCTGCCTGCTCACCCCACCGTGCCCACCCCACTGTGCCCACCACACCGTGCTCACCCCACCATGCTCACTGCCCTGTGCTCACCCCCCTGTGCTCACCCCACTGTGCCCACCGCACCATGCTCACCCCTCTGTGCTCACCCCCCTGTGCTCACCCCACTGTGTTCACCCCACCGTGCTCACCCCCCTGTGCTCACCCCCCTGTGCTCACCCCACTGTGCTCACCCCACCGTGCTCACCCCACCGTGCTCACCCCACCGTGCTCACCCCTCTGTGCTCACCCCTGTGTTCACCCCACCGTGCTCACCCCCCTGTGCTCACCCCACTGTGCTCACCCCTCTGTGCCCACCCCCCTGTGCTCACTCCACTGTGTTCACCCCACCATGCTCACCCCCCTGTGCCCACCCCACTGTGCTCACCCCTCTGTGCCCACCCCCCTGTGCTCACCCCACTGTGCCCACTCCACTGTGTTCACCCCACCGTGCTCACCCCTCTGTGCTCACCCCTCTGTGCTCACCCCCCTGTGCCCACCCCGCTGCCCACCTTTGCTGGCTCCGTCGGGCCCTCGCAGGATGGTGCACTCCTCAATCTGGCCGAAGGGCTCGAAGAGGCGCCGGACATCGTCCTCGCTCTGCTGCTTCCCCAGCATGCCCACAAAGAGCTTCCTGTCTTCTAAAAGCAAAACCCAGCCCGTTGGGACGCAGGAAGCGCCGGGTAACGCCGGCGCCGCCGATCCAGCAGCCAAGCGCGGGGTTTATCACCTCCATCCTACACCCGGCTCCGGGTGGGAAAACCTCCCCGGCAGGAGGAGGTGACGCCGGGAAAGAGCCGCCTGAGGGCCGGGAGCTGGGGCTTTTCCCAGCTCCCCCGGCACCGCTGTGGCTGGGAAACAAAGGGAGCCGCAAACCGGCAGCGATTGCCTCCCTGTGATCCACTGGCGAAGAACCCACAGCCGCGGGCCGTGCCCAGGGGACACAAATAACCCAGCCCCGACGGGAGGGAGGGAGGGAGGGAGAGTAAATAAGGAGAAGTTCACGATTATTCGCAGCATCCGTCTCGCGGGCGCGCGCTCCCGCCGCACGCTAATGGCTTTTGACAAAGAGAATCAGGTGCCCTGTCAGGAGCCCCGCCAGCAAATAAATAAATAATGGCAGCAGACAATTAATGCTCCGCCCGTTAAGGATCAGCTCGGGGAACAGGGCTGCTGTGCTCTCTGCTCAACATAAACCATCTCCCAGCCAGGGCGGCTTCGGGGAGCGCTGCTGCCCCGGAGAGGGGCCCGGAGCCGGGCGCCCGAACTGCCCCATCCATCTTTAACCCTTCCCCAATGACACTCGGTAAGCGGGTGATTTATCTGGGATGTGCTGGGCGCAGCTCGTGGTGTGTTTAACAGCATGGTTTTAACAGGGCAACATCTATCCCAGCTGCCCGAGCCCAGGGCCAGCGGCCCCATGCAAGCATCCCAGTGCTCCCAGCCCTCGGCACCAGTAATGCTGGGGGCTTTCATCCAATTCCTGCAGGTTTGCCCAGATGATTGACTCAGCCTGGAAGCAGCACAGCCCCATGGAGAACCTGGGGGAGGGAGGTGGCAACTTCTGTTTGAGAGGGGCTCAGGCCATGTGTGGCTGACTCCTTCCTGCACCCCAGCTCTGCAGGGTCCCCACAGTCAGCTGCAGGTGGGTAAATGGGCTGTTTGACAGGCAAAGGGGCTGTCAGATGTCGGGTATGACATTGGGAGGTTCCTGGCATGATGTCAGGATGTTCCCAGCATGACATCAAGATGCTCTCTCAAGCTGGGCAGGCAGGGAGAGCCGAGATCACATTCATTTTGCGCTTGGGTTTGGATGCCACCAGCACAGGCAGCTCCTTTGGGGGTTTCTCTGCAAACGAAATGGCAGCCTCCATGATGCCACCATGCCCCCTGTCACCCTATGGGTGGCCCTGACCCCCTGTCTACACTGGGCAGCTGGGGAAGGGGGGACCTACCTCCTCGGCCCTCGCTGTCGGCTGGCTTCACCTGGATGGGGCGGTTCATCTGCAACACACAAGCGGGAGCGGGCGGTCAGTGGTGGCGCCGTGCCCCCCTCCCCAACCCTTTCCATGGGGAACGGCAGGATTTGGCCCCAGCCTGGCACAGGGAGCACGGAAGGGACCTGCAAGAACAGAGCCAGGGCTCGTGGGCACAGGGCACCGGGGGTGCCAGGGGCACAGGGCGCTACTGCGGCCCTGGGGACGGGCACCCGAGGATGGGCACCCGGTGCCGCAGGCGCCCACGGGCCGCCGGTGCCAGCCTTGGCCGCCTGCCCGCTTTCCTCGACTGCAAAGGACTGCAGAGGCAGCAGCAGCACCCGGCCAGCCTGGCAGCACCGCCACCAGCGCGGCCCTGTGCCTCATTCCCACCCAATTCCGGCCTCCTACCGTGCGTCACCGCCGTGCGGACCTGCGGCTGTGACACGCGTGTGCAGCAGGACACGCCAGGCACACCCCTGGCCCGCTGCCCCGCGGAGCCATTTCTCCTCCTCTCTCCCCCTCCTTTTTCCCCCCTCTTTTAGCTGAAAAACGCTACAATTACGGCCGTTTCTATGGCAACAAGCGTGCTTCCCCCGCGATGCTGCAGAGCCAGAGCCATGTGCTCGATGGGGTCGTCACGGCAACGGCAGGATGTCACGCATGACGGGGCGGGTGTGTGCACACACGTACACGGCTCGAGCACGCACGCGGGTGGGTACCCCCACCCCGGGCTCCCCCTGTGCACCCACGGAGGGGGCAACAAATGTAGGGGCTGGGTGAGGGCAGCATCAGGGCCCCCCTCCCATCCCAGGGTGAGGAAGAGGATGGATAAGGAAGAGGAGGAGGGAGGTTTCCACAGCAACCGTCTCGTCTCCAGGGAAACGCAGGGAGAAATGTCAGCGCAGAGCCAGGGATGGTCCAGGGAGGGGACCGAGTCCCCAGGAGCCACCGAGGGACATGGGGCCACCCAGCTGCCCTCGTGTCACCCGTCCCTCAGGCATCCACCCCATCCCCTGCAAAGGGGCTCACCCTAAAGCCAGGAGGCTGTGACAGCAGAGCCAGCATCCCCCTGTCCCCATGTCCCTGCTGCGGCCGGGAGGACGGACCCCAATTTTGGGTGGGGGAGCTGCCCCCATCCGCTGACCCACCAGTCCCGTTTCCCATTGCATGGCCTCCGATGGAATATATTTCCAGGCCTGCTGCTGTGTGCTTAATGCAATAAAGGCAGCGAGGATGATTTAGAATAACATTTAGGGAGCCGCAGAGTGTCATTTTGATGTGTCTCCCGTCTCCGCTCGCTGGTTATTAAACTGTATTGATTCTCCGGGAGCGGCTGATGTTTATAAATGTCAGACCTCAGGGACCAGCTCACCTTCCCCAGGGCCCTGCACCGCACCGGGACAAACAGCCCCAGCCTGGGGACACCCCTGGAAAAGGGGTTTGGTACCCCCGGCATCGCCCCGTTCCCACCCGGGGTGCTCAGTGCCCCCGGTGCCAGCTCCCATGGCACAGGCAGATGATGTGGGCACCCAGACCCCTACTGGGCACAGGGGGATGGTGCCTACCTCTCCCTCTGTCCCCACAGCACCCCTGCACCCACACAGTCACCCACCACTGCCCAACAGGCCTCCATCCTACTCCTGGCACCCAACCAACCACCCAGCGATCTCCCCCTGCTCCTGACACCCATCCATCCACCCCCTGACACCCACCCACCCACCTACCCATTCATCCATCCATCCATCCACCCGTTCATCCACTCATCCCTCCCTGACACCCACAATCACCCATCCACCCATCTTACCCCAAGACTCACCCATTCATCCCCCAACACCCATC
Organism: Pezoporus occidentalis; assembly: GCF_034315485.1. NCBI lineage: Eukaryota > Metazoa > Chordata > Aves > Psittaciformes > Psittacidae > Pezoporus > Pezoporus occidentalis. Next base: position 521,643 of record NW_026913415.1, read on the forward strand.
ACCATAACACCCATGTACCACCATAGCACCCACCCACCACCATAGCACCCACCCATACCCCCAAAACGCATCCACCCATCCATTCATCCGTGCACCCCCGTAGCACCCTCACACCTGCCCATTCATCCCCATCTCCCCACCACCCACCTTTCCACCCCACAGCACTCACACATCCAACCCTCAATGCTCACCCATTTTCCCCCATCCTCACACACCCCAGGGCCATGCCAATGCACCCAGTGTCACCAGAGATCCTGTCTGGGGTGTCCCAGCACCCACCAGCACCCGTGGGTGCCCCACAGAGCACCGGCTATGGCACCCCATGGCCACACCACCACAGTGCAACAGCCAAGGGGGTCACCATTGGTTGCTGAACCACCTCCTGACTGCTTGGGCACTGTCACTGTCCCCCACCCAAATTCGGAGCCCCCCAGCAGCCTGGGCAGGGGGTAGAGCTCCTTCCTCGGGGTCACCCTCCTCCTTGCACCCAACAGCCGGTGCACCCATGAGGCCACTGTGCACCCGAGTGAGCCGAGGTGGAGGTGCCGGGTGGAGCTGGAGCAGCGGGTGCCTGTGGGAGGCTGGTGCCTGCATCACCCTGAGGACCTCCAGGCAGCCAACACCCAGTGCAGGGAGACAGGCGCTTGGGTACAGGCAGCCTCCCACCACAGGAACACCCTGCCATAGTCCTAGGGGTGCACTCACAGCAAGAGGGCACAGCCGGGCTGGGGACAGTCGCACCGCTGCACAACCCTGCGCAGGCGCGCAACCATCCCAGCACACCCCCACGCACAACCACACACCCCCTACAGCCGCACTCCCACTCCTGCACAGCCCTGAGCACAACCGCAGCGCCACACACAGCACATGCAACCTCCACGCACACCCACCCACAGTGGCACGCTTGCCTCAGCACCCCCTGCATAACAGTACACCCGCACCTTGCACCCACACAGCCCCACACACAGTGTACACCAGCCCTAGCGCCGCTGTTCACCCACGTGCAGCCACACACCCGCCCCAGGCCAGCCCTGTGTACACCCGCACACAACACCCCTACACCGCACACCCCGAGACCTCATGAGCACCCACACCCCCACCTAACACCCACAGTGCCCTCCCTGCAGCTGTGGATCCCGCACAAGCACAGACACACACCCCCGTGCCAGGCAGGAACACAACACCCCTTGCCTCAGTTTCCCCACTGCAGCAGTGGGACCCACAGTGGGGCCCCGGCAGCGCTGTGGACACCCGGCGCTGGACACCCCCCAGCAGCACCCACAACCCATCCACATACACCTGAGCCCCGCGCACAGTGTGGGAGCCCAGCAACACCCGCATGCACACACGTGCTCCTGCTCACACCCAGCGGGCGCGCACACACACGTGCACACACCCCCAGCACCGCCACCTCCAGGCCCACGCACACCCACAGCCCAGCGCCGCGCGCACAATCGCTGGGTGCAGAGACACGCTCAGCACCCGCTGGCACACGCACGGAGCCATCGGCACGCTCACACACTCACCATCCCCGGGTGCAACCGCTCTTGTGCACACCCCGGGGCAAAACTGTGCCCCTGCCAATGCACGCACGCACCCCTGCACCACGTGTGGGTGCAACACCCCCCCCCGAGCACATCCCTTTGCACACCTGCAACCACACACACAACACCCGGAGGAAAAATACACCCTCCAGCCAACACACAAACAAGCCCATCCCTGGGTGCGGATGTACCCTCTTCACCAACACAGGCATGCACACACTCCATCCCTGCCTGCAAATACACCCTGCTCACCACCCCCCACACACACACCGTTCCTGGGTGCAGATACACCCTCCTCACCAACACCCACACTCACACACAGAGCATCCCTGCGTGCAGATACACCCCCTTCACCAACACCCCACTGCCAACACCCTCTCTCCATCCCTGGATGCAGATACAGCAACACACACAACCCTCATCCCTGCGTGCAAATACACCCTCACCACCAACAACCGCCCTCCCAACACAGCCACCTCACCCCTGGGTGCGGATGCACCCTCCTCACCATCACCCGCGCTCACACACCACATCCCCGGGTGCAAATACCCCCCCCCCGCCAACACCCCATCCCCGGCCGCACATCCACCGCCCTCACCATCACCCCCATCCACCCCTGCCCGCCTGCGAGCACCCGCGGGTGCAGACCCCGGGCCGAGCCGGTGGAGACAAAGGCGGGGCCCTACCTCGATGCAGAGGATCTTGGACCCGGCGGGCACCCACAGCACGGGCGGCCGCGGCCCCGGCGCCGGCACCTGCGGCAGCTGCATGGCCCGGCCCGGCCCGGCCCGGCTCGGCTCCGTTCGGCTCCGCTCGGCTCGGTTCGGCTCGGGCCGGCCGGACCCGGCGGGGGGGCTCGGTTCGATTCGGCTCTGCTCGGCTCGGCTCGGTCTGGCCCGATTCGGCTCGGCTCGCGCAGCGGCGCGCGGGAGGCGGGGCGGGAGGGAGGGGCGGCCGCAGCCCCGCCGAGCCGAGCCGAATCGAGCCGGGCCGAGCCGAGCCGAGGGGAGGGGCTTCGGTCGGGACACGCCCCCTCCGAGCCTGGACACGCCCCCAAGACGCGCCGGGGGCGGGGCCTGCCCGGAGTGGGGTACACACGGGGACACGAGCGCAGGTACAGGTGGGCACAGGTACAGGGGTGTGAGCACAGGCACAGCGTGAGCAGAGGTACAGGGTGAGCACAGGTACAGGTGAACACAGGTGCAGGGGTATGAGAACAGGTACAGGTGGGCACAGGTACAGGGGTATCAGCACAGGTACAGGGGTGTGAGCACAGGTACAGCATGAGCAGAGGTACAGGGGTATGAGCACAGGTACAGGTGAACACAGGTGCAGGGGTGTAAGCACAGGCACAGCGTGAGCAGAGGTACAGGGTGAGCACAGGTACAGGTGAACACAGGTGCAGGGGTATGAGAACAGGTACAGGTGGGCACAGGTACAGGGGTGTGAGCACAGGTACAGGGGTATGAGCACAGGTACAGGTGGGCACAGGTACAGGGGTGTGAGAACAGGTACAGGTGGGCACAGGTACAGGGGTATCAGCACAGGTACAGGGGTGTGAGAACAGGTACAGGTGGGCACAGGCGTGAGCAGAGGTACAGGGTGAGCACAGGTACACATGAACACAGGTGCAGGGGTATGAGAACAGGTACAGGTGGGCACAGGTACAGGGGTGTGAGCACAGGTACAGGTGGGCACAGGTACAGGGGTGTGAGCACAGGTACAGGTGGGCACAGGTACAGGGGTATCAGCACAGGTACAGGGGTGTGAGCACAGGTACAGCGTGAGCAGAGGTACAGGGTGAGCACAGGTACAGGTGAACACAGGTGCAGGGGTATGAGCACAGGTACAGGTGGGCACAGGTACAGGGGTATGAGCACAGGTACAGGTGGGCACAGGTACAGGGGTGTGAGCACAGGTACAGTGTGAGCAGAGTTACAGGGTGAGCACAGGTACAGGTGAACACAGGTGCAGGGGTATGAGCACGGGTACGGCATGAGCACCGGTACAGGTGAGCACAGGTACAGGGGTATGAGCACAGGTACAGGGGTGTGAGCACAGGTACAGGGGTATGAGCACAGGTACAGGGGTGTGAGCACAGCTACAGGGGTATGAGCACAAGTACAGTGTGAGCACAGGTACAGGGGTATGAGCACAAGTACAGTGTGAGCACAGGTACAGGGGTATGAGCACAGGTACAGGTGAGCACGGGTACAGGGGTATGAGCACAGGTACAGGGGTGTGAGCACAGGTACAGGGGTGTGAGCACAGGTACAGGGTGAGCACAGGTACAGGGGTGTGAGCACAGCTACAGGGGTATGAGCACAAGTACAGTGTGAGCACAGGTACAGGGGTATGAGCACAGGTACAGCATGAGCACAGATACAGGGGTGTGAGCACAGGTACAGGGGTATGAGCACAGGTACAGGGGTGTGAGCACAGGTACAGGGGTATGAGCACAAGTACAGTGTGAGCACAGGTACAGGGTGAGCACAGGTACAGGGGTGTGAGCACTGGTACAGGTGTGAGTACAAGCATACGTGGCTGTCACCACTACATGGAAGTGTTCACAGGCACACATGGCTATGCACAATCAGAGAGGGGTGTGCACAAGTATAAGAGAATGTGGACAAGTCCAGACGGGTGTGCACAAGCACATGGGGTTGTGCACAGGCACAGGGGTGTGAGGAGGAGCACACAGCGGTGTGCAGAAGCACAGAGAGCTCATGAGCATGGGGGGGTGTGTACAAGCACAGAGGGGTGCGCACAGATACATGGGGAGTGCACAACTGTACGGTGTGCACAGGCACGTGTGGGTATAAGCACGAACACGGAGGGTGTACACAGCTACAGGGGGTGTGCATAAACCCAGGGGTGCATGTACAAGCACACAGGGTTGTAAACAGAAGCAGAGAGAGGTGTGCACAAGCGTAGAGGGGTGTGCAGAGGTGTGCAAGAGCTTGCAGGGGTGTGGGCACAAGCACAAGGGGGCGTAGGCACAGGGGTGTGAGCACAACAAGCACAGGGGTGTGCACACTTGCTGCGGCTGTGTGCCCTGGCGGATGCACACCCCGCACCGCTGCATGCACACCTGCACAGAGGGGTGTGCACAGGCACGTCCTCCACATGGGCACATGCCCACACACCCACCTGCAAGCACCTACTCACACGTGCACCCCTGTGCTCACCCCGCGCACCAGGGGTGCAGGGTGAGAAGTGAGCAGCTACAGCGACCATACACCTCGCCCATGCGTGTACACACAGAGAGCGTGTGATGAGAAGGGATGAAGGCAAGTCCCAACCCCATGCCCACAGGCAGGGCCCGAACCTGCACCTCCTTTAGGGTGCCAAAGTGGGCTGTTAAACCTTAAACCTACTGATGCACTAAACCATGGGTGAGAGCGCGGCTCAGGACATGAACCTCGTCCTGCTCCGTCAGCTCTGCGCTCCCGAGGCAGGGATGGATATTCCCGGGGCCCGGCGCTTTCCCAGCCAAGCAGCGGCCCTATTGATTTTTATTTAGGCGAATAATTAAATATTTATTTTCACTTTGTTAAGCTCGGGAGGTCGGAGCCCACAGAAAGCGCAGCACACGCGGGAGCCAGCAAAATCGATGCCTCGGTTTGCGGCCGCTGGAAGCGGCTCCTGCTCCCGCACCCCGGGTCCGTGTCCCCGTCCCCGTGCCCTGCCCCAGCTCACCCCGGTGTCACTCACCCCCGGCAGCGTCTTCTGCTCGTGCAGGGCGCTCTGCGCCTTCAGGGCCGAGTCGCGGGCGCAGTAGGTGAGGAAGGCACAGCCTGTGGAGACCGGGAGACAGGGTCAGTGTCCTAATGCCCAGCCCCAGGCACACAAATGTGGCACTGGGGCACCCAGCACCCTGGCACCAGCACCCTCCTACCCTGGCACCGTGGCACTGTGGCATCCAGCACCCTGGGACTCTGATATCCAGCACCACGCACACCAGCACTGTGACACCCAGCACCCCAGCAAGGTGGCATCCAGCACCCTAGCATCGTGGCACTGTCATGTCCAGCAGTGTGGCACCCTGGCACCAAGCACCCCAGCACCGTGGCACCATAATGTCCAGCACCCAGCATTGTTGGCATCCTGGCACCCAGCATCTTGGCACCATCATGTCCAGCACTGTGGCACCCTGGAACCCAGCACTGTCATGTCCAGCACACTGGCACCCAGCACCCCAGCACTGTGGCACCCTGGCACCCAGCACCATCACACCCAGCACCCTGTCACCGTGGCACCCCGGCACCCAAGAGGGCACCACCACCAGCAGGCCCAGAGCTCAGCCCCGAAACAGGATGGGAGCTGGAGCAGTGGGATGAAGGAAGGAGCAGGGCAGCAGCAGCAGCACACGGGCAGCAGCGGCGCTCTGGGGGAAGCTGCAGCTGAAGCCTCAGGGAAGCAGATCTCCAGGCGTCCGGGCAGGCCACGCATCGTGGCTGGGCGCCGCGCTGCTCCCAGCTCCGAGCATCCTCCTCGGGATGAGGCACGGCTCCTCCGACATCCTGGCGCTTTGGGAACCAGCAATACGCCTGGGGTGAGGTTTTCCCACGCTGACTCACGCTGCCACGCCACTCGTTTGCCCAGAGCTGGTGACGAGCAAGCCCTAGGGACCGGGTCCGGTCCTCTCCCCTCCGCCTCTCCGTCCCTGCGGGAACATGCCGGTCCCTGTGCCACCACCACACTGCTCCCTCCCCGAGGGCTCCCCCCCAGTTTGCTGGGGTCACATCCAAAAGTGCCTGAAAGTGATATTAAAACAGCAGCAAAACAGTTTCCCTTCAACAAAGTAAATATTTAATGAATAAAATTGACATTGATGCATTTTTAATATTGGCACAATTAAATCCGCCAGCTGATTAAGTATTAATAACTCTTAATAAGTACAATCAGCGTGCCTGGGAGGGGAGGGAGCACGACAGTGGTGCGGGGGGACACCAAGGGACGGGGTCCCTCGCCCCGCCGCAGGGTGCTGGGGACATCAACCCGCGCGGGGAGCGAGGAGAGATCCCCCTGGTTAAACATTATCCCACTGCGGGTGGAAAGGGGAGGTCAGCGCAGCAGCTCGCGTCAGCCCCGGTGCCATTTCCAGTGTTTACCATCCGTAATCGTGTTGGCTTCCTCCTCGCCGCTCTTTATCCCTTCGTTTTCTTCCCCATTTCCCCTACAGCAACAACGTGGCTGGTGCCCAGGCGTTCCGGGGGAGTTGGGAGGGCTGGGGCCGGAGCGGTCCCGCTCCAGAGGCTCGCCGGGAGGAAGGATGGTGCTCGAATGAGAGGAACATCCGCAGTTCAAGCGTGTGTCTGGGCCGCAGCAGTTGAAGCCCGTGCTGGAAGAGGCGCCGAGGGGCCCTGGCGAGGTGTGAATCCCGTTGTTTGTGGCACACGGGCGGTTCGGAAACACCCGGGGGCATTCGGGAGGGCGCGGTGATGAGAATGGTGCGGTTCACGGCGGCTGCCCCATGGCCGGAGGGCGCCATCCACAAGCACCAAGTCTCAGCTTCCCAGGAAGTCCCGGTGATGTGGGCGCTGCCCGTGGCACAGGCGCTCGGTGACAGGGTGAGGAGGATCCTGTCCGGGTGACACCCAGGGTGCCCTGACCCTGCTCCAGTGCCACAGACCCTGGCTTATGGGGGGGGGGGGGGTCCATAGAGACCTCAGCAGTGCACACATGCAGCCCTCGGCACGCCTCTGCTCAGGTGCTCTGCTCCCTGTGCCAGGTGCAGCTGGGCAGCCCTGGTCCTGGGGGCTCTCAGAGGCCTGGTGCCTCATCCCCAGTGGGTGCCTGTATCCCAAATGGGTGCCTCCATCCACAGTGGGTGCCTGTATCCCAAATGGGTGCCTCCATCCACAGTGGGTACCTGTATCCCAAATGGGTGCCTCCATCCGCAGTGGGTGCCTGTATCCCAAATGGGTGCCTCCATCCACAGTGGGTGCCGGTATCCCAAATGGGTGCCTCCATCCCCAGTGGGTGCCTGTATCCCAAATGGGTGCCTCCATCCACAGTGGGTGCCTGTATCCCAAATGGGTGCCTCCATCCACAGTGGGTGCCTGTATCCCAAATGGGTGCCTCCATCCACAGTGGGTGCCTGTATCCCAAATGGGTGCCTCCATCCACAGTGTGTGTGCCTCCATCCACAGTGGGTGCCTGTATCCCAAATGGGTGCCTCCATCCACAGTGGGTGCCTGTATCCCAAATGGGTGCCTCCATCCACAGTGGCTACCTGTATCCCAAATGGGTGCCTCCATCCGCAGTGGGTGCCTGTATCCCAAATGGGTGCCTCCATCCGCAGTGTGTGCCTGCATCCCAAATGGGTGTCCCCATCCGCAGTGGGTGCCTTTATCCCAAATGGGTACCCCCATCTGCAGTGGGTGCCTGTATCCCAAATGTGTGCCACCATGCACAGTGGGTGCCTGTATTCCAAATGTGTGCCCCCATCTGCAGTGGGTGCCTGTATCCCAAAGAGGTGGCCCCATCCACAGTGGGTGCCTGTATCCCAAATGGGTGCCTCCATCTGCAGTGGGTGCCTGTATCCCAAATGGGTGCCTGCATCCGCAGTGGGTGCCTGTATCCCAAATGGGTGCGCCCATCCACAGTGGGTGCCTGTATCCCAAATAGGTGGCCCCATCCACAGTGGGTGCCTGTATCCCAAATAGGTGGCCCCATCCACAGTGGGTGCCTGTATCCCAAATGGGTGCCCCCATCCGCAGTGGGTGCCAGTATCCCAAACGGGTGCCCCCATCCGCAGTGGGTGCCTGTATCCCAAATAGGTGGCCCCATCCACAGTGGGTGCCTATATCCCAAATGGCTGCTCCCATCCACAGTGGGTGCCTGTATCCCAAATGGGTGCCCCCATCCGCAGTGGGTGCCGGTATCCCAAATGGGTGCCCCCATCCGCAGTGGGTGCCGGTATCCCAAATGGGTGCCCCCATCCGCAGTGGGTGCCTGTATCCCAAATGGGTGCCCCCATCCGCAGTGGGTGCCGGTATCCCAAATGGGTGCCTCCATCCGCAGCGGGTGCCTGTATCCCAAATGGGTGCCTGTATCCCAAATGGGTGCCCCCATCCGCAGTGGGTGCCTGTATCCCAGGTGGGTGCCCCCATCCGCAGTGGGTGCCTGTATCCCAGGTGGGTGCCCTGATGCCAGACAGGTGTCCCCAGTGCAGGCACATGTCCTGAACTCCACTGGGGTGCTGTAGCCCTGGGGTGCTCTGACCCCGGGGGTGTCCCCAAGCCAGATGGCAGCTCCTCATCCCAGGCAGGGACCCAAACCCTGAGTGGGTGTCCCCATCCCATTGGTACCTCCACCTTACATGGGTGCCTTCTGCCTCAGGGGTACCCCAGACTTAGGGGGGGGTCACAAACCAGGATGCCCCACACCTGAGTGTCCCCTCGTCAGGGGTATCTTCACCCCAGGGGTGCCTCATACCAGGGTGACCATACCAGTGCCTCCACCTCAGGGGTACCCCATACCAGGGAACCCCACCTCCAGCACACCTCCACCTTCAGGGTGCCCCCAGCTCAGGGGTACCTTCACATCAGGGGTATCCCCACCTTAGGGGCTACCTCCAGACTGAGGATAACTCCACTTCAAGGGTGCTCCGTGTTTGGGCGCTCCACCTCAGAGGTGTCCCCCCTCAGAGGTGCACCACCGCAGGGGCACCCCCTCCTCTGGGACACCCCATACCAGGGTGCCCCATCTCAGGGGTACTCAGACCACGGCTGCACCTCAGGGCGTCCTACCCGAGGGGAGCCCCCATTCGGGTGTCTCCCCCCCCGCTCCCCGCCCCGGTCGCGCCCCGCGGGCAGGCTCGGCGCCCCCGGTACCTTTGTGCATGCCGGTGAAGCGGTCCTTGAGCACGGTGAGCTCGTAGATGCGGCCGAACTCCTCGAAGAGCGGCTTGAGGTCGCTCTCCTCCAGGTTACGCGGGATCTGCCCCACGAAGAGCTTGATGGCGTCGTGATCCTTCATGGCGATGGCGCCGGGCGGGCGGCTCAGCCCGTTCACCCGGCCGCTGTTCGCGGTGCTGAACGCCGCGCCCGCCTCCGCCGCCGCCACGCCGCTGCCCGCCGCGGCCATGGCCCGCTCCGCCGCCGCCGCCGCCGCCGCTGCGGGAGGCGCCCGCCGCCCCGCCCCGCCCCGCCCCGCCCCGCTCGGCGCCGTTCGGAACCGCTCGGAACCGCTCGGCTCGGCCCGGGCCTCTCCGCTCACGGCACTGCCCCCCCCCCCCCCCCCCCCCCCCAACAACCCGCGGGCTGGTGACGTCAGCAGGCTGGCCCCGGCGAGACGCAGGTCATTAGCATAATGAGGCAGCGGCGGCCAATCAGGAGAGGGGAGGCCGGCAGCCGCGCGGGGGGACCCCGGCTCCGCCTACTACTGCCCCCTGCCGGGCCCGCCCCAGCCCCTTCTGCCCCACCGCGCTCCGGCCTCCGTCACACCCCACGTCACACCCCGTCACACCCCGTCACACCCCGTCACACCCCGTCACACCCCGTCACCCCCCCCGTCATCCCCATCACCCCCCGCCACCCGAAGCGGGACCGGCCGAGAGGCTGAGCCGCCCCCCGCGGCCCTCAGTAGGTTCCAGAGTTAACACCCACCTTGGGCGGGATGTGAACACCCCAAACAAGCCGGAAAGGGGACGATGTTGGCGCTTTGTTGCGTTTTTCACCTCAATGGACCCTGTGTCACCCCGAAACATCTGTAATTAGACCAAACGCCTTTAATACCTGGCACGGTTGTTAATTAATTACTCCCAGAGAAGCAGCAGGGCTTGAGGGGGGGGGCTTCCTCAGCACACTGGCATGCGTGTGCAGGCATGTGCGAGCACGTGTGAGCCTGGGTTTGTGCATGTGTGCGAGCGTGCGCAGGTCCCTACAAGCGCCGGCGTGTCGCGGGAGTGCGTGCGCACACGCATGCATGCTCAAGGGCGCGCAGGCACACACGTGTGCAGGCACACGCACGCACTGCAGGTGCACACGCGTGGTTGCAGGAGCGCTCACGAGCACACGCAAGGGCGTGCACAGGCACGTGCAGCTCCATGCCCGCGCTGCCAGCCTGTGCTGCATCTGCACGTGTGTGCAAGCAGGTACACAAACACACGTGCTCGCGGGCACCCACATGCGAGTCTCTACACGCAGGCACGCGCAAGCCCGTCCCAGCAGCACCCACTGGAAGGATTCGGTGCCCGTGGTGCCCACCCGCGGGGGTCTCCGCATCCCCCCCGCCGCGCTCTGGCTGCTCCTCTCCAGCGCCTGGGTTTATTTTTAATCCCGTCGAGCCCCGGGTGATTCACGCGGCACCGCCTGCTCCGCGCTCACCGAAATAGATGTGCTGGGGAGAAAGGGCCACACGAGGAGGGGTCTGTGCCACCCCCTGCCGCGCAGGCACGGGGCAAACACCAGCTCTAAAGCACCAGAGGCCGGCCCAGGAGGTAAAGCTGCTGCTCCACAGCTCCCTGAGGCCTTTGTGGTGCCAAGTGATGCTTCCCGAAGTGGAGCCCAGAGGATGCCGTGGGGATGCTGGGTGGCACTGGTGGGGACAAGGGGCAGAGCACAGGATGTCCTCATGGAGTAAGGAGCTTCTGATCGGTGCTTGATGGCGCTAGCACTAGTTACACCGGCCTTTCAGAGTGCTTTAGGACTCAGAACCACATCAAATCATGATTATAATTATGATTACTTTGGTCTTTTGGGTTACTCAATCCAAGAGGATTGCCAGCACCGACAGGCAGCAGATTGACACTCCCGGCTCCCACCGCACCGCCTGAAACGCAAGATCAGGACAATACTCACAACCAAAAAAAAATGCAGGAAAGGGGCACAAATTCTCCATTGAGACTTAGGGGAAGCAGAGGAGCCTCTTTCCCCAGGAACCAGGGAAAATATCCTTCTTTTCATGTAGGAAAATATCCCCCTTTCGCCAAAACCTGGCTAAAGTTCCCTGCTCCGTGGTGGCTGGGCATCACAACCAACCCTCCCATCCTATTTAAGATGTATCACTTCAGAGGAGCACCATTTGGGCATCCTTTTGCAGGAGGGTGAAGACATGCAAGACTTGAGAATTATTAATATTTTTAAGGCCAAGTTTTAAAATTTATTTCTAAAGGTCAGATTTTTAAATTAAATTTTTCATTTTTATAGTTAAAATCTTGTTTTTTAAATAAAAGTCCAACAGCGTTTAAAATTAAAGTTCAGCAATAAAAGGTTTCCTGCCATAGCAGCAGATCTCACGCACTTAAGCCCAAAACACTCTTCCCAAGAGATTCCCTGCTTTGAGCTGAATGTGGTTCCCAACCAGCCGCGGACAAGAGCCATGACTCCAGCTCCATGGGACAGTGGCAGCACCAGTCTCTTCTCCAAGGAGCCAATATCCAAACCAGACCTGGATGCAGGATGCCTGGAGCTGAGCTCCCCATCCCAGGACAACAGGGCAGTTCACACCTTCTTGTCACCTCTCTGCAGGGTGGGAAGCAGGGACTAAAGCACAGTTCATCAGGCCGGCACCCAGCACGCTCCGGAGCAATGGGATGTTGCTTCTGCACTGGCATCTCTGGAGCAAGCACCTACACATCTCCTGCCAACAATAGCCCTTGCACGGTTTTAAGTCCCAGCTGAGCATGAAAAAGCACCTTTTTCCTCTTCGGGTCATTTATTTATAGATTTAAAGAAATAAAAATAGGAAGAGGCAAAGGGTGCACACTAAAGGGACAGAAATGTTCATTGCAACGAAGTAAGAGCAGAAGCTGGGCAGAAGGGGCCAAGCCAAACCAGCAGCTCTCGAGGCAGAACCATCACTCCTCCGGCATGTGCAGAGCAAGGGCAGTGGGACTCATGCTTCAAACCCCTCCAAATTCATTTTCACAGTATCCAACATAGAGCGGCTGCGCCTGGACCCCGCGCCTGACAAGAGAGCAGAGAGAGGACATCACAACACAGGAGGGACCTGGAGCTGCTGGAGCAAGCCCAGAGGAGGCCAGAGAGATGCTGCGAGGGCTGGAGCAGCTCTGCTCTGGAGCCAAACTGGGAGAGGTTGCCCAGAGAAGCTGTGGCTGCCCCATCCCTGGCAGTGCTCAAGGCCAGGCTGGACACAGGGGCTTGGAGCAAGCTGCTCTAGTGGAAGGGGTCCCTCTCTATGGCAGGGGTTGGAACTGGATGAGCTTTAAGGTCTCTTCCAACACAAACCAGGCTGGGATTCTATGATTACACAGAGGACACAGGCAGAGCCCACAGTCAGGTCTCAGTGGTCACAGGGTGGGCATTGGTGCCTGTCTCAGGTGCGACAAGGAGGGAGCGGTTTTCATCCTGTGCTTGCAGACTTGTTTTTCTGCTCATGTGTGGGAGCCACGGGTAAGGGCAGCTTTCCTGGGGAAGCTGATGCTGCAGGAGAGGTGGCAATAGCTGACACGTCCCCGTTCCTCAGCATGAAGCCCTCTCCTCGACAGAGCCGCCAGCCCACGCCAGCAGCAGGGTTTCTCTTCCAGCACTGCACAAAGCAGCTCTGCCTACGCACAGGCAGAGAAAAACCTGGGGCTCTCCATCAGAACAAGGTGCATTCTGCACCAGGGAAAGCCCACCTCACCCTCACCGCCCTCCCAGGGGGCTGAACCCAGCGAGGTGGCCCTGTCACCGCGCTCCGCGTTGCTGTGCGGAGGACGTTACCCCAGGAGCTGGCAGCGGAAGGCCGCCAGCCGCACGTAGGCGTCCTGCAGGTTCCTCACGCTCGCGTTGCTCCACAGTCTCTCGGCTACAGCCCCAGCTCTCGGCCTTGAGGAGCGAAGGACAGCGGCAGCAGGTCAGGGCGAGTTCAAACGCTTCCCACACAAAGCCCTGAGCTCCCCAGCACCTTCCTGACCGACATCCTGCATCACGTGGCTGCTGGGTAGCAAAAGATCCGCTCCCAGACACACGCAGATCAGGAGTGGACCAGGGAGAAAGGACAGAACGGCATAAAACACATAGTGGTGGTGCACAGCAGCACGTTACACTCTTACAAACCCTCATTTAAGCCTCAGTGAAGCTGTTACTAGCACAGAGGTCTTGCCAGGGGACAGGGACAAGCACCATGCACAGAGCACACCCACATTGCTCAGTGCTGAAAGAAAGGGGCCCAAGCATTGTCCCTGTGACTCCAGCCAACCTCCCCACGGCTTCTCTTACCAGAGCCTGGGGGTCAGGTTAGTGACGTCCACGTATTCACCCCACATGCAGGCCTCTCCACCGATCACCAGATCTTTCTGTTTAGCACTGCCTGCCAGATGACACAGCATTCAGGTGATGGGGTGTTGCATGAGAACACCCTGCTCACAGAGGTGCCTGTAACACCTTGGCTCAGCCAAGGAGGCAAAAACTTGTCTGTCTGAAAGCCCCCACTTCAAACCCCAGGCTGGGGGGAGCAGAGGTGTTCTCTGCTGGCAGCAAGGGAACAGGACATAGCACAGGAACCAAGGACATGGTCACTTAAGCACCTTCACACCAGCAGCAAGACAGGCAGCCCTAGTGCTACCTCTGAGTGACAAGTCAGCTGCCACACAGGAAGGGAACATAAGGAACACACCTTTGAATTTCAAGGGCTCCACTTGGTAGGCTGCCATCCAGTCCTGCCCGTAGGAGATGCGGTTGAGGTACCAGGGGGTAGAGAGCAGAGCGTGGTAGCCAGCCTTGGTGACATCTGCCATCTCCTCCATGTACGGCTTGGAGGTCTTCCACACGTGGATGATGGAGTCTGGCCTCAGCTGAAGAGGACACATGAAGACCACACGTGGGATCGGTGCGGCAACAAGAGCACCGTGTCTCCCTGCCAGCAGAGCATTCACAGCTCCGAACACCCCCAAAGGGAAAATGAGGCAGACTCTGGCTTGAGCTTCGAGCCACTTCCCATCATGTTTTGAGGAAGCAACAGAGAGAGGGATAAGCCCATTTGCACAGTGTCCTGGGCAGGGTTCAAACAGACACCAGAGTGACAGAGCCATCACCTGCCAGCCCCGGCACAACACCCCACAGCACACCGGTGTGTCTGGCTGGCGTGCTGGCACTGCTCACCACACCACAGGCAATTGCCTTAGGGAAAGCAGGCAGCTCCCACCTTCACTCCATTGTCAAACACCTCCTGCCACAGGACAGAACCTTTGCCAAGGGAAGAGACTATGTCCAGGAGCCTGGAATGGAAAGAGAGCCAAGTTTTGGGTCATCCCACCTATACTCTCTGCTGGCTGCATACAGCTGAAGTAGCAGCATCGGTACTCCCAACACCAAGACATGAAGGTACTTCTGAAAGAGAAGGGAAAAAGCACAGCCCCTTATGGGGCTTCTTTCTCGTCAGCCCCAGGTTTTGTGTGGTCAATCTCCCAATAAAACACAGGTAAGCTACTCCCTTTGGGGTCAGGGAGACATTCCCAAATGGATGTGCTCCTGAAAAGGAGATCTGGTGTCCCCAGAGCAGCAGAAGCTTTCTGCTGGTCACATACTGCAGCTGCAGGCCCAGGATGCAGCTGTCCTTACCTCTGGATGTAGAATGACTCCAGTTTTCTGTAATCTTCACCAAAGCCCATCTGCTTCATGAAGGCACGGATTTCTGGATTGGATTTCCTGTGCACCAAAGAGAAGAGAATAAAAGCACTGCAACCAGAGCTCTGGAGTAAGGCCAAGACACAGCCAAGTCCTTCCCACATCCATCCAGGCTATTGCAGGCGTTCCAAGAGCTGTGGCTGCGCCGGCACCAGTGGCTTCCCACAGCCAGCATCCCCATGAGCACAGAAACCCTGGGCAACTAAGACACAGAGCCTGGGGAGCAGGACACCAAGGACCTGCAGATGATCAGGACTCCAGTCCCAGATACTTCCCCCCTCCAGACCTCATCCAGAGCGATCTCAGCCTCACCAGCACGTGAAGTCCACCTCATCACCACCGAGGTGAAGAAAGAAGTCTGGGAACACAGAGCTGACTTCTTGAAACAAACTGGTCACAAACTGGTAGCTGCTGTTAAGGACTGGGTTGATGGGCCCATAGGTCCCAGAAGGATGCTTGCCCAAATAGCAGGGAGTCAGGAGGCCTGGAGCACCTGGGTCATAATAAACACAGAACAGTAAGGAGGGGGGCAAATGTGGCCATATCACCCCATATAACCTCCGGATGCTCCTCAGCACAGCCCAGGGCCTGCCAGGGCACAGAAGACCTGAGTGTGGCCCATGAGGCACAAACAGCAGAATCTCTGGCTCAAGATATCTGACCTGACAGGGAGGGATGCTGCTCTGGGGAGATTCGTACAGGAGCTCACATGCTGAGCAGTGAAGTGCCCAGCACCCTCTCCCAGCTCCACACACCCATTAGAGACAGGGCAACCACAGTTAGGGCTGTGACCACATGCACAGGGTGTACTCTAGTGCATTTGGAAGCAGGGGAAGGAGACAGAAAGACAAGGCAATGTTTTCCTGGAGCTTCTTGTTCTTCCAGACACGGAAGAGGAGATACTTGAAGTAGAGAGAAGCGTGTCAGGACTGGGGTGCAGCTGAGCAGAGGGAGGAAGCTTGGTCAGCTGTACCCCCCAGTTAAACCCAAGGTCCTGGCAATACCCATGATCTTAGCTTTGGCAGAGCAGGTGTTCCCCCAAAATCACCCAGCTTGGCCCTAAGAAGAGATGGAAATGTTTTAACTTTGGCTTTTGTTCAGAAGTTGGATCATTGCATCCCACTTCCCCCAGATGATGGTTTGCTCCTCCTCAAAGCCAGCCTGTGGGACACAGCTGCCCACAGGCTGTGTTTGGGATCCAGGCTGCAGATTCCCTCCCTGCCCCTGGTACAACTGAACCTTCCCTGGCAGCAGCAGCAGCAGCAGCAGCAGCAGCAGCAGCAGGGTGTGCTCCTCACCCGGACCCCAGGACAGCGTGTGCCCCGGAGTGTCGAACTCCGCAATGACCCTGATGCCGCGCAGCCGCGCGTACTCGATCACCGCCTGCACGTCACCGGCCGTGTACACGTGGCTCATGGCATTGAAGGCTCCCTGGGGGAACACAGGAATCTCAGCACCCTTCCCAGGTGCTGATAGAGGGATCTGCTCCCCTGGGTGACGATCGGGGGGGTTACCTGCTTGCTGAGCTCTGGGAAGGTTGAGCTCTCATAGGGGAAGGATGGGTCGTCCACAATGTGCCAGTGAAACACGTTGAACTTGTTGTAAGCCATGACATCCTGGGAAGGAACAGGGACAAAGATGAATATGCCCTGCCCCTTCTGAAAGGTCACCCAGCTTGTCATTGAAAGGGGATGTCTCTCTGGTCCAAAAGGACAAGGCAGAGTCCCTACACGTGCCCCAGAATCCAAGAGGGATTCAGACACCTTTCTTAGACACACCAGCACCACAAAGAGCTGCAGAGGGCCCTGCTCTTCCTATAACTGAGCAATGGTGGAGACCTGGAAGTTTAATTCTGCCTGGGATGAACACAGAACCACCACTCACCTTTGTCTCACCTGCCTGGCAAGAAGTCACTGTTCTCCCTTCCCTCAGAAACAACCCAGCTTCAGCAAGTAACCTGGATTGCAGGAATCCAAGACACCTCAGGGGGGTCTGCCTCATCCTATTTACAAAGGGAGCTGAGAAATCACCCAAACAAGGCAGCTGTGAGTTACCTCAGGAGCAAACACAGCCATGTTTTACCCCACAGCAAACATAGCACTGGGAAGGGCCTGCAGCATGGAAGCATTTTTCCATTATGAACATCTGTGTATTAAGAATTGGGGTCATGCTGCCGTCCCACCCCAGCCTGCTGCTTCATCTAGGGACAAGCAAGCCGGTTTTGTCCAGAACACCCAGGCTGGATGAGCTCTTCCTCAACGAGCTGTAGATGCAGGGGCCTCAGCTCCCAGGATCTTTGGAAAGGAGCAACACACAGACAACCAACCCAAAAGGCCTCCAGGCCACTCACAGAGGGCTCAGTTGTGGCAGCGGAAGGGACACCCAACTAAACCACCTCATCTCCCAGCACAGGCACCCTACCAGAGTTTCCAGGATGGCTCTGAGGGGCAGGTAGTGACGAGAGGTGTCCAGCAACAGTCCCCGGTGAGGGAAGCGGGGAAAGTCCACGATTTCTGTCTTGTTGATGTAGTACTGCACACAGAGAATACCAAGAAGTGAGCAAGGCTTTGGGCAACACATCCATCAGCAGGGGACAACCAGGCTCGCCTTTGTCCCCAGGGCAGGTGGGACGAGGAGGGGTACCCTCACTGTCCACACTAGAGGCTAGCCAGGGAGAGCTGCAGCACTTGACCTGCTCACAAGGCAGGATCTGGATTCATAAATCTCTGCGTGGGCTCTGGTGAGGCTGCACTGCTGGTACCCCCGCACTGCGTGGCCTCCCCAGCCTGCCCCATGGAGGCAGGAGCACTATGGAGAGCTGACTGCCCCGGCACTCACCGTGCCGTTCTGGTCTCTCCCAACGAGCTGGCTGAACGTTTCCAGGCCTGCAGGAAAACCACACACAGTCCCTTTCTCAGCACGGATTCCCCCAAAGGAACGGAGCTCAATTAAGAGCTAAGTCGATGGAAAGACAGGCACATCCCCATAGGCCTGAGGCAGGGAGAGTGGGAATGTCCCACAGAAAGCACACTTCACCTCTGAGAGCTCCCCAGACGGCATCAGCAGAAAGCAGCAAGGAGCCTTCCGAGACAGAGAGCTTGTCTGAAACACAGCATCAGAGAGGCTGGAGTTAGGTCCCACACTCCATCATGTGCTGCTGCAGGCCACAGCAGCACCAGGGCAGGTTTAGATGGAGCTGAGCAACAGTTCCTTCCCCAGAGGGTGCTCAGGCATTGGAACAGGCTGCCCAGGGCAGGGCTGCAGTCACCGTCCCTGCAAGTGCTCACACACCGTGGAGACGAGGCCTCAGTGCCATGGGTTAGGGCTGGCCTGGGCAGTGCTGGGGAATGGTTGGACTGGATGAGCTTAGAGGGCTTTTCCAGCCTGGTTGATTCTGTGATTCTATTCTAGGACTGCACCTTAGATCCCAGAGAACAGATCTGGGGGTTTCTTCTTTGTTTTAACCCTCTCCCACCACTTTATCAGCACCCTTAGGGAAGTGCCTCCCTCCCTGCCCGTTTGTCAATAACCCAGTGAGGACTGCCGGACTGCTGCCTCTCTGCTACTGGGGGCAAGTGCTGCACAGTGCTACTTCCACCTGATAGGCACAGGAACAGCCGCACTCCCTCCTGCTCCCAAGCGCCACACTTACAGCTCTCCTTGGAGTCCAGATTGGGAAACCCATCACAGTCTGGTGTGGCCACAAAGACGAGGAGCTGAGTGCAGGGCAAGTCCTGGGGTGGGTTCTCTGAGAAGGGGACAGATCCACTCCCTACAAAGGACACAGACCATGGACACCAGCCCCATGCTGGCCCTTTTCCCTGCTCCCAATCCACCACCATCCTCTCAGCTAGTGATGGGAGGCATAGGAATACATGGTTTTAACACATGGCACCGCCTCCCTCACCCCAGCGCAGGCACTGGGTGTTCAGCAGGGCCTTCCTTCAAACACAGGCAATCAGGAACACATGAGCTGATCCCAACCTTCAGCATGAAAGTGAGGAAACCCCCAGGGAAGGCTTTGCAGTAGAAGCTTAAAGGAGTGCACAAAAGAGGAGACACATCAGAGTATGGTCTAGGAGCAGTCCCCAGAGCCTCCTGGGCACCAACCCCTGCTCCAGCAGGCACAACTATTCAAATCTTCTCCGGGTGGGTGAAGAGATTCATGTTTTCAAACTCTCCCAACCACGGGAAATGAAGCACAGCCCCAAAAGCTGTGCTACCCTCCCCACACGTGATAGACAAGGCAAAGAAGGAAAGGGTGGAGAATGAATCCAAGCCTGCTGCAGCTTCACCTTCTGCAGAGAACAGTGGCTGGAAAACAAACCTGGTCATATTCAGACCCCCAGCAGGAGCTCTGGCCACACTTCCCTATCTTGGAAGAAGCACTTCCAAGGATGTACAAGCCCAAGACCTCACTGGAATCATTCCCCCAACTCCCAGAGGTGCTCAGCCTTTGCTGGGACACATGGGTCTGGCCAGGAAGAGAGCGGATTAGTGGGGTGAGACCCAGCTGCTCACAGCCAACTCCATGTCTACACCCCACAGCATTCCCAGGAACAGTCAATACTCAATACGGTCACTAAACATAAGGAGCTTGGCTTTGAGCAAGCCTGGTCAGAAGCCAGGCACCAAGCAGACCTGGGAGAGACTGTGGCACCACCAGGGTTTGGGGGGAATGCAGAGCCCATGCTCCAAAGCTTGCAGGAGCCAGAGCCCCACATTCCTCAAGGATGGAATGACGATGAAACCTCTGTGGAGAGAAGGGAAAAGGCTAGAAGATAGCCTTGTTTTGAGCTTTCCTCTGGTTGCAGACAAGCTGGTAGCCAAGGCAACCCCGCAGATGTGCGAGCACACGGCAGCACAGCAGGACCTGCTCCCTCTGCTCGGCACGGCGCTGCTCACCAGGGACGGCTGCTCTCAAGCCTGGGGACACAGAAGGGCTCGCTCTGCTGAGGTGCCACAACAGAACCGATCCCACCACAACAACCACGTTTAAACATGCCCAGGGAGACATGGCCAAACCCGAGCGGCAGGCAGGCACCACCACTGTCGCTCCTAGAAGGCTATGCAGGTGGGTGCACCAAGGACACGCAATCCATTCACCAGGAAGGGTGAAGGTGAAACTCATGGAGCTTACAGTCATAAACTGCAGGATAAGGGCACTAATAACCAACTGCAGGAGGTTAGCAGCGGTAAAACGTCGTGGGTGGCTTGAGTTCCACACAGGGACCGGGGTCTCTCCCAGGCACGCTTTGGAGGTGCCCAGCTGAAGGACAAGAGACAAGGCGACAGCAGCAAGGGAAATTCAATTAGACATAAGAAAAGAGTTAATTCTTCACCTGGAGGGTGGTCAAACACTCCAGCAAGAGCCCAATTCTCCATCCTTGGAAATACCATCATTCCAGCTGGAAACAGCCCTGAGAAGCTCGACCCAACTGCAAAGGTGGCTCCAATTCGGGTTTGTCTTGTTTTGAGCAGGGGCTTGGCAAAGACCCCCATATTTCTCTCTTAAATTGGTCTCTGTTTTCATGCTTGAAGTCCAGAATGAATGGAGAGGTTGGAGAGAATCTTGCCTGCTGTTAAACTGACATAGCAGATTCTTGATACACATGCGAAAATGGTTTCTGCCGTTTATTTTCTCTATTCATAAAAACTATTCCCCTCCATCCAGGGTTTCCATTGCCTGTTCTTACTAACCACCCAGATGGAAAGAAAAAAGGGAAGGCAAAGAGGGAAAAAGCCTTAATCATGTAGTGTCATAAAGCAGGGTGTATGGAAAGCGATGAGCACGAGCTCAGTCTCATGATCGCACAGTTTCACCAAGTGATGTGCTGGTCACATTTTCCCTCTGGGATGAACAGGAAAACGTGAATAATTCTATCAGCTGTTTTAAGGTTCGTTCCTAGCAGCACAAAAGAAAGAAGTCTCCTCAGCTCCCAAATCAAGCTTTATTTCTATCACTACTTACGAGAGTTGAAGACATAAAATAAGCCAAATGGATCTTCCTCAGGGTCTCAAACTTGCCTTGGTCCAAACACAACGCACTCAAGACGAAGCCGAATGGCTCCCAGTGCCACGAGCACTGACCCGCAGTTCACACCGACACTTAAACACTGGAAAGCACATCCATGGCTCTTTCTGATGAATGAAGCACCTCACATTCCCCAGATGCAGCGCTCCAGGCTGCTGCAGACCCACGCAGGCACCCAGCATCCGCGTGCGCCGGCTCCCCAGCCCCTGCACGCACAGCCAGGGACCTCCCCGCGCTGTACCCCAGACACGCAGTGGGTGCTACCACAAAGAGGTCTGTGCCCAGGAGCCTGTCCCAAGGCGAGCCCAGGCTCTCAGAGCTTCTGCCTTTCCCCTTCTCGCCCTACAACTTCAGGATGAGCTACCTCCACCAGAAAAGCCACGCTGCCTCGGGATGCTTAGCAACCCTTCTGGAGAGCGCTCCATGGCATGGATGTGTACTTGGAAGGCACATGCATGAAGCAACACGAGTCTTTCCTCAAGGAACGCTTCACACCGGACACCAGGAGCTGCTAGGAGCAGGAAGACTAGCAAGAACTACTGGAGCTGAAGGGATTGCAACAGCAGTCGCAAGAGAAGGAAGCAAAATGAAGCCCTGGGGAGCTGAAACACGATCTGGAGGACATAAAACAACGAGATAAAGTCTTGACAGCAAGAGCCTAACTCCCTGAAAGGCAGCCAGTGCCCCCTGCGCCAACCAGCCCCGTGTTCTGCTGCAAGAGGTGCGCTCCACAGGCGCTGCCCTTTGCCGTGAGACGCAACCCAAGCCGCTGCGGCATCAGCCCATGGCCACCATCAGCCCCAGCGCCGCTGACCCGCGGCGGTTCCCAGGCAGCGCATCACCCAAACCCGCCCGGGCTGACCCCAGCACACACGGGGGTTTGGGTCTGCGGGGTTCCTGTCAGGATAAAGCCGTACACGGCAGCGACAACCGCGCTCCCAGCGGCGCCGAGCCCCCCGCCCCGCCGGCAGCCCCCACCCCGCCTCACCGGTAGGGCGGGCGGCGGCGAAGAGCAGCGCCCGGTACCGCTCGAACGCCGCCTCCAGCACGGTGCAGCCCGGCCCCACGGCCGAGCCCGCGGCGTGGCCGAAGCGGAAAAGGGCGGGCGGCAGCAGGCAGCGGCCACCGCCGGGCGGGGAGCGCTGGACCTGAGGCCGCGGCCACACGGCAGCCGCCGGCTGCAGCAGCAGCAGCAGCACCGGCAGCAGCCGCAGCAGAGCCCGTCCCGCCGCCATGTCGTGCCCCGCTGCCTGAGGGAGAGGGCGGCGCCGCCCGCCAAATGGCAGCTCGGCCCCACGGGGCCGGGTTTGCGTCCCCCGGGCCCCCGGCACCTCGCAGCGCCCTCACCCCAGCGCCGCCGGGCGCCAGAGCCCAGGCGAGCGGCTCTTCACTGTTAAACCAACCCACAGACCCTCCCGGTGCGCTCGGTTCTGGGCCCTCGCTGCAGGAGAGACATTGAGGTGCTGCGGCGGGGCCAGAGAAGGGCAACGGAGCTGGTGCAGGGCCTGGAGCACAAGTGTGATGGGGAAGGGCTGAGGGACCTGGGGGGTTCAGATGGAGAAGAGAAGGCTCAGGGGGGACCTGATGGCTCCCTACAAGTGCCTGACAGGAGGATGGAGCCAGGAGGGGCTGGGCTCTGCTCCCAAGGAACAAGGGATGGGACAAGAGGAAACGGCCTCAAGCTGCACCAGGGCAGGTTTAGATGGAGCTGAGGAACAATTCCTTCCCCAGAGGGTGCTCAGGCATTGGAACAGGCTGCCCAGGGCAGGGCTGCAGTCACCGTCCCTGCAAGTGTTCACACAGCGTGGAGACGAGGCCTCAGTGCCATGGGTTAGGGGTGGCCTTGGCAGTGCTGGGAATGGTTGGACTGGATGAGCTTAAAGGGCTTTTCCAACCTGGTTGATTCCATGATTCTCAGCTCTTGCTGAGGGACACTGCTTCCCCAGCCCTCAAATGTGAGAGCCCCTCTGCCATGCTCCCTGCCCCAGCAGATCCCGGGCAGTCTGATTTGGGCTTTGAGAGTCAAGTGAATGCCTTACAACACATACTGCACCTGCAGCAGCTCCCAGCTGTGGGACTGAGCACGCGTGCACACCGGATCTGACTTGGGCTTTGACATGCTGTTGGTGCCATGTGTTTTTATGAGCAGTGCTGGGTGTACATCAGCCCCTGCTCAGCTTCCCAGGGTTATCTTACAGGCAGCAGGTGAAATACTGGTTGGCTTGTACCAATGGAAAGGGCTTTATCCCATGCCGGAGCCTCACAGAGGAGTGTTGCAGAGATGCTTTCCACACGGGGACTGGCTTTTGCAAGGAAACCCTCAGCCGCAGATGAATTCTTTATTTTACCTCCTCCCTCTCATCTCTGCGTTCCTCAGCAATCCCCAGGGCAGATAAGGGCCCTTAAGTCCAGGTCTTACCCATCTGATTGCTTCACAACCCTACCAGCTCCTGCAAGGGAACCAACTCCATTCAATTAGGCAGCAAATCAGCCAATCCCAGCACAAACCCAGGCTGGGGAGACCGGATGGAGCAGCCCTGAGGAGGACTTGGGTGTGTCCATGAGAAGCTCCCCATGACCCAGCTTCAGTGTGTGCTTGAGCCCAGACCCCCCCGTGTGCTGGGCTGCACCCCCAGAGCGTGAGCAGCAGCTCAGGGAGGGGATCCTGCCCCTATGCTGCGCTCTGGGGAGACCCCCCCTGCAGCCCTGATCCAGCTCTGGGGCAGCAGCACAAGAGGGACGTGGAGCTGTTGGAGCGAGGCCAGAGGAGGCCATGGAGATGCTGCGAGGGCTGGAGCAGCTCTGCTCTGGAGCCAGGCTGAGAGAGCTGGGCTGGGGCAGCCTGGAGAAGAGAAGGCTCCTGAAGGGGAGACCTGAGAGCAGCTCCAGTGCCTGAAGGGGCTGCAGGAAACCTGGAGAGGGGCTTGGGACAAGGGCCTGTAGGGACAGGCCAAGGGGAATGACTTGAACCTGCCAGAGGGGAGACTGAGATGAGCTCTTAGGCAGAAGCTCTTCCCTGTGAGGGTGCTGAGGCGCTGGCACAGGGTGCCCAGAGAAGCTGTGGCTGCCCCATCCCTGGCAGTGCTCAAGGGCAGGTTGGACACAGGGGTTGGAGCAAGCTGCTCTAGTGGAAGGGGTCCCTGCCTGTGGCAGGGGTTGGAACTGGATGAGCTTTAAGTTCCTTTAACCCAAGCCAGGCTGGAATTCAATGAAGTTACAAGAAAACTGTTGTCCCTTCCCTCCTGAGCAAGCAGTGAAGCCACCAGAAATCTCCAAGCTATCGGCAATGCATGGGGAGCGAGCAAGCAAGCAAGAAATTAAATGCCATGGGAGAGAGCATGGCAAGGCAAATTGCCTCATCACACTAGCACAAGATGAAAAAACACTTTGCAGAAGCAGGACACAGCCATGGAAGGGTCTGGTGGGGAATTTAAAGAATTCTCCATCATGTGAGCAACACAGAACCAGCGTCAACGGAGAAAGTGTTTTGCAGAAAAACATCAAGGAATTTGCTGTCAAAGGTTACAAAAGCACCAGCACAAAGCTGTGGAGTGACGGTGAAAGGAGGAGCTGTGAGGACCTTTGGGGCTGGAGAGGAGGGTTGGATGGGATGGGGGAAAGTGCTCTGCAGAGTTGAAGGAACCTGGGAGCTAAACAGTGTTTGAAGGTCTCACACAGGTGGAGCAGTTGTGGGGATGCCAGGCAGCAGGAGGCAATCACAGTTAGGTTTGGGTCTAAATGGGATTGTGGGAATTCCATGAGATTGATGGAAATTGATAGGGAATCTCCAGTGGGGGAAGGCAGGGACTAAGGGTCATCTATAGCTAAGGGAGCCAGGCCAGGAACAGGAGCCAGGCCCGAGCTGGCACTGCCATAGGCTTAACAACTACACAGTACTGCATCCCCCTTCTACAACCCCGTAGAACAAAGACCACGCATCCTCCTAAGGGAAGGGGAGCCAAGAACCCAGGGCAGGCACAACACAGGCCAAGAGCCTCACCAGCTGGGTGCTGCCCCATGGCCAGGCAAGCAGAGCATGGAGGTGGCAGTAATGGAGCCACCAACAGTCCCGGTGTCACCCAGCAAAAGCAAAGCACAGAGAAGAGTGCAAAATCAATCCAGGGAAGCCTTGGAGCAGATGCACTTCCAGGAGGGCTCCTGGAGCAATGAGTCATGGGTGGAGGTCCCAGGCAAGGCTGATTGGGGCAGTTAAAGCCACTTGGTGCCCTCAGGCTCCTGCCAATGCTTACCTGTTCTTTGTTTTCCCTATGGAGTGGTGGCAGGACCCCAGTTCAGCATGGTAGTATGTGCTAGGCTGCTTCCTTATGGTTTTTCCAGCTCCAGTGCCATTGCTCCAGGGCTTTGGCCCATCTCTACCCACATTCCATGGCAAGAAGGGACATGGAGGAAAACACCTATATTCCAACTTGCATCAGGCCTCTGGGAAAAGAGCCCCTGTCACTCTCTGTATTCGCTTTCCTCCTCTTGTCTTGAGGCTGCTGCTGGTCTACACGAAGCCTCAGTGGTCTTCATTGGGGTTGTTGCCTTTCCCTGTGCGAACATCCACTGCTTTTCTGACAGCTCTGATTGAGTCCAGTGTCTCTAGGAGTTTCACTGTATTAAGATTGCAAGGGAAGAAACAACCACCAAACCCTGACAGTTTGTTGCTGTGTTGCATCAGGCAACGTCAGCGGCATCGTCAGGGCTGTGCTTCCTGAGATTGGAAGTGCCCTGACCTGAAGCAAATCCTCGTTTCAGTGCCTGCCACACTCCTGTGCAGCACTGTGATCACAGCTTTCCATGGAGATATTCAAGCTTTTCAATGGATTCTGTTGCTGTTGCTATTTTAGGGAACTTGATGTCTCCAGGGGATGACTCAGACAAGTTCATCTGTAGCTGGCCAGCATTAATCTAGACTAACAGACTGATTCAGGAATGCAGTTTTATGTAAGAAAACTGCCTAAGCACGTGTTTAACTTGGGAGCTTGGCTAAAAGAAACTGCTTTACACGCTGTCCTGCACGGGGCATAGAGCAGCAGTAGCCAGAAGCTGCTGATGCTGCTGTTCAGTAGCAATTCAACAGACCAGCTTGTGGTCTCGGAGCACGTCAGCAGGGTGATCTATCCCCTGGGAAGGTTGGTCTCTTCAGGCCAGTTCAGCAGGGAACAAGCAGGGAGTAAACACAGAGACACAAGGTTCAGAGCTTACCTCTGCTCCCCCACCGCACCTCCGCTTGCCCTAACTCTGGCCACCAGCCCCATAGACTTGTTTAAAGGCTTCAATGTCAGTGCATGGGGCTGAGGACATTGCGCTGCCCCTGCCCTTGTAGAAGGAGGTACCTGCAAATCCCTCCTCTCATCTCTTGAACTGCAAGAGCTGGAAGCCAAGTTGCTAGGGGACTCTGCAGAACACTGTGCTGCACCAGGACTCTGCTGGGTTACCTGCTTACTGCTGATAATGAAGTTGGTAGAAATCCAAATTCCTTGTTCTGACAAAAATTGTTATGAAATCTGGCTGGTGTCATACTTGGGTCTTTCTGGTTTGTTTGCCTCTGGGGCATGAAGGTGGCCTTTGGGCTGTCAGTGCAGTTCCTTGTTCCACAGCATTTTTTTAAGGTATAAACCCATTTATTATGCTGCCTAATTCCCTGTAACACTGGCTGCTCCTGCATTTAATCATGAGGACGTTTTGCATACAGATTCCTCTGCTGGTGAGAAGTAAATGAGCTGTGGACAGAGGGACGGAGGAAGCCATTCATGACAACCTTCACAGAGCATGAGTGTTGTGTTCGCTTTGCTCTTTGAGCCAAACGCTGTCTAAGCCCAGTCATTCGGAGTGAATCCAGCTTCAATCGAGGGACTTGCAGGTGGTGTGGCTGCACGAGGGCTTTGGAACACATAGATCATCATCTTGAAATGCCTGCGACCGCCTGTAGTCCTCTGACTTCAACTTTGACATCTCAGAGACGTTCCGGGCACACTTCCCCTCTCCATTTACCTGTTTACCTCCCCTTCCAGCCATGGCGAATAATTATGGTGTTTGCATTGCAGTCAGTGCGGGTGGCAGCTGCACAGTGTTGCAGTGGCACTCAGGGTGGTGATCAGGGGGAAGTGAGGGTCTTTGCGGGTGTCAGCCCTCCTGTGGCACATCTCTGTGTTTTAGGGATGATGTCGCTCATCGTGGTGTCCCTGGCAGAGAGCTACAATTCCTGTTGCTACAATCCACCTTGACCACCATGTACCACCCTAGATGCTGCCATGGAACAGTTTAGCAGATGCATGTGGTAAATGAGTTTCTCAGCACAGATGGAGTTGAACAGAAGGGACCTCCTCAGATGGGAGAGTACATGTAAGGGGAGCGAGGCCTGGGAGATTCGGAGCTAGCAGGCAGGAGTGGGCCTCACCTCAGAGAAGTATTTCAACAATTATGAACTTAAAGTGGAGTTTAAGGCACAAAGCTCAAGGTGAGATGTGTTAATCTGTCTGAAGCACTCGGGTTCCGGACTCGAGCTCAGCCTGGTGGTATTTGCACTATTGGTATTACTTGCAAAGCCTTTTTTCCTCTGGATTATCTGCAGCTCACACAGCTTTGGGGTGGCTGAACAAACAGCAGTGATCCAGGGGGCACCTCAGCCCATGTCATGGGTGAGGTTGTTAATGCTTCAAACCCAAAGCATCAAGACATCTCCTGGATTTCCTTCCTCCCAGTGTGGGAGCTCCATGTATGATGTGATGGCAGAGATGGGCTTTTCCCAGAGATCCCGCCTGGCTCAAGGAGCAGGGCAGCAGGAGGAAGGCTGGGTGAGGTGGGGGGTTCAACCAGCTCCATGGTGACTCTCCAAGTGCAGGAGCCCCGGGGTGGTTGTGTCATGGGCACCAGCACTTCCACAGCACTTTGATATCCTGAAACAGGGCTTGTCATAGGGACATGCTGAGAGTTATTGCGGAGGCTGAGGTTTTGTGCCTGCCGTCCTGGGCTGCTCTCAGTCACAGCTGTGGAGCTGAACTGGAATCAGTCAGAGCCCGTGGATGTGCGGTGACAAACTCCTCGTGCACAGAGACCCTGCTCCTGTAAATCCACTGAGCGTGTGCTTCATGGAGCAAGGTGACTGCAATGCAATATTTTACTCTTGTCAGCTTCAGCATGAACAGTTACTAGAATCACTTGGGTAATTAAGCTCTTGCATGAATAAAATGGAAAAGCAGCAGATGACTATGAACATCTAAATCATCTTTCAGAGCAGGTAGAAGAGCAGCTCTCCACGTTCCTCTGTAGCTGGAGTCCTAAAATCCCCAGAGGCCGAGCAGATCCCCTCGGGATGAGCTGAAGGCAGCAGCCCTGCTCTTCTCAAACACCTTTTGCCAGCCATCTACAAGGAGCCCACGGATGCCCAGTGCTCCATGTGTGACCGTTAGGTAGGAAACTTTGTAATGAAAGAAAGACCTTTTGCAGAAGGCATAGCTGAAATTTCATACCAAAGAGTATTTTTGAGAAATACTAGTGTTTTAAGTGAGCAGTAACCTGCAGTGAAGTGCTGATCCCTGTCTTGCTGTGGGAAGAGATAGGGTTGTGACTGTAGAACTGCCTTCCCATCTCTGTGGGATGGCATTGGGAAGATCCCATCACTGTTTATAAATGTTTATTACCGGGATTATACGAGAAAGGGAAGCAGTCCGGGTGCCCAGAGAGGTTTAAGTGTGTTCCTAAATGGCTGTGCTCTGTGCTGCCGGAGCACGGCTCCTGCCCTTGGGTCTTGAAGGACTGTGCGAGGCGACGGCTTCAGCTTGTTGCGGTGCAGCGCATCTCGCAGAGCTGTGCCGGGGCCAGGAGAGGGCAGCGGGGAGGCGCTGGGATCCCGTGGCCGGGGTTACCGTGGCCACGGGGGATGCCCGGTCCTGCCCAACCCCTGCGGTGCTCCCAGGCAGCCGGAAGAACTGGTTACCAGGCACACGGATAACCCCGTGTGTCCCGGGGGGACAGGTCGCCTCAGTGAAGGACTGAGCTCGTTTTTGCGTCCAAGCACAGGCTCAGGGAAGCTGCAAAGCTCTGCTAAGGCAAAAACGTGGCTGTCTGGGCAACACCTTTCTTGGCTTCTTGGGGTCCGGTGGGGTCATGCGTGCTGATGTATTGACAAGAAGGTGGGTATGTCTCCAGCTGGACAGGACAGTGATACCAGAGTGTCACTCAGGAGGTGACACACTGTCCCCCTCGGGGGCATGGTGACCAGCTGAGCCCCGAGGCTTGATGTGTGAGGGGCACCTGCTTGGGAAATGTCCAGCTGGTATGTCCGGAGCAGAACAAAGCTGGGGCTGCTTGTATTTATGTAGGGCAGGATGATTAACACCCGGGCCGCTGCCATTCCCTATAAGTAGGGTAATTAGGGACCCGGCTTTAGTTACTAGGTAGCTTGGCATGAAGCAACGTGCGTGCCCGGTCCACACCCCCAGGCGCTGCTCCTGACCGGGCAGGGCAGAACGCAGGGAGCGAAGGCTGTCCCCAGCTGTGTGATGGGGACAGCTTCACACGGTGACAGTCGGGGAGGACAGCGGGTAATCGCGACTGTAATGCCATGGAACACGCGGAGCTGACTTTCAGAGCTGTTTGTGTGTCTGAAGATGCAGGCTGTACTCATCAAGGTTTCTAGAGACATGCACCCAGGACATCGGACACTCAATCTGCTCGGATCCCTAAGGGCACCTGCCTGCGTCACCCTGAGCGTAAACCCCAGTCACTGCGGCTATCGTTAAGCTTTCTGTGCGCCAGCAGAAAATGAAACACCCTTTTGGAGGCAGCTTCTAATTTTCTGCCTGTTTCACAAGGCATTTGTGTTGAAACGGGAGCGGGCAGCGGGGTCCCTCCGCGCCGGGCGCTGCACGCACACGCACGGGGCACGGCGGTGACTCCTGCCCGCAGAGCGGCCGCAACTCGCCCCTCCGCCTTCCGCCCCGCTCAGTGTGCGCGCCCGTCCTGCGGGCCCGCTTCCCCCGCGGCAGAAACGGCTCCCCGGGCCGCCAGGAAGCGGAGGATTAGGAGGTAGCCCTGGAGCCGTCCCGCGGCTGTGCCGCTGCTGAGGGGGTGGGAGCAGCCGGCTCTCCTGCGGGCCACGCTGCAGCCTTGTTTCCAAGCCAGCTGGAGTCCCCTCTGCTCCCCGGAGTGTTGCAAACAGAAAGCCCGGTTCGCCTCCCCCGTACCCGGCCCAGCACGGCTCATGCTAGAGGCAGAGCTGCTGCAAGGGCAGGGGAGGCTGAGGCGAAGGGTGCTCAGCCCCTGCGGCACCCCGGGGTCCGCCCCTCGCCGGCGGTGCGGTGTCCAAGCGAGAGGCCCGGGGTAGCCCAGCAACGGCCTGCACAGGGTGTGCTGCTGGCGGCTTGTCTGCTGCAGGGAGAATGGGCTGTCCGTGTGCTGGTGCTGACACTCGGGCGCGTTCTGCCCAACCCGCAAAACAGCAACACTGAAGAAAGGGAGTGGAGCCCGTGACACCGGGTGTCACCATCCCCACTGACCAGACGGCAAAGCTGGAGTCCAGAGATGCTCCCGGCACAGCCAGGGTCCCTCCCAGGGATGGCAAGCACACGTTTATCCCATGGCTTCACAAGAACTACCGCCTGGACGCGGTCTCAGTGCAGTTTTATTCCAATTTCGAGGCACAACAACCTGTTTTCCCTCACAAGTCACTCCCCACAGGTGCTGCACCCTGTGATGGCAGTGCTGGGGCCCTCCCTCCGTGCTCGGCTGACAGGACCCCACAGGAGGGCTCCCTGCCGCACCTCCACCATACATCCCCACCACCCTGCGGCGCCCACGCCTGCGCCCGTGAAGGGGAAGCCGGTAAAGGGGAAGCCGGTAAAGGGGAAGCCGGTACCTCCCCTGCTCCTCGCTCCACCCGCCACACTCAAGATGGCTCCGCGCCGCACTCAAGATGGCGCCGCCGGCGGGGGGGGGGTCAGGGGTGTGTGTTGGGGGGGGGGGGGGGTGTGTCGCTCACTCAAGATGGCTCCCGGCGCGGTGGAGGGGAGATGGCGGCCGCGGCGCAGGCGCGGCGCGATGCGTCACGCGCGGCGGCGTGACGTGCGGTGCGTGCGCGGCGCGCGGTGACGGAGCGGGTCGGCCGCGTCCCTTTGTTGGCGGCGGTTGAGGCGCGGCGGGGCCGGGGCCGGCGGGGGGGCGGTGGCGGGGCGGGGGGCGCCGCGCGAGCCGCCGCCGTTACTTCACCGCCTCGCCATGGACTCGGACGAGGGCTACAACTACGAGTTCGACGAGGACGAGGAGTGCAGCGAGGACAGCGGCGCGGAGGAGGACGAGGAGGACGACGAGGAGGACGAGCCCGACGATAACCTGGACCTGGGCGAGGTGGAGCTGGTGGAGCCCGGGCTGCGCGTCGGCGGAGAGCGCGACGGGTTGTTAGGCGGTGAAACGGGAGGGCTGGGCCCCGGCGGCGGCGGCGGTGGAGGCGGTCTGGGCGGCGGACCGGGCCCCGGCGGCGGCGGCGGCCCCGAGCAGGAGGAGGATTATCGCTACGAGGTGCTGACGGCCGAGCAGATCCTGCAACACATGGTGGAGTGCATCCGCGAGGTCAACGAGGTCATCCAGGTGCGGACCCCCCATCCCCGGGGCCGGGCACCGGCGGCGAGGGGGAGGCGGGGCGGGCCGGGCCGGGCCGCGCCGCCAACGGGCCTCGCCTGAGCGGCGCCGGGCCCGGGCCTCCCGCGGCCCAACAGCTCCTGCGAACGAGCCCCCAGCCCCGCGCTGGAGGCAGCGGGGGGTTCCTCGGCACTCCCTTCGCGCGGGGAGGCCCCTGGGGACAGGCCCGGAGCTCGCTTCCTGCCGGGGAAGCGCAGGGAACGCGGCCGTTGGCTATAAAGGACTCCTCTTTCTTTGTGTGCTTGCCAGCCGGTGGGCTGTAACCTGCGTTTTACCTTCCCCTCCTCCGTCTTCCCGCTGGCCGGGGGGGGGGTTAGCTCTGGAGCTCCTGCCGTGAGCCGCTGGCAAGCTCTGGAATTTGGGGAGAGGCAGCCGGGCACGGCTCTGGTTTTGCTGCCTTCTCCCTTCCCTTCCCCCCTGGCACATACAGACGCGCTCCACCAGCTCATGGGGCTGAACCTTGTGATTATTTCCTGCATAGGCCAGGAGGGATACGAGCTACTGCTGCGAACACTAACTCTTCTGTCTCCAGATTTAAGCGCATAGTGTCAAAATAGATACTGAGTTTGAAATAACGTTTGCTGACTTCAGATGGAAGTATCTAAGTCTTATCAGTTGGCTCTTGAGCTTCTGGCAGAAATTTCAAGCTGCTGGAGCTCTCTGGCTTCTGTTTGTAAGTGTTTATGGCCAGGCTTTACTCCAGCTCACCATAAAGTTTCTGTAGGTGACCAGTGTGCGAGTTTCCTTTTGTTCCATTTACATGGGATTATTCAGAGTTAGAGTAAACCGAAAATGTTTCTTTTCCAATCTGCCAAGAGGATTAGTGTGAGAAAGTGAACTATGGAAGGATAGAGTGCCCCAAAACCAGTTGCTTTGCCAGTTGTTGGTAGTTGTTCCAGTGTTGGTATGTCAATTTAAAGACGAGATGCTTCAGTGAATGCATTTGCCCAACTACTCTGTGCTCTACGGTGGCTATAATAGCAGCTTTAAAATGTTTTTTTATGTGCCATAAATGCACTGTAGCTTATATGGAGCTTTATGCAAACAGCTCTACGAGTATTTGCGTACCAAATGAGTAAATGGCATTTCTTCAGTCAAATTAATGTTTATAACTTTAATGACAGTACTGTACTTGTAAAGCTGAATAAAGAAGTCTCTTTAGATTAGCTGATTATCCTGCAGTTAAAGGCAATCTCATGGTTAAGTATGGATGTTTCTTTGCCACCAGTTATTGATCCTCATATAGAGAGGGAAACAAATGATGAGTAGATATGCAAATAATAACTCAAAGTTTTCATTCTTTCAGTCTGGATTTAGTGACCAACGGTGAAAATCATGACATGGACTGATGATATTGAACAGATTCTGCCATTGTTCTGTCTTTGCATAAGCACAGTGGTGGAAAAGTTCCTGCCTTTTGGAGCAGTGAGTATTCCTGCTCTAGGTCTTCCAGACCTGGCCGCCTTGCTGCACTCACCTGCATGTTCTTCATGAACTGATTTCTTAGACAAGGTCCTCATTTCTGGTCTCCGGGTTTTTTCCCCTCTCTTGTGCTGCCTTTGAGCTGTATGACATGTGCACTCGACCTCTGATTTGCAGAACTAGTGGAGAGAAGTCAATATAGGTGAAGATACAGGTGAAGAGACCCTTCTCCTTCTGCACATGGGTGGCAGCAGGAGGTCTGACCCTGCCATGGACTTGGCTGCGTTGGGCTCTGCAGAAGCCTCGTGAACTGCCTACACAGAACCGCCGTGGCTGTTGCCTATGCTTCAGTTATTTGTGTTGGGTTTGCAGTAGCTACTCCTGGTTGAACAGAGCAGAGTGCAGGAGCTCTGGTTGTTTAGAACGTCATGGGTAAACTCGGGACCTAAAATCAGCTTAAGCCCTGGAAGGTATCAGAAGAGGGTAGAAAAACATTCAGTTGCTCTGAATGGCTTTTAAATGCCAGCTTAACTGTCAGTAGATTTCTAGTCTATTCAGGGGTAAGTGAACTCAGTTCAGTGGATGCTTCAGTATTTGCTCATCTTTGCTTCTGTTGGTGGTGACGAAATCTTCTAGGGCTCTGTTCTGTTTATTTCCTTGGGTTTTGGCACCCAACCAGGATTGCTGCTGCTGCTGCTTTTCTGGTTCAGTAAACCTTTTCTGGAGACCCGTTGGCTCAGGATCCTGCTGCAGATCCTCGGTTGCAGTGCCGTGATTCACTTGTTCCACTCAAGTATTGGATGGCTGTGGGCTTTAAGTATCTACATGGGGTTTTGGGTATCAAATAATGGTGGTTGTAGTTATATTTTGTAGTGCTTGGGAACTTATTTGTTCAAGTGAGGGTGTAATGTAGAGGTGTCAAGTACCTGAAGACTTCAGCTGTAGGTTTCTTGCCCTCTAATCAGGGAGGTACTGATTTCTTCTGATCAGGAGTAAGGTTGTAAATGAGATTTTGTTTTTCAGTTGATCATCTCAGCAGCTGCAGTGAAAGGAAGAGTTATCGGTGAGCCATGAAGTATCTACAAGGGGGTATCTGAGCCGTGGCAGGTATAACTCTGTATTAAACAGCCTTTATTTGTATTAAAACGCTACATTTTAACAGCTTATTAGCTGATAGTACTGCTAGTTGAAGGGACTCAAATTCAAATTCTCCCATCTTTTTAGTCGTTTCCAAATGCAAACTGCATACGAAAACCAAGCTTGTCAGGACAGGGATTTGAGCTGATGAAGACTCTGCAGAAGTAGTAGCTAACTTGTGGTATGCTTGCTGGTTATAAAGGCTGTAACTTGTGCTGTAGTGTGCGATGGGCTCTTGAAGATGCCTGTTCGGCGCCGAGCTGGTGCCTCTCCTTATCGCTTGGCCTGCTGAAACAACTAAACTTCCAGTGAACGAGACAGGCTTCAGAATGACTCAAGTATTTACTTTGCATTTCCTCCTTTTTTTTCTGAGCATAAGCAGGTCTTCAGGTGTTTCATGATGATTTTTGTGCAGTATTTGGCATCGGTGCTCATAATTGACTCTGTATGTTGCACAACAAGAATTCCCCTTCTTCTCTGAGCGCAAAAATAGGGGTATGAATTAGCTCCTTAAACTTGTACTGTCAATTGGCTGAGACTTT
Organism: Pezoporus occidentalis; assembly: GCF_034315485.1. NCBI lineage: Eukaryota > Metazoa > Chordata > Aves > Psittaciformes > Psittacidae > Pezoporus > Pezoporus occidentalis. The sequence continues at coordinate 556,543 of NW_026913415.1, forward strand.
GAAACCCCAGCTCAGAGTATCACTTCCAATTCCATCCCTACAACTGTGCAGGGTAGAGAGTCATTTAACATGTTAGTTTGAATTTTAGTTGTCAAAGTAAACAGGCTGATTTCTGATCGTTTCCCAGCTGCTGGCAGAAAACTGGACAGCTGTAAGGACCTGGGCACAGAGGTGGTGCTGCACAAAAGGCTTTCTCTCAGAGGTCTTTACCCCATAGTTGAGCATCTTCCCCATATTCTTTATATCTGAACTTTGGTCCAAATAATTTGCTGCTGCTGTGAATGCCTTTTTAAGAGCAGTCAGATTGCTGTTTCCATCTTTGCTCTAGATTCTCTGAAAATAAACTTGAAAACTGTTTAGAACAGCATGTTTATTTCTACTCTGAAGAGAGCACATGATGATCTGTGTCTCTGTAGCTTTGCTTGGCCCAGTGTCTTCCTTGCCTTGTTGAGAGTTTGTGTGATTTCCATATTTGAGTTGGGTTTGTTCCCTCTTTTTGGTCACCTTTTTCTGGAGCATTCCAATGACATCATTGTGATGTCACTGACCACCTTCATTCTTTCTGGACTTTGTAATGGCGAGGGACCAGAAATCCTGGGATGGAGCTCTGAGGTGGCTGGTGTTTAAAACAAAGCTCTGAAATGGGACTTGAGCTGCTGCTTTTCTGTTTCCCCACCCCAGAGTAGGGAGCAGGGTCTTGTATGCAGCCGGGTGTTGTGCTGTGTGGTTGTGGGCATGTTGAACTTCATGCCCGAACATGGCCTTCCTCTGGAAGGAGGTGGCATCACCAGACCCAACAAAAGTTACTCTAGCTCAAAAATACCTTTTCTTTGTACTATAGGCTTTAAGGTTCTTCATAGCAGAACAGGTAATGTGTAACATCAGAGCGTTGGTAACAACCACTGGTTACTCATTTACGTGATGAAGCTGGATGACGTCTTTGGAAGTAAGGTCAGGTCTGTACAGGATAAAAGCCTTGCCATTAAAATAAGGCCAAACCTGAGTCTGCTCCAAAGTTACAAAGCTGTGTTTGTTAATGTGTTGAGGGATGGCTGTTTCGAGAGGTTGCAAAGCTGAGGTGGTGCAGATGTCCCCCGGAATGTCACAGCCCTGCTGTTAAATAGAGCCCTGTCACAGCAAGTGCATACCCACTATCCTGTGGCAAAAGGGGTCTTGCCAAACGGCAGCTTCATTTGCTTGGACAGAATGTACTGATTTCCAGCTGTAACTGAGGAAACTTCCCTGATGCTGGTGTGATTGAGTGCTGTGGGCAGTACGTTCCAAATACATCGTCCAAAAAGGAATGATGTGCCAGTGAGCAGCAGGAATAGCTGCTGGTGTACAGGGTTGTGCTTAAATCCATATTTAAAGCTAGAGATGACATCTTGAAGACTCGGAGTACTTGAAGCTACTTGACAAGCGCTGGGTAGGAGGCCGTGGGTGGAAGCACTTGAGGCTGATGCTTCTTGCACTCAGGTCCGCTTGCGCTGTGGCGCGAGGTGAATTTGCAGCCTCCAACTTCTCTTATCATGTGGTTAGCTATTTGATAATAAAATTCTTGTTAGGGCCCTAATGTTGTGATGCTGGAAGGAAATACTTTGTTAAATGCTATGTTTCTGTCACGGGGCATTTATAAGGTGTTTCATTATAGTAGGAATGCATTTAATATTTCCAAGGAACGCAGTAGACTTGGTTGTGACAAAGCATTCCTGAAATCGGGCATAAGCCATCACTGCAAAGCTTTTGCAACTGACATGGTATTTGTTCCCTGCCTGCCACGACATGTAGTTCTGAATATAATAGAATATTTTGAAGCATTATTTTAAATTTCAGCAGAACCAGTGTCTGTGAAGTCTCCAGAGGAACTTCAACTTTGTACTTAAATGACCCGTTTGCTTTTAGTTCTTCAGTTCTCGGTTAGGCCAGATGTAAATCTCATGGCTGGCCAGGAGTGAAAACATTTGATGCTGCTTTCTTTTGTCTCAACATCATTTTTCAAACATCACAACAAGGCAGCCTTCTCTCAGGGGCCTCGTGGAGGCAGATGGGGACTGGCATGCATTAGGGATGTTTTCAGAGTGAAACTGAAAACACTCTTTGTTTTTTAGCTGCTTTTAAACATTTGTTTCTGAAAGTGAGAAACAAATAGTAAATACAGTTATTGCTATTCCCTGTGGGTTTAATTTTAGTGAGCAGGACCCTACTTGCCATGCAAAGGAGGAGTGTTAGTTCTGCTATAAATTGCAAACTGGTGTGCCACAGAGAAGTTGTAACTGAGACTGCAGCATTTGTGGCCCTTGATGTGAAACAATAGCTATTTTTGGGTGTTAAAGCATGATTAAAATGAAACGACAGATTCCACTTTTATACTTATTCCAAGCTCTGACTCCTTTGTTTTAGCCTTGTGTGAGTTAAAGATCATGGTAGGAAATAACCCCCAGCCTCTGATGCTCTTTGTGTTCCTGTGATGTGTGGCAGCACAGAGTGGCCCTGTGGCTATTAAAAGAATATTGGACATTATTTTTGCTCAGTGCTGTTTGGCACAGTTAAATTTAGGAGCAGAGTGTGCAGGATTTCAATTTGACAGTCTCCACTTCTTGCCATTCAAACTGAGACCTGGAACACTTCACCATTTGTTTGAAGTGATGCCATTAAAGTAGCTCCATGTACAGCACCTCCCCAAGTGTCCCTGGGGTGTGTTGAATTGTTTTCAGCTTTCTGTTTTGAAAAGAATCTCTCTTCCCTTTCACTTCATGAATGAGATCAAATAAGCAAGAATGGGTTCTGCTGTTTGCTCCCATATGTAATGGAGCAGTTTAAGGAAGTCATTATTGATCTCCAAGTTCTGCTCGTGCTGTAATAGTAGAAGCTGCTTCTATCTGGAGATTGTGGTTCTTCATTCGCCTGCTTAGGAAAGTCCATTTTGAACGGTTGGTAACTGGGGAAAGTATCCAGAATTTGTCATAAGAGCTGCGACTTGCCATGGGAAGTAACAAGTCTGGGAATACACCTGTGTATTTCTGTCTGTAACTTGCCTGCTCAGGGTCATCTTCCAGTCCTCTGGACTTCTCTTACGTGTGGAGTTTGAGTGATCTCGAGTATTGCAAGTGATGTTTTCTGTTTGTGTCTGGCTGCACTGTATTACTGGCAGCTGTAAGGAATGTTTTGAGGCTTTTCATTGAATCACAGGATGTTTGGATTGAAGGGACCTTAAAGCCCATCCAGTTCCAACCCTTGCCACAGGCAGGGACACCTTCCACTAGAGCAGCTTGCTCCAAGCCCCTGTGTCCAACCTGGCCTTGAACACTGCCAGGGATGGGGCAGCCACAGCTTCTCTGGGCACCCTGTGCCAGCGCCTCAGCACCCTCACAGGGAAGAATTATTCTCTTGCATGTCTACAAGTGCATAATGCTGCTGGATTTCATGAAGTGCTGCAGTAGCTTCAGCAATTGCAGGCAACCTGCGGCCTCGTTCAGCATCAAACACACGGAGGGTTTGTAGCTACTCATTGGTGCCGAATGGTGCATTTGAGTGCAGCCTGGAATACAGATGCCTGTGTGTTTGCTGGGCTCCTGTAGGCTGTGGGTGCAGGAGGCTCCAGTGTGATGAGGATGTGACGGACCCTGCGTGAGCTGGAGAAACACAGTTCTCTTAATTTGCTAGTGAAAATTGGGACAACATGTAAGTGTCTTCGCCATCCCAGCTGTTTGCAGTTGGGAATGTTGAAAACCTCAACCTTGCCTGGCCTGTATCTGCTTCCTTAGCTTGCTTTTAGTTTTTGGTCTTGAGCTGGAAATGCTGTTTGAATGTATGCTTTGAAAACTGCTTTCCAAGGCTACTGCAGTAGTTGAGCTTCACATGTAACTTGGGTTGGTGGTGTTTGTGCTTCACAACTTGGTGTCTTTTCACGGTTTGAAATGCCTGTATAACCACAGCCACCCGCTCAGAAGAGGCCCCTTGTTTACATGGCATAGCAATGCTGAGTGATTATTTTTGGTATTCAGAGTGGTTCACTGTGGTTAGTGTTTGAATCGCTGTATGTACGTAACGCTCCAACAACTGTCTGCACCCAGTCCTTTGCCTGTTTTTAGAGACAGAGGGCTTTTGCCAAATGTCAGGAATTGTTCCAGGTCCGAAGCCTTACACAGATGACTTTCAGCAGTATCTAAGTCACTTGGAACAAGGAAAAGGCCAGTAAGCTATTGTGTCTGTGACCGTGTTGTGACAAGCTCTGGCACATCTGTGTGATGGCAAAAGGTTATAGTTCTCTGGATATATTGGGGAGAGGAACCAAATGCTGCTGCTAGGGACCGGGAGCAACTGTGAGAGTGCTGTGGCAAGTGGTTCTTGGCCATAATTTAGGATTAACTGCATGGTAATCTTTGTACCAGCTCCCTCTGCGGCTTGGCGTTCTTTCTAGTTACTGATCACTTTTTGGTGGTGCTCACTTACTCATGCGGGCACATTAAGTTCCTTTTCTAAAGCATTCTTGGTTTTGTGTCTTCCTCAGTTAAGACTTTTACATCCCAGAGCACCATGCGGCACCTCTGTTTTCCAGGGACGAGCAGTGCAAGGATCCTGTCTTGGCCATCTGCTTCAAAATTAGGTCTTCTGGGGAAGTACTCATGGCTGATACGTAAAGGGATGAGAGAGAAAAGGTTTTTCCTATGACTTATCTGCCTGACTTCCTGATCTGAGGCACCCTGCACGTCCTGTGACAATGTGAGCGTGCTTTTCTGTGTGGGGAGGGTGCCTCTTAATTCACAGAAGATCAAGCTTTGATTGCTTTGTGATGTGAGGAATCTGGGAGCTGCAGGGAGGTAATCCCTGCTGTGGGAAAGGAAAAGCTTGGATATTTGCATATTGCCTTTACAGCCCTTCAGAAAAACTGTCTGTGCCTGATGGAATAATGTTTTGTGCCTAATCTCACAGATGAGGGATGAAGACTCGGAGCTGTCTTTTCCAGCGGGTAAACAGGATAGAGTAGGAGATCCTGGCTCACAAGGATTCTGCCTGGGCACAGTTAAAAGTCCTTTTGAAGTGGAGAAAACACACTGAAAACATAGAACTACAAGAATCTCTGTAATTGCACCTGAAAGTAGTCAAGTGGCAAAATAACAGATGAGTTTGGGTGAGAGTTCTGTCTATTTTGTTCTTTAATATCTGCTTTCTCCTGTTAAGGAGAAGGCATGGTGAGACTTTCTTCCAAGATAAGTGAAAACTCTCAAGTATTTCTGAAGGCTTCTGCTTCCTGCCTGGTATTAGCAAGCTGAGTCAGCCTCTGGAGTGCGTTGAGTGAGCTGGTGAGTGTAGTACCCTGGCAAAGTGCATTTGTCCTGTTTGCTTTAGCAAAACCTTTTCAGAGCCACAGAGGAAGTGGCTGGTGCTTGAACAACCCCATTACATAAAAATCAAGTCAGGACACACTTGGGTTTTAGCCTTCCTGTGCTGCTTTGATGTGTGAGTGGAAGCTGCTGAAATAGTCACTGTGTAGGGAAGTACAGGTAACTTCCTTTTAGGTTTTGGTTTGGTTTTCTGAGCTAAGACTGGTAGGCTCCCATTGCTGCTTGGCTTGAAACACCAACAGACTCGAGCTGTTCTGGTGCTTTGAGTTTCTTTGGGTACCTAATATCCCAGGCAGTGCTTCTTGATGTGTAGGGGGACGTGTACCTGCAGCCTGAAGTAGGGGCATGGTTACATGTACGTTGCTCTTGGCTTGGGCAGTTCCCATTCTCTTGCTGCATGGCTACAGCTGCTTGCAGAGCCACATAATGAATGGGGTTGGTGAACTCTGATGAAATAGGCCACTCTCAGCCAGCCCCCTGCTTGTCCCCGTGAGCTGTTGCTTTGCTCCATCTTCCTGAAGTGATGGTTGAACTGCTCAACTCTGTACTGTCAGCAGAAGAAATGCACCTGAAGACAAGGCTTTGGTGGCCTGTTTTGGGTGCACATTGCATTATAGGTGTGTATTTAACTTTTGAAAGAGCTCAGGGTAGTTTTTCCCAGCTCTGAGCCCCTCTGCAGCTGGTAGCTCTGGACTGTGTGAGTTCTTGTGTAACAAATACAAATGCAATCAGCATTCCTTTGTCTGGCAGATGGAAATGTGGAGAAGGATTAGGGGAAACCAGGAGAATTCACTTGAGTAAACAGTCCCCCTTGCAATGAGCTTTCCTGTGTGGGAAGACTAACCTAAGAATAAGTTAACTCCTAATAATCTCTGTCCTAGTAAGTCTCAGGGATCTGAGAAATAGGGAAGTGGAAGGAATGGTCTGGAAAAGAGTTAAGGACCTCTTCTAGTAAGAAGGGAGAATGTCTGAGATCCGTGTCTCATGGGTAACTGAAGGAGACATGATGAGGCCTGATGAGATTAGACTCCAGAGGAGGTGCTCAGAAGTGACAGAGCTTCACTGATCAGTCTGCATTAAAACTAGGCTGAACAGCAGCTTTTAATTAAAAAGCTAGGGAGAAAAACACTCCAACATTTAGTTAGCAGCTTCACTTCTCTTCTGGGAGCTCTGACAGGCTCTAGTAAGCCCTGACCTGGAGTGAAGGAAGAGGGTTCTCCTTCTGTGTTCCTCTTCACCTGAAGTGATCCTGATGAATGCACTTAGTGCTAAGTTTGGCTTTGTGTGAAGTGGGGGGTCTTGGGGGTGAAATAGAAATGATTAATAAAGGAACAATTTCTGTGACTTCCTGGATTTCATTAGGGTTACGAGGATCTAATGAACGAATGCGTCCAAGATCTTGGGTTTGATAGCAGTAATACTTCTGTGATGACTGAAAGATATCTGAGCAAATGGAGGTGGTATTCTTGGATTTGTATGTGTTTTATATGTGCATTAGCATGTTCTCTAGTAACCAGTCTGTTTTACTTGGTGAAATGATGTGTTTGAAACTTCCTTATTTGTATTGTTGAGAGCTGAAATTAATACTTGAAAATGTACTTTGCTGTATTTTTTATGCTGGATGGTGACAGTTGATAGTAAATGCAAGTGTAGTTCTGTATGGCAGTAAGTGTCAAGTATTATGTGATGTAGGTCTTGGACTGTAGTAGTTTAGACATGGAAGATACTCTGCCTTCCACTGGGAATTCTGTGTTCAGGTACTGGAAAGGGGTTCGGAGATTTTACAGACACTGGTCAGATGCTTGAGAAATTGCTAAGCTGCTTCTTGGCTCGCTGACTCTGTCATCTACTTTGTGTCATTCCTGTTCAGGAACCACCTTCCTATCTGTGATACTGATTTTTTTCAGTTGGGATCAGATTCTAGGAGGGGAGCAGAGGGTGAAGAATTGCAGTTGTCTTCAGGGATGCCTGGAATGGCTGAAGCTGGAGGGAGGGTGCTTGGGATGGTTGGGATCTCTGTCATTCTCGTGTGTGGCAGTGTAATTCCCCTCCCTGGTGTCCTGCTATGGCTTGCCAGGGTATCTCTGCAGTGCTGTGGTTTGGCAGAGCCTGGTGCCAGCCTTTGCAGTGCACCTCACTATGTGTAATTCCTCACATTGGAACCCTTCATAGCAGTTGTAAGGCAGGACTGACAGATGAGGTGGGTTTTTCCTTGTGCAGAAGCCCAGTATCTGATGACAGGTGGTAATATCTTAATGAGAAAGGAATAAGGGGAGCCTTGTCAGCTAGTGCACAGTCCATCAAACATGGAATTGCACATTCAGGTGTGTTTCCTGGGGCTCCAGGTGCTCTGGAGGTTTAACGTGACAGCTTCAGAGACTCTTCTGATGAAATGAGTGCAGGTTTGCATAGAGGCAAGTCTTCAAAGTCCTTAAGTGAGAATAGGGAAGAAAAGTTGGAGGCTTCCACTTCTCCCCTGCTGCTGTATGATTTGTGACTTGTTATTTCTGTGCTGAATCCCAATGGAATATGTCTCTTAACTCAAGGGAGCTCAGGTAGTCAGTTAAAAATACCTGCAGCCCTTAGAGACTGCAGTTACAGTTTGAGGTGGATCTTGTGAAAGGATGGGAGCGAGACCGAACAAGAGAATTGCTGAACAGTTCATGCCTCCAGAACATCCTTTCTTCAAAGGTGGCTTCTGTGGAGCCCTCGGAGGAGAAAGTTGTGGGGTGTAAACAGGCAAAATCTCTTTTTGTAGAGGAAATCCCAGCTCATAAAGTTGGCTGCTGCCAGGGCTCGGTTTAGTTTGCTATAAAACTAAGTGAGACTAAATGAGCAGAGTATGGTGAATAAACTGCAAAGTCATCATTAAAAAATGGGCTGAGCTAGAAGAGGCTTGTTGGGAAGAGGATGCTGGCAGCTCATCCTAGTGCAGATGCAGATCCTGCCAACAGAAAGAAGTGCTTTTGCAGGTATAGCTGCTTTTGTGTGGGGAAGTGATAATAAGCTGCAACCACATCTGCTCTGGGGCTTTTGCCAATGCAAAGATGTTGCCAAAGATTACATCCCCAGGACACTGCTGCATTGGCAATGATTTCCTGGGCGTGTAGAGTTAAAGAGTGTTAAGATGGCTGAATTATGTTTTCTTTGCTTGATTGAGAGTTACAGATTAAGGCACAGGTACCACTGAGGGAGATTTACTGCCCATTTATCAAGGTGACATCGTTCATACAGAACATATTTTGCCAGTAAATCTGTCAAAGGGTTAAGCTTTTCCTGTTCTGTATTGTATTGCAATTTGGCAAGGCAGCCTCTTTCTTCTGAATGATGCAGAGATGGTCTGTGGGCAGAGGCTGCTGTTGGGAAATGGGAAGGTGTTGATAAGAACTGGGATCCAGTTGTGGAACTGGAGTGCTGAATGGGTGCTGGTTAAATCTGTGCTGAGTGGTGTGGTACAGCATGGTGCACCCAGCTGCTTCTTGAGCCAGGTATGGGCTGCCAGGAGACAACTTGAGGGCCTTTGTGTGGTGCTGAGGAGATGAATCAGCCCAAGGGAGGTGTTTTTTTTCCCTTCCCTAAGGACTATGGAGTGTGGTGATGCTTCGGAGAGTGGGTAAAACTCCTGTGTCCAAGTGAGGCGTGTGGAGAGGGAATGGTTCGACCAAGTGTGTGCTGTTAGAGGAAGGGACAAGATGAGAAGCAGTAAGGGACAGAGAACTGCAGAGAAATGGGCAGTGCTTGGATGGCCACCAAGCTGAGGCCTGGAGGGGAGAGATAAGGCGGAAGGATGTGAAGGATTTTCTTCTTCATCCAAATTCTCTAGTGCTCTTGTCAAGTGCCCCTGGCTACAAATTCTTCAGCTAAGCCCATGTTTTTCCTCAGTCACGTTGTCTCTGAAGGGGTGAACGTGCCACCCGTGACCATGTCTCATAACACTTGTGCTAACCTGGCCATTGCCATGAGGGAAGTGTTCATTTGGGATGGTGTTTGTTTAGCTCCCACGGTAAAGCTTTAACTCACTGATGTTTGTGGGTGCTACTGGATTGTGCTCGTGGCAGAAGTGATTGCGCTGCACCATTTTCTTCTCCCTGTGTGTGTATCTGCTGGAAAATGTTAATGACAGTGTTCTGAAGTGGAAGCTGGGATTCAGGACACAGGCTGCCCAGGCCTGTTATTTTAAGATATTTGCGTAGTGAATATTTCCCCCCGAGTACCTGACGTGTGCTTCATGAGGTGGCCTGTCCTTTGGCTCCCATTCTTGTCAGCAGAGGAAGATGCTGTATAATCAAGCACTGCAATAGCTGCTGGGGGAGAAGAACTCTGTGCTGGCAGTGCCTTTTGGGTAAGGCTCTGTTCACAGTTGGAAACAGCTGATTTTGGGGAACCAGCAGCAGTTGTCTTGAGGTGATGGACAATTTGGCTGGATTATCTTGTGTGATACACAACTCACCTGGCTTTGAGCATGGTAGAATAGACGTTCTTTAGTGCCCACTAACAAAAGCAGGTGGGAGATGGAGCACCCAACAACTTGGTGCTTAACACATTTATGCTGAACATAGATCATCTTGGGGGCTGATCCTCTGCTTGCACATTGGCTTAAGAGAGGACACCCTTTCTTTAGTCACTGTCTGGAAGGACCTTTGAGACCAGGAAAAGGACAATTTGAGGGACCTTTGCAGAGAACTTATAAAACTTGATCCAGAAAATCAATCAGTTCTTTCTTTGGCAGCTGTTTGAGCCTCCAGATAGAGCTGCTGTGGGAATTGGCTGTAGAAAAAGAACACAAGTTATTGGGAATTTCCCTTTCCAGGTGCTGCTGTGATGTTGGGTACCAGAAGAATACTCTCATCCTCTCCGTTTGCCTAATGTGTTCCGCACACTTCAGGTTTGCCAGGGCATCATTATTTCTTCAAGTAATCTTATGAAAAAATAGTCTTTTGACATCATGACATTTGACAGCGAAGGTGAAGTACAACTTCTGATACCTCCACTGATCTGCTGATAGCATCCTCCTAATTCTGACAGTGTCTTTGACCAGGTGATGCCTTTGAATGTGCTTAAAGCAGCAAACATGATGTTCTGTTACCCTGAGGACATGGAAAATGCACAGAGAACTCCTGGGTACTGCTGATCAGTGAGTAGTTGATTTGGCAGTGCTAATATGGCCTGTTCTTTCCATGGCATGAGCTGTGTTACCCGGAGCTGGCAGACAGAGCAGTTGTGCTACCTGACATGAGGAGCAGGGCCAGTTTCCTATGGATGCATCAGGCCTGTGAAATGGGTACATCCTGTAGAATGGTTTGGGTTGGAAAGGATATTAAGATCATCCAGTTCCAACCCCCTGCCGTGGGCAGGGATGCCTCACACTAGACCATGTCACTCCAGGCTCTGTTCTACCTGGCCTTTAATGCCCAGCCTGGCTCTGGACCAGAACCTGGGCATGTACAATGCTGACTGGGGTGAAATTAATGTACCAATACATATCTGAATGAGGGGAAAAAAAGCAGAGAAAGCTTCTTTGAGACATCTTAAGACTTCTGCAAAAATGATCTAAAGGAAAAGGCGATTGTACAGTTTCTCTTTCAGCTTTATTCCTCCTCTGTTGTCTGTTCCTGCCTGTAGACAGTTTCTGTAGCTCAGGACAGACCTGTGCTTTCCCTGAAACCCAAATGTGGCGCTTTGGGTTGTTTTCCTTGTACCGACTTGACGGGTAGCTGACCTGACATATGCCACTTCCAGTCTTTCCAACACTGACTAATAAAAGATCCTATAAAAAAGAAAAGCGTGTTTCTGTCTTACCAGGCTCACAACGTGATGATGGTGAGGACACATCTGTAGAGGTTGGCAGTGTTCCCACCAGCTACTCTCTGAGATCTGATGGTTGGTACCCAGCTGAATAGAGCCCCCAGATAATAGTGATGATGCAGATGGGGTTAGGTCCTGAGCAGCCCCTGCCCTCAAGATGTGTCTTGCGCGTAAAGAGCTTTTGGAAGAAAGATGTCAACCCCTTTTCTTCAACATGAGAAACAACAGTTCTGGGTTATGCTTTCAGTTGCTGGTGAGATAATGGGGGAGAAAAGTGGGACCTCTGGCTCTGACTTGTGTGACATTATACCCTGATATGCTTTAAGGCCTTTGGGACAAGAAGACGTGGGGAATCTGGAAATGGGGAAGAGCCAGCATTGCTGTGCCTGACTCATGGCTCTCAGCAGACTGATTTCACAAACCAGCCTCTTGGGAGCAGGTCCCTGTTGTCTGAGTTGTGCTGACTCAGGTGTCTGAGGACCCCTCACTGGGTTAAAATAAACCAGCAAGCCCTTAACCTGGGTCAGTTCCTCAACCTGGTTCACTTGTGACCGTGCAAGCAGTCGTGTTCCCATCACTGAGCAGCTGGTGGTTGAGCCAGGAGCCAGTGGTTGCATGAGCTTGTGTCGCTGCTGAAGTAAATACTTTCTGAGCTATTGCTGCTTGGTCTGGTGGCAGTGGGATGCAGCTCCTTTGGATCAGGCTCTGAAGAGCATGTTTTACTGCCTGCTTAGTTACTGCCCTATTTCAAAGTAAAATAATAATCCAAGTAGCTGGTGTTTTATCTCACAGGCAGAAATAGACCTTGGGCATAGCTAAGCTGCTCTGCATTTCTAGAGTCTTCCTCAGGGCTTCTAAAATCTAGTGTAAGGGAAGAGATTCCTTACCTGCTTCTGACACCCTCTACTCTGGGGCTAAACTGAGGTATTTTGGTACCTATTGCCCAGTACCAAACTCCTCCACCTTCATTCAGCATAACTGTTTCTTTCTGTGGCAAAATGTGCTTTTGCATGCCACTTAAACTGGCACTATTGTTTTCTTCAAGCCCAGCATTAGTGAGTTGTCACAGCGGTTTGGGATGAGAACTGAGACCTTAGTTGTGTCTTTTGTAGAGGCTGTGCAGGGCTGAAAGTATCAAATACTGCTTCTTTCTGCCATTGGGGATTCTGGTGATCTGGAGAAGAGCAACAGTTCTCCTGTTTGATGGAGCTGCATCCATATGTGGTACATGTGTAGGAACTGTGCAGTAACTTATGTGGTGGCCAAAATAAAGTGTATTGAGGTGAGAACTTTTATAGGGGTGGGGACCTAGAATCATAGAATCCCAGACTGGTTTGTGTTGAAGGGACCTTAAAGCTCATCCTGTCCGAACCCCTGCCACGGGCAGGGACACCTTCCACTCGAGCAGCTTGCTCCAAGCCCCTGTGTCCAACCTGGCCTTGATCACTGCCAGGGATGGGGCAGCCACAGCTTCTCTGGGCACCCTGTGCCAGCGCCTCAGCACCCTCACAGGGAAGAGCTTCTGCCTAAGAGCTCGTCTCAGTCTCCCCTCGGGCAGGTTAAAGCCATTCCCCTTGGCCTGTCCCTACATCCCTTGTCCCAAGCCCCTCTCCAGCTTTCCTGCAGCCCCTTCAGGCACTGGAGCTGCTCTCAGGTCTCCCCTTGAGGAGCCTTCTCTTCTCCAGGCTGCCCCAGCCCAGCTCTCTCAGCCTGGCTCCAGAGCAGAGCTGCTCCAGCCCTCACAGCATCTCCATGGCCTCCTCTGGCCTCTCTCCAACAGCTCCACGTCCCTCTTGTGCTGCTGCCCCAGAGCTGGGTCAGGGCTGCAGGGGGGTCTCCCCTTCACACAGCAGAGGGGCAGGATCCCCTCCCTGAGCTGCTGCTCACGCTCTGGGGGTGCAGCCCAGCACACGGGGGGGTGGTTCTGGGCTGAAGCACACACTGGAGCTGGGTCATGGGGAGCTGCTCCTCACTCAACACCCCATGACCTTCTCAGGGCTGCTCTCGATGCTCTCTTGATAAAAGGGGAAAAAGTGTGAGGGATCTTGAAGAGACGTGGTGTGTAATGTTAAGAGGGAAAAGGGCTGAAATATACTTTGTGCTCACTGCTTGTGGGAGTTACGGTCTAAGGATGAGCATGGGAGGGGACTAAGTGTTGTTAGTGATGGGGACACGGAGCTCTGATTGCTTTGTTTCAGTAGTCATCTGTCTTAACGTTGATTTCTCACCCTGCCAGAAGCAGTGCTGGGAGGCCCTGGATGCTGACCGAGGGTTTGGCATGAGAGGAAAGTGTTGGTTCCCAGGGACGCAGACTCTATTTGGATGAACCTGCAGGTCCTTTACACTTAGGGCAGCCAAAACTCTTTTGGGGCTTTTAATATCACCTGAAGACAGCCTCGCTGCAGTGCTGTGTGCTGTTTCTTCCTCCGCAGTGGGAGATACTAAGGAGCTACTGAAATAGTAAACTGGAAGAATTATATGGAAATGATGCCATCACCTTCTCCTACTCTTTTAAGGCAAGTCTTTGCAAATCCATGAGTGGGAGGCAATGGGTTGAATAAACCCATTCTGAAACGTACTCTGGCACCCATGTGCTCCCACTCCAGTTCTCTCTCAGCACATCCACTATAGTTGCTCAGTGGCAGCTCTGGAAGCTATAGCCATGGCTCGTGGCGCATTACACAGCTCTGCTAAGCGTTTGCTTGTGTTGGGGTTTCTTGTGCTGGGAGACAGCATTGGGAGAGAGATATGTGGGTGATAGTGCCTTTGTGGGCTGTGGAACAACAGTGGTCCTTCATCTAGAAGAATGGAAAGTGAGAAATGGGCTGTGAGAGCATGGACATCTGGATATCTCTTGTTCCCTAGTCCTGAAGGAGCGTCCAGCGGCACAACTTGCTTGAACTCACAGGATCTGTTCCTGTGGGTCTTGGCTCTGTAAAGGGTTGACATTACGCTCCAGAACTGTAGCAAAAGGAAGCAGAAGCCAAAATGTTCTTCAAATCAAATACGTAAAGTAAGGGTTAACATCTCTGTGTTCTGTCATCCAACCATAGATACGGTGTGGAAGCAAGTGCAGCTGAAATCTTGGGCAGCACCTTCCCTGATGGTAGCCCATATGCAGTGTTTCATTTGTGCTGAGCTGGGGCTTCTGCAGGCACACGAGAGCCAGTGCTGCCCAGCACACATGGCAAATCCGGCCTATCTCCTTTCAGTTAGAGGTATCACAGTGTGAATTCAGTTGTTGCGCTTCCAAATTTGCTAATTCATCCCAGAGTTGTTGCTTTCAGGCTGGTTTTTATTCCTGCTTTTAAAAGCTTGGTTGGACAATGGATCTTTGTTGCGGCTCCTAATCATTAACCTGAAAACTTTCCAAAAGGCTCAGAGAAAATGTAAAGCAGCTGACTGCTTCATTTCTGGCTCTTGAACCCATTAACTGCAGTAATAGAGCTCTCTCCAAAGTTGTTTTTTATTCTCTTCCTCTCCTAGAAGGATGTTCATCAGAGCTGGAAACAGCCGGTGAAGTGCACGCAGGTTACTACAGACAGGCTGTAATATCCAGCTGCTGTTTGCTGCCGTCACAGAATGGTGCTAATTGTGCAAAAGTTAATTTTGAGACTTCAGAGGTGATGTGTGAAGGGAAGTTAATGAGATGGAGAAAGATGTGGGAAGCTCCGGGGATGATCAGCGCTGGAGCTGGAGCCTGGGTGTACGTTAATGGGAAGCTACAGTGCAGTGGTTGAGGACGGCCGTGACGGTGGTGACTGGCAGTGTCACAAGGAAGTAGGCTGGCTCATGTGGAGTTGCTTGGACATGCCAGTAGCAGGAAACAGGTAAACTCTGAGGTGATTCAGAGGTGGTGATTTCAAGTCACTTAACATGGCTTCAGTGGGGCTGTAGGAAGCGATATCCTTAGTGGGTGTGTAGGGAATGGCTGGTACTGAAGTTGTTGTTACTGCTTACAACAGGGGTTTGGAAGATGGGAACTCGGATCCACCCGTGTGTGTGTGGTACTGGCCCTGTGACCCATGAGATGGCTGATGGCAAAATGTATTGTGGTGTGATGCTCTCCCAAGCCTCAGGGGATGACTGAGGAGAGGAGTATGGATGGGTGGTGGCAGACTGGTGTCTTCAGCTGCTGTCCTCCTCTTCTCACAACAGCCCTCTCATGTTCTGTCTGTAACTAAGCCAGGGAATATTAGATTACATGAAAGTTTTCCAGCAGCTTTTCCAAGTGCTCAGTTGGTGGTGGTTAAAAACTAGCAAGTTTGATGATACCTCTTTAGGAGATCACGTCCTGGAAGTACTCCACACATAGATCTAATCTTCTACATTCAGGTCTTGGGAGTTGTATTGAACAGCTAGAAATGAGGTTTTGTGCCTGTAAGTTTTCGTCCACCAGTGTGTGCAGTAGGTCACCACCAAGAAAAACTCTTCTGCTTTGCTCTCAACTGATGTGAAACCAGTCAGTGTCCTTCTGTTGGGGAATTTCAGTATGGTTTCTTGCCCCTTATGCACACCCATGCAGTGGAGCTGTGGATGTAGCAGGGGTTTGAACCATTTACAGAGGCAAAGCCAATGTTTCTGATGCGTCTACTCTAATTCCTGAATGCAAAAGCAACTGTGTAGAAAACCAAACTGGAAGTGGCGTCAAACCTGTATTGTTGTCCTGCGCTGGGAACCGGGACAGCGGTGCTGCAGTTGGGATGAAAACTGTTGGAATGCGAAAGCTGGCATGTTTAGAAAACAAAACCAGTCATGAAATGGAAAGAACCAACATGAAGAATTTCTCAGTACCGTGTCTCAAGGAGGTGGGAAAGGATTTCGCTGCAGAACTGAACTGGGGTTGTTCTCAAATGGTTTTTACTTGCAGTGAATGCTGGAGTTGAAACGGGAGCTTGCTCTCAGCATGGGGTGAGGAGCTGAGCTCTGAAATACGCTTTTCTCAGTAATAACTGCAAGAATTAACCCCAGATGGAGGAAAACGTGAATGGATCAAGTACAGCAAACTGTGCTGCTTGGGAGCTCTGATTTAAGCTGATGTCCTAAGCAGCTATAACTTACGCATGCATTTAAAGTGCATCCAAGTTCCTCATTCCAATTCCTACTTATTTTGATAGCAAAAAGAATTCAACTTGAATAGTAGTGACCAAGCTTCCAGTGCAGTTAAATCCTATTAAATTAGGGAGTTTTATTTCCATTAATAATGTTTTTTTTGAGAAGTCCAGACCTTTGCAGGGTTTCCCATCCCAGTGTCTCCCCCTTGCATTGGTGTGCCCGAGCATGGCAGCATAGGTAAGAGTAGATGTAAATACCTCCAGTGAAAACAGGTGGGAAGTGGGATGTGTGTGCAGCGCACCTGGGGCTTGGCTGCTTTCTTAGCCTAAAACCAGAATCACTACTAAGAAAATCAGTGCCTTACTCTGTCTGGGCAGAGCTGTATTGTGACAGGTTTGTGAGCCAGGGAGTTGTGACGGGAGTCTCTTGAATTGCCCTGAGAATTCCAACAAAATGGCTGCTTTCCTCGGGATTCCTTCCTCTCTGGATATCAACAGGCTCTCGGCAGTCTTCCTTGGCTTCCACATGTACAGTTTATTAGGTGGCTGCTGTGAATGGGATCTGCTGCTTCAGCTCCCATCAAAGCACGCTGGGAGGAGGAGGGAGCATTTGAACGTGTTGGTTTTCCCATTGCTTGTGCCTGTTCCTGGCACTTCCCTCATGAAAATCCGTCTCTGTAACCAGAAGCCACCCATTGTCAGCACACACTTCTCCCTGCTGCAGCTTCAAGCCTAAGTAGTAATCCTGGCTGAGCGGCAGCATAGCCTGCTCATAGCTAATCTTGGTGGTGTGAGACAATAATCCTGGTGCTAAGGGTAGACCCCATCCAGTTCCAGAACAGAAACTACACGAATCCAGTGTTGTTTAAATATTAGAATCACAGATTCATAGAGTGGTTTGTATTCAAGGGACCTTAAACTTCCTCCAGCTCCAGCCCCTGCCACGGGCAGGGACCCCTTCCACTAGAGCAGCTTGCTCCAAGCCCCTGTGTCCAACCTGGCCTTGAACACTGCCAGGGATGGGGCAGCCACAGCTTCTCTGGGCACCCTGTGCCAGCGCCTCAGCACCCTCACAGGGAAGAGCTTCTGCCTTACATCTAACCTGCACTTCCCTGTTTCAGTTTGAACCCATCACCCCTTGTCCCATTCCTAAAGTCCCTGATGAAGAGTCCCTCTCCAGCATCCCTGTAGGCTCCCTTCAGACCCTGGAAGCTGCTCTGAGGTCTCCATGCAGCTTCTCATCCCCAGACTGAACAGCCCAACTGTCTGAGCCTGAATTCTTGCAGCTCTGGGCAGAGTGAGTGTCCAAAGTGGCTGTGGTGTGGTTGATGAAGGGCTGTAGCACAACTAGTGTCAGACCAGCTGGAAACAGCAAATGGTTTCATTGTCATTTTAACCCTGTATGACAGAGTTACAGGACATAGGTGCTGTGCAGCAGTTAACCTTTCATTGTGAGAGATGTGGGATTTTGGGCTCCAGAGCTGTTCCCAAATAATTGGGGTAAGTGTGGGCATGGAAGCAATGAATGTGGAGCAGCTCTTCCCTGGTACCGTGTTGGTGTCTTGCCTTGAATTGGAATAGTCCTTCATGCCAGAGGCTTCTGCATTTGTATTTCACTGTGGTTTACATTATGCAAACCTCTTAGTGCTGCCTCCCTCCCTGTCTCTGGTCTTCCCAGTGTAAGGTTGGCTTGGGTTGTGTTGCTGTTCCCCTTCACATGAGCAAGGGCATAAAGTTAGTATTGAACAAACGCTGCTGTAGGCAGAGGAAGGTAAAGCCCCACAAGCCAGGAGCAGCTACCTCTTGCACCCTATTTGTGTTAGAAACCACCGAGCCAACAGTGCTGCTCTCTGGAGTATAATCCTGAGTTTTGGAGAGCTGCAGGGGCTGTGTTGGGAAAACGGAGAAGGCACAAAGTGAGACCCTCTTGTTCTTTGCGACCACTTTGTCTCCTTTGGTGAGGATATCTGCTGGGTTTGCCTTGTTGCACTTGATGTTCGCTTTAGACTGCTTCAGTTCCTTGTTAGCATGACATAACTTACCCTTCAGTGCAGGGGAACTTGTCTGTTGTCTTTAAAAAGTCAGCCAGAGACCACCTCTGTTTACTGTTAGACTGTTAAGTGATGAATGGGTATTCCCAGAAGCGTTAGTACAGTGGCCAGGTGGGCTGCTGAGGCAGAAAAGAGGACAAGACTTGCAGCAATCCTCAAGCTGTTGCTTGAGAAATGAAGAACATGTCTGGTTTTGTACAGCTGGCACAGGGTGCCCAGAGAAGCTGTGGCTGCCCCATCCCTGGCAGTGCTCAAGGCCAGGTGGGACACAGGGGTTGGAGCAAGCTGCTCTAGTGGAAGGTGTCCCTGCCCATGGCAGGGGTTGGGGCTGGGTGAGCAGCACAAACCAGGCTGTGATTCTGTGCTCTCTGGGCTGAGTGAGGCATCCTTGTGTTTGGGTAGGGCTGTGTGTTTGACTGCCTGAACCTCATAGCTCCGGAGCATGGCAGGGGTGTCCTGTGCTTCATAGGTGTGGGCGAGCTGGAAGGGTTACGTAGGGAGACCTGAACATGATGCTTGTGGGGCACATTTAGCCAGAGACCCCCGGGGCTTAGGCAAGACTTGTCCTAGACCATGGATATCCTTTACAAACGGGATGTTGTGCTGCCTATAGGAGCTGGTATCAGCATAACCGAGGGAATCTGGAGCCACGAGCTGCTTGTTGCCTAAAGTATATTTTCGTTTTGTATTCATTTGCTCGAGGAACGTGCGTGTTTGTGAGCCACTGAGAGCCCCTTTAGGCACTCCTGTATCATTCCAATGGTATTACAGGAAAAGATGTGGTGGAGACCTAAATACAGGAAAGATCCAAATCTAAGGCCCTGAAAGAGGCTGCTGGCCTCTTTTCTGAAGCTGGACCAGCCTTTTGGTGAAGGAGACCCTTAAGTTCCCATACAGCTGCTTGGTGGCAGGACCGACATGAAGCAGTTCAGCTGCTTCCCTGTGTCTGCAGTGCTGGGTGGGATCAGCGAGTGATCCTATCAGGAAGCTTTTACTTGATCTCTTTTCTTTTTCTTCTCTTCTCTTTAAATGGGGTCCGGTGTTGGGTTGGCATCATTCCTGCCTGGCTGCTGCAGCTTGAGCAGTGTTGGCTGGGCAGAGTGCTGCTTGTCCCCATGGCCAGGGCAGAAGTTGAGGGTGCAGCTCCCGAGGAGACACAACCCATGCAAGCACCATCCTATTGCCCCAAGGGCCTCTCACCCTGCCTCAGGCTATAAACTCCATGTATCTGTGGTGTATCAGCTTGCTGCTTTGGCTGAGAGCTGTAAAGAAGGGGGAAAGTAATTCCATCCTGGAGCTGCACCCTTGCTGTTTGCCATGCAAGGGAATGTAGGGTGAATCCACCCTGAAGTGGGATTCCTCCTTAGCAGCAGCTGCAGTGCCGTGATCCCTACTCCTGTGCCTGTGGGGAAGGTCGGGGTGCTCCTTGCTGCTTGTGATGCCCAAGGATGCGTGGCTCCACCTGTGTGGTTCCAGGTGGGAGCTGGGATCCATGTTACCTTGGAGCCTGGTTCCACGATGGGCTGTGACTGCCCTGTGACAACAGCTTGGCAATACCGGTTTCTGTTTTGTTCTGCCTCGTGCTGTGTATTGGATTTACTGTCCCAGCTACTTATGGGGATCCACATGGACTGCATCAGGGATCTGGTCTAACCTTTCTAAAGCTGCTTTTGTTCACGTGGGTTTTTAAGCTGGAAAAATTGCTTAATTTGTCCTTAAACAAGCTGGACTGGCAGATGCTGTGAGGGCTGGAGCAGCTCTGCTCTGGAGCCAGGCTGAGAGAGCTGGGCTGGGGCAGCCTGGACAAGAGAAGGCTCCTGAAGGGGAGACCTGAGAGCAGCTCCAGTGCCTGAAGGGGCTGCAGGAAACCTGGAGAGGGGCTTGGGACAGGCCAAGGGGAATGGCTTGAACCTGCCCGAGGGGAGACTGAGCTGAGCTCTTAGGCAGAAGCTCTTCCCTGTGAGGGTGCTGAGGCGCTGGCACAGGGTGCCCAGAGAAGCTTTGGCTGCCCCATCCCTGGCAGTGTTCAAGGGCAGGTTGGACACAGGGGCTTGGAGCAAGCTGCTCTAGTGGAAGGGGTCCCTGCCTGTGGCAGGGGTTGGAGCTGGGCGAGCTTTAAGGTCCCTTCAACCCAAACCAGTCTGAGATTCTATGGTTATAAAAGACAGTGCAGAAGGAGAGAAGTGTCACTTTTTTTATGGTATAAACAAGAAGACTGGTTCATTGTGCTTACATTTTGACCCTTGGGCTTTATTTTGTTGGTGCCGCTTCTGCAAGATGCTGTCCCCTCCTGCCCTCTACCTTGTGCTGGTGCTGCTGAGGGCATGGTAAGGCAGCCAGACAGATGAGGAAACTGCTTCAGTGCGAAGACAGCTTAGAGGAAAAGAAGACAAAATGTCTTCTAAAGCAGTAATGTGCAGCATTGCAGCGTAAGCTGGCTGTGTGAGCATGGTCTGGTGAGCGTGGGATGTGCAAGGATGGGGTGGGAATTGCCTCTTGGGGTGGCAGCACTGGCTTTTGACAGCTTCAAGCTGTAGCTGTAGCCTGCGGGCTCAGAAAATCACATTGCTGGTTCATGTCCTACTTTTTCAACAGCTTCACAGTGTCCATTGACAATCTGCCCTAAGGGGAACTTCCATTTTGGTGTCAAATGGCAAAGGACACGCAGGCCCTCACAGGGCACTGGCTGCTGCCTCTCGTGCATGTAAATGGTCCGAAAACTGAGCTCTGAGAGTCCGGATTTGGGGAGCTAAAGCGTGGAGCTCAAGCATATGTGGTTTGTTCCAGCTCTCAGCTCATGTAACCAAACCCTTGGCTGGTGATACAGATTTAGTTTGAAGAAAAACTTGTACCTGGTGAAAATCATTTTGTTTTGGTCCTATTCCTAATTTTTCTAGGCTGTATTTCCTGGTTTTAGTTGTATAATCACATAGTGTTTTCTGGATCTTGGGGTGCTTCAGGAATACCTGGGGACCTCAAAGGACATTGTCTTACACTGGCAGTCAGTTCTGTTCGGGTAGAGCTTTCGGCCCAGCTCAGTGGTCGGGGCTGGGGCAAACCAGGACCATACTTGTTCTGCAAGTAGTGTGGAGGCTGTGGCAGAAATGGGTAGGAGGGATGGCAATTAGCCTTCCCTATGGCACTTTACACACACTGTGTAAGCACACAGGACGTGGAGTTGTTACTCAATTATTTCTTGTCTTCTCTTTCTCTAGAATCCAGCGACCATCACCCGAATCCTGCTTAGCCATTTCAACTGGGACAAAGAGAAGCTGATGGAGAGGTAAGCAGCACTCGTAGCATGTGGCCACATTGCACTTGAGACCTGCAAGAAATGTTTATTACCAGGTTAATGTGAGACTGGATGACTGCACAGTGTATGGCAGGAGGATCTCTTGTGTAAGCTCCTTTAGCTCCTTTCTGAGAGTGACTCCTTGGTTTAATATTATTCATATCTATTAGGTGTCAGAGAAGTTGTGGAAGTTACTTGCCCAATAGAGGAAGGGCTGCTTCCAGTTGAAACACAGGCACAGCATGGTCAAAACAAGCTCTGGAGAAAGGACCAGGTTCCTGTCACCTTGCAGCTCCTCCAAATTTGGGTTCAGTTGCTCTTGTGTGTCATGGTGTGTGTGTGTTCCTGACATATGTGATAGTCTTGCTGTGACTGAACTGTTCTTGGCTAATGAAGGGTACTGGTGAAGTACATCTGCCCTGTTTTTACCTTTGCAGCTCTGGGTTTTTTTTAGTGTGTGTAAGTAATGGCTTGAATTTTGCCTCTTCCCCTCATAGCAGAGCAGTTTATGGTTGTTTCTCATGTTTGATTCCCAGCTCCTGGGGAATGTTACTGCTAAAGATATATTTTATAGTTTGTTATTTCACAATGGAGCCAAATCCAGCTACAGTGGTAATGCATTTGGGTATTTCAATGCCACTGTTCCTCTTGGAGAGAGTGTGAGGGAGCTGGAGAATTTGGTTTACTTGTAGAACCTGGGAGGAGAATTAGTCTGGACCAGAAGGAGCATTAAAGGTGGTACAGGTGGTCTTTGCTGGTCTGAACGAGTGCTAAGAGATACAAATCATGGAATCACGGAACGATTTGGGTTGAAGGGACCTTAAAGATCTCCCAGCTCCAACCCCTGCCATGGGCAGGGACCCCTTCCACTAGAGCAGCTTGCTCCAAGCCCCTGTGTCCAACCTGGCCTTGAACACTGCCAGGGATGGGGCAGCCACAGCTTCTCTGGGCACCCTGTGCCAGCGCCTCAGCACCCTCACAGGGAAGAGCTTCTGCCTAAGAGCTCATCTCAGTCTCCCCTTGGGCAGGTTCAAGCCATTCCCCTTGGCCTGTCCCTACATCCCTTGTCCCAAGCCCCTCTCCAGGTTTCCTGCAGCCCCTTCAGGCACTGGAGCTGCTCTCAGGTCTCCCCTTCAGGAGCCTTCTCTTGTCCAGGCTGCCCCAGCCCAGCTCTCTCAGCCTGGCTCCAGAGCAGAGCTGCTCCAGCCCTCGCAGCATCTCCATGGCCTCCTCTGGCCTCGCTCCAACAGCTCCACGTCCCTCTTGTGCTGCTGCCCCAGAGCTGGATCAGGGCTGCAGGGGGGGTCTCCCCTTCATGCAGCAGAGGGGCAGCACTGGGTGTGCAGCACAGGGCAGATTGCAGTGAGGGCAGAAGGACTCAGTGTCTGGTAGGACTGTTTGACTTTCGGTCCCTTTTTCCTTTGCCTGGTGCTCAGGCACGAGAAGACAGGTGTCTGTGGTCTGTAGAACAGAAACTCTTGTTGGTAGTACTTTTGAAATGTCAAATGCAGCTCTTTGCTGAGCCCTGGTAGTTTGGTACTCCTCCATGCAGGGTGCAAGTGTGGAAGAGCAACAGATACTCAGTCTGCTAGTGGATAGTTTTGGAGTTTAAATATTCCTGCTCTGGTAGAATAATGGATTTAGGACTCCTGTAGCCCTCTTTGTGTAACGTCTTTGGTTACTGATTATGCTCAGAGGTGTCTTTTATGTTTTATTTGGCCTAATTTGTTGGGTTTTGGTTGTTTTTTTTTTTTCTGAGGTGATTGCACTTTTTAAAGCTTTCTGTTACTTTATTTTCCCAAGATTGCCCTCTTTGAGTTAATGTTGGAAGTATGAACTCTTTGAGTTAGAAATACAGTCACATTGAGGCTGTTTAACTTGCACTGCCACTGTTAAGCATTCTGATTTAGTTCCTTCCCTGTAACATAGGTCAGTTCACTTCTGTTGTTTGAGTTTCTTGTGCTGGTTCTTTTGGTCAGGCTAAAGTTCACTCTCCTTGGCTACCTTTGAGATAACCTTGACGTGAGTGTGCTGAAATGTCACCCCTTCTGTAGGCCTTTCCCCTTCTCACTGGGAGCTTGTTTAAGGCTGTCATCAATTAAAACAATAAAATGGGGCTGGGGGTCTTTTTGTGATAGGGGCGTCAGCACCTCGAAGGGAGGTGTTATCGGGAAGGTTTTCCCAGTTTCCAAGCAGAACACTTTTAAGTACATATAAATATGTACAGAGTCAACAGGTCAACATTTACCCCTGGTACATATTCATTAAAATACTTATCTTAATTCTATAGGACTTCTCCGGTGAGTAATGTAGTATCTGACCCTTACTTGTGCAGACCTATTGTACACAACTCACACTTCTGGTGCTGATTATGTCCTTTCGTGTTAGAAAAATGCCAGAACACTCTCTCTCAAGTAGTTGGTGCTGCTTTCTGTCAATTTTTCACCAAACAGCTTCCACAGAGCCCTTTGCAGTGTTCCACTGATGCTCTGCTGTGGTAAAGCAGGAGAGAGCTGGCTCTTGGTGCCCAGGAAGGTTCTATGACTGCTGCAGTAAGAGGTGAAGGCAGGAGTGGGAGGTGGGTGCTCACTTCAGCAGCCAGGATGTGAAACTGTTTGAAATAGTGATGGAGCTGGAAATCATGGAATCATGGAATGGTTTGGGTTGAAGGGACCTTAAAGATCTTCTAATTCCAACCCCCTTGCCACGGGCAGGGACACCTTCCACTAGAGCAGCTTGCTCCAAGCCCCTGTGTCCAACCTGGCCTTGAGCACTGCCAGGGATGGGGCAGCCACAGCTTCTCTGGGCACCCTGTGCCAGCGCCTCAGCACCCTCACAGGGAAGAGCTTCTGCCTAAGAGCTCATCTCAGTCTCCCCTCTGGCAGGTTCAAGCCATTCCCCTTGGCCTGTCCCTCCATCCCTTGTCCCAAGCCCCTCTCCAGGTTTCCTGCAGCCCCTTCAGGCACTGGAGCTGCTCTCAGGTCTCCCCTTCAGGAGCCTTCTCTTGTCCAGGCTGCCCCAGCCCAGCTCTCTCGGCCTGGCTCCAGAGCAGAGCTGCTCCAGCCCTTGCAGCATCTCCATGGCCTTCTTTGGACATGATGCCATGATGCTACACCTACGCCTCACCTTTTTTCATCTCCTTTTTATATTAAGAGGTTGTTCTCATTTAGACAAAGACCACAAGCTGATTAATGCCAAATTTAGACTTGGTTATTCTTCCACAACAGAGATAACTTTCGAGACTTGCTTGGCTTTGTGCATGTCCAGCAGATCTTGCAGTAGCTTTGTGTTAATGCGAAGGAACTGAAAGGCACTGGGAGATGTTCACGGTGAGGGGCAGAGGCAGCTCTCCTCCGGCAAGAAAATAACTTTGAGCACTATTTAAGCCCCAGAACGTAGGTTTTACTTGAACATAATGCTGTCCATTCACTGTCTGCAGTGTATGACCCCAGCAATGGCTTTTTTTTCTTGCGTGACTTTCACTTTAAACTGTTGAACTACTCTCTCAAATTCAACTCAACAGTTGCATTTGGCCTCTTTTAATAACCATTAGGAAGCCTTCCCAGGACATTCCTGTTGTTGCCTGCAGTCTGGGTGTGTTTCATGTTTGCTGAGATGTAATGTTTGGGTGCAGTTTTTGGTGCTCGATTTCACACCAAGTCAGAGCTTGAGCTCAGTTGCTTCATGTTGTGTATTTACTGTGTCTATTTACCCTGAGTCAGCGTGACTGAACAGGCACCTTATCACCCTTTGGCTGTAGTAAAGCAGATAAGTGGCCTCTTTTCTGATAAGCGTTGAGTGTGGTGAGGCCTGAGCTTGTGTGAGGGAAATTTCCATGTTTTGAACCATGAAAACTGTGTATTGCTGTTTGGTTTTAGTATTGTCATGCATATTTTTAATAAGCAGGTTGTGTCCGTGCCTGCTTTGTCATGGGGTAATTGCATGGTGTTGTGAAGAGGACAGATGTGTTAGAGGTATTTATTCCACTTACAGTGAAGTAATAGCCCCAACTGACAAACTGCCCCATCCCTCTGGTGAAACACGAGTTACTCACCTGTGTCTGAAAGCAGGATTGGTGTGTGGGGTGGGTTTGTTGGCAGGATGTGAGTGGGTAGTGAGGAACTACTGAGTTCAGCTTCTGATCTGCTGCACGTGTTTTGGAAACTAGAGATATGAAACAGTATGTTTCCCTGTGCCTTACAAGCATGGTTAATAGGGACTGGAGACAACGAGGTATGGATTGATCAGGTAACCTCAGCAATAAGTGAAGGAAGTGCTTTAGCTTTTACTATGGCTGGTAGCATCTGGGCCTCCTGAGGGCAGTTTTGGGAATGAACCTCCTCATGATGAAGAGGCTGAAATGCAGCTCTCCTGCTTTACGTGCCTTCCTCTGGTCACTTCCTAAAAAGAAACGTATGTCAGCATGTAGCCCAAGGTCTGATTTGATCCCTGGGGGTACAGGCAGAGGTATTGCAGTCCCTTGGATGTGTGTACCTTAGTGGCTGCTTGTCTCCGTTCCCTTTGAGCAGAGACCGGTGCCAGCATGGCCCTGGTGCCTTTGCTCTAGCCCAGGTTGCCTCTTGCATCCGAGGCGTGACTTTTCTCTATAGATACCTGGTTGTCTGCTTTCCTTTGGGCAAATAAGTGCTTAAAACTACTCAGCAGAGTCTGAGCAGGTGAAAAGTTGTGTATGGCAGGCAGGAAGATACCTTTTGGTTTGAAGATGTCTTTTACTGCAAATACACCAATTCTGTGACATTCACAAATGCGCTTTCACTAAAGTAAATATCCCAAAGTGCGTACTAGAAGCTTTTATCCCAGTGAAAAGGCTTTTTATCTTTGATACTCCTTGGATAGGACTTGATTATGTCTAGAAAATTGTGATCAGGCAGTTACTGACAGCGGGAGGAAATAAAGAAGCTGACAGCTTGATCCCTGTGCCAGAAAGACTCGGTGCTATTATGGACTTGGTGTTGGTAAGCAGTGAAGAAATGATAGAAGAACTTGAAAATAACTCACTGGTGTGTCTATTCATTTGAAAATAGCAGAGAAAACAACTTTGTGATGGAGAGTGAATTTGGCAAAACTAATAAAGGCAGTTGTTGAAGTCAGCTATATTGAGCAAAGAGTATAATATTGGTTGACTAGACCATAACATTTCCCAAGTATCATAAGTGCTGGAACCAGTGAGTATCTACATTGCAAAGAGGGCAGAGGATTTAAAAGGCTGTTAAAGGTGCCCCGCTTCTCCCTAAGTGAAAAATAAGGACTGAGCTACCAAGAAGCAGCCATTTAATGGTGAGAACTTGAAGAAAAATCAAAACCCCTGGAGTTGTAAAGGAAGTGAGGGAATTAAGGGATTTTTCTCACACATTTCACAGCAGAGATGGTAACATGCAATTATTTTATGTAAAATGTGGGGCATTCACTGGGTTCAGCTATGAGCATGTTGTCTATAGATCTACTTTGCTCAGAAGGGAAGGAGCAGACTAGCTGGAACCTCCTAGTAATCCCCTTATCAGTTGCTTTTGGGATGAGTGTTTGGTAGTGTTAATGAATGACTTGGCACAAACCTATTTGGAGACATTTGGTTCAGAGGAGGATTCAAGCAGGCACAGTACAGGAAAAATCCAGGCAGCTGGGAGGATCCTAGCAATGGAAGTGGTACAAAGTGTCATGATAGGTCTCATCAACACAGAGATGGAAAAGAATATGGGATGCATTCAGCTGGCTACAATTGCTGGTGTTCGAGTTGTGTCACAGCATTTGTCTTGCACTGTCTTCTTTGCAAACATCACACCCGGCTGTTTGGCTGCTTGGGACTGCCCTGAATTCATTTGCTAAAGGTTTCTAGAGATAAGTAATCCTGAAGGCACACAAAATAACCTGGCCGAGTTGAGTCGCTGTGCTAAGGTTGAAGAACAGTGGCAAAGCCTCGTGTATGCTGCTGGGCCAGAATTCACCACCAGCTTCAAAATGCAGTGTCTTGGAAATTAAGATCCAAAGGATGTGAAACTGCATCAAGGAACCAGCAGTGAACTAAACCCTTTTGAATTGAAGGCCAGTCTTGTTGGTAGTTCTGCTATGGATTTGGGACTTCTGGGGAATACTGCAGGGGTGCTTTGGTTAGATGTTGTGTACAGGGCCTCGTCCTGCATCACTGAGACACCCCCGGTAACTTCATTCCCCAACAGGAAGTCCTGGATTTCTTCTGTCTGTTGATGGACAGCGGGTTCTGTTCTATTGTTGTTATCATTCTGTCTGGTTTGTGGTGAGTTTAAATACGTGTCTTGTAAAGACTAATCTCAGCCTTGCCTTAGCTACAAGGACAGGTGTCCGCTGGGAATAAATCTGCTGGTCTTCAAGTCACTGCACTATGGTCAAATGTGGGGGGGTTCTAGGGAGGTGCTTCCTTTTTTGGATTTAACTTGCTGTTGCTGTGAGGGAATGACTTGTTTCCGGGATTTGAATGGGGGATGTATGTACAGGGCAGGTTAGCTGGTTAATGGTCAGATTGGATTAGTTCGCTGCCAGTTGGAGGAAGGTACGTGGTGTCTTGATGCTGGGAGGAGGGTGACCTGCCTGTAATGAGTGTCAAATCTGGTCCTCCTCACCAAGCTGAGGAGCTTTAAGTCAGCCGGTAGCCCAAACCACTGTTGGTTTTCTTAAGGGAATATGAAATAGAAAAAAAGTGGTCTTTTATCTCCTTCCCAGCCAATCTTGCATGCTGCTTTCCATGAATACCTGGAATGATATTTTCTTAGGAGGATGTTAAAATAGCTCAGGCTGACCAGAGACAAATGATACTCAAATGGCTCAAGTTTTGGCCCAAGAGATGGACTGTGTAGGCTTTGAGCAGGGTGTTCAGTGGGAAATTGCTCTCTGGTCTTAACTGGAGATGGGAGCCGACACCTCGCAGCAGTGGTTCCCAAACCATGGAGGTGACTGAAGTGCGTGAAGGGCAGTGCCTCAATGGGAGATGGTGACCGTGTGTAAATGCTAGATCAGCTTAGCTGAGTATTTGTCTCTGCTGACCTATTTCTCCTTAGATCAGAGGAGGAAGTGCCAAAATTAAGTCAGGACCTCTTTGAGACACACTTAAAGTAAACTGAGGACATGGAAGGAAGCAGGAAGTACAGGAACTAGGGACCTGCTGAATCACAGACTGTGACTGATTGCTGCCTCCTGCCTCCTCTTTCATGTTTTAATGATCAGAATATTAGGGAAGAATGGAAGACTTAAGCTGAAAAGAGACTTGAACTTGGGGGCATCAGGCTTGTGCTTTAAGAAGGGTCCTGATGCCTGGACTATGAAGTAGGACGTTCTTGCTCTAGTTTCCTGGAGTTATAATATAAAGCAATCACCGTGGAGAATCATGAATTACTTGAAATGCAACAGAAGTATCGAAGGTACCTGAATTTTCAGGAGTGTGCAATTCAAGCCAGATCTCTGCAGTGATGGAGGTGTCGAATACCTGCCTCTGTGCTCAGAGCTGTGTAGTGAGGAGTTTGGAGCAAGTAGCAGGGCTGGGGGTCTTTGAAATACCAAACCCAACCTTGTACATTTAATGCACGTTTAACTCCCAAACAGCATTTGAAAAAAGACTTACAGGGCCGTACTTAAACCCTCATTGTCTTGTGTGGGTCCTGCAGGTACTTCGATGGCAACTTGGAGAAGCTCTTTGCAGAGTGTCATGTAATTAATCCAAGTAAAAAGTCTCGAACGCGCCAGATGAACACCAGGTCATCAGCCCAGGATATGCCTTGTCAGATCTGCTACCTGAATTACCCCAACTCGGTGAGTACCTGACCAGTGACTCCCCATGCTGCTGCCAGAAAACGTTTTGGGTGCATGTCTGCAAGGCCGTCTCCAGCAGTATTTTAAGAAAGCCTTTGAAATGAAGCTGAGATTTCACTTCTTTTGTTGATTAAATCCTCTAATTGATAGTATATGCCTTAAAACATGATGCTCAAGGTTGTTTTTTAATGCGGTAAACTTTGTCTTGTGTGCTGCAGGTGATCCAAGTGTGGTCACCCCACCACATTATCTAGTACTTCAGTGTTCCCTTTAGTTCTTATGATGTGTCTCTAAAGCAAATCTCAAACAGTAGTAGTTTACCCCACATGGGATTGTATTTCAAGTGAAGTGATTATCCCTTCTTATAAAAGTAGTAAATAATGCTACCAGGTAATCAAGCCAGGAAGCCTAGAGAAACTGAGGAGGAGTAGAAATATCTATGAGGTTGTACAGGTTGGAATACAAAACCAATAAGGGTATCTTTGGATCTCTCTCTTTGAATCTCTCTTGTGTTTGCGCAATACCTTCTTCATCAGAGAAGAGGAGGGTAGAAGGACTTGCTGAGGCTCTAAATGAAGAATTTCAGTTTCTGGTGAGATGGGTGATGAGGATTCTTTGGTTCTGCAGCTGTTCACACACACTGTACTTCCCCATGCACTAATGGGAGGTCCAGGCTTCTGCTGCCTTTTGTACAGGCCAGCAGCTTGCCTTGGCTTTCCAGGGGCAGGACATAATGATGGGAGATCCTGGAAGAAAATGAGATGAGTGGAAGAGTTCATCTGTGGCTGTGCCAAAAGGCAGGGCGCTGACATGCAGGAGGAATTCTTCCTTTATTGGAACCTACTGTTCCTGGTGGAGCTGTCCTGACCCTCCCCTGCAATGCTTTAACGTCTGCCTGACCTTTAAAGCACCCCTTACATAAGGTTCCACTTGTGCTCTGGGTGTGTTTTATGAGCTTGCTTTTCAGCAAGAATGGAAACCATTATGACCTTTAGGGTTTCTGAGTGGCCCTGTATCAAGTGCTGTAGCCTTTCCCTTGCTCTGGAGCAGGCAGAGGAGAGGAAAGCCCAGTTTCAGGCTGCTAGGGTTCTCAATGTTAAGATCACCATTGCTCTTGAGCCGGAAGACTTTGTGTGTCTTCTTTTGCAGCTTGTGTGCACTGACTTCCTTTTTTAGAGAGCACATGCAATGGAGAATTGTTTCTTGCTTTGTATAAAGAGGTACTTTGAAAAAGAAAGATGAGAATTTTATTTGGAGGGGGAAATATGGGAGGAGACATCTTGAGCATCTGAATGCCCATCCCAGGGAAATTCAAATCTAGATTTTGGAGAATCCCAGACTGCTTTGGGTTGGGAGAGACCTTAAAGTTCATCCAGTCCCAACCCCTGCCATGGGCAGGGACCCCTTCCACTAGAGCAGCTTGCTCCAAGCCCCTGTGTCCAACCTGGCCTTGAACACTGCCAGGGATGGGGCAGCCACAGCTTCTCTGGGCACCCTGTGCCAGCGCCTCAGCACCCTCTTAATACATTGTTCTTCCCTTCAGAAGGTTCTCTTGGAAACTTAAAACTTAGATTTCACTTTCTTAATATATTCTCATCTTTTCACCCTAGGTGCTGGGTGGCAGGAACATGCCCCGTGCTCAGAGCTGAGGGGCACCTCCTCTGCCTGGGGTGCATGTGCTGCTGGGCAGATCTGCACAAAGCACACTGATACCTTTGGTCTGTCAGTCAAACAGCACGTTGAAAATAGCAGTGGGCCAGCTGTGAGAAAAGCAGTTTCATAGCTGGAGCAGGGAGATGCTGCAGTGAGCAGGGGCATTGTTGGTGCTCAGTCAAGACACAGCAGAGGGGATCCTCTGTTTCACTGGCATCCATCAATGTTGGAGCATTACTGAAACTATTGTTTCTTCTGTAAGAGGCCAGCATCTGTAGTGTCTGTGTCTAAGGTGACCATAAGCCTTCTGGTTTGAAATCTGTTTTAAATCTGCTTTTGTCAGTGTGAATTACAAATTCTACAGTAAGTTATGCTCAGTCCCTAACCTAAAAGCTCAGCTTTTAAACCCTCTTGCAGTGGTCAGCCTTTCCCCCCCTTCCCAGAAAAAGCTGTATTTCCATTCTCCAAGAGGCCCTTTCAGCCTATGGCAAGCTCAGACTATGGAGCTGTGCCTGTTAAGGAATGTTAGTGTACAGCTATTACAGGAATGTAAGAGTCTTGACTCTTCACCCTCCTGTAGGGTCATTGCAGGTGGTGTTTATCTGCCTTTTGAAGCACTTACAACAGAAATAGAGTCACCTCTAAAGAACTGTGTTTGGAGGTTTTGGGAAGCACCTGCCAGCCAAGGCATTGGTGCTCTCCTTGAGCCTGCATCGTGGTAGCTGAACGCTGAAGGAGAACTCTTAGTCCTTCTGTGTCACCATGAACCAGTATCAAGCTCCAGTTGTTTTATGTGAAACCCGTGTTGGTGAGGATGGGAACTGGGAGGGTCATGGCTTTGCCGCCCTCCTCCCTTCCATCTCGCCCTTCTGGTCCTGTTTGAGAGCAAAGTTGGGGTGTTCAGGGAACATTGTACTCTTGTCCAAACTGTCTGTTTGTTCTGAGGTTGACTTAGTCTGTCAGTGCTCCTGCTGAGTGAGGCCGTCATGGCAAACACATCTTGGAGCAGCCAATACCTTCTTTGATCACTTGGATGGTACCGGAAAAGCAGGGGCAGGTACGGAATGTCAACATGCTGCTGCTAGAATCAACCATAGAGTCATAGAATGGTTTGGGTTGGAAGGGACCTTCAAAGCTCATCCTGTTCCAACCCCCTCCAATGAGCAGGGACATCGTCAACTAGATGAGGTTGCCCAGAACCACATCCAGCCTGGCCTTGAGTGTCTCCAGGGATGGGGCATCCACCACCTCGCTGGGCAACCTGTGCCGGTGTTTTACCCTCAGTGTAAGGAATTTCTTCCTCATATCCAGCCTGAATCTCCTCCTTCAGTTTAAAACCATCACCCCTCATCCCATCACAACAGATCCTACTGAAAAGTCTCTTCCTATGTTTCTTACAGGCCCCTTTTAAGTACTGAAAGGCTACAATAAGGTCTCCCTGGAGCCTTCTCCGGGCTGAACAACCCCAGCTCTCTCAGCCTTTCTTCACAGCAGAGCTGCTCCAGCCCTTAGAGCATTTTTGTGGCCCTTCTCTGGACCCTCTCTAGCACCTGCCTTTGCAGGGAGAGCAGGTGATGGGTTATGGATCCAGTGAGAGCAGAGCTGTCGCTGCGGCAATGCACTGTTCCGCGTGATGCTTTAATGAGACCTTTGTGCTCGCTCCCTTGACATCTACTGTCAGCTTAGCCAAAAATAATTGGGAACTCCCTCAAAGTAAAGAGTTGACAGAGAGCTCTGAATTCTTTGCAGCCTGGGAGAAAGCGTGGTGCCTGCCTTGCATATGGGCATTTAGCTAAGGTTTTCATTGCCTGAAATAACCTGTAGGATGCATTCTTACCTGAGTTCTTCAGTGCTTCCTTGTGTGCGCTTGCTGCAGCAGTATTTAGGTTCATTAAGTGATGATCCCCTCCTCTGTGCTTTCTTCCCATCACGGGGAAAAGTCAGTGCTGTCTTCAGGGTCACAGAATCATTGAATCCCAGGTTGGAAGGAACCTCAACGATCATCTGGTCCAACATTTCTAGGCAAAGCACGGTTGTGTGCTCTCGGCATCCTTAAAGTTACAGATGTTGGGGCTTTTCTACCATAACTCTGCAAGTCCTGGGAGTGTCACTTGGCCACAGCAGCATCTCTGGAACATCAGGTACTTTGTTAGCTGACTCAGCAATGGATTTGAAGGTTTTTTGTCAGCCTTGGTGTACCTGGGCATCCCATAGCTGTCAGCATTCCCTGCTTGAGCTCTCTGTCAGGCTGCGGGGGTGACAGGCAGAGTCGAGCTGCTGGCTGCAGCACCACAGCATATTTCCAAGCCTCATGTCCAAACAATGATGGCAGGAGCACCAGATGGGTGTGATCCACAAAAGGGTGAGGCCATGGGAAGAATATACCAGCAAATACCTTCCCTCTGTGATCCCAGTGCTGCAGCAGCAAAGGATGAGTGTGCCCAGCTACTACACCAGTGTTGGATGAACAACATGTGGTGGCTGCAACCTTGAGCCTGTAATGGTCAAGGAGGTGGTTTGGGAAGAACACTAATCTCCTCTTAAAATGGGCTCTCTCCTTAATTGTCAGCATCTCACTGCTGTTTTGGTCGGTTCCATGGAGGATACCAGGTTTCTCCCGTTTGTGGAGTTTTAGACAAGTTGATGGTATCTCAGGGTGGGGCTCTTGCTTTATCTTCTTGGTTGAGAATAAGGTGGTTTGAAAAGCTATATTGAAAGAATATTGTTTGTTCTTGCCCCTGGCTCTGAGTATAGAGTAACTTCATTTCAGTCTTTCCTCAGCAGTGTTTGCTTCTCCACGCCTTGTGTAACCGTTCAGTCCCAGATGGTATCTTAACATACTGTGTCAGTGATAACATACACAGATGAAGTTGTCCTTGTTGCTGTCTGCAACAAGCTAATCATTAGTGAATTTCAGTTAGTAATTTACACCTGCCCATCAGGATCTTTAGTGCCAGCATCTGAGGTTCAGGGGGCAGTTCACCAGGCAAGGTGGCAAACGCGATGTGCGTGCGTTGAAAGCATAGGCGCACACAAACCCCCCTGTGTCTGCTCAGTGCTCACCCAGTTAAGCAGACTACTCACTGATTGCTTAGTTTCCTACACAACAGGGAGTAAATTGGTGCCTGTGCATAGCTGGTGTGTGTATTCCAGGACTTTCGGGTGGCACCCGCGTGTGACAGCAGGCCAAGTGGAAACACCAGGAGGAAATAAGACTCCATATCATCTTCTAACCATGACCTGTTTGTGCTGTTGCATTTACTTTACTAGTTTGCAAGAGTAAAACAGGAGAGCTGTGCTGTGCTCCATTTGTACTCTTAAAACAAGGACCAGCTCAAAAGGGCAGGCAGGAAACGTCAGCCCCACCTTTCCTTGCTGCTAGGGTTGGGATTAAAGTCTGGCGATGAAATCATGACTGAAGTTGCCTTGGCAATGTTCTGTAGTGGTGATGAACTAAAATAAATAGTAGCATCTCAAGTTTGGTGTGGGGGTGAGATGTGATAAACGGCTCAGCTTGAGAAGGATGAAGTGATCCAGTGAATCCACTTGCTAGCCATCCACTGTCTTGTGTTCTCTGTTGTTGCAGTACTTCACTGGCCTAGAGTGTGGACACAAGTTCTGTATGCAGTGCTGGAGTGAATATTTAACTACCAAAATAATGGAGGAAGGCATGGGACAGGTAAACTGGCTTATTTCTGGAAAGTGTGTGTATTGTAGACAAAGGGGAAAGAAAAGGGGGGAATTCTTTCCTCACTAAAATGACAAAAACCACCCAAATGAAACAAAAAAACCAACAAAATCATGAAAGAAAGCTTTGGGGGCTGCAGCCTTTGCCACTGGTGAAGCTGGAGGGAGCTACATGGTGTCAGTGCAGGCATCTGCTCTGGGTGGGAGGAATCGTGCTGTGCACAGTGGCACATCTGGGATGTGATGATAGAGCCAGTGTGCTATTTTTGGTGTGGATTTGAGTGAAATCTGTTGCCTTGGAATTCTTTGTGATGCAAAACCAGGATAAACTGATTCTTTTGTGACCTTTTTGTGTGTTGTATTTTTTTTTTTCCAGACCATTTCATGCCCTGCTCATGGCTGTGATATCTTAGTTGATGACAATACAGTTATGTAAGTATGAGGAGTTGCTGCCTCTTGGCTTTCCTCTCTGTTTCCATTTTACTACTCATGTACTATTCAAATGTACGGACTTAAGATAAAACCTGCATTAAGGTAGCAGGGAGGTTGATCACGACCTGTCTGTTTTGATACAAGCCTGTCTCTTAGCTTCTGTCCCGCTAAAAGCCCATGCCATGGTACTTGGAGAAAAGACTCCTTGGCCAGTTTGGTCAGCATGACAGCAGAATAAGCACCAGGCAGACTCCCCAAACCCTGTTTAACTGCTTTGTGCATTTTCCTTTCCTTTGATTTATGTAGGAATTTAAGACTTCCTACTGAGGTCAACCCACTGGTTCCCCAAGTCCTATAGCTGTAGTTAATACGTGAGTCAGGGGAAAGAAGTCCTGCATACAGCCTGATGGAGGGTGTGTTTTATGCCCTCTGATAGAAAGCAGTTCACCCTTGAACATAAGATTTGATTAAGCTGGTATGTCAGCCTGTGTCACTGGGCTTATTAAGTTGTCCAGCTGTAGGATGACAGCTCGTACATGGCAAAGCCCTGAATTCCGTGAGCTTCCTTCTCTTTTGTAATGGGTGGTGTTATTGCATGAGTAATATCCTTCATCATTCTCAACCTTGATTAAGTTCATTTGAATTCTTCATACTAAAAAGCATCTAAATAGAAGCTTACTCTGCTACCTTCTTCTTTCCTTCTTGAAGCCTGACTCACTCATTGATATTAATTTGCTGGGGTTTCTATCAGTTGCTTTCAGACCAGCCCCTTTGTGTTAGTGGCTCTGTTAGTCACAGCGTGTGGGCTGCATAGATGTGGAAGTAGCTGAAATGTTTTCGTGCCCTGTGGAGGGGTGGGTTGTAGAGTCCAGAAGGTGGAAACTGAACTGAAGTTGGCTTAATACCTTGAGTGGCTTGATGGAGGTTTTAGTTTAGCAGAGCCCGATCTGGACTTGTGGTGTCGGACGCTCAGCAGGAAATCTCTGCAGTGATTTTTTGATTGCAGCAGTTCAGATAGTGCACGTGAAGTGGTGGAATGGTTGGAGCCTGTGGTAGTGCCAATAGCAAGGAAAGGGTGGAAGAAGTGAGCAGCGCTGCCCTCTGTTGCTATGGCTTCTGACTGTCCCTCACAGCTTTTAGAGCACAAACGCCATGACACTGGGGTGAATCTTCACCTCAAGCTATGCGCCTTTTCCTGGTCTGGCAGGGACACCTGGAATGTCTGGGGAGGGAGGTGCAGCTTTTTGTGAAAGCCTAATGTTTTCCTTTAAAACCAAAGGTGGCCATCTTAGGAAACGGCATGAATAAATACAAGTAATCCCAATTGGAATTTGCACCCCTTCCCATGTCCTTGATTATTCTCTTTTTAAGGTCTCTTTCCAAGGTCTCCAGCCCTAGGCTTCCAAGCTATAGGAATGTGTAATGTAGACACATCAGTTTCTTCATCTATGAGAAAATCAAAGCAGATAGGCCAAGGAATTCATTTGCTCCCCTCTCAGCACTCGCCCTCGGTAAGGCAGTACATCTCCAAGCTGAGCCGTCTCTTTAGGAGTCCAGACAGCCCAAATTCATATGACTTTCCTGCATTTGTGAGTATTCCCCTATCTTATTGCCCATTTCCTTTGTTCCTGTTGGGCTTAAGTAGGAAGGCTGAAGTCAGGGTCCCTTTCAGTTCCTTCAAGACCTTCAGACTGGCTGAAGGTAATCTGCCTCTATCCCTTGGTCACCTTTGCTAATGCTGCTGGTAATTGCTTTAACCTACATGCAGAGCTGATTTCATGAATGAGCAAGGCAGGTTCCTTCTTTACCAGCACGTCTGATGGCTGCTGCTCGTGCATGGCAGCACGCTGGTACTACCCTCTGAGAGCCACCCCACTCCCTGGGAATGGATGGGGCTTGGGTTCCCATATGGAAGTCGTATGGAATGCTGCTGTGTTTTTATCTTCCTTTGCATAGTTCCATCATTCATCAGTAATTCCACTGCTGCTGCATCACGTCAGAACATAGCAAGGTTTTGAAGTAATTCCCATGGGAAGCTCTTTGGCCTCTCACTTGATGTGCATTTTGCTGATGACACTGACTGGTGTCTTTGAGGAGTTTGCATTATCAAAATGGAAAACAAGTGTAAAATGTATGGGTTGATGCAGGATTACTATCATCTTTGGAGGAGTTTTTGAGATTGGGTAGTTCTGAGCTACCAGAAGATGTCAAGGTTATTTTGCAAGCACTTTGCTTTCCAGCCTGGCTTCTTTGGTGAGGTTGCTTCTTTTATATAGCTTGGCTCACAGGGGAACATACCCCAGGATATGGTTTGTGGGCACTGGGAATGGGTTTGATCTCTGAATTTGTCTAGTTTTATTCATTGTTTGTCAAAAGATGGTAATATTCAGAGCAAAGTTCTTGAAGGTCTTGACCTGAGGGGTGCTATGGAAGTGCTGTTGAGCACAGAGCATAGAATGGTTTAGGTTGGAAAGAACCTTAAAGCTCACCCAGTTTCAACCCCTGCCACGGGCAGGGACACCTTCCACTAGAGCAGCTTGCTCCAAGCCCCTGTGTCCAACCTGGGACCTACAGCAGATTGTGTACTCCATGTGCTCCAGTTAGTTGAATGTTACTCTTCACTTAAATTCCAGCTCCTGATACTTACATGCAATACAATAAAGCTTTAAAGTGAGATTTATTATGTCTGGAAGCCCAGGTACAGAGTGAGAAAGTGACATTTCTAATGCATAATCCCAGTTCAGATTGGTCTTTCATTCTTCAAGGAGTGTCACTCCAGAATCGCAGGCTCATTGTGGACACGGGCCTGATGAGACGCTTTGCCAACTGATGTGTTTTGTGTTAGCACAGGGAAGTTGGCTGCCACCTGCTACGTTTATGTAATAACCAGCTCAGGGTTTGGTAAGGAGCAACCCAGACTGCCAAGGGCTTGGGTTCATGTGATGTTGCATCGTCACATGCACTGCTCTTCAGTGAATGTTGCTGTGATCACATAAGGAGGACACTTGATGTTTGGCTGCACCCTGCAATGGTTAACTTCATAATTGCAGTATTTATCCATGCTATGGCCTATATAAAGCTCTGTTCCACTGTCTGATTTAAAACAAACACCAAAAAGTGCATATTAATCCAGCTTTATATCTATATGTATGCAGAAGACACTTGAAAGTTGTATATACATGTGCCCTGCAATACACAGTTAAAGTGTTTTGAACGTATCTAGGCTGGGCAGTATGCAGATTCCAGCTGGGTTGGTGTGTTTAAGAGATAAGTGGTCACCATGCTCTTGAAGCATTCCTATCAACCCAGTTAATATTAGAAGTTAAATACAATATTTGT
Source organism: Pezoporus occidentalis (assembly GCF_034315485.1). Classification (NCBI taxonomy): domain Eukaryota; kingdom Metazoa; phylum Chordata; class Aves; order Psittaciformes; family Psittacidae; genus Pezoporus; species Pezoporus occidentalis. Next base: position 594,998 of record NW_026913415.1, read on the forward strand.
GGTGTTCATAATAATATGTGATCCAACAACTAAAGAGAGAACAGGTAAGTACAGAAAAAGTACCTGCAGTGTGGAGGAGTCAAAACCATTTGTCTGTCTTAACTTACTGGCTATGTATGGGCGAAAAATGAGTTTTCTACTACAATAATTGTTCTGTCTTTCTCTTGACAGGCGTCTGATCACAGATTCCAAGGTTAAATTAAAGTACCAGCATTTAATAACCAATAGTTTTGTAGAGGTGAGTTTTCATTTCCCATTCTAGGCTTCTGGGTTGTCTTTCTTCGGTGTATATACCCAAGCAGAGAATTGAGGCTTGTTGATAACTGCTGAGCAAGTTTTTGCATAGTCTCTAATCAAGTGTGACAAGTCAGAGTTTGCAGGGGTTATTTTATAGCCCTTATAGTTTAGGTGTAGTTATAGGAAAATATAAATGTGATTTGCAGGACAGAAGGCATAGAGGTAGAGCAAGCACCTGTCAATAGAGAGAATGAAAGAGCTGTGCAAAATATAGGTTCTGTGGAGTCTTGAATCTTACCTGAGATACTTCAGCTTGAAACCCAGGAACCATTGTTGTGGTCAAGACCATGCCTTAAGTATTTGCCAGTAGAAGTAAAGCTGCAGAATTGCTTTAGCAAAGTACTAACAGCTTTGCAACCTCAAAATCAACTTGGAGAAAGGTGCTTTGGAAGACATGCCCACTGTCCCAGTTTCCCAGTTGTGTGCATTCAACTTCACTGTGGAGTGACTGATGTAAGTTGTTGTTGTAAGGCTGTGAGTGGTTACTGTGATCAGGCTTTCACTCCTGCTTTGAAGTGATGTATGCAGTGGTTTGGGGGGTTTTGAAACTGAATGGAGCTGGGCATGTGTTGTAGATGAAGGCTGACAGTAGTCTAGCAATGCAGACCCATGTCAGGCTGCAGTACTGCAGGGACTCGTGAGGAGGTGGCGTTAAGGGGTGCTAGAAAGCAGTGCTTGGGAAAAAACCTAGTGTGCTTGGTTTGTGAGCAGTTGCAGAAGGCTCTGGCAGTGGTGGAGCAGAGCTGGCAGGTGCAAACAGCCTGACAGATGCTTTTTTCAGTGGAGCACCTCACAGCTTCATATTCTTCAAGCATTTTCTGTGGGTGAGCTACAGGGTCAGCGGAAGTGTTTGTATTCCTCATCTTTCATAAGAGGCCATTTGACAGTGAAGGGTTGACTATCCTATTCCTGCTTTCTTTCAGTAGAAAGCAAGTAAATGTTTAGACTGAGATGACAGCAGTTTATTGCAGAGGACTGGTAAGACAGGAAGGAGTGTGAGTGAAGGCACGGTTGGAAGGATGAAAAGGGATGAAGGGCAGGAAGTGTCCTTTGGAGCATCTTTTTTCTCATATGGTTGGTTTCTTTTTGCTTTATTCCATAGTGTAATCGACTGTTAAAATGGTGTCCTGCCCCAGATTGCCACCACGTTGTTAAAGTCCAATATCCTGATGCTAAACCTGTTCGCTGCAAATGTGGACGTCAGTTTTGGTAAGAAGGGGTTGGGAGGGACCTTAAAGCTCATCCAGCCCCAACCCCTGCCATGGGCAGGGACACCTTCCACTAGAGCAGCTTGCTCCAAGCCCCTGTGTCCAACCTGGCCTTGAACACTGCCAGGGATGGGGCAGCTACAATACTGCTCTGAAATGGCTGTTGAGGGAACTGAGGGTTGGGGTGAGGGGTTGACATGTATAATAATTCCCTAAACCAGGCTTTGCTCGTTTAGCAGAACAACCCTGAAGAAAACTTGCACGCTCTTAACCTGGTTAAATAAAAGTGTAAGCATCTGTCCTGTTGCTTATTTTCCCTTTTTTTCACTTACAGCTTTAACTGTGGTGAAAACTGGCACGATCCTGTTAAATGCAAGGTGAGCCCATCAAAGTTCTTGTCTAAATGCATGACTTGGAAAAGTTGAAGGTTAATTTACATGCAAGGTGTAGAAATGAAGCACAAGCTTTGCTGGCTGCTCAGTGAGAAGTGTGGTAGTTCACCTGGTTAGATTAGAGCATGAGCAGAATCAGTGCAGTCCTCCTGGATGCCTTGGAGCTTGTGAAGGAACAGAGCCTCAGCCAGATGGGGAAGTGTCTGGAGGAGGAGGCTGCTGCAGCTTCACTTGATAACAAGCATTTCTGTACCAGCATTTCTGTAGATGCAGGCTTGTGGTTTGCCCTGCTGAAGGAATTAATTTGGTCCTGGGACCTGCTGCCATGAAGTGAGCTCTGGAACTGTTTGTGGAGCTGCTGAAAGCTGTAATCAAACCTGTGATCCCGTGGCCTGTGCAGAGCGCAGGGGCAGCCACATTTCACGCCTTGGGGACAGAGCAGACTGTTCCTAGTGACAAAAAACTCCTCTGGGGAGAGAGGAGGGAAACCTCACCAGAGGTTTAGCGTTGTTCAGCTGGATATTGTAGAGTCCCATGGGAAGTTTCTGTTGATTTGACTTAAGACCTGCAGACTCATTGCTGAAGGGGTTGTGCCCAGCAGTTGTGCTCACTGGGTCAGGAAGGTGCTGCAGGAAACGCCTGCAGCTAATTCAGTTGCTGTTTGCATGGCTTTCCAGCACCAACACCCCCCATACACCCATCTGGTGTGTGCACCTTACCTCAATATAAGCAGCTGTCTTGGGGACATTTACAGTTCCTCTGTTTAAATGCAACTCTCTTCTTTCTTTGCTTTTCTACCAGTGGTTAAAGAAATGGATTAAGAAGTGTGACGATGACAGTGAAACTTCCAATTGGATTGCAGCGAACACAAAGGTGGGGGATTTCCCATATTTTATATAGACTTATCAGATGGAAAGGACAGCCCAGTTCCTCTGTACTGGGTTTATTTTTTCTGTTGCGTGTTAAAAGCAAGCCTTAAAATCCGCAGTACACCAAAGTACTCTTGTTTGAAGAGCAAATAGGTTTTACTGCCTTGAGGCAGGTGAGGTTCTTTGGGCTGAGTGGAGTTTGCTCTTGTAGGAAAGAGCTGATTGGAAACCCAAAGACAGCTCAAGTTTGAAGTCTTTGGCCTCCTGTCTGGCACTGATGGCTTCCGTTAGCAAATCTGTGCCTCGCTCCAAGCGTGTGGAGCATGTTCACACCACCCGTGGCTTCATTTGGCTGTGAACTTTTACATCTGCCTTCCCATCCCCTGGGTTGGCCTCTTGAGGAGTTTGTTCATTTCCGCTGGGCAGGGTTCCAGATGGAGACTGGCACAACAGCTGGGAAGATTTTGTTATGTAAATGCCTTCCTTGTAGCTCACCCAACTTTGCCTGAAACTTCAGCATCTGGGAGGGATTAAAACAAAGGCTGGCATGGGGGCCACAAAACACAAGCAGCAGATGCTGTCAGGGGTCAGGAGCTGACCTGTGTCTCCTGACTGTTGAGCCAGGAGGGTGGTAGAAGGTGGGGAGGGTGTGAGGAAATGGCTGCTTTGTTTTCTTAGCTCTCTTGTGTAACTGGTTAATGGTATTGTTTGCAGCAGTGGCTGCTGCTTTCTGGGACTGGCTGCGTGGTTTCCATCGAGCTGGAATGTTGCATTCTGGTGGAAGCAGAAACACCCGTCATGCAGAAACACAGTTAAAATCAAGCTGAAGTTGTGCAGTCTCAGCGCTGCTTTCTGGTTTGGGGGCTTAGACTTGTGTGGTCCCTGCCTGGAGTTGCTCAACAAAGTGAACTTGGCTTGTTCTGAGGTGGCTGATTGACAATGTCTTGTGGCTCGAGAGCTGAACTGGAGTTGTTCAAAGCTTGTGTGGTCTTCAGGTATTGCTTGTTGTTAAACCTGATGAAGAATAGCCGGCCTGCTTGGAAAGGGCTGAGCTTTAGCCTTGGATATTGCATATTTGGGATGTCAGAATGGTCACAGTCTTGCTTTGCCTGTGACAAAGCCCTTGGCAGCCAGGTAAGGAGCTACTGCTGCTCCTCAAGGGAGTGATATTGGTCATGGCCTTAGGGCTCCCCGTCTTCTACTTGCCCCTACCTTGTTATGTGCTGCTGAAGACCAGGGTCTGTGCTCTCTCTGCTGGCTTTTGTTACGATCAAGTGTTAAGATTTCCCTTACTGGATTCTGTGTCCATTGAAAAGGCTGAAGTGATGGATGTCGATGTGTTACATAGAGCAAACATGCATAATGTGCCACGAATGCCGGCGACTGGAAATAGGAAGCTATTTGTCTCTTCCTCAGAGAGGATGATGATGGTTTCTGCAGCCTGCTTTCCCAGGCACTAAAGCATAGACAGAAATAGTGTAGACATGGTCATCCTTTCTTGTTTTGTAACGGGGATCTAGGCTTTGTCAGGTAGGAGCCATGCTAGTGGTTGGGCTGGTATTTAAAGCAAAGCTCAGACTGTCAGAAATAGTACTGGATGGCTGGAGTATGAAGACTTTTGTGGGAAACACCCATCCAGAGGTTGGTGACGAGGGGAAATGAGTGAGACCAAGACATGCTGGCCTCCACCCAGCTTATCTGTTAGCTTCTGTAGTCTGGCGTCAGCAGCAGAAGAGCTGTCGTCCTTCAGCATCACTGTCTAAGCTACCTCCTCTAATACCATACAAGATGCTCCTGCAGCAAGAAAATCCTTTGGAGCCCAGGCTGTTCAGCAGCAACAGGAGGAAAAATAACCTCAGAGTAATTGCACCAGATATCTGAGCAAGCCAACTCTCCCCAGTCCCATGGTATCCGTATCAACTGAGGGACAATATCACAATTCTTCTCTCTCTGAACTGACACTACGTTCAATTGAAGGCAACATTGGCAGGAAACGTAACCTACCCCTCGGAATGATCTCTGCTTCTCGTGGGCAGCAGGCTGCGGAAGGTGGTAATTCCACACTGCTGTGATGGTGAAGCAGTGCTGGCTGCTGGAACATGTGCAACTGGAGCCTCTGGAGAACCGGATCGGCCTGGAGCTGCAGGGCTGCCAGCCACCTCCTCCTGCCTCAGCTGCCTGCTGGCCCTCAGCCACAGGCATGAGGAACCCGAGTGCCTGTCTGACAGCCACGGTCCTGCTGCTGCTTGGAGAGGAACCAAGCAACAGCCTCTTCTGCTGGAGCGTGAGGTTGCAGGGATGGGGATCGCACAGGTGGAGTGCTCATACATCTGCCTGTACCATATCTAGCAGGAAAGCAAGGCAGTTGTGCTCGGTGAGGGATGTTTTGTGCCTTCACAGCTGTTCGCTTCAGTGGCTGTGAGTCAGAGCCCAAATTGTGTTGAATTTCTTCATTTTAAAGAACCTAGAAGGGAATTGAATTGGGCACCTTCAGATGTAAGAATTCCCTTTTTCTGTGGGGGAAGAATTCTCCCAGTTCAGTCGCTACTGTGGTCTCTGTTGCTGTTTCTACCTGTTGAATAGTGCTTTTTTGAGTCCTCCAAGCATGATGCTGAGCTACAGTCCTATCCCATGTGGTCACCAGTCAGGGAAGAGAACTTCCTGCCTTACCAAGGTGAAGGTATAAGAGAAAAATACCAGTTCTCCTGGAATGTGGGCTTCAAATCTGGCTAATCCTTTGCAGCAGGAGAATGGGGGCTATATCTGTGTGCTGGAATAGATGTCCTTTTACTTAAAATAAGCTCCTTTCACATATGAGTTCAGCTTAACTGAATTAATTTAAATTAGATAAGCAATGCAAGTTCTTTATCAAACCTTGTAGAGTCTTGCAGAGAAGGGTTGAATAGTCTGAGGCAGGAGAGCAGCTTTGTTTGTTGTACCAACTTAGTTCTTAAACAGTTCTTTTCTTGAATTCAACCAAGCAAGTTTCAGGTGTTTGATTCGTGTGGCTTTGGGAATAAAGGAACCACATATCCATTACTTCTGTTAAGTAGGCATTCAGAGGAGTAAGGAGTATAGAAAGGTTGGATTTGTGCATTTAATTTTGGACTCTTAAGGCATGTAAGGACTGAAAGGAGTCTAAAAGGAGGAGGGGAAACCTGTTTCACACCTGAGTTTCAGTGATGATAATCTCTCTGCACCTAGGAACACTAAAGGAGGAAGAACAAAGGTGCTAACGGTGCTGATCTGCATTCAAGGCACTGTTTCTTTTTAGGGCTTTTTTTGTCAAGTTAAATTGGTCTTAATGAAGGTTGCTCATCTGATACTAACAATGCCCCTGCCTTGCTGCTTTCGGCTCCTGGCATGTCACCATCTCATTATCTTCTGGGCTAGACAGGGCTTGAACATCTGATGTATAAAACAGGCAGATTTTCTTCCTCCAGAAAAGCTATTGGCCGTTTTTTCTCCTCTGAGATAAAATGGCACGAACCCAGTTCTGTTCCTTTTCAGGTCACTTTTTCAGTGTCTGAACATGCGCTTCCCCTGTACTTTCTGGAAGTCCTACATTTGTTCTGACCTGTAGGAATTCTGGCAGCTCGCTGGATCCTCCCGGGCACCAGCATCAGACTTTGCTCTTTCCTTTCTTGCCGGAGCTGTGAGCAGCATCTTCCCTCAGATGTCAAGGTGCCGTCTTCTCCTCTCAGCTCAGCAAGTGTTGAAAACACTCTGCTTTGCTCAGTGGCTCTTTGACACACTGGAGAGAAGGGACGGGATCCAGAGGGAACTGGACAGGCTGGAGAGGTGGGACTGTGGGAACCTCATGGAGTTCAACCAGGCCACGTGCAAGGTCCTGCCCCTGGGTCAGGGCAATCCCAGCACAAACCCAGGCTGGGGGAGACCGAGTGGAGCAACGTGAGGAGAAGGACTTGGGGTGCTGGTCCAAAAGCTCCCCACGACCTGGCTTCAGTGTGCGCTTGAGCCCAGATCCCCGCCGTGTGCTGGGCTACACCTGCAGAGCGTGAGCAGCAGCTCAGGGAGGGGATCCCTCAGGGAGAAGAGAAGGCTCCTTAAGGGGAGACCTGAGAGCAGCTCCAGTGCCTAAAGGGGCTGCAGGAAACCTGGAGAGGGGCTTGGGACAAGGGATGTAGGGACAGGCCAAGGGGAATGGCTTGAACCTGCCAGGGGGGAGACTGAGATGAGCTCTTAGGCAGAAGCTCTTCCCTGTGAGGGTGCTGAGGCACTGGCACAGGGTGCCCAGAGAAGCTGTGGCTGCCCCATCCCTGGCAGTGTTCAAGGCCAGGTTGGACACAGGGGCTTGGAGCACCCTGCTCTGGTTGAAGGTGTCCCTGCCTGTGGCAGGGGTTGGAACTGGATGAGCTTTAAGGTCCCTTCAACACAAACCATTCTCTGACTCTAAGTGCTGTCACATTGCACTGCTTTGTGGTAACCATAATCAAGTTCAGCAGTTCTGTATTTTGCTGACATGCATTCAGAAATCTTGATTTCTGAATTTGAAGATTTTTTTAAGTCATTCTTATTTTTGAATAGGCTGGGCTATAGGTGAAGCAGTCACAGTGAGCGGGGCTGGGAGGCTGATGGACACCAGTTGTGCTCCGGAGTTCCAGAGAGGACTAATCCATTCCACCTGCCCTGAAAGAGGAAACGTGTTTCTGTTTATCCTCCCATTCATGAAACAGCAGCTGGGGTTTATGGTGTGTCAGGTACAGCAGCCTTTTACCACAGACCAAGGGTTGTTCTGTTCCAAAGCACGTTGTTCGCAGTGGAGCGGTGGTAGCGAGGTCGCTTCTCATGTGCTGTGACAGGCAACGTGCAGAATAATCTCCCGGGGCAGTGATTTGATTTGCTGGCTCTTACGTTGTTGTCTGGCCATAATTCTCCAACAGCTCTTCCTTCCCCAGCCTCCTTAATCTCTAAACCTCTCCCCACCGTGTGTCGGTGGCTTTTGCCTTTCCGCTGGTGTTCAGCGTTTCTTTAGGATGTTCTCCTCATGGCTTTGCCTTCATTTTCAGTAACATTCCACTTGCACGCTTTAACACATCTTCATGGATCTGTGTCATCGGTTTTCCTTGTGCTCTGCTTGACAGGTGGATTAGGCTTGAAAAGGATGGTGTTCCTTGTAATAAAGGAGCTGTAATTGAGGTCTTTTTGTTCTAGTTTGCATCCTACAGCTGCAAGCCCCAGGTGCTGTGTGGTATTGAGACACTGAAGAGCTTGGTCTTGCTCCCAAAGACTGGAGAACAGGATTTCAGTGCTCCAAATTGAGCCTAGATGAGGATGGCCCCATGTCCTTGTGGTGTGGATGTGCCCCAGTGCACCTCTGCAGCTTATCAGGTCATTGGGAACTGTTCCCCTCACCTTCCAGTTGGGGGATTTCTGCTAAGCAGGAGTGATGGCTGCAGCTGATTAATTGGGTTAGCTGTGTCTTGTGCCGTGGCATGCAGGTATGGGCATCTCATCAGATGAGGTGTGCTTGGAAGGAACCACATGGCTCTATGACCACCACCGTCTCTTGGAAAACAGTACATCACTGCTCCCCCAGGGTCGGTGTGGGAGTGGCGAGGAGCAGTGCCATTGTTCGTGTGTATTGGCAAAATGCACCCTGGTTGATGAGCAAATGGAGCAGGGATCTAAGGACATTGTTCGGATAAACTTAAATTTGGGTCCTGACTTGGTGGTGCAGGATTGGAAGAAGGAGAAGGGCTGCCTGGAAAGGGAAAAAAAACAGAGTGCAGTGGGTACTGCGTGCAGAGGAGAAACCATTGCTCACAGAATCAGCCAGACTGGAAAAGGTCTTTAAGATCATCAAGTCCAACCATTACCCCAGCACCACCAAGGCCACCACATTTGATTCTGAAGTTCACAGAACTGCACTGACTGACTAACTGGGAGCAAGCTAACCTGGCTGAGTATCCATCCTATGGACAGCCCAAGAGGGTATCTTGATGTAGTGCCCCAGGAAGGCCAGCACAGGAGCTATTGTGTGTCAGTTACTCTGTTTGGTGGGCAAACGGAAGTGATGGGGAGAAAAGCAGGTCTGGAAAAATCCCATTATGTGATTTCTTGCTGCTTGAATCCATTGGAGTAACAACCAGTCCCAAAACCCCCTGGTCCAAAACAAAGAAGCAGCCAGTGAGCATGCAGTGTGCTGACAGAGCACGAGGGTGGGAGGAGATGTGTGACTGCAGAAACATGCATCACAGTACTGTAGTATCCCAGGCTGCTTTGGGTTGGAAAGGACTGTAAGACCGTTTCATTCCAGCCTCTGCCTCGGGCAGGGACCCCTTCCACTGGAGCAGCTTGCTCCAAGCCCCTGTGTCCAACCTGGCCTTGAACACTGCCAGGGATGGGGCAGCCACAGCTTCTCTGGGCACCCTGTGCCAGCGCCTCAGCACCCTCCCAGGGAAGAGCTTCTGCCTAAGAGCTCATCTCAGTCTCCCCTCGGGCAGGTTAAAGCCATTCCCCTTGGCCTGTCCCTACAGACCCTTGTCCCAAGCCCCTCTCCAGGTTTCCTGCAGCCCCCTTAGGCACTGGAATGCCAGCATAGGAAGTGGTTGCTCTGGTTAGCAAACAGTAAAGACGTGGTCCTGCTGGGAAGGGGATTTTACCTGAGTGGGGATTACTTACTTGGCTCCTTTTGTTATTGCCTTGTAGATAAAACTGCCTTCTGCACATACTTCACAGGTGCTGATGTGGTTGTGTGGTGAGCTGGACTGGGGAGCTGATCCACGCTAAAATGATTTTGGCTTTATTTGGAGGGTATTTTGCTGCTTGACTTTACCTGATGTATTCCGTGGGCCAGCTCTTGTGCAGGAGCCTTGTATCCTGCCACTGGAGAAGTGCCACAGGAACAGCTGGTAGAAGACAGTTGGACTGGCTTCCTTTGCTCGTAGAGGCAGCTTAGGGCAGATATCCTGCAACCTTTTGTGTACAGCAATAATCTTCCATGCTCCACGTGAGTTGAATGTCATTTCAGAAGTGGCCACATGCTGCTGATGTAGGAGAATGAGATGGGTGTTATTAGAAATACGCCCTGTTCCCCAAAGATCAGCCTGTGCAGTGCTGCTCTTTGATATCCTTGTGTTTGTCAAAGGCCTCACACCTGAAAGGGAAGACCCATGTTGGCTCTTGTAGAAAGGTCTTCAGTGGGGTGTCACATGAAGTGGGGAAGGAAGTGACCTGATGGGAAATGTGGATTGCCCCAGGAGAAGTGGCTTTTTAGCTGGAGGAAGCTTCTTTGAAGCACATTAGATCCTTGCTACGTGTTTTCAGATACTTTCTGGACGGCATTTTGTTGACTGCAGGTGTCTTGGATTGATAACATGACATCAGCTCACCGTGAGGCTGATGCAGTTTGGAGCATGGGACATAAACAGTGTGAGTGCTGAAGGGGACCAAGCACTTGATGGTGAGGAGAGCCAGATGCCTTCCCCAGGCTGTTACAGACCATCACTACTGCTGTGATTGTGGAGAAGGTCATGAAATGACCCATCCTGTGTAGCACTATGACAGCAGCGTAGGTCCAGTGTGTTATTCCTTGAGGTTTCTGCTATGTAGCTGTTCCGACTTTGGAAATGTTTTAAGGCCTGACTCAGAAGAGGATCTTAATGATCAAAGGGAAGAAGTAAATTGTGACGAACGACTGTCTGGGTGGAGAATGGATCAAGGGCAGCCCTGAGGAGAAGGACTTGGGCTGTTGAGTGAGGAGAAGCTCCCCATGACCTGGCTACAGTGTGTGCTTGAGCCCCCAGAGCTTGAGCAGCAGCTCAGGGAGGGGATCCTGCCCCTCTGCTGCGCTCTGGGGAGACCCCCCCTGCAGTCCTGATCCAGCTCTGGGGCAGCAGCACGAGAGGGACGTGGAGCTGTTGGAGCGAGGCCACAGGAGGCCATGGAGATGCTGCGAGGGCTGGAGCAGCTCTGCTCTGGAGCCAGGCTGAGAGAGCTGGGCTGGGGCAGCCTGGACAAGAGAAGGCTCCTGAAGGGGAGACCTGAGAGCAGCTCCAGTGCCTGAAGGGGCTGCAGGCTTGGGACAAGGGGAATGGCTTTAACCTGCCAGAGGGGAGACTGAGATGAGCTCTTAGGCAGAAGCTCTTCCCTGGGAGGGTGCTGAGGTGCTGGCACAGGGTGCCCAGAGAAGCTGTGGCTGCCCCATCCCTGGCAGTGTTCAAGGCCAGGTTGGACACAGGGGCTTGGAGCAAGCTGCTCTAGTGGAAGGGGTCCCTGCCTGTGGCAGGGGCTGGAGCTGGGTGAGCTTTAAGGTCCTTTCCACCCAAACCAGTGTGGGATTCTGTGCATTTCACTTGAAGTGCCATGTCTTTCTGCCACGGTACCCGTCACCTTCCCAGGACTGTGATGGGTTCTGTGCATCCCCTGCTAATGGTGCTCTCTGTCCTGTGACCAGGAATGCCCGAAATGCCACGTCACCATTGAGAAGGACGGGGGCTGTAACCACATGGTGTGTCGGAACCAGAACTGCAAAGCGGAGTTCTGCTGGGTGTGTCTGGGCCCCTGGGAGCCCCACGGATCTGCCTGGTGAGTCTGGAGCGTGCTGTGCTAGAAGCGATGGAGCTGGGACACAAACAGCACGATTTGGACTGACATCTGTGGCATCTGTGTCCCCTGCTACAGGTACAATTGTAATCGCTACAATGAGGATGATGCAAAGGCAGCAAGGGATGCACAGGAGGTGAGTCCATAACGTGTAGTGTTGAGGGAGGCCACCAGCCCTGTGGTGTGCTTTCTCTAAACCTATAAAAATTCCTGGATTTGGGCACGAATCCAGTCGACAGTTACACTCCCCCGCAGCTTTCCACTCTTGCTTCCTGCCAGAAAGAAACTGTTCAAAGCCATTTTAACCCAATTTAAAGAGCATGTTAGCTCAGTTGTTATCTGTCATGCTGCCTTGCCTGTTTTATAGCAGCTCTTCACATGAAGTCATCATAATGCCGTGGGTCTGAGACAACGATCCTCACATCCTGCATGAAATGCTCTTTTCTGTGACGTTCTTAATGTGAATCCTGAGGTGTTTAAATGCAGCAGAGCTTTTGAATATCAATAAAAGAAGGCTTCTGTTGTGCCAATAACTATATTTGGAGGCTTGACGTTGAAGAAATTGTGGGTGAAGTTGCAGCTGCGTTAAGCTATTTGGTGAATAAGGATAGAGCCAGCCATCTTTTTAATGGGCAGGGATTGCATTGTGTGCTGCAGCTTGCAGAAATCCCTTTTCTGCATCTCTGTTATAGCCAAGAACCAAAGGATTTCCTGCAGCCCTTCCTCCTGCAGTTAGAGATGCCTTTGGCCGATACGTGCTACACAACATACAGGTTTAACTCTGCCCCTGTTGTCCTTTCTTTACAGCTGGTCTGTCAGTGAGAAGGAAGTAAGATTAATGGCTGTGGACTGAGTCATCTTGGTTCTCTTGTACTATTTAGCACATGGTCTCTTTCCCCTGCTGTGTAATCAGTGTGGTCTAAGCAACCTAAGGTTGTCCTCTGAACACGAGCACTGTAGTTGTTTAATTGGAGTTCCTTATTAGCCAAACCCCCACCCTTCAAGAAATAGGAAATGTGTTTCCCACTGCTTCTTATGACACTGGGAGCATTTAAGTCCTGGAAGGCTGAAATTCAGAACCTGTGGGGCTCAGGCCATGCGATTCTAGTTACTTTCAAGGTTGGGAGTGAGGATGTCACAGCCCCTCTAGGAAAGTGGCCACAGAACAGTGAGCTGCAGCAGGTCTGGCCTCTCGTCTCTGCGTGTCAGCAGTGTTAGGGTTAACAGCCTGGCCAGCCTGAGAGGAGAGGAAACACCTTAGGAAAGGAAGCTGGTTCTTGGGGTCAGGAAGAGCCTTGTGAAGGGTTTACTTCTCTTGCAGCCAGTACTTTGTTTTAACTCTTCACTTCCTTTTTCCCTAATGGGAATTAACACAGCGATCCAGAGCAGCCCTGCAGAGGTACCTGTTCTACTGCAACCGCTACATGAACCACATGCAGAGCCTGCGCTTTGAGCACAAGCTCTATGCTCAGGTGAAGCAGAAGATGGAGGAGATGCAGCAGCACAACATGTCGTGGATTGAGGTGCAGTTTCTGAAGAAAGCAGTCGACGTCCTCTGCCAGTGTCGTGCCACACTCATGTACACTTACGTCTTTGCCTTCTACCTCAAAAAGAATAATCAGTCCATTATCTTTGAGGTAGGAGAAAACACAGTTGTCAGAAGCTCAGATTACAAAGCTAAGGAAGGTATAGATTTCATGCTGGGGGAAGCTGTTGTCCCTGGTTTTGCCCAAGTGGGTCTTGTCTTAATATTCTGTGAGCAAAAGTTAGAGGTCCCTGCATCCTGTACTCAGCTCTGGGCCCCTCACTACAAGAGAGACACTGAGGTGCTGGAGTGGGGCCAGAGAAGGGCAATGGAGCTGGTACAGGGCCTGGAGCACAGGGGTGATGGGGAAGGGCTGAGGGACCTGGAGGGTTCAGTCTGGAGAAGAGAAGGCTCAGGGGGGACCTGATGGCTCCCTCCAACTGCCTGACAGGAGGATGGAGCCAGGAGGGGCTGGGCTCTGCTCCCAAGGAACAAGGGATGGGACAAGAGGAAACAGCCTCAAGCTGCACCAGGGCAGGTTTAGATGGAGCTGAGGAACAATTCCTTCCCCAGAGGGTGCTCAGGCATTGGAACAGGCTGCCCAGGGCTGTGTGCTCGGCAAAGGGCACATACAGCTTGCTGAGCAGGAGTGCAGGCTGTGCTCCGGTGCTGCTGTGCAAGTACCAGGAGTTAGCAGAGGCTTTGCTGGCAAAAGGGACAGAATGAGACATGAAAGAGGCTGGGCTGGTTCAGCTGGAGAAGAGAAGGCTCCTTAAGGGGAGAACTTAGAGCAGCTCCAGTGCCTAAAGGGGCTGCAGGAAACCTGGAGAGGGGCTTGGGACAAGGGATGTAGGGACAGGCCAAGGGGAATGGCTTGAACCTGCCAGAGGGGAGACTGAGATGAGCTCTTAGGCAGAAGCTCTTCCCTGGGAGGGTGCTGAGGCGCTGGCACAGGGTGCCCAGAGAAGCTGTGGCTGCCCCATCCCTGGCAGTGCTCAAGGCCAGGTTGGACACAGGGGCTTGGAGCAAGCTGCTCTAGTGGAAGGTGTCCCTGCCTGTGGCAGGGGGTGGGACTGGAGGAGCTTTAAGGTCCCCTCCAACCCAAACCAGTCTGGGATGCTGCATACTGAGGAATACATAAGCCTTGGTGGTAGATATGCAGGTTTTCTTCTAATAAATGAAGAAATCTCAGCTTTTTAGTCTTGATGCTTAGAGCAGGTTACTCGAGCGTTACTTGGTGCATTATCTAATCCTTGTTTTCTTTCAATACTGATTTCAGATGCATTGAGGAAAAAGAAGTCTTGCTTTCCTTAACCCCCATACTCTTTTTTTTGTTTGTTTTTTTACCCCTGTCTTTGCAGAATAACCAAGCAGACTTAGAGAATGCTACAGAAGTGCTTTCTGGGTACCTTGAGCGAGATATATCCCAAGATTCGCTGCAAGACATAAAGCAGAAAGTGCAGGATAAGTACAGGTTTGTTGTTTGAATAATCCTTTACCTCAGAGCTGCCTGTATTCCCATCCTGTGTGACAGGTAGTGGCACGTGTACTTGCCAAGCTATGGTTTCTCCAGAGTCCCATCCCTGGGAAGCTGTTTGCTGTTGGCCTTCTGCCATCCCTTGTGATCATCAGTCAGCCCCTGGGCATCAGAGAACAGCAGTGGTGGTGTCCCGCACCAGGCCCTGATCCTCAGGGGTGAAGCCCTCACACAGATGCTGGCAGCAGGATTCTGTGTGCCTTGGCTGGGACCAGCCTTTGGGGAGATGACAGCCTCCAGGGAGAGGCTCCAGCACTGCCTTTTAGGCACTCTGCTGAGCAGTAGCAAGAAGATTTAATCCCATAATGGACAAATCTTGTGACCAGAAGCTGCAGCTTTTCATACAGTGCTTTTTCTGCACAGGAGTGCATGGGAATGGCCAGGACCAAGATGGGACCTGCATAGTGAGGGCTGAAGAACAAGGAATGACTTTATTGTTCCAGGCTGACAGCTTTAGCTTAGGATGAGTTGCCATAAGAGAGCAATCAGCTCTCTTATCTGCTTTTGGTCCATTTCTGCAAAAAGTGGGTGTAGAAAAGCTGTCCTTAAGGAAGAAAGAGGGAGCAGAGCAGAGGAACCAGGGTCCAGGTGGCACAAGTGCCAAGGGTTTTCACATTCCCAGGGGAATCACTTCTGCACAGTGGAAAAATACAAAGCTGGGAATGCAGATGAGTCACAGGATTAGGCTTGTGCTTTTGAGGCATATTGCCAAAGTCACTGAATTTGTTATGCCTCGCTTAAGGGGGAAATCAAGCCAAAATAGGGTGAGCCCTAGTGACTAAGGGACTCTGGGGAGTTGCAGTAGCCATTAAGCTGTGGTGGACCTGTGGCTTGTACTGCTGTAGCACGGCTGGGGCTGGAAAAGCCTTACCAGACCTTCTCCTTTGAGGTATTTTGTGATTAACCCTCTTAAGACAACCATTAAGTTGGTATCTCAGATCAAGCTGCATGTTCAGTTAAGTGCTCTGAAACTGGATGCACTTCTAGGCATAGCAACAACTATCCAGAAGAAATGAAAACCTAATAGAGCCTGAATTGCCTGAAAACACAGTATCCCAAAACTGCTTTCATGTTTCTGGCATGAAAGTATGCAACTGTCAAGCCTGTGCAGGTCCCATGTTAACTAGTTCAGTCATGTCTCAGTCGTGTCCTGCACAGTGCTCTTTGTGTGCTGGTTATGGCATAAGACTAGGACTGACTTGGGTTTAAAGAGCTCTGGGAAGGTGCAGGACCTGACCCCGTAGCTGGTTTGGTTTGAGCTGTTTCAATCCCTTAGCTTGCAAAGACACTTCTAGAAAGTGGGATTAAACCCCCCCAGCAAAGTGTCTGAAGTTGGGAGAGCAGCAACAGTGCATGTGTGCTGTCACATGCTTCAGAAGATCAGTGGGACTTCGTGTGTGATGACTTCTGTTATAAGAGCTGATAGTGGTGAGAAGAGGCAGGGAGAGCAGTTTCACCCAGATAAACCTGCAGGAAAATGAAGTGCACAATTCCCGGCAGGAACCAGTAACTTGGCGGTCAGCTCCTGGTTTCCAGTTTCTCCCATTCCAGCCCAGACTGGTGTGTTGTGTGCTGCTGATCCATGAACTGGTTCCACAGCTGGGCCTTGGGAGCTGTAACTGAGACTTGTCTTGTCCCCTGCATGCCTAAAGATGCTGGAGGCTTTGATACCACCACTGGAAGGGGTTTGATTCGGAAATGCTGCTGCTTATTTATCATTTGCTCTTTGGAACCTGAATACTTTAAATGTTTCTCTGCTTTTTATCTTTTTAGTTGGCTAACGCACCCGAAATGAACATGGCATCTTTTGATATGTTCCTATGATATCACTTTTCCTCAGTATCATTGATCCTGGTAGGACTGTACCTAACTCTGGGATCAGGTTTTTCTGCAGCTTTGTTGAAATGAGTGTAGGTGGGAAGACCCTGCAGGGTGTAGTAACCCTCTGAGAGCCAGGAGTTGCGATGTGAGGTAACAGTTGCACTCCATCCAGTCCAGCAACCCTTTTTGTAGCCAGCAGGACTGCTTCCATCTCCACTGGGATTCTGGAGGGGGAATGAAACTGAGCTTTGCCCAGCCGGCCTCATGGTTTTTGTCATCCTGCTACAGCTCAGAGTAGGCACCAGCCCATGTCTGAGGGAGCTTAAGCCTGTTTCGGGTGTCACCGCTGCCCCGTGCTCCAGCTTTAGCACTTAGCAGCCACGGCTTCTTCCTTTTCCAGTTGGTAGTGGCGGTTTCTCAGCTGTAGGGATGCTTTTGCATGGGAAGCTCTAAATTTGCATGCTGTTTTTGCAGCTAAGGACCTAGAGCTGAGTGACTGGAGTAACTCAAGTCTTAATTAGTGCCGTTAACGGGCTATGAAGGCCCTTCTCAGGGGGATCTCCTCTTTTGGAAGTGAGGCTTAATGTAGACTTGCATTGCTGGCTGCCGGGGCTGAGCCGTGGTTCCTGACGTGCTTCCTCTGTGCTCTTCCTCTTTGTCCCAGATACTGCGAGAGCCGACGAAGGGTTTTGTTGCAGCACGTGCATGAAGGCTACGAGAAGGACCTGTGGGAATACATCGAGGACTGAGCCCGGCCCCGCATAAAACGAACTCTGAAACCTTTCCCATCTCTAGAGTGCTCATGCGATTCCAATAAACACACACAAGGCGCTCCGCCTGTTACACCGCTGGTCTGTAGTACTGGGATTCTGTTTTGTTAACAGAACATTTAAGTAAATTATATTGTAATAAAAAACAAAGGTAGATAACCCATTGTACAACAGTATTCTAGGCGGCCAACACGCGTGTGACAGACGCACTAAAACGAAAAACCCTCCGACTTTAACTTGTAACGTAGCTTCATTCTCCAAGCCGACTCCTTTTTTCTTTTCTATCTTTCTTTTCCTGTGTGTAGTACAGATGAAATTTAAACCAGTTTCTTGACACTGCTTTTCATGTCCAAACCAGCCATTTTGATGTACTTTGGTAAGGGGGGGAAGGCTCTCCTGCCCCCCTCCTCCTCCTCTCTGCCACCCACGTACATGGATGAATGTGGATTTGGCTCGTTGTAAAGGTGATTTTGGGGAGGGGAGGAGGGGGGGGTACACAGCAAGGAAGAAAAAAAACCACAACAAAAAAAACCTTTGTATATGACTTTTAAAACAAAAAAAGAGGACAACACAGTATTTTTCAAAGTTGTATATAGCGCATATGCATGGACAAAGAGCAAGCGTGGCACGTGTTTGCATAATGTTTAATTACAAAAAAATATTTATTCTTTAAAAATCTTCAAGATTATGTCTATTTGCTGTGCACTTTCTTTCAGTTTGGTTTGGTTTTGTTTGGTTTGCCCTGGGCTTGGGGGGGAAGGGGGGGGGGAAGCGTGTGCTGCTGCAGTGAGTATCCAGTTTAGTTCATTTCTTACCGGAAGGCTTTTCCCAGAGCAGTAGATTCTCCTCTTCCTTCTGTGTGTTTCCATCCGCTGCTGGCACCAGCCCTGTCCCCCTGCGCAGCTCCTGGCTCTTGGTGACCCCTGTGCAATGCAGGGGTGCTGTGGTTCAGGGTGCGTTTTGTCTTTTAATCTATTTTCTTTCCTCGTTTTGGCCCTGGATCAATACCTGCCCCAGTGCAGCTCTGCTGTTCCCACCCGTGCACACCGGACACGTGCTCTGACCCCAGAGGAGGGGTGTGTGTGGATTTAGAGTTCTAATTCCAGGGCAGGAAAAGGAAGGGGTGTTTGTGCCCCGCTTCTCACAAGACTGTGGATCTCCTCTCTCTCCCCCTCTCATCTGTCAAAAGGACCCTTCCTTCCTGCTTGAGTTTCACTTACATTATAACAAGTCGTAACATTGAAAAGGAAAGATGGTTGAATTGTCTTTGTGTTTGTTTTGGGCTCAGTCGCTGGGCATCCTGTCCTGGCAGGTATTTACCACTCCATCTAGCGCAGCAGGCGTTGAAATCAGCGGGCTATTTTTCAGTGGACAGGGGACAGAACTCATGAGTTAGCTGCTGAGTCCATTTTTATGATTTCTGTAACAAGAGCTATGTTAAAGTAAACAAGTGGTGGTGGTTTTATTAAATTTACTCCTGCATAGGACTTCCTTTTGTGGTATTTTTCGCCAGGTTAGCGGCCTCAAAGGCTTTCTGCCAGCTGCGAGGGGGAATCGACCTGCAAAGGGGTGAATGAAGGCAGGGTTTAAATACCAAATGTTGCTTTGGCTCCCTCACCGATGGCTCCCATCACTTCCAGGGGTGTAGTTCAATCCCTCTGCACCTGTTTTGCCCATCAGCCCTCCCAACACTGGCTTGTTTTCCTATGGGATTCCTGTGGGAGACCCGCACCACAGCGGCCTTCCCGGTGCTGCTTCAGGGCCTGCCGCTGCTACCTGCAGGCACTGACTGGCTCCTCGGGCTTCCCTTGGCTCGCAGTTCCCTACCCATGCATTAACACGCTCTGGAAAGCGCTGTGTCCCCCGGAGCGCGGTGGTGACCTGGCGGTGGGGCCACAAAGGATCCCTGGTGTGGCGGCAGACCTTAAGATAAAGATAATTAAGCAGATAATGACGGTTCAACAGCTCATGATGATGATGAACCCCCCGTCCTGAGGGAGCGCTGCCCGGCCCCTCGGCCCCGGACTCCGCGAGGGGATGAACGCTGCCCGCACCTCCGCCCATCACCGCTCCCTCGGGCCCCCCCGGCCGGCGCGTCCCGCCCCACCGGCGGCCCCGTTCCCCCTGGCTCAGCCGCGGAGCCGAGCAAACCCTTCCCAATAACCGTGTACGGTCCCTGCTCACTGCTCCCTGCTCCCACCGGCGGACACGGCCAGACCGGACCGCGACGCTCCCGCCGCCGCCGCCTTCCCGTCGGGCCCAGCGCCGCGCGCCTCTGTGGTTGTCCCGGAAGTGCTTCCGCGGGTAACCATGGTAACGGGGCGCTCGTTCCCGCTGCCGGCGCCATGGCGGAGCCGCAGGCCCAGGCCGCACCGGTGAGGGGCGTCCTGCCCCGGGGCTGCGGGAGGCGGCGGGAGGGGGGTGCTCCTGAGAGAGGGGTTGAACCCGCGCACGCTTGGTGCTGGAAACGCAGCGGGAGCTCAGCTTTGGTCCGGCGGAGGGGGGGGGGGCTGAGAGCTGAGCCTCTCCCGGCTCCGTCACCGACCCGCGTTTGCTTCACCTGCTGAGTTACGTTAACCAGGTGTTACACGGGTAGTCACAGAAGATAATACTTTGACTTAGGTAGCGCTAGTACTGCCTACCTGAGAACCCGTACGTGTTAACGAGATGTTAAGGTACCTCAAAGTACCCGTTTTGGAAGGGGAGGTGGTTTTTCCCTCATCTTCCAGAGGTGTAGAGAAGCTCAGTGTGACCTCCAGACTGTAACACATTGATCCCGTGGCAGGGGTTGGAACTGGAGGAGCTCTAAGATCCCTTCCAGCCCAAACCAGGCTGGGATTCCATGATTCTAAATCCCTGTCAAATGCTCTTAAGGAAAATAAATGGTTTTGGGATTACTGGGACAAAAATCCTCTCGTGGATAAGTATCTTTAAAAGGTGAGGAGGAAGAAATGCTTCTGGTTTTGTGGTGGTTCGTGCAGCCCTGCAGGGCTCTGTCCTGGGTCTGTGATGATGAGAGCGTGTCCAAAGGGTCTGGGGGAAGCAATGGCTGGAAAGCTGTTGAGGTGAAGGAGGGCAATGCAGGGAAGTGTTCGCAGTGCTGAGTGACAGGGCTTGGAACTGGGATAACGTGTGTGGGCATTGTAAATACACTTCTCTAAAACCTCAGGGGTTGTGCTGGTTATTGCTGCTTAGGAGCGGGGGGATGGTTCTGTGATACAGCAGGTAGGCCACGTTCTGTGACAGCAGCTCAGCTTCGCCCCCCAGGAATCAGAGAGGTGAACAAAATGTTGGAAATTAGGAAGAACTAAAACCTCGCCTGTGTCCATTCCGGGTTATTTTCCATGTCTCAGGCTGTGCTCAGGGTCTCCCGTCCTCCCGATCTCCAGTAAAAGAGTAAGCTAGAAAGTGCTCCCAAAGCATCGCAAGGAACAAGGGTGGACTGGGTCTCCCCTTTAAAAGCATGTTTATGAGGGAGAGGGAAGGCGACACAGGCCTGCGCAGTCCTGGTGTGTCTGAGGAAGAGGAGTGAGGAATGTCTTCTCCCCAGGAAACTGGAAGTGAGAAGTAGCACAACTCCCTGCGTGTTCCTGTTTCTCATTTTTGGATGCAGAGCAGAGGAACATATCAAATGCATTTGTTTTCCCCAGGCTGGGCCCCTCCTGGTCCATG
The DNA here is from genome assembly GCF_034315485.1 of Pezoporus occidentalis. NCBI lineage: Eukaryota > Metazoa > Chordata > Aves > Psittaciformes > Psittacidae > Pezoporus > Pezoporus occidentalis. The sequence continues at coordinate 615,657 of NW_026913415.1, forward strand.
ACATCGGGGCAGTGTTTGCAGGTTGAGGTTGGCTGCTGTGTGATGGGACATGGCTGCGTTACCTGCCTGCGGCCTCGGATGGCTCCCCAGGAACAGCTTTGTTCTAATTAACTTCCCAAGCATTTTATAGCAACTGCATTTGAGGTTTGCCTCTGTGATCTCTAATTGGCATCTTAACCGCTTGAGTTCTGTGTTTGCGAGGTAAGGATCACTTTCTAGAATCCTAACAAGTAGCAGTGAACCTATGGAACAGGAATGTGCTCTAAAGCAAGTGGGGTTTTTAAGGAATGACCTAACTAGGCTGGGGAAGAGCAGTGCTTGGCAGGGCGGGCTGTGCCTTGCAGCAACAATGCTATTTTTATATCCTCTTTTGGGATTTGCCAGTTGTCCTTTCTGATTATTTTCTAGAACAGATCTTCAAGAAACCTCCTCTGGTGTGTTTAATACTCCTCTTTTCTGTCTTTTCAGGTTTCTTCATTGCCAGCGGCTACAGAACCTCTGAAACCCCATGCTAAAAAAGGTTTGTTTGAAGATACAGTTGTGTTTCTTGGGCAGGTTGATTTTAAGATTCCTTTAATAGTGTGGGCAGCTCTCTAGTAAGAAATAAATGTCCACTGGGAACAGACAGGACTATTAGACTATAAGCTGCTGAGTATGAGTGGTTCTTTCTAGGGTCTGTATAATCAGCTCAGTGTTGTTGCTGCCTGACTTATTATACCTACAGCCGGAATCATGTTAGCTTGTAATCTAAGAGACTGTATATTTTATTGTGTATATGCTAAAGACTTGGATATCCATTTAGCTTCTTAAGTTACAAGAGGGGTTTGTTCATTTTAGGGTCTTCTTGCTATAAAAAGGATTTTGGCAAACTAATGCTGCATCTTGGTGATTTTTCATGTTGCATTTCCTAAGCTTTGATGTAAAAGGGATGTGCAGGTGAGATGAGACCAGTCAGGTTGTAACTGCATTTAATTATTGGTTGGTTGGTTTTGGTGAAAACAGTTTAACTTGGTCCCAGTTACTGTTTTGAAATCCTGGTTGAATCTGAACTGAAACAGGAACAATTTCAGTTACTGGTTGAAAATGTTAGGCTGAAGCTTGATGTTTTCCCAGACCCTTTACAAAGCCTGCAGCACAGTTTGATGTTGCAGCCTCTCCTTTCCCCTTTTCCCTCGCCCTTGTGGTGTGACTCATCCCAGCACATGTGATGAACACACTTCTTGGTGGTACTGAGCTCTGCACACATCCCTAGTACAGATCCGTCCACTGCAGAGACTTTGTGCCTACCTAAGATGAGCTTTGGGTGTTTTTCTGTGGCTTTTCCTTTATCAAGTATCCAGAGGACCCCATCAATTCAGATTATAATTAAGAGTGTTGCTAGAACCCTGATATAGTGCCAGCCAAAACAGTGTTTCTTTTCCCTCACCTTTTAATGCAAGGAAGCTCAGCTGGGGAGCACTGTGCTTTGGCCATTTTCTACCCTGAATGTGTGATGTGCCCTTTGGAGTACAGTTTGGGAGGTGATCTTCCATATTCCTGTTACTTGTGATGGAGACTGCCTCAGTGATCACACTGGCATTCAAAAGGAGCTTATTTGGCAACTCCAGCACTCTTTTACGGTGGGGTGAGGGTTATAAATCAACTGTGCTTAGTTAATGAGAGAACTGAGTAGCTGAAAAAGAAAGATGGTGCCATGGGCCTCACAGACACACTGAGGAAGCATCCACCACCAGCAAGTGTCCCTTCCACCTCCTTCCGTTGGTGTTCACCCATGTGGGGAAAACACCAGAGGGGAGAAAGTAGTGAATGAAATCCAGTTACTCGTGGCTCTGGATCTCTCTTTTATACTGATATGACTCTTGACTCCAGATTAACTGTGGTGAAGACAAAAAGTAATCCAGCCTGTGACTTCTGTAGTTCTCTTTTCTGTCTCTTAAGGTAAACTGAGGCATCTCCAGTCCCAGTCACACCTCTGAAATGGAATGCCTTGGAAGCCTTTGTGCTTTGCTGTTTAATACTTGACTGTGTTACCTTTAGCTTAGTGGGCAGAAGCTGATTTGAGCTTCCTGATGGTTAATCTCTAGGAAATGAGGGCAGCAGAAAGATTTGTAATGGGGAGTGATGTAACAGTGTCCTTTGTGTGTGGGTGTGATGCTGGGGTCATGTAAGAGAGGAGGGGAGAGACTGAAAGTGATGCTGTATGTGCTTCTGTGGGGTTTGGCAGCAAAGAACAGCATCCTGTTCCCATGACAGGCTTTTGCTTTGTTCTGTTTTAAATAGGATTTTCATAGGATATCTTAATAAAGTGTCTTTTCCTATTTTAGTTTGCCTGAGGAGAATCCTGGTGAAATTTAAGGAGCCAGGCAAATGTACATCAGTTCTGTTTGAATAAACTGGTTTTAAATTGACGTTTTTGGACACTGGTAACTTTCTGGTGCAGCAATTTGCCTTTTTAGGTTTACATTGTGTGCCAGAGAGAGACTGAAACCAACATTAAGATCTATGAAATACAGAGATTATCTGGTAAAATATGGTCTCCTATGAAGTTTAGTGTGGATGAAATTTTGCCCAGATAGAGGATGTATTGCAATAACTAAACAGTGTTGTGCAGAAATGTAGCAGAGTATGACCATGTCATAGAGAATCACAGCGTGGTTTGGGTTGGAAGGGACCTCAGAGCTCATCTAGTTCCATCTAGCCTCACCTCCCTCAACCTGCTGCTCACGCTCTGGGGGTGCAGCCCAGCACACAGGGGGGTTCTGGGCTCAGGCACACACTGAAGCCGGGTCATGGGGACCTTCTCATTGACCAACACCCCCAAGTCCTTCTCCTCAGGCTGCTCCATCCAGTCTTCCCCAGCCTGTGTTTGTGCTGGGGATTGCCCCGACCCAGGGGCAAGACCTTACAGTTGACCTTGTCACTGCTGAAGTCCTAACTTTAATCATCACAGTGCTTGGATTCAGATTATATCATTTTTGCCTGTGTTTGTACTGGGTGGGGCAAAGGTATTAAACATGTTCCTATGGACGGGATCTCAAGTTTGCAAGGAATCATGTGAATGACTGAATGCAGCTGTGAGTTCTGTGCTTAACCAGGAGGCACAGCAGCGGGCGTGTTCTCAGTCTGACCCGTGATGCAGATGAGAATATGTTGAATAATGTTGAACTGTGAGACCTGTCAAGTGGCTTCCCTTCACTGTTGTGTTGCTTTACTCTTCTGGGTGCTCCTGCAGTCCTGTCCGTAAAAGAAGGCAAAGCAGAAACCTGGAACCAGTGTTTACAACTCCTAAACAATAATGTGGAGTTAAGAGGCGGAATTTGCTCTTGAATTAGCTGCTGTCAGGGTCACTCTGTCATGCAGCTTTTAGGCTGCAAAGGCCCAAAGGATGGGATTTCAGAGAGCCTCTCTTGCAGGGAAGAGGATGAGCGTCCAACAAGGGTCAGGAGCAGATTGTGGTGGTGGTGGGGAAAGGTGTTGTACGCGGTGATAGAATGTGAAATCTCTACATCTAGCAACCTAAGGGGACCAGTAGAAGGTAAACCCCTCAGAGTATGTTGTGGCTGCGCTTGGTGACTGTTGTTACTCAGCAGCTGACACGTTAGGAGCTAAACCCATTCATTATTTTGTCCTTTCCCCCCGTGGGGAGAGCTGCTCTCACAATCAATTCCCTCTGTTGCTACCTTGAGATCCATAACTCTGCCGGGGTTCATATTTTGTCCCCAAGCAATTCATGGTAGAATAAAGGGAGCTCTGTGTCTTGAAGCCATGTAGAGTTACTATCAGCCTGCTGAGATGGGGGCTTAATCTCCCTTCTGCATTCTAAATGAATTGGATGTTTTCCAAACTGGTTTTGAATTGCAGTAGGCTGAAGATTCCCATCTTCCCACTTTCCTGTGGGCACACGGGCAAGTCAAGTCATTTTGGAGTATCTCCTAGCAGTGGAGAAGTGCTTTTACCACTTGTATTGTTGATTTTTATGGAACACAACTTGAATTTATTTCCCTTTATGGTGGAAAAACGTATTCAGAAAGGAAGCTTTGGGCTCCTTTTAGTCTCAGAACAGTTCAGAGGTTAATGGAACATTTTCAGATGCATTGGATTTCCACACAAATATCAGATTTTGTGAGGAACAGTGATGGCTTTTTAATAACAGGGTAGGAACCTAAAGATGTGTGTGTTGTAATAAATAAACCAGAGCAAAAGAAAGCAGATTTCACTTGAGAACTTGGGCTAGAAATCCATTAGACTGTGAAGAAGGAGAAGGCTGAGTTGTTACCAACCACCTCTATGTTTGTCCAAGGAAGGGTCAGGTAGATAACTGTCAAAGCAAAAACCTTCCCTTTGTGAAGCAGAAAAGCATCAGCAGGGATTAAGTGTTCTTCTCAGTCCTGGGCATTGGGATATTTTAGGGATGATTTGTAGGTATGTGTTTTTCTAGAGTCTGAAGCAGGGAATTCTGCCTTGGACTAACTGTGACCTTTGGCAAAGCGCTTATTTTGTTGGCTTCACCTTGGAGCAAAGTCAGCCTCGTGTCTGGATGTTTCGAGGATGGTGTGAGTCTTTGTCTTATATTGGGTTTGGTGAATTCCACTTCAGTCTCATATAATTATGAGCAAAACTAGCAAAAATGTCTTGTCAGGCCCGTGTGAGGAGGGGGGAAATGAGAGGGAGGAAATGAACTTCTCCCTGCTTTTATTATACTCTCTCAGAGGCAAAGTAAGGTACTGACGTGAGATTGCACAGCTGATGAGGTAGGTTTATCAGGGATAAATGTGAGTGCTCAGTGTCCCTTTGTAAGTCACAGCAAAGTTTGATTAGATTTGGATGTTGCAGATAAATAGAAATAGGGAAGTGTGTGATGTGTGTGTGTGTTTTGAAGCTGTGGTTGTATCCTGTGCTTGAGCTCAGTGGTAATGAGGGTGTTCTTTGAAGCTCAAAGTTACCACACTTCTACCACACAGAAACGGGGGGTTTGGGTACAACACCATGGTATTTTGTATCTTACCAGGGTAGTTTATTTTGTTTAATAGATTTTATTCTCAAGCAGTGTGAGTTACTCTTGTCCAGCAAAATCCCACAGCAGCATTAAGCTCAAATACCATCCTGTTCATGTGGGTGCTCGTCCTTGAAGCCAAGGGTGTCATCCATGGGTTCTAATAGAAACTAATTGCACACGCTGCTTTGATGGGCAGTGAAGCTGGCTTTATCTGCTGCTGAGATGCTCACAGTGCTAAGCCATCTCAAAATGTTACTGTTAGGTAACACCTAACTTTCAGGTTATGCAGAAGGAGAAGTGGCTTTTGATGGTGGGTCCTGTGCAGATGGACAGCTGCTCTCTCTGGGCAGCTCCTGCTCACACAGATGAAGCAGTGGGGATGCCTCCTGCTGCCACAGATACTTTAAGGGGTCCTGTAAGTATTTTAATGGCTCGAGCACTCCGAGGAGCAGGAGATGTTCGTACCCCGAGGAGCTGATTCCATGCACTTGCCGAGCCGATCATTTCTGAATTCCTGATACATTTTCTGAAATCAATAGAAATCCACTCTTGGAACCGGCTTCAAAGCTGCCTTTGAACTTGTAAGAGTGAAGCTGCCTGAGAAATCCTGATAAAAGCAACCCCCTTGAGTTAAATGAATTAATACTTCTAAGTGTGTCAGAAGGAAAAGCAGTTAGTGGAAATGTTGTGGTTGGAGGGGAGCAGATACAGTTCCTGTCCCTGTACGTACCACTTCATTTCCATCTGACCACGTGCGAGCCGAGGTCTTTTACCCCATTTGAACCTACAACCTTCTGGGAAGAAAATGGTTTCTGAATAACATAGGTTAGTGGGTAATGACAGTGTTGTTTTATAGAAGAGACATTGATGCTTTCCTCTCTCTGCCATAAGTGGGTAGAAGTGCTGTGTATATCTTGTTCAGGACCTGATACAGCCATTAGTTTTGAATAGTGACATTGAAAGAATGAATTATCATTCTTGGGTAATTCACTTGTATAATACACTCTGCTTCATCCTCTTCCCCCAAAACCAGCCCAGTAATCCCTGCACCACAAACTGATCATGCTGCAGTTTGAATGTGCTGGCACAGCTCTGCCCTCTTGTGTGTGTACATTAATATCCATGACTACAGGAACAGGGAAACCTTCGCAGGGACAGGCTGGTAGCAGTAAAATTTGCGTGCTAGTTTCTAAATCAGAAGATTTATAGTTCCAGTTCCAGCATTACATCTTTTGGCAGTTCTCAACCTACTTATTTCCTCTCTGTAAAGAGGAAAATCTCTATCTGCTTCTCAGGCTGGTTGCAAACTGAATGACAAGTGCCATCAAAGTGCCTCTTGCAGACAGTGAGTGTAACCTGAGTGCCTTTTGGTAATTAAGAATCACAGTGCACTGGATGAGGCTGAGGGGGAGTACAGTGGAGTGCAATAGCTCAGCTTTAGAGGGTCTCTAACTGTCCAGTTGCAACATGTTGCTTTAGCATCACAGTTGAATTGGTGAATTCAGGTTGTGCAGTTCCTTTGAAAGTCAAGGCAAGTTTCTGTTGTATTTCAAAGCATTCAGCTTCTGCTGGCATCCTGCTTACAGGTAAAAATGGCATCTCCTGGTGTGGGTTTAAAAATAGTTGTATAAAAATAGTAAGTGACAGATTTAGGAAGGGTGGGATCCATCTTCCTGAACTGTGACACCTCTGAGGTAGAACAAGTCTCAGCAGATCACCTGTGCTCTGTAGTTAGTGGAAAACCCAATGATGCCGTTCCTCTGCATTCTGTCCTATCCACCTATTGTGGAATGCAAGGAATCCACTCCTGAGCATATGTATTCCTCTCCTTAGAGACAGCCTAAGGCAAGTAGCTGGGATGTCTTCATTTTCAGACATGAGTTGAAGGAGATGCATTTGCTCAGTGTCAGAGTTAATGTTGTCTGTGCAGCTTGAGTTGGAGCCTTTGAGTCTTCAGTGGCTTTAGCCTGGGTCTCCAGCATCATCTGAACAGGAATGATGGGACTGGCTTCAGTGTACAGCCGGTTGTGGTGTTTATCTTCAGCTATCAAATCCTGCAGGATAATTCCCTGATGCTGCAAGGACCTTCTGTGTTGTACTCAAACTGCCCATGGTACCTTAAGGTCTCTTAAGAGACGCAGTTGCTTGTGAAGAAGACATCCTGGGTTCCCCAGTGCTTGAGGTCTTGCTTCTGCAGAGTTGCAGATGAGCACGTCCATAGCTGGAGCACGGCTGCTGCCCACCCTGCCTGCCAGAGCGAGTGTTGCCTGGGAGATACCAGCTCTCATGTCTTTCCAGCCAAAACTGGTGGAGGGATGGAGTGAGGACAGCCTCTGGGTGTTGCTTCCTGTTGAGTGAGAACGTTCAGGGCTGCATTGTGACCCCCCCATTACAATTTCAGTTTGCTTTTTCAGAGGAAAGCTCTTTCTTACAAATGCCTTATAATGATTTTAGCTTTTATTTCTGTGGAAAATACCTCATGCTGTAGACAGAAAAAGACTAAGCATAAAGAATGTAAGCCAAAGGAAGGATTAGACTGGAAATCCCCAAACTGCTATGCTCCTGATGCTGGAATTACTGAGAAGCTGGTTACACAGGTTATTTTGGGAATGCCTGCAGCCACTGGGGCTTTGTTTGCAGGGGAAATATCTTCCGTCCTTGCTTTGCTGTGGGAGGAGACAGTGAGCAGCGGTGCTGGGTTTGGCTGGGATACAGTTAATTTTCTTCATAGTAGCTGGTATGGGGTGATGCTGTGGGTTTGTGGTGCAATCAGTGTTGATAACACAGGGAGCTTTTAATTACTGCTGAGCAGTGCTTACACAGAGTGAAGACCTTTTCTGCTCCTCATCCCACCCCACCAGCCAGGAGGCACAAGGACTTAGGAGGGCACACAGATGGGACAAGGGATATTTCACACCTTATGACCTCATGCTCAATGTATAAAGCTGGGGGAAGAAGAGGAACGGATGTTGGAGGTGATGGTGTTTGCCTTCCCAAGTGACGTGTGCTGGAGCCCTGCTGTCCTGGAGGTGGCTGAGCACACGCCTGTGATGGGAATGGGGGAATGAATTCCTTTCTTTGCTTTGCTTGTGTGTGCAGCGTTTGCTTTGCCTGTTAAACTGTCTTTATCACAGCCCACAAGTTTTCTCACTTGTCCTCTTGATTCCCTCCCCCAGCCCACGGGAGGAGTGAGCGAGCGGCTGTGTGGGGCTGAGTTGCCGGCTGGGGTTCAACCACAACAGCCCTATTTGGCACCCAGCGTGGGGTTTGAAGGGTTTGAGATTACAACAGATCTGACTGGAAAGCTCTAGGTTGAGTTACAGCCACGTGCCTGGTGTGGCAGATGATGGGGTCATCATCGCTGCCGTGTCTGTGCTGCTGTACTAGGCAGGCTGGAACTGCAGTGGGAGCTGGAGATGAAGGGATGAGGGACCTGTGGATGAGGAGCAGGACAACCCCAAGTGTCTGTGGCTGTGAATAAGTCCACACCAGAGCAAGTACATCTCAAAGTGCTTGGGGCCGTGGTTATATCTGTGCCGCAGTGGGTGTACCTCTGAAGGGATCATGGAATCCCAGGTTCGAAGGAACCTCAAGGATCATCTGTTCTAACCTATCTAGGCAAAGCATGACCTAGACCAAGTAACTTGTGCCCATCACCTTTTCCATGGGACTCCTTGTAAAAAGGGAATCTCCATCTTCTTTGTAGCCACCCTTTCAATGGTGTAACATGGTGATAAGGTCTCCCCTGAGCCTTCTCTTCTCTAGCCTGAACTAATTCATCTCTCGGGGCCTTTCTGTCTTCATGATCTTTAAGGATCATGGCCATGGAGAAGCCCATGACAGAGCAGATACTCCCCCTGGAGAGGCTGCAGCCAGGGATAAGGCCACGCTGGAGCAGGTGCATCTCTGAAGGCAGAAAGTGTGGCTGCAGTTAATACCTCAGACGTCCTGTGCTGCTGATAAGCCATGTTACTCAGAAGCCCGCTGTGATGATGTTCTTGGTCTCCTTGCCTACAAGAGCTCGAGGCATCAAGCAGGAAACAAAATGGTTTAAATGAAGAAAATAACAGTTGGGATGCTGTGCCAGGGCTTGGCTTCGTGAGTAGCTCCAAGCACAGTGTCTGCATCCTCAGGGACTTGAGAACTGTTATGTGAATCAGCCTGCTTTTTGCTAGATTAGCTGGTGTTTAAACCCCAAAATAGCAAAAGCTCTTTCAGATCCTTGTTTTCCTTCTGTTTGGAGCGTGTGCCTCTGCTCAGCAGTCAGTGCTGATGGGCAGAATGAGCTCGTGCAGAGGAAACACTTTCAGTTTTGACTTTTTCTGAAGCAAGTAAAGATGATGATACTTCAAATTCCTTGTTAAAGTACTCATTTGCCACCAAATTTCATAGAATCATAGAATCAACCAGGTTGGAAAAGACCTTTCAGATCATCAAGTCCAACCTTTACCCCAGTGTTTATTTGCTTGAATTGAATTTTAAGCTTGACTCAAGCACTGTTAGGCTTGATTCAGTTGTTTTGTGTGGTTGTGATTATACATCAAACGGAGGAAGGATTGTGGAGCAGTGTCTCGCCAGCCTCGTCCTGCTAATGGAGATTTCCCAGTAGCCAGCCTGGTTCTGCCACTGGGAACGTCGCTGTGGCACTGGGAGGTCCGGGGTGTCAAAGGTGTGTATTTACAGATCTTGCCCCTGTCCCTTAAGGTTCAACTTGAGCAGCACACACTAGAAGACATCTATATTGAATAACCAAGGTATGAATTTGTCTTGTGCATGAAACCATTTCTGTGTGGAGTAACTCAGAACTCGAAACGCCTTAAGTCAGAAAACCCACTGAAGTCTGAGCTAGCAAGTCTTCAAGATTTAGACAGAGTAAGCTAACAACAGAAAATCCCCCCTTTTCCTTCTCCCTTGTGTATAAATCAGTTTTAAGACAGAATTCCAGCTCTTCCCGATAGCTTCGGCTCATTTTCCTGCAGGGGGAGGTGTAGAGTCAGAAATGTTGCTTTTTTTCTTGAAACCTGCTGTTTTCCAGCCTCCTCCTCGCTGTCCCTGCGCATGGGGAAGCTGTTCGTACACCCCAGGAAGATCACGCTATGAATTATGACTTTGTCGCCAGTGCCGGAATTGTGTCTGATGAGTTTTATTAACCCCAACTGCCTGGGAATAATGAGCAGCCATACGGTTTATGTTTGATTTAAAGGTGCTCCGGCAGCAGTTTGCAAAAGGGAAAACAAGGGAAGGGGATAAACAGAGAGGATGGCTACAGCAGGAGCTCTCCTTTTCTCTGCTGTTTCTATCCATTTTACAGGTATTCGTGTACACACCACCTGTATGCTCACGTATGTATGCATGTACTCACAATGAGTGAAATACAGCATATAAAACCTCCTCTGGGTGGAGGGGTTTGGAGTGATTTTTCATCATTGTTGAGTTTTGAATACGTTATGGCTCCATTTTCAAACTCCAAGGATGGTTCTGGGTGTAGGAGACCAGTATTCCTCCACGAATTCCCTTCCCAAGATGGAATGTATTGATATTGCTAGAATCTCAATGAAAGCCTGTGTCTGAGTGAGGAAGAGGGTTTCTCATTCATTTTCTCTGTGCACTAGCCTAGATAGGAGTCTGTAGGATGCTTCTGTGGTATAAAGGCAGGCCATTATTTTTAAATCTAAACCCCTTGATATTTGAGCTTAAAACTGCTTCCTATCCATTATTCATCCCTTATTATGGAAAATACAACTCCCTGGCAGTGGTACGTTGTTTTCTAGTAGCTATTTGAGTTTGAGCCTTATGATTTCAGTGTTATTTTTGTTTAGCAGATACTCATTAGCTCTGTGTCACTGGTTTCACAGCCGGTCGCATAATTCCTGGCACTGGCAGCTTGGGAAGCTCAAGGCAAAAAGAGATGTGTGCAGCTGGTTTTATCCTGCATTTCCTTCTTTATCAGTGCTTGTTGAACACAGCTGTGAGAGCACTGAGCTTCATTTCAGACTGTAACCAAAGCTATGCCCCACAGTAGACCTTCCCCAAGCTCTCCCAGTGGGAATAACTGTAACACTGGCAATAATGGTAGCAAATGCCTTCCGGAGGCTGAGCTGGGTGCATGTTGGTCATGGAATCCCAGGCTGGTTTATGTTGGAAGGGAGCTTAAAGCTCCTTCAGTTCCAACCCCTGCCACAGGCAGGGACACCTTCCACTGGAGCAGCTTGCTCCAAGCCCCATCCAACCTGGCCTTGAAAGACCCCTTAAGGAATTTGATGTGTTGCCCTTCAGATTTGGCTGCTCTCCTGCAGTGGTCAGGGAATTGCCTTTGTGCCCTTACTAGGTGGTGACTGGAATGACTTGGAAATGGGCAATGAATCTCTAATCAAAGGTGAATCCTGCTTCTGTATGTTAGGGTAAGCCTGGCCCCACGATGGGAGATGATGCCGTTCACCACAGCAAAGCTTCCTGCTTTGGTTTCTGCAGAGCAAGATGCACTTTACCACGTTGTGCTTTGGTGCTGCTCTCTTAATAGCAAAATGTTCCAACAGAGGCTTGACTCACTGCCTCTGTGTTTATTAACTCTGCAAATACCGGTGTGCCTGAATGCTGGTTTGCACCACACAGTTTTACTTAGGATCTGGAAAGGGACAGTTGAGTCAGGATCCAAATTAGACCCTTTGGCTAATCTTACGTGTGTACATGGTGCCCATCACAGTGGATCCAGACTGTGGATCTATGTGGTCTGTGTTATGTATGGTTTAGATATTACAGATTTTGGTCTGACAACAGGTTCTTCTTTGTGTCACCTTAAGTCTTTTGTGTCTCTGCTTCTCCTGCAAAGCTCTTCCTGCTGATTTTATTCAGTTTGCTGCGAGGTGGGTTGCAAAGCTGGAGGATGGGGAGTGGATTGGGGCTCAGACTCTTTCCTATAAGCTGGGGTGGAAAAAGACTAGGCTCTGATCATACAGAGAGCCATAACTGAGCAGTGCCTTCCACAGGAGGGGTCCTGGCTGCTCCTGGCCCCTCACAGTTTGCACACTGGAGGAAATAAGGTGAAAGCTGCCTGATGGCTGCAGTTGGGCAGTTCTGGGGAAGGCCTGGTTGCACTTGTGATTTCTGTAGGAGGATGGCTGGTGCTTTAGCAACCATTTCTCCCATCTGATAAGAGCCTTTTGGGGTTTCTCCCCACTCCTTCCTCTCTCTTTACAGTGATTCCAGTCCCCTTTTATTACATCTAAACCCCATGGTTTGATAGTTCCTCTCTAAGCTATAATTACCCAACCTGAAGATGCAAGCACAAAACAATTTCCAGCGGAGGTTTACACAAAAGGGAGTAACTCTGATTCTGTATCATTTTTTCAGTCCTTGGAAAAAATCTCTAAGGGGATGAACAAAGCAAAGAGTGATGATAGCGCAGCACAGAGACAAACCTGATGATCTCAGATTCTGCCAGGTTTCTGCTCCAGTGGCTTCCTTAAAGGAGCGTTGTCAGAAAGAAAAATCACCCTGCTGGAAGTGGGCCGTGCAATCAATCACTGGCCACCGAGAAAGTGGGGATCAGATGGATTCCCTTTGGAATTCAATCAAAACACACTTCAGAGGAGCTGGCGTGTCTCTTGGCTGAGGTTGTTTCATCACATACTTGGTGCCTGGCTCCCTGTCACTGTTGCTTAATGAGAGCAGACTTTAGTAAGCCCAGGAAGAGAGGCCGGAAGGTAATTATGCAAGTTATAAACTCGTCACTGTAGGTACCAAGTTGGGGGGATAATTGCATTTCTTGCACTGACCCTTGACCAGATTGATTTGCAGCAAATAATGGCCCCACTGCTGGAATGGGAGAAACTATTATTTCCTAACCTGTAGTCCCTGTATCCCTGTGATGCTGGGATTGTTTGCAAGGCTCTGTGAAAGGTGACAGAGACAAGCATGTCTTAGTCTGATCCACAGCAGTTATGTATGAGAAACTCCTGAAGAGCTGTGTATTGAGCAAGGTGGCAAATTGCAGTGCAGGCAGCCTGAGGAGCCTGATCCATGTGCTCAGCTCCTCCTGGTGAGGCCAAATTCATCAGCCTTTCCCTGTGCAGGAACCTTTGGAGTGATCCATTGCAGCAGTATGTGCTCCTGGTATAATGAACGCGAGATTGCAAACCACTATATGCCATATGGAGCCTCCAGAGTTCCCCATCACCCTTGTACTTGGGAGGGCAGTGCACATGCTGCTTTCTGTTATTCTGCCCCTCTTAGCAGCCCCTGGTTGCCAGATCCAGCCGTACATTGCTGTTCAGGTTGATGCAGCAAGAGCTGAGCAACACATCATCATCATAGAATCCCAGCTTGCTTTGTGCTGAAGGGACCTTACAGCTCACCCAGCTCCAACCCCTGCCACAGGCAGGGACCCCTTCCACTAGAGCAGCTTGCTCCAAGCCCCTGTGTCCAACCTGGCCTTGAACACTGCCAGGGATGGGGCAGCCACAGCTTCTCTGGGCACCCTGTGCCAGCGCCTCAGCACCCTCACAGGGAAGAGCTTCTGCCTAAGAGCTCATCTCAGTCTCCCCTCGGGCAGGTTAAAGCCATTCATTTAAGCTTTTCAGCTTAAAGCCATCAGCTACATGCAGGGGTTTTTAGGGTATTCTGTGGGTAATTATTAAACATGGTGAAAATATCAGGACCCGTGATGATTGATTCATGTCCTCAGAAAGGTACGGAATGTTGTATTCCCTTTCTGTGGAGCTAGAGTCCCAAAGAGATTGGGATTTCCATTTTTCATTTCTTCCAGAGAATGCAGTGACCCTTTGCAGTGTACCAGCAGGCTGGGGGAGCAACCCCAAGGGAGATAAAAGCACCAGAAGTAGGTATCTCCTGCTCTGTTTTGAAAAACAAGTGCAGATGAAGGTGGTTTTGGCTCTGGAGAGGTGTATAAATGATTTCCATGGCTTCTGTCTGTATAGAGCCTGGTAGTAACCCTTTGATTCCTACAGCCCTTTTCTGAGCATCAGGCGTGTTCCTGTGTCAAATTTATTGCCTTTCTCCCAGTTTCTGTGGCTTTCCTCTCTCTTCAGTCCTGGGGGGATCCACACCAGATTTGGTTCTTGGTGATGCTGTTGGATTGCTTCAGAGGAGGGGCCAAACTGTTCACATTTACTGTCTGGAACAGACTCGGGGAGTGCATCAGCTTTCTTCTACACAGCTTTGTGTTTGTGTTCAGATGTGAGATTCCCTTCCAGATCTGTGAATTAATCCAGTCATCTCTTCGGAGTGACATTGGCACTGCCTTTTTGCAGTTGGCTTGTCTTGGGGAAAGAGAGAAGGAGAGTAATGTCCCCTCAGTTGAGTTTGTTGCTATTTCCAAATGAGTTCTAGGAGTGTAAAAGCTCCATGTGGTTTCCCACTTCCACGTAGTTATCCTTAGCTCAGTGTGTCGCTGGGGGAAGCAGAACTGTTTCATCTCTGTGGCTGCGGACGTGTTCACTCCTGTGTCTCATGGTGTGTTTTGATCTCTGTTTTCTCTCCAGCCCAGCTCTTTTAGGTAGCTCTGCTGGGTTTCTGCAGCCCTGGCCCCAGAAGGCAGCTTGCTGTCTGGTTTACCCTTTTCCTTTCAGCTTGACACACTGCTCAGCACCCACTCTGCATGCAGCATGTCTTCCTTGCAAGCCCTATCCTCAGCAGGCGTTTCCATAGCGTGGGAGTGGAGTGTGATGATGTCCCTCTGGTCTTCAAAGTGTGAAAAAGCTCTTTCCTCCAGGAATTCAACAACCGATCTTCCATCCGCTCGCTGCTCTGCTGTTCCCTTAGCTTAGCCCAAAACATTTGTGTAGGCTTTAACATAATTTATTCATCTGGCAACACACCCCAGCCCGCTTGCTTTTCTGTCTCAGGGAACCACAGAGCGGTTTGGGTTGAAGGGACCTTAAAGCTCATCCACCTCCAACCCCTGCCACGGGCAGGGACCCCTTCCACTAGAGCAGCTTGCTCCAAGCCCCTGTGTCCAACCTGGCCTTGAACACTGCCAGGGATGGGGCAGCCACAGCTTCTCTGGGCACCCTGTGCCAGCGCCTCAGCACCCTCACAGGGAAGAGCTTCTGCCTAAGAGCTCATCTCAGTCTCCCCTCTGGCAGGTTCAAGCCATTCCCCTTGGCCTGTCCCTACATCCCTTGTCCCAAGCCCCTCTCCAGGTTTCCTGCAGCCCCTTCAGGCACTGGAGCTGCTCTCAGGTCTCCCCTTCAGGAGCCTTCTCTTGTCCAGGCTGCCCCAGCCCAGCTCTCTCAGCCTGGCTCCAGAGCAGAGCTGCTCCAGCCCTCGCAGCATCTCCATGGCCTCTTCTGGATGTTTAATGGTGCTGTTTCATTTTAACCTCTCAGCAAGGTGTGCACTACAGATGGTGGGAGACCTGGTGGGGTATCTCTGGAGGGTCTTCTGATTTAATCCCTGTTTATGGTGGTTTTCATTGTATGTAATGATGAAGGATTTTGTATCAGGCACAAAATGGTGAAGTATGCTGTAGTTTTGACTTGAACTGAAATCTTTGTGGTTAAATAGAGTTTGCAGTGCCTGCTTTTAAATCCATGCTTAGAAAAGGAGGTAGGAAGTGTGCAGGTGTATCAGACATGTGTCTGGTTTGAGGTTTTGGGTTGGACAGTGGCAGGAAGAGCACACATGTCCAACCACTTCCTGCACGTCTGGCATCCCCAAGTGCTGTTTCTCAGATGGAGAAGTTCTGTCCACTTCAATCATTGCACCACTAATAATCCTTTCACAAGGAAGTCATTATAAATCTGCTAATGAATCAGGTAACCTCTTAATCAGCTTCAGAGCAGCTCTCAGGCTGTTCATGACATGGTGTTATTTCAATCAATGTGTAGCTATTCAGGCACCTCTTAACTCTTCCCTTCATGGTCTCATTATAAGAAGGATGAATGGGAAACATTAAGTCATCAGAAATCAACGAATCTGGTCTGGGAACACAGATGTTAAAATGTCTTACTTACAGAGATCCAGGCATCACGCAGCTGAGCAGCATTTGGATCCCTGACCTGTGTGTTTCTGTAAGCTTAGCTTCTTTTGGTTACTTTTTAGTTCGGGCTGTGTTTTTTAGGGCACTTGAACCTTCTTTATAAGATATTTGCCTTTATATTGCTGGTGTGCACCCTTAAACCTCAGCTCTAGTGTAAATCTGGCTGGGTATTCCAGAATTTAAGGAAAAAATCTCCACCAGAACCAGAAATGGCTTTACAGGTTTCTGCCAGCTTCAACAGCTGGAGAAACTCTGGTTGTTTTGAAGTGCTCACAGTGATAGTAGCTTCCAGTGAAGGGGGCTACAGGGGTGCCAGAGAGGGGCTCTTCATCAGGGACTGTAGCAATAAACAAGGGGTGATGGGTTCAAACTGAAACAGGGGAGTTCAGATTGGAGATAAAGGCAGAAGCTCTTCCCTGTGAGGGTGCTGAGGCGCTGGCACAGGGTGCCCAGAGAAGCTGTGGCTGCCCCATCCCTGGCAGTGTTCAAGGCCAGGTTGGACACAGGGGCTTGGAGCAAGCTGCTCTAGTGGAAGGTGTCCCTGCCCGTGGCAGGGGCTGGAGCTGGGTGAGCTTTAAGGTCCCTTCCAACCCAAACCAGTCTGGGATTCTATGATACCAGACTTGGTGTGAATTGTGGGGAAACACCTGGTGTGCCTGAGGGACATGTTTGTTGCTCACTGCAGGTGCCGTCCTCCTGGATTAAACTCTGTGTTCTTTATAACAGATTAAGAGCCCTTTGCACCAAGAACATCTCCCAGCACGGTTCGCTCCTTCCAGCTGCGGAATTTCTTCTTCCTTCGGGCTGTAACTTGCTCTGGGTGGCCCTGCCTTGGCAGGCGTTTGGGCTAGAGGATCTGCAAAGGATTAGAACCTGAATGATTCTGTGATCATGACCCTTGCCACCAGCTGGCGGAGGGCCCTGTGGACCACTCCAAGGAATACCTCGTGCTCCAGGGTGCTGGAAGCTGAGCCTGTGTCTCTGTCAGTGGTGCGGGTCTGTGCCATGCTCCGTGGGCTGGGAGAAGGCGACCTGGTCCTTGCTTCGCTGCTGCACTTCTGTCATAATATTGACTTGCAAACGTAGAGCTTTTGGGCCAGTTGCTATGGTTACCTCTCAGCTCCCTGCATCTCGCAGTAGAGAGGAATAACAGGCAATACATTTCGAGCCTTAATGAAATGCACAGCAGTGTGTTCAACTTTGAAACCCAACGTGAATATCACTAAGCAACATCCATTCGTGATGTGCCGTAATTACTGCTGTTGGCTCCCGAGAATTGGAATGCTGGAGCACCAGCCAGTCTCTGCTGCATCAAACACGTTTCTCTGCCAGGAGCTTCACAGTGTCTCAGACGTGTGATGTTTCATAGTTCCTTCACAGTTTCAAAGAACTAAGTTTGACCTCTTTAAATTATTCACACCTTCAGAGCAGCAACATCTCCAAAAACTCCAAAATCTCCTTTTGTGTGTTTCACCTTCTCATTCACTCCCAGAAACTGATTTTAAAGCTCTCTGATTCTTCTGCCCTAGTTCCTAAATGTGAATCTGAGTCTCTTCCTCCAGCCTGCTGCCTGTGTTTTTGGAAGCACCAATTCCCCCAGATCTGTGGAGCAGTGTTAGTGTTGGATTCAGACGTAGTTGGTGCTTGGAGCTGTTTGCTCCAGTAACTGCATTGGAAGGAGCCAGTGCCTCAAGTCTTTTGAGGTGTAGTTTTGTGCTAAGAGGCCGTAGTTAATGTCTGTCTTGAGCAATGCATCAGTATGAGAAGTAAACTAAACCCAGACACTGTTTATACATTCACAGTCCAGGCTTCAAGTCAAGTGATTGATTGCACCAGCCAGTGCAGTTGCAGTTGTTGAAGCGGTGGTGTTGTGCTTGCAGATCTCTGTGCCCCGGTTCTCTGCTCATCAAACTGATCTCCTGTATTCTCTTCTTATTTTCCATCTACAGCGCCAGAGTTACCAGTCCTAGAGAGGAAGAACTGGTTGATCTACCTACTGTATGTCCGCAGGGACTATGACGAGTGCAAGGTAGGAGCTGCTCGTAGGACTTTGCATTAGGAAGTACTTTACTGATGTAATGAGTGATAGTTTTCATACCACTTATCAAAGCACCCTCTTTCCTGACTTGTTCTGGAATAGGGACCAAGAGAAAATACAAAACGATGATAACAACAGTTCTATAGTGCAGGTCTCTTGATGGTGCTACAGCAAGACTATGAAAAACACTCCGATTGAGTAAAACATCACTGCCAAGCCTAAAAAGAGAAATCTCGGTTACCTTTGAACAAAATTCTTTCATTTGTGTGTTGTATGTTGCACCTTTTGATTCCTCCTGGCTTGGTGGGTGGCGGGGAACTGGTTGTTCAGGATTATAATGACAAGTGGAGTAAGGAAATGGCAAATCTAGTATTAAGCAGCATGTTTTCCTGCTAAAATGAACAGGAGCTGTTGAAGCGGATTGCCAGTGGGCAGGTGGGGGGCACGAAGAGCTGGCTTTCTACTTCTGTCATGGGCAAAGAAGAGCTGAAGAGACTTTTTGCTTCTGAAACACCGCGGTTGGTCAGGACTTGTCTCTGCTGGAGAACTCCTGGGGGCAGCTGGAGTAAACTCATTCAGCTCTTACTTAATGGAGCTGGAGGGTTGTATCATCAGCAGTCTTGGTTTAAATAGATACAAACAAAGGCTGGGCCAGCAATCCAAATGGAAAATTGTTTCTCTTTTCTGTTCATCTGACTGCATTTGTTTGGTCTCTGTGAACAGTCACTGTTTCTGTGATGTGATGTGGAATCACAGCGTGCAGAGATGTATGGCTCAGGGAAACAGAACAACCAAGTGGATGACATAATGGCAACATTGACTTCTCCATGTCCTCATCAGTCACGGCAGCAAACAAAACGGGGGGGGGCAGAAATTGGGAGAAGTCAGCTTTTACTTGGCAGGCCAGCTTCACAGTAGCTGTAAAAATAAAAGGCAGCAAAGCCTTTACGCAGGGCTCACAAAGGAGGGTCCTTGCAGTAAATATGAACAAGTTTGGCCATACAGACCATAGCAGGTTGAATGATCTTCCATCCTTTCCCCAGATGTGATGGATGTATGCTCAGAGGTCTGGATTTGACACGGATAAGATGGGAACCTCAGGCTGCTTCATCAGTCAGTGGGGGTCGATAGGCATGTCCAGAAGGCAGTTCAGGTCTTAGGTGGGCTGAGATGCTCTATGGTAGTCTCTGCCTTGCTCTACTGGTGTTACATGGGATTACGGATCTAAGCTGATGCCCTGGATGCTTGCACATGTTAAGTACAGATGTAAGTCCAGAGGAGGCTGTGGAGATGCTGCGAGGGCTGGAGCAGCTCTGCTCTGGAGCCAGGCTGAGAGAGCTGGGCTGGGGCAGCCTGGAGAAGAGAAGGCTCCTGAAGGGGAGACCTGAGAGCAGCTCCAGTGCCTAAAGGGGCTGCAGGAAACCTGGAGAGGGGCTTGGGACAAGGGCCTGTAGGGACAGGCCAAGGGGAATGGCTTGAACCTGCCAGAGGGGAGACTGAGATGAGCTCTTAGGCAGAAGCTCTTCCCTGTGAGGGTGCTGAGGCACTGGCACAGGGTGCCCAGGGAAGCTGTGGCTGCCCCATCCCTGTCAGTGTTGGACAGGGGCTTGGAGCAACCTGCTCTAGGGGAAGGGGTCCCTGCCTGTGGCACAGGTTGGGACTGGGTGAGCTTTAAGGTCCCCTCCAACCCAAACCAGTCTGGGATTCCATTATTCCCAAACATGCTATCTGGGGATAATAGCTTCAAAATGAAGAAGGTTATTGATAGTATCCCCAGTGGCTTAAATTGCTATTATCTCCTTGATTTCAGCATAGTTTGGGCATTCGTTAGAGCCCATTAATTTTCTTTTAAGACTCAGCTACGAAACCAATAACCCGTGATGTTATTCATTTGGGTCTGAATTTTGCTAGATCCTCTTTCCCACTCAGGGCGTTGAAATGCTTTCTCTCTAACACTGTTTTAAACACTCCCCTATTTTTCAATGACGTAAAAGGCCAAGAAAAAGCTGTTTATTCACCAAAATTGCTTCCTTAAAGTGAAGGCATTAAATTGGTTTTACCCCTTATAGTGCCACTCCGCATCCATTCTGGTGTCACCAAGCTCTTGACAATGTTGCTGTGCTCCTTACAGCGAGAGATGGCTGATGCTGGGTGGTTGATTTGCCTCTCCTTGTACCCAGTGTATGTAAAGCTGCAGCATCCTCTGTGACTGCACAGCCAGGCCGGGGGGAGAGCAGGGACAGGCCCTGAGCATCGCTCAGCTCTCTGCTCCCACATCAGTTCCAGCTCTGCTCTCTTCTGCTTCTGCTGTGTGCAAGGAAGGAGTTATTAAAATTACCAGATGCTTTACAATCCCTTGTGCTGGTTGGTCTCCTGCCAGCGTCTGAATTCTGTCGGTTAAATAAATCTGGGAGGAAAAGCTGGGATTACACATCATATTTCTCAGCTCAGGGCCTTTTGCTCTGGGATATTACAGAATTAGGCAGATCTCTCCAAAAGATAGCTCTCTATTGCCCTCTCTTGCTCTGAGAACCTGGGTTTATGTAGATGGAGCAATAGAGAGTATCCATATTCAGGAGATGCTTGGTTATATCTGAGTTGAATGTCCTGTAATAATGGACTTTGTAAAGAGTATTATAAAGATATCTTAGCAGATATAGCTCCTACCTTAATGTACTTTATAAAGGGTATAATGCAGATCTGTTAACAGATACAGGTGAGCAGTTTCAACTTGTTATTCCTTCTCCTTCCTCTCTTTAGTTTTCTTTTGACAAAGTGCACATTGTCAGTAATAACCCTCCTTGTCTTCATTCCACTTTCCTTCTGTGTGCTGTATTTGAAGTTCAGTTTTCCTCCTTGTTATCAGGTCCTTCCCTTTTATTTGGCTTGGAGGCAGGGGATGCTGGTGCTGATCATACACCAGACAGGAGTGCTAGGTGAGCACCACCTTATTCCTGGCTCAGAAATCTTTCTTTTTCCCCTTTATCTCTTCCACTCTGAGCAGAGGAGGAGTCTTGGAGCAGAAATGATGTTCTCAGTTCATAGTCAGAGCCCTCATCTTCCCAAAGGTCACTCACTCTTTTGACCAGTTTTAGTTTCAGATCACGTGTGACTATGGAATAATGCCAAACTGTGCCCCCCCCAAGCCTGTCACTGCAGGAATGCAGCCAGCAAAAACTGACATTTTCATCAGTTTACTTTTCCCCCCCTTCCTTTTCCCTTATACTCCTCATTTGCTCATTTGACTTCCATTGACACAGCTGCAGTTGCTCCAATTCAATTTATTTCTTCACAAATGGCTGGAAGCAGATACCCGTATCAGCAGAGGATGCTTCCAGAGATTCCTTGGGGCACTTTCCATGTAATATCTAATTAATTTTGTCCTAGGAAATGCTACAAGGGCTGCAGTGTTCCTGGCACAGTGCTCTTCACGTGCAGTGGTGAGCTTGCACTCCTCTGTGCCCTCCTGTAGTTGTCCCAGCCACAGCCCAGTGCTGTTGTTACAGGCAAGGTTGTGTTTCTGTAACTGTCCTTAGCTTTCTTAGAACGATGGGAGTTTGCAACTTACATAGCAGATAAATGTAGTATCTTACAGCAACTAGCTACAAATTCTGCATGCATACTGACTTTCCCAAGCATTTAAATGCATTTTGTAGTTCTGTGTGATACCACTGTCACCATCCCATAAGGAAGAACTGTGTCCATCAGTGGGTCGTGTGTTGTTTAAATTCAAGCTTTTTTAAGGCATTCTGCAGTAAGCACAGATACAGCACAGCTCTATGTAGCCCTTCCACAAAATCCTCCAGATCAAGGTTGCAGAAGGCACTTGGCCAGCCAGAAATCAGGTTTTGTGCACAGAGATTACCTTTATTGAAATATCTGTAGGCTTTATGGTCTGCTGGAAGCTGATGCTGCAGTTCAATGATGGGGGAAGAGTGGAGCAGATAGAGGGCTTCTCAGTGAGGAAGACTGTGATTGAATTGTACTCTCTGTGCTTTGTCATTCCAGGCTCTCATCAAAGAGCAGCTGCAGGAGTCTCATGGGCTGTGTGAATATGCAGTCTACGTTCAAGGTACGTTGCAGGACACCTCTGGAAGTCTGAATGTTGCTCAAGCAAGTTCTGATTTGAGATACAGCAACAGTAAGAAGGGGACAGGTGACAGAAACGTACAAAATTAACATGTCAAAAGTATTTGGCCTAGTTTTGAAGTTTGGGGGTTGCACAATGGGAGATGAGATTTTCTGTGTTCTCTGTATCGATGCGTTTCTCCTTGGACTATGGGCACTTGGCCTTCATTGTGTTGGATGGGGTGTTTGATTGTATTACAGAAGCATGTTTGCTGTTAGAGCTACCTGCCTCGGGTGATTGTTCTCTTATTGTTTGCTTAAGGGATGGTATTCCTCCTCCTGTCCTCTGCCCCCTAAAAACTGTGCCCCAAAACTTGGTGTTGCAATTCAAAGTGCTGTGGTGGGGGCTGCAGGGATTTGTTGGCCAAGGCCATACTGCAGCCCATAGAAGTTGGGGTTTAAAGCTGCCTTTATTCTGAAACCCAGCCATTTTTCCAGACACACACACGTCCTTTGATTGTGTTTTGTTCTGCCCTCAAACACAGCATCTGCCTGAGGTTGCTGCAGGAGGGAGAAAGACCGAATGAGTGTTGTTATATCCATACTCCCCCTTCTTCCCCTGCTGTCAGGGAAGCACAGTTTTCCTGCACACAACAGACTAATTTGCCTGGTATACGTTGTCTTTACAGCTTTGATATTTCGCTTGGAGGGGAAGATTCAAGAATCTCTTGAACTTTTCCAGACATGTTCCATTCTGAACCCCCGAAGCACAGACAACCTCAAGCAGGTGGCACGATCGCTGTGAGTGCTGGTTTGTTGTTTCTCTTTGACGAGCCACGCAGGACTCTCCATATTTGTTTTTTGCCCTGTCATCAGGTGAAATCCCAGGCTGCTTAATTCCAAACATGCTGACTCCTTATCAGCACTCGAATTGGTTTCCAGAAGCATGGGCTACCCTTAGAAGCAGAATCTCTGTTATCTGCCTGGCTGCTATTGTACTTTCTTTTTCTTTGTGCTTTAAGCAAGAGGAGTAACATGCTGGTTTCTAGGTCCAGAGCTAAGGGAGCTGACCTGACCTGTGTGAACTTGCCCTACAGACCCCTTTCTGTCTCTGAATGTCTGGTTTAGAATCAGAATCCCAGACTGGTTTGTGTTGGAAGGGAGCATAAAGCTCATCCAGTTCCAAATCCCTGCCACAGGCAGGGCACCTTCCACTAGAGCAGGTTGGTCCAAGCCCCATCCAACTTGGCCTTGAAAAAGTTCTGGTGTCCTCAAAACAAAAGGGGCATGGAACTGTTGGAACAAGTCTAGAGGAGGCCACGAGGATGCTCAGGGGCTGGAGCACCTCCTGTATGAAGACAGGCTGGGAAAGTTGGGGCTGTTCAGCCTGGAAAAGAGAAAGCTGCGTGGAGACCTCAGAGCAGCTTCCAGTGTCTGAAGGGGGGCTAT
This sequence comes from Pezoporus occidentalis, assembly GCF_034315485.1. Lineage (NCBI taxonomy): Eukaryota > Metazoa > Chordata > Aves > Psittaciformes > Psittacidae > Pezoporus > Pezoporus occidentalis. The sequence goes on from NW_026913415.1 coordinate 639,207, forward strand.
AGGGATGCTGGGGAGGGACTCTTCATTAGGGACTTCAGTAATACGACAAGGGGTAACGGGTTAAAACTGAAACAGGGGAAGTTTATATATTACTAGATATAAAGAGAAGTTCTTTACTGTGAGGGTGGTGAGGCACTGGAATGGGTTGCCCAGGGAAGCTGTGAATGCTCCATCCCTGGCAGTGTTCAAGGCCAGGTTGGACAGAGCCTCGGGTGACATGGTTCAGTGTGAGGTGTCCCTGCCCATGTCAGGGGGGTTGGAACTGGATGATCTTAAGGTCCTTTCCAACCCGAACTATTCTATGATTCTATTCTGTGATTCTATGAACACTGCCAGGGATGGGGCAGCCACAGCTTCTCTGGGCACCCTGTGCCAGCGCCTCAGCACCCTCCCAGGGAAGAGCTTCTGCCTAAGAGCTCATCTCAGTCTCCCCTCTGGCAGGTTAAAGCCATTACCCTTGGCCTGTCCCTACAGGCCCTTGCAAAAAGTCCCGTTCCAGGTTTCCTGCAGCCCCTTTAGGTATTAGACCACTCTTTTTCCTTTGAGACAAAGGCAGACTTCAGAGCCTGTGAATTCATTCATCGCATCTCCAGTAATGCCAGGCTGTGCCTCAGCATCTCTCAGGATTGATGGCCTAGCCCCGGAAGGGAGCAGGAGTCAGATTGTAATATTGCTGAGACTGTAAACTCAGGGCTTCTCGTGCAGGTCTCTGGAGAGCCAGCAAATAGCATCATTTCTCACTAGCAGAGGTGATAGTGGTTGCACAGCAGGGTTTCAAAGCAATTAACAATAAAACCTGAAATGCTTTTGCAGGTTTCTTTTGGGGAAGCACAAGGCAGCCATTGAAGTGTACAATGAAGCAGCTAAACTCGATGAAAAGGACTGGGTAAGTGTTTCAGTGAGGTGCAGGCTGTTGGAGTGCACAGATGTTTCTGTGGCTTTATGAAGACATCTGCAAATGTGTTCCAAGCAGAGGTGAGCTCGGCCTGAGCAGATGAGGAGCTGCAGGGCTGCGAGGCATCACCTCTTAGCCCAGGCTCCCAGGCACGGCTGAGCCTCTGCAGTGCCTGCTTGGGATCACAGGAGCAAGGCTTCCTTTCTGCCTGCAGATCCCACACCTTGTCTGGGCGCACAGAGAACCGAGCAACATGTTTGGGCCTTGCAGAGTGTCAGTGCTCACATAGCCATGTTTATACATGAAGGAAAGGATGGGATGAGCTCGCTGTTTGGAAACCCTCAGGTAGCATTAAAACTTGGTTGTGTAACTGGGAAAGCTTTGTAATGCAAAACACCACTGAAAAGGTTGTCCTCAAACTGGCTGCGAGGGTTACTTGTTACCTACCAAGCATTGCCTGTTTTGGCAAAATGTAGGCTGATGCTAAGGAGCGGTATGCAAATTCAACCTCCTAAACAGGAAGACAAAAAAGGAAGGAAGAGCATTGCAAAGGGAAATGTGTGACCGTGGGTAAGAGGAGAAAGGACGTGGCTTGCAGTTAGTTGTGGGCAGCCTTCTGCAGGGGCCTGGTTTGCCTGCGGCAGTGTTGTTTCCAAGATAGACTTGGTACATGTGATCTCATTCCTGAAGATACCAGGCACTCAACTGACTTTGGCAGTGCCTTTGGTGTTCTGAAGATTCAGACCTGATACAAGGATGTGTTTGGTATTATTCAACTTATCCTGTGCCAGTCAACTCAGACCTTTTATACAGTGGGTCTTCTTTCAAGTCTGCGTTCCCTTCACTGACCAAACTACCTGCAGTATGTGCTTGACACCCTATAACCCTCCTTACAGCCACAGCAGGCAGACTTTGGTGGGTACTTCAGTTAGTTATTTCCCGTGCCTTCCCATGAAAGGAGAGCCAGCCTGTGCCCTTCCTCATGCCATCTCGTTGTGCAAGCTGCAGTAACCGGGAGTTACTGATTCATTACTGTTCTACACAGCTGGAGAGGAAAACACTATTCTAAGAGGGTTAATGGGGAAATAAGAGAGTTTCCTTTTAAAGGTCAAGGCTGTCTAAACTGATGAAGCAGTGAAAGGCTTACTGGAACGGAAAGGAGGAACTCTAGTGGACCTCGCTTTCAGCTTCCCAAGATGGGCCAGGTAGGGAAGGTGTCAAGTAGCTTGTCTGTTAAAGTGAAGAATTAGAGGTGTGATTGTTCCCTGCAGTGTCATTAGAGTGTTTGGGATCCCTAAGTGATCTTCCTACTCTATTGCTAAATGGTTTAAGATGCCAGAGGGGTATCAGCTCTACCAATGCTCAACTTCTAGTTTGGAAAACTAGGCACGTCTCCCAGTTTTGCCCAGCTGTGTGCAGCAGTGAGTGTATCGCAGTGACTGTACAGCTACACTGAGAGCCACCCATAAGGGCAACTTACTGAGCTTCAGAGACCTCACTGGGAACTGAATCACATCTCGGTGAAGAAACCAGTCTTTGCTCCTTGTTCTCCAAAGACCTGTCATCATTTCTGTGTTGTTCGTCTCAGTGGCCTGGAGTCTGTGTGCAATCACCATTAAGCTTTGTAAGTTCCTGAAGTAACTTGAATTTATAGGTTTACTTGATCTACACAGCAAGACGGGTGTGTCCAGGCACAGGGCTCATCCCCATGACTGTTATCACTGGCAGATTTTGTAGCTTGTGTTTCACAGAATCCCAGAATCCCAGCCTGGTTTGTGTTGGAAGGGACCTTAAAGCTCATCCAGCTCCAATCCCTGCCACAGGCAGGGACCCCTTCCACTAGAGCAGCTTGCTCCAAGACCCTGTGTCCAGCCTGGCCTTGAACACTGCCAGGGATGGGGCAGCCACAGCTTCTCTGAGCACCCTGTGCCAGCACCTCAGCACCTTCCCAGGGAAGAGCTTCTGCCTAAGAGCTCATCTCAGTCTCCCTTCTGGCAGGTTAAAGCCATTCCCCTTGGCCTGTCCCTACAGGCCCTTGTCCCAAGCCCCTCTCCAGCTTTCCTGCAGCCCCTTTAGGCACTGGAGCTGCTTTCAGGTCTCCCCTTCAGGAGCCTTCTCTTGTCCAGGCTGCCCCAGCCCAGCTCTCTCAGCCTGGCTCCAGAGCAGAGCTGCTCCAGCCCTCGCAGCATCTCCATGGCCTCCTCTGGCCTCGCTCCAACAGCTCCACGTCCCTCTTGTGCTGCTGCCCCAGAGCTGGATCAGAGCTGCAGGGGGGTCTCCCCAGAGCAGAGCAGAGGGGCAGGATCCCCTCCCTGAGCTGCTGCTCACGCTCTGGGGGTGCAGCCCAGCCCACGGTGGGGTTCTGGGCTCCAGCACACACTGAGCCCGGGTTATGGGGCCCTTTTTGTAATGCTTGTTTGATTTTGTTTTCATACAGGAGATCAGCCACAACCTGGGTGTCTGCTACATGTACCTGAAGCACTTCAACAAGGTAATGGAAATGCTCGTCGTATCTCCCTGGTGAATGGGAAGCAGGTTCCCAGGAATTTCCCCTTCTTTGGTAGTTGGAAGTGGATCATTTGCAGAGATAGGCATCAAGGAAGTTTTTTGCTTCAGTGTTTGTTTCTGGGAGCAAAAGTTTGGGAGCTGCCTCTGCTTTCATTGCCTGTTGAGTTACTTTGAGCCAGCTGCAGGGCAGTGAAGTTGGATGGTTGTGGAGTGGAGGCAGGCTTGTTGCAGGTCGGGAGGCTTGTCCTGAACCAGGATTTTTTTCAGGGGGCGTTTCTGGTTTTAAAGGGTATGTTTGAGAAACCTGAAAGAGCCACCTGAAACTAGACAGAAAACCAGCTGTGCTCCAACAGGAGCACCTTCTGTTTCTGAGCCTGTCAAAGCCAGAGCCATGAACACTGCTGGTTTTGTGAGGAGCAGCAATCCTTAGAGTGTGCCAGTTCCGTCTTCATGAGGAAAAAAGCGGGATGGTTAAGACCCAAACCATTTCCCCTGCATACAGATGCAGCTTGTGCAGAGAGTTTCAGAAGAAAACTTGCTGTCCCCTGGGTCTGCCAGGATTCAGAGAGAAGAGTGATGGGGTTGGTTTGCTGGAGGTGCAGCAGGCTCTTTTTGTCCTCCATGGAAAGGATTTGCTCCTGTATCCAAAGCTTCTCTTGCACCAAGCCTGGAGCAAAAGTCACCCAAGAGCATAGCTGCAGTGTGGCAGCACTAACACTGTTAGCTTTGGAGCTCATCAAAAGCTTGGAAGCTTGAAAGGGCGTTTTCTTTCCCAGGTCTGAGCATGCCATTCCCAGTTCCTCATTTAACCCTCCCCTGGGTGCTGGGGATGAGCACTGAGCTGTCTCTGACCCTCTGGGGTTACTTTGTAAGGGAAAATCCAGCATTTAGAAACCTTTAGTTCCCAATTTGGCCATGCTGCTTTCTGCTGCTCTTTCTGATGGAGTGCTGTGGCCCTTGCAACAAACCCCTGCTGCGTTCTGTGTTCGAGGCAATCAAGCAAGAAGCTCTGGAGTGCAGATTCATACTTGAGATGTGTTGCCTGCACTGACAGCTTCCAAACTTCCAAACTGCTGACACCTTGTCTGAGATGTACTGGTCACCATGGGCAGCAGTACTTCCATGAGGACATCTAAAATATAATGAAGCCTTCAGGGACGACTCTTCAGTAGGGGCTGGTAACAAATACCCTGTATTGCAGAATTCCATTAGTGTGACAGCATTTCTCTCTCTAATATATCATGTGCTCAGAGACAGCAGGATGCTGCCCCAAGGTGGCAAGATGATATGCTTCCAAGTGTCTCCTATTGGAGGGGATCAGTGTGTGCCTAACAAGAGCTGATTCCCTTCTCTTGTTTACTTGGCAATCCACGCTCATTGCTGGAATAAGCATTTTAGCAGAGGATAAACTGTAATGTACCTGTTAACCTCACAAATCTGGAGCTTCCCTCAAGCCAAACATGTTTGAATACAGGAACAGGCCCATGCTCCTCTCCTCCCTGGGAGGTCATTGCCTCTTGCCTTGGCTTGAAGCACACTGCGTTGCCTTCTGCTGTCCCTGCAAGTGTGTGGCTCCTGGTACAGGACTTGTTTCAACAGTTAGCTGGCTGGGTTCTGCTGGCAGGCTCTCCGAGCTCAGGGGGTGGTGGCTGTTCACTTCACTGGCTGCTGGGGGTTGCTCCTGAGCTGTTGCTTCCCTGCGGTCTCTGTAATCACTTTTTACTTGTTTTTATTCTCTGTGGTTGTGTGTTTAGGCACGAGACCAGCTAAACAATGCCCTGGAGCTCAGCAGACATGATCTGACTTACATGATGCTGGGGAAAATTCACCTATTGGAGGGGGAGATGGAGAAAGCCATTGAAGTCTATAAGAAAGCCGTAGAGTAAGAACGTATCCTTTTTTTCTATCTGCCCATGTCCCATCCTGTACCAGGAGGAACTTGATTGATGTCCCAGGTCTGAATTGAGGACATGATTAAAAAGGCAATGGTGATTATGGATTACCAGTGATGGTACAGTGGATCCTCTGTGCAAAGCTGGCACTTTCAGGCTCTTCAGCTGTCTCTGCTCTCAGCTGTAGTCCTGCTCCTGCTGACAGTGTGGCAGGGAAAAAAGGTAGATGTTGGAAGGGCCACCAAAGCAAAAGTGGAAAACTAAATGGACTGAGATGCCTGGGAGCAAACCTATCCAAACCTGACTTTATCCACTAAAAAGGCGGAACCTGGGTGTCTCTGTAACCCTGATTCTGTCAGAAATCAGTTGCTGGGTTTTACATGCTGTTTTCACTTGGAATGATCTGTGTTGGGGAGCGGGTGAGTAGGCAAGGACATGATGGGGTGGTGGACAGGGAGCTTCTCCCACCCCCTCGCTGTTTCTCAGTACTGATCTGTCTTGGGTTAGGGCATTCCTGAGCATCTGATTTACCAGTGCTTTTAAGGTGTAGTTCTGTAATGGAGACAAACCCTAAAGAAAAGCAGGGGCATGTCAGAAGCCACTGGAGGATCTACATTCTGTACAGGCTCTTTCCAGGCTGCTGCTTTACACAGCTGCTGTTGCACATCTGACCCAATGTCAGATGTATTGTACCCAATACGTCTGACAGTGTATTGGGTTGGGAGAACATTTGTTCTAATCCAGTATGTTTATTACGTGAATAATCCTTGCTAAGCATCTTACCAGGTTGATGTCTCTTTATCTCAGTGCTCCTCTGCCCTCCCTTCTTCCTCACTCCTCTGTTTTCCTGAGGTTTTTTGTGTTCTCATCTGCCTGTCGTTACCAGCTCCAGGACAGACTGTTGTTGCTCTGTGGTTACTCAACAACAGGCACAGGCCACTTTGTTCTGCTTGGGGTGTAAAGGTGCCAGTGTAAGTGTGTATATTACATTTCATAAGTCTTGATAACAGGGAGCTGAAAACTTCCTTCTTTTAAGGTGAGGGAGGCCACAAATACAGTGTCTCTTTCTGCTTTTTCTTTTTTGTTGTTCTTTTCATCCTGTTCATGTCTTCAAAAGCTACTGGGAATGGGGATGCTTTTAAAAGGGTTCACAGCATTGCTGTGTGAACTCACACAGCAAAGGATGGGGAGCTGCACACAGTAACTGAAAGCCCTTGGGACATATTTTGTCAAGCTTCTCTGTGCTGAATGGACTGATGTGTATGGCCAGGGTTACATTAACAAGTAGTGCCTCTCTGAGCACTCTGGTCCACAGCTGGTCTGTGACACCAGGTTTGTAATCATTTCATAGGGTGAATTAAAAGTCTGATGTTGAGTGTGTGTAGGTTCCATCAGAAATGCTGAAGATTGCATGTCCTACATGGCCCAGGAGGCTTAGGATGGTTTTACAGCTTGGTTTATGGGAGACTGTGGAAAATCCCATTTTCTATTTCCAGGTCACTGATGCAGACTCACACTGAAGCTTAACAAAACCACATTATCTTCTTATGCATCCAGTTCTGTTTCACAGAACTCTGTCGCCTTCCCATTTGTAAAGAGATTTTGAAATCTTAGGTGTCCTATCCCTCAGATGAAGCCCCCACGATGACAATTGTTCTAATGTTTGTATTTAGTAATAACAGTTAATTTCCTGGAGTGAAATGATGTCTGTATCACTCTCTGTGATGCTATAATGTAGCATCACAGCTCCATGGTCTGGTTTTACCTTGTTCTAGCAGTGCTAATAAGCAACCAGCTCTGGCTTTTGTATTGCAGGTTTTCCCCGGAGAATGCAGACCTCCTTACAACACTGGGGCTGCTGTACTTGCAGGTACTGAACCTGTTCTGAGGAACTTAGTTACTGTCAAAATGATCCAGGGTTTTTTTGTCCACCTGCCCATGACTTGCACACGGTTCTCTGAAGCCTGCCCTCAGCCTGACAGAGCTTGCTTTTCTCTCTCTTTTTCCCTTTTGCCACTAAAAGCAAGTTGATTTCCTGGACCTGAGCCAGGGCAGGAATTCTGTTTGGCAACCAGCCTAATTCTGTTATAAATCCTCCAAGTATAACAGAACATGACTAGTCATTACCTTGTTTCTGGAGCAGGAGTCTAGCAAGTTATTGTCCTGCAAAAGCAGCCATGAAATTGTTAGTGCTAACACACCGTGGAAGGGAATGGGAATCGATTTAAATAACAAAGGAATGCTTATCACTCGGGTCTGTAAAATGTATGGGAAGGACTGTCTCATTATTCCAAAAGTAAGCTTCCCACAAGCAAAGAATAGGCAGTAGTGCCTGAAAGGATTGATGGGCTGGAAATCTGGCACCAAATGTGGATTTGGAAAGATCCTTGAGCATTTCATAGAATCATATTGTGGAGTGGTTTGTGTTGGAAGGGACCTTAAAGCTCATCCAGCTCCAACCCCTGCCACAGGCAGGGACCCCTTCCACTAGAGCAGCTTGCTCCAAGCCCCTGTGTCCAACCTGGCCTTGAACACTGCCAGGGATGGGGCAGCCACAGCTTCTCTGGGCACCCTGTGCCAGCGCCTCAGCACCCTCACAGGGAAGAGCTTCTGCCTAAGAGCTCATCTCAGTCTCCCCTCTGGCAGGTTCAAGCCATTCCCCTTGTCTTTGTTTAGATGCTTGAGAGTAAAATGTAGATCTGGAAAAAAATTGCCTTGCTCCAGAGCTGTGGAAATTCAGTAGGAGCTTTGGATGTCTGAGGTGGCTGTGTGTGGATATAAAGGGGAGTATGACGTGGGAAGGGGGATCTGTAAGATGGAGGTAGCACGAGTATAACGTTCACCCTGTGAATTTAGCTGCCAGGTCTGTGCTGTGATTCATTTGTTCTGCATGCCTCTGGGTACATGCTCACCTTCAGGAGTGTTAAAGATGCTTCTACAGCTTTCCCACTTGCTGCTAATTACAGAAGGTGCTAGACTTGGATGCGTCAGTACAATTGCTGGCGTGACAGATGGGCTTCTCATCAATTTTTGTGACCAAAAAAGGACACCAGTATCCAGAATTTTATCCTGTTTGGACTGGTATAATTCTGGCATAACTCAGTTGAAGATTGTAGGATTTATTTAAGTGATTCTAAAGAGTCATCTGCTTTTATATGGGCAAAGTCATGCCCACTAACACTTGCAGCCTGTTGGAAGCCAAGGGAGGACTTCTCCTTCTTAACCCCCTTAGTCCTGTATTTCTGATGCTTATTTACTTCTTTTCCCAGCTTGGGGAGTACCAGAAGGCTTTTGAACACCTTGGGAACGCACTTACTTACGACCCAGGCAACTACAAGGTATGAGGAGTGGAAATGAACCAGTGGAATGATGATGAGACACCTCCTAAAGCTAATTCCAGTATCAGAGCTTTGCCATCCATAGCGAGGGTCAGCCTGGAGAGGCTGACAAGGATCATACCCAGAAAGCTTTCTTTGAAGTACATGTCTGGGACCTTTCCCTGGGCAGGGAGTTGGATGTGTGTGGAGGTAGGGAAAGGGGAAGAAGCAGAATATGGGATATTAAATTGATCCCTTTGATTTCTAATCTGAAGTTGCAGCAAAACCAAGTGGAATTTACTTTAGAAGGCAAGTCTTCTAGAAAGTGTTTCCAAAATTCCAAGAGCTGTGCCCAGGTCCCTCTGACTCTAAGCACAGAGCACAGATACAGGTGGTGTTGCATTCTGCTATTCCCCCATCTGCTAATAACCCTGTCTGTGCTTCCAGCTGTTGGATACAAATGTGCCTTTCCTTGCCTCCGGTTTGGAAAGCTGAGCTTGGCGTCTAGTTTTCCTCCCTGATTGTGAAACTGCTTCCCTTTTTAGGCATGTTACTTCATTCCTGTCTGCTTCTTCTCCCCTTCTGCACGATGCTAACAACGGGGAGTACTGAAACGTGCGGCTGACAAATGAGACACGAATGCAAGGCAAATGTTATTGTGCAAACACCTTTACACTTACAAATCTGGCGTGTCACTGTGAAATACTAGAAAGGCCTTCTCTAATGTGGTTTAAATAAATGTGTTGTCATTGCTTGCTTTTCCCCGCATGCATATTTCCATGAATTTTCAGTCTCAGGCAGGCAGTGTGAACTAGGCTGGCTTTGCTGCGGGTGTCTTGCTGGAGTGTGTTTTGTTCTCCAACTTCACTTGCACCAGCACTATTTCTCTCTGTGCTTGTCAGTAAAAGGAACCTATCTAGTGCATAGATCTCAGAGACTCAGACTGTCAGAGGTACTACTGTCACCCCAAACCAGACCCTCAACACTTCTCACCTTGTGATGTTTCCAAGATTGAGATAGTGCAGGAAGAAGCAGGCTTGAGTCCCTTCTTTCCCCTATCCTCTGCTCAATGTTGAGAGATTCCAGAGTCCTCACCTGCTCCCCACTGTTGGTTTTGGCTGCCCCTGGAAGAAAACACCTAAAGAAGTTAAAGGCTTGCTCTTGAGAGAGCTTTTGTTTAGTCACTTTGTCCTGTTGTCCTCTTCTCTATCTGGGAAAATGCCGTTCTTCAGCCTGTTGTCTTCTCTCGAAGGCTACCTTGGCTGCTGGCAGCATGATGCAGGCGCACGGAGATTTTGACGTTGCCCTCTCCAAGTACCGGGTGATAGCCAGCACTGCGCCTGAAAGCCCCCCGCTGTGGAACAACATCGGGATGTGCTTCTTTGGGAAGAAGAAATACGTAGCTGTAAGCGTCTGGTTTCCTTTCTTTTTAGATCTGTAGCTAACGTCATGCAAGAACAAGATTCCTCTTGTGGCAGAGGCAGGGGGTCTGTTTGGGAGGGCTGTGTTACAGCACATTCATTCCTTGTTTTCAAGGCTGTCAGTTGCCTGAAGCGGGCAAACTACTTGGCTCCCTTTGACTGGAAGATTTTGTACAACCTGGGGTTAGTCCACCTCACAATGCAGCAGTATGCGTCTGCTTTCCACTTCCTCAGTGCTGCCATCAACTTCCAGCCCAAGATGGGAGAGCTCTATATGCTCCTTGCAGGTATGTAATGCTCTATTATCCAGCTCTGTGTATGTCCACCTTAGGAGATGCAACTCTAGAGATACAGAAAGTTTGGGCTGAAGTAAATGCTGGGTAAAGATTAAACTAAGAAGCTGTTCCCCAGGAGGTGACTGGCAGGTATGAAGTCTTAATAGTTGTTCTCTCTCGGTGATGAATAGGAAGGTTAAGTTGCAGTCAGATGCAGATTAAGCATTAAAAAAGACTTTTTACATGTTAGAGTTTGTGTTTGGGTTGCCTAAGGAGTGGGTGTGCATTTTCAGGACTGATTTTTGGGGTCAAGTGAGACAAATGTGTCAGAAGCGACATCATGAGGATTAATTGTGGCAGCAGTCCCTGACAGCACCTATTTATTTGATGATGTCCTAAAAATTGTCGTAAAAATCATAGAATCCCAGACTGGTTTGGGTTGAAGGGAGCTTAAAGCTCACCCAGTTCCACCCCACTGCCACAGGCAGGAACACCTTCCACTAGAGCAGCTTGCTCCAAGCCCCTGTGTCCAACCTGGCCTTGAGCACTGCCAGGGATGGGGCAGCCACAGCTTCTCTGGGCACCCTGTGCCAGCGCCTCAGCACCCTCACAGGGAAGAGCTTCTGCCTAAGAGCTCATCTCAGTCTCCCCTCTGGCAGGTTAAAGCCATTCCCCTTGGCCTGTCCCTACATCCCTTGTCCCAAGCCCCTCTCCAGCTTTCCTGCAGCCCCTTCAGGCACTGGAGCTGCTCTCAGGTCTCCCCTTCAGGAGCCTTCTCTTGTCCAGGCTGCCCCAGCCCAGCTCTCTCAGCCTGGCTCCAGAGCAGAGCTGCTCCAGCCCTCGCAGCATCTCCGTGGCCTCCTGTGGCCTCGCTCCAACAGCTCCACGTCCCTCTTGTGCTGCTGCCCCAGAGCTGGATCAGGCCTGCAGGGGGGGTCTCCCCAGAGCACAGCAGAGGGGCAGGATCCCCTCCCTGAGCTGCTGCTCACGCTCTGGGGGTGCAGCCCAGGACAGAGATGGCAATGAAGTCCTTGTGAAGCATCAGCTTCTGTGTGTACATTTTGTTTTACAGTTGCTCTCACAAACCTTGAGGACATCGAGAATGCAAAGCGTTCCTATGAGCAAGCTGTGGCACTGGACAAGTAAGTCTTGCTGGTGGCTGTCAGTATTTGAGTGCATTGCTTTGCCTCCCTCAGCCTGGTTTCCTTTGCATGCTCTGTCCCTGGGTCTGCTTTGACCCTAAAAGGTTTGCAGTGAGGAAACATTTTTATTCCTGCAGTGTTTCAAGTGACAGTTTTAAGCCCACATTTAAAACAAAAAAAGAAAGAAAACAACCCCAAATTTCAAGTCAGCTCTGAAAAACTGAAGGGGAAATTTTGTTTCAGAGCAACCCAAAGCTGGTTTCTATTTTGCTGTTTAGTCAGTGAGTCAGCGGTGATGACTTTGGATTCCAGCCTTCCTTTCAGTGAATACTTGTACACAGCGGAGCAGATTCAATAGAAGAAAACCAGCCATTCCCAAATATTTTGACACCCAAAGTCTGAGCATGCTGCGGAGGAATGGGATGCTCTGGGTAAAGCCTGTTCTGAATTGGGCAGAGAGACGATTTTTAGCTTGGAGAATGTGGGCAAGAAGTTCGTGCAAAGCACAAAATAGGGCAGCAATGTGGTCCTTTCTGCTCCATTTCGTGACCCATCTCTCTGTTTGCAGTCCAGCTCTTAACGGAGCTCTTGGTTCAGAATTGTAAAGCTGAACCTCACAGTGTTTCAGAATTTAAGACAGAAACCCAAATTTGTCTCAAATTCTGCCTCTCTCCCCACTTTACTGGGGATATTTGCAGCCACCAGCATGCTGCTCCTGAGCCTGGAGTCTGTGTGCTGGCCACAGGGCGGTGGCAAAAGCACTCTCCATCTGCAGTGGCCACCACAAGGTGGCATGAGAAGGTGCTGGTCTCTTTTCCTCTGTCCTCTCTAACAGGGGTGCCTTGGCCAGGCTCAATTTGGGGAATTCTGGAAACTCCTAAGCCCATTGTAAAGGACAGCAGGTTTCCAAACCCACTGCAGTGCAGTTCTTGTGATGAGGTGCTGTAAATGCTTTCAGACATTTACTGGGAATTACCTGGCCTGAACATGCTGCATGCATCTGGCGCTGGGGTTCTTCATACTTATGCATCTAAAGAGCTACAAAGCAGGTAGTGCTTTGTAATCTGTTAAAATTAATTTGTTAAAATTAATTTGTTAATTAAATTAATTTGTAATCTGTTAAAATTTGCAAATGTGTTAAAATTAATCTGTTTCAAACGTGGTAGGTCTGTGCAGCCTCCTCCTTGGAACCAGGCCTGGGCAAACTGCTCAAGGCTTTGTACATGGATTGCTGTGGGAGAACGTTTGCAATGGTGTTGGTTGTTCCTACCAACAGCACTAAGTCCAGTTGACTCCTGGCTTTCCTACGCAGCCTTCCAGGCCCAGAAAGGCAGTGCAGGACCTTACAGACTGCTCAGACTGTTATTGTGTGGCTGAATCCCTGTCCCCACAGGCTTTCTTTGCTGGCATATGAAGAACTGCTTGGCTGGGATGAAGGCAGCCGTGTTTGTTTCCATTGCCAGAAGTCCTTGGTTGACATTGGCCTGGGTGCCATGGGTGCCACGGGGTCTGCAGTGGAAAGCATCTTGGAAGAACCTTTCAAAAAGCTGTTTCTTCTTAGTACTATGAGTTCTAGCTCACAGCTCTCCTTCTTTTTGGGGTTCTTTAGCTATTGGCTTTTTTCTAAGTGTCAGGTTGCTTCTCAGCTCTTGATGGTGAATTGGCTTCATGAATTTGAAACTGGCTTTTCCCAGATGTGTCTGGTCTCAGCAGGGTTTTGCTGTGTAGGTTTGGTTTCGTGTAGCTTGGCTTTTTGAGGGAGATGGCGAAGAGATGGGGTTTTGATTGTTTATTTGTTCATGCACTACTTCCTTTGCTTTGGCAAAGACATTGAGGAGGGGTTTTGTGGGATGCAGGAGCAGCATTCCAGCTCCACTTAAAGGAAAACCAATGGTTGTAGATGCTCTCAGATTTCTGCCAACAGTCTTTGTTCTTGCAGCACTGTCACATAACTTACTGAGGATGGAGAGTCCTGGGCTGCAGATGTCACTCCTATTTATTGAACAGTGTGAGCAGAAGCTTTCCCTTCCATGCTCCTCACAAAGGATGCTCTCTCTGGCTTGGCGCTGAGTGCGGGTGCTGGAGTCCTTGGATGGCTCCAGTTATCCCTGCCAAGCTCCAGGAGAGGGCACCAGTCCCTTGCTCACATTTCTTGAGCAAACTGCAAAGCGTCTCTCACTGACCTGTGTGTGGATACACGGGTTCTTGCATTCCATTTCTGTGGCAGATAATACACATACAGTCCAAAGTAAGGGTGAGATTCAGGCTGATAAAAGTCAGGGCAGTTTGTTGAGTGTGGCTTCTCAGGCAAGGATCAGCTCTCTGAGAGGGTCAGGTATTAATTACAGAGCCAAGGAGTCAGCTCACTCTTCCCTCCGGTTTAGTTTGCTCGCTCCTGGCTATGCCAGAAGAAAAGTTGCTGTTTGGGGTTAATGTGAAGAAAATGGATACTGTAAAAAATAAGAACTCAGGGAGTAATTTTTGAAATCATGACAGAATCCCAGCCTGGTTTGGGTTGAAGGGACCTTAAAGCTCACCCAGCTCCAATCCCTGCCACGGGCAGGGACACCTTCCACTAGAGCAGCTTGCTCCAAGCCCCTGTGTCCAACCTGGCCTTGAACACTGCCAGGGATGGGGCAGCCACAGCTTCTCTGGGCACCCTGTGCCAGTGCCTCAGCACCCTCACAGGGAAGAGCTTCTGCCTAAGAGCTCATCTCAATCTCTCCTCTTCATGTGCTTTTCTGCATCAAGAAGGGAGGCACAGGTAACAGTGTTATTTGGGGCTCTGGTCTCCTCTTCGAGTCCTTCACTAATGGGTATCACCTCCTGTTCCTCTACAACAGTCCGTACAGTTATGTGTGCTTGTACTGGGTGAATGAGGGAAGAAGTGAGGAAAATAAAATGTGACCATCATGTTCTGTAGCATGCTGGCTTGTAAAATACAGACAACAGCTCTGGATAAGTGTTACCGCAGGGAATGTGATGGATCCTGTGTGTCTGCTGCAGGTGCAACCCCCTGGTCAACCTGAACTACGCTGTCCTGCTGTATAACCAGGGTGACAAGAAGGGAGCCCTCTGTCAGTACCAGGAGATGGAGAAGAAGGTTAATGCCTTGAAGGAGAGCAGTACTCTTGACTTTGACCCTGAGGTATGTGCCCGACAATTGTCAGCAGGAACTGAGCAGCCACACCAAGGCTGGCAACAGCCGAGGAGGAAATTTGACTTTGGAGTCCAGTTCTGGGGAAGAAATTCTGCTTATGAGATTTCCAAGCAGAGCAGGCGCCTGCTGAGAGCTGCTTGCTTCATTCCTGCTCTTTGAAGCCCAGTGCTTCAATCAATACACAGCAAGACAAGATTCCCTCTTAATTAAAGGAATGAATTAGTGGGGATGTTTCCCTCGAGCACCATAGCAGTGGCCAGCTCTGCCATCTCTCGTTTTGTCAGGGGGGTTGTGGTGGTGTTGATTTTACCATTGGCTGAAGGGTTCCTGTTTACAGTGGTTTCCTCTCTTTGCTTCTTGAGATGGTGGAGGTTGCCCGGAAGATGGGAGTTGCCCTGCAAGCAGGGGAGAGCCTGGTCTGGACTAAGTCTTCTAAAGAATCTAAATCCAAGCAGAAAGCTACTCTGTCAGGCAAATCTTCCAGCACTCAGCAGCCGCTGGGCTCTAACCAGGCCCTGGGTCAAGCCATGTCCTCGGCTGCAGGCTATGGGAAAACCATGCAGCTTCCCTCAGGTACTTCTCTTTTGCTTCTTTTAAAAGTAGAACTGTGGGAGGGGAAAGGAGAAATCTCTCTTCCTTTGAGTAAAGAGTTACAGCACATGTGTAGGAAGGTATTGACTTGCTTACACAGCAGTGATGTCAGTATTTGGCACTAACTGTCCCAGATTTCTGAGTGAAGGAAGCATGGAAAGAAGGTGCTCTCTGTGGTACATTATACTGTCCTGCTTTGCAGGGGTGCGGAGAGCCAGTGAAATTTCCCTTCCTGTCTGAGCCACGATGGGCAGGACTCCGTTAGCACAGGGTTGAGCTCTTGCTCTGGACAGGGGTGGTTTCAGAAACCAGACCTCTTGTCTTCCTTTGGAAGAGCGCAGGAGCTGCCATGCACAGAGAGGTTGCTGGAGAGAAAGGGAATTAAGGACATTCTGAAGCAATTTATCATTCCTGTTACAAAAGTAACTGCAATTGGATTGCTTTGAAGCTGGATTACCTTTTAGTGGTGGCTCCTGGGCTGGAGCTTGCTCAGGAGGTAGTATCAGTGTCAGCCTTAGGAGCTGTCAGCTGTCACTGACAGCTGTCCTTGCTGCTTCTTGCTGGGGCTGGGTAGGAGCATCTCCTGAGCCACCATCATAGCCTGACCTCCTCTCACCCCTTGGCTTCCGAAGAGGAATGCGCTGGGTTCGTCATGGTGATGTTCTGTCACCACCAGTCTTGTTGCCTGCATACTGAAGCAGGAAAGAGGTTGTGTAATCCAGGCCTCTTGCTCTGCTCCCCCCTAAGGACCTGTTCCACTTCTCATGCATGGAACAAACTTCCCATGCAGGGAAGACTTAGCCAGAAAAGCTGTAAAATAAAATGTAACAGGAGTTTAGGGCTTACCTGAAGGACCTCATTACCCATATTGGAGAAGGGAGCTGATTCAAATCATCACTTGTCAGCATAAAGCTAAGTACAGAAACAGGTTGAGCATGGCAGTGTCCTGTTTTGATTTTATTCTCAAAGCAGCTACTTGAACCACCTGAAATCTCTCCCTGAATGTGCTAAAACTGTGAACTAGGAATGATACCTGAGTATAAACCAGCTTCAGTGGAACTGTTTTCCTTTCCAAAGCGTGAATTAATGTCTAAGCTTGTACTGATTTACCACAGCAGCCCAGCTGAATGAGATACTGGGCTTCCCTTCATCAGAGCTTTGGGTACTGTGAGGTCTCTGCCTCAGTAACTCACAAGAGTTAAGTGCTATTCGTAGGCAGAAGAAACCTGAGAGGAACTGATAGTTGTGGTCGTTCCGCATCTCCGTGCTGCCTGGAAGGGCAAAGAGATGAGACAAAACACGTGTAGTCATACAGTGACTGTAACTGTGTTCTCTCCCCAGGTGCTAGAGCTCCAGCCCCACTTGCAAAGTCTCCCTCACTGCCTCTGGAACCAGAACCAGGCTCGGAAATGAGCCCCAAGGAAACTCCGGCACCAGCAGCGGCTGAGGAGCAGAGGAAAGAGAAGCGCAAGAGCTCCCAGGCAGTGGAGTAGGAGGGACTGTGGTCAGGACAGGCAGGTGCAGGAGTGCTTGCCCTGATCCTCAGGGGCTTCACCCCACTGTCAGTCCCTCTAAATACAGCAGTTCCTGTTGATGATTTTAGCACATGGTCTCTACCTTATCCCAAGGGGTAGTTGCAGCAATCAGAAGAGGTTTCTGTGTAGCTGCTGTTACTGTGGTCACAGCTTACTACAAGAGGCTGGAGGCTGGAGATCCATCTATCCCCAGGGCTGGCAGTCTTCAGGGGTTTGATGTAAGTCCTCCAGAAGGATGCTGAGGTACCCTGTATGATTAGAAAACCCAGCAGTAGTGACTTAGCATCCTGGACCCCGAAGAGATCAAACCCTTCCAGTGGCTGAACTTGTAAGCATGGAGGAAGCCCTACAGAAGCTGTATGAAGGTCAGTGTAATAATGCTCAGAGAGGGGTGAAGGTAGCACCTCACCAGGGCAAGTGCAGAGCAGGAAGCCAGGCTCAAGACTAGCACAGCCTGGCTTACCGTTAAGGTTAAGCTTCTCTGTGGGAGCTAAGCAGGTTGTAAAGCTGACCTATGGCAAGGCATGTGCTCAAGGCTGGCTGTTGGGGAAGCAGCTAGCAGGAAAGTCTGCCAAATTCCTCATTGTGCTGAGAAACAGGGTAAATGAGCCTCAGGAAAGCTCTGCTCATGGGACTGGAGTTCTGCCTTGAGAGTTTGTGTTGCCCAGCATGGGGTGTAAGATTGGTTTGCAGGGGAAAAAATGAGCAAGTCCTTGCAGCAAAGATGATAGGTCAGCCTCAGTGCTGAAAGTAAATTGGTTTAGTACCAGCAGCCGTGCTCGGAAGGGTTTAGTTACACCCTCCTGACAGTTCATTTTAGGAGAAATCATTTGCTGCAGCTGCAAGGTGGCAAAGCAGCCCCTTGGTGAGCAGAGCAGGGGATTTTAATGCCCACATGGCACTGGAGGTGCTTTCAAAATGTTTTTACCCTTGAACAACCCAATCTCAGCCTTCCTCCTCTCTGCTACTGTCAGTTTGTTGCCTCTGGGATTTATCCAGAGCTTGATACAGGTCCTAAACCAACTGCTTTTGGGAACTAAAGGTGGAACCATGATACTTTACATCAAGTATTGGGTTAAGTAGTTTTCCTCATCCTCCCCGCTGCATACTGAGGCATGCAGAAGGCTGCCATGGCTGTGGGAAGCTGAAGCTTCAGGGATCAGTGTTTGCTGGTGAAGCCGCCCAGCTCTTTAAAATGGATTTCCTGCTTTTAGCTCTGTGCTGCTGCCTTGTGTCACTCCACAATTAACAAATCCAGCAGAGGAGGGCTAGTGATGGCAGCTCCTCCATAGCAACAATGGAAAAGCAGCATGACCACGGCCCTGGATACATTAACATCCTTCAGCTGTGCTTTGCGTTAGCTGCTATTATCCAAAATGACATTAATGCATCTTTAGAGTGCAACGAGGAACTAAAGTGCTATCCTGCTCCCTGGAGAGTGCTAGGAGAGTAGGAACCCTTCACTTTCTCCTCTGCTTTGATTGCCAAAACTGCCTGCTTATCTCAAATGTGGCTTTTTCCCCCAGCTGTCCTGTACCACTGGGTTTGTGTCAGTGCAGCTTCAGGGCAGCACTCCTGTAAGGCTTCCCTTGTGCTAGGGTTGAAGAAAACAGGATTTCTTGTGGAGCCCTGGCAGAATGGAACAAAGCCAACATGCAGCAGTGTGAGCAGGTACAGTGCAGCCACTTTAGTCACATTAACCATCTTACCTGGCGAGTTACTGCAGCATGGTGGAGTGCCTGTGGAGAAGAGGTTAGGATTGCAGAGCAGAGGGAGGCAGGATATGGCAACTCTTAAATCACCCCCAAAGCTTCAGTTCAGGATGTTCTTTCCCAATAGCAATTGATTACTGTGATCTTTTAGTCTTATCACAAAGGCTTTGAAGAAGCTCCAACACAAGGAACAGTGACCAGAGCAGGTTACAGGTGGGTGAGTGCCAGCGTTGTCAATACAGGAAGATTTTAGCTCCATCTGCTTATGTCAGTTTGTTTGGCTTTTAGAAGCTGCTTTGCCTGCCCTCTGCTAGTTTGGAGGTTCTGTAAAGGTGTTTAAAACAAATACATATTTTAGTGAGAAGCTTTTGCAGATAACTGACCAGTTTGTCTATGAAAAGGAGCAGCAGCACCTTGTTGCTTCCTGGATTTGAAGGGAAAAGTGAGCTCCATGTCTAAGGAAGCATCTCTGAAGGTGTAATTATGGTTGGATAATAAGCAGAACTGAGGGTCTTTGTCCTGTCCTCTCTCCTCCCCCTGGGTATGGTGATGATGGCCTTTGCATACAGTAAATTCATGGTATCTTTATGGAAAGCTTTTCTTATGTTATCTAATGATGAGAATGAGGCCAAACAGTTCTTTCAACTGGAATTAAGCAAGGGCTTTTTCAGCAGGCCTATACTCGCTCATTTAGGGAGTTTGGAAATCACACCTTATGTTCCAAAACCTGTTTCTGGCATCAGCCATAATTCTCATCTTCTCTTTTCGGCCCCTAATTGAAATTTGAAGACTGAAAAGAATAATGAGCTTAGTTTCTAGGGAAGCAGAAACCATCTGCTTCAGGAGGGTTTTCTCCCCGTTTTAGAAAGCTGCATATCCTCCAAGAGGTTAAATCAGTGCTTACAAGGTAGGCTGCAGCTTGACTGCCTCCCAGCAAAGAAACTCCACGTCCCTCAGACAGCAACACTTGGGCCTTGTTTCAGCCAAGAGTAATGACCTGTGGGCTCAGCAGTGCGTGCTCAACCCAGACAAACTGGCTTTGAGCTCCCTGAGCCAACGGGCTGCTGATTTATCATGCCCTGCTCCTGTACAGGATCTGGTTTGCCCAGCTGTGTTCAGTGCCAGGCTGTACTGAGCAAGGTGGACCTCGGGTCCTACTCAACCTCCTGTTCTTGTGGAAGGTGTTCAGGGTTTAGACTTCCCCCTTGGGAAGTGGGTTTCCGTTTCTGCTACAGAGACAGACAAGTCTCAGTGCTGAACAAGAAACATAAACTTGACTAAAATAATAAGCTCCACTCATAAATGCAGTACAAAAAGAAGATGGATTATAACTAGTTCATCAGCCAAGAGTTTTATATAGTAGGAAGCACAGTTCTGCCACATGGAAAGCTTTAGCACTCTCAGAGCAAACTGCACGAAACCCCAAGCATCAGTGTAGATACAGGTGAGGTTTGAACCCAGTTTTACCCAGGCTGCGCTGATGAAGGAGCAGCTTTCCTGACAAACTCACAGGGGAGGTTTTCGGGGTGCATTTTTTTGTCTCCCCCACTTGCACTTTAATGAGATCCTTCCTCCTCACCACCATTTGTGTTCCTCAGCTGCTGAGAGAGCTCCTCAGGAAAGGCTGATGCCAGGCTCAGTGTTCAAAGTGACAGCGAGCTGTTGGGAACAGACGCCGTCCCGAGCTTCCGGCACAGAAGGTAATGGTCATGCATGCTGTTTCCAGTCTGTGCTCCCTCCCTCTGCTGAGAGAGTGTCCTCCCACAGGAGTCTGGATCAGTGACTCCCTGAGGATTCAGTCTGGTCAGCACGAAGGTTCCACCTGAGATGTTACACAAGAAGCTGCTCCATCTGTTACGGAAGAGAACTTCATCTGATGTCTCTGAACAGACCAAAGAGTCATTTCTGGCTTTAAGATCAAGTTTTACTGAAGAGTTTCATCAAACTCAGGATTGCTGAAGCAGAAAGAGACAGGCATGAGGAGAGCAAAATAGGATGCAAATAGGGTTCCTCTGCCCCTTAGCACTGAAGCTTTAAAAACAAAGAGGAAAGACAACCTTTACCATTCTCATTTCTCTCTCCAGTAACCTCACTAGTTCTTGGATGAAGAGCACGAGACAGTCTTTGTTTGGAGTCTGTTCTAGCTGGTTTTAACCAGTGGTCTATAAACATATTTTATTTAAAGCATAAGCCTTTGGTATGATCACAGGTTTAAAACTCAACTGGGAGCTTTTACCAAAACATTAACTGCACTAAGGAAGAGCACAATTAATACAGCTTGAACCAAACAGTCACACGCAAATGCTGAGTTAATGCAGGATGCAAGAACAGGCCAGCTAAAGCCAGAAAAACATCATGCAGGTTTTGTCCATTTTTCTATGGTTCTTCCAAATGTACTCAGAACTGGATGAGTTTCCCTACAGCAGAAATAGCAGTGCAGCACGTTGTGTGACAGCAGTACTTGTGAGCACTGCTTCAGCACAGACTGCTCCAAGCACAGGGACCAGCAGCCAGTGCCAAGTCTCAACATGGAGAGGGACAGTTTGGCTGCTCACTCCTTGACAACAGACAGCATCAGTGCTCACCTAAGATGCAAGAGCCCAATAAACAACCTTTAGGGTAAGTGGAGTTCACAGAATCCCCGACTGGTTTGGGCTGGATGGGACCTTAACGCTCATCCAGTTCCAACCCAAGCTGCTAGCTTGCTGTCACAGGGATGAGCTCACCCATTGCCTCTGCAGCAAACAGTGTGGGGAATAAACACCTCCCGTGGAAACCCTTCTGTCCAGAACAGGGCCAGCTGAGGCTGGAGCTAGCCAGCACTGTGGATTTAGAGGTATGAGTAACCCACAAGAACAAACAGTTTTTGTAGAGACAAGAGGGGAAAGCAGAGATCAGTTCAAGGCTGGGGTTGAAGCTTTGGTACTTTTGCAACTGTTCTGTTTCTCCCTGGTGAAGGGAGCTCTGGGGGTTTGTAATCCATTAGAAAAGTTTGTTTAAAAACCTCTCACCTCCCAGTGACTTGGTGTGGGCTTTTTATTGCAAAATACACAACCACAAACCCAGTCAATGGAAATGTCATTGCTTTTTCCCCTTGTACAGACCAGACAACCCTCAGCAGCTATATTCACGTGTGGTGGTCAGCAAGGTCTGATACAGACACAGCAGCTTTGCTTTGTTGTCACTACTGCAGCTGGGCAGCAGTGCGAGGCAGCTAGGGCAGAAGGACTCCAAGAGACTCCACAAGCCATAATGAAGCTGGGGGGCAGAGGGAAGTGAAGTGCATCGTGTTCACAGCCTGTGAAACATGGAGCACAGGCAGGCTGCTGGGCCCTGCCATCCCATCCAGTTTTGCTGTTACATAGATTGTTTCAGGGATAGCAACGGTGTATCCTGAACAGGTCAGGCTTGTGAACAATTAGCCTTGGTAAGTGAATCTGGGGAGCTGGTGAGGGCTCAAGGCCTGATCAAAGCAGACAGAGACAGAGCAGCAGTCGAGCTGCTGTTGAGAAGTGACTTGGTGCCAGGCATTCACAGGCCAAAGAAGGAATATTACTTGGTGGGAAAGAGCAGAAGCAGCAGGAAGGGTTAGTAATAATCATCATCATCATGAGAGTTCAGCTTCTAGGTCTGGGTGAGTTTTAAGCAATAAACCCCTTCTTCAGACTTGGTTATAGCAATTCTTCCTTCAAAGTTAACGAAAAGCTGATCCAGGCCTGTAACCCTCCTGTTGAACACAAGCAGAACTTACTCTTGGACAAGTTCTGTTAGTGCAGTTATGTGATTTTAAATGGCTGCAAGTCAACACCAGTCCAATCCACTGGTTTTGGAAGGGAGAAGTGAAATCCAGCAGCAGGCCTGTTGCTGGTGACAGCTTGTGTGTGTTTGGTTTTGTTTCCAACTCAAGGCTCCCCCCAGCCTGGCTCAGCATCAGGAAAGTGGGACCCAGCATAAGCACAGGTCAGTTCTCCAGCTGGCAGGATGCAGGTGGTGACCAGGCTGCCCTCAAAGGTGGCCAAATAATTTTGCAAATGGCCTTGGGCCTTTACAGAGCTGAAAAGAGAAGATCAAATTGTTGCTGTAGGAAGGGTAAAGCAGAACTCCAAGTCCAGTGCTACAGTTTATCAATGAGCATAAAAGTTACTGTGGATAGAAATACTTCCAGTCTTAGGAAGATCCTGCCCCGGGATAACATGCTGAGATGCAACAGAGGATGGGATAGGCTGCAAGAGAAGACTGCACTGACTGTATTTCTCATCTGGTACAACACAGAAGACTTTGCTCAGCGGGAAAGCAGCAGTTAAGCACACGGTGACAGGCAGCACTGTGTGCTAAGTCAGTACAACTTAGAAAAGCTGTCAATTTTTATCCTTACAGAGCATTCACAATGGCATTTTCCAACAGGAGAACATCACTGACAGCAACAGGACATGTAGTGAAACGGATCCCTCCAGCCTAAGCACTATGGACTGTCCTTCCTCCATTCAGATGCTAAGACTGACTTCAAGTGACCTACAAATTCTGGTAGGGCCCAGGCTTGTGTAGACACGTTGATTGCATTTAATCCAATTATACTGAGAAAACGTGTATGATAGCTATGCAAACACACTTGAAGTTCCTGCTGGAACCATGCTGGTGCTGTGCAAGCCACAGCCCGTGGCTGGAAGGAGTCAGGGAGAGGAGGAAAGGAGACAGGAAAATAATACGCAGGAAGTACTGAACAAGGACACGTGGTTGCACTTGTTTAATGTCAAAGGCAGTCCAGAGAAAAGAAACCCTCAGTGACCCATCAAAGAGGGAAAAACCCATCAAACCCTAAAACAAAGCCTTCCTCGCCTTCAGTCTTACCTGGAAAATGCTGTCGTGGCTTTTGTGCCTCCAGATTCCCCAGTATAGTAACACTGGAATGGAGGGCAGGGAAACTGAAGAAACTGCACAACCTTTCTCAAGCAACAACGAAACCTTGGTCTCCAGCACTCCACAGCTCTCCAAAATACCAGATCTAAGCACCCACTGTTAGCAAAGAAGGCATTGAGTGCACAGCAACCACAGCTATATTGCTTTGTAGTTTACCCGGCAAGCAAACAAAGCTGTCTCCTCCAATAGCAACCCTGATCACTTCTAGCTTCCCCCAAAAACTAAGCACAGGCTGCTAGGGCTCAGCTGGATACCTTTAGTACAGAGACAAGAGATACCCAGGGTAAATGTAGGCAGCCTTGAGCCAGGTTTTGCGGGTGCATGTAAGGAGTCGTGCAGCGTGCATCACATTTTGGGACCCTGGCTCTCCCCAGGGCCGGGGACGCTGGGGCTGAAAGGCAAAAGCTTCCATCCTCCCACCAAGCAAGTGGAAGGTTTGCTCCTGCCACCAGCAAGGGGCTGGGAGGAGATAATGCAAGAGCCTTTTATTTTCAGTTTAGCAGAGGGGAGACAGCGTTCTCCCTGGGATCCGCACCAGGAACTCCTCCCGGCTGCTCTACTTTCCAGCACTAACAGAACAGGAGCCATTTGGAGTTCCAAACAGGGATTTCAACACTCATTTCCCTCCCCATGTGCTTAAGACAAAGCAAAGCCCATTTTCACAATAAATACCAAAACACCTGCACCTAAACATGAAGCGTTCAAGTCACTGTCAGTGACTGGAATGTGCTGGACAGTTTATACCTGGAATTGTTCTTTGGCTCTTTTTTCAGTTATATCCAGAAAACCCACCACAACCTGATTCTGTTCCTATACCACCACTGCCTGAAATCCTAACCCATGGTTCCTCAGACACAGTACAGTACTGGAGAAAAGGGAGGGTCTTAGTTTTCTATTGAGGATATGCTTCCGAATACAGCAGTCCTTCAGCTGAAATAGCATCCCCAAGTCCCACGGTCCGGACAGGATCTTTACACACCAAAACAGGAGTGAAATGGAAGGAGATGCCTTCTCGGTGCCAATGCACCACTGGCTCATCTGGATTTATAGAGATTTTGGAAGGTGCCTCTATCTGGGAGGTCACAAACTCCATAGGAGCTTTAAGAAAGACTTTGGTGGTGTCGATGGTTTCGGTGGCGCAGGCCTGAGTCCCTGCTGCTCGAGCTCCAGCAGCCACAGCAGCAGCCTGGTTGCCCCAGTACCCATCCACAGTGGCAAGGATGTGGTAGGCCAGGGTGTGGAAGTGGATCCGTGTGAGATCAGAGGCCCGCTCCGTGGTCTTCCCATGCTCCTTCAGGATCCAGAAGAGGATGTCGCTGACAATACCCACATCGGGAATGCCACTCCAGGAAGTGAGGGATGCGTGAGGACCAGAGGCAGCCTGCGTGAGGAACAGCAGCTCCTGTTCATTCAGCCCAATGGAGTTCACCAGGGGAAAGACCTGCTAACAGAAATACAGAAACAACAGCTCTTCCTCCAGAGGGACAGTCAGACTCTGGCCCTCTTCCTTCAGGGGGTTGTTTTTAGCAGTACCCCATCACTGGCTCTGTCACCAGTGCGCCCAGCAGAAAGGAGCACCCTGTGTCCTGGAGAGATGCAGGCCACAACCCCTGCACAAGCTGCCCCAGTCTGCAGTGTGCAAGAATGACTTAGCCAAGGAAACCTTTCAGAGCAAGGGGGCATGCTCATTTTGTGCCCTTTGACAGCAAAGAGTAACAACACATGAAATGCACATGAAACACAGGATCCTAACAGTGAGATTAGCGTGTGTCAAACTAAACAAGGAGCCAGCAGGACCTGCACGAAAGAAATCCTGCAGAGAAACTGAGGGGGTTTTAAGTATTACCAACTCAGCTCAAAGTCACATCCTGGTTCCTTCTAGACAGCTGCAAGCCTGCTGGATCTAAACCAGCCAAAGGAAACGGTAGCTGTGGAGTTGCCAGTATTGCTCCTGGGTCACCTTCTCACTGTGACTGCAAAACAGCCTGAGAAAGAGCAGAGCCCAGGTGCGTTGTGCCTGTTTCTGCTGAATACTGTTGCTGAATCATGGAACCACAGACTGGTTTGGGTCAAAGGGACCTTAAAGCTGATCCAGTCCAGCCCCCTGCCACGGGCAGGGACCCCTTCCACTAGAGCAGCTTGCTCCAAGCCCCTGTGTCCAACCTGGCCCTGAACACTGCCAGGGATGGGGCAGCCACAGCTTCTCTGGGCAACTCTGGTAAGCTCAATCGAGAAAAGAGAAGCATTCAGAATGCCACAGCAGACATTAAACCCATGTTCTGCACTTACCTGACATGAACAGCCCTAATTTTAAGTTTTCATTTCTATATTTGTATACCAGTTTGTGCATTGACACTGAAGAAA
Source organism: Pezoporus occidentalis (assembly GCF_034315485.1). NCBI lineage: Eukaryota > Metazoa > Chordata > Aves > Psittaciformes > Psittacidae > Pezoporus > Pezoporus occidentalis. The sequence continues at coordinate 664,936 of NW_026913415.1, forward strand.
AGGAAACTGATGAAAAGAACACGTCCTTTCGTTTTCCTTACCTGATGCATTATGTTGCTCATAAAATCTTGGTCGGTCATACTGGCCAGCTCCAGGTGTATGGGGATGTCAGTGGGGATGTCAGAGATGGAGGCCACAGCCTACAGCACACAGGGAAATAAAAACAACGACCCTATAATACAAATTAATGAATAAACAGAACAAGGGGGCTCTGCCTCAGAAATCACAGAATCATAGAATAGTTAGGGTTGGAGAGGACCTTAAGATCATCAAGTTCCAATCCCCCTGCCATGGTCAGGGACACCTCACACTAAACCATCTCACCCAAGGCTTCGTCCAACCTGGCCTTGAACACTGCCAGGGATGGAGCATTCACAACCTCCCTGGGCAACCCATTCCAGTGCCTCACCACCCTAACAGGAAAGAATTTCTTTCTTATATCCAACCTAAACTTCCCCTGTTTAAGTTTTAACCCATTACCCCTTGTCCTGTCACTACAGTCCCTAATGAAGAGTTCCTCCCCAGCATCCCTATAGGCCCCCTTCAGATACTGGAAGGCTGCTATGAGGTCTCCACGCAGCTGAACAGCCCCAACTTCCTCAGCCTGTCTTCATACAGGAGGTGCTCCAGTCCCCTGATCATCCTCGTGGCCCTTCTCTGGACTTGTTCCAACAATTCCATGTCCTTTTTATGTTGACACCAGAACTGCACACAATGCTCCAATACCCATCCTTGAATCCTCTTGTGTGTGGATTTCAACACAATTCCAAATGCCATGTCTGACAAGAATGTACTGAGGGCAAGAAATAAAAACAACTTCTAGTTGTCAGAATCCCAGAGCAGGAAGCCTGTGCCTAACCCTGATCTGCACCCAGCTCAGCTCCTGATGGACTAATTCAGAAACCTCCCAAATCTGGAGCAGCTGATCCTAGAACAAAGAAAAAGAATAATGCTGGTGCATGGCATCAAGGGCACTGGGCTGTAAGAGAGGCAACGAGCTGTAAGGCAGAAGGAAACTCGTGTAGCTCCTCTGGGCTCAGATAAGAAAGCTGCCTCTTGGATTATCTAACACAGATGCAGCTTAAAGAATGCAAATCTTGATTAGAACCTCGATCATCTTAGTAGCTGGGATAGGAAACACAATGCAGTTTAACCACCAGTAAGTACGTCAACATACTCCAGCCAGAGAACCAGACCATACCTTTTATCCCCTAGACAGCCCGCTGGATTTAAGAACCATCAGTGTTACAGGATTAGGCTTTTGCCATTCTGACAGTTCACATCCTTTTAGCATGCAACACTGAAAAGGTCTGTGGCAGATCTGTAGACACAGCCTGCTTTCAAGTTCCAACCTGGGAAAGGAGGACTCTGCCATGGAGCACTTCCTGGCCTGGAAGTTTAGGGAGACACTGGTATTGGAGCATCTCACCTCCATAAGTCGTCTCTGCCGCATCTCCTTGCTCTGGCCTTCCATCATGTGAAGTCCTGAGAGCACCACCAGGTCTGGCTGAAATTCATCCAGGCTGGACACAAACACTTCCAGCATGTTTAAGGCACCATTCGACAGGTCGTGGGAGAAGATGAAGCGGTTGGCATTGGGTGCTCTCACTCGTCCCCACTCTTCACCTGGCGTGAAACAAACAGGAGCAGGTTAACTCAGAAGAGAAGCAAATCAAACCGTGTGACTGGAGATAGTTTTGGGGTACCCTGCTGGAACCAAAGGCATGGTGACACAACGTGACTGTGCCCATATGGCTGGCCATAGGAGAAACCTTCCTCTTGCCTTCGTTCATTCTCTTCGCTCACTCCCTCTGCCTCATTTAGATGCTTTTTGGATCAGAAGGAAAATTCAATGCTTGGCTGGTTTTGCAAGCTTTGTGATGTTTTAATCAGTTTAGCATGAGATGAGGTGAGTGTCGCAGCCAGCTCAAGCCAAACACTAGGAGCGTGCAGGATGTGCAGAGGGAGGGGAGACCCTGCCCCTTTGGCAGCCACCCCGTGCTGGCTCGGCTCAAGCTGTCTCATGAAGACAGACCCTGGAAACTCACGGCTCTCACTGTACCCAACTGCACAGCTCCCAGAAACGATGTGAGAAGAGAGCTGCATCAGTGGTGGGTGTGTAAACAGGTTTATTCCAGGGCTCCATCTCTGGGACACTGAACCACGAGAAGTCAGGGTACCGACAGCGAGCCTCCAGAGGAAACAATTACACAAGCCATGGTCCAGCTGGGCAGCCCTCTGCCAGCTCTCCCCATCTGCTCAGGCAGTGCCTTGTGCCAGTTGTGATAACTGGTCAGAAAGAAATGTAAGGGAATAAAGAAATGCAGCTGGAACAGAAAGCTCCTGAGGCACAAGCGTTCTTGAGGCTGTTGTAGGTAGAACCTCTACCTCAGATCCAGCCTGCATACTTCTTCACTCACTCTCCCAGGCTGGGTACAGGTTACACTATGGAGAATACGACCAGCGTTTGTGGAAAAGCCACTAACCCAGCATCAACAGCCACGTGTGCTGTTTCCTCTTAAAGAAGAGTCTTGTCTCAAGGACACAGATCCACAGAGTCTCAGGAGAGGAGTTCTCCCATGAGAACAAAGATGCTGAGAAAAGGAGGCATCATATACTAATGTATCATCTAACCAGGAGCAAGATTTACTTAAAGATCAGAGTATTCTCCATTGGCTACGGAGCTACAGTACTTGTTGGTTGTAGTAACCTTGTTTCAGCCAGAGTGGATGCTCTGGGTGCTGCTCCAGCTTAGTTTTGCTGCTAAACAAGTTTAATTACGATGGCTCTTTTGCCTTCCCTCCTTGCCAAATACTCCCTCTTCTGTCACACCAATGGAAGTCTTCCTTACGCTGTATTTTGAGGCAGAACCAGTGAAACCATTCAGAACAGCAAGAAAACACACTCGGATTTGGTTTAGCCTTTACATTAGGGCTACCCTGAATTTCACCTGCATGTGGTTAATGGTACCCTTCTGTTTTCAGAGAACATTACCGGACTGTTGTAGTGTTCGTACAGCTTTGGAATGACACCTGTCAGGTGTGAGCAGGCTATGCATTGCAACAAGATCAAAATCCACTTGGTTTCTTTAGGTTATAGTGTACAGAAGCAAAGAGATGTCAAGGCAGCAGCAGGAGTCTGTCCTTACATTCACCATAATGCAAAGAGAGAAGGTTTCAAAAGACTTTTAGATGTCTGTACATGGTCCCGGAATTAAGTGATTCAAACCCCAACAGCTTTAGAGCCAGGAATCTCTTTGTGATGCCTGGGGTTCCCATGTAACCTAACGTTCAGCTTTTGGCAAAGTACCTGCTTGATATTCCAAGATAAGATGGAATTCATCTCTTTCCTGCATGGATTCAGGTGGCACAACCACGTTGTCATCAAGTAGTTCATGGAGTTTAGGACCAACTGGGCCACAGAGGAGGATCTAGAAAACAAGAATGCTCAATGCAGGTTTCCCTGGCATGTCCCTTGCCACCACTGCCGTGCATTTAAGCATCACCTAGACAAGTGAGTTAAAATAATAATAATTTAATTTAAAAAAATTAGCTATGCTTTTCAGCTTGGAAGACCAACCTAAGAAATAACAGCAACATGGAATCAGGGAATCCCAGCCTGGTTTGGGTTGGAAGGGAGCTTAATGCTCACCCAGTACCACCCCCTGCCATGGGCAGGGACCCCTTCCACTAGAGCAGGTTGCTCCAAGCCCCTGTGTCCAACCTGGCCTTGAACACTGCCAGGGATGGGGCAGCCACAGCTTCTCTGGGCACCCTGTGCCAGCGCCTCAGCACCCTCCCAGGGAAGAGCTTCTGCCTAAGAGCTCAGCTCAGTCTCCCCTCTGGCAGGTTCAAGCCATTCTCCTTGGCCTGTCCCTGCACCCCCCAAGTCTCCAGGGAAGCAATGGGAGCCTCACTACAGACAAGCAAACAGTGTGACAGTTTTGGGTACCTTCAGGTCTGGATTTGTTGCAAGCTTCTGACCGATGAGAGCAGCGTTTCCTCCCACGTACAGCTGTAAAACAGAGGGGCAGGTATGGGCACTCCCTCGCTTTGATAGCTTTAGACATGCTTAGTTCTTGGTATAGAGATTTTGGCATTACACAACAAAGCTCTTTGGGGCTGAAGGCCAAACAACCCTCTGTAAGTGCTCAGCGAGTGTGCTCTGACTCCTTTTCAATGCAAATCCTCACCTTCAGGTAACAGCCCTGTAAAACTCCATTGATTCACAACACAAACAGCCCTCACGTCTGTGCAGGCTCCCAGCTGGCAACTGGTGGGATTTTAGCAAGCATTTGAAAACTGCAGCAGTTGAGATCAGGGTGCCTGGGCCCACGCGGAGTTTCCTCAGGTAAGAAAGGTCAAACTTTCGAGTGAGAAAACTCCGGTGTGAGCTTTGAAAGCAAAGAATACAGATCAGCATGAGGATCACAGGCACTCGGAGGTGACAGGAAACAGGCTATAGGAGGCTACAGCTACTAATCAGGCCATTCCAGAAAGCCAGTGTAGCCAATGTGGGGAGAAACCAGGAGAATCTTGACCATTAAAAGGCATTCAGAGTGATTCCTTATTTCCAGAATGGGAACTTTCCAGGTGGTGAACTGCACAGAAAGTGGCATTTAAGCAGCCTGTAGAAAGTAGCTAACACCAAGAGAGGGATCAGCAGATCCAGTATAAATTAAAGCAACGAAGCTTTGCTTTTGGAAAGGGAGACTTCAGAAATAGTATATTTAGTGCTTTCCATGAGTCCTAGAGAGAACTGAAATCCTGGGTTACACAGAGCTGAAGCTGATTGGAGCCTTTACAGCTCCTAATGCTTGGATCTATTTCCTGTCACATCATGACACGATGTCAGAGCCTCCTGGAGAGCATCACTGGCTCCTGCATCACTTTCTTACAGAAGCGCCGTAGACTGACATTTCAGTCTGGGGAAAGCAAGCAGGGGACAGACCACTGAACCCCTCCTGTTGCAGCGGGTGCAGAGGTCTGCAGGAAGGCAGGAACGCACTCAAGCTGTACCATCGGTTTCCTGCCTAAATGCCTTTGTACCCTCGCTAGACAGAGCTCGGACGTCACCGCCGGGGCCCAAACCAAAGGTGCTCCTCAGAGCTCCTCCTCAGGCGGGACGCACCTGGGCCCCGGGGTGCTCGGAGGCCGTGCGGGCGATGCGCTGGAAGGACTCGGCGTCGCTGAAGAAGCGCTCGGCAGCCGCCCCCTTGTCCATGAAGTGAGCGAACGCCTCCCCCAGGTCCCGCCGGGAGCTCAGCACCGCGTGATTCTTCCCGTCCCCGGGCTCCACACCCAGCGCCTCCAACAGCTTCACACCGGACAGGACCACGTCCACGCAGGCATTGACGCTGCAAGACAGGAAAACGCAGCCTGGGCAAAGTGCACCCACCCCGCGGCACTCGGGAGGGGGTACAAGCAGAGCACCCCGCAGCCAGCAGTGTTTGCTGTTGGCAGCCCTCAACCTGAGGGGCAACCCAACCAACCACATGAAAAAGAAGCCCGCAAGGGCATGCAAACTTCCTGAACCTCTCTACTAAAGCGTTCTCTTTTTGACGTGGTTTTGTTGTGCTGCAGCACCACGGAGCACTGAAGGGTCTCTCACATCCTGCCAAGCCGTGTGGTCCAAAGGTGGGTGTGTCTGGGACAGCATGCGTTGTACTTCATTTGCTGCCTGAGGCTTGCTCAGAACAAGAACAGTGGATTTAATTCTTAAAGAAGCTTCTAAAATGTCACAAATCTTGGGTTTGAAATGTACATGCAATTCCAAACTGTTCAAAACAAAATGAAAGGACTGAAGGCTAGATCAGCCTCCTGAGTTTCAACTGCTCTAGACGATAAGCACAGCAGCCCCCTACAAATACCCCTCACATAGGCTGGTGCTGTTTATAACAGGTCAAGAGAGCTGAAAAGTGCTGTGTCCAAAGGAACATCCTGAATCTCCATAACCAGCACAGCACCTTCCTTCAAACCGTGCAGGCAGGAAACCAGTCCTGCAGCAATCAGGGAGCAAGAACAACTGTTTCAGCAGATCTGGGCTTTACCTAAAGTCTAAGCGGTGGCTCCATTCTTCCAGTCCCCAGTTCTTATCAATTACATCAATTTAAACACAGTCTGATTCAGACCAGAGAAGCAGGAAGTTTCTGGGCTGGAACCAGGCTCCCCAGAAAAATGTTTATGAACACTTGCCCTTGTTTCTGCTCCTTGGTTTCAGAGAGATACCAGTATTATAGAATCACAGAGCGGTTTGGGTTGAAGGGACCTCAAAGCTCATCCAGCTCCAACCCCCCTGCCACAGGCAGGGACACCTTCCACTAGAGCAGCTTGCTCCAAGCCCCTGTGTCCAACCTGCCCTTGAACACTGCCAGGGATGGGGCAGCCACAGCTTCTCTGGGCACCCTGTGCCAGCGCCTCAGCACCCTCACAGGGAAGAGCTTCTGCCTAAGAGCTCATCTCAGTCTCCCCTCGGGCAGGTTAAAGCCATTCCCCTTGGCCTGTCCCTACATCCCTTGTCCCAAGCCCCTCTCCAGGTTTCTTGCAGCCCCTTCAGGCACTGGAGCTGCTCTCAGGTCTCCCCTTCAGGAGCCTTCTCTTGTCCAGGCTGCCCCAGCCCAGCTCTCTCAGCCTGGCTCCAGAGCTGAGCTGCTCCAGCCCTCACAGCATCTCCATGGCCTCCTCTGGCCTCGCTCCAACAGCTCCACATCCCTCTTGTGCTGCTGCCCCAGAGCTGGATCAGGGCTGCAGGGGGGGTCTCCCCAGAGCGCAGCAGAGGGGCAGGATCCCCTCCCTGAGCTGCTGCTCATGCTCTGGGGGTGCAGCCCAGCACACGGGGGGAGCCTGGGCTCAGGCACACACTGAAGCTGGGTCATGGGGAGCTGCTCCTCACCCAACACCCCAAGTCCTCAGGGCTGCTCCATCTGGTCTCCCCCAGCCTGTGCTTGTGCTGGGACTGCCTGACACAATACCAGCAGTTACTAAAGCACCTTCCAGACGTGCGGTCCAGTGCAGTTTCTGCTCCTGTGCCCTGTGCTTCACGGACAGGGATCCAAATGATGTATAGAAGTTTTGCAGGATCCCCGACTGCATCTATACCCCCAGGCACCCTCAACACCAGCGCCTGCTGATGTGTCGGTGTGAAACACGCAGCCATTTATGATCCCTCCTTGTCAGTGACCTTTCATGTGTGATCTGGGCCACAACACACAAAATGAAGGACATTAAAACCCCTGCAGGTTTTTGTACCCGAGGTAACAGCTCAGAGGCCCTCTGTACTGTGCATCATCTCATACGCTATGGAGAGGAAAATCCCCTCTCCCGGTAAAGAATAGAAAACCAAAGAAAGAATGAGCTCAAGCAGCACTTTACCCCAAAGTCACTGCAAGAAAAGGCCAGCGATTTGATATTTTAATGAATCATTAAGGGGGCATCACCAAGTCAGGCTTCTTTAAGTGAGAGACCTCTAATCCTCTTCCAACTGTCTTCTCTCTCCCTGCTGTTCCTCCGCTAACACCCTTCATGCTTGACTTATCTCCCTTAACAGCAGAGCTACGCCACTAAGGAGCCGTGTTTGCTGCTGAACCTTAAGGCCCCAAGTGTTTGTGCTGTGTGTATAAATCATACCCGTGTTCGACTGCTTCAAACCAGCGAAGAGAACACGGATTAAAATGAAGATCCTCGGGTCTTTTCCAGCGAACAGGACTACACGGAGCAGTGCAAAACCTGCTCTGTCCTGCATCGACCATGACACACGACAGACTCCAACTAAAGCTCTGCAGCCACGCCGCCATCGAGGCACACCACCTCCTCCAACGCCTGAAGGCCCAATCTTCTGCTCAAAGCCAACGTATCCTGTCGTGGCCTTGTGTTTGAGAGACAGTGAGTCAACGCTGCATGCAACGGTCAATGTGATATTCCCTAACTTCCCTCGTCCTCTTCCCAGCTTAAAATGAGGATGGGGCACCTGCCACCTTCTCCTCTCCCTTCCCTCCTTTGCAGCCTGGCTCCATGAGCTCTCCCCTCTTACAAAGTCGTTATGAACTTGTCTCTCATATACACACACACACGCACATACACACACACATACACATACACACATGCACACACACACAAACACACACAAACACACACACATACACACGTGCGCACACACACATATACACGCACACACACACATCCCCATACACACACACATACCCCCATACACATACACACTCACACACACACATACACCCATACACACACACACATACCCCCATACACACACACGCACACACATACACGCACACACATACACCCCCATACACACACACCCATACACCCACACCCCCATACACACCCACATACACCCATACACACCCCCCCCCCCATACACACCCACATACACCCATACACACACACACAGAGGGATGTACGGAACCACAGCCCGCCCCGCCGCCAGGGGCGCCCTCCCCTGCCCGCCGCTCCCCTCCCCGCCGCCAGGGGCGCTCTCCCCCGGCCCCGCCGCGCTGCCCGCACCTACCCGACGGCGACGCGCGCCCACCCGCGGGCCGGGCGGACGATGGCCGCCTGCCAGGCCGACACCATGCGGCCCTCGAGCGAGCCGGCGCGCCGCAGCGTGCCCAGCAGCGAGGCGGAGAGGTGCCGCAGGGCCGGCGGGGACAGCTCGGGGCCCAGCAGGCAGAGGTAGCCCAGCGCCAGGGCCAGGAGGCCCACGCACACCGACCGGTGCCACATCGCGGCCTACCCGCCGCGCCGCGCCTGAGGAGGGACGTGACCAGCCGGGGCCTCCTTACGCCGCCTCCGTAGCGCCCCGCCCCCGCCGGCCGCTGGCTGTTGTAGAGCCGCCTCGGGGATGGAGGCGGGCTTTGCGCAAGCAGCGTACCGTGCGGAGGTAACGGCGGTGCCGCCTGCGGAGCGGCGTACGGGAATCGGGCGGAAGGCGGAGGCTGCGCCAGCGCCTCGTGAGGTGAAATGGCGGGGCCCGCGGGAACCGCGGAGCCTCAGGTTCTGCTGGGGACGGAGCAGCCCCGGCGAGCCCTGCAGCGGGGCCCCGGCAGCGGAGCCCCGGCAGCGGAGAGCCGGTGCTGGGCCGAGAGCCTTTCAGACTGGGCCAGCAGTGCGGAGGGAAAGCCTGGTAGGGCATCGTGCCGGCAGCCTCCTCTGTACTGGTACCAACACCCTCCCCTCGTTTGGCTTTTTCCTTGTGGTGCCCCTTTTCCTCTGTCCGTTGTCGCCCAGCATCTTTGTGGGTGTGTGTATTGTATTTCCATTCTGCCCCAAGCACACCAGTGCCTCTGTCTGACCAGCTCGTGTTCAGCAAACCAGCCACTGACCTGAAGCTAATCACTGGCCATAATATATATTCTTCCTTCATAGTGTAGTTTCTGGCCTTGTTCTCTCTCATACCTTCTCCCAGGTTGACTTCATGGGCTCTCTAACCATACTGCTCCTCAGGCAGGCTGTGCAGGCTGCAGCAGGAGAGCGCACCCTTTGCAGCCCATTGCAGAGGTGGTGTAGCAAGTCGAAAGGGAGGATTCCCTTTTTAATCAAAAGGAGTTTTTCTGGGCTTCTTTAGAAGTAATAGAAACATTACTTAAGGCTTCTGACAGGATCTGCAAGAGTTTGACAACTGCGCACCACAGTGCGTTGGCTGAGGCAGCTGATAATTTCCTTATGCAGTGCTGTGTTGTGAGTGATTGTCATCTCCTTTGACTCTGACAAAACAAACACTAAAGGAGATGGGTTGGCGGAAGGCTTTGTGTCGATGTTTTTCTGTCTGGGATGCAGGGTCAACAGCTGATGTACAGCAGCCGTTCTGGACTCATGTCTGCCCCTCGGGGGTTGTTTGGCTGCCCATTAGGTTCTGTCTCTTGCTGGTCCTTACCAAAGAGGACTTCCACATTTAGCTATGATTTTTCTGTTGTGTGAAGTTGCTCCTCAGGGCAAGTGAGGACTGAGGGTGCAGAGCGAGCAAGACAGGCAGGCGATGGGTGCTGGAACTGCTGGGGAAGGAGAGAGGGGGAAGACCCCTTGTCACTAGCGTTAGATAGTTTTTATAGGTACACGGACTGGTTTTATGGGCCTAAAGCATTATGATAATATAATGATCTTTAAGAACAGAATGCTTTAAAACAAAGTAGAGGCCTAGCCACCTTCCCTGTTCTTCAGGAAATCCTCAAACACTCCGTTCTCCCCAGATAACTCCGTGCCGAAGTGCCCTGTAAAGGAGTGATTATCTTCATCTCCTTTCAGACCAACATTCAGCCCACCAGAGTTAGTCTGTTAAGATGTAATCCCCTTTTTCCTTTGCTCAGGTGGTCTTTGAGTTTTGTCAGTAGGCTTTTTCATTTGAACAAATTTACTCTTTCTTTCCCTTCGGCACTTTTCCTGCTAACCTTTGATGTGTATGTGATTATGAAACCTCGCTCGCTTCTGTGCTCCAGCTCCCCTGGGGATAAGCCTGTGAGGCTCGCACAGTTATAAACAGCCCTCCCGTTCAAGCAGGCAATGCTACGCTGGTTGAGAACAGAGCAAATACCTGCCAGAGCCCCTCGCTGCTCACTGCAATCAGGTCTGCACCTGTGGGAATGGGTGTATTTATAGCCTTGTCACAGAACATCATAATCAGACATGCCCATAAGGCAGCCACGACACAGCGCCGTCGCAGCTGGGGGACCCCATTATTAGTACCATGTCATCAGAAGGTTAGGCTGCAAGCAGATAACCTAGCTAATACAGCAGTGCTTTGGGGAATTAAGCCATTTTGGGGTGATTAGTTTTTCACTTGATGCTAATTCAGTGTTCTGCATTGTTGCACTGAAGACTGAAGTTGTCCTTATTCCTGCCAGGACAGATAGAGTCTCCACATCAACAAAATTGAAGCTGCTCAAGAGGAACAACTGCTGTGTGCTCTCCATAAACTGCTGGTGTTCAGTCTGCATGCACAGTTCTGTCAGAGGACTTGAATGGGACTGCAAGGGTAATTGAAAGATTTATGAGCCAACAGAAATAAAAGGTTGAAAAAAAGAAAAAGAGGTTCCCTCGGAGAACATGTTTGGTTAAAGAGCTAAGCAACAGTTTCTCAGTTGACATTTGTTTTAAGCTGATGTAGATCTAGATTTGCCTCAAACAGCTGAATTAGCGGTAAAATGACAGCCGAGAAGTGGAATTGAGCTCCTTCTTTCCTTCATCTGAGCCACCCAGGGCCCCACTAATTTTACTTAGAGGTAACAGAAACGGACACAGGGCTCTTGGATTCACAGGAGTTCACATGGGCTGAGTAAAAGGTATTAATTAAATACCTGTTTAATTATGGAAGTAGCAAGCTGCTTCTGGTTCAGTGCTGTGTGTCATTTCAAAGATGCAACATGCTGGTTTCAAGGGGTTTTGCAGGAATATTTTTATTAAAAGCATAGCAAGAGCAAACTAAGAGTTAATGAGGTTTAGAATGCAAAGAGTTAAATCAAAACTTAAATGTCAACAGTTTTCCTTTGTTTCTTCTCCCTGGTTATATGAAGCCTTTTGTGTAAGAAATCCTTTTCTTGACACTGTTTCATGGTATGAGCTGCTTGTGACTGGGGTGGGGGGGGCGGGGGGGCACAGTGGGTTTAATCAGTCTTCAGTTATTGGAAATGGAGCTTGTTCCCTTCAGCAAAAAAGAAAAAAGGCGAAAAAAGACTTTGTCTGCAGGAGGCAGGCAAGAGAGACGTTTCCAGCTTGTTTGAAATTCAGCTATGGAGAGTTGCTCACATGGCACATGCTCTCAGCAGCCGCTTGGAGCTAACAGATGTTTGTGTGGGAGCTTTTTAATGACCTCCCTGAGCTTGCTTTTCTGACCACAGGCTCTGGTTTGGGGAACAGGGGTTTGCCAGGAGCTGGTTAGGCAGGAAGCAAGAGGAAAGGGGATGAATATATGGGCAAGGGAAGGGTAGAAGCCAAAGCTTCCAGTTCCCAAAGGGGCTATGAAGACTTGTTTTTCTTAGTTGGAACTCATAAGCTTGAAGCAATTGTCTTTACTCCTTGGTAGGCTGAATTTACATACGCAAATGAGCTCATTCCGTCCGACCTACTTTGTCCAGCTTAAAGGGTAGAGGCCTGTGCCCAGGGTGGGAAGGGGAGGGGTTTTCTCCAGCTATGAATTCCTTTATTGTTTCTGAGGTTGGCCATGCGTGTCTGCAGTGCTGGGATGGAATCTTTAGCTGTAGCTAATAAACGTCAGGCAGTACTTGGGGTAGGATCTGCATTACAGATGCTTCACAGTCCTGTTACCTCTTGTCCCTCCAGCACTCCCATTATGTTGCTGCTTCTCTCTTGTTCCCTGGGCTTCATGAAGTCAGTTATTCCAGTTTTGTGTGCCCAGCTCACTCACCCATTTGTCATGCTAAAATCTCACAGCCTCCTGTCTTTGATCACAGGCCTCATTTGGTCTGAGTTGGAAACTGAAAGTGGGAACCTTGTATCAGTCCATATACATGAAATTAGTGTGTACATGTCTGCTGCTTTACATGTCTGTTGCTTCACCCATGATGTTTGTTGGGAGGCAGCAGCAGAATACAGGGGTGAGAGTGGTGGCTACCAGCATGTCTTCACTGGGGGAGGAGTGGGGAAAAGTGGAAGGTAGGCTTTTTGGATGAATCCTAATAAAGGCCTGGAAAATTCAGAAGATGAAAGTTTGTGCTGAGCCATGCAGATGAGCAGAGGAGCTTTGATTAAAATACAAACTCTGTGTTGTTCTCAGAAACTGGGCAACATTCCCCATCTGGGCTCTGCCAATATATCTCAGTCCTGGGCTTCAACACCCACTGCTGCTCTGCTCCATGAGACACCCATTCAGCTTGGCCAGCGCATCTTGATCTTGGGCTGTAACACCTCATGCTGTTCCAATTCTGGGCCCTTTTTGAGCAGAAAATGCCACTTCTCTACTAAATTGTGCCAAATTGCTTAGTTTTGGCCACAGAACTCATTTTCACTTGTCACCTAATGGGATACCTAGAGACTTTCATCTAACACTGTCAGCAACAGAGGAAAAAGAACATGGCAATACGCAGCCCCCTGCTAAGTCCCCTAATTATGTAGTGATGTGTTAATAACAAACACACTTTCATGTCTTGGCAGTTGCAAAACTCCTCAGTAGTGCAGTGCTTCAGAAGCAGAATCACACCGGAGAAATGCAAGTCCCATTTTAAATTCCTTAATTAGGATCACCAGAGACTGTGCCCAGAATTGGAGTCTGGAAGAAGTGCCTGGTGCAAAGCTGTCACATGCCAGTTGTTTTGATGTTCTGTAGAATCTGAACCACCACATCAGAGAGATTTGCTGTTGCAGAAGTATTTCTGCACAGAGAATCTCTTCTCCCACCCCGCCTCACGATTATAACTCTGCCTTCTTGGAGGCCTTGCCATCTCAATTTGTTCTGAGAACTCAGCAGTGGGGGGTGGTACAGCTTCCATCTTGGCTGAGTCACCGCGGCTGGAGCTGGGAACATCCACAACCCAAATGATGGGTTTCTTTGAAGCTGAGTGTCCTGGGTTCAGCGGTAGCAGTCATTTTTCCCCTTCTTGGTAGCTGGTGCAGTGCAGTGTTTTGACTTTCGGCCTGGGAACAGAGCTGATAGTAATGTTTGGTTTGGCCAAGGACTTTGTGAGCCTCATGTTCTGCCAGGGAGGAGGGGAAGCCGGGAGGAAGCAGAGACAGGACACCTGACCCAAACTGACCAAGGAGGTATTCCATACCACAGCATGTCATGCCCAGGATGCAACTGGGAGTTAGCCGGAAGGGCTGGGAGTCTGCAGGGTTGGAGGAGGTATTATCGGTTGGTGCTTGGTCGGGCTGAGGGGGGCAAGTTATCGGTCGGCTGGTGGTGAGATGATGTATTCTCTTCCCTTGTTATTTCCTTTATCATTATTATCATTGGTGGTAGCAGTAGTGATTTGTGTTATACCTTAGTTACTAAACTGTTCTTATCTCAACCCGTGGGAGTTGCATTCTTTTCGATTCTCCTCTCTGCCCCTTCGGGAGTAGGGGGAGGGGGGAGGGCAAGAAAGGGGGGGAAGTGAGTGAACGAATTACCTGACTGGGTTTAAACCACGACACTGAGCCAAGTTGCTGGATTTTGTAGTGCTGGTGGGTCAGAGCCTGTGGTGATCAACCTGGCTTCCAGCAGAATACACAGAACTGGGGCAAGTGGGAGCCACCACATGTGCCAGTGAATTTGAGTTCATGGCAGGGACTGCTGGAGCTCAGGAGCTAGTTTCTGGAGCAAGCAGTTCAGGTCAACAGGCATGGATGAAGCTGAAAGCTTGGGGGGGAAGAAGAGAGGTTGGGGAGTGGACAGCTTTGGTATGAAGATGGCTTGACTGCATTTCCATTCTTGCCCTTGTGAGACTTCAAGTCCAGCTGTACCAACAGCAATGCTGTCAGGTGCCAAGAGCTGCACAACAGGCAGGCTTGACCTCCTGTTTAGCTGTCAGGTTTGGCCCTGTACACCCTCACGTGGGAGTTACTATATGTGTTACAGATGGTGGTGTGTCTGTCTGGAGGAAAGGATGGGTATCTGTCTTAACATGATGGACAGAGCAGTGCTTTAGATGCTTCCCCATATTCTCAACTTTGGCAGGCTAGAAGATGAATGACAGATGTCCAATCTCATCTTTGGAAAGGGACTCTGGAACAAAGCTCTCAAAAATGTTCTTTAGTCCCCTAAATCCATCCAGTCTACATACTCCTTGGTGTTACGTGGATTGTATCTCCTAATACGTACTTTGGATTCTTTAGCATAGAGGTTACCGTTTCCATTCACATCATTTCAGCATTAACAGCAGTGCCAGTGTCATTGGTATTGGTGTCTATTGAATCTGACTTCACTACTGTGATGCAAAGGGAGTGGCTAAAACTTCATCATGTACCTCAAGCTGACAAACTGGTGTAGTACAACCCCCTCAGCAAAATTGTGTGTCAGAATTGCAACACTTGTTTTTTCACTTGTGCAAGAACACCCCTAAAAGCTGGATCTCTGAACAGCCCTTGATCTGCAGCTCTTTAGGTAATTGAAGCCCTTGCTGTGGCAGAAGACTATGGAAGAAAGATTTAAGCAGGCCTGGAGAGACTAGAATAGAGAAGCCAAAGTATTTGCTGACCTTTAGGCCTGTCCCTGTGCAGTGCTGAACATGGGGGCCCATGGAGGGTACTTTGCCAATGGTCAGGATGGCCTTAAGGTGGATTTCTGTGAGCATGAGGGAGGGAAAAGGCATAATCTCTGGCTGAGAGCCGTACAGCTTTACTAGGAAAAATACATATTGTATGAAAATGGCTTTTTTTTTCTTTATGGTTTCCTGTTTCTGTCAGTGTGTATTATATCCACGTCTGAATAGCCACAGTCTGGATCTTGGGCACAGGAGATGTCTTTGTGGGGAGTGGTTCTCTCCTGCTGCCTCAGCTGCATTTTGCCATTTCAGTCACACACACAGTTATGGAAGAATTGTGTCAGGTGGGGACAATGTAGGGTGATGGTTACAACAGCTGCTCATCCCTGTAGATCCTGCCTTGCAGCGTGCCCCTGGGTGGGCACTTTCCACAGAGTGTGCTTAATCAGAGCAGCCCCGGGGCCACCTTTGCTTCACCCACCTCAACCCCATCTCTTGTCTTCCTTAGCACCCTCCAGTAAGGTGAGCACAGACTATGCTGCAGCTTCAAAACAGGAGCTCAAGGCTGTAGCAGGCAGGTGTAGAGTTCTGCTTTCTCCTGAGTGGCTGTTAGCTGAGTGATATGGTGTGCCTCGCACAATCCCATAAGGTGGGCAGATTCTAACGTGCTAACTGAAGCCGTGAGTCAGACTTTGCAATACATTTGTGTATTGGTTTACTCTCGTAGACAAGAGAGGCAGTTGTTTCGAAATCTCACTGGTGAGACTGCCAAAACTGTTTGTGTATTTCATAGTTCGTGTTGTAAACTACTGACATAC
The DNA here is from genome assembly GCF_034315485.1 of Pezoporus occidentalis. Classification (NCBI taxonomy): domain Eukaryota; kingdom Metazoa; phylum Chordata; class Aves; order Psittaciformes; family Psittacidae; genus Pezoporus; species Pezoporus occidentalis. Next base: position 680,899 of record NW_026913415.1, read on the forward strand.
GTTCTCACGTCATATATTAACCAACACGACTCATACATAGTGGTGCCTAGCAAAGATGTCTTCTGTGGATCTGCCTACAGAGGCTTTAACTGCAGAGCTGTCTTGGTCAAAGTTGTCCCAGGTATTTTCCTCCTGTGTGAATGGCAGGAGGCATAAACCATGGAGTGTTTGGTATAAAATGAAGCCAATGGTAGTAGTTGTGGCTGCACATGGAACCAGATTTGTCTTAATTGGCAGAAGCGGTCTCCAACCTCTTCCCCAAAGGGGCAATGAGCAGAGAACTAGAAAATTCTTTAGCAGAAACATGGCTGAGAAGAGTGGTCTACAGTCAGAACACTCTGCAAGTGTTCTGTGAAATGTTTTATAAAACAGAGGAGATGGGGACGCGAGGGGGTGGTGAAACTGGCTGTATGGGGAAGGGCTTGAGCAGGATTTCAAAGGAAATATTTTATGCTCTACAAACAAAACTATGAATCACTGGAAATCACAGAAATCCAGAGCATAATCTGTTATAAATATTATTTGAGGTCTGTTTTTACTTATTTGAGTGTATAGATATTGCTGAGGCTCTGTGAGCATGAAATTCCTTTTTTTCTTTGTAGTTTTGTGGCACCTGTAAGTCTTGTGAGGATGTGTTGCCTCCAGGCTAGGCAATGTGTATGACAAGGAGAGGCAGCTAACCAAAAGAGATTGAACTGAAAACCAGGTAGGTTCCCAGGGAAATTGCTTTGTGGTCCTATCAGTAACATACCACATCAGGCTCCAGAGACTTCCTTTTGAATGTCTGCATCTGATTTATGCCATCTGTGAGCTCAGAGATTGTGCTTCATTAATACTGCAGGATTGAATGCTTCCCTGCAGTCTTTTCAGGCTAGTTTGGGTGATTGGGTGGTTGGTCTCACTGCACAAAGCAGGATGAGCAAGGCACATCCTGCTCATAGAAATGGCTGTTCTGCTCATAGCACTGATGGCCTGCAAGTAGTGCTCTGGAAGATGAGGTCCAGTACGCAAATGGGCTAACGAGAGAGAGGCTCTAAAAGCTTTTCCATGATGGATATACTGGGAAAGATTCTTTCTCCTTCACCTTTAGAGGAGTATAGAAGAAAACAGCTGATCCTTTTCTACCTCTGTTGCTTTCCAGATTTCAGAAATGGCTGTGGTGACGTTTCCCTTCTCACTAGTGGCCAAGACAGATTATCACATGTTGCTTTACTCTTTGCCACTCTACCTCTAGCTGAGACTTTGTGCATGCAGAAGACCTCAACAGCGAGTGACTACTCCATCTACTGTCTAGATGAGGTCATTCATCTCTGAAGGAAACACTAGACTTTTCAGTGATGCTCCTGAGGAAGTCAGCTGCTAAACCCTCTTTGACAGAACACTCACTTTAGCCAGGCACAGGCTTACAAGGATATAGATTTGGCTCCCCTTCTACCTCAAAAACTTTATAGTGTAAAAACTGTCCAGAAAAGAGCAACAAATGACTGTTGATCAGGACCTGCTTCTGTACAAGGAATTGAGTGGACAGGAACCCTTCATCCTTAAGCAGAGATGATCTAGAATGATGCTGGAGAGGGCTGTCAAGTCCTCTGTGTCCAGGGTATGACTGGTGAATGATGGCTCTCCTTTTCCCAGGCATCACACTGTTCGCTGCTGTCAGACGTGAGAAGTGGGCTGTGGGGGTCTAACATGCTATGTCTGTCTTATGTTCTGCTCTGGAGACAGAGGTGTTACAGAGAATCATTAGGGTTATGTTACATGGTGTTTAAGTGAAGTCCTAAGATGCCAAACAGGGAGGTGTGTGAGGAAACCCTTCCCAAAGAGAGCTCCCTTACAGAAAAGATGCTGGTAACTCTTTGGAGACTGCTACAGATTTAGCACTTAGCTGGCAGCTGAAGGTGAGAAGGGCGGATCTGGGCAGCTGCCAGAAGGGGCACAGCTAGGCACTGAGCAGTTCATGACCACGCTTACATTATCAAAGCAGAAGAGCCTGGCTGAGGAGCAGCAGTCCCGGCAATGCTGGGCGTTCAGTGGTGGTGCGTGTTGCTGTCTCGTTGCATTCAGCTGGAGGCACGTGTGCTGGGGTGCCTCTCGGTGTGTGGCTCTGGAGCTTTTCTGCTGAGCACCTGCCCAGCATCCGTGACTCCTTGGATCTTAGCCATGGAAAACCAAAAGTGATTTGAGAGTTTTCACCGCAGCAGAGGTATCAAACAGACACCTGGCATGCAACACAAATGGAGCGGAATTCAGCCTGAAAATAGATCTGGCTTGTCCCTTGGCTGCTGGGCAAGGGAGCCTGTGGTGGGGCTTCTGCCTGCTCCCCAAGGGGGGGTTCATGGCTGTGTAGGTCAGCTCCAAACAAAAGGCAGAAGCAGATGTTTGGGTGTAAGAATAGTAAAAGATATGGGGTAACTTTACTAAGGTAGATTGAAAGCTGAGGCAGAGGCTTTTCTTTTTTCCACTCTGATTTGATCACGAGTCACAACTGAGTGAGCTCTTCTTTGTGGTACGACTGACAGATAATGGAGGGGGAGGTGAGACTGGCCTTGTTCTGAGTGTGAAACCCACGAAGGGATATGTTCTGTATGAATTAATTAATTTGGAGAAAATGAAGTTTAACTGTTTGTCAAAAGATTCATTGCCACCCACTTCCCAGCTGGTGCTCTGGTGCAGCTTAACTGTCAGATCCCCATCAGCCTTCAGCGTTCCTACTGAAATAGCAACTTGTGCCTGGCATGGCAGTGGGTGACAGTTGTGAGCCCCGTGCTGCTCATGGGTAACAGATAAGAGAGTAGCAGGAGAGGTAGGGCTAAGCTCCTTTTGTAAGAGGAGGTGAGTGGTGCTGTCCTTCACCCTGAAGGAAGGATTTCCTGTTCAGGTTACTCAGTACATCAGCACCCACATTACTGGATGCACAGGACTTGCTGTAGTACCCAAGGTTCTGCACACACGTGCCCAGACATCTTCAAGACAGAAGCTGTAGCAGATCGTAATCACAAAGTCGTCAATCTGCTGCAAGAGCTGGGGAATAAAGCTAAAATGAAATCCCAGTTTGCTATAAGAGTGCATGGCAAATGCGTGCTGGCTTCCAGAGCTTGGGATGTGACCATGGAAAGGTGCGTGCTGCCTACCCACTGGTAGTGAGCAGTTAGAGACTGTTGGGATGTGTAAACTCCAAATTCCTTCCAGATATTTACAAACCTTTAGTTAGCCCTACCAGAGAGGCAACTGTTCAGAGACATTTACATCCACGTGATGCACCTGGCCCAGAGCACAGTGCAGTGGTAGGAACTGAGATGTGACAGTGGCATCTCTTGCCAGTAAACGGAGTGTCAGGAGAGCAGTGGTTTTCCCATTCGTGCCACTGCTATCAACAGAGCAAAGATAACTCTAAATAGCACAGGACTGTTCAGCAATTGTGCTCTCATGTGAAAAGTTCAGGCTGTATTTCAGGGACAGGAGGTCACCTAAGAAGGAGATCAGATCCCCAAGGAGCAGTTGTTGAATGCCACTGTTAGTGCCCCCCAAATGCCTTCGGCTTATTTTCCTGAAATGCTGTGCTGCAGCTTGTATCTGCATGACAGGAACAAGACGTAAGTGGGCATGGTGGGGCCCCCGAGCAGCCCTGCAGGTCATAAATACAGCAAGGTAACAGGAAAATGAGATCTTTATCCTGGGTAGCAGAGAACACAGAAAAAGAGAGCATCAGCCAAACTGTGTGACCACTGTGGGTGCAGTCAGGAGGAATCTGAGACCAAACTGTGCAAGATAGAGTCACAGTTGTGAGTACTTGCTACTCTGTCAAGATTGAAGGGCACCAAAGAAGTCCCACTTGCTGCCTGCAGATACATAAGATAGCACAGCCCCCTGAAAGGCTGACCTGGGAGTTGGGTGGCAGAAGACTGTTTGTGTCTTTGAGAAGGGGGAAGAGTTGGAAGGGCAAAGCAAGGAAAAGTTGCTGTGTATCTCAGGCAAGAGTGATCTCAGCCCGGTGAATCTGTTCATCTCTTCAGCTGCCTAAAGCAGAAAATACTTTTTTAAGATTCCTTTTGTGAGTTCTGTGCCTTTTGATTTCAGCTGCAATGTCACCCTGGAGGCATAAACTCTAAACTTGAGTACCTGGAGAGCTGGGGCTCTGCAAGTGTCTTTGTGGTACTGGGTTCGCTGCTTTGATGGAGAGGGTCCAGGGAAGGACCACAAAAATGATCAGAGGGATGAAGCACATCTCCTATGAGGAAAGGCTGAGAGAGTTTAGGCTTGTTCAGCCTGGAGAAGAGAAGGCTCCAGGAGGACCTTATTGTGGCCTTTCAGTACTTGAAAGGGGCGTATAAGAAAGACAGGGAGAGACTTTTTAGCAGGGCCTGTTGTGACAGGATGAGGGGTGGTGGTTTTAAACTAAAACATGGAGATTCAGGCTGGATTTGAGGAAGAAATTCTTTACACTGAGGGTGGTAAAATCCTGGCACAGGTTACCCAGAGAAATAGTGGATGCCCCATCCCTTGAGACATTCAAGGCTGGGCTAGATGTGGTTCTGGACAACCTGATCTAGTTTAAGATGTCCCTGCTCATTGCAGAGGGATTGGGCTAGATGAGCTTTGAAGATCCTTTCCAACCCAAACCAGTCTGTGATTCTATGGATCGGTCTGTGCTTGGGAGGGGAGCTGTGGGCAGCACAGGAAGAGATGGTTTTGAAGCCTGTCTGGATCAAAATGATTCAGGAGGTGGGTACACAGGTGATGGCCCTGCTGGGAGGGCTCTGTGAGAACAGGGTCACCATCACCTGCCTGAAGTTCATGCCGTGGTAGTGCCAGTCCAGCAGCTGGGGTGACCACTGCTCCCTTAAACACCACACAAGAGACAAAGCGAACACCAGGGAGTGCTTGGGACTGTCACAGGTGGGCATGCTAGTGTTTGATGTCAGGGTATTTGTATACATTCAGTTGTAAGGTCAGGGCATGTGGATCTTGCCTATGTCTCCTTTGGGCAATATGGACTTGTCCTGTTCCTCAGAATTGAGCACCTAAAGGGGAATTTGCTCACTTTTTGATATCTGCATGACCCAAAGCTGATGCTCACAGTGACATTCCCAATCTCCTGGTTTTGCTCAGCAGCACACAGGAGGAACCTCGGCCTATCAGCTGGGTGTAGAGTGTGGAATATACTGTCAGCCCTATTACAACCCCATGTAAGCCAGCTGCCTGTCACCACAGGGCTCATGCTCACCAACACCCAGCCTCCCACATAAAGGTTTTCACTGTGGCAGGGAAGGAAGGGATCTTCTCAAGCCTGGAGAAAATCCCTTTGGAACCAAAACAGCTGAGTCCAGGTGATGTGCAAGGCTGGTGTTGCAGGGAGTGGCTTGGCTGTGCTGGGAGTGTAATGGGGCACATCTGGAAGAACATACAGCGTGGTTTGAGAGATGTGAGCTGGTTTATGACCAGGGCAAGGCACAACAGGGCAGATGTTGTGAGTGTCCAGTGTGGGGACAGCAGGGCTGGGACATGGCACATTGCTGCTGCTGCTTTGTGCTCATAGGGAGCTCTGGGCTTCTCAATTCCTTCTGTGCCAAATTAAATATTCCAGTCAACCAAAAGGCCTTTTACTCAACTAGTAATTTCCTTTCCAAACTTTATTGCTGCAGCCATAGTGTGACATAGCCATATGCTGTGGGTGTAGCTGGGTCTGGCTCTGATGCTGATGCCTTCTGCAGTCCCTTGCACTGAGGAAGGGCAGAAATGTTTCTACTTTTCCAGTGTTTTGATGGCAGTCAGGAGACCTTTGTGTCCTGGGAATGCTGTTCCCCATGGAGGAAGGTTAACTGCTCCCACACACTGTCCTCCTGACAGCATGGAAGCTCTCAGCCAGGCCTGGCACCTCAGGCAGTGCTTGATATCCAGTCTCTTCTTTGTGTCTAATGAAGGGGCCAGAGCTCTTTCTGGATCTCTTGGGGGTCTGAATCAAGGGGATACCTCGTTTTCACCCACTTGGAAAGCAAAATATCAACTGTAGATGACTTTTATTTGTTCTGTCTATGCACGCATTGGTATTCATGAAACTCCTTTGTTCATATCCTTGGCTCCCAGCACTAGGAGCGCTAACTTTCCCTTTAAAATGGTACCAATCCCAAGCCAACCAGACTCCCTACTGAGACAAAATTTGTCACCTCTTTGCCTGTGGCTTCGCAGATCTCTCATGTTCCTTCTCCTGAAGTGTGTTGGCTCCTGCGCCGATGGGTTGAAGGCGCTGGCACAGGGTGCCCAGAGAAGCTGTGGCTGCCCCATCCCTGGCAGTGTTCAAGGCCAGGTTGGACACAGGGGCTTGGAGCAAGCTGCTCTAGTGGAAGGGGTCCCTGCCCGTGGCAGGGGTTGGAGCTGGAGGAGCTTTAAGGTCCCTTCCAACCAAAACCAGTCTGGGATTCTATGCCAAACTTAGTCTTCAGCAAAGCCTCTGTGAACAGAGCTCACCTTTATGTGCCGTGCCCAGGGGCTGATAGAGAGCAGTAGGTAGCCAAAGATTTCTGCTTGCCAAAATGCCACTGGCCTTGCCTCAAGCCATGCAGAGGTTACTGCTGCTTTGGGTGCTGCCCGTATGTACCTTGCGAAGTGCCATCTCCGTGCGCTGGGCCGTGCCCGGCTGCCCGGTTGGAGGCTGGGACTGGCGGCACCCGGAACACCCCGAAAGCAACGGGTTGCTGGGGCCGCACGTCCCCGGCGCCGGCAGCCGCGCCGCGCGGTTCTCCGGGCGGAGTGCGGTTGCCCGCGGGAGAGGGCGCTGCGGGGCTGCGCTGCTGCGCGGCAGCTCCTGCCCGCTCCTGTCTGCGCCCTGCCAGTCCCTGCCTGCTCCCCTCTGCTCCTGCCCTGCTCCCTGCTTGCACCTGCCCTTCGCCTGCCTGCTCCCTGCCTGCTCCTGCCGTGCTCCTGTCAGTTCCCTACCTGCCTCTGTCTGCTCCTGCCCTTCTCCTGTCTGCTCCCTACCTGCCTCTGCCTGCTCCTGCCCTTCTCCTGTCTGCTCCCTACCTGCCTCTGCCTGCTCCTGCCCTGCTCCCTGCCCGCTTCTGCCTCTCTGCCCACTCCCTGCCTGCTCCCTTCCCGCACCTGCCTGCTTCTGCCCGTACCTGCCCTGCATCTGCCTGTGCCTGCCTCCCAAGCTGCGGACAGTGCACTGCAGAGAAGCCAATGCAGGGAGGAAATGGGCAGTGGGGGATCCACCCCCAAGCAAAGACATTTCATTCCTTTGGAGGGGGGGAAAATGCTGGAAACTTTACCCAAAATATCCTGAAGAGGGGAAGGAGCAGATCATTGCTACCTGCTTGTGAGAAACAAGGACCCTGTGATTACCAGACTATATTTAGTGTGGAAGTCTCCTTGCCTTGAAGGATGGTTTTGGTTCAGCTGCTGCTCACCGGAGAGGGTGAGGGGTTTTGTTGTGTACAATCACATATTTTTCCCTTCTTGTTCTGATTGTGCTCCTAAAATCTCCAGTCCTGAGGTTGTCAGCAAGAAGGGATGTCAGAAATGGTCCAAATCTGCATCAGAAAAGGTGTGTCATGCCACAGGCACTTGTTCTGTTCCCATTTCCATGGAAACATGCTAGCATGGACTTTGGTGTCAGGCAGAGCAGCTTGGCCCTCCTGCCCGGCAGGACTCTCTCCGGGAGGAGCTGCTGGCAACAGCGCTCAGAAACATGGCTTGGTCTTGTCAGGCTTTTAAAGACCAGGTAACCTGGTCCTTCAGAATAACGCCAGATCTATCACACCGGAAACGACAGCTGGCACAAAATTTGACTCCCAACTTTCCCCTTCCCATCCTACCCTTCCACATCCCATTCCCCATCCAGTCCTGCTGAGAACACAGTGTACACCCCAGGCTGGGATTTTTAATTTCCTGGGGGGTGGAAGGGATGGAGAGCACATCTTGGGGCGAGTGACAGGCTTTTTTGTTCTGCGTCAGTCCTTTTATTAACCCCCTGCTAGATCATTCCCTCTCTCTGCTTAGCTGCCCCCGCTGCGTTAGTGATGAGAGTGTTTGTAACAGCAGGTCTGCCTTGGGAGATTATGGGGATCCTGTGGACAGGGAGCAGTGGGTTGGTCGGTGCTTGCACACAGATTGCTAGCTGCAGCTTTGCCTCCATCTGCCCTCTCTGCTAGCCTGGATACCTTTCATTATCTCTGCAGTGACAGCAGTGGCGTGTCTGGTCCCCCTGCAGCCACCCCGCATTTCCCTGGGGCTGGATGTGGTGTCCCAGCCGTGTGTTGTGAGCGGATAGGAAAGAGAGTCAGGCAGGAGCATCACCCGCTGTCCCCCGCTGTCCTCATCCCTTTTCTTTATCATTCATCTTAGGCAAAACAAGTGTTTCCACTCAGTAATCTTGTCTCTTTCCCCTTCTGTAGTTAGGGCCGCAGCTCCATAAAACATTTGTCCCATCCTGAGGAATTTATGGGAGCCATCTAGATCTTTCTGGGCTGTTGTTTCCTTTTCCTTTTGAATCACTCTGTTGGTGGTGGTTGATTATTCAACAGATTAATTTGGGATGCACACACAAGTTCTAATTAGGTGCAATTATTCACTTATTTCCTCCCCGCTTCCCTCCCACATTGCTAGAAATGAAAAGCTATCACCCTAATTCAATGTACCCTGTGGTAACTATCCCCCAGGCCAATCCTGAACCTCTCAATCCACCATCAAATCAGCCACGATGAATTAAACCCAGTCCCACTTTCAGGGCTTTGATTCCTATCACCCCAGAACAGCTTCTTGAGTGTTATAATCCAGACATGGTTCTGATACTGTCCTCAGGTGAAAGGGGGGGGCTGACTGGTACATCAAACCCCAGCTTTATTAAAAAGCCAAGTGATGAAGGAATTCCTGTTGTAAGTGATAAGTAGGTGGGACCAAGTTCTCCACTAGAGCCTGGCTGCTTCACATGGGGAAGGAACGCTGCTGAAATCCAAGATGGGAGCAAGGGGGTTACTCTGTGTGAGGAAGGGAAGCAGAGTTAGGCTCAGCATGCTCATTTGGTTGTGCTGTATGGGGGTGTGGGGGGGTGTTCTGTTCTTTTTTTGGACAGTGGTTGCCATTTGGGAACTCGATACAGTTCTGAATAGTAATGCAGTGTCCACAGGCTGTTCTGAGCTTCCTGCCTCTGGTCTGTGGTGGAGCATGCCTGAGCTCCAGAGATACTGTAAGAGAGCTCTTAAAACCAATGAAGTTGTTTTACTTGAGATTCTTCTGATGCTTTTGCTAACCCTGTATGCTGCCCGGGGAGTGGTAAAAGCACAGAGGGATGTTAGGCGAAGCTGTGCATTGGCAAAGAAAGGATCCGGGATTCAGTCCAGACTGGATCCTGCTCTTTGCTGTCTTCCTCAAACAGGAAAGGAGGTCACATGTGAAAGGAGTGATCTGAATCTGTTCCAGGTCTTTAAACCTGGACCCTTTCTGCTGATCCTGACCACATGTCCCAGCCAGCCAGCTCCCTCTCCTAGGACTTCTGCCTTCACATTCTTTTTAAACTCTGATTCAGTCAGGCTCTTTCTTTCCCTGATGCCTGTTCTTGCGCCTTCACCCTCAGGACTTCAGAAGCCTCAGATCCAGCATCTGGGAGTCGGAGGGCAGCTGCTATCTGCAAAGGGCAGGCAGCTCAGCAAATCTTCAGGCAATAACAGACAATGATTTCCAACTTCAAGCCACCTGGAATAAAGTGGAGCTGATGATGTTGCAGAGAGTCATGACCCCTGGACTGGGAACAGCAAATCTAACTCTGCTTGAGCTCTCCAGCCATCCTCAGTGTCCAGTTTCATCAGTGCAACTATCCGGGGGTTTCCAGGACATCTTCCAAGTGATAGATGTGGTTTCTGTTCTGCCCTTGTAGGACAAATGACTTCAGAGCCATAATCCAAGGGGAACAGGCAAGTTGTGTAGGTCAGCTCTGGGTTTGTGCTGCGTGTGTTAGAGGAGAGCAGTGTTTGTACAGCCCAAGCAGGAGCTGGGGATGTTACACTTGGCCTTCCCAGCAAAACTTACACCTCAGCTGTACGTGATGGAGGGAGGAAGCAGCAGGTACGGGAAACCTCCCGCTCTGCCCGCGTCCCCGTGTGGTGAAGGCTGGAGCCCAGAGCTGCAGGAGCACTGCCCGAGGGAGCTGCAGAGCTGCCCACAGCCCCGCGGGGCCGGCTTGGCAGGCCTCCTTGGATTTGAAAGCTCATTCCAGTTCTGTGAGGCAAGTGGTGCTTCGTGCCTGCTGTCTGCACGGGGTTCTGCCATTTAAGCTGTACCAGCATGCCTGTTTGCATCCAGAAATGATGGAAGCTGCAACATTGGCTAGGCAAATTCTGGAAGTTTGATAGGACATTCAGTTAGGGGAGAGAAATGAGCCTGCCCCACTGGCAGAGCTCCCTGAGAGTTCCACAGTGCCTGCGCAGGGAGCAAAAACCAGCATGTGGAACTCACAAAATAAAGAACTGGTTGGGGTTTTGCTGCCTGGCTGCTTGCAAAACAGAATGAGACCCAGGCTGTTAACTTTTTCTGTACTTTAAGTTTCGGCTTCTAGATAGCAAAATCTCTGTGATCAGAATGATTTTTAGGTACAGGCAAGCCAAAAAACGCCAATTTCTCTGCTACCCACCCTAGAAAACGGAGTGGTGGGTTTGTAATAGAGCAATAACACAGTGCCTTTGTGGGTGAAAACTGTTAGCCTTAGGCTCAGTGCGAGAGAGGAACAAAGGCTGCTCTGCTTTCAGCAGCCACTTGAGAAGTACACCCACCCCCCCCCACCATGGGGTGAAGGGCTCTGCCGTGAGTCCTTATTGCCTGTAGAAAAGAACATTATACACACAATGTAGCTGAGCAAACGGGGATGTGTGCGGTGAGTGCCGGTGACATCACTGCCAGCCAGTCAGCGGGCTCCCTTTGTGTCTGCCTTTCTAATAACAGCCACTTCATCAGAGTCATTTGCAGTAGGAATTTACTCACCTAGGAATGCCAGCAGCTGAGAGTGCCCCGCCGGCAGGCACTGCAGCGCCACACACCGGAGCTGTGCCCTGGGCCGCTGCACCTCCAGCGCTGGCTTCATGAGAGCTGTCTTCCATTGCAGATAATACAAGTGATTCCTGGAGTTAATTAATTACCCTGTAGTTGAGCACCCCTAAAGGTGCTCAGTGCTGCAGGCACCCAGAGTAGAGAACGGGCTCTGATGGCAAGCGTGGGCTCAGCAAACGTGGGCAGGGGGTGATGGATTCCCCGTGCTCTGCAGGGGTGTACAGGGACATGGGGACTGGTAAGGATTGGGCCTTTTAAAATTGGGGGGTGGTGGTTATCTGAATGAGGGGCAGGGAACCCAGCGCTGCGGGCACAGAGGCACTGCAGTGGTGTGTTCCAAAGGTCTGAACACACACAGAGGTACGTGGTGGATATGGCCTCTGGCAGTTGTCACTCAGGTCAGCTCAGAGCATCCTGCTTTCCAGGCTGGGAGGTCTCCAAGCTCTGCTGTGATACCAAACATGGCATCCAGTCTGACATGAAATGAGCACTAGCTCAGTGAACACGTGTAAGGTTCAGGGGCCCTCAGATGCTGATGAGTGAGGACAGACCACACTAGAAAGGGAAACAGAGTCTGTAGGACCTCTCCCTGAATCATGAGAAAGTGCTGCTTAGAGCAAACTCCCACAGTGCTGTGGGGCTGAAAGCCTTTGCACAGGAGAGGTGAGGGCTGCTTGTCCCACACAGGACATAGGAGGGGCTTCACCATGCCACTGTGCTGTGCAGGAGGCTCTTCCAAAGCCATCTTAGTCAGAGCTCTGCTGTTTGGGAAGAGCATCTAGGATGTATGCTTTGCAGGTACAAATTCCCCTCGTCAGGCTCTGCACAGACAATTCTGGACTTGAAAGCAGAGCACAGAGCCTCTGAACAGACCAAACCATGAAGGCAACCAAAATAAGAGAACATGTCCACCCTGAGTAATGTGCTTTGTTTTACAGTGAGAGGAAGCAGCAGAGCTGGGAACAGCACATGAATGTCCTGAGTCAACCCAAGGAGCTCCAGACAGACACAGCAATACAACCACCAGCACAGTGACACAGGTAATGGAGATCTCCATCGAAAATGCAGGTAGTTGTTGTTAGGTGGCAGGGTGAAGGGGCTGTTCTCACAGTGTGCAGGCAGCAGCTCTCCTCTTTGGCACCAGAGGGTCTGTGCAGCCTTTGGAGGTTCTGAAATGAAAAAAACCAAGTCTTATGGAGGTAACTCAACCAGTGGAGTTAATTTGCTGTGTAAATCCTTCTGCAAGTGCATTCGAGCAGGCTTTTCGTCATGGCTTTCTCCAGTGGTTAGCCCTCACCCTGTGTGCTGCATTGATCCTGGAGTGCAGCACAGCTCCACATGATGAATAACCTGCCTCGCTGCTGGTCCTTAGTGCAGCATTTCACCAGCAGTCCACACTGACTGCACCCGTGGGGTCTGTCGTGGTTCAGCTTGGAGGAGCTGCCTGGGGAGGTATAACCTTGTTAGCTTCTTGGAAGGCTTCAATGGACCAGAGCCTGTGCCTGCAGGGCTGTTGAAGTCGTGGGGAGCACGAGGAGCCACAAGAAATGTAAATGAGGTTAGGGGGAAATATGTACTCTGCTGGGGTTCCCAAGTGAATCTACTCTGTATATCCTCCATTGCCCTCTGTGTGACAACAAGCCTGAGGCACCCTAAATGTCTTCAGTGAGAGTGGGAGCCATATGGCCCCTTTCTGAATCCAGATTTGCCATTCCAGCCCCTCACTGGGGTTGAGGTGTTTCCTCAGGTGTTTCCAGGACCATCCATAGCATCCAGGAGATGCTGCCTGCAGCCCACCCATGGGTAGAGCAGACTGGCAGAGGTAGATCCCTGTTGATGGGCTGTGAGAGAACCTCACACCGGCCCAGATCTGCTCTGCAGCAAGTGATCATGCTGATCTGTGTCTACAAGGACTTGTGAACACTGGAGGTGCTCTTCCAACTGCAAGGCAGGCCCTAGCCTGTACTCCCAGCTGTAAAGCAGCACTGGGGGCTTCAGGGAGTGTTTTACTGTTTGGATTTTGCACATTTACTTAGTTGCGTTGCACGTATCCTATCTAAAACAGTGATTTGGGCTGGAGAAGCAAAGCAGAGTGCAATTGAAGGTGGCAGAACTCCAGAGCAAGAGTTTATAACGTATTTTCTGAGAATTGCTTGTCATATCTAAAGGGAAAATGGAAGGGTAATGAAAATGCTCACAGGGTCTGGAGTAATGGCTATTACTGTGCAGAGAAAGTAGTCTCAGAGTCTGGAGTCATCTGATGAAGTCTTGTAATGGAATTTGGGACAAAGCTGTGCATTGCAGACTCGATTCTCTTTGGAAATGAAGTGTGTAAAACAATGTCCAAATTGCTGGGGCAGGTGAGCAGGCAGTGTGAGAACCCAGGCTGCTGGGTCTTGACTCTTCGTATCTTGCTTCCATGAAGGTTTGTGCAGCTTAAACCTAAAGGCTGTTTGCCTTTGCTGTGCACATGCAAGCAGAATAACCTCTACGCTTAAGGGTTAAGTGTCTCACCTGCTCTTCTCCGTTGACTTGGCCAGGCATTTCCAGATTGTCAAGACACTGACTCGTCATCAGCCTCAGATTAGGCAGCAGCAAAGTTGCTTAAAGCTGGTTTAAGTACCAGAGTAGGCCCCCTTAATACAGCCCTATTGTTCTTCCATCTGAGTTCCACTGTCTTTTCCCAGCCCTCTTTTCCCCTCTCTCTGCCCAGGATTGCTGGGCTGGGGAGGAGCCTCTCTGCCACTGGAAATGGATTCTTTTTTTCCCCAGAATCTCTTTGTTGTTCTGAGCTCTTGGGGTGAGTGCCCAATGCTGCAAAACACCCTCTGCCTCCCTTTGGAGACTCCATGAGTCCCTTCCTGACACAGAGGCCATTGCCAGTGCCAAGTTAAGCTGGACATTCTCTGAGCGCTGCCTTCTGCTTTCCAGCAGCACCCGCAGGTAAAGGGGTGATCTCAAAAGGCAGCTGCCTGGGTAATCCAGGGTCAGTTGTGACTTTCAGGACCCCACTGCTGCTGCCCCTGAGCATAACAGAGGGAGCTCTGCCTCTTCCAGTGCCTGGGTGGCAGCAGTTACATTGGGTATGCTCCATTTCCTGACACAACTCCCTGCCAGCCTCAGCTGTGGGGTTGGTTTTTCCAATCTAAGGCTACCAACAAGGTGCTTTACCCTCTTTTGGGTTTGTGGTGAGCTTGTAGCTGTCTCTGGAGGGGGTGCTTCACTGCCCCTTCTTAAAATAGAGCTGCCAAAAGCTCAAGTGCATTACAGCCACCAACCACTGGAAGGTTTCTCTTCTTCCCTACCCTCCAGATGAAGTTTCTGCAGCTGCAGGAGCCAGGTGGCTCCAGGGAAACTGAGGCAGAAATTCACCTTTGGAGAACCGGGACCCAGCAGCTTCCCAAGCTCTTTCCAGGTTTCTTATCAGTAGCTGGTATGACACACTTGCCCCCAAGGCAGGGATGTTTCTTCCCCTCTGCTCACAGAATGGGACAGGGTTGATGTAATCTAAGGCTGTGCCTGTCCTGCTTGACAGTCCTCAAGTAGTGCCTGCTCGCTACTTCACCTGCTCCATCCCTTGCCTCCTCTTTGCCTTCTCTGCACTCCCTGTCTGGGTGACCTGATTTACCAATGTTGCATCTATAATCCCCTCCCGCTGCCTCACAGCGATCGCTTTCCTCCTGGCCTGTCCTGCACTGCCCAGATTAATTTGCAGTCTGTCTTTCTGACAGCACTTCATGGACACCCACCTCCTGGCTTCAGCTCAACACAGTCAAAGTGAAACGTTAAATCTTCTTGTCTTGCTCTTCCCTGCTTCCTTTTTTGATGTCTCTTTCTTACCATCTGCTCAACCCCTTGGTCCTCTGTAACTTGACCTCTCTCTTAATACCTATATCTGGGCCCTGCTGAAAACTAGCCAGTTCTTCCCACAGGATATCTCTAAGATCCACCTCCTCCTCCCTGTCTACCCAGCTGAAATCCCTTTGAGGTGCCCAGATTTCCCAGGACAATCAGATTTCCACCACACTTATCAGTTCTGAGCAGAGTTCCACAGTCCTTATCACAAGGATTTTCACTGGGAAGCTCTGACGGTGCAGTGCTGGAGTCCTGCGGAGTGTGTCTCAGCGATCCTGTAATCCCTCCTCTCATGTGAGCTGCACAGTGTGTGTACACTTCTTCTTCTGCAGACGGCCTGTTCTTCCACCCTGCTCCATCTAGCTCTGAAAGTTTTTCTGCTACGGAGATGCTAAGTCATGCCTGTGTGCCCGCCATGCCAGTTCCTGCCTATTTCTCCCAGGTTACTCCTCCCTCTGCAGCAGAGAAGCAACCTGCAAACACCAACAAAGCATCTTCTCCTTCATCCAGACCCCCTCTAAAAACTACTGTGTTACACAGCCTATGGCAGCAACTGCTCCCCACCGTCTGCCCTCATGCCTGTTAGTGCTTCTCCACCTGCCTACGGTGTCTTTGTGGCCTCTAAGCATGTCCTTGGGATGTACATTCACTTCTGAGCGTGGGACTGTCCCTCTGCAGCATTCCTGCAGCGTGCTCAGCAAGATGAGACCATTACCCAGCCCATAATGAGGGAGGAGAGCGTAACCGTTTGGAAGCCTCAATTATGAAGTCTGATCATTTTGGTTTCTGGGAGCAATGAACACAAGATTGGATTGTAGGGCTTGCAAATCTTCTGTGTAAGCTTCTGTTTCCCAGGCACATCACTGTTGTGTTGCCTCTGTCAAATGTAGCAGCTTTGGCTCTCCTCCCACAGATTATCCAGGCATGTAAATGACCTAAGACAGATACACTGTCATTTTCTCATGCTGTGATTTTACTTACACCCCCCTGTGGTACATGACAATAAAATTACCCCTCTTGTTCCTTTCCCACAGACAATCTTGCAGGCTTGTCAGTCAGCATCACGTGTGCAGTCCTCCATCAATTGCTTTGGGGACCTGGAGGGTGATTTGGGAAGGATCTGTTGTGCTGTAATTCACCTCTGTTTGCTGTTAGGAGAAGGATTCTGGTTTCCATGCTGTTCCCTTTTGTGCCTGTGTGGCTCTTTGATCACAATGTGACTCCTCAGGCCTGCAGAATTACAGCTCCCTTTGTAAGGTTTGTCCATAGTCCTGGTGACTTCTTATTTCCTGACATGCCCCAGACTTTGCTTGCTCCTGACTCATGATTAGTGGCTATTTCTGATGGGCTCTGTGATCCTGCTGGTGCTGCAGACTGCCTCTTTCTCACCTGGATTTAGGTGCTATTTGGGTCTAAAATACTCCTCACCGTTGCTGTTGCTGCTGTCTGACCTTTCACATTTTCACTTTAAGGAAGATTTAAGTATTAAACCCACTTCTCTCTTTCTTGTTTTTGTCCCTTCTGACCCTTTTGCACAACATACAACCAGACCTGCACCAGTAACTCGGGTGGAGAGCCTGCTGCACTCACCAGCACTTGTTACCAAGGTTCCTGTCTTGAAAACACGAGCAGCAGAGCTCTGACATGCCAGCAAGGCCGGTATCAAATATAAACCCCTAATGCTTTCTCATCTCCCTCCCCAAAAGACTTTATACATACATTGAAGTGTATACTCTAGGGGCTGAGTTTGAGCGAGGATCAGAATTGCTTCCAGGCAGGAAGCTTTTTAATCAAACATTTCTCCCTGCTTTTTATGCAGTGTGTGCTTCTGATACCAGGGGACAGGGAGCAGGGTATCACAAGCCAATGGCCATGTTGTTCTTTCCAGGGCAGACCCTAATGGTGAGACACCCCCTGCTCTTGAACAGCACCAGTGGTGTGTGGAGCTGCTCTGGGAATCCTCATCCATGTGTTGTGCAAGTGATGGGGTGAGCGAGTGGCTGTGGACAGCACTTGCTGAGTGTTTCAGCATGGTTTGTAGATATCTCAGTTCAGCCTCGAGGAGCGGTTTTCAAAACAGATGAGCAAGGAGGAAGGCAGTGCCAGGGCAGTGATTCCCAGCCCTTGGGCAGTGGATGACTCCTGTAGAGACAGACACTTTTCAGTGCATTCACACCCGCTGTGCAGAGGCCAAGTCTACATCAGGGAACTTTTTAGAGGCCTGAAAGTTCTGAGCATCCAAGTCACCCTCTGGAGGGAGGGGAGAGCAGCAGAGGAAAGCTGAGGAAGACAGATCGCCTTGTTCACAGAAGTTCAGTGTACCCAGACCCACAGAGGTTGGTGAGTTTTGTTATGGACAAAGAGCTTTGAAGCTTTCTCTCAGAACATACAAGTTTTGCTTTACAGGTACCATGGGACCACCACATTCCCTACCAAGTTCCGAGCAGGCAGAACCACCGTGAGGGCTGGGGAATTGGGTCTAACAGAAGTAATGGCTTGTAGGTTAAAATGAGAAGATGATGCTCTTCTCAAGAGTGGAGGGCTTAGAGGAGAAGGTGTCTGGCTGTGCAAGGAGCTTCCTGAGCACAGGACGCAGCTATGTCCTTGCACTACCTGCCCCAGAGAAGTGATGTTCAGGTTTATTTTCCCACCTGGGTGTCCAGAGCCAGTGTGAATGCTGGAGCTTGGTGTTCTGCTTCTCTCCTCCACCTCCTGCTGTCTGGCAGAGAGGGGGGAGTACACCAAGCTTGCCCTAAGAGCTGTTGCTAAATCACATTGCTGTTAGCAGCTCTTGGACTGAGAGCCCCAGCCAGTTGTGTTCATGTGTAAGAGGAGCAATTATCTGTGCTTCGACCTTGGAACCAGAGCATCCAGCTGAGGTCTTTGTTCAGAGCAAACTCATAGACCTTTGCAGGGAGCTGCTGAACTCTGCATCCATCCCATGTCTGGCAGATGGATCAAAGCCTGCTTTGACAGCAGATGCTCTGGGGGCTGGAGCAGCTCTGCTCTGGAGCCAGGCTGAGAGAGCTGGGCTGGGTCAGCCTGGACAAGAGAAGGCTCCTGAAGGGGAGACCTTAGAGCAGCTCCAGTGCCTAAAGGGGCTTCAGGAAACCTGGAGAGGGGCTTGGGACAAGGGCCTGTAGGGACAGGCCAAGGGGAATGGCTTTAACCTGCCAGAGGGGAGACTGAGATGAGCTCTTAGGCAGAAGCTCTTCCCTGTGAGGGTGCTGAGGCGCTGGCACAGGGTGCCCAGAGAAGCTGTGGCTGCCCCATCCCTGGCAGTGCTCAAGGCCAGGTTGGACACAGGGGCTTGGAGCAAGCTGCTCTAGTGGAAGGTGTCCCTGCCCGTGGCAGGGGTTGGAAGGTGCCTTCCACCCAAACCCATCTGTGGTTCTGATCTCCCCTGCATGTTGAAGAAGTGAAACACAAGTTCATGTTGCTTTTCCCTTGGGTGTTCTGTCCTCATGTTCATAAAGGAAATAACTTCCGTTTTCTGTAATATTTTTCATATTTCCTAGGATGGGTAGTGACCTCCTGCTTTGGGAAATGTAGTGAGGATGGACCTTGGCTTCACCTTCTGCCTTCCAGGCTCGCATTACTGGCACATGCAGCAGTGCTACCTGGGGGTTACTAAGGGAAAGTTTTCCTACGTGCTTCTAGTCCTGGCTGAATTGTGGGCAAACAGGATTCACAAATCCCTATTTGCTCAATCAGGAAATGTCATTGGTCTGTTCAGTTCTAATCCCAAACTTAAAAATTAATTGAGGCAGGTATTAAATGAAGCAGGTTTTCTTTGAGTAAATATTGCCTGGTTTGGAGCCTAATCTATTCACCTCATAATCTGCAGCAATTTTGGTATTTTTTTTTATTGTTTGGGGAAAAAGAAAAAAAGAATTCTGTTCCATTAGGAGCTGTCAGTGGCTTAAGAGGATTTTACTCCCATTTTATGGTTTGGTTGAAAGAGAATTTATTCTTGCAATAGGTTTAATGATTCCCAGCTAACAGGGACTTCCCAGCTGCACTTGGAGTGTAATAAAACCCCTTTGGCTTCTGTTAGACTTGCACAATCTCGCTGCCAATAATGATTAATCTTTCCCCCTAAGATCCCCTTATTACTTGGGTTTTACTTGGGAGCTGCTGTTCCCTCTGGAGCTTGGTGAGGGTTTTGTCCCAGAGCAGCTCTGGTGCAGCGCAGGTCACCTGCCATGCCTCCCTTTGTTGTCTGGTTTTGGCCCTTAATCACTGCTCTGCGGTGCTGTGCTTCCCAAGCTCCTCTGCACAGGAATGCTGTTTGGGGATGACAAGGAAGGAATTGCAAGAGGAATTCCTGAACATGGCCATGCGTGTAAGGGAGGATTGTCTGCACAGACTACTTGGTGAGGAGGTGCCGGGGTGAGGGCAGGCCCCCACTCCTCTCTGACCATAGGCAAGCCAGGGAGGGCACTATAGAAGGACAAATAGAGGCAGTGATCAATGCCACTGCCACCTCAGCAGCTCTCGGCAGGACAGGCCATATCCCAGCCATCCCAATACAGAATCTCCTGTTTGTCTTGGCAGGGCATTTCTGGGTCAGTCTCCTCTTGATCAACAGGGAGGGATGGGGATGCCCCTCAGAGGTGCAGGAGGAGGCTGCAGGTACAGGCCTGGTCTGTGTGGATGTCTGTAAAAGCGATCCAGGGGATGGTTTTGGTGTATCGCCAAACATATGGGAGTGGAGCTTCATGCTGAGAAAATGTGTGGTTTAATTCATGGCCATCTTGGCAGTGTTTTAATGGTTCATAGTAATAAAACCCCTGAGAACAGGAAGGGAATTGATGCTTAACAGACCTGAGAGACCTTTGGCATTAACAGGACACATGTGCTTTCTGATCAGCTTGTCGCATCAGGCATAAGAGTTGTGATAGATGAATTTGCTGTGCTGTCTCTCCACCTCTGCCTGTGGGATCCTTTGGGCAGGCTGATCCCACCAGAGGTGCTTCATATGCCTGTGCTCTGGGAGGCAGCTGATTCTAGGTCTGATTCTAGAGAAGTGATCCACAGTACCAACAATTACAATTGAAGTGGAAAATGCATGAGACTTCTGGGCTAGCAACTGGAGTTCTTGTCCAAAGCCTTTGCAAACGAATGTGAGTGGTCAGGGCTGTTGTTTCACATGCATCAGAGCATCCTGAAGAAAAGACTCCTTTTGGACAGTGGTCATCAAGCAGTAAGAGCTGCAGAACTGGTGCTAACAGAGCCTCACCCTGAGCGTGGACAAAGGCAAGCCATGTTCAGCACTCTTTCAGAAATCAAGGTTGTGTTGGGCTGCTCCAAGCAGGTTTTATAATCAGCCTTAACATAACAAGCCCATGTGGGTGCAAGGGGGGAGTGTGAATGCTTTTTGGAAAGTAGAACTGCTTCACTTTGCAATTTTTAAAGGCTTATCATAGAATCAGAGCCTCAGCACTCACAAGCAGAAGCTCCAGTGGCTTTGCTGCCCACCTCGCAGTGAAATGATGGGTGTGGAGGTGAGGTGGCCCTGCTGGGAGAGGCACCCTGTCACTCACAGCTGCCCGCTGCGGCACCAGAAGGAAGCTGAAGGATGTTGGCACCTATTTCAAGCTGTGCCTAACCACCTGCACAGGGGAATTCTGTAGGTTTTGGGATCACTGGGGTGTCCCTATGGCTCTGAAAGGACTTGAATCAGAAGATGCTTTGTCACTGTTACTGAGCTGTGTGGGGTCAAGCAGACGTATTTACAAACTTCTGGTCACGTTGAGCAAGTTGTCTCAGGCAGGGCAGACCACCCAGAACTCGTGTGGGATCACAGCTTCAGTCGTTTCTGACTGCTTTAAATCCAACATTGCTCAAGTTTTCATTTGGAAGAGCCATTTCATTCAGAAGTTCAGCTGGATGACTGCTTTGAACTGCACAAAAGCTGCTGAATCCAAACCCAAGCTCATTTGCTTTGCTTTTGGGCGCGTGGTTGGCTCTGAAAAACATCATTGGATTGGGTTTTTTTTTTGCCTGAGCAAGGAACCTGACAACCCAGTGTTAGCTGGGAATGGTTGGTTGGTTGGTTGGTTGGTTGGTTTATTCCCCCCATTTTTATCTTTCAGTCCATTCTGTGAGAGGTCCTGCAGATGCCTCTGACATTCCTGCTGGCTGAGATGGGCAGCTCTGCTTGGAGACCCCTCCCTCCTATTCCTGGTCAGGAAGGGGACACAACTGGGGGCCCTGGAAGACCGACTGAGTGGAGAGCGAAGGCAGGGCTGGCTCTGAGAGGACTTCTGGTGATGCAGTCGAGAGTGAATGTGGATGAACATCACTTACCCCTTGCAGATGGAGCAATGTGGTCTCCTTGCCTCTCTGCCTGCCCTTCAACACCAAATGGGTGAGTTTGCCCACTTGCTTTTTTATGTTTTTGTCATTGTACCTGTGTTCCTTTCTAACTACTGGGTCAGCATTGCTGCCTCATGTGTAGAGAGCCTGTTTTCACTGTCCCTGCTGCTCCAGCTGGCTGCCCATCCCCAGTGCCCCTCTGCCACTGTTTCTGGGCTCAGAGCACTTATCACCTTCCTCGAGTGAAGGCCGCATTTTCTCACCTCCTGCTCAGCCATTCAAGTAACATAAGGAACCCTTTCAACTGTGAGCAGGGCTGAGGGAGGCTGATAAAGGCTCTGCTTTCCTTTTAACCCTTCTATTTCTCCCACCAAAGCCTTTCAGGCCCTGCATTCAGCCCCCAGCCTGGCTCACTGCATCAGCACCCCAGGGCTGTCCTGGAGCCAGGGGAGGTTCAGCTGAGCTCACTGGGCTGCACTGACACACTGGGTATGCACAGGCACTTCAAAGAGGCTCCCATGGACAGGAAGCAGGGCAGATTAGAGGTACACTGAGGCTTTTATTTTGTGCCAGGACTTCAAAATGTTCTTGTTGGTATTTCTGGGGCCCCATTTTTAACCACTCTTAAATACATGTCTATAATATAGCAGGAGGCTGGCCTCTGTGAGCCACACAGCACTTCTTCATGGGCTGAGAGTCACAAGACACTTCACATGCGTCGCAGAGCCCAGGGGAGCTTCAGGGCTGGCTCCTTCAGGTCTGCTTCCTTGGGCAGCAGGAGCCAGCTCACCCAGCAGCATCACCACCCTTCTGGAGCCTGAGGTTGGCCTCCCTGTGCAGCTGACCTGGCTACACTGCTTTGCCCCCCAGGGACATGCCACCTCCCTCGGGCTGTGCTCAGGGAGGCAGTGTGAGGTGGCCAAAGGTCCTGGCAGGCTGCGGCAGCCGCTGGTGCTGGGGTTTTGCTGCCTCCTCTTTTCTCTCCTGTGTGTGCACCCTTTGCAGACACGCATCAGCTCCACTCCCCCAGGAGCACTGAGAGGGACATGCCCCAGCTGCTCTTCCTCCATGGTTTCTCCCTAGCAATGTAAACTGTTTACAGGGACTTTGTAAACAGCAGATTTGTTTAGGACATTGTCTGCATTCCCACCCCGGCCTTCCCTTATCCAGCAGCACAGGGGGAACACTGGCCTGCCAGCTGTGGGTCTGTGGCTGCATTGTCAGAGGGGGAGATGGTGACAACTGGGAGGATTGAGCTGTGCACACTCATTCCCTGTGAGCATGGGGGTTTAGGGGATCACACCAAGGGCACACATGCACTGTGGCTGCGTGGCAATGCTGTTGTATCCAGCAGCAAGGAGAGGTATGGGATGGAGCTGCAGGATGTGCGTGCAAGCAGGAAGCTTGCTGAGCCAGTGCCCAGGGCACTGGGAGGTACATGAGAAGCCTTCAAAGACAGGAGCTTCATGTCAGAGAGTGCTGCCTAGTTGAAAGGTCTCTGAGCATGGTCACTGGCTCCCTGAGGAAGCTGAATCTCCAGGCAGGGGAAGGAGGCTGTTAAATCAACTTGGCCTCATCCCATGGGAGTAACATCTGTAGATGTCTGCTCTGCCTTCAGAGCTGGCACGCAGGGGTTCAGCCTGTTCATCAGGAGGAGCTTGGCTTCCCTCCAGCACCCTTTGGCCTTTGCAAAGGGAGAGGGCGATTTCTACCTGAGCCTCTGCATCTGCCACTGCAGCTTTGTCCAACTTGAGCTGGACTTAACTCCCAGATAACCATTGAACCACAGAGGCACACTCTGAAGCCATGGACAGTCGCAGGTATGGATGAGGAGAGCTTGAAACAGAGGTTGATGTGCCAAAAAGAGGGCCTGGGGTGGGGAGAGCAGCAACAGGAACATTTAGAAGCAGTGAGGAGCTGCTGGGTGAGGGGGGGATGTTCCCCAGGCCCCCAGGAGGGGTAACTGTTGCCTGCTGCCCTGTGCTGGGCTGTCAGGGACTCACAGCAGATCATTTGGCTGTTTGTTTGCCCCGTTCCCTGCCAACCACAAGTTTGAGTCTTGAATTCAAACATCCTGACTGGAAAGGACGAGACCTCTCACTGACACCTCGGGTTGTTGCCAGGCAGGACTTGCTTCCAGGAGACACAAACAGCTCAAAGACAAAGCCAAACATGGGGAGAAGCAATCTGACCCCATTTTCCATAGCGTTGGCTTCCCAAGTATGTGGTTGCTGGTTGCTGTTCAGAGATGGTCTCCTCCTCCTCTGTTGGTGTGGCTGGGTGAGGGGCTGGTTGCCCACTCTGGCTATGTCCACATGGTCACCGTTATTAGAAAGGAAAAGCCATTAAGTTCCTCCTGCTTCCCTCAGAGCCATGGATGTACAGCACAGACCCAGCCTGGAGGCTGGCTTTTGGATGTCTCTGTATGTTTTAAATACCACATAACCCCGCTGTTTTCCTCTGGGGAATGTGAATAGCTGAGGGTTGTCCAGCAGAATCCTGTTGATTTTCTGGTGAGCTTTAACTGTAAATGTTTGAACAAAAACCTCTCTGGTGTTAACCTGAGCAGAATCTGATCTCTCTGTACACAGTGAAATCTGGCTCAAGTCACAAGTGAGAACAAGGGTGGTAGTTTCAGGTGATTCCCCAGCAGAGGTGATCCACATCAGCACAGAAACCAGCGTGTTGCCCATCATGGATGGCAGCTCATCCATCAGGAAGGGCTGAAGGGGCAGCTGGAATTCTGGGCAGGATGGAGGTGCCTTGGCTGAGCTTAATGTGGCCCTGAACAGGAAAGCAGGAGAGCTTTAGGTTGTGGTGGACGACTGAGATGGAAGGTAGAGGGCACAAGGCTGTCAGGAGAGTTGCTAGTTCTTTTCTGGGTCTGAAGTTTGCCTGTAGCCTGGGACCAGGTTTGCTATAAACCCTAAAGTTCAAGGAGGTTTTCAGCTCTGCCTTAGGTAAAACCCCCTGTGCTCAGCTCGCTGACCTGCATTGCTCCCTCTTGGGATGTCAGTAGATGTTATAGAAAAGGCTCAGTTCACTCCTTTCTTCCTTTGGACTCTCACCTTTGTCATGGTGGAAAGGAGGCAGGAAGCTCTCTGGGAAACTGCCTTCCCTTCATCTGCTCGCTGCCTGGTTCATCCCTGGAACAATGCTGTGGCCTGGCATAGGGATGCCAAACTCCAGGGAGTAGAGCCATGTCCAAGGGAATGAGGAAGAGTACAAATTCCTGAGGAGAGGCTGAGCAGATGCATGGATGGATGGAGACAGCACCAATACCACAGCACAAGTGGGAAAAACAGTGTGGCCATGGGGACCATGAGACAGATGGGAATGAGAAGAGTGCTCACACAGACCCACAGGACCACACAGGACCAGCCTGGACTCTGGGATTCAGATACCCCCAAGCAGACCCAAACGTGATCCTTATAAAATATCTTCGTTATGGGAGCAGTTTGGGGTTCCTCAGAGCTGCAGTGTCAGTGGGGCAGGACCAGGCACTGCCACAGGGACTCTGTGGTTCTGCTCACAAAAGCTATTTTGAGCACTGATGTTTCCAAATGAGGAGCTGAGAGCTGCCCCTGCAGCCCTCGAGTGCCTTGAAATCCTACCTTCCTTTAGGATAAACCTGTGCTTTGCTCAGTGAGGTCCCTGGAGTGCAAACATCTGGAAGGTCCCAGCCTTCACCCCAGATTCACCCTGCTCAAGACACCCAAGCAGGCAGGGCTGTTCTTTTGGACCCATCCTGCTTCCAAAGGGAGTGAGCACAGGTCTTTTGGCCTCCCTTTTGGAAGGGAGGGCAGCTGAGGTGGCTGTGGCCAGCTGGTTGCTCTGTACTGTTGCCTGAGCTGGCTGTATCCCAAACCCACTCAATTGCCCTTTGTGCTGTGGGAGTGGGAGAGGCCACACCATAACATCCTGCACACACTGGCATGAAGGGGAAGGATGCACAGCCACACTGCTGGTGCTCATTATCCTTCTTTTCCACCTGGATATAGGGAGGAGGCAGGAGAAGGAGGGTGGCAAAGCCTCTGGAGCTCCAAGCACCTTCCACCAGAAGGCAGGGCTGTGAGTGCAGCGTGTCCAGAGCAGCTCCTGTGCACTGAGCCCTGGGGGTTCCACCTCCAGGCCCGGTGTGATGAGAGATTCCAAAGGCAGAATTGGAAGCAGGCTGGTAAGCACTGCCTAACGAACAGGGAGGTTGACTGTTAACCACCTGGGGAGGGTGGCCCCTTGGGGGTGGGAAGGGCTGATGATGTGGAGCCACTCAGAGCCCTGTGAGTACCTGTGGGAGCTCAGTGTGTGTGTGTGTGTGCAGGCTGGAACAAGTCCCATTTAGGTTTGACCTTTTGCTGGATATTAAAGCCTTGCTGTGGCTCAGTGAGATGAACGCTGCGGCAAACACAATTTCTCAAGATGAAATATCTCTCCAGTGGGTAATTCCAGCCTCATTTGAGGGTGGGTATATTTTTTTTTCCCTTTCCCACTGAATCATTTATTCCTGGTGTCAGGAATGACTTTCCCCACTGGCTTTCAGAGCTCCATTGATTCTTCAACTCCCACTCCTGCAAATCTGCTGGAGCAGCAGCCCTTTGCCTCTCCAGTTTTCCCAGGAGGGGCGTGGGGAAGGGGAGAGTCTGAGACCTGGGGGAGCTCTCCAGTGACCCCAGCCACAGCCTGGGGGAGATGCTGTCATGGTTTAAGCACCGTAGTCCAGAGGCAGTGTCTTAATTTGTAAGTTTTTTGCCTTAAAAGCCTTCTCAGCCCTCAGCTGTGTGGGGAAAGGGCACATGGAAACTGTGGTGAAAGCAAGGTCTGTGCTGAAGGATGGGGAGTGGGCACGAGCCTGAGTCTTGGGCCACCCTGAACACCACTGAGACATGGACACAGGTCAGCAAAGGCATGGCGGGTCCCTGCCTGGCTGAGCAGCCTCCAGAAAGCAAAGTGTGGTGCTGAGGAGGGCAAATGGGTGTAAAATGCAGAGCAGTGCTTGATCACTCAGCCTTTCAGCAGGGCTGAATGGACACCGTGTGTCCAGCAAAGCTGGTCACCAGGCGCTTGCTATTGAGCTCCATAGCTTTGATGTAAGGAGATTGAAGCAGTCTGACCATGCCCATTAATGCTTACACCATTCCATTGCCAAGTAGTTGTAAATGTTTCAGTTCCCAGCTTCTCCTGTTTGTTATCCTAAATGCGCACAGGACATGGCTCTGCTCCCCCCCTCCAGCACTCACTCCAATTCCATGTAATTTCCACTTCTCCCTAGGAACTGCTGTAACCATTCAAAGGACAGAAGAATGAAGGGAGGTGGATGTTCACAGGGATGGTGTGCTCTCCGTGTGATCAGGCCTTGTGCTATGGCATCAGTGTTGGATGGGCTCAGGCAGACGTAAGGGCAAATGCACAGGGGTGCTGCTGGGTGGCTGCTGGGGGCTGGAAAGTGCTGGAGGGTGCTCAGCGCTGGCTGATCTTTAAGTCCCTCTTTATTGCAGTGCTGCAGAGGAACAAGATCAATATTTATTAGTCACAGAAAGCATAATTTTGCATGAAAAGCATCGATCAGAGTGTCAGCTGAGACAGTGTTATTACATCTGCTTTAAGATTTGGTCAGCGTCCCTCTATGAGTAAGGACATTGTTCCCCATGGTAGATAGAGCCAGGGCATGAAGGAAGAGCTCAGATTAGAGGGGAGCAAACCAGGGGCTGCAGTAGTGTGCAGTGTCACAGGATGGGAATAAGCAGTTTGGCTGTTGTTCTCCACCTCATCATTCTGTGTGGTGAGTTTGTCACTGAGGTCTTAGGTCCACTAAGTACCACCAAAGGACTTTAATGGTTTCAGAGTCAGGTTCTGGTGGTTTAGTCTTTTTTCCTAGTGAAATAAGCTGTTTGCCACCTGGTTCAGGGTGAAAGCTCCCCCAGGAGGTGGTCCTGTGCAGTTATTCACTTTATGGGGTGCTTGTACCATCCTTTAAGGCAACTCAGCGTATGTGGTGAGCACATCTGTCAGTCCCAGCTCTCCCCCAGTCGTTCTTGTGCACTTTGACTGACTCCAGCTCAATCTGACCACTGGGTAGAGGTGTCAGAACACAGGCCTGAGGACCACATCCAGCCAGTCTGTGTGCCCAGGCGTGGGGAGCCTGGCACTCACCCACCCGGCCAGTGGGACTGGGTGGGCAGGGGATGTGGGAAAGCACTGTGAACATTGCCGAGCAGAGAGCGGGAGGCAGCTGGGAATGGCAATGGCATGGAGGAGGCAGAGCAACTCCGTGGCAGCCTTCGGTGGGATGGAGAGGCAGTTGAGAGGATGTGGTGAAAGGAGGAGGATGAGGAAGCTGGAAGTTGTTGCAGTTTTACAGCTGGACACAAATACCACGGGAAGAGGGTTCCGGAGCTCCACTGCCTGGAGACAGCTGCTGCTAAAACCAGTCCTTGCTACAGGTGCTGAGGAGGGGTTATAGCCCTCAGCACATGGCCGCAGTGATTCCCTTATGCCTCTGCAAAAGCAGTTCACATCCTGCCATCTCCAGCACTGGGCTGGCAACAGCAGAGACACAGGAGCACAGAGATGGGCATGGAAACAGAGGACTCTGGGTCAGGCTTCCCAGCAGTGCCAGTGACTCCCATAGGCCAAGCCATGGGTCAGCTGCACACACTGCAACTGCAGAACTCACTTTTCACTTAGACACCAAACTGCTCAGCTCAACAAAACCCCTCGCTCCAGTCACTGAGGGCACGGTGTCCTTTCAGAGGAGTCCTGCTGTGAAAGTCATGGTCAGAGCGAGCACTTCTCCCATCTCCAGCCCTGTGCTGGGTGTAAGCCAGGACAGCATGCCCTTGGCTTGGTAAAAAGGACCTGACCAGTTCACAGGCTGGTCGTGAGCCTCAATCTAAGTGTTGGTAGATTAAAGGGGTCCTCAAGTGAAGATGAGTGGCTCTGTCTGAGGTGTTGTTCCATGCAAGCAAAAAGGACTGCAGTGTGGATCCTGAAACAGAGTTTTTAAGGCAGCTGTTTCTGCCTCCACAGCCCTCCTGTCAGCAAGAGAGGCTGCTGAAGGGGACGCAGGTACCTGCAGCCCATCTGCATTACAGCTGCTGCTGGAGAGATTTGTGGCTCTGGTATCCCCAGCATAGGAGGATGAGGCATCTCCTGAGGCACAGGAGCTCAGGGGTGCAGCATCAGTGTTCTGATCCTCAGGGAGCGTGGGGTGCCTGTATTTGGGGACACAGCCTGGGTAGGGTGTGAGGGTTGTGTTGATCCAGGAGTGTTGCTGTGCTGGTTGCAGCACATGGAGCAGACAGCTTTGCTGTGTGGAGCTCACTGAGGCTACCATTAATTTTGTATTAGGACATAAGACCTGTTTGAGCTGAACAGACCAATAGTGCTTCCAGCCCAGCCTCCAGTCTCCACCAGAAGCCAAGACCAGATGCCTTAAAGGAAGGCATAAAAATCCCATAATGCCTACAATTGTGCAGTAAAACCCTATGGGGGGAGCTTCCCCTGACCCCAGCCAGCAGCTCATCCCCTGGAGCAGGATGATCAGAGCTGTTGTGCTGATTTTCATTTGAGCCTCTGTCACTGTGGGTGCTCTTCTTATCCACATGAACATCTGATCCTGGTGTGAAACTCCCTCATGCTCTTTGTTACATGGCTCTTTTGATGTCCTGGAAAGGAGCTGATGGTTCTTGGGTACCGTGGTCAGGATAGGTCCTGGATGACCTTTCACAGGCTGCACTTAGGAGAGCTGAAGAGGAGTATAGCCCCTTCCCCACCACCCCAGCTGGTCCCTGCCCCTTCCTGGGCTCTTCAGGTAGAAGTGGAAGCACTTTCTTGTCTGGCAGTGCCCTGCTGTCGATCTCCTTTTCCTTGGACCTCCCAGCCAAGCTTCTTGCTGTTGAGTGAAGCCTGGGGAGCTGAGCAGGAAGCGTGTGACAGAGGCTGGAGCAGTTGGATGTCAGGACAGTGGCCCACTGCGATGTTTGGGAGGAGAGCTTGACACAGCATCACCTCTAATGAGGACTTTTGATGGGACTTTCACTAAGTAAAAACTTAGAAGACCCACTCCCAAGGAGGCATCTTTAGGGTGAGAAGACCCACTGCGTTTTCCACTGCCTGTATCCCCCAGTCCCCGCCAGCCTAAGCATGGAAGAAGCTGAAAAGAAGACTACCCATGAAGGAACAGCAAAGGTGTGTTTACCTGCTAGCAAAACAGGAGAGGGAATGAAGGCAGGGGAGCAGGTCTCAGCATGCAGAAGGGGGAGGAGGTGACACAGCCGTGATAATTTGGCTATTAAATCCAGCAAAGGCATTGGCACTGCACAGTGTGGCTCAGGGAAACGGGCGTTCTGTAGGAGCAATAACTCTCCGGTAGCAAGCACTAATGAGGATCTGCAGTCATTTTTCTGCTGATCCAGTGCTTAATCCTGTTGTTCAGGCTCCAGGTCAAACTGTCCTCAGAGCACGGTGCAGGGGCCACAGAGCTTTACAGAGCTGCAGGTGTGCCTGAAAGGAAATTCTGGCTCGGAAATCCATTTAGAAATGCCTGTCAAATGTCCATTACTTCAAATGTCCAAACTTTAGTATCCTGTGCTGCCTCTCTGCCAGCCCTTCCACCTCCAGAGACCTCTGCACCAGAGGGAGCCATCCAGTCCTTGTGGTCAATCCAGTTAAGTCCAGGCTCTGTCCAGGCCTGGAGCTTGAGGCAGGTTTAACCTGGGGCTGAAAGCAAAGACAAAGAGAATTTTACCTCTCTACTGTCTTGGGGTTTTCAGCTCTTTTTCAGCTGGGTAGAGGACATGAAAGGGCAGAAAACCTCTTTTTCCATCTCATGTCCGGCCAGGCAGGAGATTGCATTATCACAGAATCACAGATCGGTTTGGGTTGGAAGGGACCTTAAGGATCATCTGCTTCTTCCAGGGATGGGGCAGCCACAGCTTCTCTGGGCACCCTGTGCCAGCGCCTCAGCACCCTCACAGGGAAGAGCTTCTGCCTAAGAGCTCATCTCAGTCTCCCCTCTGGCAGGTTCAAGCCATTCCCCTTGGCCTGTCCCTACAGGCCCTTGTCCCAAGCCCCTCTCCAGGTTTCCTGCAGCCCCTTCAGGCACTGGAGCTGCTCTCAGGTCTCCCCTTCAGGAGCCTTCTCTTGTCCAGGCTGCCCCAGCCCAGCTCTCTCAGCCTGGCTCCAGAGCAGAGCTGCTCCAGCCCTCGCAGCATCTCCATGGCCTCCTCTGGCCTCTCTCCAACAGCTCCACGTCCCTCTTGTGCTGCTGCCCCAGAGCTGGATCAGGGCTGCAGGGGGGTCTCCCCAGAGCACAGCAGAGGGGCAGGATCCCCTCCCTGAGCTGCTGCTCACGCTCTGGGGGTGCAGCCCAGCACATGGCAGGGGTCGGGGCTCAAGCGCTCACTGAAGCCGGGTCATGGGGAGCTGCTCCTCACCCAACACCCCCAAGTCCTCTCCTCAGGGCTGCTCCATCCGGTCTGGGTTTGTAATGCTGCAGATGTTCCAGCTGTGCTGCTCAGGTGCAGATGGCTTTGCAGGGTGTTGCTTCTGTCTTGGTTTACTCTGGGTTTTGGGCTGCCAGGCTGTGAGGAAGAAAGGGCTGACAGGTGTTTTGTGTTGACCCTTATTTCCTTGGCCTGAAAGCTGCGCAGTCCCCAGGACTGACCAGAGCCTGTCAGAGGTGTGCCTTTTCCTGAGTGCAGACACATTCTAGAGCTACTGATTCAGCATTCACATGATGCTTCTCCCCAGAAGCATCCTTCCTGCATAGCTCAGCATTCCTGAATTGGAGTGAATGATGCTAATGTGTGAGAACACCTACTGTATTTTTACTGTCACTTGCCTGATGGGATGTGCCTCCTTTCCTCTGTAGGAGGAAAGTAGTAATCCAAGCTCACTGTTCCTATATTGCTTCTGAATCGACTTCACTGCTTTGCTTGCACAATCACATAGGTCCTGATAGCAGGACAGGAGTGCGACCCTCCACTGGGCAGGAAGGGGTTGTGCTGGGACAGAAAGAGACGCCAGGCTGTGTGACACAGGTGTTGTGAGATGCTGAGCATGATGTGTTCCTCAAGACAGGGCTGGAGCCTTCTTGATGCAGGATGACCTGATCATAAAAGGTTTGGGTCTCCCTGGAACTCATTCCCTCCCTGGGGCTGTCTGAACTGGTCTGTAACTTTCCGGAGGAGTCTGGCAAAGGGAAATGCCTCGGATATATTTGTTTTCCTCTCTTTCCCTTTGATGCCTCTTCCCTAATTGTGGGAGGCTTGTGCAGCTTGGCATTGACCTTCTCTGCTTGGACTGGACCAGTGCTCCCTTGGTGAGTAGGCCTTAATAGGAGGGGAGGGCAGGACCTGTGATAACTCAGTCTGGCAGCCCCAGTCCCATCAGCACTGATGTGATGGAATGGTCTTTGGAGACCCAAAGAGCTTCAGTCAGCTTTTCTTTGTGAAAGGGGTCGTTGTAAAAGGAGTAAAGTAACAACACGGAGGCCTGAAACTCTGGAGGAGGGGACAGAAGCTGAGACAGAAGATGCTAAGGCAAGTTAAGGAAAAGGTTAACATGGTGCCATCCCTGTAATCAGGGCCGATGTTTGTGAATCTGGATCTGATCCTCCTCTTCCTGCCAATGGAACTCCTGCTGGTGCCCAAGTAGTGCCTTGGTGAAATGTGTGTGCTGTGAGCAGGGAGGCCCCAGGTACCGCTGGCCCTGCTGAGGAGCCCCTTAGGAGGAGAGGGACGTCTGTGCAAGGTTGTTTGGGCTCACTTCAGAGCCGGTCCCTGCAGCTGCAGGGGACCACTGATCCCAGGGATCGTGGTTGTTCCTTTGGGAGGTGTGACTTGGGCAGGGGCCTGCTGAGAGCAGCGTGGCTTCACTGGGACAAAGGAATTAAAGAAGAGAAATGGATTTTCCTTCTGCCAAAGATCATACACGTCTGTCTCACCCTGACATCCCACCATGTCCCTGAGCCCCAGGCAGACATCTGAGAGCTGGTTCTGCCTCATTTCCTGCAGCTTGAGACGCTGCCCCATGGCATTCAGTTGGGCTTTGGGTTCCCCGAGTTCAGACCTTGGACTGTGGCCGAAGCATAGCATGGAGCATGTTCTGTGGTGGCACAGGCTGAATGCAGAAACCTCCTGCTTTGTTCTCTCAGTGATGGTGGTGGTGATGTCAAGGTGCCATCCTGCTCGCTGCATAAGGTTTTCATCACCCTCATATTAAGCTAAACCAGCTTCTTAACACAGAGCACATCCCAGGCCCCAGATCTGTCAAACAGATCAGCTGTTCTTGCTGCAGCATGTGGTCGATTAACAAGGAGATGATGAAATGTTGCAAAGTGATCCTTCCCTCATGTCACATCAGCCTGAAATGACACCAGGGTAGGAAGCACCTATAGTTTGTGAGGGGGGTCCCAAGTCTGTGAGAGGGTTACCTCTCTTTCTGTTATTTCTATATCCCCTACAGTGACGAGACAACTTGGTGTCTGACCACGCAGCTCTGTTAGGACGCCTTGTCACCACCATGCATCCGGAGGTCAGTGATCTGCCACTGCTTGGCACACATCCACACCAGGTGTGTTAGAGGGGTCTCTGTTACCCATGTGTTTCCACAGGCTGGAACAGCTCTGGTGTGGGGCTGGCAGAGTGGGAGCCAGGGCTGCAGCTGCCTGGGCAAGGGAACAGCTTCACTCATCGCACCGGAGCTGTCCCCAGTCAAGTGTCTTTTACACCGATTCTTCCCAGTCTTGTGGCATCCCCAAATGAGGCACAGGGGATTACAAAGCAGTCAGCTTTCATTTAAAGCCTGACCTTGGCATCAGGCTGTTAGCATGGCAAGGAAGAGAGATGAGTTAGCTGGCAGCCTGCCTGCGTGTAGCAAGGGCTCTTTAAACCCTCAAAGGATGCATTAGCTTGATGTCAGAGGCTTTGTTTGTGGCATTCCCTGGAAGAACCATCCTCCCTCTGCCTGTGTGTGTGCATGTATCTCTTCCCTGCCTGCATCTCTGATGCTCCCATATCCCGTGTCCGAAGAGCCCAGCTTGACAGCATGGCTAACTCCAGTGAGACAGATGGAGATGGATCCAGGCCTCTGTGGGGACAGCTGCATCCCTGACAGTCCCCTCTGGTCCTGCACCTGTTAGGAACTATACTTAGCATGGGAAAAGTTTCCAGAAAAGGGGAAAAGTGGGAGGCAGAAAGGTTGGGAATTTGGCCTCATTCTCCCCAAGCAGGTCCTGAAGCTCCAGAAATGCCTCTCAGTAACAGCATCCAGAAATGACAATCAGGTGAAAAGCTGGCACAGTTCGGAGACAGCCTGAGCAAGTGACAGCTTCATAACTGCTGGGTGGAATGCCAGGAAGCCTGGTGTGTTTGTCCTGACAGGCCCCAGTGGTCCAGATCACTCTGCAGCTGCCACATGGGAGCTCTGGTAGACACTGAGCGAGGCACGTGCTGGGGGGTCACAGGTTGGGCCTTCGCTGTTGTGCGATGTGAGGCAGTGCAGACTCCGGTGTCCATCACCTATCACCCAGGGCTGTGGCACTACCCCTGGTGCTCCGTGATTCAAACCTACAGTCCTCAGCAGGCTGCCTGCCCGTGCTCCAACCTGTCTGCCATGCTTACAGCCCTCCATCCGCCTGTCCATCATCCCTGTGTGTAACCACCTACCCGCAGAGCTCATGTGCAATGAATGGGGAGGAAATCCTGCTCTCTTTGGTGCTATGCAGGGTTCTCTGCGAGGAGACAAGGCTTTTCAGCTCTTCTTTTGATGAAAGAAGCAGCTGAAGTGAGGTGCCGTGGTCTGATGGTGAGGAAATGTGCCTTGCCCCTCTCTAAGCCCTTCTTGCAGCCAGGGCTCCCTGGGAGCCTTGCAGAGAGGCCGGCTGTGCTGTGGTGTCTCTCCTGAGCACAGCAGCAGATCCAGGTGGGTTTAGGTTTCCTTTTACATTCTTTTCCTTTGGTGAGGGACGAGCTGCATTTCCACCACACGATACTCCCGTTGGCACAGGAGGTTCCCGAGGGGGGTACCTGATGGATGCCCCTCTCTGCTCTGTCACTTGCAATGTGCAGCAGCGGCTGCAGCCTCTTGACACCACCCCTCATCTTCCTCCCCGAGGAGGAGCTCCAGCTCCTTCTCCAGAGGGAGTCCCCTGCTCCAGGCTCCAGCTGGTGAGGACTGAAACTCTATCAGTGCTTCGGAAGTGCAGGAAGCTTCAGAGGAATGGGAATGCAGCAGCTCCCAGATGCCTCCTGTGCAGGGCCCAGCTCCGAGCACCGCTGTCAGCTGGCATTCCCTCCCTGGAAGGCCACTGCTCCGCTCTCAGCTGCTGTCCCACTGCGCACACCCTCTCTGAAACCTGCCCACTGCTCCTGCAGTGGTTGTGGCTACCTGGGCTGTTGCTTAGTGGGGGGATTTGCTGGATTTAGATGGAAAATGCAACAGGAACTTTAAAGTGCTTTGGGGCCAAGCTGAGTTCAGTTTTACAGTCCCTGCCCTGCTGCCCTCTTAGAGAGAAGCAGGAAGACTGTTGTGTTGCCCTTCAGAGCCATTGAGCACTGTGGGTTTTACTAAACATCTTCCCTGAATGATGTTTGTAGTCAGTGTTTTCCTAGCCTCGGGGGGGAGGTCTGGGTGTGAAATCAAGGATGGAAGAGGAAATACAGTGTATGGTGAGGACATCAGCAGCGTCTCCAGCTGGTGGGATACATCCGTGATAACTGGGTGATCTTTAAGGTCCCTTATAACCCAAAGCATTCTATGATTCTGTGGTTCTTAGCTGCCTAACCTACATTTTTGTGGCACTGAAGCAGTTTGCATTTACTGGGCAGCAGATGTGAATAAGGGCATCTTATCCTTTCCAGGCGCTTGAGCCCTGCTGGTTCCTGTGCCTTCTCTGAGGCCACAAAATTGCTTTTTGTGCCATCAGCAGTGGGAAAATGCTTGTCTCCTTTCAGTGGCCACTTGGCAACTTTTTCCTCTCAAGACTGAGAAAATCCTTCTCACATTTCCCAACTCTCTATGTGGTGCGTAGAGAGAATCCTACCTATTGCTGCTTGTGAGTGGGAGAAACAGGAGCTCGTTCCTAATCTCGGTCATGGAGATTGTTTGAATGAAACTGGTAAGTGTGGGATAACTGGATGACCTGTATGTTACATGCCAGGTCCTTAACTTCTCTTCATGTATGCTATGGAAGCTTTCCTAGAACCAGAGGCACTAGCCAGCAAGAAATTGCTTCTCTCCGTGCTCCTTATTGGACTGCATCAAAGTAGAATTAATAAAGAGTTAAAAACCCCACCAAAACCGGGCTTACTGAGGCAGACCAAGTCGTAAACAGCTTTGAGTGTGCCGAGGTCAGGTTTCAGTTGGCCTTCCTGAAAACAGGGGGGTTCTGGCATTGGCCCGTGATTCATTGTGCTGGAACATTCCAGTACAGGGGTTGTTAATGCAGAGAGGGGCTCCTTGTGTGTCGGGTTCCTGCCTCCACGTTTGCTGCGGCAGATCTGTACTGATAGCATTTCTATCAGCATAAGTTATCTGTTTCCAGTTAACCCAGATGAAAGCCAGAGCGTGGTTATTGCATTCTAAGGTTGCTGGAACTTGTTAATAATTCAGAATAATAAAGTCAGTCAAATGAATTCACTTCTAAAATGGAGCTTATTTGCATTGGCTTGTCTTTTTTGGGAGCAGAGCTCTCTGCGGGCATATGTTTGTGTAAGCTTTTTGTATGTGCTCCTGAGTGTTTGTGTGCATACGTAATTTTCTTCACCATCTTAAAACCAAAAGAGGCTGAGCTGGATTTAAATGTTGTACAAGAAAATATAGGTTCTCCCTGCCTGTGAATATATTCAGTGAAGGTCCACCCCGAAGCGAAGCCGAATAGCTATGGTATAAATCCATGGGGAAAAATGGGGTTTGTAATGGAAATGCTCTCTCATTTTAAATTATAGGCATATGTGAAGTTGAAATTCACGCTGCAGCATCCAGACGGTGCCTCAAGCTGGCTGCGCATTCCCAGAAAGGAAGAAACCACACACACCCCCCCAGCCTACCTGCAGAATGACCTTTCTTCTGATGCTGACTTGCAGCTCAGGAGCTTTTGTGCTGTGAGAGGCAGGGTAAGATACATGGGGTGACAGATTGCTGCTGACGGGGAAAGGCTCATTCAGCTGCATTTCTCTGCAGCCCCAGTAATAGATCCAGGGGCTTGTTAGAGGAACAAGAGCAGCAGCCAATAACCAGTTGGTCTAAGCCCTGGAGATAGACCGTATGTCCCACACTCTGTTTCCTAATCTGCGAGCGTGGGGTAAATTCAGCTGCGGTGTCGCCTCTCCCCTGCATGTTACACAGCAAAGAAAGACACCAGGGTATTTGTCTGTCTGTGGCAATGCCTATGTCTATAGAAACTAACGTTTGTAGCTGTGCACTCGTGTGTGTGCATATTGATGTGGCTGTGTATTTATCGTGGGGGAGGCTGGTTGTCGAGCAGTCCAGAAAACGGGAACCCTGTTGTGCAAATTGTGCTTTCTTGGAGGGAAGTTGAGCCAGGAGAGCAGGGGGATGGATTGGCCCTGCACCACGAGGAATAGCCTTTCTGTTTTTCTAAGTCAGAACAATTTGAGGGGAAGGGTCTCCCAAAAGAAGTCCGGTTTCAGGAGAGGCTCAGTTGAATTCCTGGTTCCTGGCTGCCTGCCTGCAGGGCCTCTTGTCACTTCTACTTTCTTCCAACAAGGCAGAAGGCGGAATTGACAGCAGCCTTCCTGCCAGGCTGTTAGAGGCACAGGGAAGCCAGATGCTTTGCATCCCTGCTCCCTCCCTCTGCTGCAGCCCAAGAGCCAGAGGGTGAAGTTGCTGAACTCCTCCATCATTGCTTTCCTGTCTTCCTGCTCTGACCCAGTGGGGATCCTGAGGGATGGAATAGTGCCGGGTATCGGCAGTGCCTGTGCGCGCATGGCTGAGGGGTAGGACATCACATGCAAGGAACTGTTACCCTTTCATACAGGAAAGTTAAATTCCACTTTTGTACAGATGATGCAGAGGGGCTCGCTGGGGAAGTGGGCTAATAGAGGAGCCTCTTCCTTTGCGCAAAACCAGGGCAAGTAGTTGTATAATGCAACTTCAGAGCTTCCATTCCAAATTCACTCCTAAACTCACTCTGAGCCCATGCTGTTGCTGTAACTGCATGTTGGGTACACGGTAGGTGAGAGCTAAAATACTCTTCTGATTTTTTCTGCAAGGACAGTGTGTTCAGCCCTTCTTTTCTTCTTTGTATCAGTACAAAATGTGAGGTTTCAGTTGCTGAATTAACCTTTCTATATGCATCATTTAACTAGATAATTTGCTGACTCCGAAGTTTTTATGTGATCAGATTAGTTGGCTGGTTTAAAATTGTTCAGTGGGAGTTACAGCCATGTGGAGAATGGACCCCTTTACATTTAGGGCAGTACCAGGTTCTCGAGTGTAGTTCTTTGAGACAGGACCTGCTCTGAGTCAGGAGCTGGGCATTTCTCTCACCAACAACTGCAAACTGGGTGACACATTGGTAGTGGATGGCTAGGAAATGAGGGAAGAACTTCTCACAGGGAAAAACTTCTGCCTAAGAGCTCATCTCAGTCTCCCCTCTGGCAGGTTAAAGCCATTCCCCCGTCCTATCCCTACAGGCCCTTCTTGTATTGCTTTTTCTATGCTGTCTCCTCCACTGCTTGGCTTTCTAAGTCAACAGCCTGGTATTTATGTGGGTATCTCCCACAAGGCTCTTACGGCAAAGGTTATTCAAAGCTGCTCTCTCCCTTTCCATGGGGAACTCAAAGCCTTTCTAATCCTCCTAGCCCACCACATGCCCTGCTATCCAGCTAGGAATGCGGTGGCTCCAAGCCACAGCACAGGTCTGTAGATGTGTCCTCTGGGAGAGAAGAAAGCAATAGGAGGGAGACGAGCAGTGAAATCAATGGTTTCATTCAAATCCATACAGTCCTCTTCTCCTGGGGGCTTCTTTAGGTCTTCTCTATGCCCAGAAGTTGTATCACTGCCTATCCAGTGTGTGCTTGTTCACTCCTTCCTTCTGCCACTGATCTCTTGGTCCCTCTGCCTCTTCCCCAGGAAGGCAGGATGATGATGGAGCAGGCAAGCATTGCTGCCCATACAGCCCAGGGCAAACCAGGAGCATCTGTAGCCTGCAGGGAGGCAAAAAGTGTTGCCCAGAGCAGCCTGTGGAAACATTTTAATTACCCCTGGTTAACTGGCACTCAGCTAACTCGAGGGAAAGATCACAAGTGGAGACAAGGTAAGGGGAATTTTCTGCTTGGAGTCAAATTTCAGCAACATTTTTGCAGCAGTTCTTGTTGGGAGGGTTGAACAGCCTCCCCCAGACATCCCCAAATCAAGCCAGGTCTGATGTATATGGCAAGCAAATCACAGTCGTGCAGCCCTAACACAGTACTGTGAGGTGGGTGAACATGGGGCTTATAAAAGAATCAGCCTAAGCCCCGAGGTCTTTCTGAGCAGCTTTATGGCCAGGAGACTTCTTTAACAGCCTGTGAATCCAGAAATGAGATTCAGTTTTGTTTCTCCAGACTTGCCAGTGAGAGAAGAGCTTGTGTCTGCCTGACTGCCTTCAGAGCAAGTCAGCTTTGCCAGCCAAGGCAGATTCTTCTGGCCTGCTTCCAAGAGGCATGAGCTTAAACAACTGGTCTCAGATGGGGTGTCTCCACAGTCTTAGCCATGAAGAGAGGTGATTATTTCTCCCTGATAATTCTGGTTCTCATAAGGAAATCCTCACACACACAGAGCATGCACCTTCCCCTGTGCTGTCAACGTGCTCTGCTGGAAAGATTTATTCCAGTAATAAGGCCTTTGCAGTGAAACTTAACCAAAATGAGGGGGCACGTTTATTAATTATATATTTTACAGTTAATGAAAGATAATATGTAACAGGAGTAATTGCAGGCGCCTGCCTCGCTGGCACAATTCATTGTCAGTAATAAACGTCTGTGTCCCTTTGGTGACTGATCAGTTACAGACACAAACCCTGCCTTGTGCTAAGCCCCTCTGATCTCTTTTCGTTTGCAGATGAAGTGTTTTCCCGTTCAGTGTATACAGAAGAGTCTGGAGCTGAGCTGCTATCTCCCCAACTGTAAAACTACAGTGAAATCCAGAGTCTGTCTTTGTGTTCATCGCCTGCTTTGAGGAAAACAGTGGTCATGAGATCAGACATCAACCTCAGGGTGAGTAGATACCACCCACACCAGCTCTTCCAACACAGTGCAACCTATGTCTGGTTCTCTCTGTGCTTGTCTATCCCTTGCAGCCCTGCTGCAGGCTCTGGTAGGTATACAAGGCATAAACCTGAGTTCTACAGGACTTGAGTATTTCACTGCTCAAGCTGCCTCTTCCCTTTCTGCTGATACACCATGGTGGAGCACTTGTCACTCATCTTGGCTTGTGTTCCAAAACCTGGTCATGGATATACATTAGCCATCCATGTGGTAGCTTGACTGGTTATCAGAGCATAAGCCCCTTTGATACCTGATACAACGGGTGGCTTGTATACCTGGAGTAGAGTGGGAAGGTTTGTTTTGCAGTTTCACTGTGTATGTTATGCTCCTAATATCTTTTAAGCTGGTTGGTAGACTCTACCTCATGTGGGTGTCCACCTCATTACCTTCCTGTACCTGAGGTTCACTACAGAGCCTGTGACACATGGTTGAGTGATTTTTATTCCCTCCACTTGAGGGGAGTATCTTACAACATTTTAAACTGGTCCATTGTGATTGACTCATGCCACCCACTTCTGACATGCAGCCAACAAGGTAAGAGAAGGTTTAGGAGCACTAACAGCATCCAGATCAGTTTAAGACACAAAGTAAACCCAAAAGTTGGTTAAAACATTTCAAACAGGCAAACCCAGCTCTAAACACTGAGCCATCCATGGCAGTGTGACATTCCTTCCTTCTTTTCTTTAGTTCTTTAAAACCTGTTGGTACAGTTGGTTGGTTCTCCCCATGGGGCCCATGCAGTGTGGCAAGTGAAGTCATCATCTGTAACAGGCGTGCCCAGCCCAAGACAACAGTCCTTCTACCTAAGAGGTTGATAGGAACATTTCAAGGAGGTGTTTATCTGATGATATGCCACAGGCATCAGGGTGAGGTCCAGTCTTCCTTCGTGTCTTCATTAATGAGCTGGAAGAGGGGAAAAAACAGCATGTTAATGGTGTCTGGAATGAAGCCAAGAGAGAACAATGCAAAGGGCCTGAGAGGTCACTGGTGCCAGCCCACCAGCAGTGAGTAGGACTGGGTTGTATCTGCCACGGGCTCTCAGCCTGGCTTCAGTATTTGCCGTGGGCTCTCAGTCTTGCTTCACATTGGCCTGATTTTGTGAGTGAAATGCAGAGACTTGGGGCTGGGGCTGGGCAACCAGAGCAGTGGGCTGGGTGTTTGGAAGAGCATCTGTTAAGCTGCAGTGTTGGCTACTCTGCTTTAAGACACAGGATTTCCAAGTCCATCTTGTCAATATTTAAAAGCATGAGCAGCAGAGCCAGCAAACCTGGGTGAAGGTTTGCAAGCACAGAGGGGAGCAGAGTGTGTGTGTGAGCTGCATGTCTCTCTCTCATGTGCTGCTCTCATTATGTGCACATCTTCCAGTGCCTTCCAGAGTGATTCGCATCCAGAGCACTCTGAGAGCCTCTTAGGCATCAATCACATGAATGCTGCAATAGCCCTGCAAGGTCAGGAGGTGTTGTCAGGTGGGGACAAATCTGTGTCTTTGTGGTGTTCCTCAGAGCAGCAGTTTGTGCCTCAGCAAGGAGAGGGGTGGGGACTCCTGCAAGTGTGTGCACGCTTGCTACAACCAGAGCTTTCTGATTCCTACAGCCAGGGGTGGGATCCAGGTCTCCCGAACCCCTGTTCTCTGCCTTGACCACTAGAAGCACTTCCTCCCCACAGAAACCTCACCATGAAACCACCCACAGGAGAAGGGCTTTGTTGCTTGGCAGGAGAGCAGCGGCGCTGCTCTGCCCAATCCGCAGGCACATTTTTGGGGGTTGTGTGTTTACAACATCTTGGCTTTGCTGGTCTGGAGAGAAGAAAAGTTGATTGTTCCCCAGCCAGGGAGCGGCGTCTCCCTGCCTGTACGTGTAAATAGCTCTGGAGAGCCATACCAGGCCATGGGGAATGTCTGTGGTGCAGCAGCCTGCTTGGATTAGAAGCCTTGTCTCTTCTGTGGTAAACATGTCTCTTGTTACCTGTTCTCACTGAAGTTTTTCTGGCTTCTCCTATCCTTTGCTCGGCCACTTTGGCTTCAGGGCCTCGTGATAGCTGGAGTGATTTATTTATTCAATAATAAAGCTTAAAGAACTGGTTCTTTTCCAGATTGCTCTGTCCCAGGCAGTGGCTGTCTCTGAGGAGCTGGGTCATGATGGGGTTAGTGTGGAGGGAAGCAGGGCTGCTTGTGAGCCTCAGCTTTGCCAACCCACTGATCCTTCTGCCTCTCAGCCTTCTCCCCCTGCATCCTGAACTGGCAGGAAAACTGTGCAGGCTGTCCAGGCATTCCCAGGTCTGTCTCTCATTTTAAATGGTTCCAGTGGGAGTCCAGCATGAGTCTTGGGGTTGTGAAGTTGAATTGCTTCTTCCATTCTCCAAACCAGCATAGCACACAATACTGAGATTGTGCAAGGAGAACCATAATGGGAGAGACCTGAGCATCGTAGGGAGAAGACAGGCAGGGAGCAGGCAGGAAAGGGAAGAGGGAATGGTTATGGTGGAAGTGAATACTTGATTGGAGATAGCAGGAAGGAAGGGAGGAAGGAAGAAAAGACCTTACTCTGGCCAAAGTAAAGGGAAAGACTGGCTGAGGCTGTAGAGCTTCAGTGGCCTTATCCCATCTTCTGTGAGGGCTGGTGACATCCTTCCCCTAGGGGTTAGTGTTGTCTGTTTATTCACATGGCTGGGAGGTGACTGCAGTCTTTGGGATGATGGATTGGTAAGTGTGTTGAAACAGAAGTTAGAGGTCTGTTCTCTGGAATCCAATCTGAGGCATCTCCAGGTCCTAATCTGAAGGTAGTTGACCCCTGGCTGGTGTGGGAAGGGGTTTCCCCAGCTTCACACATGGTACTGACAGGTCTGATGTGCCATTTTGCTGCTTTAGAAGACTTGACTTTATTCAGGTTCCTAAAATCCTGAGCTCTGTGATAGTTGCAGGATAGCAGGGCCT
This sequence comes from Pezoporus occidentalis, assembly GCF_034315485.1. Lineage (NCBI taxonomy): Eukaryota > Metazoa > Chordata > Aves > Psittaciformes > Psittacidae > Pezoporus > Pezoporus occidentalis. The sequence continues at coordinate 723,313 of NW_026913415.1, forward strand.
TGAGCAGAGCTCAAGTGAGCTGGTTCCTCACTGCTGTTTTCCTGCCTGTGGGGTTTACAGCTGGATAATGAAATCCACTTCCCAGCACTCTCTGACCTTGGCGTTTGGAGAGTGTTCAGGGACATCTTAAAGACTTCACATTTCAGGAGGCAGAAGCCTGCCACAGCTCACTCTGTGCCTCAGCTCTTTCCCTGCAGGTTTGGCCCTTGCTTTCAGAGGATTCTGTATCTTCACACTGCTTCTGCTCATGGAACAGATAACACTGAGATGGTTTCACACAGTAGTGACAGAATGAAAAAGTAGAGGTAATCAGGCCCCAAAATAATGCTGTTTATCATCTATAATCATCACACGGGGTCTAACAGCACATAAGTGGCTGCTTTCAGGAGCACAGAATGCAGGCAGTGTTGTTGGATTCAGTGATTATTTAGAAGGCCACTAGCCAGGCACTGTGTGTGGGGATTCTCTGGGTGCAGGCACACCTCTTGATCACATACATGCAAACAGGGGCATATCCAGTGCTGAGCCCATGTCTGTGCACATGTTAGTGGGTGCAGTTTCCAGAGTCAGGCTGTGGAAACAACAGCTCAGCCTCTTTCTTAGTGATCCCAGGGATTTGGAAGGTATAATCTGGAAGAGCTGCTTGAACCCCTCTCCATGGAAGGGATTATTCCAAGAGAACTCTCTGATGTTTCCTCTTGTGGCTCTGGCTGCTCCTCCCTAGTTTCATGCCAGTCCTGAAATACATAGCCCTGAACAAGGACTTCAGGATCGAGTTTCCTGCTGGCAGAACTCTCCTCTCCTCCACCACACTGCTGCACAGTCTCAGGGTCCAGGCAAATTCAAGTGCTCTGAGTTCAGAAGAGGTCCTGAAAACATTTGCAAGCAACAAACCCCATCATTCTTGCACCCATATCCCTGCAGCTTAGTCCTCGCTCTCCACGTGCTGCACTTTTAGGGAGAGCTAAGCTTTGCAGTGAGGGAGAAAAAGCCAAAGAAAGCCTTGGCCAAACTGAGCACAATTACTGCATTTAGCCATTTGGTGGAAGCTCTTAGTAATAGTCTGTTTGGAAGTAAAAGTCTTAGAGCTGAGAGCACAGGAAGCGTTTAAGCCTGATTTGTATGTGTAGGGGAATTGGTTGGAGTTTCACAAAAGAGATGAAGTCAGGCACTTCATCTCTTCAGCAAAACATCTGAGATGCTGCACATTTACTTGCTCTGATGTTGGGAATTGTAAAGGAGCTTTCTAAATCCCTTGTTTTCAATGATGGTCTCCAGATGAGGGTATAAAATCCCACCTTACAGGATCCCAATCCAGAAGTGTCTCTATGTGTAGAGGAGGGATATTTCTCATCCTCTCAGTGTCGATGGGAACTGGTGTTTCTCCTGCAGACACCACCCCACTGCCAAGAGCTCTGCTTCATAAGACTCTTGTGAACTACTTTCAACCCTTGAAGAGGGTTTTCTAGACCCAAACATTGATGTAAGTGCATTCTTACTATCATTCAAATGCAAACCAATCAGCATTTCACTCCAGCACCTCAATTTTCCTGCAGATTGTTTTTGCCTCTCCTTTTGGCTGATCTGTGAGCCCTTGGGAATGCTGTCAAGAGGGGAGCTGTTCTTCTGGATCTAAAGGGCAGCCAGCTTAGGGATGTCACCAGATGCTTCAGTAGTGTGGGTATCTCATGCCCAGTGAACCAAGGAGGAGAGCTGTGCTCCGTGGCGTGCTCCATGCCTGCTCAGAAGAGCCCTGCTGTTAACTGAGCAAGTGAGGTTCCCACTCAGGGGGTCTTCAGTCCAGGTCCCAGCTCAAAGCACAGCCAGCTTCAAAGCAAGGTCCATGTGGTCTGAATGTGGTCCAGTCAGCTTTTGTGCATCTTCAAGGCCAAGGATTGTTCTGCCTCTCTGGGCCCCTGTCCAGGACAGGAGGGTTTTCCTGGAGCTGAGTGCTTATAGCTGAGTGCCAAATCTTTTCCAAAACCTTTGCCCTTTTCTGTGCTAGGAGAGGTACTGCTGCAAAGCAGGGTTATCACCAACCTACCACCCCATGGGCTTCCCTGGCCTCCTAAAGCTCCTCCAGCCTTTTCCAAGTGCAGAAAGGACAGTGCTTGCTCTCATCCCAGTGTCTACCCAGCGTGGCTCTTCTGCTGCTGACACAGAGGACTTGGGGCCAGCCTAGACCATTGGATCCCCTGGCCCAGTGGTGAAAGGAAGATGAGACTATGGGAGTCAAGCAGGGACTTGTATTGTGGCTGTAGAGCCTGGAGCAGGACAGGGAAGTAGTGACCCTGAGTGTGTGCAGAGTTGCTTTGGTGGTATGTTTGCCTTTGCTTTGCATTGGGGAGTACAAGTAGTCATGTTCTGAAACAGGTTTGGGGGTGGGATCTCCTTGGCTGGGGATGAAGGTCCTGTGGGTCACCCCTGCATGGCTGAAAGCTGCTGCTTGCTGGAATGGGGAAGTTCTGGAGCAGTGGGGCAAAACCTCTGGACCTTTACACTTCAGCTCAACCAGTCTAGGAAGGGAGTGGGACCTGTGTAGTGAGGAGCCTGAGTGTCCCTCCCGTGGTCCTTCAGGGGAAGAAATGGCACAGAAGAGGGGGATGCTGAACCAGTGGTGTGGCTGTGGGAGTACCTGTGGTAGGCCCCCAGCATGAGAGCTGCAAAACAAACCTCGTGGTATGGAAGTGTACAAGGAGGAGACTTGTCCCAGAGCTCCCTACTGAGTGTGAGGCTGGTGGAGGTGAACAGAGGAGCAGTGAGTGCCTCTGACTGAGAGCTCAGTGCTGTGCTGTCAAATGTGCTGCAGGAATCGGAGTGAAAGAAGGTTTTGAAGAAGACAAGTGAGGAGCTTTGTGGGTGTTTTTCCCTTCTAGAAACATGAATAAAGAAAAGCACGACAGTGCTTCCTTGGAAATCTGGTGGGTGGTCTGGTGCTGTGAGCTGATAGAAGATGGGGGCTGCTTCCTTCATACTGAATGAGAGATGACAGATGGGAAAGGAAAGGCCTTCAGCACTAGTATAATTAGCTTACTTCTGATAACATTAGGGTGGGCTTTTTCCTCTTAATATGAAGAAGAGAGAAGATATTTGACTGAGAGTAATGGGATAATGGGAACTGTAGAGGTGAATCTATTGGTCCTCTGATCCTGAGACACTTGAAGTAAAGCCCCTGTACCAGCTTCAAGAGCAGAGGGGGAAGATGGTGTCCCTCTCTTCGAGAGGGTTGGCTGCGTGGGGCTGGTCAAGCTCCTCCTTGCTTCATCAGCGGCCTCGAGCTCTTGTTTTGGAAGAGGAGGTGAAAGGCAGTGCCCCTTCAGGTCCATCAGTGCCCCTTCAGTGCCCATCACAGCTTCACGCCCTGCTTCCCCCCCCCAAGCCTTTTCCCTTGCACGCTAATGAGCCTGAGCCCACTGCTCTGTGCTGCAGTCATTGCGCTTTTCATTCTTTTCAGTGGCTCTGACCATCTGTTGAGCTCTTTGCAGATCCCATTTCAGTTCTGAAACCCCTTTGGAGATGAAGGGACCATGAGTGCATGCGGCACCCAAGGTGTGGATGAATCAGAGATGTTTCTGTTCTTTTATTTTCCTCTCCGAATGATTCATGCACTTGATCTGTTTCTTGATGGGTACTGAACGTGAAGCTGACATTTTCATGAAATGACAGTTTTATGTGGAAAAATGGGGGCCTACAGGGAGCAGTGGAAGTGATGTCTGTTGGAGAGGGATATCATGATTTCAAGATGAGGTTGTTTGGACAAGGGGTATTACAGGAATCTGAAAGGAGAGGTTACAATAGCTCCTGGAACAGAGGCCACCTGTGAGAGAGGCCAGTGTGAAGTTGATGGTGTCAGGAAGATGCTGTAACTTGCCCATAAACATGTAAGAACTGGAAAGGGAGAGGGAAGTCAAGCTGGGAGAGGGAGCTGGAAAGGCTCCAGCTTGAATGTAGGAGATGAAGAGAAACAAAATGAGCCAGAGAGCTTGTTAGGAAGAAGGTGCAACTGCAGGTTTGGGCAGAGGGTGTAGAGCAGCATCTGTGAGGGGGCTTGCAATGAAGTGGAGCAGCAGCAGCATGACCTTGTGGATGAGATGGTCCTCCCCATGAAGGCCTGGGGGGGCTGTGTGTGTGTGTCCAAGAGGCAGGATTTGTCCAGTAGAGCTTCTTGGAGGGTGAGAAAGCGTAGCATTTGGTGGGTGAAAGGAACAGCCATTTGGTGTGTAGGACAAACATGGCTGAAGTGTACAGGAACAGTGGCTGGAGTTGGAGGAAGACCAGGAGGTGACCACCTACAAGCAACCTCTTCTACTTTTTAGTATAAGGGAATAAAGCTGTGCCCTGGGGCAACCGGTTATGTGGTTCTGGCAGCTTTGGTTGTGTACAGGGCATCTTTCCCTTCACAGGGAGAAGTTAAATCCAAGTAACTTCCTCTTTGTCCTGTCAGCCCTTGCTCTGGCTCCTTTCTCATGGTGGGCAGGGGTGTTCTGGCCGGTCCCACTGCTGCCAGGATGATTCTGTGCTACTTCAGGCTCTGATACCCAGGAATACCTTGTTCTCAGCAGGGTGACCTCTCTGTTGTGTTTTCTTTGCCATCCAGAGCTCTGTTATCCGTTGGGCCTACGAATCCAGCCCTGACGTGCAGCAGAGTTTTCAGGTGGTGCTGGCTTTGCCTCAGTACAGTGCACATTTTGTGCAGCTCCACCACACTGCAGCTGTGGCTCTGATGGGGGTTTGTGCATGGTGGCAGAGTGGGATGTGGGCAGAGTGCACATTCAGAGATTGTGCCAGCCCCTCAGTACCCTTAGAAGAGCCTTATTCCATCCCAGGCCACAGAGACCATCCCTTGACCTCTGGCAGCTGCTCCTTGTCTTGTCTTCTGAGTGTCTTTTAAAGATACCTTGGACTGCCTTGATGTGATTTCTTAATGCCCTTTTTGACCTTCCTTTTTCCCTTGGGCCTGGTGCTTAGATGTCACCCATCATCACCGCTCCGTACATGAGCACTGAAACAACCACCTGAGTTTTCACTTGCTGTCTCTGCTCCAGCTCTCAGCCACCTTTCATCTCCAGCTTCCTGCTCTAGGAAGGAACTGTGGTGTTTGGCGTCATGGTTATTAGCCAGGAAGCAGGAATCACACATAACTAAAATAACCAAATCTAATTCACATTACAGGAGAAAATTTCCTTTGCTGCCTTCTAGCCCTGTCTGAAAGAGAGCAGCTCCAAGGATGGAAGAATAAAATGATGTGCACAAGCAAAGTTACCTGGCTGAGGTCACTTGGGGTCCATGGAAGATTAACTGGCATAACTGCAATGGTTAGTTACTCAAGCTGAGACATCAGAGACAATTTAGGAGCCCTGGCTGCTGCTTGGAGGGGTTTCAGACTAGATCCATGTCCATATTCAGTGTCCTAGCTGTGCCCCTGGGCAGCTGCCTGTGCCCTGCTCATTCCCAACCCCTTCCTGACCCCTCCAAACAGAATATCTTGGTGCTCTTGGCATGTTCTGGTTTAGTTCTGTCTATCTTGTGTTCTAGGCAGAGATATGAGTTGCGAGGTCTGAGTCTCCGGGAGTGCTGTCAGCTGTACGCTGCTGTGCAAGGCCTTTCTCTGACATCCTTCTGCTCTTGCTGTTTTCTTATGCGTGGAGAATGGTGACTATAAATAGCTCACCAAATTACTTAAGAGGCTCTCTTATTCCTGAATACTGCAGGCAGGTTCCTGTCCAATGTAATCCTGTCCCTGCAGGGTTAGGTGCCAAGCATCAGTCATGCAAGAGGACTGTAAGTGAGCTTCCTTCAAAAACGAGTTCTGTTTTGCTGAAGGCCACAATGGGGAAACCGCTGTGTTGCCATCAAATCCCCTTTGTATCAGTCTCAGGAGCTCGGCTGTGGGTGAGAGGGGCTGGGTCCCAATGGACCACTGATGAATTACCAACCCACATTGTCTCCTGGCAGCTCTGCCCCCTGATAGCTGATCCAGGGGAAAGCCAAGGAGAGGCTCCAGTTCTGTAGCCATAACTTAATATTCCCTATGGCTTTATTCCTTGCAGATACATCTTGGCATTGTGAGAGGAAGCCAAGAGTGAACATATGGCTCATTGTGGAGCTCTGACCTTCTCAGACTGGGGCAAAGCCAAGCAGCTGGAATTGCCTTCCAGTGCCAGAATCACAGAATCACAGAATGGTTTGAGTTGGAAAGGACCTTAAAGCTCATCCCCTGCCACAAGCAGGGACACCTTCCACTAGAGCAGCTTGCTCCAAGCCCCTGTGTCCAACCTGGCCTTGCACTGAAGGCCAAATGAAGAAGCAGGTTTGAGTGAGGAGCAGGAGTTCAGAACCTGTCCAGCCATTCTGGGCCTGAAACCTGTGACTGGCTGGCCTGGAAGAGACCTTGCGTAAGCAACACATAACTGCTCACAGGGGCTTGCCAGGATCTGGGTGGGAAAAACTTCTCTTTAGAGAGCATTTCCTCTCTTCTCCAAAGGAATCCCCAGCTGCTGAGCTTGCTTTGGCCTTGTGTCTGGGATTTGCTTTTCTCAAGACCTTGAAAGCCATTCCCCTCCCCAGCTCCTCATGGAGTTTGCTGCAGCCTGTTCCCTGTGATGCAGCTGTTTGCTCCTTCTCTGCAATCTCTTTGCGCTGAAATGATTTCTCCTTTATTTCCTTTTAACCCAATTTGTTAACTTTCTATTGTAGCTTCTTCCAACAGCTCTTGCCAAGGGGCTCATCAAAGCCTCCCTGCCCTGGCTCTGAGGGAGGAGGATTATTAGTCTCTGTGTTCAAGGTTAGAGGAGATGATTCCCCTTCTTGTGGACTAGAAGTCTTCCAGCCAAATCTTTCCCCTCTCCATTCAAGAGAGAGGCTCGCTGGAGAGGCTCCAAACCGTGTGCAGTGGGGAGGGCATTGGGGTTACACTCATTCATGTTGCCTTTAAGTGACTCTCAGCCCTCCCTGGCAACCTGAAGACAACGTGAGGTCACCCTTGGGCCACCACAGCCTGACTGGGTGCTGTGGTCACCAGTGTCATGGTGGCCTTGTTCTGGGAGCCCTGAGGCACCCACATTCCTCCTGCCCTCCCCAGCAGGAGGCTGGTGGGACCTTTGCTGCCTGCTCAAAGGGGCAGCTCATGGTTCGTCCAGAGGATGTGCTTGTGCCTAGTGTCATGCAAGTGTCAGCCTTGGCTTTTGGGAGGATAAATAGCCAAAGGAAAAGGCGTGGGCAGCTGAGGTTGGTTGGAATAGTGAGCTGAGATGTGTGGGAATGCTGGAGGCTGAACATGTACTGTGGGGCTTGATGACTGCTGATCCTGTTCCTTCTGCTTTTACCCTCAGCCTCTGACAGGTGATAACAGCAAGTGTTTCCAGAGTGGACTTTACAAAACATTGCTTCAGGCTGCACTGGAATATCACATACTTAATCCTTTGTATAAATGGATCTGTTCGCTTTTGGGATGACTGGAGGAGGGTCTGGTCTCCGTCCTGTTGACAAAATAAGTCCCATAAATAGCCATATTCCTCTCGTGTCAGAGTGATGCACATACCAGATGCCAAAGTAGGCAAAATATATCACTGCTGGCTGTGATTTCCAAAAGATGTGATGTCCTAGAGGTGTGGCAGTGCTCTGAGCAGGGGGCAGAGCCTGGTTGAACACCCATTGCCTACACTGAGATTGCACATGCACAGAACAGCTGCTCAGGCCTGACTGTGCTGGTGTCCCAGGCCACATGGAGCTCTGCAGCAACAGGAATGCAGCATCTAGGAATGAGTGTCAGACCCAGGAGCAGTCTCCCCTCTTCAGAGGGGTTGTCTGAGGGCAGTGTGGTGCAGAGCTGCGCAGGGGGCCAGGACCAGCAGTGGGTCTAAACCCCTTTGGCCACCCAGTGACTCAGGAGATGGTTTTGGGTAAGGAAAGCAAGGGCAGGATTTGCAATGATGACTAAGGAGAGGGAACTGGAAATTGAGCAGGAGATGTTGGAAGGGTGTTGGAAGTTGCTGTCAAAGTCAAGGGAGCTGGGTCTGACTGATGCTGGAAGAGATCAGAGACGACCAAGGCAGAAGACAGGTTCGATGGTTAAAGTCATCCCAACCCTTCCTTACATGAGCAGCTCTGCCCACTGCCACTTACTCCCCCAGCATCACCATCATGGGACCTACTGCGCTGTGCCCTGTCAAGGGGCTCAGGTACTGTTTTGCCTCCTTTGGCTGGAGAGCAGCACATTGCTTCCTCCATCACCCCTGCACTCATGGGGCTGCCTGTATCTGTGTCTGTGGGGGCTGGCACCAGGCACAAGCCTCTGCTCCTGGGTTTACCTGCTCCTGGGTTTACCTGCTCCTGGATTTACCTGCTCCTGGATTTACCTGCTCCATTTGCAGCTGGTAAATCCATTTGCTCAGCAGGTGCATTCTTGCATTCCCTGGGAGAACAGGCCCTTTGGATGGGGGGAGGAAAAGAACAGAGGATAAACTGGAGGGGGACAGGAGGAAATAAAGGGAAGTAGGAGAGAGGGAAAAGGCAGCAATGTGACTGGAAGAATTAGAGACGGGGTGTGGAAAGGGCTGCATGTCCCCAGTTGCTTTGAGCACTCAGCAGATCCTGTGGTGTGTCTGCTTTATTACTGACAGAGTTTTCCCTTCTGTCGGCTTGTTTCCTAATTGCTGGTCTTGTAAACTGCTTGATTTATGGCTCTGCTCATCAGTCCTGGCCCTCGGGTATAACATGCTTTCCTTCCAGGCTGGAAGTGAAGATGGAATTAACAGCCTGCTTTAGGTTCAATTAGAAGCTGAGCATTCAGGGATCTTTATTATGGTGCACGTGCCAAATCAAACTGCTTCATTTTCACTCCTCATTCATGGAGGGTATTCAATGACTCCTTCCCCAGGGCAGCAGCAGCAGCATTGTGGATGCATGGTGTCTTTGAAGTGTCCCACAAGAGAAGGCACCAGGGACTGGTTTCGCTGTTGGTTTGCACAGAGAACTCAATCTGTTTCCTCGCAGCTTGCTCTGGAGCTCTCAGTTTGTGCCCTACTTGTTTGTCTGGGACAAACTCCCTTTCAGTACAGCTGAGGGATGGAGTCAGAGAGCAAACAGCCCTGCAGAGCCTTGCACACCCCCAGTGTGCAAGCAGCCATTGAGCCAAGCCCTGGCAGTCATCCCAATGTTCAGGGTCTGTTCTAGACCTGGAGTAGGGACCCAGCATCAGTGCAACCCTAATTTTTACTGAGGGACCCGAGCACCTCGTCTTGCACAGCCCTTGGTGGCAGCCCCGTCCGTGCAGCTCTGATCCATGTGTCTGCGTGGTCACACCATGGTGCACCAGGTCTATGGAGCATGCAGGCCTTGGTATGATAATGTTGGTCCACACCTGACACCCCAGAGGGTTGTGAGGATGGCAGCTCCCTTGGGATATGACTGTTCTGAAGTTCAACATAACATAACCTGTTAGTCTGCACTTGCAGCCCAGAACCCCCCGTGTGGTGGGCTGCACCCCCAGAGCATGAGCAGCAGCTCAGGGAGGGGATCCTGCCCCGCTGCTGTGCTCTGGGGAGACCCCCCTGCAGCCCTGACCCAGCTCTGGGGCAGCAGCACAAGAGGGACGTGGAGCTGTTGGAGCGAGGCCAGAGGAGGCCATGGAGATGCTGCGAGGGCTGGAGCAGCTCTGCTCTGGAGCCAGGCTGAGAGAGCTGGGCTGGGGCAGCCTGGACAAGAGAAGGCTCCTGAAGGGGAGACCTGAGAGCAGCTCCAGTGCCTGAAGGGGCTGCAGGAAACCTGGAGAGGGGCTTGGGACAAGGGCCTGTAGGGACAGGCCAAGGGGAATGGCTTGAACCTGCCCGAGGGGAGACTGAGATGAGCTCTTAGGCAGAAGCTCTTCCCTGGGAGGGTGCTGAGGCGCTGGCACAGGGTGCCCAGAGAAGCTGTGGCTGCCCCATCCCTGGCAGTGTTCAAGGCCAGGTTGGACACAGAGGCTTGGAGCAAGCTGCTCTAGTGGAAGGTGTCCCTGCCTGTGGCAGGGGCTGGAACTGCAGGAGCTTCAAGGTCCCTTCCAACTTAAACCAGCCTGATTCATTCTGTGTTTCTTCTTAACCATTTCACAGGACTGTGGCAAGGCAGTAATGTCATATTCATACCATAGCTCTGCAGCACAGCAGGCACACTGCATCGGAAGCTTCATGAGAAGGAAAATGTCTGTAAAACAAAACGTTTGTGAAGGAATAAAACTCTTGTAAAGAGCAGAGAAGCTGTTGTACGAGTGTGGAGCTGTTCTGAAGCTAACACTCTGCAGGTACTAGCTCAGCGCTTGCAGGTCTCAAGCAGATAAGTTTAAGCTGACAAGTTGCCTCAGGACTTAGAGCTCTCTGCCATCCTGCCCTTGAAGGGCCTCTTAGGATGCTGTTGCTGTCTCTGAACTGCTTCTTGTCTTCATCAGGTAAATCTGATCTGCCTGAAAAGGGACTCTCACAAAATGGCTTTGTGCCTCTGCATGCTGCTGTAGGAACAGGGAGTTCCACTCTGCAACACGTGAGGCCAGGAGTGAAGGAGAGAGCATGGAAAGTCAAGTGGAGCATTGGCCTGCTCCCCCTCAGGTACTCTCAACTAGAGGGAGAGTTTTAACACAGCCACTTAGTGCTGCTCCAGCCCTCACTTGTCTGCAGGAGCTCAGCCAGCTGGAGCTCAGCTGGATGGGGCACGAGTCCTCTGGCAGTGAGAGTTGCTGATGTCTGGTTTGCCTCTTGGAGCACGTACGGTAAAGTGAAGCAGAAATGAACTACAGGGTACAGGTTTCTTTCCTTGTGGCATTAGCAGTACAACTTGCTTAGATCATCATGGCCATCCTCTGCTTTGTGTCTTGCTCTTCCTTCCCTTGATGGCTCTGCAGATGCAGACAATGTGTTGCTCCTGAGGAGCAGGGAACTGGTGTCTGAGCACCATGTGCTGGGAGCAGCTGCCCAGCCCAGACCTGGCACTGCAGCAGCTCTCCCAAGCAGTCTGGATGCCTCCAACTCTTGTATTGTATCCTTCAGCTTCTCACAAGGCTGAAGAGTCTGTCCAGCCCTTGCAGTGGGATAGACCCTCCTTGTGTATGTGTCATATCCAACAGGATCCCTGGTGCCAGCTTCGGTTTTGTTTAAAGTCCATGAGTTCTCAACCAGCTGTCTCCTTCCAGGTAACCTCACAAGCCTGAAACAAGACAGCAGATCTTGGAGTGCAAGGCATGAAAACACGATTCCAGCCTTCTTCCTGGGACATGAGCACCCACCTACCATGTCTGTAGTCAGTCAGTTCCTCGTGCCTCATAGTCCAGGATCCGAGAGCACAAGGACAGATCAAAAGAGCCTCTTGCTTGCATTTCACCTGTCCTATCACTGAGAATTTTAACTACTAGTTACTGAACTAATCTGAATAGGCACTCAAAGTCTGGATGTTATCACTTATTACTGATAAAAAGCTTGAGCTCTATTTCTGCGGGTGTGCTCACACCCATGCATATCTCCTAAGTTGGGTGGCAGGCAGATGGTTCAGATACTATAACCACAAGAGATTCCAGGTCCTAGTCCGGTCTTGCATCTGGACCACATGAGCCAACAGCCGAGACCAAACCAGCAATAATCTGGGATCCATGTCCAGGATGAGCAGAGGAGATGCCTGCACCCATCCCTTCCTCCCATGCAAAGATTGGAGTACTTTCTAAGCTTGGGACCAAATCACCCCCTTTCTGGACTCTGTGGTGGGTGTCAGCTTCTCTTCAGACCTGTTCTTGCTGCTCACACTGCACAAAGGGCTTTAAATGGGATCAGAGGGAGATACTTCTCTTTCCATTCTATATTCACATGGCAAGATGGTCTCTGTCACCCCTGACCTCTCCCTCGCGGGCTGTGTGGATCTGAGTGCTACAGCATTCAATCACCTTCTGGACAATTGAACAGGAGCTATTCCAACAACGTCGCTTCCCCTCTCCCCTGCCTGGGAGCAGGAATTATCTCAAGCAGGTTGTAGTGGTGTGTGTAATGATGACTGTGTCAGTGAACGTAGCTCCTGTTGCCTGGATGCAGGTGAAAAAAAGGATGGCTATAGGGAGGGGATATTTTACAGCTGCAGATGTGACAGAGGAGCATCTGTTCCAGCTTTCAAACCTTTCTTTTTAGAGTTCTGTGTTTCAGCTAAAGGTGACTGCCCCTCTGCTGACAGATCTCTTCCTGCAGCTCGGGTGAGTGACTGTTCATGCTTCTGTTCTGTGCAGCATAAAGACAGGCAGTTTGTGTGAAAGACCTGCTGACACGCTCTTGTTCTGAATGTGATGTCGGGGATCCCACCTGCCACAGGAGTTGGCTTCACAGTGCGAGCCCGGCAGTCACAGCGGTTGCCTCATGACACTCCCAGCCTCAGCGGGCACTTCTGTCCCTCCAGTCAGCTGTAGCTGGCATGAAGGGATGGAGTTGGTGAGGTTTCGGGGGCTGAGGCCTCGCTTCATGTGTAAACCTCAGGACTGTGTTGATTTTCAGGTCAGAGATCACAGCTGGTTGTGCACTGGACAGAAGAGGCTTCTGGACCTCATAGCAGCTGGTTGAGGAGGCTCTCTTCTCAGGCAAGTGCTGTAACAAACGGCTGGTGTGAGAGCTGTGAGCTGATTTGTGTCCTCCTAGGACAGGGAGCAGGCTGCAGCCACCATTTTAGTGGCTATCAAGCACCAAAGACCTGGGCCAGATGCTCTTCCCCACTTCTCAGGTTCATCAGAGAATGACTTCAGCCTTGAGGGCTCCTGGGCAAGGGAATAAGGGTTGTCAGAGCCTTCCTCATCAAGCTGCAGCCTTGGGTGACTTTATGTGTCCATGATGCCTTTGCCTTGTGGCTCTGTTGTACCATCTGGCAGCACAAGATTGCCCTAAAGTACCCAGAGGGAATCCATCTCAAAATGGCCTTGATTCTGGTATGTTTTACATGGGTCTGGATTGGGAGGAGCAAACTGGGCTGTGCTTGTCTTCTAGAACCTGTGGGGACCACAGATGTGAAATGCCAGTAGTACTGCTGCGAATTCTCATTTACCCGAGTCCATCCTTCCCTGCCACAGAGGGACAAGGAGCAGGAGCAAAGTGTTTACACACATTTGGAGCGTGGCAAAGATGGCTCATCTGGACTGAAGTGCATTAGGAGCAATCCCAAGCACCGCCCAGCTGGCAGGTCTGCACTGGGGTGGTCTCTCAGGGACGAGGTGTGGGAAGCTGGCTCACTTGAGCTGCCGTAACAGCAGCTGAGCTCTGAGTTCAATGCTTGTTTGCTGCACAGTGCACTCTTCCCTTGGCAGCAGCTTGGAGCCTACATCCCTTCTCCCTGCCCACAGGATTGCTTGCAAGCTAAAGGGAGAAGCTGGTGGCAGGCCCCACAAACATTTGGGTGTTTTCCAGATCTCTCCTACTCTCTGTAGCAGCTCTTGACTTGCTTGAAGTCAAGGACATGCATTAACTCACTGTTTTCTCTCCCCCACGCAGCACCTTAGCTGTGCTCTGGCTCTGAGATGTGCTCAGCTTGAGCAGTAAGTGCAGGTTATGTGCAGGTGATAGGAGACTTCTCTGGTCTTTTTGGTGATACAAATAAAATCGTAGACTCACAGAATGGTTTGGGTTGGAAGGACCTTAAAGCTCCTCCAGTTCCAACTCCTGCCATGGGCAGAGACACCTTCCACTAGAGCAGCTTGCTCCAAGCCCCTGTGTCCAACCTGGCCTTCTTTATTTCTCTTGAGCCACATGGGAATGCTGCAGTGCTGAGCTTGCACTGAGCATCGTGCTTCCAGATCCTTGGATCATCCCCAGTGCTGGGAAGGGAGAGCTGCTCTCGCTCAGCATGTGCTCACCTCTCTTGCCAGCGTGACCAGCTTGCAGGTAAGCTATAGCTGATCCTTAGCTAAGACAGCCCTGGCTTTTAGATCCAGGGCTTGGTCCCTAAAGCCAGCCAAGCCAGCAGCAGTTCTGATGCCTGCACAGAAGCAGTGGCACAAGCTGTAGCCCTCCCAGCAGACCAAAGCTCCGGGGCTGGAAGAGCTCTGCTGCCTACAAGTCTTGCTATGGCCGTGCCACATCTTCCTCCTGACAAGCCTGGCCTGCAAGGAGGCACAAGGCTCCCCTCTCTCTGGTGACCTCCAGCAGGTCTCCAGCTCCTGCAGGAGCCCTGTATGGGGCAGCAGGAGGAGATGATCCCTTCCTGACCATCAGTGCTGCTCCAGAGATGGAAAGTTACAGCCAGGCCAGCCCAGAGAATGGGAGGTGACTTTCATCTCTTGGTTGCTTTGTTCATTGTTTAGGTAAGTGGGTGGAAGAAAGACTTTGCTGGCTATGTTAAGGAAGTTATTGTTTAGTTGATGGCTTATTTGTTCCTTTGGGGAAAAAGATTGTGTTTGCCTTTGGGGGGGATATCATGCAATGGCAGTTCATTTTAATGAGCTGCTCTTTCTTTACCTTGGCTTCATTTAACCAGAGAAGGAATTTCTGAAAGGAGAATTTAAAAGGAGAAGGAGAGAAAAAACCAAACCCACAACCCAAATCCCCGACTAGGGCTGGGATTTGGGATCTGTGCTTCCCACTTGTCCCTGGTGTGTACCTGCTTAACAAGAAAAGCTTTTACCATAGAGGCAGAGGATGTGCCTCGTTGCTTTCCCTCTCCTCCCAGCCTCGCCAGTCACTTTAGGGAATGAATGAGGGAAGTACCTTTATCTCTGTGGTGGGGTTAATGGCCATATGGAGATGAACTGAATGTATAATGGCAAGATGGAGATGAATTGAATGTATAATGGCCTGTTTTCCAGGACAAGAGCCTGTACCAGCAGCACTTGAGCCCGGATGTCAGTGAGGGCTCTCTCTCTTCCTTCTTTCCCTCTCCTCCCTTCATATCCATCCTCTTTCATTCACAGGCTCATGGGGAGGTGCAGGGGGAGGGCTCCCCTCTCTTCTCCCACCCTGTCTCCAGGTTGCAGCTGCCCATGAGGTTGGGGTGGTGGTGGGGCTCTTTCAGCTCTGGCTCTGCCTCGTCTCTGCTTCTCCCCCCTGAGCTGGAGGGTGACGTTGTGACAACAGCCGGCAAGCAGGGACAGGCGCTGGGCTGTGGCAAGTCACAGGGCAGGGCAGGGTTTGCTTTTGTGCAGCCATGAGGAGAGGAGCCCTCCTGGTACGAAGAGAGTTAAAAATGGCTCCATTGAAGCCCTCCTGGCTGCACACAGCTCTCAGAGCGTACCTGAGGCCGGCAGCCCGTGCTGGCAGGTTGCTGTCCTCGGAGCAGAGCTGGGTGGCTTCTGTCCCCTCCATTTGCGGTGAGGGCACCTCCCCGCTGCTCAGGTCTGAGTGAGCCGGGGGTCACTCCCGCCTCAAGCCTCTTTCTCTCCCCCTTCCCTTTCCAGCTCCTTAAACAACAGAGGTGTTGAGGGAATTTACACCCCTGCCTGGTAACAAGACAGATCAGCGAGACGCTGCCACGGTTTTGTGAGGGCTCCATAGATTTTTATGGCTTTTCAGTCCTTGGGTTCCCAACCTTCCTCTGGCTTTTAAATTGCTCACAAAACGCAGACACAGCTCCTATTCTCTGAGTCCCTTTGATGATTTTATTTATATCTCTTGCTTTGTCTTGTCTTCTGTTACAGGGAGACTGCAATTAATTATTATCCCATCAGCTTCTATTTAGTCTGACAGTACAATGCGACACACAGTGTCCAACCTTCCTCTGCCCCTGTGTGCACGAGCAGGCAGCTATTCTCAGGAAGAATAAAGGCTCTGGCAGCTTCAGAAAGGGACATGCTGCTAAAGGGCAGCTTAGGGGACATCAATAGCAACAGCAAAGCATGGTTGTGATATGGCTGAAGTGACCAGACATCCCAATTTAGCTGTGGTGCTCCTGATTTTGTTTCCTCATCCAAAGTGTATGGGAGACTATCAGCCTTCAACCACGAGCCTGGACCCGCTCGGAGCAGAGGCTCTGGCATCTTTTTCTCCCATCTCTGATTGACCAGATCGTTTTCTCACCCCTCATATGAAATAGGAATTGTGGCTGCAAGATGTTTAGAAGAGACCCTGCTTGTTCAGTGTGGGCAGAGACTCAGTGGGAAGGCCAGAGGTGCACAGTCCAGAGAGGGGTGAGCAGCAGCCTGGAACAGTCATAAATCCAGGGAACACTTGCCCAGGGAGCAGACTGGAGGAACTGGCAGGAACAGGGCAGTTAGAGGACACCTGGGAACGCTCTGGCAAAGAGGAGGGGATGGGTCTGTTACATCCTTAAGGGAGTGGAAGGGTAAGAATGGACTTAAATGTACAGCGAGGGATGTTCAGTGTGGACGCTGGGGAAGTGATGAGAACAGTAATGGTGTGAGCAGATTTCCTGGGCTAGAGAGGGAGAGTCTCCAGTGCTGAAGCTTCTTAGGAGCAGTTTTGGATCCTGGTTTGTGTGTGCATGTGTCACAAAGAGGTGCTTCTGTGCACGACTGTGCGGGAATGGTAATGACCGAAGACCTCAAGAACAAGTGTGTGTTAGACTGGGGGATGTTTGATGGTGGTTTCAGGACTCATTTCCTACCCAGTCTGTATCACCAGGTTCTGTCCAGGGAACATCAGTTTTCTCTACCGGCCACCCTGGCACTAGAAACCCAGCAAAGCTGTTCCCATCTTTCCTTTCTCTTTACATCCTGCCAAACTGTTTCTTTGCCCCACAAGCCCCTGCGTGGCACAGTGTTGTTGCTAAGCAGTGCTGGTCATGAGATAAAGATGTTTTGACAAGATGCAGTGCCAGGTGCATGGAAACTGCTGTTAAACCAAATGTTTGTTCCCTTCACTCCTGCTTATTTCTCTCATCATTTCGTTTGTTCATGTGCACCTCATTTTGGCAGCCTTTGGCAATGTAGCTCGTGGTCTGACCCCCGCAGACCAGCTAATGACAGTGGAGCAGAACCTCTGGGCCAGTGTCCTTGGGAAAATGTCCATGGAGTTCTTCCACACCCGCGTCCTCTCCTCTTCTTCCCAGCAGAGTCCTCTCCATGCTTCAGAGGAAGCTGCAAGGTTGGGCTCAGAGAGGTGATTCTCACTCCTGTCCTCCACAGATGACATGTGCTCACTAGCCCGCGTGGCTACCAGCCATTACCTGTGTTTCAGTCCAAGTGCATGTAGCTGGGGGGACCTATAGGGAATGAAGGGCAGGTCTGTGCAGGGAGGACAGGCAGGCAGAGCTGGCTTTGCCTTACTGCTGCTAGGATGGAAGTGCCAGGATTTGCAGGACTGAGATGCTGAGTTGGATGGTAGGAAACTGGCTCAAGGTTTGGACTGTCTGGGTTTAGCCCACTCGATCAGCCTTTGTGAGAGAGCAGCGTGACTGGCTTGGGGCAGTCCTGCTCAAGTGTCCTAACCTGCTCCTGAGAGTGAGCTGGGATGGTCTTGGAACCCTGTCTTGTGTTGTGAGAGCTTTGCTCAGCTCTGCATTGCTTCAGGTCTCTCTCCCAAGCTTAGAAGATGAAGCTAAAGGTAAGAGCAGTAACTCCATGTCTGATTCCAGGTCTCCCATTTGAAAACCTCGCGTGAGCTCTTCTTCCACCTCCACCCCAGGTGCATTTCTACTGAATTCATGATTACTGTGATAAAATTGCAACTAAATCCTGTCATCTCTGAAGCATGAGCTGGGGAGGGTTGGTCTTTACATCAGACATGTAATTACCTGTCTACCAAACTGAAAATGTACGTGCAAAAAAAGAGGGAAAAGGAAGATCTCTGTCAAATGAGAGAAAGGCTATCATTTTCCCCATTAGTTTTTGGTTTGTTTTCCTCTATTCACAGCAATGCTCTGCTTAATCCAATAGGAACCTGCTCCAGGGATCAGTCTGCCTGGATAGCTACCTCATTGCTCCTGACCCTCAAATCTGTGCAAGGACATAGGACTTCATGTTTGAAAACCCTGGAAGAAAAACTCTCCAACCTGCAGGATCTTGGAGGCAAAGAAATCTGTTTTCCTGCACAAGAAGAATGCATTTTTATGGTGACTGAGTACTGCATTGCAATCAGAATGGCAGAGCTATTTGTTAAATGCAAGTTACTTAAATAATTCATTTTTCTGACTAATTACGCAGTACGTGCTTAGCTTCAGTGATCACATGTCAATAAAGAGAACAGTTTCTGCAGCACTGTCATGACTTTGATGGTGCTGATCGAGAAGAGACTCAGCTTGCCTGGTAGTCTACAGATCATGTGTTGATTGAGGGATTTACATGGGGTGGCATGTGCTTGAAGACAGACCTTGGCCTCAGGCAGCATGACCTTATTTCCTAGAGGTCCTTTGACTTGACCAAGGTCCCAAGTTATCAGAACTGCTTAATTTTAAATAGGTGCTTAAAAACTGTTGAAGTCCATGATGCTTAAATACATTTAAGTTAATTTACATGCTTGAGACTGGTTAGGGATGAAGCCTCACTGGTACCTGTCCTTCCCCAAGGACACGTCTTATCCCCTTGATTAACCAATCCAAAATAACAGGCTTGAAACATGTTGGTGACTCTCACTCTTTAGCTCATTATAAACACCCAAAGAATAGGCAAATCCCAAAGAGCATGAAGAGATTCACCCAAGAAGCTAAATGAGAGTATATGTAGGAGGAAAATGTATCATCTCTGGCTATATTATTTTACCATGCCAGCCAGTGGAAGCCTTGTGGAGGATTAATGTATGGGGGAAAAGGCTTGGTTTTCTGTGCATGCTTTAATGACTGGACCTTTGTTCTGCTTTTTAACTGTGACCATTTAATGACTACTTGACTCACTTTGCCCTCAGCAGGATGTTGCACGTAGCTTCTCTGTGTTGAAGAATACAGTTGAAATTAAGAATGTACTTTAATGATTTGGTTGGTAACAGACAGTTCCCAACAGCCTACCTGTGGAGTCGACCTTCAGAAGCATCTTCAGTACAAGGATGCTTCCCTAGACCAAAATTAACCTTGAGGTGTTACGCAGTAAGTTCCTAAGTTACCTCCTCAGCAGTCCTTAAATCCTGTGTGAAAAACCTCTCCTGGATGTTCAGCCAACAGCAAAATGAAAGGCAGTTCTTGCCTTTAACAAAAAGAGTTGGGAAATGGATGGAGTTGTCTGGTGGACCCTGAGAAATGCATGAGTTGGTCTCTGAAGAGTTCGGGGTTTAAGCATACAAGTCACACTCGAGGCGGGAGGGGAAGATGGCTCTGAGAGGAAGGTGATGTGCCTAAAGGTGGCACAAGAGGACAGAGCAGAGCTGGAATTATACCCCAGGGCAGCTCCTGAGGCTGTGTCAGCAGCAGCCCCTGTGGGCTTTGGCTGCTCCTAGAGGTTTGACAACTGCAGTCAGAGGTGGGCAAACCCTACATGGAAGGACACTGTTATCTGCAAGCCCTCATGGCTTACAGTGTTCAAGGCCAGGTTGGACAGTCTTGGGTAACATGGTCTAGTGTGAGGTGTCCCTGCCCATGGCACGGGGTTGGAACTGGATGATCTTAAAGTCCTCTCCAACCTAAACAATTCTGTAATACTATAGGGGGTAAAGAAACTGTGAGAAACCATTTTGCATACCCAGAGCAAATAAGGAGGCCTCCTGAGCTGCTTCTCTGGACTTCAGCTCAGTTCTTGCAATGAAATCTTTCCAGCAAATTCCCTCAGAGGCCCGTTTCATTGGAGAAAGATGAATTACCAGTGTGATTGTGATGTCCATCTAGGCTGCAGGTCCCAACCAGACACTGGAGCGAGGAAATGAGGCTTCAGCTTGAGTGAAAACTCTTCTGGTGCCCCGGGGGAAGAACAACAGGTTCTGCCTCTCTGGAAACAACAGTCACTGACTCTCCTGTCAGGCAGGGATAGGGCAAGAAATAATGGATTTGGATTGCAGTGGGAAAGACTTAGGTTACATGGCAGGGAATCCTACTTTTGTGGAGATAGTTTGGCCATGCAATAGCTTTTTTCTTGTTGTTTTGGGGGTTTTTTTTTGGTAGTTTTATTAGATGCAGAAGGTGATAATGCTTTTTGTGGTTGGAAGCTCCCAAGGCAGAACTTAGTGTTCCTGCTCCACGCTCTCTCTTATTCAAGGTGCTTTGTCAGCATCCAGAGGAAGTTGGATCAGATGAAATCTCACTTTGAATGTATTGTACCAGGCTTAATTCCTTGTGCTGTGTCTGTCTGTAGAAGGAGTCGGGTGTCCTTGAGTGAAGCAGCCCTCCACTTGTTCCTATACCCTCTGGCTCTTCTTTCAGTCCAGCCCATCCCCAAAATGACACAAAAATGAGTGTGCTCCTCCACAACAGGAACAACAGGAGGCAAAGACTCAAGATGAATGTTGATCTTAGGAAATCATTTACAGTGAGTTTGCAGCCAGGCTTTTTAGAGAGATGAAATTTACTGTAACGGGAGTGAGTCAGCATGGATATATTGCAGGTAAATCATGCCAGACTAATTTGATCACTTACGCTAATGAAATAACTATCCGTCTACATTGCAGAAATCCATCTGCTTGTCCAGCAGGTTCGCAGAAAACGTGGTGTGATGGATTATAGTCCAAACTCCCTGCTCGTAGGTTAAAATAATCTGCTCTTGAAAAGGGTGAAATGCTGGCAAGCAGCAGAGCCACGGCTTGAAGCTAAGGGTGAGTGTCAGCACGGAGGTGACTGAGGAGCAGATCCTCCGCTGGGGCTCTTTAATATTTGTATTAAAGATTTACACATGCTGCAGCGTGGAGGGTCATTAAATTTGCAGATGGTACAGAGCTAAAGGGATCAGGCAGGGCTTACTGGGCTTTCCTTGCACAGAAATTGCTTTTTGGCAGTGTAATCTTGCTAAATGATGTAAGGAGGCTCAAAACTGCAATATCTTGACTGGACCAAGATGCTTCGTGGCAGGTGCAGGATTGGAGGAGATGAGGGGTTTGTATCATGAGGTGTGGTTGAGATAAGGGAGGAGAGGAACCACCATCAGCAGAGAGATCTTTCCTTCATTTTTAAATGCTTTGAGCCCTTACTACACTCTCACCGTAAGCTGCGTTTGATAGAAAATACTGGGGGTGTTCATGTTTTATTACAGCATATAAAATGTTATATATTCTATTTGGCCCTGTTTTATTAGAGTATATAAAATATGTATTCTGTGTGTAGCTGAGGTAGCAATTACACCTAAGAGAACTTGCATTTATGTCTCTGAGTAAGGACTCACCCTCCACCTGCAGTGGAAGGAGGGGGACTGGATAGGAACACATCCTTATTCTCATGTGTCCACACACTGAAGAGTTAACTGGGAGCAGATACTACTCTTCCAGCTCCTATCCTGTTACAGCACATAACTGTGTTGGTGTGTAGCTGTCTCCCAGACATGTTTAGCTGTGTAAATACTACTCTTACTGTACCTGTCATCTGAGCTACTGAATTTCATGTTCATCTGGGCTTCTGCTCCTCATTAAGCAGCATCTGGGCAAGGTCTCATCAGTTCGAGGCATTCCTCAGCTTCAGCATGCTCCCGTTGAGTGCAGAGGAGCTGAGCTGTCCAGCAGGACGCTCGTGCTGCTTCCCAGCAGCTTTGCTCCCAGTTTTGAAGAGGGCTGTGGTGACTCTGCTGCTCCAGTGACAGCGTTACCCACGCTTCTCTTTCTGGAAAGCCGCCTTCAGCCTTCGGAAGATGTGCTGTGAGTAGCGGCTGATTTGTCGCGTGAGACTGTGAGTAGGGGAAGAATGAAAACAACAGGAGAGTGGTTTTTCTGCTGTTTCCGTCTCTGATTTAAATCAGCTCCTGAGGCGGGAGCCTCATTTCTGGGAGTGATGCTTTTGGGTTGAGATTTCTGCAGTGGGAACAATCTTCTGGCATAGCGAGCGCTGCTATTTCAGAGCTAGCAGAGATGTTTAAAGGTGGCCAGTTACAGTAAGCACAGTAAGTCACACTCCTCATATCTTCACCACTGAGAAGATGAACTGTAGATCCCCCTGTTGTCATTAATAGAAAGGCAAAGATTAAAATGTAACCCACGAAATAAATCCATTAAATAAACCAAAGATCCAAGCAAAGAAGAAATGTGAAATCCTCTTGTAGGAGTTACACCTCCTTCTTCCTTCCAGTTGAAAATCAACCAGTGCAAAAGAATTTAATGATACCATTGTTTAGTGAAATTAGACTTGACAGTAAGCAGTTACCTTCTATTTTGGTTGGTTAAGATTTGCAATTGTTTGACACTCCTTAGAAATCACAGTAACCGGTTTTAAGGGCAGGCAAATGAAGATTCCCTCTCTGCGTACAACATTACTCATCACTCCACAGCTACATGCTAATTGGAAAATAACTGGTGGATGAGCATGTCTCACACAAGCTGTCATCTGAGCATGGCAGGTAACGCACCAGAGCTGAGCTCACACCAAATTTGCTCATACACACAACAGCTAACAAAAAAACCTGCTGCAGGAAATGAACGCTACAGAAACTTCTCAGATGCCAAAGTAAGTCTCAATCCATGATGATCCTGGTGATTTCTTTAGGGGAATCCACCTGGTTTCCTCTTCCCTTCAGTGCCCCCAGCATGACAACACATGGTTTCCTACCTGAACCTCAGCCCTGGCTTTCTGTTTTCATTCAGAGCCTGCTGTTGGGTTAGAGGAGCCCTGGGGTTTGCTGGGCCAAGCCAGGCTTCCGAGGAGAAGATCTCTGAAGGTGACACTCACAAGGTAGCAGGGTAGGTGGGAAGCTCCAAGCATACCTCCCTCTATCTCCTGCTAGAGGAAATCTTGTTTAGCCACACCAGAACAGAGGAGAACGGGGGAAAACCTTCACTAATTCTTACAAAGGGGCCTTGTATGGCAAAGGGCTGGCCATGAAGCATCATGAGGTCTTGCAGGGAGAGAAGCAGATGCAGAGCGAAGCTTCCTAGTGGTTGCAGTTGCATTAGGGAGCAGATCTGGGGAGTGAAATGTTTGGTGCTATATGCACCAAATATATAGGGTGCTGTATTGCTGTATGCATGTTGGGGTGATTTCCTTGGAATTAGCCTGCTCTGGCCCCATAGCTTGGAACGTTCAATGGCAGCTGCGACATGCTGTGTGGGTCTCTGGAGCTCAACTTGTGTTTGGGCTTGTGTGCATGGAATCCAGTCCTGCAGTGTGGGCCTAAAGGTACTGAGTGAGGAAGGTCAGGGGAGTCACCTCAACCAGGCTGTGCTGCTCCAAGCTAAACCAGAGGCTGACAGGTGTAGAAGAGGCTGCAGGAAGCTGGTCAAACCAGGAAAAAGATAATGGAAGTTTTATTAAAAGCCAAGAAAACAGGCTGTACGTGTCCAGATTAGTGAAGGTGAATGTGAACATGCACAGCCTGTTCTGTTGTTTTTATAGCATGTTCCCTCTGAAATGCCTCTGTTCCAGGGCAGCAACACTTTGCAATTTGGAAGTTGCTTGTTTCATGATGAGAGTTGCTGCTGCCCCCGAGGAAAGGGATGCACTGTCTGAGCAGACTTTG
The DNA here is from genome assembly GCF_034315485.1 of Pezoporus occidentalis. Lineage (NCBI taxonomy): Eukaryota > Metazoa > Chordata > Aves > Psittaciformes > Psittacidae > Pezoporus > Pezoporus occidentalis. Next base: position 746,762 of record NW_026913415.1, read on the forward strand.
GATCCACTGAGAAAACTTGGAACTCCACCTGAGATCCAAGTGGAAAAGTTGCCTGGTTCCCACTGAGGACTTGGGATTTAGGAGCCGAGGGATGGTGTGATGTGTGGGGCAAAGAGAGTGGTGAGAAGCACGGTTCACCCACTAGCTGTGACACTAGTGTCCATCTCAGCTTGGCAGGAAGATGTACAGGTAAGATCAGCTTATTCTTTGCAATGTGTTCACTTATTTTAATCTAGAAAATCCACTCTTTGCATCATACTGCCAGAGTCTTGAGTGTTCCCTTCAAACAGAAGATGGATTTTCACTCCTGACAGCTCAGTTTGCAAAAGCAAGGCAGAGGTGGAAAAAGACCCTTTTGTGTCAGCGTGATGATTGATCACTTCTTATTGTTGCTCAGATGCCAGGTCCGGGTTTGAGAGAGAAAACTAATATGCTTATTTTATGGAGTTACTTTAGGAGGGAGCCCTGAAGGAGGAATGCAGAGTGCTGGAAGACAGGGCTGGAGAGATCACACAGGAACCAGCAGAACAAAAGCCGCCTCTGTTAGAGATCTGGGAGTTGGTGTTGGATGAAGCGGGGCCTCCCGCTGTTCCCTGCTCGCTGTTGCCGTGGCTGGGCTGGCATCACTGTGCAAGGGGGAAATGCAGGCAAGAGCTAATCTATCGAAACAGAAGGACAGACTTAGCTGGAGAAGATGAGCATGCTGAGCTGGTTTCTGCTCTGCTACACCCTGAAACCTCACTGATAGCTGCACAGCTCCCCAGCTGTAACTGGGAGCAGACAGGGGTTCTTTATGCATTTTCTCCAGAGCCAGGCTGGTGAGGATTTGGTGAGGACTGGAGAAACTGATACTGAGATTTTCAGCTTGGCAGGGGGGAGTCTGTGTTTGCTTAATTTGGGAAGAGACAGCCATATAACTTACAGTACTTAAAGCTTAGGCGGTGGAAGTATCCCCCTGAGCACAGTGTAAAGTTTGAGGCAGCTAGGAAAAGTCTTTCACGCTGCCCGAGCCTTCCTCCATTCTTCCAGAATCCCTGCTCCAAACAGTTTGTGCAAGAATAGTCTCCAGTCTGGTAATCTAGGCATGACAACAGCCCCGTTTAGTCTGACAGCCTGTGTATTTTCTCACAGAAGGTGACTTAAAGAGCCTTCTGGCAACCAGCTCATCTCATCATTTCACCCAGCTCTCTGACAAACGTGGTCCAGCATGGAACACCCTTCACTGCTCTGTCTGTCCTGTTCTATTTCAAGGTTCCATTTCTGATTGCTGCCTTTTGCAGTTGTCTTGGAGGAGGCATCGTGATACCCAAAACCCCTCTCCCACAACCGCCTTTCCCCGTGAGCAGTGCCTGTAGCAGTAATCAGATCGCGCCTCAGTCATGTCTTCAATAAGCCAACAGCCTTGGGCCCCTGCCTTTCCACAGCTCCTTCTTGGAGCTGTTTCAAGCTCCATGGCCCTTCTTTGGCTTTGCCTGAATCTCTTCTGTGTTTTCTCTTTCTCTATGAAGGAAGGGGCATAGCCTGAACCCCAGGGGGGGTTTGGATGGAGCTGAGGAACAATTCCTTCCCCAGAGGGTGCTCAGGCATTGGAACAGGCTGCCCAGGGCAGGGCTGCAGTCACCGTCCCTGCAAGTGCTCACACACCGTGGAGACGGGGCCTCAGTGCCATGGGTTAGGGGTGGCCTGGGCAGTGCTGGGAACGGTTGGACTGGATGAGTTTAAAGGGCTTTTCCAGCCTGGTTGATTCTGCGAATCTATGATCCTATGAACACGGCTTCCCAGCAGCTTCTCACCAGAGCTGCGTGAGAAGGAGCTCTTCCTGCTGGGGTCTGTGATTGCCCTTTCTGGACATCAAGGGGTTAGAGGAGGCCCTTTATGACAGAGCTCCGTGGTGTCCTCCAAGTCCTTTTCAAAGCAGCATGCTGTATGTGTAACCTGTGTTTCTGGTTTCCAGTGGCTTGCCTTGCGTTGGACTTTTTCAGTCGTGTTTCACTGGAGTGAGGCCAACTCTCAGTTATTTCAGATCACTGGGTATTGATAGCTCCTTGGTTCCCTGCTGGCATATGCAGACTTGGCCACAGCAAGGATTTTCACAGCATCATTTAGATCATTGATAAAAACAGGGAATAAAAAGGTACTGGGAGTTTCACTCTTCTTTTATCCCAGCTATTTTTACCCGGTGTAATATTGCTCTACATTTATTCAGTCGTGGCTATTGGAACATCCAGTAAATATGCCTTTGAAGAATAGCCAGTTTCCAGCAGTGCTTTCCACCCTAAATGTATATTCCCAGAACATTATGCCGGCAACTGAGGTTAAGGCTTGGGAAAAGAGAACAGGGGTGTGCGGCACTGCCTGGTGCCAGGTTGTTTGCACAAGTGTAACCAGACCTTGCCCTGCGGCATTGAGGCAACTCGCCGTTTGTAGATCAGCATTAAACTCCATGGCCTTCGGAGGGCCAGCAGAAGGTTCTCCCATGCACACTGCAGCAGTTTCTGGGCTGGAGACACCGTGGTTGTGGAAGAACTTTTGTTCCCGGCTTCACTGTCCAGGAGCCTGCTCCTGGGCTGAAGCTCACCACAGTAATGCGACTTTGCCTCGTGCCATGGGGTGCAGAGGAAGTGACAGCCACGCTGGGTGTTTCCCTCGTGGTGGTGCCCACCTCGTTAAACAGCATTGCCACACGTTTTGAATGTTTCTTTTCAGCTGCCAACTTAGATCTCAGCGGGGTGCAGGCTGCTCTCACTGCCGTGAAGCCACCTGGATCTGCAGCCTTATCCAGAGCCAGTCTGGGTGTGCGCAGGTAAGTGTCAGTGTTCCCAGTGCGCAGAGGAGGCCACTGAGGTGCTGGGATGCACTGGAGCAGCTCTGCTCTGGAGCCAGGCTGAGAGAGCTGGGCTGGGGCAGCCTGGACAAGAGAAGGCTCCTGAAGGGGAGACCTGAGAGCAGCTCCAGTGCCTGAAGGGGCTGCAGGAAACCTGGAGAGGGGCTTGGGACAAGGGATGTAGGGCCAGGCCAAGGGGAATGGCTTGAACCTGCCAGAGGGGAGACTGAGATGAGCTCTTAGGCAGAAGCTCTTCCCTGGGAGGGTGCTGAGGCGCTGGCACAGGGTGCCCAGAGAAGCTGTGGCTGCCCCATCCCTGGCAGTGTTCAAGGCCAGGTTGGACACAGGGGCTTGGAGCACCCTGCTCTAGTGGAAGGGGTCCCTGCCGTGGCAGGGGTTGGAGCTGGAGGAGCTTTAAGGTCCCTCCAACACAAGTCTGGGATTCTATGGTTCTGTGCCCTGTTCTGCAGTGCTCAGGCTGTCTCTGAAACTAATGGGGTTTCAGGCTCTATCAGCTGTGAACAGAGAAGGCCCTGATGTAGCAGAAAGACGCCTTCACCTTCCTTACGTTTTATGGGTTGCTCAGGACCTCCAATGGATGTATCCCAGGGGCTCATTTAGGGGCTTATGAGGTTATGGGGGTTGCAAACCCAGGAAATTGTTCATAAATATCCCTTTCACCCTTTAAATCTAGACTCAGAGCCACTACCTCCTGGCCTTGGGAGGGGTTGGCATGCTGGGATCTGCACCTTTTGCAGAGCTTCCTAAGAGGAGTGGTGTCACTGCTGCAGGTCGGGATGAGGGCAGCTCCCCTGCCAGCAGCTGCGTAGGAAATCACTCTACAGAAATGCCTCTCAAAATCTCAGAACTGCTCAGAGTGCTCCAGCCAAATACCCCCAGGCAGAGCAGGAGGGATATTGGTGGTGTGCAGAGCCTGGTCTTCAGGTACCCAGGGCCTGGAGCATCAGGCGTGTTTGTACCTCTGGGGAGAGAGGTACAGGGAAGCAGGGCAGCCTTCAGCACGGTAACAGGAGCTCTCTCCTGCAGGGCTGAAGGCAGAACAGTCGTCATTAGAAGAAGGGTTGTGGCTGGGGAGCTGTGCCCATGCAAGACAAATAGTCCCTTTTGGCAGGAAGTGGGGAGTGCATCTGATTGTATGCAGTTACAGCTTCATTTCAAGCCTATTGCTCGTGGCATACAGGCACGAGCCTCCCTCCGCTCAGTGCAGCCAGGGGAAGCTTTGGGCCGCCTATCCCCCATCTCTGCTTTTCCTTATTGTTTTTATAGCCATAAATAAGAATTTTATTGGCTTTATTCATGTCCTATCAGAGGCCAAATCACATCTGGTGATACAGCAATTCGGGGAATGCTGATCTAGTGAGACCCAGTGGAGCAAGAGGTGCTGAGGAAGGTCTCCATTCCCCACTCCCATCCCTGACTGCCCTTTTAGTTATCTTCCCAGCCAAAATAGTATGTGTATCCCCACCTCACCCTTGCTGCCTTGAAACCTTGCTCGGTTTCAAAGCTCCTGTGGTTGGAAGGCATTTGAGAAAACATCTAGGGCACGGAGGATAGGGGCAGGAGGAGATGGGGTGTCCTAGAAGCTGCTCCTGTGCAGTGCCCAGCCAGTGTGAGAGGGACACACACAGCAGGGCAGAGATGCTCAACTCCTCCTCCTCCCTCGTGCCTCTGGATTTGCGCTTATGGACTTGGAACTTAGGCGTAAACATGCAGGGATCCTTCCTGCAGGGGTTTTGGTAGCGTTTCCTGCAGGTTAGAAGATTGTAAGGTCTAGCAGAAGACGGAATAGAGAGGAACACACTTTATTTACTTCAGTGCATATTGGACTCCTAATAAAATTGAGGAGTAACAAGCCAGAGGCAGGTTTTGTTCCATTCTGAGGTGAGCCCGTGTGCAGCTGCTCAGCAGGTCCAGCAGGTTCCCTGTCAGATCCCTGGGCTCCCATAGCGGGTCCATGGAGCCCCCTTTCCCCATAGGGGCCCGCCCTGCTTTCTCCCTCAGGTGTGGGTGGCTTGCTCTGTGCTGAACTGTGCTCCCTGCCTTTCCCCAGCTCCCTATCTCCTAGATTCAAGCTGCAGCCACACAGTCAGGGCAGTTCCTCCCTCTTCCCTGCTAGGGTCTTCTCCCCATGCTTGGGTCTTGTTTTGCTGACCACCTCCATGGGAAGTCCCTCCTGCTCCTGTGGCATTCTCGTCCCTCTGGGTCACTGTCCTCTCCCAGACCAGCTGCTGTTATGTGCTCTTCTGCCCACATCTCCTCCTCGCGCTCTGCAGCCCCCCTGCAAGCTCTTCCCATACCTCTACCTTGAGACAGCATCTCACCAGGGCCACTTTGTCACAGCGCCCGAGGGGCCTTTGCATGTGAAGAGCAGAGCGGGCTCCCCCTTCCTCCTGCCCAGAAGTGGAGCTCTGGGAGAGCAGATAGCCAGGGCAGATGGGGTACAGCTTCTTCCTCCTGTGCCAGAGCCCAGCTGGGCTTGGCTGTCCTCCTTGGAATAGCAAACCCTGCCGTGAAACAAGGCCAAACCCCTCGTAGCCCTCAGTGATCCAGGTGCCTCCAGCCTGGTACATCCTGGCCATTTCTGGAGCATTCAGTCTCCCCAGATGCCCTGTCAGGTGTGCAGGGCGGGTATCTGCTTGTCCTCAACTCCAGATCTGCGGTGAGAGATACAGATGATTTAGAGACAGGGTCCTGGGCAACGTGCCTGATCAGATGCCCACTCGTGTGAGCAGATGCCATGAGTGGGAGCTGAAGCATCATAATCCAGCCCATAATGCTCTTTTAAAGACATTTCAGCAGCTCAGTGAACTGTCCACGTGTGTTTTCTCCCCCCCTTGCCTTTGCTTTCATGGTCATTTAAAACAAGTGAGCAGAGCAGAGCAGTGTGATAGCCACCAGTTCACTCCCTCCCCGTGGTCTCCCCATCACTTGGTGATTCAATGGCAGCAGGGGGAACATTTGTCAAAAGGGGGGTGGGAGCTTCCCACAGGGATGACAGCTCGCAAACCAGGACCCCTGAGCACCTAAGAGGAAATACATACCTTGGGTTTGCCTTTGAAATCCCATGGATGTGGTGGATGGAGCACCAGAGTCCAGCCTTGGAACGGGAGCAGCCACCCCCATCCCTGTTCCCATTGCATGCATGTGTCAGTGCCCTCGCTGTTCTGGCGTTGTCAAGTGAGGATGAAGGCCGGTGTTGGGGATACATTTCACGCTGCTGTGCAAACCCAGTGTGAGATGAGGAATTCAGGCCCTTGGACGAGGAGACAAGAGTGGATTTTCCCATAATGGAGCAAAGCAGGCAGATCAGAGCCTGCCAATTTCTCCTCAGTGCTCCCCACTTCCCTAGGAAGTTCAAAGGAGCCCAAGCTTTTAAACTGGCAGAGAGAAGTCCTTTGTGTTTATTTGAACCCCCACACAAATCCTTTTGGATCCTTATTTTTTGCGTTGTTCTCCCAACCTCTCCCTTGGAGGGTGACTTTCCCGGCTCTCCCCTGTTTGAGCTGCTGGAACTGCAGAGGTGGCGGAGGAGAATGCCACTGGTTTATGTGTTTGTGAACAAGTAATAGAGGTACCACGTTTCACTGGAAACCCATGTAAAAAGCACCCCAGGAGGGCAAAAAGTGACAAGGAACCAGACTGTTCAGCAGTGCAGAGCTTTTGCTGTCCTGCAGGAGAACACAATGTGGGGGACTGCTTATTCATCAGCAGCAGTAAATAATGGGTGCTCACCTTGAGCTCTCCTTCAAGCCACTTCTCCCCAGCCTTGGTGCTAGCAGAGAAAGGAAACAGGTCCTGGATGACAAACTGGGGGTTTATGGCTGTTTAGCTCTTTGTTTTCTCCCTGAAAAGCTCTGTTTTCATTGCTTGGTCTTTGTCTTCGCCAGCATCAAAAGCCTGGCCTGCATTCTGCCAGTCTGACACTGAAAATTAGGCCTGAGCCATTTGCCTGAACCTGTCAACCCCACATCAGAGCCCACACATTGTGTATGCAGGTGCTTTGGCCTGGGAAGGACGCGTCATGCGCGTTACTCATTTAATACCTGTATAATCTCATCTCTCACAACAGCACCCTCAGCAGTTTCTCTTACCCCTCGTGCAGTCCCTCGGGATGTGTTTCCATCCCTGTGCTAGGAGGAGCTATTGGCCCACCCAGCACCGGGGTGAACGGCTCCACATTCCCTTCTAGAGGAATGACTGCCTGCCCTGTGAGCCCATAGCCTCTTCACTGGGGTCAGACCCAAGAGCTGTCCCCCTGACAGCTCCAGCTGTCCTGGGAGTCTCCAGCACGTGCCTTGCCGTCACAGGTACACAGCATCCCTCTGCATGCCGGTTTCCACTGTGCCCTCAAGCTGAGCCTGAGCCTGGAGGCACAGAGGTTACAGAGCTCTTCCCCCCCAGCCATCTGCACTCCAAAGTCACCCCATCCTATATAATTTTCCAGTGGGGAAGAGATGGGCCGGGCAGTGTGGATGCGCCGTGCGCCTTGGATGTCCCAACAAGCCATGAGTGGCCGAGACCTGCCGAAGCGTGTTGACCAGGAGAGCTGGAGGCAGCGGCTTCCTAAAACCTGTGCTTTCCCTAACACCTTCAGAAAGTTTCCTGCACAAAAATGATTCAGGAAACACATTTCCAGGCTGTCAGTGCGACGCATTCATCACTCCCCTGCATATGCACCAGATTGTTAATGCTTCGGGCCAAATACCGTGTCTTTTTTTAATGCCTACAAAACGTGGAGCGCGTTGCTGGCTTTGTACTCATAATAATTATAAAAGTAACGGGAGTAGCTGCATTCCTATAGGCTGGAAATGGCCAGGCACAAACAAACCCCATGATTCATTGTTGCAATTAATGCTTGAGCTTGTACCTGTGATTCATTAGTCTGGCGATAGCAAAAGAGCAGGGTGAGAATTAAGGGAGACAAGTGCCGGCTGTTGAGATGGTTTGAGTGCTGTTTAGTGCTCCCTCCTCGGGCTGCCTCTGCCCCTTCAGTTAAAGGCACTGATAGACCCATAGGCAGGTGGTGCAGGGTATTTATATAACAGTGCTCAGTACAAAACTTCAAACTTAAATTCCCATGCAGGTCTCTAAATAGAACTTTGAAATGTCAGAGATGCTGAGAAGAATGCTGGCACCGGAGGAGCTGCCATCAGCGAGAGGCAATAGCAGCCAGATTTATGCTGGGCTAAATACGCAGGTGACTTTTCAGCTCTGGTGTTGGAGGGAGCCTGGAATGCTCTCGTGGACGTATTTTGTGTGGTGGGAGGCAGAGAAACCAAGAGGAACACGTGCTGCAGATTTGTGCACCTGGAGGTGTCGGTTGCTGGTCCCTATGGAATACAGCTGCTGTGATCTAATGCCAGCAATAGGTTTAGGTGTGATGGCTGCAGGGGGCCAGGGCAGGAGCTGTGGGGCTTTAAGCAGAACCCAGTGTGCTGTTTCCCCATGGTGCTGTGTCCACAGCATGGCACATGGCAGGTGATACTGGTGTAGGGATGGCACCTCGATGTTTCCTCCTCACAGGTACCACCAAGCATGGCTGCGAAGGGATAGGGTATGGAGAATAGAGCATTGACAAATGCAGCCTGTTGAGATGCTGATGGGGAGAAGGAGGATGAGAGTTGTTCCACTGAGACCTGCCCAGGGGAATGCTGTCCATGGAAAGGGCTTTGGACCCTTTCCTGGAGCATCACATCAGTGCAGGGCTGCAGTCTGCCTCTCTTAAATGACCTTTTGCTGACTTTGATCTCACAAGGTATTTCTCCCTCCTCCTCCCACCCTCCTTTTCCTCCAGGTGTACCCCTCAGTGAGGAACAGCTTTGTTCTGTTTTTACAGGTGACTTTGATGGGTGAGATGGAGCAGGGGCAGCTCCCAGGAGCCTGCAAGTTCCTATGAAGCACAAACCACTCTGTAGCACCAACCTTCTAAGGTGAGTCCTGTTGGCAAAGTTTCTCCTCCAGGTTTTATCCATCACTCTTTCTGCTGGCTCATTACCTTTCCCTTCTGCATATTTGTGCCTCCCAACGCCCCAATTCATTTCCCCAGATGCAGCAGCTATTGACCGGGTGATATAGATGGGGTTTAACCAGTCCTCCCGCTGGCTGCTCCTGAAGCGCTGACGAGGCCGATTTGTCTGTTCACCCATCAATCTGAAAGCACATGCAAAGTTCTAGCTCAGCTGACTCAATTGTTAGAGCTGCAACCCCAATGTCTTTGTAAATAAAAGAGTTTAATCTCATGGGGTATGCCTGGGAGAGAGTGGAATAAATACATCAATATGTAAATAGACCCACGGAGGAGGATGAACTGGGACTTTGCAAAACTGATAAAGCATCTTAGGAGACGTGTTGTCACTGCACTTCTTGCATATTCTGATGAAGCAGACAGCAATGCTGGGTTGCAGGAGAGGAAGGGAGGGAGGAAGCAGTGTGGGCACGAGCACACCGTGACCGAAATCCTTGTATGGATTGATTTGACTGAAATGTATTCCGAGGCTGGTCTAATTGCTACTTTAGTCTCAGGCTTTGATTCTCCTCTTGTTTTCGCATCTTTGCTGCTGAGTCTTTCCTGCATTTCAAGCAGCCCAATTGGGGGCAGAGTCCAGGCCTGAACCTCTGCTAGACCAGAAGAGACGACGCCTGTCTTTACTGAACCCTTCCACAAAGCAAAGAGGGCACAAGTGAAGGGCAGTGAAGGTCAGACTTGTTCTGGATGGGTCTCCATAGGCACAGCCTTTACTTTTTCCTGCTCTGTGGCAGCCCCGTTGCACTTCCACCGCACAAGTGGAAATACTGAGGCTCAGTTCACGAGCAGCAGCTCCACCTCGGGCACTTCTCTGCTGATTTCCAGGGCAAGGAGAGGAGGAGAAACCTCCCCCTGCATTGTCTGGGCACTGCCTCCCTTTCTGCAGGCTGAGCTCCAGCCCTTGTTTTGCAGCGCGCCACGGGGAGTTTTATCACCTTCCACAATGAAATCTGTCACCTTCAAGCTGCTTTATTGTGATCTGGGGACTTGTGCCCTGTCCGCTGTAACCCGGCGCAGGGCTCCTGCCTTCCTCCCCGCACCATCGCTAACATCTATCGACCAGGCTCCTCGCTGCAACCAGCGGCGGCAGCTTCAGGGACCGCATTCGTACTCGTGTTCTCACTGGGATCAGGCCATTAATTGAGCTGCTTTCTTTCTCTTTGCCTCCTTCTGTGCGTCTCAATCCCCCTTTTCTGAGGCTTTGCCTCCCCTCGCAGCCCGCTCCAATGTGGGGAATAAAACCCAATCAGACATGCAGCGTAGCCGGTATTCCGGAGGTGATCCCATATTTTAGAGGGGAATAAATACACGTTTTAAACCACGATACCCTCGTGTTGCATCAGTTGGGAAGATAACAGATGTTTGAATCAGATTAACTGCGTATCTTCTCTTGGAGAAAGCAGTACCAGTAAGCTTGGGGCACCCCTTCAGCAGCTGTGGCTTGGGTGGCACAGTGTGGTGGTGTGGGAGGCTGGCAAGTTTGGCGTGCCAGGATGAGATAAACTGACTTTAGGAATCTGCTTTTATTATATGCTAAGTTCAGAACACTCCTGCTTTCCTGTAGCTTCTATTGTAGATGCCTTTTTTGCTTTAGGGAGTCAGTAGTTTCATTTGGAATGCAGTTCTGTACATTTGCATACACATTTGGACAGGCTAATTAAAAACTTACCATCAGAGCTGGTTTTGTGCTAACAATGGCTCTACAAAACGTTTGTAACTCTTTGCAAGTGTCTGCTTTGGTGCAGAAATCTGAACTTTCTGGCAAATCATGTGGTCAGATCTTCAAGGTTTAGCTTTTCAATGAATAATCAGAACCTGCAATAACAGATTTGAACAAAAAAGGTGTTCATTGGAGTTTCTCCACAGGGAAAAAATCTATAACATGTATTATTAAATATAAAGAGGCTTATGTCTTGTGTTTCATTGTGCTAGAGCTTATAATAGCCCTTCAGAAGCTTGAAATGGGTTTTCTTTCATTAAAACACCGCGTTCCCCTGCTGCATTCATTACAGGCAGCATATTGGCAGGTGCCTGTGCCGGGCAGGCCTGGCCTGGAGGGCTGATCCCGACCCTCTCCATCAGCGCCAAGGGTTATTTCATAAGCAGTGGAAATGCTCGTTTCCAAGTGGATGTGGAGGGGGCGGCAGCAATGGACGTGGGAGGAGCAGCAAAGGGGGAGCTGCATTTCTTGGTGGCATTCTTATACATCTGCCTCCTGAGCAGCTAAGAGGGAACTGAGAGAGGTCCCTGGGGACGAAAGGGGTAGTTGAGGATGGGTGCAGCTCTTGCCCAGCTCCCCCTCTAGGCAGTGCTCTTAACTCTGACCTGTGCAAGTCCCTGCCTCTTATGCATGTGGATGTCTTGGGGAGCGTTAGTGCTCCAGGCCTGGGAATACAAGGATTTCCAGCACCACCAGCAAGGAGCTGCAGGAAAAATCTCATTAGTCTGCATCCCTTCAACTGTTGCATTAGCCAGAAGTGGGACGTGCAGGCCAGTGCTCCAAAGCGTTACTTTGGCATCCAAGCAGTCTTGGAATAAAGAAATGCTTCACTCATGTTTTCATTCCCCATGACTGAGTTCCAGCATCCAAAATGGGATTACCAGAAGTGAAATGCAGTTGAATTTTGCCTCTGCTGATGTTCATCAGCTGCTGTTCCAGCTCTGGGTCCCTGGAGAGCTCTCTAGTCTGATATTCATAGGATCCCAGACTGGTTTGGGTTGGAAGGGACCTTAAAGCTCATCCAGCTCCAACCCCTGCCACAGGCAGGGACCCCTTCCACTAGAGCAGCTTGCTCCAAGCCCCTGTGTCCAACCTGGCCTTGAACACTGCCAGGGATGGGGCAGCCACAGCTTCTCTGGGCACCCTGTGCCAGCGCCTCAGCACCCTCACAGGGAAGAGCTTCTGCCTAAGAGCTCATCTCAGTCTCCTCTCCTTAATAATCCTGTCCTAAGCCGAGGCAGCCAACTACCATACCCAACTGCAGAGGTTTTGTGACAAGGCAATGCAAACCTTTCCCAGCACACACAAATATGTTCTGCAAGATAAAAATAAGCAGTAATGAAAATGTTGTACTCTTCTGCTTTCCCTGTGTTTTTTCCTCTTTGCTTCAGGAAAGCAGGAAGAGGCAGGAAAGGATTGACTCTATCGTGCCGAGGGCTTTTCCGAAGATGCCTGCTGGGAACGCTGGCTGTATGTTTCTCTTTAGGAAGTGGCTCTTTTGATTTTCTCACTGCCTCGCCTGTCACGCTGAGGTGCCTGGAGAAGGATTTGCTGATTGCTGATGAAATCCATTCTCCCTTGAGATTCTGCTCGTCCCATCTTGATCAACTTTTAATTCTTGCTTTCTAATAACACCCAGGGACGGTGTTTTATGGCTTTATGAGGATTTGGTGATTGATGTTCATCTGTGCTTGCAGGAGACCAGTAACCTCATTTCATTTTTGACAGAGCATCGGGGGAAGAGCTCTGTACCCTTCGCCCTTCTTGGTCATGTATAAATGAAAGAGAAAGTAAAGCGGATATAATGTGTCCAGACCTGTCAGCCCATCTCCCTTGTCCTCTCTCACCACACTGGTGAACTTCTGACGCTGTTTCTCTCCCGCCTGGCACATGAGCACGTGTTTGAAGGACACCGTTGGCTCATTTTTGATATCCTTCCATGATCTTGCTTTTATTCTTGGTTCTGCACACCAGCGGCTGGGATGGTTGGAAGTAGCTGCTCTAAGCTGGTGTGGGAGTAGATTGCTTAAGCATTACCTCCCAGAGTCAATGTAAATTGAGAGCAGATAAGACTTGGACCCCAAATGCCTTTTTTTGACCCATTACTGTCTTCTTCCCAGTTCCATTCTCTCTGCTCTTTCTGATTTTGAGCAGGTTCGAGAGGAATGGGACTCCTGGTTCACGCTCAAACCAACCTTATCTGCGGTACCCAAAGGCACACACACAGGTACCCACCACTGGCAAAGGATTTGTCAGTAAAAGAAATGCTGGAGGAAGAATGCCCACAGTGATGAATTGAGAGACAATGCACAAAATCCTGGACCCAGATAACCTGGTAATATCATTCACCAAACTGTGACTCTGTTCTCATAGAGAAATGGCATTTCCCTTTACAAATCCATTTCTCTCCTTAGGGGAAAGGACATTTAGAGCATCTCTAGTGAAAAGGAGAAGGTGGAAGAGGCTGTGAGGACGCCGTGCTTCCTACACTGGTCCACAGATTCTAAACACAGGTTTGGTTATTTCTTATAGATGCTTATTTTTCCTCTCTGTTTTTTGCTTTCAAATATGCGCTTGTGTTCTCAATGAAGAACAGCTGAGAGATCAGGCAAATGGCTTAAGAATTCAGCGGGCTGTAAGCTATTTGGATTTAAAATAGTGCCTGGGAGAGAGCTTTTTACACTGCCTCGCTAAACAATCCTCCTTCTGTCACCATCTGAGGTTGCCATCCTTTGTTCCTCACATGTCGCCTTCCCTCTAACTCTCCAGAGCCTCCAAGGGAAGCAGGAGAAGGGCTAACGAGGGTTTTTCTTCTTCATTTTTAAATCCCCCCAAGTCCTTCTTTAACACAGCCCCCCCCGGCCATCTGCCTTTGTTTCAGTTGTGCTTCTTGGCTTTGTTTCTTCAGCATTACCCCCTCCTTGTCCCTTTGCAGGGCACTGTTAAACACTGTGGGAGAGCTGTGCAGAGGCAGCTCAGCATCCCTGGCCTCAGCCACAGCACTTGTAGCACCAGAGCCTGCTCGTCCGACTGTGGCCAGAGCCATCCCTGCTGCCTTTTTTGCTTCCCTTTCCCATGGCAGGGGGTTGGAACTGGATGAGCTTAAGGTGCTTTTCAACCCAAACCATTCTATCATTCTGCTTGCAAAAGCAAAGCTGGGGCTGCTCTGCTGGCGGAGCAGGGTGCTGGCATCAGGCACAACAAACAGGGCACCCCACTGCTTGCCCCGCTGCTCCCCAGCCAAGGCAGGGGAGGGAATCGCTGTCCCACCACGCTCAAGGCCTCCGCTGCCTCCCCTTCACGCACAGGCAGGTGGTGGAAGGAGGGTTCCATCACGCTCCGGTTCCCCCCGATTCCCCCTGCAGACGCAGACGGGCAGGAGGGAGGTGGTGTCCGGGGCTGACGGCTCATCCTTTTGCCCCTGATTTGCAGGGGATCGAGAAGAGGGCTGTGCCAAATGGATGGGCTCAGCTCCACGCACACAGGTGAGGTGAGGCAGCCAGGGGGCCCTGACACCTTTTCATCACAACCCTGGATCCACGGGAGCTGTGAGCAGGACCCATGTGCCACCCTCAGCTGCCGGTCACCCTCTGTGTCCTGCCAGGGGCAGTCTGCCTGCAGGACACACAGCCACAGCTTCTGGAGCGTTTCTAAAGCTATTTTTGTTCCCCAAGTCCTGTCGCTGGTTTTGCTGACCTCAGCAGGCTCCACCTTTTCCAAATGTTTCTGACGTTTCTCACAGAGTAATCTCTTCACATTGCAGACAAGGATTCTGCTGACTTCGGTTTGGCTTCTGTTTCCCATTGGATGGGCTCCTCTCTTGATGGGGGAATGCCTCAAGCCAAAGAAGAGAGGGGAAAAAAACCCCAGCCCCTGAGCTAACTGAAAACAGGCCCAAAGGGGAGCGCTTTCCAGCCGCATTGCTTCTCGCCGGCTGGCTTCTGTTCTGCGCTTGGGGACGTGCCAGCCTTCAGTGCCTCCATGCTTTTGATTCCTGTTTATCCCCGGCTACATGATTGTCTATAATTACATATAATCTCCTCCTTGTTTACTCTTCTTCCTCCAGGTCTGAACACAAGCACAACGGCAACTCTCTGCTCCGGCTGCCGAGGCTCCCGCTCCCAACTGCATCCTCCACCTTCTCTTGCAGAAGTAACAAAGACGTTTGGTTTCCTCCCAGCCCTTCTCCCTCCCCCTCGCTGGCACTGGCGTTATTTAAGCAGAATGTGGAAACAATTTGCAGGGAAGTGAACAATGCAAGCTGAGGAGGCGAGGGAGGCAAGCTCAGTGCGCGCGCTTCCAGCCCAGGAGAGGAGCGCTGCTGTCCCGGGAGGGACGCAGAGGGAAGGGACTGTTCCCCTTCTTTTTCTGCTCCTCTCTTTCAAGGTCCCGCTTTCCATCTTGCCAGGGTTGGGTCCAAACCAGAGCAACCAGATCTGACTGCGTGTTTTGGAGGGAGTTCAGGTTGGATCCCTCCCTGCATCACAGCCTGATGAGGCAGTATCTGTGTACTTAATCCTTGCGGAGGTTTTGCTCTCGGATCATTGCTGCTCCTGGATTAGCATTAATGAAGAGCATGTGTGGTTGAGAGGTCCTGATTCAGGCCCTGAGAGCTGCAGCATTGCTAAAGGCATTGTTTTCTGTTCTACATAGCTATTCCAAAGAGCAGTTTGGCTGGAAGATGAGATTCCTCAGGAGTTAAAGAGACAGCAAAGTCTAATTTCAGTTTCTCTTCCCTCACCCACTTAGCATGATGTTTTCAGAACATCCCAGCACCTTGCTAGCACCAGTGTGAGTGTCCTTGTAAATCAAAGTTTGCTTTAGTGCCCACCGAAGAGCTGAGCTCTGCTGGAGCCTGGGAACATGCAGGGTGTCAGCCATGGGAAGCTGGACCAGCATTAGATTTGGTACCACTCAACAGGTCTGAGGTCAGATCTCACTGTGCACTGGGCTCCGTTACTGTGAAGTCCTCAAACAAAAGCAGTCCAAACCCACACACCTTTGGGTGTTGCAGAGGGAAGGAAATATTCTCCACAGGTTGCACATCCAAGTGCCTGCCTTGGCAAGCTCCTTCCTTCCCAGGAGCTTGCAGCCTCCTTTCTCAATAGCCTCAAGACCTGGGACGTGATCCATGCAAGCTGTGCTGAGCTGGTAGGGCAGGGCTGGGAAGCTGCCAAGTGGGACACCGTGTTCCTCCCTAAACCAGGAGAATTTCCAGCTGTGAGCTGGTGCAGCAGATACACTGTGATCTGATGGCACAGAGGGACAGTTGGGAACCTGTAGTACGGCTGTTCCTCTGTGACGAGGAAGCTGCTCTGGGGCTTCCAACACAAGAGGGACGTGGAGCTGTTGGAGCGAGGCCAGAGGAGGCCATGGAGATGCTGCGAGGGCTGGAGCAGCTCTGCTCTGGAGCCAGGCTGAGAGAGCTGGGCTGGGGCAGCCTGGAGAAGAGAAGGCTCCTGAAGGGGAGAACTTAGAGCAGCTCCAGTGCCTGAAGGGGCTGCAGGAAACCTGGAGAGGGGCTTGGGACAAGGGATGTAGGGACAGGCCAAGGGGAATGGCTTTAACCTGCCAGAGGGGAGACTGAGATGAGCTCTTAGGCAGAAGCTCTTCCCTGGGAGGGTGCTGAGGCGCTGGCACAGGGTGCCCAGAGAAGCTGTGGCTGCCCCATCCCTGGCAGTGTTCAAGGGACTTGGAGCAAGCTGCTCTAGTGGAAGGTGTCCCTGCCTGTGGCAGGGGGTGGAACTGGAGGAGCTTTAAGGTCTCTTCCAACCCAAACCAGCATCTGATTCTCTCCACCTTCCAGTACTTACTGCTTCTTCTCAGCCTTCGTCCATGTATGAGGTGTGAACTTCTAGTGTTTGTTCTGTAAAGCCACACATCTGCTCTGCCACATGGATGTCACATGTCTCCGTGGACAGGCTGACCCTCCTAAAGCTAACGCCACGGCACTGAGACCATTCCAAGTGCTGCTTCTTTCTTTAGTTGGCTCTTGGCCCGAGTTAACAACTGTAGGTGTGAAACACAGAAAGGGCTGGAGCAAAGATACTTTTGCCACCTCTGTTTTCCGGCTGGGGTCAGTTCAGCTCCTTTCTTTGGGCTCCTCTAATTTCCACTCTCTCTCAGAAGTGCCCAGGGACAGCAGCAATTTGTTTTCCCTTCCAAGCCAGGCAGCAGCACAGGGCCTGGAAGCCCATGGCTGGGAGCAAGGAGTGGTTGTCGCAGTCTGCCCATCCGTGTAGGAGCGCAGCCTCTCTGCGGTGGCTGTGGCCCCACGGAGCAGTGCCTCTCACAGGTATCACTCCATCCACAGCAGTGCCTGTGAGCACAGCGTGCTCCTCAGCCTGGCTGCCTCCCACCCCTGCAGCTGCCCCCTGCAGAGGCTGTGCATGTCTGCTGCAGCCTGCCCAGGCACGCCGCATGGGTGCTTTAGCTGGCTCGCAGCGTACTGCGTTATGCAGAGCCCCCCGGTCCCTCCTGCAGCCACGCTTGCAGGCTCAGGCTGTAAGGACAGCAGCTCTGCTGTTAAGGGGTAGTCTCTGGACCCCCCCCCCCGAAGGCTTTAGGGCCAGACAGACATTTCCAATCTCTTTCTGGCTCCCAGGGGTCCCCCTATTACTCCTGGAAACCTGTAGCATTGAGTTAAATTACATGGAGAGCTCGCGACTAAACAGCTTACAGCAGCAGTACAGGTTTGGGCAAAGTATGGTCTTGCAGCTCTGCCTAGAGAGACTTTAAAATGCCGAGAGCAGAGGGATCAGTGTGAGTTCAGGGAAACAGGCATTGGAGCACTTGTGCTTTTTCCCTTCTGGTTTTAAATGTTGGAATTCTCATAAAAAATATAAGAGAAACTCCTTAGAATGATTGTGCTGCTGAAACCATTGCTGGCTTTTTGGCATTTCCTCCTTCGTCTTGTTCTCTTTCTCCTTAAATCATTGCTTTTAGGGCTCTTTAGGTGGGAACAGATTTGTGGTGTTCTTTTCCTGCTGCTCACCTGAAATCCTCATCTGTTTTGTGCAGCTCCCAACACAACCATGAGCAATCTCCTGAACGGAGCGTTCTAACTTCAGGTGAGGAAAAGCAACCGAAGCAGATGGGCTTGTGAACAGCAGAGGCTTGGCTCTCCCACAGAGCTCCTTGCGGAGTGGAAGGGAGCAGAGTGGTTAGTAAACTTTCATTTTCTGGGCTGAAATGGGATGATCTGGGGGGGTAGGACAGCACAGGAGCAGCAGCTATCATGTCCTGGCACAATCAGCTGCTCCCAGCAGAAGCTGTTCGTGTTTGAACTCGTAGCAAACTGGAGAATATGGGAAAGGGGGGGATGTTTTCCACATCAGGGAATTTGTGGGCAAGGAAAACAAGATTTCCAGCAGCCCTTTTGCGCTAGCATTTTAGTCTTGGTTTCTGAAGAGGCGTCCTGCTGTTTATCTGCCATCCTTCCCTCCCCGTGAATTACTTCTCAGACTGTCAGTCAATCAGTGGCTTCATTGAGAACAGAATTCCCACAAGTTACCTGAAGCTTTGCAGCTGGACAGAGGAAAGAGAAACCCAAAGGAGTCCCCACTGATGGAAGGAACCTCCAGCACGCATCCGTCTGGGGTAGCAGCAGCAGCCAGCTGGCCGGGCAGCTCCAAATGAGCGTGCACTGCTCTTTGTCCAGCCAAGCACATGCAGGGCTTGGAAGTGAGCAGGAATACTGCAGGGAATGGCAGGGGGAGAAGATGATCTGTGGGATCTAATTC
Source organism: Pezoporus occidentalis (assembly GCF_034315485.1). Taxonomy (NCBI): domain Eukaryota; kingdom Metazoa; phylum Chordata; class Aves; order Psittaciformes; family Psittacidae; genus Pezoporus; species Pezoporus occidentalis. The sequence continues at coordinate 765,094 of NW_026913415.1, forward strand.
CCTAATAAGCCAGCTTAGGTTTCTCAGGGGTGCGCTTGTTGCTGCAGTGTTCCATGAGTGCAGTGACGGTGAGGAGCTCCAAGGTGCATCAGCCTCTAGTGGGACATGCAGGGACCCCGTCTGTCCATCCTGCCACATCCTCTCCTGCAGGTGAACCACGGGGACAGTCACAAGGGAGATGGGCAGAAAAGCCTGGTGCTGCCATGGACCATCAGGGCCTTCAGAGCAGGCACTGGCAAACCTCTGAGTACATCTGGCTGTCCCCCAGAAGCAGCACATGAACTGTTTCCTGCAGGGACACAGATCCCTGACTACGTAAAGTCCGTGTTTTCTTGCCCTTTCCTTACCCTGTGTGTAATGCAGCCTAAGCCTGAAGCAGGCAGGCAGGTGTCTTCCCCTACTAGAGGGCTGGGGGCTCCTTATTTTTCTTTCACGCTTGGACAGGACCCTTTTTCCTGCCATTTCCAGCCACCCTTCGCTTCCCAGAGATTCCAGGGGGATTTGGTTGCTCAGCCTTAGAGCCAGGAAATGAATGAAGAGGGGCAGGGAAAGAAAGGAACCAGAGTAAGGAGGTTCACTTCCATCATTTATTGAGCCCAGAGAGAGTTCTCGAAACCACATGTTACCAGGTGTAAAAGAAATGAAAGATGATAACCAACGTGGAAGGATGGAGCAGCCCAAAACTCCCACAGGCCGGTGAGTCTCCAGACACGTTGGGGAGGCTTCAACAGCAATTTAATGTGTACCTGCTGGCAAAGAGCAGCCCCTCCTCCTTGTGCCTGTCAAGAAGAGGTCCTGATTCATGTCAGTGTTTTTTTCCTTGGACAGGGAAACTGCTGCAGATCCTGGGGAGTGCAAGGGTCACGGAGGAGAGAGACCTAGGAAAGATGGTTCCGCATTGGGATTTCAGAGAGGTCTGTGCTTGATCTAGGGTTGAAGAGTTTGTGTTTCTGCTGTTCTTGGGGATTGGGAGGGGGGAGATCACTGAGTCCCTGAGTCCTACTGTAAAATTGTTAGAATCTGGAACAGATTCAAAAAACCAAAGACATTTAGGGACAAGTAAATGTGCAGAGCAGCTTGAATTTACCTTCCACCAGAGTCCTGGATAAAGCCTCTGAAATGGGCAGTGCTTTCATCATAGAATGGTTTGGGTTGGAAAGGACCTTAAGATCATCCAGTTCCAACCCCTGCCATGGGCAGGGACACCTCATACTAAACCATGGCACCCAAGGCTTTGTCCAGCCTGGCCTTGAACACCGCCAGGGATGGAGCATTCACAGCTTCCTTGGGCAACCCATTCCAGTGCCTCAGCACCCTCAAGTACCCATGTCCGGGGACTGAAAACACAAGAAGGAATGCTGAGGGGGAAGGGATAACACTTTCTTTGTTCTTAGAAAGGGAGAAAAAGCCCCAAAGTTCTTTTCCTGGGGATGTCTCAGCTGGACAAGAACCACTACAGGGTAAGGTGTCCCAGAAGCTGACACCGGCAGGACCGGGGGGCTCACTTTGTTCTGGCACAAGTCCTGCTGGCATTTCTAGGGAGATCTGTAATTGCAGGCAATAACCTCGGAGGTTAATCGAGGTCTGACGAGCAGGTTTGCTGGTCGGGGGGCAGAGGGGGCTTTAATGAAGTGTCTAGCTCAGTGTTGCTTTAAGCATTTATTGCGCCTGGGAAAGGGAGCTGCAGTATGAGCAATGACACCCTCACACGGACCCGCAGACAGTGAACCAGGGGGGCTGGTGAAATCCCATCGCCTGTTACAGCAGATGGAAAAGAGCTCTGAAGTAAAGGAATTGTTCCTGTTTGGTTTGGGCCCCACATAACTGGACTCTGGGTAAGGCCTGATTGCCTGAGAATGGGCGCTCAGCAGAGGGAAGCTATCCAAAAAGCAGACTATAACACATCTGAATGAATTCCTGTTGCCTTATTTCTCTTTTCTGCTTTGCCTGTCATATTCTCCTTCCAACTTTCCAGCATAGAGTGACTCTTCTACTTGTTCCCCTTTGCCTCCTGCTGAGTCAGCACCTTTATTTTCCACCATTATTTGTACTGCAGCCACTCCTGGAATCTGGGAGATCTTCCTCAGAAGTTTCCTTGTCTCCTGAGCTTGCTGCCAACGCTCCCACTAACACTTCTGATTCTTTGTTATAGAGAAGAAGAAAAGGCCACAGAAGTGTGCCATGACACCCACTGAGGTGCCCTTACCCTGCAAGTCTTTAAACACTCTCTATGCATTTGGCTGCCAGAAAGGGACACTTCACCAGGGACTGCAGTGATAGGACAAGGGGTAATGGGTTCAAACTGAAACAGGGGAAGGTCAGGTTGGAGATAAGGCAGAAGCTCTTCCCTGTGAGGGTGCTGAGGCGCTGGCACAGGGTGCCCAGAGAAGCTGTGGCTGCCCCATCCCTGGCAGTGTTCAAGGGCAGGTTGGACACAGGGGCTTGGAGCAAGCTGCTCTAGTGGAAGGTGTCCCTGCCTGTGGCAGGGGTTGGAGCTGGAGGAGCTTTGAGGTCCCTTCAACCCAACCCAGGCTGGGGTTCTGTGATTCTATGATTTATATTCGCTGAGAAATGCTGGAGCAGGAAGCCCATGGACTGAACTGGCGTTGGCACCTGAAGAGAAGCAAGTGCTGTGGCCAGGTATCGGGCACCGGGCGCTGGTTTTGGTTTGGACGCTGACTCACGCGGTGAGCTCGGGGAAATCATTTCCCTTCTCTGTGCACCTGCTTCCACTCCCCACCTCTAATTACCTCCTGGTTGGGCTCCGTGCTCCTCAGGACACGGCCCGTCTCTCACTGCATGTACATACAGCGCCTCAGCACAATGGAGCCTTGTCTTGGTTGGAGCCTTAAGGTGTTCATCTCATCCAAACAGGAATAAAAGGTATGCCCAGACAACAAGGCAGGCTTCCCAGACGTGCTGCTCTGCAAGCATGTCTGAAACCCAGTGTGCTGGGAGCTGCCTCTGTTCCCAGTCCTTGGCTTCTCCCAGCCGGCCAGCAATGCATTACCCGGTTCCAGTTACACTGCAGAGGTGAACTGGCACGTTCCCAGTTCCACTGGGAGCTGCTGTGAAATCACTGAACTCATTTTGCAAACTCCAGCAGAGCCTGATAGGATCCTCCATCCCTGCAGCCCCAGATAGGAGCCTCCATCCCTGCAGCCCCGGGTAGGATCCTCCATCCCTGCAGCCCCGGGTAGGATCCTCCATCCCTGCAGGCCCGGATAGGATCCTCCATCCCTGCAGCCCCGGATAGGAGCCTCCATCCCTGCAGCCCCGGATAGGATCCTCCATCCCTGCAGCCCGGGATAGGATCCTCCATCCCTGCAGCCCCGGACAGGATCCTCCATCCCTGCAGCCCCGGATAGGAGCCTCCATCCCTGCAGCCCCGGACAGGATCCTCCATCCCTGCAGCCCCGGATAGGAGCCTCCATCCCTGCAGCCCCGGATAGGAGCCTCCATCCCTGCAGCCCCGGATAGGATCCTCCATCCCTGCAGCCCCAGATAGGAGCCTCCATCCCTGCAGCCCCGGATAGGATCCTCCATCCCTGTAGCCCCGGATAGGATCCTCCATCCCTGCAGCCCCGGATAGGAGCCTCCATCCCTGCAGCCCCGGATAGGAGCCTCCATCCCTGCAGCCCCGGATAGGAGCCTCCATCCCTGCAGCCCCGGATAGGATCCTCCATCCCTGCAGCCCCGGATGGGAGCCTCCATCCCTGCAGCCCCGGATAGGAGCCTCCATCCCTGCAGCCCCGGATAGGAGCCTCCATCCCTGCAGCCCCGGACAGGAGCCTCCATCCCTGCAGCCCCGGATAGGAGCCTCCATCCCTGCAGCCCCGGATAGGAGCCTCCATCCCTGCAGCCCGGGACCTGCGCCACCTCCCTGCGGGTGCGGAGCTCCTCACTCAGCCCTGAAGCTCAGAGCCAGGCCGCCCCACTCTTAGCCCACACTGGCCTCAGCCTGCTCCAGTTTGCCAGGGGAGAAACGAGCAGAGACATTTTCCTCCCTCGCCTGACGAGGTGTGTGCGCGTCTCCTTGGCTCTTCTTCTTGACCACGGGCTTTTGCACAGCCCCTTCCTCCCGTTGCCCGTTCATTCCCTGCACTCCATCTCGTCTTTTGCATTCCTCCCTGGTTTGATACAGCATCTCGCTGGTCCTGCTTCACACCAAGAGAAGGGGTATTAGATGGATTCCCCATAGAGTATAAATTGAATGGAGAGAAGTGGCTGGTTTCCCAGCAATAATTTATCTGATTAAAAAAATACTTCCCAACCTCCCCCCCCCGCCCCTCTGCTGGTCCCGCGCCCCCTCCAGCAGGAACACTGGCACTCGGGCTAGCGTTTGAACTGCATTATTCACATTGCTGGAAGGGGGATTTAGATGGGAAAATAACTGTCAAAAGATGGCTCTCGGGGGACTTCCCCGGAGCGTGAGCTCTGAAATTTGGATCCTGGCTTGTTGGATGGAGGAGGCAGAGAGTAAATAATTGTGAGTCAAGGACCACTGCGATTGCCAGCTTTGCCCTCATCTAACCAACACCTTACACAGCTAGGCGCAGATGCTCACACACATGCTCACACACGTGTCCCCACACACACATTTCACAGAGGAAGCCATTCGCAGGAGCTCCAGAGCACAGCAAGCTGTTCTGCTCTTCCCTTCTCCCCTCTCTTTTGTTTTACCTCGCTTCAGGGCTGATTCCAAATACAAGAAGAAATCTGCTTCAGAAAATGCCCGTCTGCCTGGGCAGGTTTCATTCCTTCCACATCAGCGCTATCCAGAGCTGCTCATTTTCTGCTCCTGCCACCAACATTCCTTTACTCACATCGAGTGCTGTAATCGGGGAACGGGGAAGTCACCCTGAGCCCCCTGCTCATCACAGCAGCACACGGGGGTGACCTGAGCTCCTCATTTCTGGCCTGTCTGTATTGCGCTGTTGCCTTTTCCTTCGCGGGAGAGCGCCAGGTATTTTACATGTCATCCTGCTCCCACAGACTGCAGTGATTTATAACAGGAGCTGCCTTATTAATGTCAAGGGCAGAACTGCTACCAACATTCCAGCTGCAAGAGCGTATGAAGATCATTCCGTTAGCTGTGGCGTGCTCCCAGCACCCAGGGCTGTAGCTGATGTTCCTCTCTCTGCCCGCAGCATCGGCCAAGTCTGGGTGCTGGTTTCTGGGCCACTGGGTGAAACATGAACAGGCCCAGTCCAAGCTGGAGCTTTTTCAACCTCGGAGCAGCCCAAAGCGAGTGGTGGGGCTCAGGTTTCCGTGCTTTTGACAGAAGCACTGCTGGGATGGAGCCTCTCTCTGCTCCTTCTGGAGGATTTACACTGCCACAAGGCTTCATTTTTTCCAGATGTTTTACCTAATAAATCAAGGAGTCTCATCAGAGGATTCGAATCCAAAAGCTGTTACCATGACTTCAAAGCGCAGGCTGGAATGGAAAGAAGCAGTGCAGACATTTTGTACCACTCTAGACACTGATCATGAAAACACACTCCGCTTCCAGGGTTCCTTTCCCTGTGGATCCCAAAACTCCACTGGCATTAAATGAAAAGGTGCTGTGCTCCTCCAGCCAACCTTTGCTTTAAAGAATGGAGCTGCAGCGCTCACAGGTCCTATGGTTGGCAGTAACTGAGGATGGGGCTGGTCCTGGGTGGAGGTGAGCTCTGCCACCCCCTGTCCCAGACTGGGGGCTGTTCCTGCAGGTTTGGACTCGTTCTGCGTCTTTTCAGCTCAGTACGAGGCCTCGTGTTCTCCCTGAGAGCTGGTTTAAGCTATTCTCACGTAAAGGATTCAGACATCCATTCACATGCTTCAGATGCTTGGGAGAGGGGAAGGTAAAGAGTTACATGGCTGCAAAATGTGATTGCTCAAATTGGTTTGTTCCTTGGTGGAGAATGTAACTCTCTTCTTTAAAGATAGTGAACCCTTTCTTTTAACAGTGTCTACACAGTGTCATTTGCTTTCACTGTTACACTGCTAAAGATAAATGCTCTGGTGTTTCGAGAAACTGCTGTGTATGTGTTTCTAATTACTTGATAGCAGGGTACAGGTGGAGAATGTAATGAAGGAAAGCAGCTGAAGGAAGAAAAGCCGTTCCTGTGGGTAGGTGAGCAGAACACCTACAAGGCTGTGTTTCGGCTCCCTGCGCTCCCAGAAAGCGCTGGTGTGGCCCCAGCTGCCCATTGGAGCTGCCCAAGTTAGGATCCGTTCTGCAGCAGCTCCTCCTGGCAGCAGTACCAAGGTAAGCTGCTCTGCTTCACCCTGTCCCTCATCTCCCCTGCCCATGCACATACCTGAGGGGCCATCCACCAAACAGCTTCCCCTTGGATTTGTCTCAGCACTCCAGCACTTGTACGAGCAGGACCGAGTGGGTGGTGGCAGCCAGGAGCAGGCTGCTGGTGGCATGGCTGGGAGCCCCTTCAGCCGTGAGGAGAGGTGCCCAGGTTCAGTTTCATGAGAGGATTTGGCTGTCTCTGCCCCAGGGCTGCCCTGTGCTGCCTCCCTGCAAAGCCACGAGGAGGGGAAGCCTGGACACCCCCCTGGGGGCACCTGCAGCCGGGGGTGTGAGCGGTGACTCTGCCTTGTGCTGTCTGAGGGTTCTGCTCCGTGAATAAGTTGTCACTTACTGTTGGCTGCGGAGGGAGGGCTGAGCTACCCCTGTCTTACACTGGTTGCAGGCTCAAAGCACACGGAGAGCTCTTACTGCAAAGCAGATGTGTGGTAAAGTGCTTGCGGGGCAGGTCTGTAAGGGGAGTGGAGGCTGCAGCCCTTGGGGTGCTGTGAAAATACAGTGCAACCCCCAGTAAACACTGTAATTACATAGAACAGACTCGGGATGTGATTGTACTCCAGTTAGATCATATTCCATGTGTCCCAGGCAGCAAGCAGGGCATTTCGTCCTGCAGCGTATGTAACCACCATGGGCGCCCAAGAGGTGGATGTTTCGGAGAAGGGGGCGTCATGGGCATTCTGGTGGAGGGCTGTCAGAGAGGGAGGAGCCAGGTACCTGCCTCCTGGGCAGTAATGGTGCGTTCAGGCTGAAAAATAAGCTCATCTACATGTTGGTAATGGAGTAACAGTTACCGTGATGCAGCTTCTTCCTGCCACAGGCGTAGAGAAATTGCTGCTTGCCTTTTCCTCCCCAGGATGCTGAACCCAGCACCCCAAACTGCCCACGGCTGCTCGGGATTGGTGACATCGAGAATGCAACGTGTTGGGCTGTCAGAACGGAACGGGAGCAGCACAGCTTGGCTTCGGGAGCCAAAAATAGGTACTGTCATTTGTGAGCTGGAGCCTCCCTTCACGCTCCCCACCCAGCCCTGCCTATTTGGCACATGCAGCACATAATCATAAGTGTTCATGTTGCACCAAAGAAAAACACGTTCCTAAAGCAAGCAGTGCGTTAAGCAGTGGACAGGCTTTGGAGGCAGGGTGTGTTATGACATGGATCCTGGATTGGGGAGCATCAATGATGGTGGTTTGCAGATTTTCTGTGGGCAATGGGTATAGAAAGGAGCACAGCTCATCTGCTGCATTGCCATGTGGAAAGACATCAGAGATGTTCAGCGACGTGCTGTAATAGGGAGCTTGAATTCCTTTCACCAAAGAGCTGCTCAGATACTTGTAATTGAATGATTGAGTGATGAATATGGCACATTTGAGATTTCTCTGGATCTTTTCTCTCTTTTATTCTGCAGCTCTGTGGATCTGTCATGCTTTCACCTTTGAGTCTGCTCTCTGGAATCAGTATTTGTCTGCTTCTGCCAAACCCCAAAAGCTGCATCTCATTAAAACCCCTGATTATTCAGGAAGAGTGAAGTTTGATTCACAAGGATAACGCTCTTTGAAGGTAGACTCCTTTAGTGGTGACTGATTTAAATGGTTCCCATTTTAGCATGCCTGTTATGCTGTTCTCAAGGCCACACAAAGGAGGAGGAATTGTGCAAGGCCATATAAATCAGGGTTAGTTATAGGGATGTCAAACACAACTGCACCATGGGGTGTTAATAGTGAGCAGGCGCGTAGTCAAAAGCAAGTCAGAACCAACTAACAAAAGCCACAAAGCTAATCTGTCTGGTTCCTGATGCTTCCCAAAAGCTCAGTGTCTGCACACTCATGCTCTGTTCCGGGAGAAGCTTGGGGTGTTAGACTGATCCATATCACATTTTCAAAGTGTTCCAGTAATGGGATGAGTCGCTTTGGTGGAACATCTTTGGTTCTCAATTTCTCCCATCAGGAAACATCTAAAAATGAAGCAGTGTGAACACGTAACCAGACCACGTCTCTTCCTACTTACTGACGCCAAGCTCTCTCCACTGGATTCATGCTCAACTAAAGCAGTGGTGACCCGGCCTCTGGACACACAGCAGGGACCTGTTGGGTTAAACTTCAATTGAGGACTTCGTCATTGTGTGGAGGAAGAAAACTCCCAATCTTTGGCATGGAAATAAGAGATTCCTCCTGTCCCAGCAGCACTTTGTGGGCAGGGTGGAGGGCAGCCAGGGAAATGGAACCAGACTGAGAAATGTAAAAGCCCTTTCAGTGCACACTTGAAGAGAAGGCTCTGGGACATCGTTTCCCATGTGCCTGACCACAGGTACTGCACATGCCGGAGCGTACGGGAAGCTTTGAGCCCTTCAGGTTTGCAGAGGTTTCTGCTCACTCTTTCCATCACTTGCTCTTGTCTTTGAGACTCAGGGCTGCATGATGGACTGTGAGTCTTGAAAGCAAGTTTATGGGCACTGAGCATGTCATGGGGGGACAGTTTTCTCTCCAGAATGATGGTGTGATTTTTGCACCTTTCCAGATACCCATTAGTCCAGAAGAGAAACTGAGCTCAAACCTCCTGAAAAGTGGTGTTTTCTAGCCCAAAAGAAGCTGTTAGAGCTTTCAAGTGGGCCACAAGACTTAATTTTTACCGAAGGAATTCAAGACGGTGGCAAGTTTCAGGGGTTGAATGTAACTTGTGAGCCAGGATCTTGGATGATCTCATGAGTCCATTGGGCAGACTGCACACACAGGCATGCACGTGCGCCTGTGGGCACATACCATTGTGGTTTCTGAGTTAGGTTTTGTTATTTCTCAATATTGACATTAATATTCAATGATTTATCTTGGTTGCTGGTAATTACAGCAGTGAAAGTGCTGACTCTTCTGGGACGTGACATTGGCTTGGGACAACCCAACATTTTGTGGGGGCCTGCAAAAACTGTTCTGCCCGTTACCCTCCAGCCCCAAGAACATTCCTGGTTCCTCTGATAGCATCCTTAAGCACAACTCTACATCTTCCATGTAGATGAATGACTTGACACTTCCAAATATTATTTCTTTTCCAGGAGTTCTGGGTCATCACTCTAAGCTGTTTGAGTTCTACCTCTTCCTAGTAAGAAGGGCTTCAGCTATCTCAGCTCTGCTCCTCCAGCATCCCTCCATTTCATAGATTATGTTGTGGAAATAAACACATTTGGCAAGACTGGTGAGCAGGGAATGAGGAGAGCGTGATGCTGGTGCCCTGATGTGGAAGACAGTAAATGGAATAGGAAAGGAATAGTCCTGGTAGGGAGGACAAGCTGGGTGAACTCCAGGAAGGGAACAACAGAGGGTGCTGCAGGTCACAGCTGAGCTGGGCTGTGAAGAGGGTGGCACATGTTTCAGTTGAGGTGCAGGGATGCAGTTGTGATCCCTGGGGGTGTTGGGTTGGGTTGTGATGGTGACAGGAATAACTGGGTGGGAATGATGGGTCAGGAAAGACTGAGGTGCAGCTGGATGAAGCCAGGTACTAACCAGCAGTTAGTGTTAGGAGCTTGTGTCTCCCTTTAAAAACCAGGTCAAGCAGAGCCCTGCTTCCTCTCCCAAGCCAAAGGGCTGCGTCTAGGAAGCTGAGCTTGTCTGTGGGAGCCAGGGGCGCTGTTGGGCAGAGCACAGGAAGCGCTCAGACACTGTGCACACAGGTACCCTCCAGCTCCCTGCACAAAGGCTGGATGTTGCCTTTGTGAACATTTGGCAATTATAACATATCATGTGCGTCAATAATGCCTCTAACTTGCCTTAATACCTTTATATGAGAATAAAATTTGTTCTTGTATGGTGCTTTTCATGCTCGAGGCAGTTCAAAGCGCTTCGCTAAGCACGGTAATGAGTTAGATCTGGGGAGCGCAGGGATTGTGCAGGCAAATACAGGGACTATTATGTGCTCTGCAATAACTCACAGAGCAGCCTCTGCTAGAAAAGGTTCTATTTATTGAGGGGAAGGATGTCTGCTGATTCTTGTGCTTGTCCTCTGGAAGAGTTTAATGCTCTTCAGCTTCCACGGCGAAACTGAAGCCAACAAGAGACCTCGATGAGGGACAGCACGTGGAGCTGTGCAGCACCGAGGCAGCCGCGTCTGCTGTGCTGAGGGGCCCGAGATCAGCTGCAGCCCTCCATCCCAAGGTTTACCTTTCTCAAGCTTATTACATTCCTCTGAACCCCCTCACTGCCTTCGTGCTGGCTCTGTTACTTGATGGCCTCATTTACCTTCATTTTATTTCTAAGGCAGAAGCCTTTTTTGTGCAGTACTTTCCACCCCTAGGTCTAGAAAAGGGATTACTGTGGTTTACATTGGCACTGTGAAACCCCCTGGGAGTACGGCTGTTCTCCACTGGAATAAAGGGAGATTTAAGGCTAGACCCAAGGAGACATCTGAAGAGAAATGTGCACAACTTTTAGGCTCCTTAGTCCAAAAAGGAGTCCTGAAAAACCTGCTCTTGGCTTTCCCTGCTGCGGGAGCTCCTGTGCACGGCAGAGTCCTAACTTGCAGTGTCTAACTTATTCCCGGGCCTTCTCACAGGCACCTGGGGGATGTCTTCCCATAGAGACCTTTTCTGCTGAGCTCCTGACAGACTGGCTGGTGTTTCTCCCTAAAATATATGGATCAGCATGATCTGGTGTGCTGGAGGAGGGCAGTAGCTGTTCCACCAGCCTGCCCACCTGTGCTGGTAGATAGATGCCCTGTGCATGACTGCAAACCACCGTGTGCAGCCCAGGCTTCAAAGTAAAATCTCGTCTTTTCACCTTGCCTAGAAAAGGCCAGATGATCCCTAGAACATTGCCCTTGGCTTCTATGGGAATATAGCAATGGTTGGGACACCCTTCCGACTATTCTGTAGGCCTTGATGGAAAAGATACATGATCCACTTGGGCTCTGCAGCAGTATTTCTCCATAGGGGGCCAGCTTTTCCCTATTACTGTATAATGAATTTCTGACTACAGAAGCCTAAATAAGAAAGTGAGTGGAGTCAGAGAGGAAGATGCTTGCCCTCTGTGTGTTGTCTCAGTGTACACATCTTCAGAGACTCATTACTTACACACCGACCTGCCCGGTGCAGTTGATGGGCTGTTCAGTGTACTGTGCTTCCTGAGCGTTTGCCTCCATGGCAGAGGCTCTACCCTTTGGTGTCCCCATGGCACACGCAGCAGTTGTAATTAGCAACACTCTTAAACACAGTTTCTTTGGCATTTGTGATGCCCCAGGAAGCACCCCACGTTCAAGGGCAGCTTTGAAACTCCTCCTGATGCTCCTGTGAGGCCACTTACGCTGCTGTTCCGGGGAGCAAAGGGAATTTGCATCACTTTCCGGCATCTCCTCCTACCCAGTGATTTGTGAGTTCACTCTGAGAAACAGTCATTGCCCCTCTGGAGTCTGGAGCACCAGAGGGTTTCATTTGCAGTGCAAATGGGGCAACCCCTCTGACATGAACAGAGCTGGTCAATTTGGGGTGTAAACGGGAGTCTTATTATGGAACTCACTTCCTAACCATCATAGCAGTGAGGATGGCAAGGTGCCACTTCAGGCTCCTCTGGAACGGGACAGGGGGAGCAAGACTACACCCAGCTAAGACTGTAAGTAAAGACTAATACTACCTCTAATTGAAACCAGACAAAACCAGCCTACAAGTGCTGTACAAAAAGTGGAAAGCAAATGCTTTCTGTGTAGGCATTAATCTTCATGCCTGACTAGGGTCATAAGCAGTAGAGAGAGTGCATGCAGAGAAATCAGCTCACTCAGCACCGGTCTGTAAAGGTCTATGTCCAGTTTGGCCCTTAATTCTGTTTATCTGGGGCTATTGATAAGCTCCTTTCAGTTTCCCCATGAAAATCTATATGTCAGGTCTACTCTTGCACGTAAAGATCCGTCACTGATTGCTTGGGCAGCTGATTTGGGTAGACAGTTCACTAGTCAATGGTATCTTAACTTTGCATCCTTTTCTGCTGCGGCAGGAATGCTGGGGATGACTTCAATCTTATTCTGATCTGCTTGTACACAGTGCTTTTCTAATTTCATGCCTAGGTATGGCATTTCCATTACAAAGGAGTTTTGTTGCTGAAGCTCTGCTGGTCTGGGTCTTTCCAAAGCTGATGAGAGCTTGTGGTCATGTGCTTCTGCTCTCTTCCCTCAGAACAAAACATCATCTACACAGACCCTGGGCTATCAAAGGCCATGAAACAGTTCAAGTGCCAAACACAACCCAGACGGCAGCCTGAGAAAATGATGTCTCCCATAGGGGCTGTTGAATACGCACAAACGTATGGTCTGTTTTCCTACCGTGCCTGTCAGAACCCTGCTGATGCCTCCAGCAGAGAGAACTATTTGGCAGAGGCCGCTTCCCCCCAAACTTTACTCTTTGCAGGAAACAGACCTACGTTCTTTCCCTACGTATTTATTTGTGCTTGACTCTGATCACAAAGGGCCGCATTTTTCCCCTTTCTCTGGTGACCCGTGGATGTCCACGTGCTCTCCGTTCTGCAGTTCCTCTTATCTTTCAGAGAGCTCTGAGCCTTTTCACCCCTTCCTCTGTGCCTGCCGTACTCCATGCAGAAATTCCGTCAGGAGATGAGCTTTCGGATGTGTGAGCGCCATTCAGGTTTACACAGCACCCTGTGCAGGCTTCCTGGTATTGTTAAATCCTCATTCTCCTGTTCAGGTGAAGGTGTTCTCCTATGAACAAGGCTTTTCAACAAGCATCTATGCTGCTAATATTTCAGACCATTTTGCTGTCTGTTGTGTCCCCAAACACTTAACAGTGGATTCCTTTGCTCAGAGAGAAGATCCCCACTGCAACTTAGAGCAGTTATACTCACTGCCCAATTGCAAGAGTGTGGTTGTTCCTCTTCAGGGGGGTTTAACTGAGTTCCCAGCACTGCAGAACTTGGTATGCAAGTTCTAATGAGTTAATGTCTATTTCTCTTCCAGGCTGTGGTTTGCTCACGTGCTGCTGCGGTGTCACCCACCCTCCCCAGGCCCAGGAAGTGCTCGGAAGGGGGATTTTGTCCATGCTGATGGCTGCGTTGGCATTCCCGTGTTCCTGATGTCATCGCATGCATTACCCTTTCCCTAAAGGTGAGGACTGCTTTCTGTTGCTCATCCCACTCTTCAGGCCCATTGTGCAGGTTTTTGCAGGCTGCTTCTGAACACTACAGGTCCTGCTCCCTTCCCCTGTAGACGTTTGGGTTACTGGATCTCTCAGTCAGCATTAGTATAGATGTGGTGACTTTCCAGTGCTGCTTTAACAGATCCACAGCCAGAAAGGTGGGCTCCTGTGGTGCAGCAGATCCAGTACGGGGCTCATTGATGCCCATGTTAATTGTGAGTAAAAAAAATCTACTTCTGTGTGGATGGTTCCAAAACCCAGTCAGGATCTCTTAGGTGAGTTCAGTTACCCTTTCGGCACTGCAAATAAGATATTCAGGTGAGAGAATCAGAGCTTTCTGTGCTTAGGCAGTCTTTACATACATTATAGCTGCCATTCTTAGGTGAAGTGCAAGGTTTCTTTGCCTTGTCACATCTAACATGATTGGTGTCATTCACCTGCATCAACTGGAAATTAGTAAAACCTTTTGTGTGTCAGAACTGACTGCGCAAGACTGAGAGAGCTGGGCTGGGTCAGCCTGGACAAGAGAAGGCTCCTGAAGGGGAGACCTGAGAGCAGCTCCAGTGCCTGAAGGGGCTGCAGGAAAGCTGGAGAGGGGCTTGGGACAAGGGCCTGTAGGGACAGGCCAAGGGGAATGGCTTTAACCTGCCAGAGGGGAGACTGAGATGAGCTCTTAGGCAGAAGCTCTTCCCTGGGAGGGTGCTGAGGTGCTGGCACAGGGTGCCCAGAGAAGCTGTGGCTGCCCCATCCCTGGCAGTGTTCAAGGCCAGGTTGGACACAGGGGCTTGGAGCAAGCTGCTCTAGTGGAAGGGGTCCCTTCCTGCAGCAGAGGGTTGGAACTGGATGAGCTTTGAGGTCCCTTCAACCCAAACCATTCCATGAGTCCATGATTCATCTTTCTGGTTTGGAAATTGCTCTTGGTGAAGTATTTGCCCTGTTGTGTGTCAGGGTTCTCACTGCTCACTTCCTGCAGCAGGAGCCTGCGCGCAGCATGTGCTGTTTTGGGATGTTTCTGGAGGCACCGTACTCCATGGACTGCTGCATTTGCCAGAAACTGGATGGAATACTTTAAGAAAATGAAAGGGAATAAGTGAATAGGAGCGTTACATGAGGGTTCCATCCTGGTGTCTTTCACTGGTACTTTTTTTACAGCTTTCTTTTTAAGCTAAGCATGATACATGAGCTCTGCTCTTTAGTAAAAACACACTTTAACAGCAGTAGCAGCAGTAAACATCAGTAGCATGGCACTAATACTGTTCCATGTCATCCCCTATGCTGCATTCTCCAAAAGCAGTGCTTCCTGAACGACTTGGCACTGTGAGAAGTAGTGCCTTGCTACTAGTAGTGCTGAGATGGCAATCCCAGAAGGAGCAGGTGAGTCCTACCTGAAACCTGGTAAGTGGGCAAGAGATCAAATGAAGAAAGCTGGACCACCACTTGAAAGGTGGTTTAGACAACACTAACAGGTCATGAAGCAGGCATCAGCCTGAAAGAGGGTGTTAGAGGCAGACTGCAGCCATCTGGGGCTAGAGAAACACCAGATTTGTGAGAAAGCTTTTCTTCCCCTGTCAAATATATCTTATTTGTTACCTGCCTCAGAGGGCTCGCGTCCGGAAAATGTCATTTCTTTTCTCCATAGAATGTAAATGTTCATTCCAGATGATACAGACATAAACTTCAATTTCTCCTCAGCCCTCGCTGTAGGTTTCTGAACATGGAATGAGTCTTTTTGAGAAATGGATTTCTTATTGAATACATACACTTCTGTGCTTCAGAAATGAAGGGCACTTCTGATAGCCTTAACCTCTTTCTCTACCAATTCCCCATTTTTAGCAATGGAAATTTATTCCAAGCGTCTGAATTCTTTCCAGTTTTTGGTAGTGATCCTACCTGTTCTATAGGAGGTGGCTTAGCCCCTTCACCTCTTCCTGGGCCAGGCTACTCAGTGGGCAGTGATGTTCAAAAAGCACCAGTCTATCGCTGTGGGTGAGCATCCTTTAGTCTCCTGCTCTGTTTAGTATCTCTGAACATCTTTGTGTCTCACTTAGACACAAAGTCACATTCTGACCTCTTTGAAACTCATTTCATATTTCCTAGAATCAATACATCTCAAAGGCAGCAGCAGAAATGCCAGGCAGTCAATAAGCCCAGTCAGGTTATGTAGAAGTAAAAGCGATGTGTTGTAAGGGCAACGTTTTCTTAAGGAACTGCTATTCAGGCATATTTGTTGTTTCAATTGGTCTGATTTAGTGGCTCAGGCAGGGGCTGCACTGGAGCATTCTGACCCTAATTTGATTTCTGAAGCTGCCATTCAGGTACTGAGGAAATAAAAATATGTGGTAAAACCACCTTGTGACAGCAGACATATAGCTCCTGATGTGCTTAACGCACAGCGTACCCGCGGGGAAGATACAAGGGTTCATGCCATGAGTGCCTGCATTTTGTATCCCATTGGAGCTGCATGTTTTGCTCTCGTGGCTTTGATCGCCGGGTCCCTGGGAGGAGCATGGAAAAATGGGAGAACGGTTGTGTTCTTCCAGAACTGTTGCCCTAAAGGGATGTTTAAACAAAAAAGCCCAAATTAATGCCAGTGAGAAGTGCCAGATTGACAGCTTCAGGAGCGAAGCGTTTCACCTGTTTGCAGGCTGCCCACGTTTTATCTGCTGGAGCTGTCAGCCCAGTATCTTGCTCAGCACAAAATGGATTCTTTTCTTTCTAAACTGTCCTCGTGTCTCCAAATTGCTCAGTCCCGCATCTGAGACAGATTCAGGCAGCACTAATGGGGGTAAGAAGCTGCAGAGCTGAAAACTAGGAAGAAATGCTGGCAGACTTGCCCTGTTCTTGGAGATGCTTAAAATTTGCAGGAGGCTCGAAATGATTTAAAACTTAAATGTATGCAGAATGATTCAAGGCGTAGCTCTGCTTTCAGACTAGAAGCTGCTGGGAACAGAGCTTGTTTCTCTCCTTAGCAAATCAGGGCTTTATTGCTGTTGCTGCTCTCTGGAAAGCAACCTTCATGCTCTCCTCCGACAGCTGCCCAAACAAGGTCTTGTCCAGCCTTTTGCAGCACGTCCAGGAGCTGCAGCATAGAATCATGGAACGGTTTGGGTTGGAAGGGACCTTAAAGACCATCTCATTCCAACCTTCCACTAGAGCAGGTTGCTCCAAGCCCCCTCCAGCCTGGCCTTGAACACTGCCAGGGATGGGGCAGCCACAGCTGCAGGACCCCCTGCCTTCCTTGGTGGGAAGGTGCTTTGAGAGACACCGTGGTCATGGTGCACAGATCGTGTGGCAGGAGGTCTATGGCAAAAGGTGAGTCCTCCAGGACTCCAGGCATCCTTCAGTGGCACCTGATGAGCCTGAGGAGTAGAGACCTTGTGTAAACGAAGGCTTGGATCTGTTGCTTTATGGCATTGGTAATGAGCTGTTGAATTTACTGGATCGAGTCAGATTGGGTCTCTGCACTTTAATGCATGGATAAACTGACATCTAAAGCTGCACAGTAAGGTCTGCAATGTACCTGATGCATGAACCTGAAGACCTGCTATGAAGTTTCATTCTACAACTCTTTGAGCTTGTCCCTCTTTCAAGTGACATGGTAAAAATGAAGTCCAGTATTTTTTTCCATGAAAACCCCACTATATTTATAGGAAATTCCTTCACAGCATCTGAAGGGGTGATGAGGTCTTAAGGAGCATTCCAGCAGGAGGAAGCAGACCCAAAACTAAAGGACTGTGAGATGTGTATGAACAAGATAATTGCTCATTCCAGCAAACAGGACTCTGTCCCTGTCCCAGCCTGTTGTCCAGCGTCCATATTCTTTCCCATTGCTGCGGATCATTGTCCCTGTCTTCACTACATCATAGCAATGATGGGTGCCTCTGGTTTTGAACTGTTAAATTATTGGACTAATGTAATTTTGTTCATGTTTACTATTCTGTCAGAAGGTTCTAAAACAACTCTGTGTCTCCAGTTTCTGCCATTTAAAGCAGAGGCAACTTGGGGTTCCCAGAAGCATTAAATATGCATATTCAGTTTTGAACACCTAAAGCAGTAAACGGCTTGAGATACAAACCAGCCATGACTGACCAGTGACAGCACTTGTGGGAGTTGTAGGTGCTGACCCAACAGTGGGATCTTTAATTTGATGCATGAGGCTTGCTCCATTTGTAACGTGGCTTTGTCTTCCCACTCGCAGGACTCCGCAGGTGCAGGTGATGAGCCCCCTGAGCAGTGGATGGCTTCCAGAGCTGGGAGAGACAGCAGCGGGAAGCCACCGGGAAGCATGCCTTAGCCTCTTGTGTGAGTGCAGGGGGTACGGGCTGCGCATGGGGAGAAGTGAGGCAGGGAGCAACTGTGCCAAGAACAGGGGAAATGAAGGATTCCAGCCATATGACCCAAGACGTCAGCTGTACCTATCAGGGAACCAAAACCCAAAGTGACAGGGTTGTGCGAGTGACCTGCCATGCTGGGCAGAGGGCAGGTTTAACTGGTATCTGTAAAGTGTGCTGGGATAACCAGGAGCAATGGGCTGTATATTTTCCAGGCACCCTCTGTTGCTGGTCTGAGATTGTTTCCTTGATTCCCCAAGCCCAGAGGCAATGACTGTTTCCATGTTCTGTCAATTCTCTTCCTCTTGTTTTTAGCCTTTCTCCTCTCCGTGTTTTTCCTCTCCGTTTGGAATTGCTCTCACACCACTGCAGTCCCCTTTCCCTGCCTTGGCTGGCACCAGCACCAGGAGCAAATGGGGTAGTGTTTACACAGCAGTGCAGCTGCTGGACTCAGGAGATGTGAAGTGTGGACCTGTTGTGCTCCCTTTGGTGACTCACACCACCTCTCCCTGCTTCTGACCTCCTTCAGCCTTCCTGCCAGGCTGACCTTCTCTGGGGAAAGGACTTGCTTTTAGTGTGTGATCCTACCATGTCTAATACAATAGGACCCAACCTCAGGTAAGACCTTTAGGCACTCCCATTATATGAATGAGAACAAGATTGTTGGTGTCAGTAATTAACATTCCTGTGGGATTGTTGGAAGTGCTTTGGGATAAACACCACCTGGAATCCTCATTTGGCTTATGTGTTTTTTAAGCTGTAGAGGAGGCTGATCCTGTTCACACGAGAGGGCATGGACCATCTGCCTCTTCTCTTACTGGATAAGCAACAAAGTCTTGCAGCCAAAGATGGGTTACAGTGCCCCAGTGAGAAGTGGGACACTGGAAAAGCAACGGCATTGAAGGTGGGGAAGAGGAGTGGAGACTCCATTATCAGTTTGTCTCCAGTAATGGTCTCGTCTGAGAACAAAGGCAATATGACAGCCACCAAAACAGAGAAAAATGCCAAACTAAGTGCCACTGATAACAATGTGAATGCCTGTGGCACAGTGTCATCCCATGACAGGCTTCCAGAGATGAAATCTCACACTGGTTTAATGGATGGAAAAATCCAGTTGACTGCAATAACATCAGGCTTTCCCCTTGGGGTTACCTGCATTTCTCTCCTGAATGCCCAGACAGCCATAGCCCACGTTGTTATGCACATGCTGATAACAATTAAATTATTCTTTTCCCTTCAAGTGTGGATTGGATGCAGTAATCCCTGCCTTTTGGATTCTAGGTTCCCTCTATCTACATCTGAAATCCCTAAATAAACAAACACTGGATTAAACCTCAACAGCTCCCTCTGCTCAGCAACTGAAGCCTTTAAAAGCATTTCACACCAACTGCTCTGCTCTTGTTTCAGACTCTCTTCACCACTGACTCAAGCCAAGGAGCTCCTTCTTGCTCTCAAACTTGCCAGGGAACTAACCTTAGTTATTGGAAGGTCTGGCTCCATCTATGACCCTCCCTGAATCTGTTGAGGAGCAATAAACGTGAAAAATGAATGGTAAAAGGAAAATCTAGGCCCTCCTGAATGATGAAAGATGTGCACCTTCCTGGCACTATGGTGCTGGAATTGGCATGGAGACCTACGCAGGAACCATCAGACAGGTCATCACTGCCAGGAGTCATCAGTGGATGTAGCTGGTGCCTCACACACAATGGAGGCAGGTCAGCAGGTTAAACTGAAGGTATCTCACAGCTGTAACTCTTCAATTTTATGAGCCAGGTCTTTATTTGTGCTGCAGCTCCTTCTTATCCCAAACCTGCCTTAACCAGCTGCTAGAGGATGCCCAGCAATGGAAAATCCTCTGGATAACAATAAATTGGTGCAATGATTCAGTGTCACCTTGCATCCCGCTAAGCAACAGAGAAATTGTGATCAGAAAATTGGCCATAACCAGAGCACCACTGAACAATTGAATCCTAATTTCATCACCCTTCTTGTGGGCAACAGATAATCCCATGCAATTTACAGCAGCTCTGAAGTGGCTCCAAATCTCAGCAGGAGTCAGTTCTAGCCTCAGGACAGAGGAGTCACAGCAGATCAGTGAAGCTGTCATTGCTCCATAAGAACTGCACCAAACCCAATAGCTGGTTTGAAACACAAAGCACCTCAAGCACAAGACAAAACTTTAGTTGCTGTCATTAAGGTCTTCCTCGGCATCCCTCTCTGGGAAATACCGTTTGTCCATGCAATGACCATGCACACGCTCCCAAAGAAGGCAAATGTTGACTTGAGAACTGCAGGATGTCAACCTGTGAATGACAGCATTAAATCTTGGCGGTAAGGCTGAGAGATCTGCAAGAGGAGAAAACTACTTTTCCCACTGAACAGTGGCTGCGGTAGACGAGGTAAATAGAGTATCTCTGACTATTAAAGGGTGAGGGAATGATTTGTACCCGTATATCACACATTTGCACCCTAAAAGTGGCTAGTTTTGTTTAAATCAAGAATGTAAAAGTTTAGAAATGCCGACATTAATTTGTCCCCTTTGTGCATTTGCATCATGAGCCACTACTTAATTGTAATTAGATCACACGCTGTTCCCGGCCTCCCTTATTGTACACAATAGACTGTACTAAGTAATAATTGTATTTTCTCGTCACTGTTCACTGTGTGGCCTGTGCTTTATTTACTGCACACTAGTCAAATATTGTTCTAAAGACAGATTTATTCATTTCCTCCTGGGTTTTTCCATGGTACTTGTCACTATGGTATCCGAGTGCTTCACAAACTCCAATTCATTTTCTCAGTAGTGTTGTGAGAACTGGTGTGAGCATTATTTTACAGATGAGGAACTTAGGCATACAGGCAGAATACTAAAAAATGTATCTTTTAATTTTAGCTATCCAATTAGAAATACTCATGGCCTGGTTTTGTCAGAAAATATAACATGGCAAAGCATCTGATTTAGTCAAAAGTTGAATAAATTCTCATTCACTGCAGATGTATCTGCAAGTGCTCTTCACTTCTGCAAATCAGACTTCAAAATGTCAAACCAGGCACCTCGGAAGTGAAGCCTGCACAATTAGTGCAGCCCTGTCAAGTCTCTGGTTTGAGCTCTGTGCTGCGCATCCTGCAGGAGCTCTGAGGCTGAAGGCACCTCCTGGAGCAGCAGGTACCCACCTCGCTGCAGTGCTGCACTCGCCTTCCCCACAGTTAGTCACAGGGTACATGAAATTCCTACATCTCAGTTTTAGAGTACATGAAGTGGAAGTTGCTCAGGCACTTACCTTGACCTTGGTTCAGTGTCTGAGCACTGGCAGCCTTTATTCTGGTCACTTCGTAAGTTGGGAGTGTTTTACTTTGTAGCCTAATTATTGTTAGTTTAATACATGTGTGTTTCTCCCCCATTCAGAGGTAACCAAAAACCCCAGCAATTTAATCCTGTGTTGCCATTGATGTAGGCCAGCAGCAGCAGCATGGAAACTTATCCTGTATGAGGAACAGAATAGCTTGTATGAGGTCCAGCACTTGGAGAGGATGAGGTATGTTCTCAGTGTATTTCAGACACTTGCTGCCAGTAGAGACATGGGAGTTTTCCAGGTGCTCTTCATTCCCGTTCCTAAATCCTCAGCTTTCTGCTCTGCCTCCTTTCCTCAGTCTGACCCATTGCAGTCTGTCCCTGAAATGTTTCCATTTCTACATTGCTATCTCTCCAGAATTCCCTTTTCTTGGTACCCTTGCTGCATCCCACACACCCCCTCAGGGTCCCACATCCTCCTCCCTTGCCCTGCTCCAGCTCTCCTGCCTGATCCCTTTTGCCCAGCAAGTTCTCCTTCAGCCCGTAGCCAGAAAACAGATAACTCCCGCTCCGCCTGGGCTGCACATCCTTCTCCCGGCAGTTTTCTCCCATTCCCAGTCTGTTTTCAAGTCTTCTCCCACAGAAGGTTGGCCTCCAGACTCTTGCATGTGGGCTTTGCTTTATCCCTCCCTCAGGCAGACCCAGTTTCCTCTTCCAACTCCCTGCTCCCTTTCACTGCTGTGGAGAACATGTCTTTCTCCAGGCCCTTTGTGCCTGCCAACTTACTCGTCCTGGAGCCAGTTCTTGTCCCCATCCCATGTTATTCAGGGAGCTTTCTGCTCAGTGTTTCCCAAGAGGACTGGAAGGACGGGTTCCTTGCTTGCCCTTCCTGCCTTCCAAGGCTTGGCATGGTCTGGAGCAGTCGGGAACTGGAACTGCAGGTCCAGCTCTGACTCCCACAGGCTTGGGCTGTGATGTGCTGGTAAGCCCCCCACTGAGCACAAAGAGGATCCTCAGGCGGGTTTTCCACGGTGGATTTTGAGGGAACACCTCTCACAAAGTGACTTTGTTTTCAGAATCCAAGATCCCAGACAGAAGGAATGAAAGAAGAAACGTTTATAATTTAACCCGAGGGGTGGATTTAAGATGCTTAAATTTCAGCACAGTGGTTAGTCTGGCACTATTAACAGTGACTGAAGGTAGGATTTTATGGTGGGAATTGCTAACCAGCTTTAATAGGAGTTATGCCACCAGCCCTGCCTTTTAATCAGTGCTTCAACCTTCTGTATAAATTACAGTTCTTTCCTGGTAATCCTTCTGGCATATCAGATATCCGCGGAGCTCGGCAAGCATAATACGGCGAAACCCAAACATCCTTCTGAGGAGGTAATTACTCATCCTTGAGAAAACGCTCCGGGATATTTTTAGTGGAGGACAAAACCCCTGTTTCCTGACAGCAGAACTACAGAATAATGAAGTTTCACCATGAGAAGCACTCCAGACACCTGTATGGGCTGAGAGCTTGGGCTCACGGCGACGGTGCATCAGTCCTGCGTGTCGCGGAGTCTGTGCATGCACACTTGCGTTTGGTGCCCTGCAGAATGTGTCAGCGTCTGCCCCACTGCAAATCCCGCTGGATCAGGGGTAATTTCATGGGAACAGAGAGGCATCTGCACCAAGCAGGACTCTGTCGCCACAGGCATGGAGTGTAGCAAGGTGAATGCCCCTGAAATCCTTCCTTTCTGCCTTAGCAGGAGTCTCACTACCACGGCAGAGGCCTGTTTCTTTCGGAAACAAGTGATTTTAAACTAGTTTTAAACCATTTTGCAACACAATCACCCATTTTGGCGGATGGACCCGTGTTTCACCTCCTGCAGTGCCCCACGGGTTCACTTATCTCGTGGTTACTGCTTCTGGAGTCCTATGTAATTAATGTACTGGAAAGAGACAATTCAATTAGTCAATAATAAAATGAGTGAGGATAGCGGGCACATAGTAACAATGTAATTTAGTGGGCAACAAACTGAGATGGAAAAAATATCAGGGTACACTTCACATGATTAATGAAGGGGGAGTGTACGTTTATAGCCGTTTTTGTGTCCTCTGTCAGGATACAGCACCCAGCGGCAAGAGTGAACCCGGCTGGTGATGCTGCAGCATTCAAACGATCTGGATTTGAATGGCAAATGCTGTGCAAAACTAATTACCCCCAGGAGGATGGAAACATTTCATTTGCCTTTTCGAAGTACGTTTGGTCTTTTCCTCACAGTTATTTATCCTCTGGCTTGTTGAGAAACAGGCTCGTTGTGAAGGCCGCAGTCAGCGCGGAGCAGCGGGGACCTCCGCTCCCCACACACACCGAACAAGGTCCCGCGGGTTATTTTCACGGGGTCAGTGAGGTTTCCCTGCTCTCGGCAGCTCCGGAGGCCCGATCGCCGCCGGACCCCGGCACCACACTGCCCAGCGCGCCCCGCTGCGCCCGCACGGACCCCGCTCTGCGGCCCCGTGCGCGGCCACACCTGGGATGTGCGCAGGGCTCCGGCTACGCGGGGACGACACGCGCTCATGGCAGTGGGCACCGCCGCCGGGGGCACGGGCACGGGCACGGGCACGGACCCGAAGCCGGAGCCGCGCCCGCCCCGGAGCCCCCTCAGGGGCTGAGCGAGGGCTCCCGCTCCTCAGCGCCGGCTCCCGCCTCCCTCCGCGCATGCGCGCTGGTGTCACCGGCGGGCGCGCGCGCACACCTGGCGCGAGGGTCGGCGGCGGGAGCGGCGCGCGCGCGCCGGGGGGGGGGAGGGGAGGGGAGCGGCGGGGCGCATGCGCGCGGCGGGGCGGGGCGGGGGAGGGGGGGTGTGGGCGGGAGGCGGTGAGGGGCGGGGCGCGCGGCGGGCGCCCCTCAGGCTCCGTGCGAGGCGGCGGCGCTGGGAGCGGGACCGGGACCGGGACCGGCCCGCCATGGACTGACCGCCCGCGCCACCCCCGCTGCTCAGCGCGGCGGCTGAGGGAGCCCCGCCGCCCGCCCAGCGCCGCCGCCTCGGGGGTGCCGCAGGGGCTCGGCGGAGGAGCGCGCCCCGGCCGGCGGAGCGGGCAGGAGGAGCCCCCCCCCCCGGGGGAGGGGCTGGCGCTGGGTGCCCGGCTGCCGGGCGCGGGGAGCGGAGCGATGGCGGCGGGGAGAGCCCGGCGGCTCCTCGGCTCCCTCTGGATCGCCCTCCTCCTCGGGCAGCCGGACCCGGCCGGCGCCGCCGCTCGGAGCGGCTCCCAGAGCCTCCTCACAGGTGAGGGGCTGGGCGAGACCCTGTCAGCGGTGGCGGGGGGGCGCTGAGGGGGTGCGAGCCGTCGCGGTGGGGGGGGGCGGTGCCGGTCCGAGCGGGTCCCGGCGGCGCGGGGCTGCGGTCGGACGGTGTGGGCTCGGCTCGGCGCGGTGCGCGCACCAGCAGAGGCCACTGCTGCCTCCGCAAGCGGGCGGTCACCGCTGGCGCGGAGCGGGGGGGAGCGGGAGGCACCTGAACCCGGTTACCGCCGCGTGAACGCTGGAGCGAGTCACCTGCGCTCCGTGCTCTGCGGGCGGGAGCGCTCCTGGGACGAGTGCGAGCTCCAACGGGCTCGCTCTGGGCTCGGAAGACCCGGCTGGTGTTACTGGAACCGGTAGGGACCCCTTACCGGAGAGGAGGTGTCGGGCAACCTGTGGAGAGAGCGGAACTTGACTGGAAGCTGAGCAGCAATAGCCCAGAAATGAGCGGTCTGGCAGCGGTTCAGCCGCTGTCGTTCTCACACCTTTTACCATTGTTACCTCTAACGATCCGTTATTGAATCCCGGTTCTTTATAGGCTACGGAAAACGTAATCTCATCCAGGTGAATGAAGCACGGTGTGTGCATGAGGAGGCTTTCTGAACACGCTCTTGTAAAAGGCTGTTAAACCATAGAAGGTTCCCCAGGTTTGCAGTGGTGTTGTCTGCACATTTTGCAAAATACTGACTTTGAAAAGTAACTTGTTATTTTTCCCCTTGTCAGCAACAAACTAGTAGAGAGCTGAGAAGAAAACCTGCTCTTGAATGCTGAATGCTAGGTTTTCTTTTCAGATCCTCCCCTGTAGGCTGCATCCTGATAGTTTAAAAGCAAGCTCGTTGCAAGTGGGATTTGGAAAACGCTGCTCAAATGAGTGGTTTTTAGCTTGGTGGAAAAGTGAGACTGGTTAAACTCTGCTATTGAATGGTATAGTTGTCTTGTTCCAAATCACACAGTAATGTCTGTGATAGTCCTCACCTAGGAATACTGCTGATGCAGCCAGGTACGCTGACTCCTGTTGACAGGGGATGTGTTTATTCTGTTACAGTGTACAGGCTTTGCAGTTTCCAGGTCTGCAGCAGTTATTCTTTTGTATTTTAGAAAGTATTGTACTTGGACTCAAGGATCTACTGCATGTGTGTAATAGGTAGGTTACTTCTTGATGTGTGAGGTCTTTTTCAGTACTCGCTGCTCTGTGGAGAGTTCTCTGTAGTTATTGGGTTGGTTGCTCTTTGCTACGTTAAAAAATGCTTTATGGTTGAGGAATTCAGATTGATAGGTGAGGTTCTAGCTGTTGAAGTCAAATGTGGGAATTAAGTCAGCAAAGGGGAAGTGATATGCTAAAATATGGGACATAAAACCTTTGTTGAAGGTGACTGGTTATCAGAGCGGGAATTCAGAAGCTTCCTTATGGAGGCCTTGGAAGTTGGAGTTGGTGAGCTCCTACTCTCTCCTCTTTCTGTTTTGTGACATGTCAATGGGTCTTGCCCTGTTTCTTCTCCGGTGAGGACCAGATGCCAGGCTTTCCCTCACCCTGAGGGTGTTGGTACTGGTTGTTTAGAGGGAGAGGCTTTCTTGATTGGTAGTCTTAATGAGGATAAGATCCTTCATGCATAGTGATGAACTCCATTTGCATTTGTACTGTTTTCCACCTGAATATTCGTGTTTTTTCTTAATTGGAGGATGTTCCACATACTTTCATATTTGGCAGGTGGGAGAGGGACACTCAAGTCCTTCTTTGCTTGTAGGAGAGGAGGGAGTGTGGTACAGATACTTCACATCAAGCATGAAGGCAATCCCCTTTGTGTTTGAGATTCAAGTGTGACAGTGCTGCCTTCTGTCCTGTGTCATGTATGGAGCTTGATCTCTTTAGCATGCTCAGAAGAGGCTTCTTGGGTTGGTGTAAAGGGCTGGAGAGGCAGAGGAACTCCTAGTGTCTAGGTCTATCTGGAGTTGAGCTGCACGACTTGTGTCTCTGCTTGTCCAGACTGCTCTGCTGCTTGCTGTGTCTGGAATGGTAGGGTTTTTAATGCCAAGAAGAAAAAAATGTTAATTTTGGTGTTGGTGAAGGTGACCTAAATGAGCAGAAATGATAGATTTGGAAGCCCGTATTCTCTCTATGTAGCTGTGTATGTTTGGGTGACATTTGATTCCATCTGTAAATAACCAGTCATTGCTCTCTGAAGAAGAAAAGAGAGCAGCTGAATTATTTTGGGGAAAAAAGTGTTTAACTTCATTTATTTTTCCATATAAACATCAGTGTGTTTTCTAGACTGGTTGGTTGCTTTGCAAGTAAGGTAAAATGAGCTACTGATGTTAGAATGGGGACAATATTTCACTTAGCTAAGGGAATAAACCCAAGAAAATCGGTAGTAGAGAAGGACCAAATTAAGCTAAATCCTGCCTCCTGTTAACTGTTCAAAACTCAACACAATTTTGATTTGTACAGTTTTGCATTAGTAAGTATATGATTGAAGTTGGTGTCCCCTTTTAATTTTTGATAGGAAAGCTGTGATAACCTGTGCACACCATTAAGATTGCAAGGTAGATTATGCAGAAGTGGGAGTTTTGTTCTGTCTCTCCCTGGTATTTGTGAAGTCCTCAGAATCAACATGTATTTTGGTGTTACAGGATAAACTGGCAGTTTTGGAAGTTCATGATCAAATGTAATTAGAAACTGGGCATGAAAGCTGTGTGAGACTCAGAACTGCACAGGTGTGTTTAGCCACATGATTACAGATCATTGGTGCAGTGTGTGCTGCTCTATCATAGAATCCCAGACTGGTTTGGGTTGAAGGGACCTTAAAGCTCATCCATTCCCAACCCCTGCCATGGGCAGGGACACCTTCCACTAGAGCAGCTTGCTCCAAGCCCCTGTGTCCAACCTGGCCTTGAACACTGCCAGGGATGGGGCAGCCACAGCTTCTCTGGGCACCCTGTGCCAGCGCCTCAGCACCCTCTCAGGGAAGAGCTTCTGCCTAAGAACTCATCTCAGTCTCCCCTCAGGCAGGTTAAAGCCATTCCCCCTTCGATGCTGCTTCTGAAGTGTGAGAAGTAAAGAAAATGGGAGCATAGATTGTCTGGCTTCCTTAGAAGCATAAGTCATAATTTGTTTCCGTTTTGTGTGCACTTGATTATTTCTAAATATATCACAAGGTAAGTATAGATTAGAAATATTCAGGTCTCGGTTACATCCCAAGTCACTTAAATGCAGGTCTCCAGTTGATGTCCCTGTTTCCTATAAATCTGGGATATGTCAGCCTCATGTGTGTGATCTGGTAAAAGCAATTTGACCACTTAGAGCTCCTGTGCTGTACAGAGCCCAACACCACTGCTTCTGGCACGTATAAATAGGCAGCAGTGGAAAGGTCTGATGCTGGAGCATGTTTCTTGCAAGGGTGAATAAATACTGTTCTAATAATCCTTGGCTTGAGATGCTTTTTGCTGAGGCTGTGGTGGTGCTTTGCTGCTTATCCCTGGCTGTCAGTGCCGAAGTGGCTTTTGCAGCGTGGGTTGTTTAAGAGAATGATTTGACTTGCTTATGAAGCTGTCCTAATAAACTACCAATTTAAATGTTAATTGCACACAGTTGCAAGGTGTGTGTACACACCAGTGCCTAATACTTACCGCAGTGAAAACCAGTGAACAAATACTCTCATCACTTGGCTTAGTTATCTCCTGCTAAATTATCAGTGTGATTTAAGTAAGGAAATTGCACGCAACAGATTTTTATTGATGTAAATAAGAGTATCTGGTTACTCCTGATGCTAAAATGTCCTCGTGTTTGACAAGGCATTAACATTCACCAAAGATTTTCAGAGAAACTGGACAACTCTGTAGGTACTGAACTGAACTTTGATGCCTCACCAAGAGAAGGGTGATAAAGTGAGCATGGAAATGGAGGGGGAATTTAAGAAGGCCACACAAAGAGCAATGTGAGGTGTTTCTTAGCTTTTCCTCCCACGTTATAAAATCTTTTACCTTGTGCAGCATCAGCCTGAGTGTGACACAAGGCTTGAAAGCACATTTTTGTACCATCACTAGTTTGGCATGGAAATAATTTTGTGTATAAAGTGTAGAACAATATGTTTATAGCTACCTCGGCTAAACATGCAGTTTTGATATATGTGGGATGTTTAAAGTTTCACATTGCATTGTCTTTGAGGAGGTATAACTGAATTCATGCTGATAACTAAATAATGCTCAATTCCCATGAGGAATCTGCACTGCTGTCAAGATGTCAGCTGGTGAAAGGGAAGCTTTGCTCCACTTCTGCTTAGCTAGTTTGCAGGGTGCCTGCAGTATTAGAATTCAGCTGGCTGTAGGGCCAAGATCGCAGGTTCTCATGCGTTCAGCTTCAGTGCTGGTTACAGAATAGGTTTATGTGTTTCCCTACAAATGTTAAGAACTGGGTGTTCAACCCCTCAAGTCTTAGTGCAGTGCTGGGAACCGGCAGCTGAGGCAGCAGTATGTGTTTGCTTAGCCTAGGTGCTGGGTGGAGGGGTGCTGGCCCGGGTATTCAGAGGGTGGCACTTGAGCTGAGCGTGCTGCACTGTGTGCCTCAAACAGTTAAATGTAGTGCTCTAAGGCTGCTGAGCTAAAAAAAAAAGGCAAACCAGCTCTTAACAGAGAAAATGTATCAGCGTTGTGAAACAACAGTCATATTTTACTGATTGGATGCTATTGATCTAGTTCTCCAGTTAAATTGCCAAGATGAAAGGGGTAATCCTGATTAATTCCATATAAATAGATAAACACAATTTGTATGCATGTCGTTGCAGAGTTCTTTAGGAAATCTGAAAGCCAGGCTTTAGATGGTCTATTATGGTCTATTAGGTGCTTTAATTTTAAATGGCTTTTTTACCACTTAGTATTCATCCTGAAGAGAATATCTTAATTTTACAAAATAAGCAGACTATCAATTAATGAGAAGTTCTTTTTGCATCAATTAAAATAGCTTTATATATATATAAATATATATATATTTTAAAGCTGCCCTTACCGAAGGGAATGAAGGAACTGAGGAATTAGGAGTGTTCTGCTGCTGAACTTTCCTGGAGTTTGGGTTATTCCCTGGAGTATGCAGCAGCCACGAGATGTTTGAGTTGTGTAGGAAGTGATTCAGTATTTAATTTTAATGAAAGCTATTCAATGCCCCTTTAACAATCCGATTAAGAAGTAAATTGCTACAGAGCAAAGGGAGTTTATATTTTTACACTGTGACTGGCCAGTATCACTCTGCTCCTGGCTTCTGGATCTTTTGGGGTACCTGAAAGGGATTGGACGTGTTAGTAGGAAGACTGGCACAGCTGAAATCCTTGGGGCACTGTTCTGAAGGGGCTCTCCAGCTTGGGAGCTGGCTGGGCTCCAAATACAGACTTGTGCATTCTTTTATGGTGTTTGCTGATTCTTATTGCCAGTTTTTGGGCTTTCCCAGTTCAGCTTTGGTTCGCTATTGTGATGCGACCAGGGTCGAGCATGGCTTTTTTAGGAAGGAACCTATGGATGCTCTATGATGTTAAGGTTTTATTTTTGCTATTCCTTTTGCAGTCTAGTTTTGATAGAGTTCAGTAAAACCTTGTCTTGAGTTGGTAAGTTGATCAGGAAACAGTGAATTGCAGGATAGCAGTTTTTCCCTTCAAAACACGTCCTTCTGCATACATTAGCAGTGAATCTTCTCTGCTGTTGAGTAGTTGGAGCAGCTGGCTTGGTACTGGTTACCACAGAAGCAACTCAAATGCTCTGCTTAAGCTGAATTTCTTCATTTGCAAGTTTTAATCTGTTGACGTTTTTTCCCTGGTGCACTAGATAGGTGTTGGCTCATGTGAATGACTTCTTTTTATAGTATGAATTTTGACAGTTTGGTTACTTTGTATCTCATAGAAGCTCAATAATTTTTGGTATGCCCTCACCATATTGTTTACTCCAGAGGTCTTTTAAAAGTGGAAAAACTGTTCTGTGGTTAAATTGCCCACCACTTTAATGTGCTACTGCGCTTTGTAGTTAAAATAGGTAAGTTTTAATTGTTACCTGTAAATCTTGCTGTGCCTCTGTTAATTGTTTTTTTTAACTATTGCCTTACCCCCCCCCCGACTGCATATACTTGCTGGGCTTTTTCACTTTTCACTTCAAATTTTGCTTAATCTCTCCCTAGTTTTCTAACCACCAATGTACTTTATATACTTTTGGGTTCCAGTGAGGTGGTAATTCTGCTTGCTCCATACGACTCTGTTGAACTTTGCCACCTATTTATGTTTTTTTATCTTTGGCTTAGAAGCAAGGACAGCTTCTGAGTGTTTTTGATTCTAGCTCTGTCCTTATGTATTTGTGGGCTTTTCATATTTTACCTTTGTTTTTATTTGATGTCTTTTTTACATGCCTTGAAGCTGTCACATTTTGTGACACTGGGTCAAAGCATCTGTCAGTAGCCAGCACAGTTGTCTTCCATTAGTATTATTATTATACTTTGATAAATTTATCTTCTTTGATGTGCTTTTAACCCTTTTGACATGTGTCTAATGGTGGTGGTGACCTAGAGGTGAAAAATGCAGTGCTGCTACTATGTGTATGGTACTGTGAAGTTTGAGGTTTCTAACAATATAGACTTAACTGGTGTTTCTTTCCTATTGAACTATTTAAGTTAGACTTCATGTAGTTTTGAACAGACATTGTGCTTTTCTACAGTTTCCATCTATTTGATGTTCTGCATGCAACACCGTGGTGCTACTGACATCAGTAACAGGCTGCAGCACTCGGAGGCAACTTCCAACTCTTTTTTCAGCTCAGTTTTCAGTGTAATGGCCCAGCAGCTTGCTTCTGCTTGGGCCGAAGTAGAGTCAAGTCCTTCTGTATAAAGTTCACCTTTCTCAGTTTCCCTCTGTACTTAATGAACCTGAACATCTCTTCTTAACACTGCTCCGTAGTGAAACCTTATAATGTAACTGTATCGAGATAGGCGAGGGCCACAAATAGAGGTGTTGGCATATCCCTTCTAAAAGTAGAACAGGCTGCCAAAAGTCATTGAAGTCATTAGACCTGTCATGACTTTTAAAGCCTCTTGTGCATGTACCGAGGAGCAGAGTATAGCTTGCCTTCTAAATTTTAAGTGGTTACTGTCACACTGGTTAGAAAAAAGAATTACTTGCTTGAAACCGCTGGCTGTTGCAGGGTTGTAGATAGCAGAGAGGAAAGCTGGGAATTAACAGGATGAAATCTTTCCGAAAGGAATTTATAAAGCCAAATGTTCCTGTTTGAAAACAGACAAGGAAGTATGTGTAAGAGAACTGTAAAGAATGGAAAACTGCATCCAGAAATGTGCTTTGATGTGATGGGACACCTGAACAGTTTGTCATATGCTCCTGTGCAGGTGGAATTGGGATTTTTCAGTGCTGGGCTGTGAGTGCTCTGGTTGCAGAAAATCCAGGTATTTTGTTATCAGTTTGTGAATCTTTTATTAGAAATGTGGTTGGGCAGATAGGAAGCACAGCAGATAGGGAGTCCTAGCCAAATGTTAATCCTGTTTTCATGTGCTTAGTTCCAGCATTTCAAGCTGGCAGTGCCATTAAAAGGAGGAGGACCTGCATACTATGCCCTTCCATTTGCTTTCACAAGCATTTGTGGAGGACGTAGGGAATTGGATGGGTTCCCTACTCTGCTGCACCATGTGCCTGCCTGAGAACTTGTGTTAGCAGAAGGGAGAGGGTGATGTGGCCATGTGGGGAAGGAGGCTGCTTTTTCTGGTGGGGATAGAGATTGCCTCAGTGTTTGAACACGAAAAGTACTGTGAATGAAATAAGCCTTGTGTCTTACGACACCATATTTATCTTTAATGTTACGATGTCTTACAGCATACTCATTTCAGATCTATAGACTAAAATTTAGTCAGAAAGCATTCATTATTATTTTGAAAACAATTTGCTACTAAAGTGCTTTGTAAAAAATCATTTTTAGATTGGTAATGAATTCTCAATTTAGTCTTAATGACTTCTGGTTTGCTGCCCCCCCCCCCCCAAATCTCATTTGTTTGGTTCCAAAGTGGGAATAAAGCTGCAAGTTTCATCTTGCACTTCTTTTCCACAAGGGTAAGTATTTTAAAACTACCAGACAGGTTTATTCAGTGTGAATCAGTGTTCTTCACCTCACAATTTGTCATCTTTGAGTACAGACAAGTGGTACTCCTCATAGGTGATGTAAATATTGTAGGCCTAGCCTAAAATAAGGAGTCGGAATCTGCAAGGTAATGCCACAACATGTGAACAGAGGTTTGCATATTTAAAATTTGAGGCTTTTTGGGAGGGAGAAGACAGTTTCTGAACACGGAAGGACAAGAGCCCAGTCATCAAATGCATCCAAAGCAGGATCTGATACGTTCTTCCTTCTAGGTAGTGCTAGTTAAAAGCTGTTCCTGGTTCAGCTCAATTGGAGGATCTTGTGCTCATGGTGACAGCCATTTCTGCTCCAAATCTGAAGTGTTGTTTTTCTAAATAACATAGTGTTTTCCAATGGTTTTATTTATTGTTACCAGCTTTTTATTTTACTGCAGAAATCAGTCTAAAGGAAAAAAGCCAGTGTTATGGTTGCTGAAAGTGTCTGTCCTTGATCTGGTGTACACATGCATTTTGATCTGTCCCCTTTTGTTCTCCATGGAACCTGCTGTGGAGGCACCACCGGCCATGACTGCATAGCAGAGGCTGAGCTGGTGCTCTGGAGCTTCATCTTTGCATTCACATTTGTCAGGCATAGGCATTATTACCTTAGCGTAATATTTTCAAGGATGTCCTTTGCTTTTTTATTAAAACAAAAATGACCTGAAAGAAACAGGTTTTTGCCTTTATTTCTGTCTTGTGATACCTTAAAGAAATGTTTTTCCCAAATTTAAGCCTGTGAGCGAATCATTCCTGTTTATGCAGAAGGCTTTAAAAGACTCTCAACTTATTGTTTCTGTTATGATTACAGATTAACACGTGGAGCATATTGTTTGCTTAAATCTAGTTTAGCCGCTGTAATGTGAGTAACTGTGTCATTCTTCCCCTGCACGCTGAGGGCTGTTGGTTAAGGTGAGTGGAGGAGGGGGTGTGATGGGGTGAGGGTGTTCATTTTGATAAAAAACAAAACCAAAATCAGAATTGGCCTTTGTAGGTTCTGCCTCGCACCTACTGCCGGTATCAAGTGCCCTATTGAATTATGACCAAATGCAAAGCTGGACTCACTGCATGATTCCCTTGGGATACAAAGCAGCTGGATTTAATTTGTGATCTGAACCTCAAATCACAACACATTTGGTGAACTACCTGTGTCACTAGCATCTAGTTTCTTGTATCTTGTGCTGTCTTGTTGCATGTCAGTTGTATTAAGAAGGGGAAGTGGATGGTAGGTTGAGTTGATGGTTGGTTTCAGTAGCCCAAAGATGGGCAATTCGTGTGTCTTCTAAAAGTTGTGTGACTCTTCTCACAGAACAAAATCAAGAAATGGCTGTAGTATGAAATGCACTCGGGGATTTCAGACGGGTTTAATGCTGTCTGGTAGTGTCAGAAAAGATGGTAGACTTCAGTTTCAACTGGGGAAAGGTTTATGCATGCATCGTAATTCCTTTTTCACAGCTGAATGGTTATTGTCCAGCATTACCTGTTACCACAGATGTGTGGAAGACTGAGGGGTAGAGATCATGTTGTTGCTCGGAACACCTGAGAGGCAATGGGAGGATGTGGCAATAGTCTGCATCCTAGTGCCCAGGAAAGTGTCCTTAGTGGTGTTGCTGTGTCAGTTTCTTGTAACATTCTTCTTAGTGGTTTCAGAAACAGGACTTAATCCTCATTCAGGGCTTCCAGAGGTGCTGTGCGGGTGGGAAATGATCACCTATTCTCTGCAAATAAGCAAAACTATTCCTGTTGTTAGTGCTGTGCTGGGTTTGTGGTTGTGGAAGCTGTCATTGGTTTTCTAGGTGGTGTTTGGGAATTCTGGTAACACAAGCACCTTTTGCTTCATCATTCTACAAGGTGATGGAGGGGGTTTAGATGTTGACCAAGTGATAATCTGGGTATCACTGTAAAAGGAGATCCACATTTAATTTGTTCTTCTACCTTTTATGATAACTGTTACATTTACACAGTCTCTTATAGCAGTTTGAATCGGAAGCACCCATGCTTGCTCTGTAATTGCTTATATACTCTTCCAAGGCTGTAACACAGCTCTCAGTGGTGTCTGTGTAGAAGTAATTTCATTTTGAGGTGGCATTATCTAAACGTTTTTAGGACACACAATGTGTTCGCGAGTCTTTCAGTTCACATGTGGGGGGAAAGACTGACAGAAGAAGGTAATTCTGTCCTCTGCAGGTGCATTGCTGCTCACGACAAATGAGGTGAAATGAAAGCAGGAGCTTGGATTAGACCAGTTGGGCAAAAATCAACTTTAAAAAAACCAAACCCTCTAATTTGGTAATTGTAACTGGTCCGTGTTTCAGTATACCAGTGAGCACATGCATGACTTGAAACCTGATTAACATGATGGCAAGACTCGGCAAAAATAGCTCATAAATGTAATCTCTGAGTATTCCTTTCCTTAGCAGGCTTTGGATGCAGGAAAAAAGCAACTGGACAACGTTGCATTTACAAGTGATTTGGTGTACCAGAAAGCTGAAGTTCGTAACTTCCCCCAAGGCATGAGGTGCGCAGAGTTGCTGGTACACGTTGATGCGGAGCTGCTTTACTGAACTCTGCTGGGGGAGGTGGCTGCTGTTTCTCTAGGTTAGCTCCTCCCAGCCCTCGGCTTTGTGTAAACTCTGTAGTGCGCTTTCCCAGCTCCTGCCTCCACGCTCACTGCTAGCTGGGTTTCACAGCTTCTTGATAAGATTAGAAAAGTATTTCTGTGATAAGTAGCTTTGTCATCTCTATGTCTAACTTTTTTGCCTCTGTAAAGCCAGCACTGGCCCTGATTTAATTACTGTGTTACATGGTTTTGCACCTTCAAACTTTGCTTCCCTGAAAACAGTAAAAGCGTTTATTGTGGGAGTCTGTTTAGAACTGTTTGTGACATCCAGCATCATTCGTTATCCAACTGTGCTTGACTGAAAATGAAGTCAGAGCTACCCTGGAGAGTCTAACCTGCTCTCTCTCGTTCATAGAACAGTCATTTTAAATTGAGCTTGTGAAATTTTGAGGAACCCTCCTGCTAATCTGGAGGTATTTTTGAGCATGGCTGTAATATCCCATAAGATCCTTTGGAAGTTGCTTCATGATGTTTGGTGTACAAGAATAAAGATCGTCACACTGCATTTCCAGGTTGTGGACATAACCTGGTTTGTGTCATCCACAAGACTCAACAACGAGGAAAATGTATGCGAGTCTTGTAGTTAACAATCCCTGTTAGATGATGGTAGGACAAGAATTTGACAGATCTTCTAGTATCTCCCTCTTTTCTGTGCAAATTGGAGTGGGAATGAGTAACACATCATGCTGAGCTTTGGATTTTATGTGGGTGAGGTGTTTATTCCTCCTTCACTGGATTTGCAAACTGAGCTCTTTATCTACATTCTCAAAAGCTTACAATTTGTGCATCCTTAATGCTAATGCAGCATACAGAAGTGTGCCTCCTTTGTAGTCGTGGGATTTCGCTTGTTGAAGTCCCAGAGATACGGTTTGGTTTTGGAGGAGATGGTTGTATTTGCTTTATGGCTCGCTGCAAAGCCATGGGGCTCTGTGAGGGGATTGGAGCTGCCAGGTGAATGGGCTCCTGAGGCCTGGGGAGAGCACTGCAGAGGACAGCATTGGCACTCCTCCTAGCTGCCAACAATTAGCTTTTCAAGTAAGCTTTGAAAGGGTTTTGAAATATGTGAACAGGAGTATAATTATGAGGCTCTTCCTACCATAATGTGGCCTGCAAGCCAAACTGTGACGGAGTAATTTTATTTAGATACATTGACTTGGCTAAGGAGCTGACTGTAAAATTCAAACCTGAACGCTGGAGAGAGGGCCTCCTTCCTCGGGATTGTTTTCTTTCAATTAGCATGGTGCTCGGAGCCTCTCTCAAGTGTTCCTCTTGTTCCTCCTTGTCGGAAAAATGTTGTTCTTTCTTAAGGCTTTTCTTTAAACCACTTTAACCCTTGACCACTCCGGTATGAGGCTGAATAGAAGAACAATGGAGTCGCCGGCTGTGCCTGCAGCAAGATTCGGACTAGGAAGGGAAGTCTTGCTTTCTGAATTTTGCTTGTTCGTTCTCTCTTTCTTTTCGTAGTCCATATTAGTGCAAGAGCCGAGTCTGCCTTGCTTCAGGAGCACAAACAAACTTTGGTTGCATCCTGTGGGAATGTGAGGCCTTTTAATGCTGCAAAAGTAGCACAGAATTTTTAGAGGCCTTAATTTCTCTGAAGCTCACAAAAGAGAAAAAGCCATTAATGGCTGTAGTTTAGAGTCACCACCAGTATTGCGAACCCCAAAAGGTGTCCGTGCGTCTTCTGAGGCCTTGGATGTGTCCGTGCGCCTTCCGAGGCTTTGGATGTTAGAGAGCCAGCCGTTCTGTCCGAGGCTTGCTGTAATCCTGTTGCTGATATTTTCATTGCTTGACAGAGCAGAGGAATGTCTGAGGCCGCAGCAGGGGGCTGGAAAAGCCGTTAGCCAGCAGCAGCAGGAGCAAGAATTGAGCTGTGATTGGGGAGAGGCTGCTGCGCTGCCCTGCATCGGGAAAGAAGTGGCTAGAGCCCAGCAGGTTTTTATTTCCCGGGGTGAGGAGTAACTTACACAAAGCACAGCACCCTTGTCTTGTGGAGATGAAGGCCGAGTTTACACGGCTTTATTTGCTTGAGAAGTTAAATGCCTTTCTGTACCTGTGCACACTGCGGACCAGGATGACATCTAACCGCTACCTGAAGCGACTCCTGCCCCGCCGTGCCTCCGATGCCAGCTTTGGTTCATGGTTGTAACAAAATGATAACCATTTTTAGCAGTGATAAATTCTGGAAAGACCGAGAGCTTAAACTGCTCCTGCCAACGTGATGGCTGTCAAAGACAAAGCTTTTCATAATGTGTTGTGGCAGCTTTTCTAGGGGGTTATTGTTCTTTATTCACACTTGCACTGGGAACATTTTCATGGTGGAAAGCTGCCTTGTAGTTTTATATAGAGATCTAGCTCCCGAGTTTACTTCTTGGCA
The DNA here is from genome assembly GCF_034315485.1 of Pezoporus occidentalis. Taxonomy (NCBI): domain Eukaryota; kingdom Metazoa; phylum Chordata; class Aves; order Psittaciformes; family Psittacidae; genus Pezoporus; species Pezoporus occidentalis. The sequence continues at coordinate 802,562 of NW_026913415.1, forward strand.
AGAAATGATACATATCCTGTGTATATATATATTACTAAGTGAATTTCATTAACCTAAAGACAAATGCAGAAAAGCCTCTAAGAAGTAAATAGCCTCAAATTGTATTTCTGTCAACACAATTGATTTCACACATGACTGGAACCTACAGATTCACTGTTCTGATGTCTGAGGTTAAACAGTTAAAACATTATTCTGGAACATTACGAAATACAGGGCTATGGGCAAGTTAGGTGGAAATGTAGCTGTGCATTCTTGATGGTGTTTATCCACACATTAGTCAATGTTGTAGCCCTTTGATGTATCCTTTGCTTGAAAAGTGTTACGAATCTCATTGATAGATGTTAATGATGCCGATGTTAAGTCAATTCATTCTATGAAAGCTACTTTCTGAGCAGCTTTCTGCGGAGCTAATCAATATACAGAATTTTTTTTTGTGCCAAAAATTGATTTTAATACTTCTTATCTGTCTCTGGCTTTTCTGGGTTCTTGGGACATTGTAAGAAACGGGTAGAGAAGTGTCTTCTATGTGCATATTAGTTCTGTGGTGTGGTATGGATCTGACAAAGGAATTAAACTTATTAAATGTATATAGTCGTTGCAGGGGTTTTTCATGTGGGTTAAATAATAGTTCTTAACATATTAAACTGGAGCTGTTTGTGGGAATGCAGCCCAGCTAGCTGCTTGTGTCTTGAAACCTCCAGAGGAAGCATTGTAACTATGTTCACTAATTCAGAGTACAACCTGTGAATTGGGCACAACAGCTTCTGTCAGACAGATGTCACAAAAATAGGCAAGTGTTCGTTTTGGAGAATGGACTTGGAGTGTCCATCCAAAAATCAGCGTGGCATGGGAACTTTAGGATGCATTTTTAATCTGCACTGGTCTGAGATTGAGGGTGCCATGCATACAGATTTAAATGTGGATATAAAGCACGATGGTAGCACAAAGATCTACTTAAAAATAGTTTACAAAGTGGCCTTGTGTCTGGCTGTGGAGCAGTACAGGCAAGCTCACCCTGTGGGGCCTCAGCAAGTATGAAACCCTTATGCTGTCAGAGGCAGTCTTCCAAAGGAAATCAAGGTTTCCTGGGAGGGCATGTGTGTATGGGGCCCAGGGTGCTGGGAGGCTGCTGGCTCTTGCTGGCCTGAGCTTAGGGGCAGAACAGCACAGCTTAAGTTGTTAAAATGTGATTGCTGTTCTGATAAAGGGTGGGAGAGAAGGTGCTGATCGGATTCCTCAGTTGCACCCTTCCGTAAGGCTGGGAATGGAGGAGGTGTGTGTTGGGAGCAGCACTAGGTCTTGCTGTTTAAGCCACGCTGTGTGCTTCCCTTCCAAAATACGGAAGTTATTTGGGGCAGTATTGAGTTCTTCAAGCATTGTGTAAAGGTGTAGTTGTTGAATGTTGTCTGCAGGAGTCTGACACAAGTAGTGCCAGTGGAAGCAGGGGCTGCCATCAGGGCTCCAGTACAACCTCATTCAGCTGTGGGCAGGACTTGATGGTGGGGCTGGTGATGCTTGGTCACACTGGCAAATTGATCCTTGTGTGCCCTTGTTTTCTTCAGCAGGCTTTTGCTGCCTTTCATAGTGTGCTTTTCCTGTCGATCTTTACATGCTTTGGTGATGAATTTAAAGGCATTCTGGAGACATGGAACTGCATTGGCAATTGGTTGGGAGCTGCGCTCCCCTGCGTGCGCCCTGTCCCTGGGAGCTGTTGTTAGTGGCAGGAGGCACTTTGCATGCGTGCTGTTTATTTTGAAGAGAACTAGAAATTAAACTAAAATGTGTCAGTCTTCTCATAACAGCTGTCATGGAAATAAATCTCCTTGGCTTGTTCCTTTGACAAGTGGGTTTTATTGTAATGTGGTGTTTCGCTGTTGTTTTGTGCAGATTATACCATTCTTATGCATATAGTCTGGTCACATAATAGTTTATTCATGACTAAAAATTGTCACTTTCCAGAGCCTTTCTGAATGGCTTGCAATCACTATGAACTCTTGCACTGTCTTTTCTTGTTCCTCAGAATATGAACATTATCACTTGAGAAACAAGCACAATTTGTGTGCAAAGCATGCGCAATCTTTCAGCCTTTCAGCCTCCACTTTTACTTTATATGGCAATCAAAATAGGAAACTCCAGAACCTGAGTGTTCCCGCGTGACCGTAGGGTGTAAGGTGACCTCCTTGGCTCGGGGCCCAGGCCAGGAATGTATCGTTCCTTTGACTTAGACTTTGAAACAGGTATTATTTTACAGTTTAATTGGCTGCATACATCTCCAGAAGGATATAAACCAGTGGGTTTTTCCACTATGGAGACATAAAGGCTTGTTCCGCAGAAGAGAAGGCAGAAACAAGCTGGTACAAGGAGCCCTGTATGAACTGAGCTATACTGTGTGCTTTGGGGGGGGGGGGGGGGGGAAGTCAGGGGCTTGGGTTTTTTTCTTGGCCTTGTGGGTTTTGGCAGTGTCAGACAAACCAGTCAGTGTTCTCCTAGGAAAACTAAGGAATCTTTTAGATCTTGAAACCATATTTAAAGACCCCCTCCCCCGGTCTTTGTGTGTTGCTGCAGATACTGCTCAGTGTTCTGTGTGCTGGAGGTTCCCCCTTAGTGTGGTCACCGATGTGTTTTGTGTGTTCTGGTGACGGTTTGAGAGCTGGGGCAGCAACCAGCTGCTTTGAAAGCAAAGGCCACTGACAATTAGAGAAAACTCTGAGGGGCAAACCCTGCGTTTGGAGGGATTTTCATTTCTCTGTTTTTAATAACTGAAAGTGATCTAATTAGCGTCCATGGCTGGGTCCAGCAGCCTGTTGCTGACCTATATTCAGACCCCTTTCATCAGCTCCTGTGTGGTTCAGATCTTCGCAGTAGTTGTTTAGCAGTAAGGAGCCAGACGTTGCAAGGAAAGCAGATAAGCCTTTTAGTCCTTTGAATCTTGTTTTGCTAGTTGTTTGTTCGTTCCTTACTTCAATATTAGTGGGTTATCTTCAATTTTAATCTTACTTTACTGTTTTGTCCTTCCTTCTTTGTAATCTGTGGCTTTTAACGTTTGAAAGGTCCTAAATATTTGATCAAAATAAGACCTAATTCTCCTTCTGAAGAGAGTAAATCACTTGAAAAGCAGCAGAAAGAGAAACCATATGCAGGCAAAATGTAGTTTGAGGGGAAAGATAGAGCGTGCAAGCATACACAGTCAATTACTGAAACTTGGCTCTAATGTTCCCTCTGCTCCCCACTTAGCCATTTCCAGGCTTAGAGTGCAACTTGTGTAGTTTCTGTTAATCTGTCCTATGTTAAGAGCTCTGGGCGCAGAACTTCTGCATGTGCATTCTCTTTAAAATCTCATTTTTCTCTCGTTGCCTCTGTCCTGCTTTCTCAGTTGCTTGTTCGGGTGCACTCGGTGTGTTGTGTTCAGTTAGCCAGCTGCAGCAAGACTCATTTCTTAATTGTTCTGAGTGGAGAAAGGGATGTAAGTTAGTATCTCTCCTCCTTCATAATTGCAAGTGGGATGTAGTAATGATGTGTGTCCTTCCTAGTGCTGTTTTAGCTGCCACATTTACTACACATTCTTTTGTGAAAAGCTGATGGTGAAGCTGCCACATTTGTAGGATTCAGAAGCAGGACTAAAGGATAATCTTGTTACCCCGAACTAGTGAAGGTTGTTAAAGAGCTTTGAGCATGTCAGGTGCTGCAGAAGTGATGAGCAGTCTTCATCCTGAGGCAGAGTTAATCGAACTGATCAACACGCAAAGGAGACGGCGGGTATGGGTAAGGTCTGTGGCAAAATGTTTTAGTTATTTGCTGAAATACTTCCAGTGAGGGTGTTTTTCCCTTGTGGATTTGGTTACTAATAACAAGAAAGGAAAATAAATTATTAGAAATTATCAGTGTGCTCCCTTTTTACAAAATCTGACATCTCATTTCCGAGCCGTTCCTGACCCATGAACTCCTGTGCATTTTATTTAATCCTATTTACGTATTTTCTGGCAAGGTGGCTAAAATATGCTTTAAACACAGGGTAGCATTTAAAGCTGATTTTTTTCTTTTCCTTTAAAAAGCTAGATATTTAAAGTTTTGCCTGCTTTCAAACCAACAGTTGTATTAAAGCACAGCTAAACACTCTGGCAGTACAAGCCTGACATTTAAAAGACTCATGTAAGTAGGAGTGGGATGTCACTAGATAAGCACTGGAAGTAGAGTTTAAGTGACCAGCTGGATCCTGGCAGATGTCAGGCATTATGCTAGTGCAAGAAACGGGCACTTCAATGCAAGTTCTGTAGATATTGAACGAGATGCAACCTTCCAATGTTAAGAAGGAACAGAAAAATCAGGGCCGCTGTTTCTTCTGCTCCAGTCTGTACATGAAGAAGCGCGTCTGAGAGGCTGAGATCAGAGAACCTTGTGATCAAAGCTGTTCTGCTCACCAACTATAGACACTTTTGTTCAGCAGATCTTCAAAGTGCAGCACAGGGGAAACTTCCACGTCAAGAGCATTTAATGTATAGGGTTTAAAAAAAAAACCCAAAGAAGTTTCCCATGTGTTTACAGCATTCAGGTGACTTCTCTAGAAAAGCAGCTTGACACTGATGCTGAGTAGTTTTATGTAATAAATCTTTCTAATGTAACAATGTGTAACAAATTAATACAGGTGGATTCTGAGCAGTATGATTGATGATACACATCAAATATTTTTCTTGCTCCAGACATAAAAGTTTGGGGTTGTGATTACATGGTGTCATCTTGAAAATTATCAGCCTGGCTTTGGTGGGGGGGGGGGGGGCAAGGTTTGTATGGATAAAATGCTTTTAAAACAAGTGGGGATGGCGTGGCACAGTGAAACTGTTCTCTTGTTCTTCAGAGTAACGGGACAAATAGATTGTGTCCTTTCTCTTTTTTCCTTCCTTTGGTCTGACTGAGCACTCAGAGGCCACCACCTGACGAAATCCTCCCTTGGAAGTTGGGCTGACCTGTTCTTTATTTCGAGTACAGCACTTCTGTGGAAAGCAAGGCTGGTGGAATCTTAGCAAGTAACTATAGGCTACACAGTAAGATCAGTTGCAGGCAAAGTTTTGTTGTGTGAAAATGGAACAAAAGGGATGTGTTGCATGCAGATATGTCACTGTTTTGGGAGGAATTATTTATTACCTTAAAGATGAGGGGGAAAACAGGGATCTGGAGAATTAAGAAGCATTAAGTTAAATGTATAGTGAAAGAAATCTCCTCCCCCCCATTTGTGGTGATTTACTGTGTATTACTTCTTTCAGGTTTGTCTCCCAGTTTGGTTTTCTGTGTGTGATTGGAGACTGTGGTGCTTATAGATGAACTATAAAAAGCCTGAGACATTGGGCATTCCCTAATCAGTTTATTCTTATTCTCCTTCCTTCTAGCAATGGGTTTGGTCAAAAGAAAAACCTATTGTTAGTGAGCCAGAACCAGGTCTGCGCCTGAATTGTAGGAATGTGCTTTTAATATTCTTGGACAGTCTACCTCTCAGCAAGGATTGTTGGTGTTGGAGCTGCAAAGACTGGATAAACTTCCTGAGAGGAAGCAATTGTAAAATATCCAGGAAGTTATTAGGAATTGCAGACTTCTGCTCCTGTCTCCTAACTGTGTGAAGTGCTCAGGCGTCAGAAGCACCAACCTGCATGCCACAGAGCTTGGGAAAAATGCCCTTTCCTTCAGTAATAGGAAATGTTTATAGGCTGATGTCAGAAATGGGATATCCAGTGCTGTTAGAGCTCGGGCTGTTAAAATGTTTCGCCCACCCTGAGAAGAATGGTTCATGGCAGGTCTTTGCAATGGGCTGGCTGATAGAATCGGATCCAGTTTTCATTGTTTTCCTGTTGATCCGGTTTGATTTGTGAAAGCCACCTCATCAACTTCCCTGTACTTCTGTTTGGGGAAAACCAGGTTGAATAGAAAGAAAATAAAGGAAGTGTAACAAGAGAGGCAGGCGTGAGAAGGAGCCATAGAAGAAGATGAATTCCTGTATGTATGTTACCATCTAGCTGGCTAGGGCCCCCCCTGGTTTTCCCTAGTTGAACCAAACCTCGTCTGAGAACAGCCCTGCAGTTGCTGCCTGTGTAGTGTTCTCTCTAGTAACACTTATGTCACAGAGTGACATAATGTGGGGTTTGCTTGTTATTTCCCCCCCTTCCCTGGCTCTCCCCTACCAGCCAGGCCTGGTGGGTGTGATGCAGGATGGGAGGCACCGTGCTGCTGCACTGCTGGTGTGGTGGGTGTTATCCTCACTACATCAGATTGAATTTAAAAGCAAGGAGTGTCTTTTATGTGACTAAATAGCGTTTATGGTTTTTCTCTTTGTTTGTGGAGAACAGAACTCTGTGAGGATAAAGACATTTTTAGATGATTAAAGCTTGTTCTTTGGCTGCTGGAGTAGCTGTGATTTCTTTGTTGTTTGTCCATGTAAAGGAGAGCTGTCACCAAGCAGGTATGGACTCTCAGGTGGAATAATGATTGGTGAGCTGGCTGCGAGTGTTACAGAAACCAGCCTCTCCTCCTTCCTTATCGTGATGTAGACGACGAGTAGCTTTTTCTAGTATTTGAACAAGGCGGATTTGAAACTTGAGCACGTTTGAGTTCAGATTTTTCCGAAATCCGATCGCGCATAGAAATGTCTCTTGAATTTGAGAACGTCCTTGAGGAGAATGGAGAAAATTTGAACTATTTCTCTAGTTTTCAGGATGCGAAGGAAAAACTTTAACATGTACATTTTGTGGCAGCACTTCTGCTGTGCAGCACAGATGCTCTTAACTTCTTTTACTAAAAGACTCCAGCAGAAGGTTATTGAGGGAGCTGAAACGTGGTTTTGAAGCTGCAGAGAGCCACATTTGTCATGTTAATGTTGTAGTCTGCTTCAGGCTTCTTTCCTGCTGCCCGTTGCTGCTGAACAGACTGTGCTACTCAGAACCCTAACCCGCTGCTTCATCTTCTCTCTCCTCTCCCTGAAGCTTAGTCCGCCTTGTTGAGATGCCGCAACACAGAGAGCAAAACCTGTGGTGGGCCACATGGAGTAAGACAGATTGACTATCTTTACATGTGGTCAGAGTTAGTTTGGGGATTCTCCTCCTAGAAGCAAATCTGTAGCTACTGTTTGAGGGGATACTGTGTCTCTGCTGCACTCCTGCCACGAGATCTGCATTATCCCAGAGGAATGTCACTGTAGCGATGCTTCACAGATTGAAATTCTGCCTTTGTAGCAAGGGCTTTATCCAGTAGTTGCTTTGAAAGTCAGAACAAGTTCACGGAGTGATGCTGGAAGCTGGCCAAGCTGGTGAGAGAAGCTGCGCTCAGTTGCCGTTCCTTCGTCACCTTCTGCCTTGGGAGGGAGCGGACAGCTGTGTTTGGTGTTGATTAAAGATTTTCTACAAGTTCAGCTGTAAATGCAGCAAGCTGTAGGTAACACCTTCAACAGGAGCACGGGAGGGGAAGAAGCTGTCCTAGCCAGCTGCAGACTGCACGCTTGCTGTCCGGCTCGTCAGGAAGCGATGTGATAGACTTACATCAGCATGTGTGGTGCTGCTGTGGAGCTACAGGTGTGTGTTCAGAGTAGTATTCAGTGTTCCCCTTGCTTTGTTTTGCTTCTGTAACACAAATCTGGGAGGAAGGAGAGAAGTAATTAGTAATTCTGCAAGCAATGTAATGAATAATTCTTTCAATGTACTTGTAATTAGCATTGGAGTAGTGTGCAGGTTCTCTGATGGTCTAAAAAGTTTGACTCATTCCTCTCGAGAGCAGGAAATCTGCCTTCTTCATTTGATTGTGGCTTTTAATTAATTTGTGGGACCTCTTTGAAATCACCTGTCAAATTTGCTTAAAATTGGCACATACAGACTCAGGGGTTTCTCCAAGTAGGGATTCTGTGTGTGTGTGTGTGTGTGTGTGCATGTATGTGTGTGTGTGCATGTATATACACATATATGCACATGTGCAAACCCAGCCTTATTTACGTAAAAGCAGCTAGAAATGATATGAGAATGGCTGATGTTTGGTGGGCAGAAGGATTTTGGGCTTGTTTGCTGTTTCCATCTCTGACATACAGCTGGTTGTCACTGCTCAGCTAAATTACAGTTTGAGCATGGGTTTTTTTGGGTTCTCTAGTAGCTTTGGCCTCTCGATGGGTTTAGACATTGCAGCAGCTTGCAGAATGAGCTAGCAAAACTCAATTTGTTTTTCCTGTTCAGTAGCTGCCATGCTTGCTTGAACTGAACTAATTGGGGTGTGATTAAACTGATTTACTTCTGAAGAGAACAGAAAACTAAGGACATCATTAATGAACTCTAGAAGGTTGTTTAATGTTTCTTTTCCTTCCTTCTACACATCTTCTTGTATACACTGGAAACTTTGCAGGACTTGTGGTAAAGTATGTTTTTGCAGCAGCAAATTGAGCAGTATCCAAACTTTGGGACCTTTAGGCTCAGTGCTGTGTAAGTAGTACTTAAGCTTGAATGTGTAGCGTTCATCTTGTCCCTCGCTGCCCCTCTCTGGGGTTTAGAAAGTAATTTGATAAAGGAAAAGAACTTTGAAAGCGGTTTTATTCTAGAATTAATAATGTAAGAAGTGGTGCTAGAATTTGATCCGATATTTATAGATTTCTGCTGTGCAAGAGTTAGAAGAGCCTCATGAGGACAGTTTAAAATTCACATTTTTAATAATGTCTTAAAGCCGAAAGAATTGTGGAGCCCTCAAGAAGAGGTTTGAAAAGAATTCAATTAGGAAGCGTTCTGCAAGTCCCTGTATTGCCAGTTCTCCCTGTTAGTGCAGCAAATGCTTGTCCTCAGAATTGTGCTGCTATTCCTGCAAAGTATTCCTCAGCAAAGGTAGGTGTTGTGCTACAGAATGGGTAAGTCCTAGCTGAGAACTCATGTACTTACCAGAACCCACCTGCCCTTTCTTTTGGTCCATACTATGCACTGATGTCTTGCTTAGCCTTCTCTTTGTTGGCAGTGATGGGGTTTATGCAGCTGCTGTGGTAGTTCCCTTGATTTCAAATGCTGGACGCTTCTGTCACATTGCTGATGTGCAGATACCGCTGTAGTCTGCATGTGAGAAGGTTCTGATGTATCTTAACTGTAATTGTTTCTTGAACTATTTTGGTTGTTTTTTACAGGAGCTGCTATGTGTTTGTTAACCCTCTTGAGGAGGACTTGTAGGGAAAGCCTGCAAATGTAACCATTAGTTGTGTTAAGTTTGCACTTAAAGTATGGATTCATCTTTGCATGGATCTGTTCTTTGGTCAAGGATCGGCTGCTGTGAGAATCCTCACCCATTCCCCAAGCTGGGGACATAATGTGCCTCTCACAGTTATAAATGTGCTAAGCATGTTCCACTCAGCTCTCTGAGACATTGCATTTTAGGGAAGAAAACTCTGTGTTTGCTGATAAAATTACTGTGATGTGCAGTCCAGCTATGTTCTGTGGAGGGCTGGAATTTCCTGTGGAATGCACACAGGTCTGTGCAACCTGCTCAAAGAAAAGGAAGATGGATGCTGCGGGCAGAAGGCAGTAGAGGATCTGCTGTTGGAACTTCAATTCTCCTAAGCTCACCTGAGAAGTGTGGGAACGTGGGAGAGCGTTCTTACCATGCTTTAGTCGTGGTTCCCTTTGGATTACCCAGTATCTGTGGAGTTCCCTCTGTTTACATTGAACTCACAATGTGTTGAGCCTGGGGTTGTAGAATTCAAGAGCCGATGCCCATTTCTACAGAGTGGGAAAGGAAAGGAAAGCCCCTGTCCAACAGAAGCTGACAGTAAGTTGAGGGAGGCTAGCTTGTGCTTGTGCATCGCAGCAAAGACTCCCCAGGACACACTGAGCTTGGTGTCACTAAGCTTCATGAAAACCCTGTTTCTTTTGACCCTGGCAGTGCGCACAGTTGGCCTGTGCTGGTTCTGGTGTCCTTATGTGACTTATATCTTGGCTGTGTTACAGGCACAAGATATATTGGGTGCTGTAAGAACAGTGCTAATGCCAGTCGAGCTCTAAGAAAATGGGCAGCAAACCCTTAAAGGGCTATTTTTGGTAATTTTTAAGTAGAGAATGCCTGAGCACAAATAGAATTCCCCATGAACTAATGAAAGGATTGGGGCTTAATTTGACTTAGCATGTTTTCTGGTTATGCTGAATTACTTTGATGTGGCCCTTGTGGTTATGTATTGAATGGCTTTGCAGCATGCTGGCTCTTCTAGTGTAAAGCTTGCATGAGCCAATGTTGTAGCAGATCTTGTTGGTGAAACCTCTGTATGTGTAAGCAAATGGACAAGAAACAAGAATTTGATTTATTAAACTCTGTTAGTCTAGTAAATACTGACAAAATGTAGTTTGGGTAAAGCTTTTGAATGAAAAGACAGATTTCAGCCTAAAGGGAAACCTTAAATGTAGGATCAATGGTATATGGGTAGGACTATGTGCTACACAGGATTTACTATAAATTACTGCTGTGCTTAAGATTTGCCACACATTGAGTTCCTAGCAGTGCCAGCATCAGTGACTTTTGTGAGAAGCTTTCCATGAGGATGAAGTAACTGTTAACAGGCTTCCAAAAACTTTTCCCAAAAGAGCTTCTATTTTCTGTCTGTTTCTGTGTAAGAGTTTAGTTTTTCGCCAAGCTTTATGCTCTTTCTCTGGAATCGCCTCTTAATGGTGGCTGTAGTTTGTGTTTGAAGGTACTCGGGACTCTCGGTGTCAGAAGGGTCCATGGGACTGCCTCCTCAAGCAGCAGTGTTTCATGGGATGTCTGTGTTGGCATCAGCAGGGAGCCCTTTCTCCTTTAAAGGTGTGTTCTGTAAAACCTTGAGCAACAGCAGTTGCTTCCTCTGAGCTCATGTTTTCACTTACTTTGAACTGTTTGTGTACAGCATAATTCATTAGCTAAAATGTCCAGAAGTGATGCAGCTCTTTTAAAGGCTCTCTCCTGCGAGTCTCCTTGAAATAATGGCTTTCTATCAGATCATATATGAACAGTTCTCTTTGTATGAAGTTGCAGATATTTGCTGGGATGAAGAACACGAACTGTTTGCCTTTAACTGTCTTTATCTATTCACCACCCTCTTTGCTGCCTGAGTTCAGTTTCCCTGAGACTAACAAGGAGAGTTGGTTCATCCTTTGTTTGCTAGGTGCATGATGTCTAAAGAGGTCCAGGCTTGCGCCTTCCTCTTGTAGGTGCTGCTGAAGGGAAGGAAACCTCTGTTTAGAGCAGTGGTGAAGTAGTCGCTGAGTGAGGGAATGGATAACGCAGCCAGAGTTATGTAGTCTGTCACTTGGCAGCTTTTGGGATTACAGTAGAGATGTGTTCAAACTGGTGTTTATTTAAATATGGGATTGAGTAATAAAGTTACTGCTTTTGCCCAGCCACAAGTACCAAAACTGTCGTTATCTGAATTTGTTCCACTCTTCACAAAAAAAGCTGCCTTTTAATAAAAAATACTCTGAGCACCTGCTTTGAAGAAGACAAAAAAACCTGGACTTTTATGTATCACTTTGTAATGGTTGCACACATGGTTCATTGCTGTCACGCAGTGTCTCTTGTACTGCCTGAAGCCGCAAGCATCTTTACCCAAATCAGTGTGTGGGCATTGACCAAATGCACCTGGTTGCCCTAAGGCAAAAACTGAGGGCTACAGCAATTGGAGACATGGTAAAATGAAGGGTCAGATTTGAAAATGGACAAAAAGTGTGCAGATTGAGTGATTTTTCTTATGTTTCAGGATAGAAACTTGTGTTAATTCTCCTGATGACCATTGACCTCAGAAGAAACTGGATCATGTCGTGAAGGTCGCACAGTGGACAAACCAGCTGCAATCCAGGATTTATCTGGGAGAGGGTTTTGATTGAAGAAAAGTGCTCTTGCACACAAGTCAGTTTAGGCTGCAGCTGATTGGATTCCTGTATTTTATTTCATTGTTTGCTACATTCAGTTGCTAAAACAATTTTTCAAAGGATCTGATTTGCAAACTGCTCTTTTCCCTTCCAAGCCAGTTGCAGATGTGGTACCTCAAGTACTTAGATTTGCAGTTACAGCAATATAAAAACACAGGGAGTATGAAAATGCTGTCTGTGGCTTATTGCATCCATCTCAACGAGTCACAATTCCAACTGAAATGCAGGCTTTTGTAATTCATAACTGTTCTAGTGGAATGGGTAATCTATGTGTGGAGGATGGCTGTAAGTTTATATATGGAGGGTCTGTTACTGTTTCATCTGTTTTCGAGGCTAATGGATCACAGTGCCCCAGCTGTGGTAGAGCAGCATTGTTGTTCACTGCTTTTTGCCTGATGCATTAGGATCTTGAAATCCCTAAGACTTGAAAAGAACTTGTGTGATAAAGCTCTTAGATAAGATTTGAGGCCAGTTTAAAGATGGTAGTGTTTGCAGTGATTTCAGTTTATTGAACTGTTACCAAAAACCATGTGTTTATAAAGTATTTCTTTAAATTCAAGGAGGACACCAACCCCCAACCTTAAGGGCACAAGTAATGTCCTTTTTAACAGTTGTGCATATGTGTATTCAGCATGGGTAAAAAAACTGGTGGTGTAGCAGAGGGGATTTTGGTTAATCCACCTTGTTGCTATGCTTTGCACCACAAAGCTGTAGTTAATTACTGACGAGACGGGCCTAATCCAAAGTCGCTGCAGTCTGAGACATTATTTACCCTGTGAGGAGGGACAAAAATTAAACCTTTCTGTAGATGTGAACCGTGTTTCTGAAGCCACAAGCATTGCTTGATGGAGTGTTTTGTGTGAGGAGAGTTCCCATTCCAAAGAAGACGTGTGTCCTGGAAACAGTGGTCAGGCTCTGCCCAGAGAGCTGGCTTTGGGTAAAAGATGAAATTGGGATTTCTGTGTTTCTTTCTCCATTTGTTTGGATGTTCTCAGTGTCCTGCCTCTGGCAGAGAACTGCTTTGTGCTTAGTGAAGAGCCATCTTTGCTGCCGGCACAGCCATTCTGCACCAGATACGGGGAAGAACTTCAGAGAATCTACTGCAGAGTAGATTTGAAGTTAAGTTTTATATTGGTTATGGGTGAGATATTGCAGTAGCACTCAAATGTGGAGTGATCAGCAGCCAAAGTTTCAGTAGTTTGGTATTTTGAGTCTGTCTTGCAGGGGTGTGCTTAAAGCAGAGCTTGCAAGCCACTCAAAATGGTAATGCCCTCCTGTAATACCTGTTGTGCATAAAAGATCCTGGTTTTATTTACCAGTGGCTTGAAAGGGACCAACTGCCTTGGGATAAGCTCATTGCTCTCCTCTCCCAGCCCCATGAATTTTGGCTCTGTGTAACTCTCATGTTAGGAAGGCACCCATGACACCTACGTACCTGAAGTATCATTCTGCAGAGGTAGTGATGTTATGCTGCAGTTTCTTTGCCCATCTTTAACTTCTTGGTGTCCTGGGGGACTTCATAAATATCACTTCATCCAGCAAAGCTGCTGACATGAAGCAAAAGTCATCAATAAATTATTCATATGCTGTTCCTATGTTTAGGAATTAATGCAGCTTCACTTAAAAATTCTCTTCCATGGCTTAAATCGAGTGAAATTGCTGCATACCAAGTTACATTTGAATTTTCAAGAAATTATTTTGCATTTTAGAACTATTGGTTTCAAAACCAAGGTGCATAAAATCCCTCACTACTGTTAAATACCGTAGGGAGGTCCCGTTTGAAAGGATTCGTGGTGCGTGCCGTGTCAGTGAAGGCTGGTTTTTAGGCTGTCACTTTAAGTTGTGTACTGTACACAAGATATAATTTGTGATATTTTCATACATTTATGAAGCAATAGCTTCAAACTTGGTGATTTTGAAGTTCTTGAGATCTTTGTTTCATTAAAGAACAAAAGAAACCCCACAAGCCAAGCACCTAAACCTCTAGATCCCCCAAGCCTGTGGTGTTGATTGCTTCTGTCACATTCATGTTGCTTTATGTTTCAAGAATGTCTTTGCTTTATACTTTGAAGAAAGTGTGAAATTATGTTGTCTCTCTAATTCTAGCAATTACCCGAGAGGTAAAAACCTGTATGTGTATGATCAGGCTAATCCTGAGATACTGTTACTCTCCACCTTCGCTTTGTCTTCTGTTTTGGTTTTAAATGTTCAGGACTTGTCATTATGGGTTTAACCATAGCACTTCCCCTCGGGTCACAGACTGAGTTCCAGAAAATGCCCAGCCTTGTGCCACAGACTCTATTTCAGGCACTGAAGTGCTGAGAACACCACACTGCGGGTAGATGGGGAGTTCATGCCTTTGCAAAGACAGCCACGATGGTTAAAAGTATCCACCCTTTTGCAAGGACAGCTAACGAGGAGCGGTATCAGCCTTGCTGATGGGAAAGAATAGCAAAGCTCTAGGGTTTCCTGGCTGAAAGGAGGGCTTTGAGACATCTAGCTCATCTCAATAGCATGTGTATTTTTCAGTAGTATTATGACTTGTCACTGGAATTTGCTTTAAGTTGTATAAAGGAAAATGGTGTCAATATTTAATTGCTGTGGTGGTCCTAAAAGGCAGTTGCTGTGATTTGAAAGTGTGTTCCTGTTAGTTTGTCTTCAGGTTTTTTGCCTTGGGCATAGCATGTAATTTACTGTAGCTTTTTAAAACTGATGTCTGTAGTGATTGAGTGCAGAAAAGATGGCCAGAGTGGGTATCGGCTTGTGCAGGCACGTGTTGGGGTTCAGAATAGCAGAGTAGAAAATGCTCCTCTGTAAAACTTTGCTGTACTTCTACCATGCAGAGCCCAGTGCAAAGCACTGTAAGTATTTCGAGTTGGTATGTTTAGCTGCTATGAAAATGGGGTAGAGGAAAACACACATAGTTCTCTTCTGTGTTCTTGTGCATTGAAATGGGCCCGGTGTGGGTCAGGCTAGTTCTGGGGCGTGCTGGTGGCCAAGAGCTTCCCAGGGACCTTGCAGCATTGAGCAAGTGGGGAAAAGGCAGCAGGTGAGCGTCAGCGTGATTTCAGTGTGTGGAGGAACAATCCAGCCTACCTGCTGTTGTGCTCAGAGCCGCAGGTACAGCTCGTGGAGCCGTGGTAGCTGTTAGCTGGTGTCACCAGCTCTGCGCGCGGCGGCAGCCAGGCACGCTGGTGAAGCACAGCACCCTGTTCAGTAGGGAGGGTGGGCATGGAGAACACTTGCTGCTCCATAAAACACTGGTGGCCTGTGCACCTCTGGTCTCCTGCTTTACTGCTTCTTCCTGAGAGGCAGAGGGGAGAAGGTTGAAAGCTGTGAGGGCTCTGGGACGGAGGAGGCCGAGGCTGGAGCAGGGGTGAGATGAGTGCACATTGCACACAGTCACCAAACCCTGAGGTGCTGCAGTGATGAATTACTTGGTGGAACCAATAGCTCAGTTAAAAACACAGTACAGGGAGAACCATGTCACGCAGCAGGGATGGAACCCCTGGAGCTTGCTGCCACAGGAGGTTGGAGGCAGGCATCACATTCAGAAAGGGGTTAGGTGTGTTGGTGAAGGACAGGGACAGTGGAGGTCTAAGCAGTGATTTACCCCCTACGGTTTTTATCTGACAGCTGTAGTGTGGATATGGGAGGAGTACAAGGGGAATGAGGTAGAGAATGGTCAGGTTTGGGTGGGAGAGGGGGGAAGATGTTGCTGTTGCTGGAAACTGAACTGTAGGTCTCAACGAGTGTACTGTTATCTGTGTTTTCTTATCCAAAGTAGAGGCAACTACAAGTTGTCTTAAAAACACAGTATCTGTAATTGGAGCTGGTGGACAGAGGCAGCACAAGGAATTGAAATGCATTCTAATGTTTCATGGCATTATTCTGTGCAAATAATTACTGCTTTTGAGTTGCCTTCTAATTTCCTCAGTAAAAACTCGGTCCTCTGGTGGGGGCTTCCTATGTGCCTCGCTTCTGTAGGCTTCAACTTCAAGGCCTGTGAGTTCAGCCCACGCTGAAGGTACTGGATCTGAATAGAGGTTTCTAATAAGTTCTTACCCGCATCAATGGTAGAATGCATAGTTCATGTTAAATTTGTGATGTTCTGACTGCAGAGGGAGTTATGGCCCATGCTTCCTATTTGTACTGGCAGCTCTGGAGTATGTGGCTCTTAAATGACATGGGTTAGTGGTAGACTTGGCAGTGCTGGGGTAGTGGTTGGCCTCCGTGATCTTAAATGTTTTTCCCAACCTAAATGCTTCTGTTATTTTCATGATTGCTCAGGTTTTGCTTAGCATGAGCAGAATAGTGCTGGTGTTCTGAAAGGTCATGTTTTAGAAGGGATGTGGAATGTGTTTGTTACGTTTTCCATTAAAAACTGTGAAACCTCTTTTTATCTCAGTTGCAAATAAACATTTTATTTGGTGCCCTTTTGGAGGTGTCTCAAGTCACTGATGTCCATTGGTGTCAGATGCATGCAAGGGAACTCCCATGAATAAGGAATGAGAAATTGGTCAGCAGGAGCTGTAAAATGAGTAAGGCTATCGGCTGCAGTTGCCATGGCCTCTCTTGCCAGGAGATTGCACTTCCTTAGGCTGAGTGCCTGCTGTAATGTTTTTGTTAGGAGCTGGGAAGGTTGTGCTGAGTGTGTATCACAGGAGATTGGTGCTCCCTAGGTCTGAAATGATGCTGTTCCATCTGAACCTTTCAGGCTTGAAGCAGTGCTTAGTGTACAGTGCCTTTATAAGCATGAGATACGTTTCCAGTGATTGGTAGTAATAATACGGTGGATTTGAAATGGATCTTCTAAATCTAGAAAAGAAACTTGTTTGCTGGAAGTACCTGGTGTTTAGTGTGCTACCTGTGGGAATGCTTTATGAAGTAGCTGGGTGCTGGGCAGTGCATTTCCTCTTGCACACCTTGAGCAGTAACTAGTCTGCAGCTCAGGGGATGCTGGGTTACAAGGGAGAAAGCATGAGTCTGGGTGTCAGAGTTATCCATGGGCTAAACCTGCTGGAATGCTGCTGCTCCCATGATGGTCCCTTCTCCTTCTCAGGAAAACCAAATGATGTGTTGGAGTTATGTGTAAGAATTGTGGTTAAGACTCGAGTCAAGTATGGTCCTGTATGTACACATGTGATGCCTCTGCCAAAGAGCATAAGCTCTTTGATTGACTTCTAAAGAGTTAAACATTGAAAGGATGAGACACGGGAATGTCATTTAAGTTGTGTAATAGGGTTTTAGCATAGGCTAAATCCCCAATATTCTCCTTGGATATTTAGAAAAATGCCAATGTTTCTGTGGGCAGAGTGAACATCCGGATGTTCCATCTCTGCTCTTGCAGCTTCCTGTGTAGCGCATCAGTGGCTTTTATTTAAGTTTTCCCTGAAGACACAAATGAAAATGAGCTCCCCCTCCAGCTTCAAACCATTTCTGCAGTGCATGCTGCTGTGGAGCACTGCTCTGGAAGAGCTGGTTATAGGTTTTTAGGAGTTCGTGTCTTGCAGGAACAAAAGAAGGGGCCAGTCTGAAATGCATGAGAGGAAGTTGGAGCTCTGAGTGACTGCACTGTACCTGGAAGAAAAGAAATAGGCTGGTGGGATTGGAAGCATACTTTTCATATCAAACACTTACATGCTGGTGTGGGATGGTATTTATTCTAGTCCACTTAAAGCGCAAAGCAACATACTGAAGTGGTTCAGACGATAGAAAAGGAGTGTTACAAATGGAGTTTAAGTGTTGGGGTGGTGTGGGGGACTCCCATGTATGCATATCTTTCAGGTACACATTAATCTGAGTGTAGAGAACAGGTTTTCTCCTGGGAAAGGCAAACTTGGCTTTGGGAACAGCTAAAATGCAACTTCCAGCACTGGCTTCCGAGCTGATACTGGGTTAACTTGTCAACTGCAGCATCGCAAAGGTACTGTAATTTATGTAATGCTGTAAAAAATGCTCAACCTTCAAGAATACTCATTTCCCAGATGTGGAAAATGAGTGCTGTTTGTATTGGTGATCCCCATCTTTCCAGATCACTTGCTTACGAGCACTTGCATATTTGGAGGTTAAGAAGAAATCCTTAGCGGGGTTTGTTACGTTTGGTTAAATAACAGCTTCAGCTTGTTCAGTGAGACTTCTTTGAAAGGCAAATGGCATCCTGGGGAAGCCAAGCTCCCAGGAGCCTTCACTTTGCACTCAGGAGTAAAGAAATAGGTTTCTTTTTGAGTCTGGTGTGGTGGTGGTAATCCACATCCAGCAGTTGCCTTATGTATGGTTAAAATAGCATTGCTGTTCTGTGGAGGATGGAAGTACAGTATCCAGACCGCCAGTGCTGATGCTCCTACCACCCAAAGGTTGCTCATCTTTCCTGATCTGATTGGTCTTTCAGTTTCTGAAATTCCACAGCTTAACCTCTGTTTAAATGGCAAAGCCCTGTTGAACTCACTAGGTACCATTATGAATGTTTGTAATTTCAGCTGGAATACTCAGAGTTTTATCTTCAACAATGTTTTCTCTGTTTATGTTTTAATTTCAGTCTCTTTCCCAGAGATTTTTTAAAAGAAGACATGAAAGCCAAACCCAGTAACTCGGTTTGGGATCATCTTCTAATCCCTTCTGGTCTCTTCAGCTGTTCCCATTCTCCTGAGTTTCCATTTGAAAAGCTGGTCCATGCCTTTTGGGGTAGTTATGTCAGTTAATATTGTAGGTTTTGTAGACAGAAGAACACAGGCTGGCTTGCTTACTTGTAATGAGTTTGACATGTCTCTTTTCCAAGCCACCATCTCTTACCTCTCGTCTTTGATCACAGTTGAAGACAGACTGAGGCAGTTGCAGTGTTCTAGCTGTTGCTTGTGCTGCATAGCCTCACATCTGAGCCATTCCATTAGTGCTGTGGAAATGGGATGAAAGCGGAACAGATGAATTAACCAGATCAAGCAGGTGAAGGGGAAAAACTAATACCAGCAAACATGGGCATTTTTGGTTTGTAGCTGCAGGAAGGCATCCATCCATGTTGAAATAAATACAAGTTCTGCCTCTCGTTACAGCCTCTTTATTTCTGCTCACACCTTGGAGTAAAGGAGATAATTGTCCAGTGTTAGGAAAGGAAGACTGATTATTTTAAACAACTTAAAGTAGTAACCTTTTCCAGTGGTAGCTGGCATGCATCTCATGAGTTTATGGTGTCTTACTGGCCCTGGTACATACTGAGACAACTCTCAGCCAAGAAGAATGGAGGAGAGCAAAACTTGCTTCGAGATTAAATGGTACCTTGATTTCATACAGGAGACTTTGCTCTTAGCACCTTTACTCTCTGAATGCATCCTCTTTGTGGTGCTTTGTTTCCCTTCTTGGAGGTGGAATACTGCTCCGAGCTGGGTCAGTTTTTGTATGGAGGACTGTAACTGTCAGTTCACGTGGTTTTAGGTTTCCTTTGCCATTTTCATTCGGAGTAAGCTGGTTTTCATTTTGACTGCTGCTGTAGGTTGAGACTGAACTGTTTTCTCCTGGTTTGACACTATCTTCTCTCTCCTTGCTCTCTCAGTCTTGCCTTTCTCAAAAATAAGATTACTCCTGAAAGACCTTCCTGGCAAGAGCTGATGAGAGCCTCTGCCTGCAGATAGCTGGGGTTTGTTTTTGTTGGCTTGAGTGTTTTGGGAAGTGCCTATCTGTATAACTGCTTTCCCATATGTTTTTCAGCCTATAAGAGGCCCCCAAACTGGTAAACCAGCATACATCTGGTCAGGGCACAGTATACAAAAATTGTGGGTGGCCTGTAACAGTGAGTTGATCTTTTTAAGACCCACATTTGGGGGTGGGATGGGGACATCGGTTGCAGTAATCCCCCCCCCCCCAATATGTATTTTGCAGAACTATTGAGTGCTTCTCACAAAGGGCACGTCCTATTGTGTTGTATTTGCTGTGTTGTACTTCAGGCTTGTGAAGTGGTTGAAGGAAGGTAGAAGAGCTTCCTGATTATTTCAGCATCCTTGCACTGAGTCTGTAAATGGCTCATGTTTAAAAAGTTCTCTTTTGTTTCTGTCCATCACTGTCTTGAAGAGGGCAGGGAGTTACTGGCTGATTGTGCTTCAAAACTAGCACAAAGAGAATAATGCAGAAGCAAGTCATAACATGGCAGTGGTGCACCTTCACAGGAATGTGATGGAACGTAAGCAGGAACCTTCCTGACAAGCATCTCTTGCACACAGAACAGTAGGAGCTCTTATTTTTCCTAGAAGAGAATTCCTGTGACAGGTTTCTTTTTTCCTCTTTGCAGTGTGCAGTTGCTAGAACTGCGTTTGTCATTCACTTGGGAGGTTTGGGCCTCTTCGGGGAAAACCTTGAGTTTCTCCTAATTGCCACAAGAAACATTGAAATCACTTTATGTTGCTTAAAATAAGGAGCATTGAAAATCTGGAGACTCATACTTGATTTTGGGTGAGCTCTCCTAATGGAGAATCTGACACCTTGGAGGAGCTGGTTTCATTTAGTTCAAAGGGAATTTGCTCTCAATGTCAGCTGATGCTCTGCTTTGTGCAAGTGATTGAGAGATGTCAGCGGTGGAGATCTGTGGTACAGAAAAACCCCACAGTGCTGCCCTTCCTCTGGTAAGGAGGAGGTGCTTCCCTGTGAGTGCTGCTGCGTGAAGAGCTGCAGGGTGTGTAATAGTAGTAGTAGTAATAGAGTACATCAGCCTTTCATGAGGATCTTCTGCAGATCAGCTTCCAGCCGCAGCCATGGGCTGTAGTGTAGGGCTGGGGCTGCTCCTGCTTGAGTAGGAGCTGGAGACTGATTTGATTTCCCTTAAAAGCTGCCAGGTTTGGTTAAGTGGAATTGTGGAGAGTGAAAGGGATTGATTGGCTTTGCATTTCTTGGCTTTTCCTACCAAGTATTTTTGTGGTAACCTCCCCAAAGGCCATTGGTGTAAGTAAACCAGGGCTGGATTTTTATCCTGCTTTTGGCAACTTCACTTTCTCAGTCTAATGTTCTGTAAGTGAAACTCTCCATCATCAGAGGATGCATGTTACCACCTTTCCTGCCTGCCACTATAAGGTGTTTAAGGTTGTTAAACGTTCATGTGTTACAGGTAATCTGCCAAAAGGAAATGCTACAGTTTTCCATGTTGAGCAGTTAGAATACCATGCAGTCATCTAAGTTTTATTAAATTAGAAACATACTTGTTTTTCATTCTCATCTATAGCTGCTGAAATTTTATTTCATTTCCTATGGAACTTACATTCATAATCATACGTTATCTTACAAACAGTAAGATTCTTTTCAAGAGAATGGGTTTACTACCTGTTGGATTTGTAAGATACAGGTTACACACACAGGTTGTGCTAAACCAATGTGCAGTAAAACAATTTGATTCATGAATAGAAACTCGCTATACATCTGGTTTCCTAGGCTGGTTCTGAAGCTTTATGTGTGAGCAGTTCTTACACTGACAGCTGTTTTCTGGGTGCTTAAATGTACTTGTAGCCTTGCGAACTGATCGGTAATTTCTGGTGAGCTAAACTTTGTACGTTTGTTTTAGCCTGTACCCTTCACTGCCTCCCTTGCTGACAAATCTCTTCAAAGGCAGGGAAGTCTAACGGTGGTTTCAGAAGGATAAATGTCCTTTTGGAGTAACATGTGCCTGCATGTGTGTGTGGCGCTTTTTTATCTTCCCGAACTGAAGCTCTTGCTCCAGCTGTAATGAATAGTCACTTGTGTTTGTAAGGATTTGGTTGTTTACCCTGACAGACCCTTGATAGGAGACACTCGACAAGATCTCAGTAAATCAATTTGTTCAGGATCTATAAGCATCTCATTAGCATTTATTTGCAGCGTTCACTCCGAGCTCGGCTGCAGCTGTGTAACGCACTGCATCTCCCAAAGATTTCCAGGATTGGAAGCATATGGTTTGAGGTTGTGCTTGAAGTGGAGGAATTTTGTGGGCTTTTTTCTTCTTTTCATTGCTGCTGCTAACAAAGATATTTCGGACTTGAATTGCAGGCTCTGTGCCTAGAATCCTTCCCATTTCTGACTGCTGAAAGCTTAGTTAGAAAAAGCATTGCTGCTGGAGTGGTGTGACTGGAAAACTGTTGTTCTCGTCGTTCTCTTTATTTCAGTGTTGCTGTGGGGACAGCACTCATGTTTTAGTGTAGCTACTGAAATAACAGTTAAAAGGAGTCATAATGCTTTTTTCCTTCTGCAAATCCCACACAGAGCTGGATGAGTGATATCATTGTGTTCGGGACTTGTGGCGCAGGCTGCAAGTCCAATGACGAAGCTTTAGTTCAGATTGATTGATGTGCCTGGGAACACAAAAGGAGGCCAGGACTACCTGCAGCTCTTCCTGATTGATTTTTCAATACGAATCTCATAATAGACTAATTTAAAGAAGTGTAGCAGAAAACTAGTCAGATACCAGTGTCTCAAACGGCAGCTAATAGCCAGTTACACCTCCAAGGCTTTCATGAGGGTAAGGTATTCTTATTTTAATTTTCATTTCACAAACTAGACTGCAGGGAATAAGCCAATAAAACAGAGGCTTTTTCAGAGAGGGACTGGGTAGTGCAAATACTGCACACTACAGCCGGGGGCCAGAGAGTGCTCTGTACGTGGCAGCTAGTGATCAGCAAGCCTCCATGTGTGTTCTGGGTGAAAACCTCACTGACTTTGTGAATACCAGCTTTTAGAAAGTACAAGTGTGTATGGAGAGGTTCTTTTTCTCCAGTTCTGCCATAGCTAATGGAAGTGCCTCGCTGGCAAAGCAGCAGTTGGTACTTGCCACTTATCCTTCATATTGAAGTTCCCCTGACCTCCTGCCACTTGTGCATCTCTCCGTGGCTCACCTTAATTGAGATAACCTGTGTTTGTTTTCCCGTTCGTGGGATGGAAGAATGACTGCAAGGCTCCGAGCCTGTTTCAGCCCAAGTGGGGGTTTGCATTTACCTCCGTTTGGGGGTCTTCCCCCACTCCATCAGCACATCCTTCTGGGAGGGAGCGCGAAGCATGTGCAGCCTGGTTATTGTAACAGGCTCCCTGCTCAACTGGAGTAGCCATGGAGACGGTGGGATGGCATTCCCAGCGGCTGGGGGCTGCTGCGGCAGGGGCGGCTCCCATGAAACCTTTCCTTATCCATGGAAGGCTTCCATGGAGAGCCTGTTTTTCAACCACTGGGCAAAAAAATGGGGAAGGGATGCTTCCTGCTTCAGGGGCAGGCTGGGCAGTGCAGCGTGCTGGAAACCTTGTGTTAAGCTGTAAAGCTTGCTTTCCTGTCTTGGAAGCAGTTTTGCTAGGGTGCTTCGAGTTAGAGTAAATTGTGGGACAATAAACTCTAATAATTGTTTAAGAAAAGAATAGAATGTATTGGAATGGAGCTGTTTAAAAATCCAGATTTCATCACTCAGTCCTAGTGTACCAGCAGTCTCGGTGAGAGTACTGATACAGAAAGTGTCTTCAGACACGTGTTCCCGAGTTAAAAAAGGCTGTTTGATTGCAGAAGCTGGAGGAAGTTGTCTGCTTCTCTAGAAACAGTTTTCATAACATCAGCTGGGGATCCCATTCTTCACTGCTATCAGTAGTACATGAGCTGCTGAAGCCCTCCTGTAAGTAGCTGCAGGCCAGCAAGATGTTTAAATATTGTTTTCTAAGTTCCTTCCCTTGTATGGGGTTGGAAATACCCTCGTAGCTCATTCCAGCTGTGTACTTGCAGGTTTCTAATACTCGGGATATCTTGCAGGGTTGACCTAGTCTGGTCAGTAGTCCAGTGAAAAATTGATGGTGTTTTCAGCCCAGATCAGTAATGGATCAGTGATCTGGGGAGACTCCAAATACCACAAGTACTGAAGAGTTCTCATGGAAAAAATGTTTTCATGGCCCAACCAATTATGCTGAAAAATGGTCTTATGAGAAACTTGTGAGCTAAGAGGCATAGTTGCAGGATGATGAAGGCTGAACCTTAATGTGCAGCTTTGCAGTGATGAGGGAAACATTTATGACTTGGGTTTTGTTAATATTCCTTTTCCTGCAGTGTAACATGAAAGAGAACACAGTTTGGAGTGGGTGCGAAATTCCAAGGTCGTACCTGAAAGGACTGAACCAAGGAGTTGCTGTAGCTGTAAGGCAGAGATCAGATAGTGAGCATGTGTAGAGTTGTGGTGAGTTCTGCAGGACGGGTGTTCATGTCTTTGAACTCAGTGCTTAAATAACATGCCAAAAGTGTGCCATTAACCACCAGGAATGACCATGGTTGAGAGATCACTTGCCCATGCCCTGGGGCAGCGATCTCATCCCAGCAGAGCACCCGACTGAGCCTGCACACCCCGGGTGCTGTGCCCAGGAGCTCCTGTTCCACCTGCCCCAGCCTGTGCCACGTGTGCTCGGTGGCAGCAGCCAGGAGCATCCATGTGCCAGCCACAGCCTGGCCCTGTGTCTGCTTGGCCCCTGGCATCAGCCGGCAGTCTCACTCTGTGCCTCATGTTAGCTGTTGGCTTGTTCTTTCTCTTAAGTATAGAAAAATTAATGTCAGATCATGACTGTGCTCAGAATTACCTTGCAGATGTAATTTGCCATACTACTTTACAAGTGCTAGCCTACACTCTTTGCTATGCTAAACTCCAGTGCCTCTCCTTTGCTGTTTTTTATACCAATGATATTGTCATTTTGTGTGTTAAATCACCCAGGTTTTCTGCAAGTCTGGTTGTTAGCTGTCAAATACTAGACAGTAGGTTTGTTCCAACACTGCACACACGTAATAGAAGAGTGGCCAAACACAGCTATGGTACTCAGTTGTTAAGGTAAGGCAGGAGTTGGTTTTGCCCTCATTCTGGTGTTGCACAGGTGAAATGATGAGCAGTGCTCAAAATGCAGCTTGTTTTACTTTGAATTTAATTTAAACTTCAACATCAAAGCAGTGTGGTGGTGTAGGCTGGTAGTATGCTGCCAGCTACAGTATGCTCTAACTGTAGCTTGAAGAACTTCCTTTTCCTTGAGTCCCTGTGAGCACAGTGTAAATCTGTCTGTATTTAGTAGCTCTGCCTGCCTCGTTCTTTCAGGGTTACTGGTGCGCTGGAAGGAGGAGCTGGATGGTAAGGGAAGAATCTGGAGTGAATAAAATACAGACCTTTTTGTGTGGGGCTCCCGAAGGTGAGGGTCTGTGGCAGAGCTTAACAATCCTTGGTGAGCTGCAGCTTAACCTTGAGCTGTATCATGGTATAGTGGGGAAAGAGCTCCCATTTCCCATCTGATCACTTAGTGAAGACTAAATGATACTTTTGGCATAGAGTTTAGAGAATGATCTGAGTTGCATGCAAAATTAATGATATTTAATTGAATCGATGAGATATCGCAGACACCTTGGTCTAATAGTAAGTTTTGACCATGCTAATACAAGTGTTTTCCCTAGCTGAAAGCAGGTTATACAAACTTAATGGGCTCTTGTTGTACCATCCTCCTCAGCCTGCTGTTTGGACATGACCTTTGCACTGAGAGCACTTTGGGGCTGGAGCGGTGGCTTTCAGCCACCGGCCCTGCAGGGGCTTGGTTTTGGTGCAGAGTGAACTTGCAACAGCCAAGCTCTGGGGAGCAGCACTGCAGGGTCACCAACTGTTAGACAAGAGGTGAACCTTCACTTGAACTGGGGGTTCCTGGTGTGTATACTTGGCTTTATGCACCCTTGTTTAATGTTGGAAAGTTCACTTGCATCAGTGCAAATGATGCTAACTGCTCACCAGAAGATGCTCTCTGTCCAGTGCTACCAGTACCCCTCTGGTTTTGTTGTGCTGTGTGGTTGTACTTTGCCTTGCTTTGACTCACTCACCTGTTCGAGGTAGAGCTTTTGTTTGACTGTGTCCTTCTATGTTTTGTGGTCCCAAAGGGTATCTCTAGAAAAATGTAGTTCCCAAGGAGAGAGCTCAAATAAAATACATCCTCATAGAAACAGTTCACCTAGATCACCAATTGAAAACAGGTAAGACTAGCATCCAGTGGTACCTTTTCTCTATACATCTAAAGAGTTAAACTGGTAAGATGAAGCCCAAGTTCATTTCCCCAAACTTCACAGGGCTGAAAACATGCAACAAGGCATCGATTCCTTGTGTAAGACATGCCGTCTCCCAGCACTGCCTGGTCACTGCACGTGTCTGTGAAGAGCACTGACTGCTTTAGCAATGAGATACTTCATAGTTGCAAAGATAAAACCAACTTTTAATCCATGCAAACCATGTATTTTAAAACTTGGGGCACCAAAGTAATTACATTTTAATAGTGGTTGTAAGAAATCTCTGCTGCATAGAAACTGCAATGAAATAAGGGTGAAGCATTTTAATAGTCTGATCTGTATCCACTCTTGTGTGCACGCAAGGTAATAGCGCGGTGAGTGGAGGAGGACCTCAGCGGTGCATGTTATTGAGTGATTCAAAGCCAGAAAATCTGAGGTAAACAGTGTTTTACAGAAGCTTGTCACGTTTTCATTGAAAAAACCCACGGTAGTGGATGTATTAATGTTGTATTTGTACGTGCACAATGGTGCTGTTCTTAAAGTGCATCACCTCAGACATGCTGCTTTTGACCAGTTCCCAACTTCACTTTGTCCATTTCCTCTTATAATCAGATCTGTAACAGCAGATGTTTCTGTTCCGGAGCTGATGCAGTGATTTTACATGCTCTTGTCTGGGACTCTTTCATGGTTAACAGTGACAGGAGCGCTTAGCTCTCCTGGAGTGCTCCATTTCATCCCTTTGTCAACTAAAGGGTGGTGGTTCTGCAGGTTTGTTCAGTGGTTGTAGCTCTTAAACCAAAAACCTACCAAAAACTGAAACAAAAACCCCACCACACATTATTTGACTCTTTTTTTATTCTTTGGCTTTCTTTTGTTTAAGAAGTGTGAATACCTCTGCTAGAGAAGACAGCTTCCCATTTGTGCTGGTACTCGTGTGCTGTGAATCGATTGGAGAAAAGGCTTTTTCTCACCCTTAAAATACAGCTTGTAAGTGTGAATACCAGCCGTAGCAGGGACTGCCACCGAATTACCTGCTTACACTGTGATTAATGTATGGTTGAGTTAGGGAAGTTTCTCAGGAGAAGGTTGTATGGGCTATTTACATAAAACCTCAGACCTGACAGGGAAAATGAGTCCAAAGGAATTCTTAGCTTTATAATAGTGACTTGCCAGTGGTCAGTGAGGGATGCCTGTGGGAAGGAAGCAGGTCTGCCCTGGAGCTGAAAATGGTTGTGGTTTTATCTTAAAGGTAGTAGTTTGATGACTGGGGCAAATTAAGGCAGAAATTCGTAAAGCATCTGGGAAAAGCATTGCTGTAACACCTTTTGGAACTTGTTTCATGCTGCAGTGCTCACGCTAACTTATTTGTGTAAAATGGCTTATGTTTAAATGCACTTCTATCAATGTGGATTATTCAAAATAGAAAGCTTGTTGCAGCAGGCCCTGACTGTGATGCAGACGTAGAGGATATGCCAGAAACCTTACCTTACTTCTAGCTAGAGACCTAAAACAGAGCAGGAAACTAGACGTGGCAGGATGTAGTAGGCTGTAGTCGAAAGGGAATGAAAAGAAGCCTGTAGGTGGTGTTTAGATCCTTGGGTTCCATGCTTACGTTGGCAGAGGCCACCACTGACCTTGGACGGAGAAGTCGTGTCTGGGAAGCTGGAGCACGCTGTCCTTACTCTGCACTTTGGTTACTGTTAAGTGTAGTGGAGCTGAGAGACACATAGTCACAAACGTCCCAAACAGCTTCCATCATAGGTTAACGGATCAGCTTCTGTGGGTTGGAGCTTAGCTGGGGTCGAGCACTGATGTGGAAAGGTGTCCGGGGGCACTGAAGGACATTGTAGTAGTGAGCAGTCCTGTGTCAAGGTGCACATTGTTGCTAGGTCATTGGACTTGACCGCATTGCACTTGCTATCACTGGGTGCAGAAGCAAAACTGTAATTACAATGTCAGCAAGATCAACAGTCAAGCGGTTGTGTTCAGATGAGGTGAGGTTTTATTATAGCCTCATGGGTCCTCTGAGAACACGTTGCTTTAGTTCAAAGAGGTTTTGCAGAATCCTGCTTTTGGGATGAATGGGAGCTGCTGCTTTGAGTGCTGTTCTGCTGAGAACCAGCTCTGTCCTGCTTGTTGCCAGATTCAATCTTTGGCCTGCATTAGTATATTTATAGAATCCCAGACTGGTTTGGGTTGGAAGGGACCTTAAAGCTCATCCATTCCCAACCCCTGCCACAGGCAGGGACACCTTCCACTAGAGCAGCTTGCTCCAAGCCCCTGTGTCCAACCTGGCCTTGAACACTGCCAGGGATGGGGCAGCCACAGCTTCTCTGGGCACCCTGTGCCAGCGCCTCAGCACCCTCCCAGGGAAGAGCTTCTGCCTAAGAGCTCATCTCAGTCTCCCCTCTGGCAGGTTCAAGCCATTCCCCTTGGCCTGTCCCTACATCCCTTGTCCCAAGCCCCTCTCCAGGTTTCCTGCAGCCCCTTCAGGCACTGGAGCTGCTCTCAGGTCTCCCCTTCAGGAGCCTTCTCTTCTCCAGGCTGCCCCAGCCCAGCTCTCTCATCCTGGCTCCAGAGCAGAGCTGCTCCAGTGCATCCCAGCATCTCCATGGCCTCCTCTGGACTCGCTCCATGAGTCCCTCCTCTTGTTTCCGAGTATGGTAATGGGGATCAGGCACTTTGTGTAGTTTTTATTTCTGCTTTCCTCAAAAAGCATCTTCCCTGATGTTGCCATTGTTGTGACTGTATGCACTGCTTCCTGCTGTTTCTGTGCTGTGATTTGAAGATACTTAACCCAAATTCGCTGTTACGATAGGTCAGAAATGAAATAATGGAAAGCCAGTTTGGGGCATGTATCTGACCACGTTTTCCTGCTTTGGGTGCTTACACACTTCCTGCTTGTCTTGTATTGCTGCATATTCTTGGACCAGCTTAAAGCTTGGCTGACCAGTCCCTGAGCAGCCTCACCTAACCAGGCCTTGCTTGGAGCAGGTGGCCGAGTTGGTGAGGTCCCCAGGTCCCTTCCCCAGAGAGCTACATCCACATTTGGGTTTGTGAAGTGTTATCAGCAGAAATCTTATTTTGGGCTGCAAGCTGCCAGCTAGTTTGATTCTGCTGTTAGAACAGGTTCAAGAGCTTTTTGCTGTATGAAGGCAAATGTTTCTTTAGTGAGAACACTTTAGATTTGGTTACAGTCTATGAATTGGAATAAATGTTAAGTCTGAATACTTTGTGTCTGTCTCTACTTAAAAGCTGTGTTCTGTAGCTCATACTTCAGCTCTCCCGAGTCAGGTGTAAGCCTCTTTGCATCTTAAACACTCGGGAGGCAGAGCCGAAGCCAAGGCTGCTATCGGCACAGGCTGCACAGGTTGTTGGAGCCATCTGTTCCATGTCTGGAAGTTGTGCAGTTGTCAGTGCTGAAGCAGGTATTGCTTGCTTTCCATGGAGCTGTTAGTTCCTTCTGGGGTTCTGCTGCCATAATTAGTCAAGTTAATATTCCATCAGGTCTGTCTGTTTGTTTAACAGCTTAAAAATGCAGGTGCATGAGTTGAGCTCTGATCTCTAATGCGATATGCAGGGTGCAGAGCCCCGTTCTGTGTTGATGCTGCTTGAGCTGATAAATTCTGCTTTGTATTAAGCAGAGAAAAAAACCCTTGACCCAAACCTTTCAAATAGTCAAGCAGGAGCTGTCTGTGCATGCCGACACAGCGCAGCCAGCATGAGCTGGAGCAGAGCTTGCAGGCTGCATCCAGGTTTGGGCTCCCCATTATGTCACACAGGAGGGAGCTAGGCCCTCCCCAGCATGGCCAGAGCTGAAGCACGTGCCTCTGGGGGGCTTGTTTGGCACCACATGGCTCGGGTGAGGGTTGGACAACCTGGCAGCCCTGAGAGTGGGGATGGAGGAGCTGGAGCCAGGCTTCCACCGTGGTGCAGAAGGACAAGTGACAACAGCCTCAGTTGAAACCTTCATCAGCAGTCTGATCCTGATGATTGTCTGTAGCGGCTGTAACGCAGGACCTGTGCTGGCTGTTCCAGTTTGGGCCTTCTGTAGAACGCAGAATGAATATGGAACTGTAGGGAGGCATCTCTCAGCTGAGTCTAAGGGGAAGTTGTGTGCTAAACCCAACTTTCAGTCAGCCAAATTGTGAAGTTTTACGTACTTAAGAGTGAGATGAGAACTTGTACAGTTATGGGGAAATTGGGATAAAAGGGGTATAAATAAATTCCTCCTTATGATGACCTATGAATTTGCTTTACTCAAGTATTTGACTACCTAAATAATCCAGTAATACCCATATCTATATGATAATCCAGCTAATATATGCAATATTTATATTTTCACTCCTGTGTAAGTTCCTTTTAAAGACACTTGCTTTCCCACTTTGAAATAAGCTGTATGTTAAATGAACAGATAAATCTGTTTTTTCCTTGCACCTCTTTATGACATTTGCAAAGCTAATAGTTGCAAATATTGTTGCTAATATATTTGCAGAGCTACAGTGTTAGGCCCTTTATTTTCTTCTGACAAAACTGCGCCAAGCAAAGCTCCAGTGTTTCATGGGAACTCGGGAGGTGAAGTTGGTAAACAAGCGAGATGAAAGCTTGTGTTTGCCGTCAGAACATGAAACAGGAAGGCTTTTCATTAATACCCATGCAGAAGAGACAAGAATCTGTGTAAAGCAGTTAAAACTGGTCTTTCACCTCATTTTACTGTACTTTCAACTGAGATCAAATAGGGAGAGCTGTGGCAGGTAGACACTCTCCATTAACATCCCAGGGTTATAGTTGCTGGTCAAGTTAGACGTACAACTCCACTGTTTTCCGGGAAGTGTTGGAATGCCACTGTGACCCTAGTGCCTTCCTTCTCCCTTTTCCCTTGTAGAGCAGCGGAGATAACCAGACACCACTCCCCTTGTGAAAGCGGAGCCATCAAGAATAGGGAGTTAGATGGAGACATTTGGGTATTTTAGCTTTCCTTGGCGTATGAAGAGCTCGCTCACAGCTTAGGAATCTGCTGTGGAGAAATGTCAACTGGGTAAAATAACATGACTGCAAAGTTGCAATAAAGCATTAGTGCAATTAGTTTCCTTCATAGATCTGTTTGGAATACACATATGTTGTTAATAGTCTGCAGTTGCCATCCTGATGTATAGCTGTTTGATTTCATATATTAAAAAAGTAATAAAGAGCCCTCGTTTGCTCTACTGTGTGCATGTTTAGTGCCCTTGAAATAACGAAGCGGCAGTAAATAAGACCTGGATTTCATTTATTTTTTAATTCCAGATCATGTTTCAGATCATGATTCAGAGCAATCCTGTAGAGAGGGACTTGGGGGTGTTGGTCAATGAGAAAATGAACATGAGCCGGCTTCAGTGTGCGCTCACAGCCCAGAAGCCAACCGTATCCTGAGCTGCATCCAAAGGAGCGTGACCAGCAGGGCGAAGGAGGTGATCCTGCCCCTCTACTCTGCTCTTGTGAGACCTCACCTGGAGCATTGTGTGCAGTTCTGGTGTCCTCAACATAAAAAGGACATGGAACTGTTGGAACAAGTCCAGAGGAGGCCACGAGGATGCTCAGGGGCTGGAGCACCTCCTGTATGAAGACAGGCTGAGGAAGTTGGGGCTGTTCAGCCTGGAGAAGAGAAGGCTGCGTGGAGACCTCATAGCAGCCTTCCAGTATCTGAAGGGGTCCTATAGGGATGCTGGAGAGGGACTCTTCATTAGGGACTGCAGTGACAGGGCAAGGGGTAATGGGTTAAAACTTAAACAGGGGAAGTTTAGATTGGATATAAGGAGGAAGTTCTTTCCTGTAAGGGTGGTGAGGGACTGGGATAGGTTGCCCAGGGAGGTTGTGAATGCCCCATCCCTGGCAGTGTTCAAGACCAGGTTGGATGAGGCCTTGGGTGATATGGTTTAGTGTGAGGTGTCCCTGCCCATGGCAGGGGAGTTGGAACTGGAAGATCTTAAGGTCCTTTCCAACCCAAACCATTCCATGATTCTGTGTTTGTGCCTTTCATAATAAAGGATCAGTAGCACCCATTTCTGTTGTGTGTTGGCTTGGTATGTGAAGGGAGGCTCATCTATAAGAGCTCAGGTTTGCTATAGGGCAGCTTTGTCATAGCTCCCACTCCCTTCCCACCAGGGAGTATCTAGGCCAGCCACAGCCTTGCTCTGGTTTTCAATCATAACAGTGTTCTTAAAGCATTATTGATCTTGACTCAGGCAAATTGTGTAACAGGCATTAAATGTTTCCAGGATCTATATGGAGAATTTGCAATAGAGAGGATGAAAAAAGTGTCTGGAACTTGTAAAGATGGTGTATTGTTGAGATGAGACAAATGGGCAGGTTTTATCTACTACACAGGGAAAAAAAATAATGGAACTTGAAGGAGTTGTTAGCTTGGTGATGTGTGTTTGGGTTGCTGCTAAAACTCTTGGTGAGCACTGGTCCGTGATTGTGTAGCTTCTTCCCTTCTTGGCTGTAGTTAAAATGTTCTTCATTTGTGATTAGTTACCCTCTTTTTGTTAACATTGGAGCTGATCTCAATATCACATGGGTTCAAACTGAAACAGGGGACGTTCAGGTTGGCTATAAGGGAGAAGCTGTTCCCTGTGAGGGTGCTGAGGCGCTGGCACAGGGTGCCCAGAGAAGCTGTGGCTGCTCCATCCCTGGCAGTGTTCAAGGCCAGGTTGGACACAGGGGCTTGGAGCAAGCTGCTCTAGTGGAAGGTGTCCCTGCCCGTGGCAGGGGTTGGAGCTGGATGAGCTTTAAGGTCCGTTCAACCCAAACTGGATAGGGATTCTATTATTTTAATTCCTGCATTTATCTCTACATTTAGGTTCCCTGAAACCTTCCTCAGTGACACTCTGGTTTTGTAAAACATATTTTTATAGATATTATATGGCATGTTGATGGTACTGACGTGCTGTGTTTGGTTGATGGTTTTGATGTTCTGTGGTTTTTAAATGCTTGTCCTGAAAACAAGTAACTGAGATTCGAGAAATACTCAGTTATCGAGGACAGTGGTAGGGGTGCATGGCTATAGGTGTCTATGTGTGTAGCTTGCATATAAAACTGTGTGTATGGATAAAGTGTATGTGAAGCGTATAGGTATATGTAAATAGAAATTAAAAGTGCCTGGGGCAGAGGGTACATGATTTGGTGATCTCTCGCTTCAATTTCAGCAAGGTGCTTTATGCAGTCTTCTGGATGGGTTGTATGGGTATAGTGTGGCTGGAAATGTTTGACCCAAAAAGGTCTTTACCAAAGATTGTATCTCTGGAAAATTCCTGTTCCTGGGGTGGTGCAGCAGTCCCCCACAGCCACAGACATAGGAAGTGCCTGTGCAGGGGGGTGGTGTGCCTGTTTCAGAGGTTTACCCCTTGTCTTTCTGTGCAGTGCTCTGCCGGAGCTGTATAGAGAAGTGAAAATGAAGCATCAATTGTGTGACAGAATCCAGGTGTTTTCTGCCTCCGTTCTCCACTTGATTGAAAGACAACTTCTTAAATCACGAGGTTCCTTCTTACATTTCTCCAGTGTAAGAATAACCTCCAAGGGGTCAAAACCAGGCAAATTTCTTATCTTTTCCTTGTGTGAAGTGCCTTGCTGGTTTTTCTGTCACTCAGTTGATGTTGAGTGTCTTTTTTCCCTGGAGAAATGAATGTAGCTGCAGCCACAGTAGCTTGTCCTCGGTGACCATCAGATGCTCTGCCCCAAAGCATTTTGTTTCCCTGGTTAGTACAGTGCTAGCAGGGTCTTAAACATGAACAGTCAACCCTCAGTTTAAAAAACAGAGGGATGGATGTGGTTAAAGCCACGGAGAACTTAGGCTATGGAGAATCCAGGGAAGGTTTTACATAGTGTGCACTTAATGTGGATGCTCTCATGTGCAGCGGTCAGAGGAGATAAACCAGAGGCTTGTTTCCTCAGCCAGAACCAAAGTGGGCATCTCTTCAGGTTTTTACCTTTAGACTATTCAGCTTCTCAGACCACAGATACAGCAAACCCACACCCAATAGCAGATTTCAACAGGCAGCACTATTGATTATCTATCCTTTTCTCCAGTTCCCTGGTGCGTTATTTCTCTTGGTGCTGGTGTAGCTGGAATGGGTGGCAGTTCTCTGTGCCACTTCAGGGCACGTGCTGCATCTCTGTCCTTTCTGTGTGAGTGATGATGTGTCTGTCACCTGGCTGCAAACCCTTCTGCTAGAGAAGGTCTCAACTTCGGACTCCCTAGTTGGTCAGCTTGTGTTTACAAGAGTAGTGTCATGACTTAAACTTGTGAAGGTTCAGTTTTATTGCAGCTGAACTTACCCCTGTGGTGAACTCTGCCACACATGTTGAATTTTATGGGGTAGAAAAGCTAGTGTAAATCTTCTTAAAGGAAGATGCCTAAAACTAGTGCAGGGTGTTTCTAGTGGGGTTTGTTTCCTTTTTTGACTGATCTAATTTGTTTTACTAGTATCCTGAAAGATCAATAAAATCTTCATTTATACATTGCTAAGGTTATTATATTGTGTTATATTGTGGGTCAGTAGTGTGATTGGACCTTACAATAGTGGTTGCTTTACTAGTGTAGGAAGCCAGAGGAGTGAAAGGGGCTGTAGGATGAAAGAGTGTCCAGAGTTAACCAATTGTCTTCACCTTTCAGCATTACTCCCTTGAATTAGGGACCCTTACATGCATTGCTGGAACTTACTGTTTTGCTCTGTGCCCTCCTTTCTTTCCTCTCCCCATCCTCCCCAAGCAGCTCAGAGGTAGCTGATAGCATGTTGTCCATCAAGAGCTACCAAGCTGTGGAAGCCCCTCATTGCAAGCAGCAAGATGCTCAGAGGCTGAATTTGGGGCAGTTTTTGCAGCATCTGTTCTGCTCTCGACTACTGCAACAAGACACTGAGTTAAAAGGATTCTTTTTGCTCTGATTTGATGCAGCTGTTCCTGTGTTTCCAGGTCCTCTCAGATAGTCCTTGCTTGATCTGACATTAAAGGTATTTGTTAAGAATTTGTTCCTCTTTCATGAAGCATGACAGAGGTCTCTCTCTTTAGAAGGACACTAGAAATGATGTTCAACAGCTCTGTTTGGTTCTTTTTGCATCTTTTTTTAATGTTCAACTCTTTTTCACCTGAAGTTCCCTTAGAAACCAGGTTTCCTCTTTCCCTCCTCATGTATCTGCCTGTCTGCCATTTCTGACTGTTGCCTATGATTGGATACACCCCTGACTCCATAACAGCATTTCCCCTTGCCCTTCACACGTCTCCTACGAGCATCCTTTGTAATCTCAGTCACTGCCATGAAGCAGTGAATTGGGTGGGTGGGCTGGAGGAAAGGCACAGCATTGCAGCAGAGCTCCTGGCTCAGTCGAAGCACAGCTTTAAATGAATTTGCTGCATCGAAGATGTTCTCTTGGGTGCCCCATAACCCTGTTGGAGCCAGAGAAACAGCAGTGTTACTTTCCCCTTCCTGCAGAGCTCTTGGGTACTGCAGTGTGTTTACTGCTTGGAAAAAATGTAAGTAATTGGTTTCAGCGCAGAACTCTTGTGATGTGTGGGGATTTCTGCCCTGTATTTACATTCTAGCCCGTTTTTGAAGTACCAGTCTGGCAAAAACCCTGACTGAGGCGAGGAACCTGCTCCCTGTTTATCTGGGCTTGGTTTGCAAACCACCAGGGAATCTCCATTCCTCATCTAGCCATGGCTTGGGCAAACCAGTTGCTCAGGTCTGAGCATCAGGGTGAGCACTGGGTGATTTGATGGAAACCCAAACAGCATGTAACTGAGGGAGGATGGGGAAGGCTTTCCTAGGTGTTTAGCATCTTGCTTGCAGTGTGTGCGCTATGTATTTTGAGTCTTACAAATGGGGGTTTGGGGGGGTTTAACCCTTTGAAGCCACTGTTTGTTTTTCCTGTTGCCCGTATCTGAAGAGGTAAATGATGTGCCTGAGTGCCCAGAAGACTGGAACTGCAGGAAAGGAAACCCATTACTCCAGGAAAAAAACCTGGAAATTGCTCTTTCCTCGCTATAACAGTGCAGTAGCTAACACATGGCACCTATTTCTGTAGAAAAGTCAGAGTGCTATTGTTCACCATGATGAACAGAAATGAATTTTCTTCCTTTTGTAGGTGTCTTTACAGTGCCCTCTAGTAATCTTTTGTAGAAATGCTGCATGTGCCTTTTCTCGGCCCAGTTTGACAAGTAATGGAGTTGGCCGCTGGAAGAATTAAACAATAAACAAGTGAACTCTGGTCCCCTGTACCTGATGTGCTCTGTAACTGATGTGCATTCCAAAGGAAGCCCTGCTGCTGCTAACAAGTGCACATTGCTTGCTGTTCTTTTCAGAGGTGATCAGGACGAATGTGAAGACTATAAGCACTCTGAAGTCAGATCACTGTAAGAGTTACCAAGCTGACGGCTGTAAACTGGGGACTCTGGTAATGGGGTTTCACCAGGGCGGGGAAGTCACAAGCAAAGGAACTAATTTTATCTTTTTGCGTAAGGTCTGAGGAAGAAAACTGCAGGGGAATAAGGGGTGTAGAAAGCATTCCAGAATGGGCATATCCCCCCCCCCATCTGGCATATTGTGTTGATTTAATCTGAAAGGTTTATCTTATTTTGATAGAAGTTCTGTGTAGACGAGGCCTCAGTGCCATGGGTTAATGGTGGCCTTGGCAGTGTTGGGGAATGGTTAGACTGGATGAGCTTAAAGGGCTTTTCCAGCCTGGTTGATTCCATGATTCTGAGTTTGTCACTGGGTGAAGGCTGTGTTAGGAGGCAGAGTGCACGCTGGGTTTTGTGGTGCTTGAGAATCATCACCCTGAAGCGTTGCAGCTCCACCTTAGATCATGTATTGTGCAACTAATGCCAGGAGATTTTGATTGCGGTAATTTCTGTGCCTGGAATTTAAGTAAAAATGTTTTTACCTCCTTATTCCAGCTCATTTCTGTCATTAATAGCAATAAAAAGGGGATACTGTGTGCAGGAAGGTGTTGTCTTTTGCATCAAGTAGAGCATGGTGTCATGGTTAAATCCTCTGCAAGCTTAAAGGGATGTGTCAGAGATTGGCTGTTTGACTAAAACCTGATAGTTTCTGAAATGAGATGGGGCTTTGGTAGTTCCACAGCAAAAGGGAAGAGTGGCTAAAATCCTTTAAGCCCTGCTTCTGAAATGGGTATGAAAAGAACTTTTGCTGTGCAGATATTCAGAGTAATTCCTTCGTTGGCTTAACTCAAATACATGGCATTAGGTGGTATCTTGCTTTTCCTTTGACTTATAAAAGCAAAATTTGTTTGAAAGGGTGTTCCTTGCAGAAGTGAGGGGTTTGTGGGATTCATTTCCTCAATGTGAATTCTAGAAAACCCAGGGGTTGTTTTTAAGCAACCTGAAAGGCATCCAATTTTTTTGGTCTTAATGGTTATAAAGGATTCTTCCTCCTTGTGCATCAGGAGGGACAGGAAAGCCAACAGAATGTGATTTTGAAGCATGGCTGGTGGCTGTTTCTAGGTTTGAGTGTAGGTTCAAGTCAGATAAAGAAATCCTTGCAAGAAGGTAACTGTCTTAACAGTGGGACTCTGGACCAGGCAAGGGAGGAGCATCTCCCTTCTAGGGATGTCCTTCCGGACAGGTTGCACAGGAGTACTGTGAGAAGTGGCGATAGTGGGTCATGCTGAAGGGGAAGCTGTTATAAGAGGGCTTTGTGCCATCTTTGCCCCTGCAGTTTTCCAGGCTTCCTGGAACTCCAGCCCTGGAGTGCAGGGGTGCAAGGGCTGGGACTCAGCGTGGTGGCGTTTGTTAGCTAGCTGTTGAGGGGAGTCATCGTCACCCAGCTGTGGACAGTGAAGCGGCAGCACTGTAAATAGCAGTTGTTTCTGTGTGCTCAAAATCCAGGTAAGATTTTCTGGCTCCCTTGAGGTGGTAGAACGGCCGTGCAACTGAACACCAGGCACAAATGCATCTCCAAAGACATTTGAGATCCGAGATTACAATCTGTGTTTGGATTTTGCTGTTGATCATTATCTTGTTTTCCTTCCCATTATTTAATAATATATGAGGAGATGCTATCACTTACAGCAGGAGTGGTTGGAGCGAATGCACGGATGCTCACTTGTCAGTGGTTTCCTGCAGGCAGACTCTATGCCATTTGGATCTGTTTTCCTTCTATTTCTTCATACTTTTTTAAATGGGCTCTTTTATTTTTGTTTTTAATACGATTCTGTGCTTGAGGTCTGTCGGGAAGGTGGGTTCAGATTAAGCCACCAAGAGTTTGTTACTAACAAGTGAAAGATAACTGGAAGTATCGACAAAGCTGAAAAAGCATCATTGCAAAATGTAGCTTGCTCTGCTTAAATTTGTTCTTTACTTATTGACTGTGCTGTCTGAAAGGCAAGGATGCTCTAAGGGTATCAAAGGCAAAGCCTGTAACGTAGACAGAAATAATGTAATCCCTGTGATGAGGATGAGTATCTTGACTTTGTTCTTGTTAGCACATGGTGTCACAAACCATCTCGGCTCGGTAACATTAAGCCATTAGAGGATGATATGCAAAAAATGCTTTGCCTTTTCACAACCGCATGTTTCTGGATGGCAGCCTTTGGAAAGCCACGGCAGCAAACCGGCACAGTCCCTGTGCCTGGAAGCTCTGATCTGTGTGCTGGTGACGGGCTGCACGTAGGCCTGGTGGCGTTCAGATAGCTGCTCTTTACAGTGACTGTAAAGAATCATTTCTCTGAACTTCCCATTGTAGTGAGGAGAATGACTGAGGTACAAGTTTTCTGGTGCTATCCTGGGCTCTTAAGATTCCCTCAGCATTGTCTGCTTGGCCTGTATTGTAAGGTGGCACCTGCACACAGGATTGACAACTGAAGAGAGGAGGACAAAAGCATCCTGCTTTATGCCGCTTGCTTTCAGGGGAATTTGCTTGAACAAGCAGTTTTGTTCGTGTCTTTCTGCAGTGGAGAATTAGCCCTTTTCAGTAAAGGGGAAAGGGGCTCTGTACGGGTTATTTTCCCCGTCACAAAGAACAGGATGTCTCTCCCTTACAGATCTCAGAACATGGCCCCTTTCTTTGTGGGCCAGGACAGATCTGAGGCACCACAGCCTTCCTCAAACATCATTGCTAGCCCACAGTGCTTAATGATGCTGGGGTGAAGATGAGCCATTCTTCTTGATGGATATCTTTGTTGCAGTGTATTAAATCATAAAAAGAGGAAATCCGTTTGTGCCGAAGACAAAGGAATCTACTGTCTGGGAAAGGCTAGATTTATACATGGCATAACTTACCTTGTAATGTTACATCACTTGCTCTCCCAGGTTCCACTGTCAGCCTACCATTGGAATTATTAACATACCAGCAGGATTTATATTGTACATCTGCAGTCAGGGGTAGCTCTGACACATTCTCCTTGGTTTCTTGATGCTTAAGTGCAGTATCATTTTTGTCTTGTAATTCATGGATTGTAGAGTCTTTGAAAAGAAAGAAATGAAATGGCATTTAGAGAATGCAGTGTAGAGAACTTAACCTTCCTTTTCCAGTCTGAGAGAACTTAGTTACCACCATGTATACCATTGAGCTCTGGATGTGCTTTATAAAAGGTAAGATCTAAAGCTCTTTGGTTGATGTGTATTGTCATTAATGCACTTTAATTTGGTCAGGAGCTGTACATTTATGTTCCCTATAAGGGAAAGGTGTAATATTAAGCAGAGAATGTATTTGTCTAAAGATTGGTTCTGCTGTGGCGTATTGCACTATCAGACAGAAATTGTGCTTATTGGGTAGTGTCAAATGTTCCCAGTGCTGTCAGGGAAAGAGCAAACCCCCAACCTTCTAATCCTTACATTTTATTTAGAGATGGATGCAGGTACCAATTTGTCCGTGTAGACAACGGGCTCTGTAGTGCTGAATAGCTCAGCACAGCCACAAACCAAGTTCATTGTGAGCTCTTGCTGGCAGCTTGCAAGAACAGCGTTTGTAACATCTTCAATTAAACCACATTTGGCTAATTCTTGAAGACAGCTTTTATGATCTAGGCTAGGAAGGGCATGACATGGTGGTTTTAGGAGTACAAGGGCCATTGGAATGTTAATTAAATCCTGCTGAAAAGCCTTTCAGAAGTTGAATCCTGCAGCTGGAGACCTTGGATCTTTTATCATTGACTTGCAGTGAGGGGGCTTTCTAATAGTTCCTGCTGGTCTGATGAGGATTTTGTCAAATGCTTCCATTTCAAACATCAGTTTCAAGGGTGTTATATGTGTGTTCTCAAATTGCTTTGGAGTCTGACTTAAAAGGATGAGTGTCATCCCTCCCTCTTGACATGTCTTTCCTCAACATGTAAAAGTAATCTGTCTTCATCAAAGCCCTGTATGACTCCTTCCAGTGACTGAATCCTGTGTCCTGCTTGTCTAAGTCAGGTACTTTTGATGAAAGATGGGTTTGGTTGCCTTAATTCATCATCCTGTTTGGAAAATGTGGCTCTGAAATTTTACCTGTGCTGCACGTTTTCCTTCCGGATGGTTACTGCATTTGGTCCGTGTAAAATGGAATGCGGTTACCTCCCCAAAGTTAGGTGAAATCCGGCGTTAAATTCCGCTCCTGTGAATGCCGTTGGTGGTTGTTGTCAGGCAAACATTGCAGCCAAATAGTTTTGATGGCAAGAGTGGATTCAGATTGAATCTCTAGCCCTGGTAGTAGGGCAGTCTCCTGTCACATACTGCCCTGTACCAGTGTCGGGTAACTTATATGGACTGAGTGGAACTGAGATGAGAGTGGTTTTGTCTGAAGGTACTTACCTGAATGCCATAATTCTGCAGAGCTCGGGTCAGGCAGTTGTTAAAGCACACCTGTAAATGGTTTAAGTTTGATACTGGACAGCTTGTGTCTTTCCAAAATAAGATGGATAACAAAGGGAGGCTTTTGCCCATGTGGGCAGCCGCTTTGCATTTACTATGGCAGGCACTTCCTCACCTCAGCCTTGTGAAAGGTGTAGCACTGCCCAAAATGGGATGCAGCTAGCAGAACGTACAAAAAATGGATGTGATCCTTCTGTAGGCACGGTAGCTGTGGAAAGAAGGCTGAGGGAAGTCTTGGGTTTCTCTTTTTCCACTGAGGAATACCCCTCTTTGAAAACAGAGCTTTTGGAAAGCGTGACTGATGAGCTCTTTCCGCCTTACCTGCCTGCTGCAGCTGAAAGTGTTGCGTTAAACCTTCCTTCTTTTGAGTTTAAAAGCCTTTTTGTGGTCTTTGGGGAAACATGTCAGGCAGATTCCTCTGAACTTTGCGCCCTCAGTGTCACATCTCAAACGTGCTGTGTTTGGTCCTTCTGCGACCAAACGTCCAGTGAGGAGAGGTGCATGCTTGCAGTCCTTCATCCAGTACTGAGAGCAAAAGAGGTCAGCCAGGCTTGGCAAAGGACTAGATGTACTTCACTGCTAAACACTTCCAGTTCAGGTCTGTGTGATGAGTTTTATGTTGGCTGCAACAGTGGCAGAACTGCTGGTTCATTTCAAGAGTTTGAGGAGAGAAGAGCTTCAAGGAGGACTGAAAGTCCCCCATTATTTTAAATGAGAGGAGAGGAGGAGTTGGGGATGTATGAAAGTAGTCAGCTTGGCTGCAGTTCCTGCAGGGTGATGTGAGTAGGAGGGTAAATTGACAGGGAATTGTCAAGGAGATATTTTTCAGACCGTTCTAATTTCCTTTGTTTAAATGGTTTCATAGAAAGCCAGAACTCCCCTTATTCTTTCCTCAGCCACTGCCATCTCCTTACACTCTTGTGAGGAAATAGGGAAACATGGCTTCATTGTAGGGTGGCTACGAAAAGGAATGGGTAAGTGTTGAAAGAAGTAGCAAAGACAATGGCAATGAAGGCTGCTTTGTATGGGGGTTTTGCTCTGGTGTGTCCTGAGTAAACTTCTGTCAATGCCTTTCACTCACAGCCTGCATGACAGTCAGCTCTATTTGTTAGAGTTTCACGTGACTTAAAGCTGGAAGAGCGAGGACAACGCCAGAGTTCAAAACTGGTCTATGTTTGTGGAAGGAGGAGAAGTTTGGAGGAGCCAAGTGCAAGTTAATACACTGAGGAAGAGTAGTCAGCTAGTCAGACATTACATGGAGAAGAAGAGGCTTTACAGCAGTTGCTGAGATCAGTGTCTAGGGATTACAGTAGTAGGATTACAGATCAGTGTGCTAGGTTTTCTACCTAGTGCTAGACTGGAAATGCTAAGCCTAAAGAAAAATCCTTCTCTAGCCTTAAGTCCTCAAATATGTACAAGGCTTGGGAAAGATGAACAGCCTGCTCTCCATGCCCACAGTGGCAAAAAGAAGTGTGCCAGTATAGACTGAAATCAAGCCTATGTACACCCTCCACTCCCCAAAGGTAGAATCTTCCTCCACAAAATACACCCATTTTGTCCCAGATCATGCAGGGTCAGTTAGCTGAACAATCAGTAGGTTGATGGAGTGGAGAAAGGACTTGTTGACCCAATATAGAAGTTTATTAAGGTCTTGTATGTACATAACCTTCCCTTGCTGAATCGGGGCTTAACAGTCTGAGCTCAGGTGGGTGTGTGTGGCTGCAGCCCGACAGCACTTCCCCAGAGTGCCCCTGCCTCCAAACGGAGCCTGTGGGCAAGTAGAAGGGTCTCAGTTCTAGTTCACCTTCCTTAAAGATGGGTCATGGTTATTTACCAACCCTCTTACCTTTTTATCCACTGCTTTCTGTGCAGGAGCATGGTAGTGTCCGGAGTTGAAGCAGGCTATGCTATGTCTTCACAGCTCTTGGCAAGAGCTATTTTTATGCTGCCTCTGAAACCTGGCTGGGAATCTGCTTCCCATTCTTCCTGAAAGTCTCAATTCCCTTCTGTGCTGCTGTTTCTTGTGTGCGATCTCTCTTGACATCCTCTGCTCTACGCTCTGCAATAGTTCCTTGGACACCTTCTTACTTGCAGGGTAAGACCAGTCTGATCCCCTCCATTGGATTTGATCTGCTCTGATCTGCACCAAAGCCAGATGAGGCAAACCAGGAGCTGGCCTCCTCTTTTCAAGGATTTCCTGGGTTTTATTTGAAAAGCCAGAGGATAAGGGCAGAGAAAAACAAGACTCAGGAATGTGTTTTGTTCTGGTAGGGGTCTGGAAAAGGAAAACATGAAGCTTGTGAATGAAAGGGGGACAAGGTTGAGAGCTTGTGTAGAATGCTTCATCCTGAAAAACCCAGGGCCTGGAGAGCTGTACTTTGACTTTAAAAAGCACCTTTAGGTGTCTGGAGTGGTGGAGGAGATGATCCTCATGAACAGATTGAAGTATTTTCATGCTGCTCATGACTCTTGTTTCTTTTCTGCCATTTGGTGTATTAGAGCTGAGCGTTGGGGAGTGTGAC
Source organism: Pezoporus occidentalis (assembly GCF_034315485.1). Lineage (NCBI taxonomy): Eukaryota > Metazoa > Chordata > Aves > Psittaciformes > Psittacidae > Pezoporus > Pezoporus occidentalis. The sequence continues at coordinate 845,803 of NW_026913415.1, forward strand.
TGTAGAAAGCAAAGGAGCACAGCAGCACCTAGAAATTCTGTGGCTGGGTTTGGGTGTTGTTGCTGTGTATGTCTGGGGCTTTTTTCCTGTGCTTTTTTATCGTTAGGAAAGACACAGTCTCAAGGATTTGCATACCAACATAGCAGGTCTCCAGCCTCAGACTGCTGCTGCCACTGGGGAAACTTCAGCCTTTCTATGCTTTATTCCCTTATTTCCTCTTTGGATTCTTGAAGGTAGAAGAGTATTTGAATGACACAGCCAACAAAAGCAGACTTTATCTGTTGTTTCTTTCCCACCACCCCTGCCTTATCTGGAAGTTTGGTGAATTCTGAGCAGCAAAGACAATAGCCAGGCTCTGTGCAGGAGGCAGGAGTCCCTCTCGGGGGGGAAGCCGAAGCCTCTTTGGGGACGAGAGGCTTTCTGTGCAATCCAGCGATAGAGGCAGTCCTATCGCTCTGTTAATGAAGGCTGTTTCAGAAGGTGAAGCTGATTTATAACATGCAAGCAATTGAAGAAGCTCAAATGCTACCAGGACAGACTTCCTTTACAAGGAAAGGTCTCCTTCGTGTTTGTGCTTTTCCTAAGAAACCAGGCTTCATAATTATTCTTGCTGAAACAAATCTGATTATTCAGTAGATGTTCCTCTTCAAGGTGGTCGTGCCATACTTCAGTGTTTCGTTATTGACCTTACTGTGAAAGATGAAGTAGTTTGGAGAGGCGTATTTTTCTGACCCTTTCTGAAAGGTTCAGTGTGTGTGGAGGAAGCTTCATTTTGTGTTTGGGAATGTATTTTAACCCTTTTCAGACAATGCATTTCCCAAGCGCTGTCATTTTGCCTTCAACTTATTAAAGTGCCCAAAAGGAAAACCATATTCTTAACTGGATCATGTATTGCTTACTGCCAGATCAAGTGGGAGAAGTGATGCTGGTGGCATCTTCTTCCTGGTCTCAACCCAGCCTGGGGCTTCAAAAGGCAGTTTAAAAACTTTTAGCCAAGTGGGGTTTGAGTGTGATGCTGCAGTCTGAGAGTACATTGGTAGGCACAATGCTTGCAAAATATGCTTTATGCACGCGGGTTGTCGCTTAGTTGTTGTGTCTATGGAAAATGAGGATTTTCTAGGCCCTGCAAACAGACCTTGTAAGTTTGGCTGTGTGGTTTGTAAGTGTTCCCTTTGGTACTTGCCATAAAGAGAGGAGGAATCCTTGCAGCTCTGGGTTGAAGTGACTCCCTTCGAAAGCCCTATTAACCTTTTAGTCTGCTCACTGTCCTTCTTGGTTTGCTGGCAGACAGCTGGTAGTGGCTCGATTTGTATTGCCACGATGCTTCTAGTGCATCCCGCTTCTAGTCCTAGTGGAGGAAAGGTGGAGTTTGTCAGAGTACAGGTGGGAGTCTTGGTGTTAAAGACCCCATTTTCTCTCAACCTGATCTTATGTTATCTGGAAAACTCTTCTCTGGGCACATTACTCTTCTTTCTGTCCTCTGTGGATGATGAAGTTGAGACAAGCCAAAGTGATATTGACACATAATCTTTCTGCCTGACCAAATCCAGCAGATATGCAGTAATTAAAATTCACTTCTGAATGCAAAGTAGATGTTAATTACAGAACTCCTTTGGGAATAACTAAAATGGAAAAGTAATCATGCTTGTCCTGAGCTCCAGTGGAAATAAAGCACTGTTTTATGGCACTTGCGAGGTGTGTTGAGCTCAGAATTGGAAACACTTTAGGATTGAATTATTCCTAATGTTTCTTAATCTTCGTTATGCAGAGCAAGTGACTGGGCTGGTGTGTTGTGGTACCCCCACCAGAAAAGGCCAAGCAAGGAGCCTTCATGTCGTTTGATATAAACGTGGTACTCAAGCACATATAATAGTTTGTGTGAGCTTCGACGAGGCAGACTGCTGGGTTGCTCAATGGATTGCTCAGGAGCTGCCATATGAGCAGCTGAATGTGTTAGAGATGAAAACCTCTTTAAGAGCCCATCGGTGTATATAGCCAAAGCAGAAAATCCTGTCACATATAGATGGAGCCGTTTCTCGTATGTTCAGGAGACAGTATTGCACATTGTGAGATCCCGAAATGAGGCTGTTGCAAAGCCGCAGAGCACTAACTCCAACGTTGTGATCTGTGTTTTCCAGGCTCCCTCGTGAGAACCTTCACTCCTTTTTACTTCCTGGTGGAGCCGACGGACGTGCTGTCAGTCCGTGGAGCCTCTGTTGTAATGAACTGCTCAGCTTATTGTGAAACCGCCCCAAAAATCGAATGGAAGAAAGATGGGACTTTCCTAAACCTGGTGTCAGATGACCGGCGCCAGTTGCTGCCAGATGGATCTTTATTAATAAACAGTGTGGTGCATTCCAAGCATAATAAACCTGATGAAGGATATTATCAATGTGTGGCAACTGTGGAAAGCCTGGGGACCATTGTCAGCAGGACAGCAAAGCTCACTGTAGCAGGTGAGTCTCTCCCTTGTTGTGAAGTACCATGAGCAGCATGATAATGTTGATGTGTGCTCTTCCCATGCAAAAAAGAGGCAGGTGCTTTCCCGGAAAGGAAAAGCTCCTTTTGTCAGTTATCAGTGAAACTGGGACCGTTTCTCTCCTTTTGGTAGCTGAAATTTGTCATGTGTTCTGTTCATCTGAGTGGTTTAATGTGTGGGTATTTCTCAGGAAATGCTGAAGATCAGGAAAACTGAGACGGGTGGATTAAAAAGAAGTGTGAGGAGCATGTAATCACAATCTAGATTTACTACAGCTTAGAAGGTTTAAAAGGAGCAGGGATAAACACCCTTAAAAAATGACTTTCTCTGCCTGCTTTTAGGTTGACATTTATCTGCCCTCTGCCATGAAACATTTGGGAAGCTCCTAAAAGCTGGAGATGGGTACAGTGTCTGAGGAACTGGTGGAGGACGGAGGCAGGAGTGCTCGGGGGTTGTAGTTTTCTGTTGAGTCTCAGGTGTGTGATACTCAACAGGAAGGCTGGAAAGTAACAAACCACCACATTATTAGAGCTTTCCTGACAGAGGTTGAGGAACCCAAGTCATCACCTCACCTTTGGGGTTTTGAGTGACCTTTAGACACGACTTGCTAATAGCTTTTATTTAGGGGTAGGAAGCAGCAGGTGACTGAAGTTTGCATATTAGAATAAAGACTGATTTGGGAAGTGATCTGTGTTCAGAATGTTGTTTCCTTCCGTCTCGGAGGTTGGAAGTGTCAGATTGTGTGTGTCTTACAAACGGTGTAGCTGGAAGAGACTTAGCATTTGTAAGAGTGAGACTTCAAAAACCAACTGGAAAAAAAAGGCAGTGTAACTCGGAAAAAGCCCATGAAGCAATTTCTTTTGTGTCTCTAATGATGTTTGCCAGCCTTTTTCAAACAGTGGGCTTTTTCTTTGCTTAATAAATGTCTGGAGGTAATGAATTCTTCCTGACTAGTGCTACAGCATCTCCCAGAGCTGCTGCTTGCTGTCATTTATATTCCAATGTTGTCTCCATTAAGTTAGCTTGCAGCATTGTTGTGGAACATCAGAAATGAAAAACTGGGGGGTTTTATACCTTAGGAGTGACTTTAGGAGTCTCTGAATGAGAAATACATTTCTGAGTTTCTTGGCAATGAGGACAATAAAAACAGTTCCCAGGCAATTACCACCTTCTTCCATCGCTGCTGTTGTGATTAATTGTGCTGCGTTCTACATGAGATCACTCAGCATCTTGCTTCTGTTACCATCCTGCTCTGCATGATCATTAGGTGAGGGTAATGGGGTTAAAAATGAAGGTGATCCAAAATGCCTTCAGAATTTCCAGTTCAGGTTTTTCTGTATTAATGTTGAAGACAGTGTTTTAATTGATAGGTTTTAAAACAGTGGAGCCTTTTAGTATTAAAACCAGCAGCAACATCAGTGCAATGCTGAGTTTTGTTTTCACAATTTTCAGTAGAAATTTGACCATATCTAGTCTAACCAAAGCCAGTACAAATTTTTGGCACATAAATTGTTGCCCCTTTATCTTATGTTGGCCTAATGGCAATATTAGGGGGTTACTGATGGATTCCACGCAATACAAACTCTAATCTTGGTTGTTCAGAACTAGAGGAAGTGCTCTTGATGCATGTTCTGTGCTGCCTTGTGCTGTCCTGTTTGGTCAGAAACTTGCCCAAGAGCATCCTCTGCCTGCAGGGTGCATAAGCTGTTCTGCTGCTCCAAAAGGCTTGTCAAATGGAGATAGGTGTAGCAGGATTTACTGCCTGAGCGTAGTGCCGAGAGCCATGCAGCACTGCAGAGTTCAGCCCTGTAGCTGGGGGAAGGGTAGCTTGGGTTGCTAAAGGCTTTGCAATAAGAGGGGGAGCGTTTAAATTCTGGTTTAATGATACTGCTTTTCCTGACCTCATTTGAATCCCTCAGTTCATCAGTTGCTTTTAATGTCTTCCCTCGCTCTTTGTTTTAATTGGGAGCTCTTAGGCTGTGGTACGTGTGGGGTTAGTTAGCATGGTGAGGTCTCTCCTTGGCCTTGAGATAACAGTGGGAGGCAGCTAATTCCCCTCTTAATTGAGCAGTGGTGTGTGGATTTGTATGGGGTGTGTGAACGCTGCGCTGCAATGCACCTGATCTCTTAAAAAGGATATTCCAAAGCAGAGCTCACATCTTTTAATGGCTTCTTGACTTCACTGCCTGAAAATGCTCAGTTCTGGGGAGTAATGTAGGCCAGGGCAAAACAAATCCAGTAAAAACTGCTCAGTAAGGACTTTTTATATGTTATAGTTTGGATGTAAAGTTTGAGTGTTACGAGGTGCAGCTCATTCCTTGCCATGGGGTGACAGGAGTTGATAGCACAAAGTGCTGCGAGGTGACAGCGAGGCTTAGTCACCCTTTGTGTGCAAAAAGCAAACCAAACCGTACACAGTCCGTACCTGAGCGTGGACTGTTCACACACTGACTGAATGCTTCATGTTGGAGAGCTGCTTTCTTGGTTCCATGCTTCAGTCTGTGTGTGTGACACAGCGCTGTAAATGTGTCATGGCAGGGGAAGATTCACGCTGGTTGGGATTGGCAGGTTTGTCGTGCATTTGGCATTGTGCTTTTAAAGAACCTTCTCCCTGCATGATAGTAGATGAGAAGCCTTTACTTTGCGGGTGGTTTTGAGGTGTGGGAAGCAAAGTTTCTGTGGGGCTGAGATTCCTTCCCACAGAAATGGATCTTTTCCTTCTTTAACCTAATTTCTCACGTGATATAAAAACACAAGTCAGAAGTTACGGTCAGGTATGTGAGCATGAAGAATACTTTACATCAGTAGGGTTAGTCTGTAACTTCAAATTGTGTGAGCTGCTGCTGGATAGCATGCTGCTTTTAAAAGGGGTTTTCCTTGCCTTGAACCCAGACTATGACCCATCAGACTTGAGCATAGGGGAGTGACGCAGTGTTGGGGGAATATAGTCCATATAATGTCGAGTGTTTTGCCATTCTTATGATGGATTTGAACTAGGGGAAGTCAAAGGAACTGCCTAATTTATGTAAAGCCACCACTTTTTAATCAGTGCCTAACTACAGTGTGTTTTAATTGGCTTTTGAAATGCAAATCTGTCTGCCACACTTAAGTGCTTGTTAGATCTTAAGAAGGGGGAAGGGTTGGAATAGCTCTTACAAAACACGGATTAAAGAAAAGATTTACAAAACGTTGAGGAACTGTGTAATTCCTCTTGGAAAAAGAAGTGTGTATGTGTTCTGTGAAGAAGTGTGATGCTGGCTTAAAAACATTCCTGGCATCTTTTTCCTCCAGTCACTATTTACTAGTACTTAGTGAAAGCTTTCTTAAAGCTTTGTTTGAGAGAACATATACACAAGGACCTAAAAGCTCTGAGGCATGACAGTGGCACTGAGTTTCTAATATTGGTCTATGTAGTCATTTAAAGACTGTCCAGTAAATTATTTTTCACCTCTGTGCCTTTTTCCCCCAAGTGAATCCATCTTCTTCATTTACCTTTGCATTAGATATTTGGCTTTGAGCTTTATATGTAACTTGTGTACTTGTGTTGATGTAACTGTGTTGTATGTATTTAGATATGTCTGAGCTTCGTTAGCTCAAAAAGCACTTTGTTTTCCTCCCACCTTGATGAAATAATCTCCTTGTGTTACTGTTTCTCATTTTAATCCCAGCCTGGTTTGTGTTGGAAGGGACCTTAAAGCTCACCCAGTTCCAACCCCTGCCATGGGCAGGGACACCTTCCACTAGAGCAGCTTGCTCCAAGCCCCTGTGTCCAACCTGGCCTTGAACACTGCCAGGGATGGGGCAGCCACAGCTTCTCTGGGCACCCTGTGCCAGCGCCTCAGCACCCTCACAGGGAAGAGCTTCTGCCTAAGAGCTCATCTCAGTCTCCCCTCTGGCAGGTTAAAGCCATTCCCCTTGGCCTGTCCCTACATCCCTTGTCCCAAGCCCCTCTCCAGGTTTCCTGCAGCCCCTTCAGGCACTGGAGCTGCTCTCAGGTCTCCCCTTCAGGAGCCTTCTCTTGTCCAGGCTGCCCCAGCCCAGCTCTCTCAGCCTGGCTCCAGAGCAGAGCTGCTCCAGCCCTCGCAGCATCTCCATGGCCTCCTCTGGCCTCGCTCCAGCAGCTCCACGTCCCTCTTATGGTGCTGCCCCAGAGCTGGGTCAGGGCTGCAGGGGGGTCTCCCCAGAGCACAGCCGAGGGGCAGGATCCCCTCCCTGAGCTGCTGCTCATGCTCTGGGTATGCTGCTGGGTCTGGGGAGCTTTTCCTCACCCAGCACTCCAAGCCCTGCTCCTCAGGGCTCCGTCCAGCCTCCTCCAGCCACTCTTTGTGCTTGGGATTGCTCTGATGCAGGTGCAGGATCTTGAACTTCGTAAGGTTTGCAGAGGGCCATCTCTCCAGCCTATCCAGGTCTGTCTGGATCCTGTCCCTTCCCTCCAGCCTGTCTTCGTAGGAATTCTGTTTTCAAACCTTTATTTTGTAATTAGCTTTAGGAAATGTACAGCCTAATCACTGCTGTTGGGAAATACTCGTGCCAGGTAGTACCAAGACCTAAAAGAGCTCAATAATCGGGAAAGGCAGGTTTGTGTTTAGTAAAACCACAGTATTTGCTTTGGAATCAGCTGAACACATTGCAGGTGCTGCACCATCCACCGTGAGCCTTGGCTCTTCCTGAGAAGCAGTTCTGAGGACTGTCATGGTGGAAGTTCAAGCGCTGCCTGTGTGGAAAACACGAACACCAAGACTGCGATGGGCTTCCAGTTGTTCCATTTACAGCCAGTAACACTTGAGTGGCTTGTGTGGGTTGAAGTACATCGTGTACATACTTGGAAGAAAAACTTGGAGTTTAATTCCATGTGCCCCAGCATCTTCTGCTCCTCAGCATCGTGTCCTCAGTGTTCTCTGTACTTCTCTGCTGTTCTGACTTGAATAAATGCTCCTCCTCCTGCCAGCTCATTCAGCTCATTATGGAGCTCACTCTGCTGGGCTGCTGGAGCCTCTGCCTTCGGATCCTGCTGCTGTGGCATGGTGGAGGGGCTGCTGCTCCATTAATAAAATCTGCACTGTTTTTCACTGCTTCATTTCAAACCTTTGTACTAATAATTTTGTCTGTGAGTTCAAGTGTCTGAAGGCTAAAAGTCAGAATGTGTTGACCTTGCAGTTACCTCTCCCTTTGTACATGGTAAGGTTCTATATCTTACATGGTACATAATCCCTTACTTTCCTTCTGCTGACTTGTTCCCATCCTTGTGGGCTCAGATTCTCAGGAGCCAGGGAATGGGACAGGGCTGTGGTGAAAGAGCTGCTCCATGATACTGCACCCTCCTGTCTTGTACAGCTTGGAAGGTAGAGCACCCCTTTGTTCAGGGATTGCAGGAAGTGAAGGTGATTCCATAGTGAGAGGAGAGTTAAGATCCAAAGAGGAAGGATGTGAACTGTGTTCTCCAGCCTGCTGCCCAGCATCTCCCAGTAATGAGGGTGGCAGGCCTTGAGTTGTGCTTGAGCAGCGCTATTTACATGGTGTCAATGCACCAGATGGAGAGAATGAATTTGACTTGTGAAACCAGTCCAGATTTGAGCTCACTGGATTGCCTTTATAAGGTTTATTTGCTTCTGGAATGGATCTAGCTTTGGGCTTTCAAATTGGTGACTACAAGAGCTGTCTGTGTAACTGTCACTGAAATTACAGGAGGCCTGGATGAGCAGCTACTGTGGTATTTAATGTAGCTTGGAGGAATCATTGAGTTATGAGCCAGGAGATGCTGATGTCTAATTCTGCTTCTGTTGCAGGCTCATTATATGGCCTCAAGAACATCTCTGTACTTTGCCTTTGTCTCTATGGGCTAATAAAGAATTTGTTCCCATTAAATTTAGAATATTTTATAACATACCAAGATGCTGTAAATGAGTATGCTGAGAGAAGACCATGTAGAAAGAAGTAATTCTGGATCCATTACAGTTTCTGGATGATATACAGCAGCTAAAGTTGTGGCCAAGAAATGGTGATCTGGGATGTTCCCTGAGCACAGCTGGTGGGAGAGCAGAGGCCTGGATGGATGTGTTGTTGCAGTTAAAGCTAAAGCTCTGCAAAGCGCATCATCCAAGAGGTGTCTCGTGGTGGGGAGAGCTTAGTTTCTGGTATGTTACAGTATTTAGCTATTTAATATAAAAATCACTTCTATATAAACGATTTTGCTCAAAACCCCAATTTTTCGGGTTGAAATTTTACCCAGTTGTTTTGCCATAACTACTCAGAACCGTGTAAAAGCAGCCAGGTTGGGCAGTTCTGGAATCTTTTCCCTTCTGCAAAGCTTTCCTAACTTTGAAGATCACAACCAAAGAACGTTTTATTCCTTACCATCCTCCGTGTGTCTGTGCCATTCCTGAAGAGAGAAGGGGCTGAGAGGAAAACTATGTGCATATAGCAGCTCCTCAGAGATAGGGGAGAAATAAGAGTACATTTTGTACTCAGTGTTGCAGATTGCCTTTCCCAGTGAGAGGATTAAAAAATCTTGATCTGATCTTCATGAATAAAGAACTTTCTGTACCTTGGAATTGGCAAAACCTAAGAGCACAGATAGTTGAGTGGAGGGTGCTGAAGAGCACTTAAGCAGTAAAAGTGCCATAGGCCATAAATTTTCCTTGCAGAGATCCATTTTCCCTGGAAAAAGCATCTGCATTTTTCATACATTGGCTTAGAGCAAAGTGCATTTCTTGTCAATGGCAGGGAAATGGGAAGGGTGGTTTAACAGCCCTGCAGTTTGTACAGCTTCTGTCAGCTGTTACTGAAAGTGCGAGAGTTTAGACATTTAAGATAATGAATGCTCTACTTTTATTTGTCATTCTAAACTCTTACAATCCACCTTTGTCCAGTTAAAGGAGGAATAAAAATCTATGGGAGCCATGGGACTGGTCTATGTTAGCACTGGACTGAAAGCAGAGGTCCGGATTCAGGACTACTACAGGTATTTTCAGTGTAAGGTTACGGAAGTGAATTTGTAGCTTTCATTTATGTGTTTGGGGTTTTAACAGTAGCTGGATAACTTTGCAGCCAAAGTGGTTGAAGTGATTTATGATCTAGAGCGCTTCACTTTCTGGGTGTGCAACCTGCAAAGGTTTGCCTTTTCCTTCTTCCTTTCCACCAAAACCCAAACAAATGCCAAACCAGAATGGATTTTACTCTGGTCTTGAACGACTCTCACATGGTGTGAAGAGTTGGGGCACAATTTTACTTCCAGAATTAGGTTGGATTTAATCCTTTTTAGGGGCTGTGGCAGGAGAGGAGTTGGAATTGCTCATGACTGAAATGATTTGTTAAAAATGATAATAACCAAACTAAATCAGAGTCATTTCATGCATGAATTGAAAACGTTGGAGAGGTGGATCAGCAGGGTATCGGGTAGTAACTTCTCTAGATCTGGGAGGAGGAAGTGTTGCTTCTGATCCAGGATCTGTTCCCTCTCCTGCAGCAACAGGTCAGTCTCCCTTACTCTTGTGGTGCACATGCCAGGAGTTGCTTCCTATAATTCCTGATTTCAAGTCCTTGTCAATCCAGTTAACTTATCCTGCTGCTTAGTGCTGTGTTCTCTCTACCAGCTCGTAGGAAAGCAGTTTGTTGTTATGATTTACTGTCAGACAGCTTCCTCCCGCATCCAGAGCACAGAGCTGTGCACTTTGTCAGCAGCTGGACTGGTTCTAACCCTGGATGAGAGCCCAAGGCAGCAGAGTTGTACACTTCTCTTCATTGACACCTATAGTTACAGCCTACGTGAAGAGATTTTGTTTGCTGATTGAATGATACTAAACCCACTGTTTTAAACAAAAGAATGTTTCTTAAGCTTTTGTATTTCAAGTTTACTATACCTATTATTGAATAAAAATCAGACAGCTACTCTGACTAATACTGTCTCTGGCCCAGTTGTGTGGGTCAGTAGATCTGTAACTCTTGTGCCTGAGCTTTCTGCTTTAAAAGCAATTCAGTATTACTGGTCAGAACCCAAACTTGTGTGTATTGTCTAGAGTGGAGTTAATGGTTAGTGCAGTGAGAGGTCCTTTGGCAAGCCCAGTCAGAAAAGAGGGGCAGAATGATTATGAATCCATTTCTCTGATGAGTAAATGCAGGAAAAGTATCCAGGTTGGTGAAACCTTGGCTGTCTGTGACCAGTTATCCCATTTAGGTGTGGTGGAAATCTCCCTTCTTGCAGTGATAGCTTGTGTAAGATGCTTGTGGCAGCTGATCTTGATTCCTGCACACCCAGCACAGAAGTGCTTCAATCCTGTGGTCATCCATGAAGATTTTCCTAATTCGGCATCATCTTGGGTGCAACATTCCCCATGATTATAAACCGAAAAGATGAGGTTTTATCAGTCTGCCAGTTTGCAACCTAAAATGTTGCATCTTGTAATTAGCAAAGCAAATATCCTTTGTGTGTTGGTTAATGGACAAAGTTGTCTTTATGGTAATGGGCTTCACAAATAATATAAACTTACTGTAAATCATCCAAAATGAAAGCTCTTTGCAGTATACATTCAAATGTTGACCTTTGGTTTGAAAACATGGGAGGCAATGTAGTTAATCTCCAGAGAAGCATCAGTTCTGTGAGAGGGAGCCTCAGTGCCAGATCTCTAAGATCACTTGTGTTTATAGTAGTTGATGGGTGATTCTCGATGGTGATACAGAAGTAGCAAGTGAGAGCATACTGATGATGCCTTCAGCACCCCCAACCAGGAAGGGAAGCTGCCCTTGGTTTAGATCAGCTTCCTCATTTGTTAATGTTGTCATTCAAATATGTATTTTTTTCCCCTTATTTATGCTCTGCACGTCAGCAGCAGCAGTCCCTTTTTTGTAATTCTGTGTGACAGGTTTTCACATAGATTGCTCACTGAATCCCAAACTGTCAGGAGAGTGATGGCTGCAGCCTGTATTCTTCACTCGCTGTGTTTTCCAGTGTGGGATTCAATGAGACATTTCAGCTTTAGTTAGTGTAGAAGTGAAGGCTCTCATTGCATCAGCTTAATAATTGCATTTTGGAAATGATAAGAACTTGTACTATCACACCTGGCCCAACGAAGGGTGACACAGGCGCAGCATCGTGGCAGGAGTGTGTGTAAGATTCATTCTTCCTTTTTTCACAATAGAAATCCAAGAGGAACTTTAAATGACACATAGTTTATGCCCCATCCCAGCCAGTGTTCAAGGCCAGGTTGGACACAGGGGCTTGGAGCAAGCTGCTCTAGTGGAAGGGGTCCCTGCCTGTGGCAGGGGTTGGAACTGGATGAGCTTTAAGGTCCTTCAACTCAAACCTTTCTGTAAGTCTGTGATACTGAAAAGGAAACAAAATGGAGAAAATACTTTAATAAGGTAAAATTAAGTTATGAAGCTTGCTGTGATTGGAATCAGTGAGGTTAGTTCAAGGTTAACAGACTTAAAAGCATCATTCTCATCATTCACACAAGCACATTAGAAATAATATTAAAAATTACTAAAAAGAGCCCTTGCAACTCCTTCTTTGCTTATAGAAACCCCTGTTTTTGGAGGAGGATGGGGAAATGTCTCTAGATAATTCATAGGTTGCTGTAAAGAGGTTGCTTTTTCTCCTCTAATAATTTCTGGAGTCACATTCCTGGGTTAGATGCACCATCAGTCTGCTCTTGTGTGACTGTTCTTAGATGGAACACATTAAAGCAAAGAAGAGCTTTGTTATGGAGAGACCTTTAAACCCCTATTTCTGATGTGATGAGCTGAACTCCCAGCACCTGTGCATGATCCAAGGTCAGTGATGTGCTCATCCACACCTTGGCTGGGTTTCTGCAGGTCCCTTTGAGACAGCTGCAGTTTTGTCACATCATTTGCTCCTTACATCCTCCTTCCTTCTTGTACCTAGGCATCATCTTTTCAGCTACATGTTTGCATCTGTAGAAGTTCTCTCCCCTTTGTATTTATGTCTCCTGCTAAACCAGCCTTTGAGCACTCTGGTTTTGAGGGGTTTCTTTGCTATTCTTGGTTTTGGAGTACTTCTCTGTGAAATAGTTTAGGTTGTTTCCTATCTGTAAATGCCTGTTGTCAGGTCCCAGCTGTCTTTGTCACTGCCTGTAGAGTTGCCCGCAAAAGTTTTAGTGATCTCTTCTTTCTTTCAGCTTCATGATAAATTTATCATGACAGTCCCCTCTGTACATTAATCTTCTTTGAATAGCTTGCTCACATGAGCCTCTGTAATTGATAGCCGTGCCTGGGTTTGAAATTATTTCGCCTGTCAAGCTCTTTTCTTTCACCAGAATACTCAGATCTCAGTCGTCTTTTGTTATGGCTCTTGATTTTGTTTTAGAGTAATTGTGAGCCTGTACTTCTCTTTTTCTTTAAGGCAGTCTATTGATGAAGACCTAAGGCCTCTTAAATGATGGGGCCATCTACACACCTTATCTGAAGGTCTTCTCTTAAAATCCCCCAGGGCTCTCTCCATTGTCCTCGCTGTTAGAATGATCTTGATCAGTACGAAATGAATTATTCTGTAGTTTGCACTCCCTCAGTTAGTTTTTGTGTGCCATTAGAAATGTCCACTAAGCATGTTTCTCAGTGTCTGTATAGGTCAGGCTCATTTCCTCTTGCCTTGTGCTGCTGCTGGAGCTTCTTTGGCCCTTCATTTGCAAGTCCCATCTCTGATTTTACTGGTACTATTAGTCATGTACTATTAGTACCTTAGCTACTCCATTAGCAGAATTACTTCCATGGTGTTTCTGTGCTGTTTCTTGCAGCTTGGCCTTCCGCTGTGCCATGGACTGATGTCCTCACCTCATCCCCTTTACCTTTTACTCAGTATTGTGCTGTTGGTCCCCAGCCTAGTGGTTTCACCAAGGTTATCTTACTGCCATTTGTCCCATGTCTTTCCGTCAAGCTGTGGTGAGAGAAGTGCATGTGGGATTATTGTGTCCTGGTTTGGGTGTAAAGAGTTGTTCAGCAAAGCTTCTCCAGAGCTCAGGATCTGTCTCTACGTTCCTTTGTGTTGATGGACAGAGTTCAGCAGGTACTGGGAGCTTTGTGTCTTGCTTCAAGTTCGGCATGGATCTTCTGTGGTCACATCAGTTTGTGGTTTTTTTCTGGTATCTGCATGGCTGTGTTCTTATGCCATTGTGCTTCGGTTTGGGCTTACGGAGAATGAGGCTGTGCAGTCTGCCACTGGTACTATGTAAGCACTTTTTGTCTAAAATGGAGCAGCTTTTTTGTCAGGTAGAACTTTAGAATATTCTTATGTGTTTTACTGGTCCAAACACCCTCTTAAGATTTTAATGGGTGGTTGCATAGTTTTTGTTTTCAGTCCGTGGTTCAGTGGTGATGCTCAGATCCAAGTCTGAGAGGGACGGTGATGACCTCAAATCTGTGTCATCCATCCCTGTGCTCCAGAGCATGAGCAATTCTGCGCTAACTTTCCCCATTACAAATAGCTTGTATTGACAGGTGTGATTCTGTTCCTCCTTGTGCAATGGCTTGTGCAATACTGTGCTGTACCTCTCCATAGCTTTCTGGGTAGCTTCCCCTTATCACAGTGTCACGGAATGGTTGAGCTTGGAAGGGACCTCAGGAGATCTCGGATGCAGTTGCCAGTTCAGAACAGCTCTGAGCTCACACCAGCTCACTCTGTGTTAGTTGTGTGCGTATGGGTAGATATTAATATATATGTATGCATAGAGGTAGATACATCAGCGTGTGTTACTGATAGCCACAGTGCCATCCTCTGTTTCTTAATTCTGATCGAAGGGTACCTTAGTATATACCATGGTAACTATGCTGCCAAGGCTGTGTTTGAGAAAGCCAGATTCTGGTTATGTACTCGGATTTCACATCCGTGCTGTGTATTCCACAGAATTCCTGCTCTGGTTTAGCCAGCAGGGGTATTTGGTAGCTTTTCTTCCCTTCGTGTTATAATTCCTCTAATATTCTTATCTCCCCTGAGTAGTTGTCTCTCGCCTGATTTCAGGCCAGGTTGTGTTCTCTCTGCTCTAGTTTGCCTAAGCGAGGTGGGGAGATGATGTGATTGTTGGTATTTCTTCTTTGTAGAAAGGACTAGAAGCAGCTGGTTTTATCTTAATTCAGGTAATGCTGGACTTCTGCTGCCCATCGATGTTTTGTAATTACAAAGTGTGATCTGTTCGCTGGTGAGTTTCATCAAATGTGTCTTATTAACCAGAGAGTATTTTAAACCATGTTTCACACCTCTGCCACTCAGACAAATGATGCTGAATAATGTTCAAGCAAAGGGGAAGGAAAGGAGCTGTGATAATTTAATGAAGTGTCCACAGATGGTTGGACTTATTGAATTTCTAACAGGGCTGGGGTGAGAAGCTGAGGCACTGACAAAATATGTGGCATTTCAAGATCCGCTGCTTCACTAAAGGACAGCAGATGTTGGAGCTGTTCTAACAATGGGCTACCGTGTTCCTGTAGCCTTCGCCTACTTGCATTGCTAAAACCTTCACCCTTCCCAAGAGGCTGTTTTAGTGAAGTAGTAATAGAGTTACGGATTTGTCATAAGTTTAAATCGGATTAGGCAAACGAGAACCGGTGGTTTGAACTCCCGCAGTTTGCATACCCATTCCCAGTGTCTGTGTTGGAACAGAGCGGTTCAGTGCAGCAGGACTGTAAGGTGGAAGCTGGAGGGTGGCAATGGTTGCGTTTGGTGCTACTCAAGTCTTGGGTAAATGATGAGAAACCGATGTAAGAGTAAGGTAACAGGTTTGGCAAGTCAGCCGCTCATGTGTTTTCATTTTTCCAGACCACAATACAAATAACCAAGGGAAAAAACAGGGAAAACATTTGCTGAGCAGGCTGAGATGCTACAGAAAAGCCTGAAACCAGCTTTGGGAAGCAGTTAATTGCATAAGTATGTAGTGTGTGTGTGTGTGTGTGTGTGTTTAGAACTGTTTAAAGCTTCTACACGGTATTGTGTGAAATGCCAGGCTGTGGCATAGCAATAGAGGAGACTCAGGCGCAGGACAACCGTGCTTGCAAAGGCTTGATCAGACAGGCTGGTGACCACTAGTAAAGGTTCGCAACCCTGCCATGGCCAGGGAAAAAGTGACTCCCTGTGCAGCCTTTGGTTGCCCTAGAGACAAGAAAGTTACTCTCTTTGCTTACTTTTCTCTTGTAATCTTGATTTGGCGAGGTTGATGCCAAAAGGTTAGCAGGATCCTAAAGAGGGTCAAACGTGTGTATGGTAACAGCATCCACATTAAACAAAATTGAACATATACAGCGACTGCTGACTGAGTATTTAGAGCAGAAGGCAAGCACGTACACTGAAGTTAGCCAGGACACTGAATAGGGAGTTGTTATATAGTGAGTTATTTAATAGTTGTTGAATACAGAAGTTTTTTGTCTTTCAGCCTGCTTGAAAATGATTGGCATTGCCCGTGGTGGCAGAGAGGTGGCTGAACTAGATCAGCATGTGACTCGAGCAGTGAATTCCTCCTCTTCTGCAAAGCCCAGGAGGTGAAATCCTGGCCCCGTTGATGGCTGTGGACTGCGGGCAGAACTTTTGCCATCTGTGTTTTCCAGGAGCATGGGAATTGCTGCTCTTCCAGGCACATCTTTGTCACAAATGGAGACAATGGGCTGCAAATCTCTGTGGTTCTTGGACTGGGAAGGCCACTGAATGGAACAAATTTGCATGAAGTAAATTCATTCACATTCCCACCATTGCTCTGCCCTTTTGATGAGGGGAGTGGAGAGACAAAAGGGAAGGAGTAAACAGGGACACATTTGACTCCCCCCAACCCCATTTGCATTGGCCTGCAGAAAATCTGAGGTTTGCACCACATCTGATTGCTATTGTATGCGTGTGAGAATTGCAGTGTTGCTTATGTGTTATCCTGCCAGAGTTTAGAGAACATTCCAAGTGGAAAATCCTCCTTCCTAAATCGAGTTTATTAACCTGTGTCCCTGCTGGGTCAGGAGTAGTTTTCCTTCAGGGTCCTAAAATTGATACGTATGTGTGCTGCCACAGGATGATTAATGTAGGGACAAACATGGAGAAGTTGTCTTGAACATCAGAACCCTGAAGTATCAATGTATCAGTATGAGAAGATGCAGTAATATCTTCAGCTGGGTGCCTCGACATGTGGGGAAGAGTGGGGTTAGAAATGTGACCAAGAATTGTCATTAGATCACCTTGCTATGTCTGGTTGGTTGGAGTGATTGGGAAACTCCAACCATTGAGGAAAAAATCCAAAGTTTTAAATATAACTTTAAAAACCAGTTTTAAGTGTGTTTATAGTTTAAATAAAATAGTTTATATAAATTTGCTTATGTGGTAACTCATTCAAAACTGGTATGGAAAGTTAAGGAATTATGCGGTTACAGATCCATGAATTGATACTTTGAAAGGGAAAAGAGAAGCTCTGTAATGGAAAGATTCAGGACTGGAAGCATCCTGCTGCAGGAGGCATGCCAGCACTCGGTGACCTCTTACTGTATTTATACACAGGGCTCAGTATTAGTAGTAATTGAGGCTTGTGTTTAGAATACCCTTTGTAAAAGCATCATTCCTGGTTTGTGGTTGTCTGCTGGCTGAATCAGAGGGATTCCTTCTCCACAATGGAGCCTTTTGAGCAGTGCAAATTGCAAATAATTGTAGAACAAGAGAAAATTACTCTTTAGGACAAAATAATAGCCTCGGTTAAAGTGTATATTTTAAAAACACACAGGACTATGATCAAATAAAGACTTAAGATGACCTGGAAAACTATCTGTAATTTCATTGCTAGTGAGTAATGAAACCATCTGAAGTAACGCATGTTTAACGTTAATGGAGCACCTGCACACAACAGAATAGCCAATGCCTGTCTCATCCAAAAAGTGAGTAATACTTGTAAGGGATTCAAATTAAAGCATAGTTAGGCTTTATGTTGGAAATTGCAGGGCTTTGGTTCTCCAAGTTTCTGCTTGTGCCGGTATAAGATTGGGTAGGTGGTAGCTGTGCGGAGGTTGGGACAGGCAGGATGAAACCAGAAGTCACAGCACGCAGCTAGCAGACAGGGAGGTGCAGTGCTCCCTTCCAGGCTGCTGAAAGAATTGGCTTAAAGTGCATGTCTCTTGATAAAGATTCCTCGTGAATTGTGAATTCCAGGGCTGGCACATTCTTCTCGAAGAGCTGGTGTAGCGCCTGTGTCCAAAAGGCAAGGGGTAATCATAGACCCATCAGTCTGATCTCGGCACTGTGCCCTTTGCAAGGGAGTTTGAAGGTGAGGGTAATTAAGACAGAGGACATGGAGAGAAGGTTAAACTGTAGCGTGACTTTTGTCCACAGTTCACATCTGAGTTTCTTGATGAAGTGGTTGATGTCTCGGAGCGCTGTGAAACGGTGGGTGTGCTGCGACAGAGCCTTTGGATACGCTGTCCCGGTGGCAATTATTGAAGGTCAAAATGAGAGCAGTTTAACTGAGAATAGTGAGATTCATAAGAATCCTGACGGAAACGGAATGGGTTCAGACTGGAAAGCTGCATCAGTTCAGAAAGATCTTGTTCAACATCCTCATCAGTCATTTTGCTGCAAGAACAAAGTATTTACCTACAGAACTTGCAAGTGCGGCAAATTGTTCCTTTTGCTGTGGCCTCGATGGTCTTATGGGAAGAGTGAAATAATGCTGTAGACTGAATGATGGTGACAGTTACGAGCACACTGTGCAAAGTCCCGCAGACACAGGCAGCAGTGTTGTTGGTATTGTGCTAAGCTGGGGCAGAGGGACTGGTGATTTCCTAAGAGAAAGGAAGGCGACTTGGTGGGTTTTGTGGTGGTTGTAACCTGCTGGTGTGCAGAGCTAACGTGATTGCTACATCTTTTGGGAAGAGCTTTTCACCAGACACAGAGAAGCAATTGTGTTATAGTTCTGTGGATGTTTGTGATCTTAAATTACAACAGGCACTTCAATTTGTCTCTTTTTGTCCTTCTGCCAGCAGTGCTGGTGAGAGAGTAAGAGGGGTTGAATACTGCATGAAGCAAAAGAGGTTCTGACTGGATTTAAGGAGGAAGTTCTTCGCTATGAAGGCAGTTGTGTGTTAGGACGGGTTGACAAAGAGGTGGTGCAGCCCCCATCCGTGGGGATTTTTGAAGTTGGACTGAACAAATCCCTGAGCCTCCTCTGACTTTGTAGCTGACTCTGCTCTGGCTGGGTCCCTTCCTACTCAGGTGATTCTGGGTGTTTAAACATGGGTAGGATGGCTAGGGGAATGAGGAAAACACACTAAGGGTTGTAGCTTCATTAAGCAGAAGGGAAGTTGAAAGCAGCTCTGAATTTTATTCCTGTGAATACCGTAGGGGGAGGGAGGAATGGATAAATATCAAAGATGCAAAATAATTAATACCAAAACAAGGTCAAGA
Source organism: Pezoporus occidentalis (assembly GCF_034315485.1). NCBI lineage: Eukaryota > Metazoa > Chordata > Aves > Psittaciformes > Psittacidae > Pezoporus > Pezoporus occidentalis. The sequence goes on from NW_026913415.1 coordinate 864,648, forward strand.
TCAAAGGACTGGAAGTTGGTTGTAAAAACGACTGGGAGGGAAAACTGGAAACTTTCTTCTCAGAGGACTGAAATTGTGGAAGAAGGCTCCACATAGTATTCCAAGAGGGGAGAGAATATGTACAGGTTGGAGATGGGCCTGTACAAGGTTGTGAGAGGAGTTGCTTGATGAAACAGAAATGTAATGTGCTAGAATTCAGTCCAGATATTCTGAAGGATTGGGAAGGTCTCTGGTTTTGTACCCCCTCCCCAATTACATACACGTTTCATGTTCAGTTTGCTTCCTCTCTGTAGCATCAGAGATTGGCTATAACCTGAGAGCAGGTACACGGCTGCTGCTTCTCCTGGTGTTAACAGTTCTGATTTCTCACATGGGGACACCTGATAGTGGATCTGGTCTTCTACCCTAGCTCTTCTGTTAAATACAGGATGGGAAGATGGTGCTTTGTGGGTTTGCTCATGCCAAAGGTGGTTGGCTTTGCAGAGCACTTGAGTTGGTGCTATTGGCCTGGCTCACACTTAGTTTTCTATGGGGGAAATATGTCTTATGGAAAGTATGTACTGAAATATGTACTTAAGTGGGTGCCAGTAATAAACGATTCTAAGACCGAGTAAAGAAGTTTTTCATTCAAGTGAGAAGAGCCTGAACACATGACATCAGATGTTGCTGCTTCTCCAAAAACCGCTGCAGAAGTTGGAAGGGGAAGATAGGCAGTTCATAAACCAAACAACCCCCTCCCAAAACCTGTGGGATTTACTTGAAAGTAAACAGGGATTCAAGCTCAAAATGATGGAATGTACCATGTAACTAAAGCAACACTTGTTATAGGTTCTTCCTTGTGCAGTCAAATGTGGTGAATATGGACAGAGAAAACTACAGGAGATGGTGTTTTCACCCTGGTATGTAACTGATAAGCAGCACTTGGTACGAAGTTAAGGCACAAGGGGTAGAGAACTTGTTCATCCCTTTTCTTCCCCTTCACACTAACAGCCAGGCAGTGTTTTCATCCATGGGCATGTTTGCATACTTCATCGGGTTAAAGTCTCTGATCTGAGTAATTGTTGTCCCTTTTTAAAGGAAGGAAGAATTTCAAAGCACTGAATTGGGTATTTATGAAATAAATCTAAAGATGCAGAAAAATGGGTCTACTACTGTCAAGCTCTCAGTGTAGTCCTGAGGGGTGTTAGGTGAGACTTGTAACAATATTGGGTTGAACTGTTTGGAAATGAGTGTCCAAAACAGTGCAGATGAATCATCTTCACAAGAGATAAATGAGGCCAAACTTGACAAAATGGGATATTATGAATAAGGGGTCTTGCCCTTAAGCTTGATAGAAGAAGTGGAAGAGGCGAGAGCTGAGCTAAACTCTGCCAGCCTCATTCCTGTATAGTGATGGCTGAGGTATCAGCTGCAGAGAGAGCTTGTGTTTGTGTTCCACTCTGGGTCTTGGCTCTGTGCAGCAGCACTGAATTGGAGGTTACCAGTGCCTGCTGCTTCCCAGCAGGCTCTATCCGTGTGCTGGGATAATTGTACCAGGATGGTTTAATGTGTGCAACCTGCGGTCCCACTCTTCATCTTTTATATTGAAGGCACACAGTGTTCTGACTTTAAAGAAGAGAATCGGAACATGTACTTGAAGCTGTGCACTATCTAGAGGGAAAGGGGTAGGAGCACCAACAGGCTCTTTCTATGACAGTTTTAAGTGGGAGAGTAAGAAAGAATGAAAATGTGACTTTGAGCCTGTTCCTCCAGCAAGCAAGCTCTGCCTTCCCCACGTCAGCGTCAACCCAACAACCACCTCTGTGCACACTGCGCAAGGGGAGCTCATAATACGGCAAACCACCATGGGAAGTGGAGAGTGAGGATGTGATTCTTCCTCCTGTCCCGTGCTTTGACCTCTGTTTCGCCCTCCTTATTGTATTTTATTTACTGAACCCTTTGCTTACACCAGTGATGGTGGACAGGGTATTTCTGCTTCAGGATCTGACATTGCCTGTTGTGGGGAGTTGTTGCACAAACTGCTTGTGGTTTGACCTTGGCTGGCTGCTGGCTGCCCACCCAGCTCTCAGCTGCACCACTCAATGGTTACTGTGAAGGGCAAAACAACCTGGACTTGGGGAAAATGAATGACATTTTCTTGCCAGTTAAAATCAGGTGGTAAGAAAAGAGACAAACCCCAAACCTCCTCTCCCTGCCCTCTTCTCATCTCTTCCCATCTCCCAGGCTTAACTTCCCATCTTCATTCCCATCTCTTCTGCCTCCCGTTCCATCCTGGTCTCCCCACAGCAGCCCCTGGAGCTGTGCCCTCTCTCCTCTCCCTCCCCCTGCTCTGACCTGCCTGTTGCAGGCTGTTTCTCACCCTTTCCTCACTGCTGTGCATGTTTCCCTGTTCTTGGATGTGCTTCCACAGAGGTGCCATCACCGCCAGTGCTTGGCTCAGCTGTGGCCTCTGTGGGGCCACTGTGGAACTAGCCCCAGCCTCTTCTCACAGAGGTCACTGTGTCAGCTCCCCATCCACCACCACCATGCCATGGCCACCCATTTCAAGCCAAATGTGAAGCCGTTTAGCAGCTTCGGGTATTTCTGGAGAGCATTTGTACTCAATAGTGATGTGTTCATTGCCACGTCAGCATGGCAGCTGTGGAGAAACCCACTTCTCGGCTACCCTGACACGAGAGAGAGAACTCTGCATGGGAGCAAGTGCAATTTTTACCTTATGGTGCCATAGCTGAGGCTTTTTGTAGCTGCAGGGAGTAAGTGAAGATCTTGTGTGGATTGTAAACTTGAGGAAGGCGTCCAGGAGCTCCTCTCCTTGTTCCCATCTCCTGAGTGAGTACTAGAGCGCATCTGTGTTCCACTGCAAGGAACACAGGAGCAATCTGTGTCCCACTGCAAGGAGCTCTTATAGAATGTGGTTCAAATTCAGATGTACCAGGTGTGTTTTTGCCACTTCTGTGCTGTCTGCTCCTCAAGTAGAGCAGCAGCCTGGAGAAGTGAGGAGAGGTTATGTGTATGTCTCCTGTTTTTGGAGACTCAAAAGACTTCTCTTTTGTTACTGACATTTGACTCGTTTTCAAACTGGTACTTTTCTTACTGGTTTCATTTGCCTTCGCACCAGCTATGGTTAGCATTATGGTATCAAATGTTAAGATTTTTAGTGAGTTGGAGAGCAGCTTAATGTTTTTAAAACTACGTTCATGAATCTTGACTTGGGCGTCAGAGCTTTGGTGTCATCTTCAGAACACCTCTAACTTATTACTCGGTTTTGTTTCCTATCTGCAGGCCTTCCCAGGTTCAGCAGCCAGCCCGAAGCCTCGTCTGTCCCTAAAGGAAGCAGTGCAATCCTGAACTGTGAAGTGAACGCTGACCTTGCACCGTTTGTGAGGTGGGAGCAGGACCGGCAGCCAGTCCTCCTGGATGAGCGTGTGTACAAGTTACCGAGCGGGGCTCTCATCGTCAGCAATGCGACTGACACGGATGGAGGCCTCTATCGATGCGTCATTGAGAGCGGGGGGACCCCCAAGTACAGTGATGAAGCAGAGCTCAGGGTTCTGCCAGGTAGTCATCCGTTTTTCTTTTAAAAATGAATAATTAAAACATATGTCAAGGGTCGAAGGAGGGGATCCTGCCCCTCTGTTCTGCTCTCGTGAGACCCCACTTGCAGCACTGTGTGCAGTTCTGGTGTCCTCAACATAAAAAGGACATGAAGCTGCTGGAGCAAGTCCAGAGGAGGCCACGAGGATGCTCAGGGGCTGGAGCACCTCCTGTATGAAGACAGGCTGAGAAAGTTGGGGCTGTTCAGCCTGGAGAAGAGAAGCTGTGTGGAGACCTCATAGCAGCCTTCCAGTATCTGAAGGGGGCCTATAGGAATGCTGGAGAGGGACTCTTCATTAGGGACTGTAGTGACAGGACAAGGGGTAATGGGTTAAAACTTAAACAGGGGAAGCTTAGATTGGATATAAGGAGGAAGTTCTTTCCTGTTAGGGTGGTGAGGCACTGGAATGGGTTGCCCAGGGAGGTTGTGAATGCTCCATCCCTGGCAGTGTTCAAGGCCAGGTTGGACACAGGGGCTTGGAGCAAGCTGCTCTAGTGGAAGGTGTCCCTGCCCGTGGCAGGGGTTGGAAGTGGATGAGCTTTAAGGTCCTTCCAACCCAAACCAGTCTGTGGTTCTGTGACATTAGATGTGGAAAACTGCACAAGAAGACTTACGAAGTGGAGCACAGGAGAATCTACTCTGTTGGGTTTTTGTGTATTTGTAAGTTGAGCTAAGTGTGAAGTGGTAGAAGCTGGTGGTTGGGGTTGGTTTGGTTTTGTTTGCTGCATAGCTGAGGATGAGTGCTATAGGCTAAAGGATTTTGGCCCTTGGGAAGACTGACCTGTATATTGCAGTTGGGAAGCAGGAAAGCACCATCAGTTACTGGGGTCCGACCTCTCTGCAGGGGCTGGAGACAGGCCCAGACATGCCTATACTTGTTTATTATGTTTAACTTTCAATTTTCAAGGACTTTTGGGGAAAGATTTCCTTTAAAAAGTCATTGAAGCTGTTGGGAGGGAGTTGACTGAGTATAAATGAGTATATTTGAGTATAAATGTTTGGGGATTTCTAAATTTCTCAGGCTTAAGTCCCAGGTGTCCAAAAAGAATCTGGTGCTTATTCTCTCATCAATTGTTCTGATATTTAGGAAATCATTGGACCCTTTTGGGAAGTCTCCAGGCCCCCTAAAGGACGATGACTTTCTATTTTGCTGGGTTTGGCTCTGCTTATTACTTTGAAATGTGAGGATATCTGTATAAGAACACAGGTCCATTCCTGATGTAAACTGCTTCTCCATGTAGTTCTGTTTCAAACAACACTTGTGCAGAGCTCTGTGTCTCCAGATGTTATAACCCAAGAGTTTTGAAAGTTGACCAAGAATGAGACAGAAATTGAATTGCACTTTCCCAAACTAGGAAAATACAGGCTGGTGTTTGTATGGGTTTTCTTAATGATTTCCAGAATTTTATTCCGGCTCTTTTGAATTAGTCTTCATGATGGAATTCTGATTGGATTTTGGGGAATTGCCAGAGAGGCCTCCTAAACTTCCATCTTTGGAGGCTTTCAGGGTTAATAGCACAGTTGACCTTGACCACCCAGTGTTGGCTACAGGTGGACTTCAAGAAGGTGGTGGCACCTTCAGAGGGTCCCTTTCAATGAATATTTCTGTTTAATCCTGGACTGGTTTGTGTTGGAAGGGACCTTAAAGCTCACCCAGCTCCAACCCCTGCCATGGGCAGGGACACCTTCCACTAGAGCAGCTTGCTCCAAGCCCCTGTGTCCAACCTGCCCTTGAACACTGCCAGGGATGGGGCAGCCACAGCTTCTCTGGGCACCCTGTGCCAGCGCCTCAGCACCCTCCCAGGGAAGAGCTTCTGCCTAAGAGCTCATCTCAGTCTCCCCTCTGGCAGGTTCAAGCCATTCCCCTTGGCCTGTCCCTACAGGCCCTTGTCCCAAGCCCCCCTCCAGGTTTCCTGTAGGCCTTTCTCATAATGGTCACTTTTCTACTTAAAATGCTAAAATACACTTTAAAATACCTCAATTTTACAATTGCAGCTGTCATTTACAATTGAGTTGTTATCCTTTGGATATGAATCATGCTTGAAGTAGTAAGTTGTTTCATTAAGTTCTTGAAGCTTTCTTTTCAGAAAGCCTCATCTTTTCTTTGACTAAGGATGGAGCTTTTGAAGCATAGCTCTTTTGGAAAAGGTGCTTATGTGAGTTATTTTGGTTTGGTTTGCCTTCATGTTTCTGCAGCCCCTCAAATGAACACTTAAGACGTTTCTCATTTTGGCAATAGAAGATTTCCTGGTAAACTTCCATATTGTGTTGATCCTTCAAAATCTTTTGGCTCCAGATATAGTTTACTTGCTTTTGTAATGTCCTGCTGAAGGTGATGCAGTAGAACTATATTAGGGGATTCAAATAATGCTGTTTCCTTGCTTGGTCAGGAGTTGGAAAGTGTCAATACTGAAGTTTTGTGACATCCTTCCTGGCAGGCATGTATTTGAGAGTGGGATTACACTGTTCAACAGAAAACTCTCTTAATGTTGAGTGGCCCCATAATTGACTCTTTCGTCTGAGATGTGTTTTGAAAGATATGGATTAATCTGTTCTTCATTGGATTTATTCCCTTTTAAAATCCTTATTTGATGTGTGCCTGACAGTGACCACACTGCTCTGCTTCTAAGGCTTTGCAATATACCCACCATGTCTTCTAGCACACGCATTTGCATCTGTGGACAATGTTGTGCTTGTTCTGATAGCCATTTCCATAGAGCACTCTGCCTGCCTTTCTCTGCCACTGAGCAGGAGGGTACATTGCTGAGCTCTGCTCTTAGTAGCACATACTGTGAAATAGAGTAATGCAAGGGAAATCATCACTTCATTTTTGAAGCATTTCCCACTAATGTGAGACCTAAGCTCTTTTTTGGGGGCTTGGAGCATTAATGAGTGCTGTCTCCAGTGAATCACGCCCACTCCTCTCCTGGGTGCAGTGATTGCTTGCTGGCAATCTGTTACATCCATGTTCTGCAGCTTGGCTTGCTCCGTGCGCTACTCCGGGTCGCTCTCGCTTCGTTACCCGCCTGCTTGCACATGGTCTTATTTCTGGAGCAAGCAGACTACTTCCTAGTGGGAATGTGGGCAGAGCCACCATGGTAGCTTGTGTGTGGGCCTGAGCCAGATGGTGCGATCCAGGATTGCGCCAAGTTTGGATCCCTCTGCTTAGGACAAGTCTGAAATAGGATCCAACAAGTGTAGTTCTCTTGACTACCCTGGCAAGCTCCTCATTGATACCTTTGAGGACATGCACACCCTTAGCTTAGTGCTGTAAACACTCCCTTGTTGTTCACAGCACTTTGAGCTGAGGAACACCAAACCCAACCACTTTCAGAAATTCCCAAGTGAGATGGGCTGAGATGGGTGCAATAAGACACAGAATGTGCTTCCGAGAGCAAAAGTAGCGTAGGTACAGAGGAGTTTGTTCTCAGTTAGGTGGACAAAAAGAGTTCGAGGACTTGGCTGGTTCTGGAGCTTACCTGTCATCAAACATCTGAGCATTGAGAATCTAGCAGAGAATGCAGTGTAAACATGGGGGGTTGAGCAGTTGGCAGAAAGAGGTAGGATAACTACTGCAGCAGGAATGCTGTAGCTGGTGTGAAGGACCACATTTGCTCTGATCATGGTGCAAAGCATACAGTGGAGTTACAGCAGACACGAAAGGTACAAACTGCATCTTCTGCCCAGGTGTTAGGGGGCCCCTTGATAATATGATTTCAGTTGCTGTTAAAATTTATTTCAGACCCTTTTCCTCGGGTTACATTTGGAACAGTCATGGGTACTTTGGGGAAAGTAAGAAAATAGCCTTTTGCTCTGCATATTTATTTGTGGTAGTTTAGCTCCAAGTAGATTGCTGGACAATCGTTACTGGTGGGTGTGTTTTCAATTCTCACAGTCACAGTGGCCTTTTCCTGTGGTAAAAGACTGGGTGAATACATGCTTTGTGATTGTTCTTAAAGGGGGGGGAAAGAAACCAAACCCGTTCCAGCTCCAATCAAAGCAAACCCACAACTAATTCAGAGGGTTCATTTCCGTAAGGGTGCAAAACCATGGTTGATATTTGTTTTAGTGTAAAGCTTGTATTACTCCAGTGTGCAAGGTACCTCGTAGTTTTACCGCAGTCAGGGTTGACTCTCTGCTCCAGTAATTTCATTTTCCACTGCCTAAAAACACTCTCTCTGGCAGCTGCCTGGTAAATCAGGCTGGACAAAGCCAAGCCTATACCTTTCTTTAGTAAATCTCTACTAGCTGATGTAAGTCCCAGTTTCAGGGAGGTTGCAGAGTCAGAATCCTGACGGTGGTGAATTGAGTTTGCATGTCTGGAGGCAATGGCAGGGAGCTGTTCCCGTGGGAGGCTGGGGAGGTCTCTTACTGAAAACCATTTACATGGGTACGATGGTGATTGAATCCTGGGAAGCTGCAGCAAGGAAATGAGATGCTTCATTTGGGGTTGGTTTTGGGGTTGTTTTTAGTAATATGGGCATCTTCTGGTTCTGCCTCTCTAACAACTTCGTCATCTACAACATATTTGCAGATCCGGAGGAGCCGCAGGACTTGATGTTTGTGAGACAGCCCTCTTCACTGACAAAGCTCACTGGGCAAAGTGCGGTTTTCCCATGTGTTGCTGTAGGATTTCCAGTTCCATATATCAGGTGGACAAGAAACGAAGAAGAGCTTATCACAGAAGGGTGAGTAATGGCTAATATGTATTTTTGTGCTGGAGCGCTCCTAGACTGAGTGTTAGGACAAGTAAGGTAGTTCATGAGGCTTGTGGAGCAATCTCATCGTAGGCTTTTTTGCAGGTACCTGAAACCAAGGAATCTTATTTAAAGCACAAAGGTTCTTAGAATATATATTGCTCTTAGATTGCCACTGGAGTAAAAGAAGCATTTAAGGGATTAAGGATGCTGCAGCAAAGCTGAAACGTCTTCATGTTGGTATATGATGTGTCAAGCCCTGCACTTGCATTACGCTTTCTGCAGTGAAAATGTTCAGTGTGTGTTTGAATGTTCCACAGGCATTTAAGGATTAAGTGTTGAAAGCAGAATCTCGTGATTTCTCATTAAACCAGAATATTGAAATCTTAGGCATGAATAAAAAACCATTGTGGGCTTTCAGGAATGCATTAAGTGCAAACTACTCTTTTACACATTGTCACTGCTGGTGTAGCCATTCAAAATAATGGGGTAGAAAATAGAAGAAAGCAGAACGAATCTTACCAGGAAAATCTTTGTCCATCTTACGAGCATACTAGAACATGGAAATTCCAGGTACTTGGATGTTCTCAGTGTTCCTCAAAGTCAGCAGTGAGATTAATGTGGAAACAAGTGAATCATGAAGCAACAAGAGGTAAAGTTATGCTGTGGCACGGCTGACACAGAAAGCAGCTAAAGTATGTGCAAATGTCTGTGGTACTAGTGGTAGTAATATATCTCTGGTCAACTCTTAAATTAACAAAATCCAGGAGCTCCTAATTTGAACTGTCTTTTATCTGGAGAATGCAGCATTCTGTGGGTAATGGCTAACAGTTCCAATAGCACGCAGGAATTGTGTTGGTGTCAGCCTGATGGCACATGATTTAGGTTCTTTCTTCTTTTGTAAATATAAGAAATCACTCACGGTACAGAGGATGGAACAGGCTCATTAGAGTTGCACAATCAAATGTGATGAAATGTCAGAACAAATGATCCTGGTAAGATCTTAATTTGTTTCTCCTCTCTGTAAAATGATGTCATGTCACATCTTCATAAATTTTTGCAGCCCCCCTTCCCCTTCCTTAGGCTCCATCACATTCAGTGCACAAGGGCAGTTCAAGTCACTTCCTAAAGAGCTATTTTCTTCTTGATTTTGATCTAGTGCCCAGATACTGAAATCCTGCTCTGAATACAGTGCTGTTAATTCCCTCACAACTTTTCTGTGCAGGTTGTCACGATAACTTGTGAGGGCTTCACGGATACTATTTTTTCTGTTCAAAATTCAGAGTGAGAAATTTTCTTGGAGAGCTGAGGTTTAACATTCAACACGTTTGTTCTTTCTGTGTGCACAATTTGAACCACGTATGACCATGTTCGTCAGGATGTTGAGCGTTAGTTTGGGGTGTGATGTCTCTGTTACAAGGGTGGATGCTGGATGATTGCTTGCCGTGGCCTGTGTGTCAGGCTGTGGCTGTGGGCACTCAGCAGAGCACTTCCTCTGCGCTGACATCAGCTCTTGGCTTGGTGCAGCTTTTCCTTGAGCATCGTCCCATCATCATCCCATGGACACCGTGTGGTAAGGCAGGAGCAGGAGCCATGAGGCTGCTGGTTTTTCCCAAATCATGTTACTAACAGCTTCTGTATTCCTACCAAGCCCAAAGAAAGCTTCCTCCCAAACAGAGAGCTGTGGGTGCCCGCATGCTCTTAGAATCTGCTGGTTGTCACATCCTTTGGATGTGTATTCCCTAAAGAGGATAAAGTAGAAAAGACAAAGAAATATTCCTCTTCCATTTGAAATAAATCTTTTGTTCTGCACAAAGATACAGCTAAAAAGGGAAATAAGGGGTATGACCAGTGGAAATTGTATTTCCTTTGACTTGCTGTTACTTACAGAACCTTTCTGGCCTGGCTGAAGATGAGTGAGTAAAGTTTGTTGCAGAGATCAAACCGTACCAAAACTCTGAGGTCTGCTGCTCATGGTGGTGGCTTAACAGAGAAGGATTCAAAGAGCAGACAGCAAAAAGTTCTTTAACTTCATTTACCTTGGCAGCTGTTGTATTATTCTTTCGACTAGAATAACTGGAAAATCTCTGGAACTGAAAATTAAGATTCTTTGTTGGAGTAAAGCTTCCAGGTAGACTGTTTCAAAATAGCTACTGTAGCTTGTTATGCATGGTCTGTTAATTTAATTACAAATTAAAGCACATTTAATTTGTATTAAAATCCCCTTTTGATATAAATGGCTTTACTTACTAGCAGGGCTTTTCGTTAGTCCAGGAGAAAACTGTTTTCATCCAGACAGGTTTTAATGTATCTTCTGTCTGGGAAAAGCTCTTAAATCGTGGGTTTTGTCTATACAAACACACACTACAGACATTCCCATGCGTATGTGTAGGTATACACACATGTATATAGATGCATGCCTCTGTGTGTGGATGGGGTTAGGAAGCAGAACTCGGATAGCATGGTCAGGGCTGGGCCTGATTTTTACTCCCTTTTAAGTGGTGGCAGTTGATCAAATACAAAATGAAATGTTTTCCTTTCAAGCAGAATATGGATAGGACCCTGCATTTATAGGAAAATCAATGATTTTGAATGAGTGATGGGGCTTTGAAATTCAATATTTGTTAGGAGACTTGAAACAAGGGAGGGTGTTTTAATTTCAATGAAGTATGTGTTGAAGACAGCAATAAGATTTGTGACTGGATAAATAAGAGTCAGTGTTAATGATGGCAGTCCTGGCACTTCTTCAGAGAAGCAGCCTGTAATGCAATATATTGTGAAATGAGCTTGCTGTGATAAAATAGTTTCCAAATTAGAGTGAAAAAGGAGGAAGCTTGGAGTGTAGAGTGAGAAAGCGGTGAAGTTCAGTGCAATGCTGACAGTTGCCAGTGTAGTAAAACTGTTAGAAAGTCTGAAGGAAGCCTTTCAGAACTTGTTAACTGAAAGATTTTAAAGCAATAGAAGCGGTAGTTAGACTGCTGGCTCTCTGGGTCCTCATCAAGAGCTCCGACAATGATGACAAAATAACCAGGTCTTGGAAGTCCTGGTCCTCAGAAGCTGAAGAGTAAGTAAAATTAGTTCAGCAAGAAGTGCAAAGTCATGCACCTGGAGAGGAACAACCTCAGGCACCAAAATGTGCTGGGGGACACCAAGGTGGAAAGATCTTGACAGAAGAGAGGGAAGACCTCATAGCAGCCTTCCAGTATCTGAAGGGGGCCTATAGGGGTGCAGGGGAGGGACTCTTCATTAGGGACTGTAGTGACAGGACCAGGGGTAATGGGTTAAAACTTAAACAGGGGAAGCTTAGATTGGATATAAGGAGGAAATTCTTTCCTGTGAGGGTGCTGAGGCACTGGAATGGGTTGCCCAGGGAGGTTGTGAATGCTCCATCCCTGGTGGTGTTCAAGGCCAGGTTGGACAAAGCCTTGGGTGATATGGTTTAGTGTGAGGTGTCCCTGCCCATGGCAGGGGGGTTGGAACTAGATGATCTTAAGGTCCTTTCCAACCGTAATTATTCTATGATTCTATGATTCTATACTCTTTGGAGGAAGGGTCTGTGTGTGCTTGCACTGCCTGTGTGCTGTTCTATAGGCATTGCTGTCTGGCTGTGGTCTGCTCCTCTGAGGCCTTTCTTCCAGCGTTCACAATTTCAGAGATAAAAAAATCAGCAAGTTGAAAATTGGACCCCATAACCTGTGACTGAGCAAAGCACTGGCCTTGTGATGGAAGCTTTTCATTGAATTGGCTTGCTGGCCAAGCAGTAGTTTGATGATATGTGATCGTCTTCTCAAAACTACATTGAGAAGAAAGGAAAAGGCTAAACCCTGCTTCAGGTTGAGGTTTATGTTGTTGGTGCTCATAGCTCCAAGCTAGAGCTTCAAAATATGAAGGCAGCCTCTAGAGTCGATGGATTCATGTGGGTATAATCTTGAGGTATAGGGGATATTGCACACAGTTCTTGGAGAGCATTGCCAGTGGACACCTGCCCTGTCATGTGTGTGAGTCAGCAACACTAATGTGCATTCTGCTTGTTCAGCTGGACTTCTTCCATAAACTCGGTGAGTAATTTCTCTGCCAGGAGCATAGGAAATGTGGAGAGAAATGGAAGGAAGCGAGGAAAGTCACTGAAGCATAAAGCTGATTGAATAAAACTTATGTCCTTTACAGAAAACATTCTAAAGTAAGATCTACTGTGTTGTCAGTATTACCCAATACTATAAGGGAAATTCGATATCCAAATTGAGTAGTTTCTTGGCAGCTTTGATGCCAAGACGGGGTTTTGGAGCGTGCAAGACAGGCACAGAGTTTCATGTGTTTGGAAGGTGAAGTTCTGCTTCGCAGCCTTTGCGGTGTGTGGATCAGTGTGTGTGCCCAAAGAGCACATATTGTGTATCTTGATTTGTATTTGGACATTGATACGGAAGAAATTACAAGTGAACGCACAAGTTAACAGCTGAAAGGTCCCTGAACTACAACATCCTGTTCTAATAAGGCTGTTCAAGTACAGGGAACTCTTAGGTGGTTTTGAGCTGTCCAGTGCAGTGAAATCTTACACTGAAAAATGCCTTCCGAAAACTAACAGGTTTGTGTGGTTAATCATGTTCTGAAGTGAGGAGATCCCAAAGCTGTGGTTCCATGTGTGCCATTCATTTTATGCTCTTGCTGTTTGCATTCAAATGAAGTCTTTAAACGTACGATCACATAGGTACTCTTAGTGCAGGGGGTTTTCATTAATACTTCATACAGATGTGTGACGGTTTTAATGATTGCAGATTATTGTTTGCCAGGCACTCTGAGTGGTTTGTATTAGGTGAATTATACTTGCTCAGCTCGGTAAAGGTTAAACATAGAGTAATTATGGAGTTTTTTCTGGTAGTAGATTCCACAAAATAATGTGATTTGCTGTCTAATTTTATCTGCTGTACTTTACCAACACTGCAAATAGATTATATGCTTGGGGAATAGTAATTCAAAAGGGGGGGAGCCAAAACCTCAGGGTATAACTGGCTATTTGAATACAGTAAATTAATAAAGACTCACTATGTTTTGTGATAATGAAACACAAAAAAATCATGTGAGTGGGTATCCAAAATAGCTCCAGTAATTGTGTATGAGTGTGTAACTGAGGGCTGTATAGAATGCATATAAAAGATTTGAATTTGATTTTCCTGTTCCCTGACATTCGAATGATCAATCTTTGTTGGTTTTAATGACACTTTAAATTATGTTATCATTTTTACATTAAGCTGATTCTTTGTCTCCAGTGTCTGAAATCTGATTGCTTCACTCTTCTGTGGAAGTGCTTCATTGTCCTTACCAAATTAAGATGTTTTTACTTTATTACCAAAGCACTTTTGCTTTAAGCTCCTAGCTTTATGCATACAGAAGGAATCACCAGGGAGTCTCACAAGTTGATTTCCTTCTTCCATGTTTTTAAGAGTGGTGAACTTGTGTTGCATCACATATGGGTAAAATCTGGGCTCAGCTCTAGGTTTTCTTGAGGGAAATAGAGAAATACATGGCATACAGTTGAGATGACTGAGAACTGTAAAACCTAAACCTTGTTTCTTGGCAAAAAGGCAAATCCGTGTAAATGCTACCATGTTACCTGTAGTTTCTGAGGTACTGTATGACTGACTTTGGTGGCCTAATACAACAATGTCTAGTAATTATTAATAGTCTTAGTAACATCTTAATTGCTGGCTAATGAATAGTCTGCCTCAATAGTCTGCTGCCTCCCCATGCAGATGTTGCTTCACTTTTCCAGAGGCTGGCGATGAGAAGATGAGCATCATAAGGCACGTGTTGCTTGGAGATGGGTAATGATGGAATATCCAGAAAATGGTAGAAATCCAGAGGTTCAAGTATGAGGAAGGGCATAATTTTCTTGTATCTTTTTAGATGGTCTTAGAACTTTCTTAGATGGTCAGATTTGCCTTGGAGGTGGTGTAATCCACGGTGTCTAGGTTCAGTTTCTTTATGCTAACTTCAGTAGACTTGTGTGGTTTAAAACTAATGATTTTACCTAGGCAAGATATACAGGTAAATAGAATCATAGAATGGTTTGGGTTGGAAAGGACGTTAAGATCATCCAGTTCCAATCTCCTGCCATTGGCAGGGACACCTCACCCTAGACCATGTCACTCAAGACACTGTCCAACCTGGCCTTGAACACCACCAGGGATGGGGCAGCCACAGCTTCTCTGGGCGCCCTATGCCAGGGTTTCACCAACCTCACAGTAAAGAGCTTCCTTGTATCCAACCTGAACTTACCCTGCTTAAGTTTAAACCCATCACCCTTTGTCCTACCACTACAGTTTTTGAATACAAGAAATTGGAAGAAGATGGGGAAAAGGTGAGGTGCTTTTGGCAGCTCCTGTTCGCGTTTCCTTTGTATCACTTTTTCTTGCTTGAAGTAGGAGATGGATCATCGGTCACTATTTATTACCACAAAAGCTCCTATTTTTTTCTACATATTTAATGATAGAAGGCTCCTGCCTTTTTTTTGGCTGCACTGACAATAAAATATATACAGAATGTGTATGTAGTCCTTGAAGCACTGTCAAGCAGTTCCAAAACAGATTTTAATGACAAACTTCTTGCTGTTCTCCTCTTGGCTAGCACCCATTTGCAGTGCAGTCCACATGCTGCTCTACTTTTTCTTCAGGCATTCTTCCTTTTAAAGCTCAAATTCACTACACTACTAGAAAACCAAGTCTTTGTAGTCCTCCTGTTACTAGAGCATGAAAACAGGATGCCTTTCCTTATGGTGTACCTGGGTAGGACATCTCTCTGGATGCTTTTAAGACTTTCCTTCACTTCATTCCAATAAACATTTTGTTTGCTTTTAATGTATTGAATCAGAAAATTGATCAGCAATTATAGTAGTATCATAAATCAATACTAATGCAGTAATTAGTTAGGTGAGTCAGAAGTCTTCGTGTCCTAACAATTCACCTTTCAAAGCAGGTGAAAGCATTGGCTCTACTAACAGAATTTAAAATTTCAAATGGAGAAAGCAGTTGGGTTGATCTGTTTGTTTGTTTCTTTGTTTTTTGCTACTTGGAGTGATAAAGGATCTTGGAAACTTCTGTATCATGGTTGCAGTAAGAGAAGAACATTGCTGTTGGCTGTGGGTACTATGTTTAGTATAAGATGCCACATGTATCTAGTACATTAAGCATAAAAAGCAGGTAGTTTCTAAGGACTGAGTTCTAAATGCTTCCCTCTGGCTTTACAAGGGGGGAAGTTCTGTGCAGAAACATTGTCATCTTGATGAATTTGTATCTTGAAAATGTCTTTAACCTGTATCTTGCTCTGAAATATTGCACCTTAGTGACAGAGTGGCTGCCTTTTTGCCAAAGTGCAATTACTATGTGTTACACCACGTGTGCTTCTTTCCTGATGTTGTCCAGGTCTAAGTCTGCCATGTTACAGCCTTTCATGCAGCACGTTACTCCAGCTGTAAACGCAGAATGCTGGGTTTTCTTCATGATGTGGTTGTGCCATTTCATTTTCCTGATGTTTTTCTTGCTATGTTCTAAACACCTCGGATCACATTTGATTAAGAGCAACTGAAGCTGCAAGTGCCAAAAGATGAGCTGCTCTTCTGGAATCGATGTAGTTGAACCTCATTTTAAATGTGAAGCCAGGGTGTGGAATTTGATTCTCTGGTTAAAAATCCTTTGCCCTAACATGGCTCCGTGTAAATGGCACCTACAGATACTGTGTGCAAACGCTTCTTCAGCTTGCGTAGATGTTTTGGGCTTGTGTGTGCTTCTCTGGTGGCACAGTTGAAGTCCTTGTGTCTGTCAGCTCACCCGTGTCGTGTTTTACACAGCTCTGGAAGGTTTCTCCTGCTTGCGGGGGGCAGCCTGGAGATCAGCGAGGTTACGGAACAGGATGCTGGGACCTACACCTGCATAGCGGACAATGGAAACGACACCATCGAGGCTCAAGCAGAACTTACAGTTCAAGGTAGGTCCAATACCTGATTTTCAGACAGAACGCATCTCCAGGTGACCTTTTGCTGGAGTTTTATTGTGTGGTCAGTGAAAGACCCTGTGTTGTGGGGGTTGTGCCCCATTTAAAACAAAACAAAATGCACTCTTCTGCTTCTTTTAATACTGTTATGTGGTATTCTGATTTATCATTCAAACTGCTCTTAATTTCACAAGGATTTAAATGGGAATTTGCTTATATAATGCATCTTGAGCACAGTTAAACGCTGCTATATATGTTCATTTAATATTAAATGTGGTCAGTGCCAACTAAAGGAGGAGAAGTGATCAGCCCTGCTCTGACCTATCTGAAAACTGACCTACAGTGCTGTGACTTAGGTCTTCCTTGTCAAGGACATATATGAAGTTTTTCATAGTCCTTAAATATACTGTTGAGTTAGTACTAAATAGATATATATTTCAGATGATATGTTTTGTCTCTTAGCTGTGTTTCACAAGTTCCAGGTATGCTTCTGGTACATAAGAGGTGGAGAAGTTACAGAAATTAAGAAGGGATAACAAGAGTTGCTCAGTATTGACCAGCCAAAGTATTCCTCTTCAGGAAGTGGCATATGGAGGGAGGTTTATGCTGACACTCACAGCATTTCTGCTGTGTGGCAGCTCTATTTAACCACATCTACGTAAAACTGAACCGCAATTCTGCACCTTATTAACAAACACATGGAGGGGAATACTCTCCTTTTGTTACCTGGACCTTGAGCTGCACCTTGTGTTTTATCCCCCCTGGTCTAGGCACTGGCTCTCTGAGCATGCCTCTTGCTTTCTGTGGGTAACTGGTACATAAGTCAAGCATTGTGGCCAATTCTGCCCTTCTTTCGAAGCTGGGGAAGAAGCCCCAAAGCCTTTAGTCTCTGTGAGGCTGCTCAGATGCAGTAGAGCTCTACTTTAACTCGGGGTGTTGTGTAAGCCAAGAAATTCTGATCATGCCAAAAAAACCCTTCCACATTTTAATTCCCTTGTTTCTTGAGCCAGAAGACTGAAGATGGTGCTCTGTCTTCTGAAATCCTTGCGTGCTTGATGCAGTGTGGCACTCGATGGTGGTTTGATGCAGCTCGGTGTGCCGTGTTTAATTCAGTTCTGACCTATTTTGCAGAATTGGCACGAGGCTGCGAGTTTTATGGGCAGTGGCAGGAATTAATGATATTAATGATATGATGTAATTAAGCTAAGCAAGTGATAGATAAGACTGAGTTATAACCTTAATGAAGGATGTACAGTCAGGTCACTCGGGGGATGAAAGTGAGCTTGGGAAAACTCTTTTGTTCCTTATCTAAACTAATGGAAATGATTTCTTTATTCAATTGTAAAGATACAGAATAGGTTCTGCCAGGTCTTTTATGCTGAAGTTTTCGTATACGCCTGGCACAAAACCCCCCAAAGATTTCTGCTAATGCTCGAGTATTAAAATAGATTAAAGATGACAGAGAATACATTTTGGAAAGTTGCAGTTCTGATTTTACTTCTTAGTTGTAATCTTAATTCTGCCTTTCCTTTGGGAGGTTGCTGGAGAGCGTAATTGTATTTCTGCATTACTGTAATTTGGTGAAGGGTTGAATAGTTTGAATAACTGTTCTGTGATCACTGTATCATTTTCTTCTGGACTAGAAAAATTGCCATCTCTTCCCACCTAATAACTGCATGATTTTGCTTAATTTAAGCTTTTTCTGTCATTCTTAGAAGTTAGTCTGGCAGAAGCTCATATGAGAAAGCCATTTTTGGGGTATTTAATTCCCTTGCCTCGTGTATTTTTCTGCCTCTCTCCAAGTACCTGAGTGTGTGTGGAGATTCAGTACCATGCTAGAGGTTGTACTGAGACAGTCAATCTCTTTTTTCCCTTCTGTTACCACTTCCCAATGCCAGTTCAGTAAGATGAGTAAATCTCTAGTTCAGCATGGGTAAGGTGCCATTGTTTGACAGTGTTAGGACAGTTGAGAGTGAAGCAGTGTTCCTGTTGATGCCTCTTAACTGTTAGAAGCTGTAAGCTTAAATTGGGCATTGAATACAAAGAATGCTTGTTAGATGTCACTTTGCTCCAAGCCCACTTTCCTGTATCCTTTGACAAGGTTCTAAATCCCTGGAAGCTAACAGGCTCTGTCTGTGATGTGGTACCAGTGGCAGGAAGCTGCCAAGCAGCCACTGTGTTGGAATGATTACTTGCATCTTTGCTCTTTCCTGGCAGTAGGGATGAACTGGCTGATTTTCATCTTCCAAGGGTAGGGTACCATGAAGTGTGGTGTATCTGGGTTGTGTGCTGTGCTCAGCTGGCAAGAAATACCTGCATCTTGGTGTACTGCATGTGTGTTTGCACAAGGTACCCCTTGTTGAACAGGCTACCCTGCGTCATTTAAAAATACTTGTATTGCCTTAATGGTTGGGTTTAGAAAATGATTGAAATGTCCTGCATACATCCCTGAAGGGCTGAATCTGGAAACGTGACTTTCTAGTCAAGTAATCCTTCCTAATAAAGGTACTTATGAGTCCAGAAGGATACTATACAAATGTGTTTCCTCAACGTTGAGACTTTAGGGGCTGAAATGGAGCATTTCTGAACCCCATCCGTGTTGAAGATAGTGTTTAGGGACAAAAGTCAAGTGGATAAATGTCTGTAGAGCATTGTACTTACTTCTCCTGGATTTACTCTTGGGTGCAAAAAGCATGTCATCATGGTCTCGTGCTGAGCACCACGAAGGTACCTTCACCAAAGCGGGTTACTTCCCACAAAGGGCGGCCATAATTTGCTGTCTGAAAACCTTTGGTACAAAGTCAAGGTTGTTTTAACTGTGTTGACAGAATTCTTCCCTTGCTGTCAGCAGGAGGAATGGTGCTGGGGCCCAGATTTATTTACATCACGTGTAATGAATCGAGATCGCTCAGAAAAGTTGTTTTGCTCCCTTCAGCAATGAAGGAATCTGTAGTATTTCTGTTCGATAAGGTGGAAAGTGATGAAAGAAAAGCTGGGGCAAAAGAGGTAAATGTATTTAAAATGCAATCAGCTGGCTTCTGTTCAGTCCCAAACCTGTGGCCTGGAAGAGCCATAGAGGCAGTTAAATGCTGGGAAGGTCAGAAGTTCATTCTTCATCTGGGAAATGCTTCAGATTTATTGCTGTGCCCGGCACCCCTGGGGATTCTGTGAATGCTGTGGCTCGAGTTAGGTCACGGCGTGAGCTTCCCGTCGCCTGCCTTGGTACTTGTGCTGCAGATAATGAGTTTAGAGGGAGTTTTCTCTTTCTGTTGAAATATTTACTGCAGTTAATAATAGACCAGAAAACAATACCCCCCCCCCCCCAAATTCCATTTTCCTTATGAAATTGATATGGCAGGTCTGAAGGCTTGAAGAGAAATGAATCACTGCATTACTGTGAGAAGAAAGAGAATCGCTGCTCTTCTGTTGTTATTACCTTGCAATGATTGTTTGGAAGAGCAGAAACTTGGCTCTTGAGTAATGTAAGACCGCATTCAGTGTCTGATAGCATATCTTAAACACTGGGCATTAAATGCCTTGCTGTGTTAATGTACTAAAATTAAAGATAGGAAAGTTTTATTCACGGGTCTCTAGTGATAAATTGGAGGTTCCACACAGCAACAGGCTGATCACTACCTCATCTGTGCTGCCAGGGCAAGCTGTATGCAAAAACCAAATGCAGAATAAGTGTTTTGATAGAATCATCAATCCTGTGCTTTGAAAGGAAACCCTGGAAATATTTTCAGTATAGCTGGAATTGTAATAATGGCAAGTCCTTACTCCATCAAATAATACATGTATTGCAGTTGGTCCTGCAGTGTAAGAAAACACTTGTGCTTTCTGTGCAAGGGCTGGGGAGTAATGTAGATAATAAAAGCAAGTGAGATAAAGTCTGCATTTTGTCTGCCAATAGGTTTTAAATTGCTAGTCAGTGACACAACTTGGATTGGGAAAGATGATGTTGTGTTGAGGCAGAACTGTCGTTGGTTGTGAGTCTACACTAGACCAGCTGAAACAACCTAGAAAGGTTGGGGACCAGATGGTCTGTGATGTCCCTTCCACCTGGGATTCCATGATTCTGGGCACACCTAACATGTGGCACATGCAAAACCATCCAGGATGGTGAAACCTGTGGTCTTAAACACTCGGAGCAAGGTTCGGCACACTCAAAAGCCTGCAGAGGTGATGCTCAGAGAGAAGCAATCTGGAATCTTTCTGGGTGTTCTGCTTCCATTTGCCAATGGTGTAATGTGTGTTTCTAGTCCAAGAAACACATCAGTTATTGGTGGCAGGTTATGATTTTTAAGCTTTTGTATTTGAAGATCTTGGCTTAAAACCTACTTGTGATTATGTTTCTACCAGTATATGCATTCTATTTTGATTTACTGTTTATGTAGTCTAGAGCTGTTGATGAGGCTTGTAAAACAGCTTGAAAACTGTCTCCCATTTGAGAAGTAAGTCTTTGGTCAAACAGCTCCTCTCCTATCATTAAAATAGGAGGAAAATGTGCCAGGAAAGTGTAAGTAAAGAAGAAAGAACCATACTGACCGCTGGGGTTGCAGAGAGGGAATGTTCAAGCCATTCAGTCATTTAGTTTCCTCATCTTGCAGTTTTATTCACTTTTATTTCCTAACCCGCCTGAGTTAAACTCAAGACTGGCTTAAAATCAAACCAAAACAGTTGCTGAGGGAAGAGCCTTAAGGTAAAGAATCTTAGACTTGTCTTCCAGTAGCACATTTAATCTTAGCTGAGGTGGGTGCTTTGTTAAAGGTAATGCCATCCTTCTCAAGGAATTGTAGATGTTGGGAAAGCACATTAAACCCTGGATTAAGTCCTGTAGCAAGGGAATAATACATCTGGGTAACTCTTACTTTTGCAATAAGCTTTCAGTATTATTGGAAACAATCTAGAGAAGAAATTTGACCCAAGACTGAAAATTGCTAAAACCTTTCTCATAGCTTCTAGATTATCTTCATCGATTTCTGTTTCTAATTAAGCTCAGTGCTGTATCTTGGTAACAGGCTGCACTTCAATTACACATTCAGCAGATAACTGCACTAAACCTGATGCTGTCAAAGGCTTGGACTTCGGGACAAAGTATTGTCTTTTCTGGTTATCTCAGAGCTATTCTGGTTGGGGAAGCTGGTGATGGCAAAAAGAACCCCTCAGCTTCGTACAGGTTATTTCTTTTCCTTGAGGCTGTGATGTGAGTTCCATTAGTGGTCTTTGTTCTGTAGTGATATAAAAGATGTGCAGTAGGTCAGAGAAATCTGAGGTGGGGAGGGTGAAGGTGTGATTTGGATCAGTACCATTGTGCTTCATTCTGATATCTCAAAAGACTTTCTAATAGTCCTTGCTGCTGCTCTTAAGTATAGTTTAATGTTCATGGAATTGTGTGGTTGACTTGTGGATTCAGTTATGGATTCAACTAAATATAGATACTTTGCAAGTAGTTTTTGCTTCTCGCATTTGTGTTCAACACCAATGTTAGAATCATAGAATCCCAGCCTGGTTTGTATTGAAGGAACCTTTAAAGCTCACCCAGTTCCAACCCCTGCCACAGGCAGGGACACCTTCCACTGGAGCAGCTTGCTCCAAGCCCCTGTGTCCAACCTGGCCTTGAACACTGCCAGGGATGGGGCAGCCACAGCTTCTCTGGGCACCCTGTGCCAGCGCCTCAGCACCCTCCCAGGGAAGAGCTTCTGCCTAAGAGCTCATCTCAGTCTCCCCTCGGGCAGGTTCAAGCCATTCCCCTTGGCCTGTCCCTACAGGCCCTTGTCCCAAGCCCCTTTCCATGTTTCCTGGAGCCCCCTTTAGGCACTGGAGCTGCTCTAAGGTCTCCCCAGAGGTTTCTCTTCTCTACCTTTGCCTTCTGCAGCTTGGGCAGTGTGGCTGGAGCTCTTGCTGGTGAAGATGGAGGCAAAGGAGTTGTTGGGTACCTCAGCCCGGGTGACCAGATCTCCTGGTCCCTTCTGGAGATGCTTTCCTAACCTGATCCCTGCCTGCTCTGAGTGTCTCTCTGTGTTCCTCCCAGGCTGCCTGTCCTTGTTTCAACCCTCGAAGGTCTGTTACTAGTGAAAAGCTTATGAACAAATATTGAGAAACATATATGGAATGGGCAGGAAGGAAGTGGTTGGTTAAAACTTTACCAGTTGTTCAGGCTTTACCTGGAGACCAATAGTGACCACGTGCATGCAGTGCCTAATTCTGCTTACCAGTTGTGAATGTCCACACCAATAAATGGTTCTTTGCATTAAGCAAAACATGGAGGTTTTGCTGCGTTTAAAGATACCGTGGGCTCATTGCTCATGCCCACTATTGTACACAGAACATGAGTGCAGAGAACCTCCAGCTGCCTCTGCCCACTTTCTGAGTCTTCCTCTGGAGCTGATGAACTGTTGTGAATTCCTTTGGTCTGCCTTGTTTTTACCTAACACCAGGAGAAACCCGTGTCCAGTTCTTGCCATGTTTCAGGAGCAGAGGACGTTAAAGCTTGCTGAAGAGTTGGCCACAGTTCTGAATAGGGGCACAAAAATGTGTTTTCTTCGGTTGCAGCTCAGAGTAAGGCATGAGCTTTGGTGTGGTTTGGCAGGAGAATTCCTTTGGAGCAGTGCAAGTGTTTAAAATTCAGTAGTGGTGCTACAAAGCCATGGAAATGGGATGTTGTAAGGAGAGGCACGGGAGAGCCTCCGCAGGCAGTGACCTCTGCCTTGCTGCTCACTACTGGCTTTCAGTGTTTAAAGGGGGCAAATGCTCTGTGAAGCTCAGGGCTGGGAGGGTTTTGTGACCTTTCCTGGGGCCAGGGTGAGCAGAGGCAGCTGCTGCCTGCTTTGTGCTGTGATGTGAGCAGTGTCTAACTTCTGTGGCCAGGGCAAGTACAGGATGATTATTGAAACCTGGTACTGAAGACAAGGGTTATGTGTGTGTCTTGTAGAGGTGCAGCCCCTCTGGTATGACCCATCCATGGGTCGATGAGGAGGTGTTGGAGGCTTCAGACTAGGCACTCATTACAGTAACAGATGGGGTTTGGTTTGAACTGTGTTGCAGAGGTATGAGTGTGGTATGTGCAGCTCTCCACCCACTGCAGACCAGGATGGGGAACTGGAAATGGGAGTAAGCATCTCTCTGAAGCTTTGGCACAGGATGGGAAAGGCCACGTTTGTCAGCCTGAAATCATTCCCACTCTTTGATCACACCGTGACTGGGAGTGCCCTGCTCCTGCTGCATCCAGAAACACCACCTTCCAGCACGTGCTCTTCCCAGCAGTGGTGACTTCCTGAGAACCAGCAGGAAGATCCATGGATGTGGCAGCTCTCTGGGTGTGGACAGGGAGAAGCTGCCTGTGCCAACCCAGTGCAGATGGAGCCACAGTGGTTGGTAGATAATAGTATTGCAAGGTAGGCTTTTGCTCTTAAAAGGGTATCTTTTCTGAGTACCTGACAAGCATTTATCATAGGATCCCAGATGGATTTGGGTCAGAAGGCACCTTAAAGCTCATCATCCAGTTCCAACCCCCTGCCACGGGCAGGGACACCTTCCACTAGAGCAGCTTGCTCCAAGCCCCTGTGTCCAGCCTGGCCTTGAACACTGCCAGGGATGGGGCATTTACCACTTCTTTGGGCAGCCTGTTCCAGTGCCTCAGCACCCTCACAGTAAAGAACTTTTCCCTTATGTGTAATGTGAATTTCCCCTGTTTAAGTTTAAACCCATCAACCCTTGTCCTGTCGCTACAGCCCCTGATGCAGAGTCCCTCTCCAGTATCCTTATCATGAGGTTCTTTACATGAAACACCCATCATTCACTAGACAATTTGATTAGTGATTAGAAACTAGTGATTGATTGATTGCATTAGGGAAAATTGGTTTTGTGACATGTAGGCACTGCATAGTTTTCAAATGGGCTTTTCTGGCACCAGAAAACCAGTTGTAGAACAGCCCCAAATGGTGAGGTGTTAGTGAGGACAAAGATGAGATCTTTTCTTTTTGGCTGTGTAATTGTAACTAGATTGCATGTGGGTGGGAAGTAATATGTCCAGAACTACACATGCAAGGAAGATGAGGTAGGTCTTGACTTTAAATCCAGCTTTGTGATTTATACAAATATATATTTTACATATAAGCATTTATATCTAAATATGTATAATGGATATTACATATCTAACATGTAATATATATATAACATACATATAGACATATATATAAAAAAATACCATTAAGAGAGACAAAACCAAATGATCAGTAACCCATACAATTTACACAAATGGTTTCCCTTGTAAATGTTCTCGAGTAATCCTTGGGGATAATGAAAACGTTACTAAATTAAGCAGCAGTGTCTTAAATATCTACAATGTAGAAACTGATATTGAACTATGGGAATTGTAAAAGCTGGTTTCTCTTTCGGCTAGAATTTCTAATAACTGAAGGATCATCTTAACAGGGGTTAGAACCAGCTGCTGCTTTATGGAAAGAAATTTCCACAGAATGGCTTTTAAAATAGAATAAGCTAATGTTGTTATCAATACCTTTGGCCTAGACAGTCAGTTACAGAAAATGCTTTTTCTTGCCCGAGTTTCATATTTAGAGCTATTTGTCCAGTCTCCAACCGAAAAATGTGCTTTTGGATCAGGATTTACTTGGCCCAGGATTTACTACCTTGATTCTGAAGTCGGTTATGTGATGATTTCAAGTATCTAAACTGCGGATTAGAGACACGTGCTGCAGGCACCAGTCTTCCACTCACTAAAATGCCCATCAGAAATCATACTGTGGAGATGACTGTTTAACTTTGGGAAGACACAGTGTGGATGCTGCCAGCTCTGTTTTCTCTACTGAGGTTCTGCTTGTTTTTGGAGGAGCGTTCGTTATCAGAGCAGGTTTTATGGCTTCCTTTCCAAACCAGGCACCAGGCAGAATGTGTTTATCAGTATATTTATACAGCCTCAATTTATTCAGTGCCCATCAGTGTCCATTTTACATTAGAATATAGGGCCAAATCAGTGCTTAAAAGTTATAATCACTGGGTATTAGTTGGGCATTTGCTTGTTGTGTATTTTTGGTGAGCTTTTTGCAAGTCGTGTGCATTGAGTGAAGAGTAAATACCAGTTCTCATTCCCATGGGAATGTAAATGAATTTAAGGCAATTTAAATGAAAATAATAAAACAGAAAAGGTATTTGCCTGCCTGCTTTAGGCAAGAATAAGCGAGGATCTCCATTCATTTGCATTGGGTTGCTTTTACCTGGGGGAGGGTCTGTTCCTCAGGATGGGAGGTTGCACATAGATGAGGCTCTCAGTGGTGGACTTGGTAATTCTGGAGTAATGGTTGGACTTGATGATCTTAAGGATTTTTTTCCAACCTAAACAATTCCATGAGTCTAAAGTTGATTCTGTGATGTGTTTTCTGATAGACTGTTTGGAACAAAAAGCTCTATTTCCATGAACTTTGCCATATCATGCATGAATATACATGGTACCCTGCATGAAGGGTGCTGTTAGATTCCTTGCGAGTAAGGCAGGAGGAATAATGATTACTGGGTGGAAATTTCATCCTCTGCACAACGCACCTGATAGTATAAATGGTGTGTGGTTTTCAGGCAGCAGTGTAGGAAAGGTCATCCAGTGGGGTAAGCCCAATGGCTTCATTTTCCAAGTGCTCTTGAATCCTTATTAAGGATTGAAGTATGTAGTAGATGTCATCAGAAACGAGAGATAAACTATAGTGTTAGTTATTATTGGCTTTATTCCCTATCAAAGAGATGTCAGAATTTCAATTACAAAATAAAAGTGGAAAGGTTCAGTAGTAATTTTTAAGTTGCATGTGCCAAAGACTTCCACGAAATGTGAATGTGTGAACTGAGCAGCTCATTAAAATGCCTCTTCCTCCAAGTGAGAACTCTTTTTATAGAAATTGTACCCTAAATTGCAGCTATTTTCTCTGTACATCAGGGTCAGTCCTCTGTGTTTAATTGGTTGAATTTAAGTTTGATTCTTGGGTTTATGGGGTTGAAGGTTGTGTTTTTTCCATTCCAACAAAGATGCTTGCATTGGTTTTGTGCTGCCAAATTTCGTGCTGAGATCTGAGGGTGATGTTGAGCTGGAAACGCTGCAGAACACTGTGCATTACTTCTGCAAGTCTCCCGAGAGAGACCATCCCATAAAGCATACATAGTTTCTTTCAAGTTAAATTTTTATGATAGTTAAGCTGACTCTCATACCAGCAGATAATTTATTTCTCTAATGGCCACTAGGTTATTGCAGCTACTAGAGGTCTCATTATGAAAACTTCCCTGCCTACGACTATAGTTCATCCCAAAGATGAAACGATGGGGTTGTAAGGAGGCGGGCTGTTAGCTGTGGTGACTTATTCCCTACCCAGGCCTGCTGTTAATGAGTTTGTCTTTAGGAGGAGAATAATTCAAAAGAAAACCACCATGAAGTCTTGATTCCTTGACTAAACACAGTTCTCTGTTTAGTGTCAGTTGGCATTAAACATGCTGGATTGCAGTAGAGGTGAAAGCCTTTCAGGCAGGTGTGATCTGCATAATAAAGTCCCTACGTGCTCTTCAGTGACACGTTGAGGCTCAACCTTCAGGAAGGTACTGGAAGGAGGGAGGCCTGCAAGAAAATGTGAACAGAATCCAAGCGACTAGATGGAAGGAAGCTCGGCTTCCAGCAGGGTAGTTAATGGCTAGGAAATGGCAGGAGACAGTCCCAGTTCCTGGCAGCTCTGCTCATCTTTTTCATTTTCAAGGGCTGACTCAAAGATTTCTTCCATGGTTGTTCTTTTGTTGCATTCTTAGGAGCTTAGGTACAGTCCCAACATAGTGTTCACCAAAGCACTTACAAGGGAGGCCATAAATCACTATGCCTTGTGGTAATTCAGAGCACCCTTGTGCTCCAGAAGTGGCATTCCACAGGTTACGTGCTTCTGACTTGCATCAGATGGTTTTAGTTTCAGTCAAGTATTTAGTTCTGTAAATACAACTTGAGTATAAGGGTTCTATTGTGTTCATCCTAACTTGCAACACTTGAAAGGCCCAACGTAGGTGGCCTTGAACAACCTATTGTAACCTTATTAACTGGTAAGTTAATACACAGAACATAGGCTTCGTAAAGTTTTATCTTATAGTAATATTATATATAGTACAATAAATGTATTGGCTGCAGTGGCTGTAGGCATGCAAGTTGCACAATCTACCCAAAGAGCAGTGAAGACAGGCTTTATGCATAGTGATGAAGCCAAGAGGCTAGAAGTGCAATTTAGAATATGTCAGTCTTTGTAATGAAAATCTCTTTGGAGATGAGTTTAGCAGTTCAGAGCGTCTGAGCGCGGAGCCAGTGCAGTTAAGCATCCATTTTGGTAAATTCAAATGTTTCATTACCAGCTCCGTGTGATGCTTTAGGGACAATTTTTAAAGCATAATTTTGACATTCCTATGCCCTTTGGGCAAATAATTTTTCTTCAGCTTTTCCAGCACATGTATAATTAATAACTTTGTTTACTGACAGTGTCAGCAGTAACATAGCTCTGATTTATAGCCGTTAGCTTTTGCCTATTTGCTTCCTCTCTGGCACATCATGAGAAGCCACACAGAATAAACCACATCTCAGGATGGGGTTCTAGTGAGAAGATAATAGAAATACAGTGCAGGACCACTATCCTGTTGTATTCTCTTTGGTGCAGAAAACAAGAGAGCCCAAATCATTGTGCTTTAAATAACGAGTTGAAGCTTTGTTTTGGACGGCCAGGCAGGAATTTGCATGGCGCAGGATGGGAAGATAACCACGGGAGGCTTTGGGAGATGGAAAAGGAGTGAGTTTTGTTATGCAAGATCAGGCTGCTGAGGGTTTGTGAGCTGCAGTGTGTCTGTCCTTGGCACTGGCTGTAGGTTTCCTTCCAGTCATACGCTTCATCTGAATGTTGCATAGTTATTGCTCTACTAATTTGCTTGAATTATCATTAGTGTGATTAACCGTTACAGGAGTGATGTTCAGAGCTGCTCATCTCCACGCTACTTCTTTTGATCAGAACTGGAATAAGATAGGCATCAACCCGAAGAGTCACAAAAACTGAGGATTTAAACAATTAACATATTAACTTATATAAAACTCAGCTGGATGGTAAGCAGGCACAATAGAAATACAAGGAATAAAGCTTTTATGAAGCCTCTTATGTGGTTTCCATTGACCATTTTCTCTGTATTACTGGTTGTAAAGCTCTGCATCATCATATTAATTATACAGTAACATTAAATCACTTGTTTGAGTAGTTGGGCAAAATATTGTGACTTCAAATGTTAAAGCTGGCTCTCTTGCAAGACTTAAACCTCGTTTCTTTAGTTTCAGATTGATTATAGTTGTTGATCATTGTTTTCAAAGTTAAATGCCTTTGAAGTGCAGGAAGATGGTGCATATGAAGGAGAAGTTTTACACTAACACACAGCAAGACTTACCTGTATTCACTGAACTTGCCCATTTGAGACTGATTCTTGCAATGCGTTAAGAAACACACCCCAAGATTCCAACTTTGGTCTTTCTAGAAAGCTGAGAAATTAATGAGAATATGTCTTTTTGTGCAACTAAGCACAAAAGGAAAGGGAGAACATCCTGGCTTCGTACAGCACAGTTATAGTGGTGTGGTGTTTCTGGTCAATCCTAGAGAAGTTGGAAGATACATCCCAAATCCATTCTACCTTTAGGTCAACTCAAATACAATGCAGAGTGTCTAAGATGTGAAAGCATCTATTCCCTTCAGTCACATTCCACCTTAGGAGTGTGTTCTCCATAATGCACTTGAAAAGCTCTCTTAGTGCACTCCCTTGGGAAAATCCTGCTGGTTACGGCACTGGGTAAGGCTTTACCTTACCCAGCTGACACTTCAGTTGGTATCATACGTATGAGTTAACCCTCCTATTGTAAGATGTGGCTGCTGCCAGCTCTGATGCCTGAGGTGTCCTGTTTGCTTCAGTGAGGAGTGTGACTGACATGGGACCATGAATAGGGAGAGTAAGTTGGGGCAACACACGGGATGGGCAGGAATTGGGGGCTTTTGGTCCCAAGGCTCTGGAGGCTGAACAAGTGTCTGCTGTCAGGGCCGGCGATGGCCACACATTCCAAGTCCTCTTATTTTAATAGCAGTGCTGTGCAAAGGGAGGTGTGTGACACTGTAGTGTTGTTATGCACATGGTTTTGTGAGTGAAGGGACCACAGCAGTACAGCAGTAGCTGTGCTAAACCAAGCAGAAGGCCCATGTGTTTGGTGTCTTGTTCCTAACGGTGTCCAAAGCAGATGGCTGGGAGAATTCAAGTAAAGGGCAAGAATATTTGTTGCTTCCCTTGAGTAATGCCTCATTCTCCAGCCATTTGCAGACTGGGGATTTTGAGCTGTATGTAGCTTCTACATGATTTAGCTCTTCCCAATGGATTTCTGTCCTATTAATCCATCTCCTGCCCCTTTCTCTCCCATGTAAACATCTTGTATTTGCAGCATCCCCTGACACTGGTAGGAGCAGCAGCTTCTTTTTGTTGGTTTGAATCGATCTCTGCTAACTTTATTGGATATTCTTTTTCCTAGCTTGCATGGGAAGATGCTGAAGCAATCTGTCCTTATCCCCCTGGCACCAGACATGATTTTATAGCCCTTTATTATATCCTTTGCATTTGTTCCCTTTCAAACTGCCGAGTCTCAGCTTGTTTGCTTGTTCTTTATGTGGAAGCTATTATGAAGTGGATTGTAATTAAGGTTATTTTGGGGATTTGGAAATTAGAAGGGACTTTGATATGAAGATAGGCCTACATTCATTGATCTGGAAATGAAAGGGATTGGATAACTCTGTAGCAAGCCTACAGAATTGGTGTTATTACAAGCAAAAAAACCCAGAAAAGCATAAACTCTCCATCGCTCTTTTTACTTGATGAGAAAAAAGCATTTTTCTTTGTGGGCAGTTACTATAGGGATACACCTGGTAGTGTTGGAAATTCCCATCAGTTTAGTAAATATGAGTGGGGCTTAGTATAGCAGTGGAACCAATCAGTTATTTTTACTGTTTGCAGACCTATGTTCTGGGTTTTTTCCCCCCAGGTGATCCCAGGCAATCTGTATTCAGTGAACAGATGGGTTCATATCTGAAATTATCATCAAAATCTGTTTCCTTTTTGGCCTTCGCAGCTTCTTGGTCTCGTCCAGCACGTGAATGCACTGGCCCACTGTGAAGACTGCACAGGCAAATATTGCAGGATCAGAACTTTCAAGGCTTGCTGTCTTTACCTTGACACCTTCCCCTTGCCTCTTGTTATGGTGTGAGGGTATAAACATCTTAAAATCTTACCATACGTGTTCTCCTGCTGTTTCTCCACAGGGTCCTGCTGCCTCGTGCAATGAGCAAACTTCATATACTGCTTTATTGAGAAATATTCAATATTTGATTATTTTCTCCTTATTTGGGGGTAGTTCCGTGATTTATTTATCATGCTCAGCTCAAATCCATATTTATCTCTGTTTTGGTATTCAGCACCATGGAACCTGAATCATTCATAAACACTAATGAATGCATATTTGTGTGCTGCTGAAATGAAGTGGTATTGAATCCATTTTAAGAATTGACTGAGACATAGAAAAATTAAGATGAAATGTATCCAGCTGTGTTAGTGCCCAGTGTGAGACACTCCAGCATTGATTTTCGGAGTATGCATCTCTTAATACATCCCTTTAGAGCTGTGATGGGCATTAGGCACTGATGAGGGGCGAGTGGCTCCGCTGCTCCAGCCGGCCACCAGCCCACATCACACCACTTGATGGGCTGCAGTCACTGCTCACAAAGAGCTTTGCCCTTGAAACATCCACCTCCCCAGGCCCACCCGAGAGGCACAGACAGGGACAGCAGCTGAAGACATCTGCCCTTCACATGGGGCAGTGCAGGCAGAATTCTTCCAGCCTTGTCCTCCTCTTTCCCTGAGGCCCCAGCCTGCCCTGCCCTTACTCCTATGCCACATTCATCAATGTCTTTTTCTACTGCGCTGATTGTCTCTAGTGTCCTACTAAATTCTATTAGTCCCTCTGGGGTCCTGTTCTTTGCTCAGCTGATCCCTACCCTCCTGAGCTCCTCTCAAATCATGGTGCTATCAGCACTCGCATCGCTCTCACCTCCTTTGTCCAGCTGTTTCTTGCTGTGCTTCTTCCATCCATCTGTATCTGTCTGTGCCTGAATTTATCCCCCTTGGCCCAGCTTTCTAACCCCGTCCTTCTGTTCTCCAGCCCCTTCTTCTTTCTTCAGGCATCTCCCTTCTCTTGGGCATCTTTGACAAAATGAAAGAATAGAAAATCAGGTTTGTTTTTTCTTTCACTGATCAAAAAGATGTGAATAAAAAGATGTGAACTCGGGTTTGTTTGTGAAAAGTGCAGTCAAGGAAGAAAATACCTGTGGAGAATTTGCCATCTTCCCATTTGGCAAGTTACAAACTTGTCCTTACCAATGCGCTTGGGTGTCATTCACTGTAGCTGGAGGCCTCAGCTTTACCTATAGCAGTAATCACACAATAAGAGAACCCTTGTTTCACAATCTGTTAGAAAAGCTCATCCTTAGTGCTCACAGCCATTTCCTAACTTCATGGTAACACTGCATGCCGTGCATTAAGTGTGGTTGTTGTCCTTTTAAAGTCTTTATACAGCCATAAATGAGTAATGATAATGTGATAACACATTTTACTGAGGACTGAAACTTTGTGGTGGATGTGTAAGAACTTGTATGCCATGACATGAGCCTGTGATGCTGGGGATTGATTTAAACCTATCTTTAAGGAAAAAAATCCCGCTATCCAGAATGAATATCCATAAATGCCAGAAGGGTTTTGTCTTCCACTGACTGAAGAAGTGCTGCAGATCATTTATTAAATAGTTTTGGCATAGATGGAGGGTCCATGTTGGGGTTTTATTTTAGAGGGGACAGGTGGATCTAGACAGAATCATATCCCAAACCTCTCTTGCAGCTTCGCGTACAAGAGAGATGGTGTGGTAGTAGCTGAAGTGGAGGGTTTCAACTGGGAGTAGCCGTACACTAAAGGTTGGAAGCGAGGGCTTAAAGGCCACAGGCTGTCATTGCAGCGGGCTGTCTGCTGCCTCTTCACCACGTGCTCTTTGTGTAGAAAATGAGGGCTCTGGAATTCAATAAAATTTTCATTGCCTTTGGTGCTGCTGTCAGAAGTTTAAATTTTGATGAGCATTCTCCTGATTCAGATGTTTCCGTGGTACTTGGAGTAGACTCGGGGTCAAACAGGCTTGGTTTCCTCGTAGGAGGACTGGGGATGGAAGGCTTAATAAAACATAGACACAATGAACATAGTGTTTTAAATTACCGAGGCTTAGATTCAGGTTTTCACTTCTAAAAATCATCCTAGAAGTTGCTTTGAAGGCTTGCCTGGAATAATAATCAGAAATACCCCACTATTAAGAATGGTGAACAAGCTCTGTTTCAGTTTATTATACTTGATAAGCTTTGATAGAAGATCTGGTTACCTCATTTTTATATAGAAATCAATTTTGTCATCTGTTTGTTGTTATGAGTTCTTCCTTAATTGCAGAGTTCTCCCTGATAACAGCATGGTGATCCCAGACTGTGCCTTCAGGAGTTTAACAGGGGGTGTCCATACACAAAGGGGGGCTCAAGCTTAACAAAAAGGAAATAAATCTTTGGTATCTAAAATTATAAATGGCCATAGAGGGGTTTTGCTACAAGCTGTGGCTGCCCCATCCCTGGCAGTGTTCAAGGCCAGGTTGGACACAGGGCTTGGAGCAAGCTGCTCTAGTGGAAGATGTCCCTGCCCATGGCAGGGGGTGGAACTGGAGGAGCTTTCAGGTCCCTTCTGACCCAAGCCAGTCTGGAATTCCGTGATACTTTCCATGTGTTGCTCCTGTGACATTGTGCAGCACACCTAAAGTCTTCCACAGGGGCTGTTGTCCTGGGTTCATCAGTAGCAGTCATTTTTTCTCCTTGTTAGTAGCTGGTGCAGCGCTGTGTTTTTGACTTTCAGCCTGGGAACAGCGCTGATAACACCAGTGTTTTTGGTTGTTGTTTAGTCGTGCTTATGCTGACCAAGGACTTTGTGAGTCTCATGCTCTGCCAGGGAGGGGGGGAAGCCAGGAGGAAGCAGAGACAGGACACCTGACCCAAGCTAGCCAAAGAGGTATTCCATACCACAGCACGTAAACTGGGGGCAGTTACCTGGAAAGGTGAGATCACTGCTCGGGTCGGGCTGGGTATCGGTCGGCAGGTGGTGAGCAGTTGTATTCTCTTCCCTTGTTATTTCCCTTGTTATTATTACTGGTGGCAGCAGCAGTGGTTTGTGTTATACCTTAGTTACTGGGCTGTTCTTATCTCAACCCGTGGGAGTTACATTCATTCCATTCTCCTCCCCATCCCTCCAGGAGCAGGGGGAGGAAAGGGGCGGGGGGGTAGGGAGAGTGAGCGAGCGGCTGCGTGGTTCTGAGTTACCGGCTGGGTTTAAACCATGGCAGCTGTCCCAGGAGCTGCCTGCCCCAGTTTCCAATATAATGAAAGACAAAAAACCTACCCCAAACCCCCACCAGCAATCCCCTTAACAGCAAGGGAAAGAACATGATTTTTCTCATGCTTATGTACAAGTAAAAGAAGACAAAGCTTTCAGTTATGTGCTAATAGCATACAAATCTTCCAATAGTTCTTCTCTAAGCTTGCTGGAGACAGGAAGCCTGCTAGAGAAAATGTAGGGTCAGCAGATGACTGAATGTAAAGAGAAGGGGGGGAGAAGATGGCCTGAAGCAGAAGAGCAAGTTCCTGCTGTGTGTCCTTGGCCCCAGTGGAAGCTTTATTTGTTATATATATTTATTCTATTTTTAAAAGGAGAGGGAGCTGGGGAGGGGCTACCTGAAACTGGAGAGCTGGGAGGATGTATTTCAAATCAAATCCATGAAGTGAACAGTAAGTCAGCATCAGGACCAGATGGTGCTCACTCACAATTTCTCAGCAAGTGTAAGTGTGAAATCCTGTTTCCAAGTGTGGTGTGTAACCTATCACTTCAACTGGCTAATCAGACTAAGGAAACAAAATCAGACTCAAGAGATTTGGTCAATGTGACATGAGGTTTTTAAGAAGACTTCTGGGGAAATCTGGGAAACTGTGGATGAATCTGTCTGATGGCTGGACCAGTTAAACTGACAACAATTGTAATAAAATATAGTGGTGTTAAATGTGTGGGAAATACTGTGTGTTCAATCTAGTTGCATGTATTTTGTGGGGAAAGAGATATGTTTTACCTTGTGAAGGATGTTTTGAAGGATGGAAGGCTGAGAACATTGGGGCTGTTCAGCCTGAAGAAGAGAAGCTGCGTGGAGACCTCAGAGCAGCTTCCAGTGTCTGAAGGGGGCTACAAGGATGCTGGAGAGGGACTCTTCATCAGGGACTGCAGTGATAGGACAAGGGGTGATGGGTTCAAACTGAAACAGGGGAGACTGAGATGAGCTCTTAGGCAGAAGCTCTTCCCTGGGAGGGTGCTGAGGCGCTGGCACAGGGTGCCCAGAGGAGCTGTGGCTGCCCCATCCCTGGCAGTTTTCAAGGCCAGGTTGGGCACAGGGGCTTGGAGCAAGCTGCTCTAGTGGAAGGTGTCCCTGCCCATGGCAGGGGTTGGGACTGGAGGAGCTTTAAGGTCCCTTCAACCCAAACCAGTGTGGAATTCTGTGATTCTATGTCTGTGAACGCAGTACAGAGCAGGCGCTGCATCTGCAGCAGGTACTGGTTGGGTAAGGTTCTTTCTCCAAATGCTCGTTACTGTTGCTGATCAGACCAGTTGACCATCATTGACATTATTTACACCTACCTTTTGGATACATAGAATTTTAGGAACACCATAAAAGTACTGCTAGTATATGGGATGCTTCCAGAACCCGCTGTATGCTTGTGCACCTGGAAGACTTCCCAGCCAATTCCATTAGTGGGTCTGTGTACATGACCTCTCATGATTTGCAGTCCAAATCCATGTGCCAAGCTCACAGCTTTTAATGAGAGTTCTTCCTGAAAATGTCATCTCCTACATATTTAGAAGTTCATAATGGTTACTTTAGAGATTTTCATTTTGTTTTAATTTTAATGAAGTTCATACCGAAAAGAACCCATTTTCATAGCAAAGTGGAAGAGTGAGCAAGTAATTGTTTAGAATACGAACTTTTTTAGAACAGGGCACGCATCTAGATGTTACTCCTGTGTAGGAGTTGTTCTTGTGCAGGAATGAGATATAGATATATATATACACACATATAAATATCTATCTACACCCCCCATTTTTCTTTCTATTGCAGTATTTATGCGTTAAGCTTTCTTAACCCCTTTGAGGTGTCCGACTGCATGACTGCTCCATCTTGCCTTTGCTCAGATAACTGAATCCAGGGCTTCCATTCTGCTTTTGGAGCCAATTTTCTGAGTCGTTGAGCGTTTTCATTGCTTTTTGTAACACAGAGCTCCTGCTTTCCTTCAGTGGTGGTGCTCAGCTGCTGGGGCAGTGTGTTGGATGAAGGAGAATCTCAGGAGCTGGTGTTAAACCTCCTTGTGTGATTGCCTCTTGTCGCGCCGTGATGGTCCTGGGAGTCTTGTTTCGTTCATGGTTGTGTTTCTGATCTCTGTCTCAGACCTTTCCCTGCAGTGTTTATTGCTATTACTTCCTCTTCCTTAAGTGCACGTTTTATTATTGCTCTCTGAAAAAAATAAATGCAGGATATTATTGAATTATATCCTGACATTTTTACTCTACCTTTCTAATTGATCAGTGTAATTTCCCTTTATTATTGTTCTGTACTGTTCATCCTTATCTGGTTAGCTGTAATATCATTGAATGTGGTTTGGTTTGTTGTTTCTGCTCCTGAAATGTTTATCCAGGGGCTGCCTGCTGAGTTCGTACTTCAGCAGCTTCACTGGAGTTGCACAGTCTTTGTTTTCAAATGAATTCAAATGCACTCTGGCCACCCCCTGCCCTGAAATCATATCTCTGTGGAGTACATGTTTAGGCATGTGTGGAGGAAGCTGTAGAGCACCAGATAGTCCACATAAGCAAAACCATACAACATTAGGTGCTTGCTTTTCAGACTCTTTTCAGAGTCCTTATCCATGTACCTTTGCTGCTTTTAAGGAGGAACATTGTAATTCCCCATTTAAAGTGTAATTTCCATGGTTTTGTTTAAGATACAAACTAGCTGCTTTTCTTCAAGTGTACAAGCACAGCATAGAATGAAAGGATAATCCAAACTGCATCTGTGAAACATCCGTCTATGTGTTTTATCTGTGTTTTGGTGGGAATGGCAGGAGGTCAAGGATGCCACGTCATTTTGGAGCAGACTCCAGAATCAAGATGTTGGAAAAGCATGGATTTAGAAGGCCAGAGGGCTTGCTGACTCTTTGTAATTACGCTTTGGTACCATGAAGTAGATTGAGGTGAATGTAAGACATGACTGAGACATCTGACAACTGTTGCTCTCACCTTAAGAGTTTAATGTTCTAATCTATCCTAGATTTGTTTAATTTCAGTGTTTGCCTTGCAAGACTTCAACGCTCTGCCTTTTTTTGATAACCTAGTGGACCTGCTCCATGGGTGCTCGCAAGCAGTATAGGATATAAACCATTTTCAGTGGTCTGCCCTCTGTGCTGAGCTTGCTGGCTGGCAGAAATTGCCTGGTTTCAGCTAAGTGACCAAGGAAATTGCTGTTAGTTTGAATAAAATGCACTCTGTACATAATGCAAGTCTTCCGGGGTTAGCACTGAAAGATGAGCTTATCCCAGGCGATGAGATGATGTCTGGGGTCTGATTTGGACCCATCCACTAAAGCACCCTCCAGTTCAGCACATTTACCACAAAAAAAAAGCCAAGATTTTAAAATCCTGTTTAAATCAAACATCTCACTAAAATAGAGGAGTCTCACTTGACAGGTAGATTTGGAGAAGGAGTTATGTGCTGCACGTGTTAATACTGGCCTAAGGAGTGGCTGAATGGATTAACAGGACACTCATTGTAGGGCAGAGATACAGCCTTCTTAGAAACAGACTTGCAGTTGTTGAAACGAAGTTTGTAAGGATTCTAATAGAATTTCTAGCATGTCCTCATCGAGTATCTTGTTCTCCCTGGAGGAGAAATTAGAATTCCTCTGGACTTACCATTTTGGGCTGATACGAAACAGGGTTTATATTAAAATGTCCAGTTTAAACACTAGTGGTAATTCTGATTGTGCACTGAAATACAGGGTAAGGATTCTCCCCACAGAATCAGAAATGTAGTTAGAATCATAGAATAGTTAGGCCTGGAAAGGACCTTAAGGCCATTTGGTTCCAACCCCCCTGCCATAGGCAGGGACACCTTCCACTGGAGCAGCTTGCTCCAAGCCCCTGTGTCCAACCTGGCCTTGAACACTGCCAGGGGTGGAGCATTCACAGCTTTCTGGGCCGACCCATTCCAGTGCCTCACCACCCTCACAATGAAGAACTTCTTCCTTATATCCAATCTAAACTTCCCCTGTTTAAGTTTTAACCCGTTACCCCTTGTCCTGTCACTACAGTCCCTAATGAAGAGTCCATCCCCAGCATCCCTATAGGCCCCCTTCAGATACTGGAAGCTGCTATGAGGTCTCCACGCAGCTTCTCTTCTCCAGGCTGAACAGCCCCAACTTCCTCAGCCTATCTTCATACCGGAGGTGCTCCAGTCCCTGATCATCCTCATGGCCTCCTCTGGACTTGTTCCAACAGTTCCATGTCCTTTTTATGCTGAGGACACCAGAACTGCACACAATGCTCCAGGTGAGGTCTCACAAGAGCAGAGCAGAGGGGCAGGATCACCTCCTTCGCCCTGCTGGTCACGCTCCTCTTGATGCAGCCCAGGATACGGTTGTTTTCTGGGCTGTGAGCGCACACTGAAGCCGGCTCATGTTCATTTTCTCATCAGCCAACACCCCCAAGTCCTTCTCTGCAGGGCTGCTCTAAATCTCTTCTCTGCCCAACCTGTAGCTGTGCCTGGGATTGCTCTGACCCAGGTGTAGGACCGTGGCCTTGGCATGGTTAAACTTCATGAGGTTGGCATCAGCCCACCTCCCAAGCGTGTCGAGATCCCTCTGGGTGGCATCCTCTCACTTCCCTCCAGCGTATCAACCAAACCAAAAAAGTTGTAAAATGGAAGTAATTTGACCAAGAATGCTGAAGTTGAGATTAACCAGAGATATGCTGTGAAAATCTATCTGGTCTACTTAGTTTTTACATCTACCATTTGGAGTACGTGGAAACTTTTGGCATTAGCAAATGCTTTTGTATTGGAATGGTAAGCATCGATTGCTGAAGGAATATTTGTCCTGGACAAAAGTGCAGGAAGAGGAGGGGAGGTGAAGAGATGTTGGTAAGAACTGTGGTTTAATTGTGTGACTTTGGAAAATGCACCTAATTGGGGGGGGCGGGACTGAGGGTGTTTGTCGGTGGCTGAGGGAGCTGAAATGGCTGCTTTGGTCTTGTCCTTGACGATTCCTGTTTGGAAAATCAGTTGTATTGCAGTCCTTTGGATGGTTTAGGCTGTATAACGCTGCTTCAGTGTGCAGGGGGAATGGTCCTGTGGTGGTGTTAATGCATATGCTTTGTTCATGCTATAGAAAACATCAAGCAACCAAAGTTATGCATCCAGCTTAATCAGGAAACATAATCCTAGTGCAGGTTGTTTTGTCAGTTTGTGATACTGCAGTGCTGTGTGAGATCTTGGGTTTGGCTTCAGGTTGCTTGTTGGTAGAGCAGCAATCAGAGGAGAAGTTCTCCTCACTTAGAGATGGTGCTTTTCACCTCTCCAGACTTCCCAGTGCCCTGTTCAGGCTAGTGAAAAGCTCCTTTGGCTACTGGTACTAATGAGTTTTGACTCGCAGTTAGGGAAGGTCAATGAAGAGGCTGTTTCACCTGTGCTAGAGGCAGTGTGTTGTACATAAAAGATGCTTACATAGCTCCTGAGGGACAGTGGAGTCGGGTCTGCAGATTGGTGAATGGATGGATGGCAGCAAAGCAAGTAATTCATCAGCACAGAAGGTGATGGAGCATGTGGGGAAACAACAGAGCAGCATAACAGAGATGATGGTGCCTGAACCCGGTAGAGTTTTGTCTGATGGTTTTCTGTGATGCCATGCTTGGGCCACCAGTGTACTGATTAAGGCTTTTTAAAAGGGAAATAAGACTTTCTCAAGTTAAGTTTCAGTCTGTGTTTGTTGTGTGAAAATGAGACTCTTCTTCTGCACCCCATGTACAACAGGGAGTGTTTTAACTGCATCAGGAAGTGAGGCAGGAGTGCAGTTGCCTGTCCTTTGAGGAGCACTAGGCATGTAGCACTTTGTTGTCTTTTGGATACTCTTAAAACAATGATTCCAAACTCTTAGATGTTGTTGTGGTGATGGTCTGAATGCCCTGCCTGCTTGAGGCCCCTTCTCTGCCTCTGCAGGGTTTCCTTTGTTGCTCAAGGCTGACTGGCAGGAATGGCTGCCTTGCCACCACTGTAGTTTTCTGCCTCCTTATGGGGTATTAGGTGTAGGGATTTGACTTTTGGGCGAGGTTAACATGCACAAATGTGAGACCTTATCGAGAACAGCAGCGTTTTGATGTGGTTATTGCAGCAGAAGGTTCATCGTGCTTGAAACTGAGGGAGTTGAAAGTTCTGGTTAGTTAATTGTGCACAACTTGATTTTCCCTTTCCTTGTACACAAGGCTTGGCTCGATGCTTCAGGTTTGAAAGGGCGCTGCAAAACCAGAGACCTTTGTTCTTACATCAGTGACTGTGAGACTGAAAGGAAAGCTCGTCTTCAAGAGATGGAGAGGAGGGTTGAATGTAATTAATTTCCCTCTCATTTGAAGCACTGCAGATGGCTGAATGGAAAATAGATTCTTTCAGCTTTGCCCCTGAAGGCCACAAAATTTCCCTCTTAATGAGAGAGAGCAGGCAAAGGCCAGTGACCACTGAGAGGACGTTTGAAGAACCGGTTGTTCTGTCAAGTCCAGACTCAATGATGCTGCTGTCATCTCTCCACGTAGCTGCTGGGAGGTTTCTGAACCTTGAGCATTTAAAAAGCAAGGCACAGACAGTGTGGATCCTGAGCCAGTGTTTTCTGTGTGAATCTGCGTTGGATTGTGCTGGCACACAAGGGTGAAGATGAGAGCTTCAGCCCTGTGCAGCAGCATGATGCCTTTCACCACTCTTAGACCTGAAGAGACAGAGGAGCAGAGAGTTGGGGCAACTTGTTTCTGTTCCCTTCTGGTCACCTGTACTCGGGATGGGATCTGTGCCCAGCATCCACCCCCATTTGTACTTCAACCAGCGTGCAATTCCTCTTGCATGTGTGTAGCTCCTCAGCTCTTCCCATCATTTTACAGCTGTTGGCTTAAAAAAACATACTGCTTTCCAAGTGTTTCACCTTCCCTTGGATTTAGCTTAGAAGCTAGAATCAACTGCTGGCACAGATTGGGTTTTTTTTGTTTCCTTCATTGCTGTTATGATCAAAATATTTTGTCTTATAAGTCTACAAAAGGGTGGGAGATGCTCTTGGATAGGGACCCTCGAAGGGTCCCATAGCACATGTGAAATGCTGTGCAAGCACCTTGCAATTAAAGTAGTTGTTATTTTCGTGCTAACATCAAGAGGGATAGAAGAGTGGGCAGAGCTGCCAAGTCTTCTTTGCAGTTTAATTGTCTGTTTGGTAACAGAACACATAATATTCCATTACGAATCTTATTTGATATGGTAATTGGCTCATTTGCTCCCTGGTTATCAATGTAACTTCTCTACCACAAACATCTGTACTTGCATTGTGTTAATCTGATGGAGTTAAACTATAAAAGTGTATTTTAAAACCTTTTTAAAATTCATTAAC
Source organism: Pezoporus occidentalis (assembly GCF_034315485.1). NCBI lineage: Eukaryota > Metazoa > Chordata > Aves > Psittaciformes > Psittacidae > Pezoporus > Pezoporus occidentalis. The sequence goes on from NW_026913415.1 coordinate 905,809, forward strand.
TGGAAAGCAATTGATAATAATGTGAGCTCTTCTCATATTGTTATCCCTTGTAAGCAGCTTGGCATTTGCTCCATAAACCAGAAGAGCAAAGTCACTTTGAAAAGGTAATGTGTTTCAAAATCTTAATCTCCTAAATCAGAAATATTTGAGAGCAGGTAACAGGATATCTAGCTCAACTCTCTTTTTTTGTGGCCAAAAATACTGCCTCTTAGGATTCGGTGGTAATGCCTGCTTGTGAATGATGCCCTGAGTTAAAGCTCTATCAGTTGGCAAAGAAACCTGAGTACTTTCTGAATGTCTTCATCCCAAGTTAAACATCAGTGAAGAAACCAGAAATGAGCCCAGCACTTTACTTTGTACTAAGTTTGTTTGAGATGGGATGGTCCATCAGTTCCCTTATGGTGCTCCTGCCTCCTCCTCACCCTCTACTCATCTCCCAACCTCTCAGATGAGCAGGGACCATTCCCAAACTATCACTGTTTGTTCTTCTGCTGGGTATCTGTGACTCCTCTGTGCCATTTATGCTCATCAGTTCTGAAATAACAGGGTGTCTAAATATGCTTTTGAAAGAGAATCATGGAATGCGAAGTTGGAGGGATCATCTGGTCCGACCTTTCTAAGCAAAGCACGACCTGGATGAGATGTTTCAACACCCTGTCCAGCTGAATCTTCCACCACTTCCTTGGGGAGGTTATTCCAGTGGCTGATTGTTCTCATTGTGAAACATTTTCCTCTTGTGTCCGTCAGGATTTCCCTGGGGGTAACTTGTGCCCATCACCCCTCAGCTTTTCCATGTTACTCCTTGAAAAAAGGGAGTCTCAGTCTTCTTTGTAGCCACCCTTAAATACTGGCACATGGGGATAAGGTCTTTCCTCAGCCACCTTTTCTCTAGGCTGAACAGTCCCAGCTCTCAGCCTTTCCTCACGTGCTGCCCAGTCCTTAGTCATCTTTGTGGCCCTTCTGGACCCTCTCCAGCCCGTTTGCATCCTTTTTGTGTAGTGGGGACCAGAACTGAACCCAGTATTCCATGTGTGGCCTAACAAGTGCTGAGTAAAGCAGGTGACACCTTTGCATCTGCTGGTGATGCCCTTGATGTTCCCCAGCATCCTGTTGACTTTCCTTGTTGCAGCTACGCACCATTCACTCCTATGGAGCTTGTGTCTATCAGGACCCCCACCCAGGTCCCTTTCCTCAGAGGTAACCATCAAATACAAGAAGTAACTGGAAAACTGGGTTAAAACATGGTTTAATTAAGGGTAAATTGTGTCCTAATGCTTCTTTTGATGAAGTGACCAACTTTGGCAAAAGCAGCTTAGAACCCAGAGCAGGTATCTTTTTGTATCAAGAGCTGTTCATTAAACTTCTCATGTGTATCCCGTTTCTTGTCCTTGGGTTTTACGGTGTAGCTACTGAGGACAGCAGTTTCCATGTATCCTGAGGTGGTCAGATGTTTGGGTTTTTTTTTAACCCAAGTTTTGTGCTTGTGACAGGGGATGTCATTGACTTGTGTTTATTAGGCTTCCTGTGGCAAGTTTAATACATGGCTGAGGAATTACATGTTATCCTGTACCTAATGCTATGAAAACAGGAGCCGTTGTACATCCATGGAAAATCTGAACTTTTCATGTGTCCAATTTTCACATTCCTTTTTATCAACTCTGTAAGCATTTCAAGAACTGATGTGTGTGTGTGTGTGTCTGTATGCATATGGAGAAGGAGATTGAACGGGAATGAGAACATAAGCTATTGATCAAGCAGACTGGAACAAAATTACTCATTAGCTAAAAACAGCCAACAGTGAGAGAGCAATGATCTATCACAGGCTGATCTCAGTGTGATGCATCTAAGAAAGGGCAAATACAGCAGAATGAATGTGGCAAGATACTTGCTGTAGTGATAACACTGTATTTATGGCATTTTTCAAGTCCCCGGTAAGACACCTCTGAAATGACACACAAGTAATTGGAAGTCTGCAGCCTACAAAGAGCAGTTCAAAGCGGAGCAAATACAGAGGGTATGTGAGAGGGTGTGTGGGGGGCTTGTCACACCAGGACCAAGCACCCCTGGCTCACCGAGCCTGCCAAATCAAGGCTGCAGTATGGGAAGTGCAGCTCACAATGAAGACAAATGCTGAGGAGGAATGTGAGGGAGGAAGAAAGATTTCAAATCAAAGGCGCTGTTTTCATAAAGAATTAAGTAATTTGGTCACAAAGAAATGCAGAAGATGGTTTTCAAATGTCATTGTAACAGCCGTCTGATACAGATAGTAAGTACACAAGTATCTAAATCCATTTAACGTGGAGTTTCAGTTGTGTGTGTTAAAATCATGGAGAGGTGATGTGAAATGAATGTCTGCAGTCCCAGCCAGTTGGGTGCAGCCATATCCAGGTTTTTGCTCCAGTATGTGAGAGTTTGAGCTGTGAAGATACGTATACATCCTTAACACAGTTTCTGGTATAGGTTTACATGCTTATCTGAGAGTGAAACATCATCTTGCTCTATAAATAAATATTGCCATATGCTAATAGTCTCTAGTTTATAATGCAAAACTGGGGGGGGGGGGGGGGGGTTGAAGAGCTGCTTGTTTTAGAAGTATTAAATCCACCTACAAACCTTTACAATGATTTCACAGGAAGAAGGAAACCATGACCTGGGATTCCTTATTCCCTAGCATGGAATAACTCCCATTGATAGGTGGAGCGTGTAAAATATTTGTCTAAACTCTGCGGCCCTTCCAGATTGACTTGCTTTGATAAATATTAAAGGGCAAAAGGCTGCTTTGACTTCCTGGAACTTGAACAATTAAACCTGCCAACATCGTAAGCAAATTGCCCTAATGCCAGTGGTGTAGTAAAAGAACAATAAATAGGTTGAATGTTCTTCATGATAGATGATATTCAAATTGGTTGTGGCTGCAAACAGCTCTTCTTTCTACTGCCAAGCTAAAGCAGTGTTGAGTGCTAGTACGCAGCCAACAGCTTTGCTGTATTACCAGAAAGTTCAGTATCTCTGAGTTCTTATGGATTTTACATATCCTTAGGGTTGCTCAGAGTACATCAGGACATTTTAAAAGCAGAGACCCAGAGGTACCACTTTTTGTACATGTCTTGAGTGAAGAACTTGTCTGGTTTGCTGTTAGGAAATACACATCTTTGGTCATATAGAGCTGCAGTACTGATCAGTATAGAACCTCAGCCTTGTTTGGGTTGAAGGGACCTTAAAGCTCCTCCAGTTCCAAACCCTGCCATGGGCAGCGACCCCTTCCACTAGAGCAGCTTGCTCCAAGCCCCTGTGTCCAACCTGGCCTTGAACACTGCCAGGGATGGGGCAGCCACAGCTGCACCCTCCCAGGGAAGAGCTTCTGCCTAAGAGCTCATCTCAGTCTCCCCTCTGGCAGGTTCAAGCCATTCCCCTTGGCCTGTCCCTGCAGGCCCTTGTCCCAAGCCCCTCTCCAGCTTTCCTGCAGCCCCTTTAGGCACTGGAATGTGATGCAAATGAAAAATTGGGATGTGATACAAAAGTATCTGCACACAGAGTTTCTTGAGCTCGCACAAACCAGAGAATAAAATCTTTGGATCAGTACAGCACTATCTATTTGCCAAGCTGAATTTCTTCACTAAACACAAGCCCGTGGTACCCTTGGAAAATTTCATCTTAGTTTTATGTCCATTTTAATATAATTTCAGCTTTTGCTTACCCAGTGACTTAAGTATTGAGTCCAAAGAGCTCCCTGAAAAAACTCTTCTGTGTCAACTGGAGGATTTTATCTGAATAATTGCTCAGATCAAGTGTAAATAAAATGATGTTGTACACAATGCCGCCTGATTCCACTCTAGTGTTGTGTGTCTGGGGCAGTTCCAGCTGGATTTTACCGTGTGTCAAAGTGTAGCTTATTGGGAAGAGTTATAAACAGCCATTGTCTTGGTGGGCTGGTGGCCCAGATCTAGTTTTGAAATAGCGCAGTGATAGAGCTTGTATCATATTCTGTCAAACCCTGATCTGAAACTTCCTGTCCACATTGCTGCTGCTTGTACTGTGTTGAGTCTTACTCTGTGGTTGCGTACGAGCACAACCAGTGTTTCTGCGGATGCTAACACCCTCTTTTGTCTTTCTTCCATTTTATTTGAAGTTCCTCCTGAGTTTCTGAAGCGACCGGCAAATATTTATGCCCATGAATCCATGGACATTGTCTTCGAGTGTGAGGTGACTGGAAAACCGACTCCAACAGTGAAATGGGTCAAGAACGGAGACATGGTTATCCCGAGTGACTATTTCAAAATCATTGTAAGTATATTGTGCATTTTGCTTGTTTCTGAGCTGTTGACCTCTAGCACACATGTATGGAAACTTGGTTCTTTTATAGGATAGGCTTCCTGCTTCCGTACTGTTGATGTTTGGGGCCTGGAGGAGAAATGGCTTCTTGAAACCTTTAATGTTCCGTAATTCAGTCACTTTACCAAAACACTACAACATGTTGCTTATATTGTACAAAGTGATGTCTTTATGGCTTAGATTTTCCATGAGACAGACACACACACATTGACAGAGCACACTTTGTTGGCTGAACCAGTCGAAGCGCAAGCTCACAGCGAACAGTGACTGCTCTCAGCAGTCATCTGTAACCAGGGCCAGTTGCCAGAGTTTAAATATAAATATAACTGAGCTGTGGCTCGTGAGTTCTGGTGCTTCTAGAGGGAAATTTTAGATGTAGTCAAAGGCATTACTGAGGCGTAGTTGAGAACTTAATGGTTGGGTAATTGGTTGGATACCAGAGGTTGCAGGATTGTAACAGTGATCTCACTTAGTGTGCTTGCATCCACCGCTTAAAATGTCATAAAAATGCCTGTGGAAATGGTATGAGTTGCCAGTGATATGTGATGCTACAAAATCATAGTCATTAATGAGAGCTGCTGCTGCTTTTCGATACCCTGTAATTTGAAGATTCAACGCAAGAGAGGTGAAATCTGAGGGCAACTCCAAACACGCTTTTCCATGTTACTCGTTTGGAAGTTGTGCCTGTCATAGCAATGTGCCATAATAACAGCAGTACTTTTGCAGTTGCAACCCATTTGTAAGCCTTGTGTTTTCCCTTTCCTCTTCAGAAAGAACATAATCTGCAGGTTTTGGGTCTGGTGAAATCAGATGAAGGATTCTATCAGTGCATTGCAGAAAATGATGTTGGAAATGCACAGGCTGGAGCCCAGCTGATAATACTTGACCTTGGTAAGATAAATCATGACAGTAGAATGCCAAATGGTGGGGAAAAACAATTTCGGAGGGCCTTTTCCATGTGATGTGTTGTATCTGGGGCTCAGCTACTGCAGGAGGTTGGATTTTTTAAATCACAGGAGTGAGTCAGTGTCATCTTCCGTGCACCTAACGTTACTTAGGAGAAACTGGGGAGTTCCATAGGATCAACCTTGTATTTGTATCTGAAGTATTGTTGCATGCTGAGATTTAAAAAAGTTACTAACAATGCTCCCCTTGCAATGCTCTGCATTTTGTGTTTTGGATATTAAAAGAGAATAATTGCTGTTATGATTAAAGACCTACTGTCTTCCCAAAAAAACATAGTACAAATATTGTTCCTGAGGCATCAGCTTGTTTTGCTCTTTCAGGTCACACAGTTCTTTAAAATAACTTCTAAGAGCAGAAAGAAGAAAACTAAGAGGGATAAGGGGAGAGACAAGTCAGACAACAGTCATTTTTACTTGGGGGGGAGGGAGGGCCTGTGTTGCCTGGCTTTAGAGGGTATTGTTTCCAAATTGTAATCTTTTATTTGGGTGGAAAGCCTTACGGATGGTCAGAGGCATGATGTAACTTCATGCTTGTAATGTTAACAGATGTGAATCTACTAGACCTGGGTTTGGTGTTCACTGTGCAGAGCATGCCACAGAGAGAGAGCTTTTCTTTTCTGAATCTTTTGAAGGGTAGTTGTGCACTTAGAGCTTCTTCTGAGTTCTCAATTGGATGTGGCTATGTTTCCTTGCAGGCTGAAGAGATAGATGCATGTACTTCCCAAAAGGATTTGGGGAACAAAAGGTGCCCTCTGCTGGGTTCAGTACCTTTAATCCTAGAGAGCTGTGGGGTTTCAGCCTTCCAGTGGTGGTAGGCGCCTGAATCTGGCAGCAGCCTACTGTCATCAGGTTGCCAGAAAACTCAGTAAAAGTAATTTTCTTTCTGCTCTCTGCATGAATCACCTCAGTCGTTCCCAAATCTTCCAAACGGAAGCATTATTCCATATTTTCCATGTTTGAAAAATACTGAATAATTAATGTACTCTGGTTTTGAAGCCCTGCCCGAGTCTGTACGTTAACCCTGCTCCCAGTAGTAGGTTATAAATTACTATTACTGTTGTTATTGCAGTTCCTGTAGTCTCACTTTTCTTCCTTTCCTTCCCATGTTGTTTGCCCAGTGGTTTCTCCTTCCTGTTCTACTCTGGCAACCTGTCCTGTTCCATTAGAGGACTTTGCCTTATAATGCTGTCCTTTCTCTTTTGCATGCTGCCAATGGATTGTGGATGCAGTGTTGATGGAGTCTCATTTCGGGTGTGAAGATACACCCCGGCGTCCTGTTGTTCTGTTACATGGCCTGCAGTGTTTTAACAATGCACTCCCTGTGTAACCCAGATGCAGTTTAGTTGTTGTTCTCCAGTAGTAGAGATAAACACATGGTACATCACCAAAAGCACACTTTATTTGGTTGGGTGCTGAGTAGTGGCGTAACCAGTAGTGAGAGTAGGAATGAACATGCTGTGTCTTAGTTGTGAAAGCTGGTATAAACAGTCAACAAATACAGCTCTTTGATATTTTAATACCTTCTCACAGTATGTGAATGGCAAAGAAGGGAGCAGTGTTCAGGGAACAGTGGTGAAGGGATCATACACAGCAGTTCAGGACAGCTACCTTGGTATGAAAATTAAACCCACTGCTTTGAGAAAAACCTATTCTGAACACTTCAGTTGTTCATTCAGAATGCTTTTTGTTCTAAATTTCATCCCTCCTGATGGGAATTATCCACTTTGCCAACTGAGAAATTAGTTTCAGTGAGAAAATGTGAAGTGTTCATAGAAGTTCTTCCCAATTAGCAGCCTGCCCCTTCCCTTGCTGTTCTGTTTTCTCCTTCCAAAGTGGAATAGGCAATTTCCAGACTAGCTATTTGCAGACTTATTTCCCATGAGCCATTTTGCTTATCAAATTGATCTTTAATTAAATTTAAATTAGAAAGTAGAGGCCTTATGGAATTTCTTTATGGGCCAGTGTTGGGCCAAGTCTATAGCGTGGGCATCTGTAAAGAGAGCACAGCATTGAGCATGGTGTAGCAGACAGCAAGGAAGGAGGTAGTTGCTGCCATTAAAGGTGAGTTTGAGTAGCTGGAAAAAGTAGAGTTACTCAGACTTTAAGGGAGATACAGTGAGAAAGGTTAAATAGAAATAAACCAGTAAAGCGGTTTGCGCTCTGTGTATTATATCAGAACTCGGTTGGCTCTTCTGTATGTGAGCTTGTTTCAGTGAAAACCTTTCCCGTGGAAATCCTCCACTGTGTTGCACTTTGCTCTCTGCAATGGTGCTGTTCCATCCATGGCTTCATTGAGGGTTTCTTGGGGGTCTTGGGGAAAGTCAAATACCACATCTGGATTTTCTGCAGTCATAGGGGGTAGCATTATCATTAAACGCAACAGGCATAAAGTGCACATTGTGATTATCTGCTCCAAGTTTCTTCTGGCTTGGTCCTTTTTTGTCTTTCGGGTGGACTCTGAAAAGCTTGCACTAGATGTGGAGTTATTTGTGGAAAACATTAAAACTTAATTAGCTAAAAAAGGGGAAGTTGAAGGCTTATTGGAGAGGCTTTTTGTTTTCCAACTCTGTAATTCTCTGTTGATAGAAAAGACTGTGCTTGGAAATGGTTTGGCTGTACAGAGACCACAACTTTTGCTTTTCCTGGAACATACAAAAGGATTGTGGCATCAAGAGTTTTAGGGCAACTCTTCCAGCAGTGAGAAGGTTGAAAGCGGGAAGAGAGGGAATAGGTGTTGGGTAGATGGTCTGAGTTAAATACTCTTCTACCAATGTCCTCTGTACTTCAGGTGTAGAGTTCTGCCATGGAGTTGAAAAGTATCCCACCTGCATTCCAAGTGCTTTGAGATTTGGAATTGTGTCCCTGTTTCTCAGATACCTGCCTTCCCCTTTGGGGAATTTCACTGGAGTTGTGGCTCTGCTGCCTTTTAGGGAGAACTTAAGAGCTGCCTAAAGAAAGTGAATTGCCTCAATTACCACATTCCTCTGCACTTGCCCTCCGCCAGCATTTGGCATCTCCATGCTCCTCTCTTTGACTCGTGTTGAGATAGGTGGTTTGTTCTTATGTCCTGCAGATGCTACCATGGAGACTCCTGCGTATCCCAGTGAGAAGGAAGAACCTCAGTTGTGCTTTGGGAGTGATGTTCTCAGCAACCTCCAATCTCTCCCTTCCTTTTTTACGCAAACCCAGCCTTTTTTATGTCCAATTGATGGGTCAGCCCTGACTATCTCAGTTACGGATCAGGTTTACTGATGTCCTCACTGAATTACAGGTTCATTTTTTCCAGCGTCCCTTTGTGTGGTCTGTCAAAACGTCAGGAATGGGTTTTCCTTGGGAAGGTTAAATGGCAGTGAGGAGCCTGAAGAGCAAATCCAGGACCTGTAACCTGGCTTTCTCCAGAGGAACTGGCATGGCTCAGAACTGCCATTTGGGGACTGGAAAAGGAACAGGTGGTAGTAAGTAAGAGGCGGTGCCTTTGGGGAGGGAGGCAGATGGTTCCCTGTCACCCCCATGTGATAGGCATTTGACAAGTATGCAGGCACCAAAAAGGAGTGATTCTTGAATGCTGTATAAAGACAAATCAGTGTAAATAAATATGCCGCGTTATTTAGAGAACAATTTCAGACTGTTACCGAGATGTGCTGTATCACCTTCAAAATTCAAAGGGAGCGTGGTAATATACTGCAGGATTTTAGCTCTTTTACACTGCAGAAGTGAGGTGTTTGTCATCTGTGAGTTGTGTAGGAGTGAGATCTTCAAGTGAATGACTGGACCGTGCTGCTGGTACCCAGTAGTACACCGGCAGTGCACCACGGCAGGAGGTTCTGTAGTGATCTTGGAGATACTTAAGTCACACCTGAACAAGGGCCTGAGCAACCTGGTTAAAGGTGGCTCTGCTCGGGTGAGGGGTTGCGTAGGTAAACTCCTGAGATCCCTCCTAAGCAGCAGTATTTCATGATTCAGGAAGAGTGGTCTGAGAGGGGTGGCTGGACCCTGTTTATCTCTGTGTGTAGCCTTAATGTAATAGTCTAATTATAACAGGTTTGTGGTATGTATTCCCCTGCTGATCTCCTTAGGAGAAACAAGTGTTTGCTACTGGTGGCAGTTTGACATTCCAAACCAAATTCGATTACAGTATGACACCACTTCAGTTGCACTGGGTGATACTAATTCCTTGCTGAATTGCATTATGTGAATCCTAATTCTGAGTAATTTTAGAAAACATCATTTATTGCCCTAAATTGGTGTAATTTAATCCCATCCAGAGTCACTGCTGCATGAACGATTTCATTGATGCTGGTCCTTCTCTGCCAGAGTTTGGCCATGAGCTCTCTCGAGTCACAGCAGTGAAACAGGATGGGCAAGACTCTGGATTGGCTCAGGTCAGGGCTTCACCAAAGCACTGAGAGCTCTTTTCCACATCTGATCCTTCCAGCCCTTTTGTCGTAGCCTTCTCTGGAGGATACTTGCTTGCTGTTGAAAATGTCACACAAGGCAATGTCAAAAGACTTACTTAAATCAAGATAGAGGAAATACTCTGTTTGCCATCTCAGTTCCACTCCTCTGCCATAGGAGGCACATATGGGTTCTGTTTGACAAATGCTGGCTTCTGCTGAAAGAAGTCCAAACGTTAGCACGAAGAGGCTTGTCCTCCACTGTGAAAAACTCGGTGGTACTTTTGGATACTTTTCCATCTGTAGAAAATTACATAGATTTAGGTTGTACTGCGAGTGGTTGAGCCCTAGAGGCTGACAACTCCCATGTTACTTTGGGATCCATTTTGGGTGATTCCACCGATATCAAATGTAACTTCTGAGGCTCTCTCACCTCTTACAGAGTTACTTATTTAGAGTATTTTGTATGCAGTTACATACTGTGAATCAAGAATGTTGAGGTTTGAGGTAATACTTTCTCAGTCCATGGAATTGTGTTGACTTCTTGGGGACAGTAAAAGTACTGGAAAAATACATAGAGTGTTATGGGTGAAACATCAGTGCAAGATAAACACAAGTTCACTGAGTAAAAGCGAAGGGCTCTGGTGGGTATTGCTCCCCTGGTGGGTATTGACCCTGAAGACCGTTCTAGTTCTTTGCTCAGAAAGAAGTGGTTTGTGTTCAGAGTTGCTGCAAGGGCTGGAGAGAGCTGGGCTGGGTCAGCCTGGACAAGAGAAGGCTCCTGAAGGGGAGGCCTGAGAGCAGCTCCAGTGCCTAAAGGGGCTGCAGGAAAGCTGGAGAGGGGCTTGGGACAAGGGCCTGCAGGGACAGGCCAAGGGGAATGGCTTTAACCTGCCCGAGGGGAGACTGAGATGAGCTCTTAGGCAGAAGCTCTTCCCTGGGAAGGTGCTGAGGCGCTGGCACAGGGTGCCCAGAGAAGCTGTGGCTGCCCCATCCCTGGCAGTGTTCAAGACCAAAGGGTACCAGGCTCTGCTGGGAGTCAAAACCTGGTGAGATGTGAGAGATCCCATCTGCTCTTGTGGGGAGATCCAAAAGCAGGAGGATGTAAAATCCACTACAACAAATACCTTTAGAAACAAGACTAGGCAGGGACCTCACACTGATGGCATAAGGAAGTTTATAAGAAATACTGGCAGTGCTTGTGTTGGGTGTAGGTGAAATCTTTTCCAAACTTGCTGCCTCCATCCCTGACTCATGATACCAAAAGGGCCTCATGTGAATGATGGATGAACAGCTTGGGAGTCTCATTTTGAAAGTTGTGGCTTAGGAACATAAACAGCATCTGAAATCACAAACTGACTTCAAAGTGTTTTGTCAAACCAAAGCCAAACTCTGGGAATATTTTGTTAGTGGCTGTGTACACTTCATTGCTAATTTTCTGTAAACAGAGCAGTATGTTCAGTGCTGAAAGATAGGGGATTTGGTTGGATTTGATTTTCATTTACATTACTTAGCTATTATTCCTCAGTGAAAGTCAGCATTCGTGTTTCTCCTGGCTGCATGGCTATGCAGAATTGCCAGAAAGCTGGTTTAATTCAGAGTCATTTCTTGACTCAGTCCCTGTTTAAAAAAGAGCCTTTATTTAGTCCCTCTGGCTAGTATTATTACTAAATAAATGGCTATTTATTTAGTAGTTTATTTAGGGCTCTTTACGGTCCCTGCTTGTATATAGTCCTGTTGAGAAGTTGAACTGAACCACAGTAGATCTCAAACTGCTTGAATTAGAACTTCAGGAAACTGGGAGGCCAGCAGTTCTCGTGCTGTGTGTTCAATCGACTGTTCTTGTTTCCACACACGCCTTGAAGAAACGGCTCTAATGTAGATGAAACTCCTAAAGGATGGATGTTTGCTGTGCGTGGTGGGTCGCAGGAAGCAGAACAAAACTTACAGGGCGCTCTGAATGCGTTTATTGGTTTCATTTCTTAGTTTATGACCGTATTTACAGTTGCCTTGGCCAAAAAAGAAGTGGAAGCTCATGAAGGTGCTCAGATCCCATCATGTGTGCCATGATTCGGTGTAAGGCTGCTGGGTTCCAGTGATCACTGCTGACACAGTTACACTTGGAAATGCTTGGGCTGTGTCACCTCTTTAATTTTGGTTTTCATGACTGGAATTAGTGGTTAAGAGCTACTTGTGTTTAAAGAAATGCTGTGTCCCATTGTGAGGAGGAATAATCTGTAAGGAACATGAGGCAGAGGTGCAGAAGGAACCTGTAGGCGCAAAAAGCTTGGATGTTCTTTGAGAAACATTCGACCTGCTAATACACATTTTCTGTTCTTCAGCTGTATTTTGTCTGTATTTATGCAGGAGAAATGGAATGAACTAGGATGTGTATACGTGGTACCGCAGCTGTGGAATGGGCTCTTTAACAGCTCTTTTGGCTTACTCTGGATTCCCAGTGGAGTTTTTCAGTCTGAGAACAGTCTCTTTGCTACCAGAAAGACTGATAAAAGCAAACACACATACCAAAACGGCACTTACCAAATCCACCAATTCCATTTTCTATTTATCCTCATGGTTTTTATGTAATTGCTGCTCCATTGTGAGCACCTGCACTTGTCAAGTGGCAGCTCATTGTTCCTCTGCCTTTACCTGACTTCTAGTTAGAGGTGAAATTAGAACATCACCTGTAGGCGTAGGATGTGTTCGCTGCATCGTGAAGGTGTCTTCTTTCAGTGTGTTTTATGGCTTTTCTTGTTGAAATGAAGAGTTATAACAGCAGGATTAGCTTTAGCTTGGGATCTGTGACAGCTACCGAAGATTCCCTCTGCCTTTCTTATTCACCCGCAGGCTTGTGAAGATTGACAGGAGTAGCCGTGATTTGTAATTGATCCAGCCTGGTGCTGTAAAGGGAAAATCTCAGATTCTGTCCGTCTCGCACCAGCGGGGGGAACAAACGTGTGGATATGATCCTAATTGGTTGCTTATCTTTCAGAGCTGCTAAATTATACAGTAATATCAGAGACAGCTGAATGCCATTTGGCGAAGAAGGGAAAATGATTGGTTTACACTCTGGTTGCATATGTAATAGGATTCGTACAGCTGAATATCTGAATCGAGGAGGAGGCTCTCTTATTGCTGCTGTCAGTTATTTTTCCAGCAGTCTTGACAAGATAACCTGAATAGGATTATGAGGAAAGAAAAGAAATCTAACAAATCTAAATTCCAGTTTTGATGGTGGGCATTCACTGTTGGAACTGGCTGCAAGTTGTCCCTGTTCTCACTGCCTTAAAAATATCCTGTGTGGTGGTTTCTTCATTGTTTCCTCTCTCCTATTGCCTCTCTTCCCCACCAAATGAAAATGAAACTCATTGTGGATCCAAAGTCTCTAAAAGACAAATCCATTCTGTATGGTTCTCCTCTTGGCATATCTTTAGTGAAGGGGCTAAAGGAAGCTTTCAGCAATGGTCAGTGACCAGAGCAATCCGGGTTTCAAATGTGGCATCTGTTGCTGTAGACTCATTTGAGGAACTCAGATTCTTGTGTCTCGGACTCTCCAGTGCCACACTGGATAGTGTTGCTCTCTATGTGCTTAGAGCCTGAAAGAGGAAAGGTGGGTGTTCTTTACACAAATATACAAAAAAAAAATAATAAATGTATCGATCTAGGTAAAGAAAACCTGAGTTCACTGGGTATGTACACAAGTAGTTAAATACGTAGATGTTTGATGAAGAGACTAACAGAAATGAGCACAGTTTTACCATCCAAGCAGCTTGTTCCATCTCACCTGCTGCAGGTGCAACTTGCCAGAGTTGGTGCTAGAGGTGCTTCAAGTGTCAGCAGATCCCAAATGAAGGGAAATTCTTTCCCATCCAAGTTATTTCTCAGAGATAAGCATGTAGGCTGACCCTGGGATAAATTATGTGTGCTGCAGCCCCCTCTGCATTGGCAGCTGCAGAGAGCCTGAGCGTTGAGGAGTCTTAACAGTCTTTTAAATGAAATATTGCAATTTAAAACCAAGGGTTATCAAAGTTACCTACAAGAAGCCATGTTGAACGGTAGCAACTTGAGGATGGGTTGATTTATTTCAGTTTAGGCTGTTACTGAGAAAAGAGAGAAAGAACAACGACCCTATGGTGTTTCTTTGCAAATACATCCTTAAAACAGGCAGGTAATGCAGGTTGATGGTGGTGGTACTGGTGCAGTGGTGCAGCTCTGCTGGCACAGCAGGGGTTTAGCCCTGAACCTGGCTGGTTGAAATGGTTCTTGTTCATTATGTGTAGTTTTTAGAGCTGACAGCATCTCTGGCCCTGTTACTTTGGCTCTGCAAACAGTGAGTGGCAACTGAACAGCGGTGCGAAAAACATGGAAGGTGAGACTGGGAATGGGATTTGCTCAAGGTGATAACAAGAGCGATGGGCAGCATCCCAGGGAAAGCTGTGGCTCGGGGAGCAATCTTGCCCAACTCTTCCAACATGCAAGAGGCTGCTGTAAAAATGAGTAGTATTTGGATTAGTAACTGCTCCATAAAGAGCTGCGCTCAAATAGAAAACATGGAAATAAAATCACTGCTTTCCAGCTGTTACTAAAGTCAAATTACAACACACTGTTGCAGGCTCTGCTGTTCTCAAGAGCTTCTTCTTATTCTGCATAAGACTTCAGTTTCTGCATATTTCCATGAGGAAGATAACCTGTACCAGGTTCTTGTGCATTTACATGCATTTTTATTGCCTTGGGTTCTGTATGTGTGCTTTGTTTCAGGTTTTTCCCTCTCTCCTCAACGAATGGTTGTTAAAAAAACCCCAGACCCTCCAGTTTTCTTAAATCTTTTTAAAAGATGAACTATTCACTATAGAACTTTAAGATTTTGTCCATCATTTGCAATATGTTGTTACGGTTTGAATTTTTCTGATAACAAAACCTGCTGACAATAATGTTAAACTCCCCAGGTACAGGTATGTTTTGGCTTTTGTCCTCCTTTTTCACAGTGTGAGTCTCATGACCAAACACACACAGGGCTTTTTCCTTCTCATCCTGCCCTGCACCACCAGTATCGGGTCAGAGCTGTAGGGTTCCTGCTGCCTCCCCCTGCGGGCTCCCTGCCCTGTGCACTACGTCAATAGCTCTGTCACACCTTTTAACAGTGGCTTTATGAGGCAGGAAGAGCTCAAATTGCTTCCTCTACACCAAAGCATTTCATAGTGAAATGAAAATGGGAGGAGGATTTGTTATCAGAGCAGGTTTTATGACTTCCTTTCCAAAACAGGCTCCAGGCAGAACGTGTTTATCAGTATATTTATGCAGGCTCCATTTATTCAGTGCCCATCAGTGTCCATTTTACATTAGTATATGGGGCCAAATCAATGCTTAAAAATCCCAGTCACTGGATATTAGTTGGGCATTTGCTTGTTATGCATTCTTTGGTGAGCTTTATGCCAGTCATGTGCATTGAGTGAAGCATAAATACCAGTTCTCATTCCCATGGGAATGTAAACGAATTTAAGGCAATTTAAATTGAAAAAAACCACAAAAAATTAAGGCATTTGCCTGCCTGCTTTAGGCAGGAGTAAGTCAGTGAGCATCTGCATTTGCTTGCATGAGGAAAATGAGGGTTGCTTTTACCTGGGAGAG
The DNA here is from genome assembly GCF_034315485.1 of Pezoporus occidentalis. NCBI lineage: Eukaryota > Metazoa > Chordata > Aves > Psittaciformes > Psittacidae > Pezoporus > Pezoporus occidentalis. The sequence goes on from NW_026913415.1 coordinate 921,131, forward strand.
GGTCTGTTCCTCAGGATGGTTGTACATAGATGAGGTCTCAGTGCCATGGGTTAGTGGTGGCCTTGGCAGTGCTGGGGAACAGCTGGATGTGATGATCTTAAAGGTCTTTTCCAACCTGGCGGATTCTGTGATTCTAAAGGTGATTCAGTGAAAGCTGTGTTGGGTTCTTACCCTCAGTCCTCTTCCTTCTTGTGGTAGGATGGAGGCTTCCCTTTGGCCTGGCTCAGTCCTCCAGCTGTGCCACCATGGTCGGTGTCATCTGTCCCCCTGAGCAGTTGCTTCAACTCCTCCTTGTTTCAGGCAGCAGTTTCGTGAGCAGCTGGGAACGTCCAGTGGCTCTTCACATCCCAAGGGGGAAGTGTAGTTCTGCCACCTTTGATCCAGTCCTGGCATGTGTCAGACCCTTTGAGTACCTTCAGCTCTCTATGTACCCTGCACACAAAGTTGTGTGATCTCTTTGCTGGACTAGTAGGGTGAGTTACTTTTGTAGTCTGGGCCATAAGGCCAAGACAGGACTTTATCTGTTTATATATGTGCGTGCAGCCAGTTCCACAACATGCAAGAGGAATTTCTCCCATTCAGCAGACATAAGCTCCCAGACAGCATCCCCTTGTTTTCCCATCACTCATTGATTGTGTATTATAGTCAAAAGGATTTTAAAGACCACAGACATTAAAAGCACTGGGTTTAGTAAGTCCAGCACATAAGTGCATAGGAGATATGCCCAGGGCTCGGAATTGCTGACAGCTTGGAGGTTTCTTTGCCCAGGCAAAGTGGTGAAACAGCACATGAAGATGCTGTTGGCGTGTGAACGTGTCATACAACATGAACGGGTCACTGGAGAAATGCCTTCATCAAAGATTCTCCTATTTCTCTGTCTCCTTTGGTATCAAATGTCCTTTATATCCAGTGGTAGGCATTACTAGTGGCTTTTCAGTTCCTCACAGCAAGGCCTGTATCAAACACTGCAGTATCAACCATAAAGGCTCTGCATGTTTGAAGACCGGAGCCCCTTGTCCCTGTGCTACATCCCTGTTACACAGTCATGTAGGCATGAAGCTCCCTTTGTGGGGTCAGTTGCTCAGCAGACGTGCTTGGCATTTCTGAACTGTGTGCTATTCTAATGCTAGGAGTAATTTCAGGCATAGTAGGCTTTCTGTCCAGCTGGCCCTGGTTGTGCTTTCCTGGAGGTGTTGGTCTGAATGTTCTCGTATGGTTTTCTCTTTCTGAGGGATTTCCTCGTGGAGCAGCATCACAACATCCTGCAGTTTAAGTCATCTCAGGAAGCACAATTTTGTCTAAAATTATTGGTATAATTTTGAATTTTCTCTGAAATACTTTTTTTTTTAAACTTTTCCTGGTGGCATCGAGCAGATGTAGATCTGTGCCTTACACCAGGGAAAGGGAGGTGCTCTTGGTTGTTGTTAGGAAATCCAAGCTTCAGGAAATGTATGTCTGTTATATACAGCAGAAATCAATTTAATCCACTCTTCTTTCCATGTCTGTTTATTCACTCATTCAGCTTTGCATGAAAGCTCCTCGCAGTAGCAGAATAGGAGTCTGATAGAGTTCTTTAATTAGTTTTTCCAAGGGAAGGAAGTAATTGAGTTGTTATAGCTGAGCTGTTGAGACGAAGCACCAGCTCTGGCGGTGCAGGCGTTTGTCCTGTAAGAACAACTTGGGGCCAGTTAACGTGGTTTTCTTTGTGTTACCATGCAGGGAACTACTAGAAATAAGAAGATGATGTCCCTTCCCTCCCAAATTTATGAACTAAGCAATTGAGGAAGGATGCCAATTTGATACAATTAAAAAAAACAGGGAAAGAGTAGTAAAGAAAGCAGAACTCTAATGGATAGTTGTATAGCATGGACTTATGTCATTATTTCTTACCACACTGTGAGCAGTTACTGCTGTGGTTTTTACATATTACAAGGGAAAGGGTATAGAAGGAAATCAATGGTTGTCACTATGACTGACTGAGCTATCACAGCTTCTTAATCCTGATCAAAGCTGAACCCTACTCCAGAGCAGGAGGAGTGATGCCATACACTAAAGCTTGAATTTAGGAGAACAGTGCATCCAGGGACAAGTGAGAGAAACGGCTGAAAGCCTCGAGTACCTTTCAGGAATCAGCCAAATAGCAATTTATGTGAAAAATATTTTATATTGCATAAACACTTTTATCCAAATACCCCAAGTCAAAATTAAACCCATTGGTGCCTCAGAGATACTTTTTCCTTGGGGCATACAGTTAAAATAGTGAAGGAGTTTGGAGAGGTGGGTGTCCTAGGTCATGTTTTCTCCAGCAGGCCCTTGGACAGAAGAGGGATTTGCTGGTTTTAGTTGTAGTAGATCTCTGTGGCTGAAAGCTAAGAGTCTATGTATGTTTACAAGCTATAAAATCCATTCTGAAGCCCTTATAAAGAGGGCTTCCTTTTCTTCTGTGGAAGTACATAGACCACTGTCTGCTCCAGATTCCTGTTGGCTGGGTCTCTCTTGTTCTCTACTTAACCCCTCTGTGGCCTCTCAGGGTGCATCAGTGTGAAAGTTCTCATTTCTACCCCTGATATTTCCCACCCATGCCTCTTCCTCGCCCACTGAGTTGCATCTCAGAGTGGTCTTGGATGTCCATGTCTTTGGGATGAAACTGAACTGGAAGATGCTCTCTGGTCCAGCTTGAGTGTCCGGGGAAAGAGCTAGTCCAAAGTGAAACCTATAAAGGAAGGTGTAGCTCTCAGAAACATCTGATTCACCCATCATTGCCTCTCCTGTGGCCTTCCAATGTAAGTGTAGCCTCAACCCTCGGTCACAAATCCCTGCTGCTCTCATTGGACATGCGCTGTGACTTGGTGAGCACTTAAATATGGACAAGAGAAGTCTAAATGTGGCCACTAAGTAGTTCTTAAAGTATTTTACTGCTTAATTTCATCCATTTCAGTGACATACTTGCTGTACATACGGGTTAGCCAAGGGAACTGGACTTGTCCCAGGTCATGCAGATAACATTCCTATTCGGCTTCCCCTTTGTGTAGTGTATTTGATGGTATAATTGGAATGTTATTGCCCGGAGCTGGAGGAAACCATAATAGGCCAATAATATACCACAGGAGGGAGAAAAGCAGGAAAAAGGAAATCTAAACCGGAGGGGCTGGACATTGTGGAAAGTATTTCTAATGATTAGCTCACAGCCAGAGCATTTCAGTGACCGCTTTTCAGGCGTGGCATTTTTGACAGAGTTGTTTTGAAAAGATCCCATCAGCATCCTGAAGTGCTGATAACAGAACAGCACCAGAGATACGGGCAGAGGGGTTGTGATCTCGCTGTGGAGAATTATGGCAGGAGCAGTGGGGGAGTCATTTCCGTGCATGATTAAAGGCTGGGGACCACATCGGAGCGTCAGACTGATGGGCACAGGTGGCCTTGTGCTGGTCAATTTAAAACATCGTGGTTTTGCCAGTGAATGGTTCAAGTTAGGGACGTCACTGATGGTTATTTGTTTGAATCAGAGAATCCCAGCCTGGTTTGGGTTGAAGGAACCTTTAAAGCTCCTCCAGTTCCAACCCCTGCCACGGGCAGGGACCCCTTCCACTAGAGCAGCTTGCTCCAAGCCCCTGTGTCCAGCCTGGCCTTGAAGACTGCCAGGGATGGGGCAGCCACAGCTTCTCTGGGCACCCTGTGCCAGCGCCTCAGCACCCTCACAGGGAAGAGCTTCTGCTTTATGTCTAACCTGAATCTACCCCTTGAGTCCAGCTCCTTGTGGGTTCTTGTGCACCCTGCAAACCATTTTGATAAAACAGTTGCAATAGGTGATGTCTGCTCTGAAAAAACCCTTGGAAAGAGCAGTTTGACAGAAGGGAGTTGAGAAATGTGTAATCCAGATGTTAGAAAAGTCATTGTGCAAAGCAGGAAAAGGGCTGCTTGAGACTTGCTGTGTTTTAACTTATTTCTTAACTTTGTTAGCCACAGATAAAGCAAGTGACTTTCCCTGTCTGTTGATCCAGGACTGAAATGGCATCGCAGCACTTTTAATGTGTCCTCTTCGCAACATTTGTTTACCCTCACTTTCCCCTCCCAGCCTGACTGCAGTGGAGCTGCTGTTTAAGGAGTGATTCATTTACATCAGCTCTTCTGCTCAAGGACTTCTTTCAGATGCTGCTGAAGACAGCATGCTGTACCTCACCTGTACAGCCGTTGCGTGATGCCAAACTGAATGAGGGCTTTTCTTGCTCCCTTAGAAACAGCAGGAACTGCTCTGTCAGCAGTGGCTGCAAAGATTGATCTGTTGTGTACACGTCTGGCATGCAGCAATGTCACTAGTTTTCCATGTTCTTAGCATGGAAAGCCTGTCACTTGCTGAATAGGTGTATTTGGTACTTAGCTCAAAACCGAGATCCAGGTGAAACCGTGTAGGAAGAGGCCTGCAAAGAGTATTCCGGAGCATAGGTACTTTATGCAAAGTGATTAAATATAAGTTAATGTTACTTGTTACACCATGCTCAAAAGCTTGAAGTTCTAAAGCTGCTCCCTTATTGGCATTAAAGCTGATGGTAGTGTGACTACTCATCACCACTGCTCTGCACTGCTGAGCCCTCTGCTCACACGGCTGGGTACAGACCAGGGTGCAATGGCACTCGAGGAGTTGGGAAGAAGAGGGGGAAAAGCAAAGGAAATAACCTCCTCTTGTCAATACATTCCCCAGCTCTCCACATACCAAATTGCTTCCAAGCTGGCATTTAATTGCAGCTTGCCCGGGGTGCGTTTTCGTGCCTGTTCGTTCTTGAGCTTCCTCATAGGATTCACAAGCCCCTGTGCTTTGATGTGGGTCAGTTTGCTTCAGAGGCCGGTAGTTTGTTGGTGCGTTTGACCCATCTACTGTAACGCTGGCAGGAGGAGGAGTTCTGGGTCTGAGTCCTGCGTGAGGATACAGCCGGATTCCTGTTAACCTGGGAGCTCTTGGCAGCACTCCCAGACTCCCATCCTGATGCCTGCAGGTTCTTGAGGCACCACGTGCAGATCAGTTAAGTAGAAGATGGATCTGTTGCATTATATCAAAAGACAAACACATGAGTGTGTGGGATGTGTTTTTGATGAAGCAGGTGAAGTTTAAACATTTATCAGGGGAGTATTTTCCTTAGAGAAACTTCAGCATTTTGGTTCAATGGAATTATTTAAAAAAAAAACATTTGTATTACATTTTTACTAAATAGAATGACGTTTAAAGATAGGGAAGATGCAGCTTTGGCATCAAGAACATGTGATTTGAAGCAGGTCACCTGGCAGTATGACTGAGACAAGAGAAACCAAAGTGTTCGTGTAAGGTGGTGGAAGGTACATGGCTTCCATTTAGAGCTCTAAAAGACAGCTGCTGTACTGAAGGCTATCAGTCTGATGCTGCCGTTTGGCCTTTCCTTCTTTGGAAGCCCACACAGTGGAAATTCATCCCCTGCAGTCAGCTGAAACAGTGGATATATGGAATTTGTGTATTGAAGTAGCTGCGCTGGTGGATGGGTGTGTGTGTGTGTGTGTGTGTGTGTTACAGTTTAAAGCCAGGTGGGTGTTGAAAGACTTCTCCATGTCTCAGTGTGTCTGCCTGAAGGTCTGGTTGTGCAGATTAACGTGTTCTGCTTTAGCCAGCCCTCTTTGTGTGCAGTTTTCTCCTTGTCTATCAAGACACGTGTTCCGGTGGTGTGTTCGGTGGAGGTGCTGCAGCTCTCAGCTAAAGCTGTGCTAGCCCTGAACTGCTTTCTGCAGAAAACCTGAGGAGTTTTAGTTAGTTTATATAAATAATAAGTGAATAAATGTATTTGGCAGCAGAGATTCCCATGTGGAAAAGGGCATCAGGTGGCTTAAGCTTGGTAAGTAGTTAAGAATACAGAAAAATTCAGGGTATCCTGAGCTTTAGGGTTCTGTTACTAATTGTGCTGCCTGTAATACTCTGTGTAATTGGGGTCCAGCTGCTCAGAATATTACTGTTAGATTTACCGGATGGATTACTTTAATAGGATTTGGAGAAGAGCTTTTTGTACCCTACAACTCGTGCCTGTTAACTTGTAACCTTTTAATGTAATAATCCCAGAGCTTTACCCTGGCTTTCACGTGGTAATACAGGGAGATGTACATGACTTGCCACAAAAAAAGTTTATAGAGTCATCATCTAGTCTGAAGCAAGAGTTGTTTCTGCTTGTTAATGTCTCTGTACAATGAGGTCATACATGTTAGGAGAGGGAGGAAAAGCCTTGTTGGAAAGGAAACGGTGCCCTTGGTGGAACTGAGGCGAAAGTCTTTATTTCTGCTGCCATACCAAGTTTGTCACCACATCTTACCATGGTCAGCAGCAGCACCCACACAGTTAACCATGTGAATTGACCTCAGTGTTTAACTGCATGACCTGGATGAGTTATTGTGGCTATTTGTCTCTGTGATTGAGATCAGTATAACTGAATCCTGCATGGTAATGAAATAGAGCATTGGGTCTGGGTGTATTTTTGAGTAACTAATGGGTTGGGTATTTTTTGGGGGGGTATTACATCTGGTTTACAAGGAAATGGGAATTGTTTGCTGCTGGTACGTCCTCTGATGAGGTCATATTGTATCCCCAGTCTTCACCCTTCCTTTTCCCTTGCCACTTCCATTACAGTGGAGATCTGGTCTGCTTGCTCGACAGTGACGTGTCTTTTAATATTCCCATTAGTTTCCAGTAGTACCTTTGCCCGCATGTCAGCCTTCAGTTTAATGGCCTTTTTTTGTGTGTTCATTTTCTTTTGTTTCCCATCGTGGTTTTGTTTATTTCTTTTGTGTTCTTTTTCTATTTTCTTTTTTTTTTTAACCCGTGGTGATGTTTGCCCTTCATATTCCCCAATGTTTGCACATGACAAGATGTTGCCATCCCAACATTACCTCCCACTTCACTGACCAGTGCCACTAATGACCATCTAGCACCAGCGACAGCAGGACCGCTGCCTTCAGCCCCGCGGGACGTCGTGGCCACCCTCGTCTCCACTCGCTTCATCCGGTTGACGTGGCGGACACCTGTATCTGACCCTCAAGGAGACAACCTCACCTATTCAATCTTCTACACCAAGGAAGGTATAAACAGGTAAAGATCTCGACGTGTAACACAGCTCTTTCATTGCTGCTCTTCACGCTAGCTTTGCTTAGAAGCACTATAAACCTATAAAAGCTCTCAGTGCTCCAAGTCTGATGGATGGCGGAGGTGAGGGGTTGTGTTTCCTTCCCTCCTGCACCCTGGTTAAACAAAGTGCATTATTTGCTTTGTTGCTGCATGTATACAGTCATAGAGGCAATGCTTGTGCATGGTTTTGGTTGACTGCAAACAGTTGCTACCTGCTTTTAGTAGCCTGCTTAGGCACTAAGAACGAGCATAGACAGTAACATCTCTTCAGGTACCCTGCCTCTCCTGTAAATGCCATCCACCATAGGCCTGGAAACACCCTCCAGATACACTGTGTGCTACTGAGAGCAAGAGGTCACTTCATGCTTTAAAGCTCTGGACAGGGTCTGATTCTAGAGAGGACCATGGGGTTGGGGTTAGTTAAATGTTGAGTCTCTCCAAGTCATCCCTGTCAAGAGGAATGCCATGAATCTGAAGCATTTGTGACATATTATGCCAATGGTTTAGTTCAGTCAACCCCTTTTTCTTCCTGACAGGCTCTACTGCTCAGAATTACAGTTTCAAATTGGTGTGATAGGGTTTTAAAGAACTTAGAGCTAGCAGTCATTTGAGCAATGCTTAATTGCAAATTAGCTTGTTGATCAGATTCATTACTCAAGAGAAAAATAACATCTACTTGCTTACTAAAGTGTGAGGATCCAAGTTGAGAAAGTCATTTAAAGAGAACACAAAACTCACCACTACTTGCAGTGAATTGCCATGCTCTCAATTCAGTGGCCAGGCCCCTTGTCCAGGCTCATGGCCATTCACTGAGGCAATGAGGAAAGGGTTTCTTTGCCTCACCAGTGTTGCTTTGCTCCTTCCTTACTTGGGTAGTACTCAGTTGTACTGGAGATACTATAAGGGAAACAGGAAGGAAATGTGGGATCTGGCCAGCCATTGTTGCTTCTTGCCGCTCCTCCTCCACGTCCCTGGTTGTAACCCAGTGGGGTTTTAGAAAGCCATTTGCTGGAGAAGGCTCCCTTCCTCTCTGTATTGCTTTGGAGGAAGCACAACACATCCCCTTCCGCTCCATGCAAGACTATAGAAATCTAGCAGATACTCTCCTTGTGCCAAGAGCATGTGCAGAACAAAGGGTAAAAGGAATCTCATAACCCGTGGTGCATGAATCAAAAGGTTATAGGAAAACCTGCAGCAAATGCTGTTTCCAGTTCTTGCAGAGCAGCCCTGCAGGCTTGGGTTCCTGTAGTCCACAGAACCTTACACAGCAAAGCACTTAACCTGGTGCTTAGATGGAAGCAGGTGGTTCCATTGCCTTCAATAGGATCTGTGTTTGCTTGAGTGTCCTTCTGGGTTAGGGTTCAGAGCAGGCTCTGGAAGCCTTTTATTAGCACATATTCACTATTTTCTCAACTTCACCACTCCTTTGCTTTTGGGGAGTTTTTTTGTTAGACAGTTGGCATCACGCATTGCACAGATACAAACCCACTCTGAAATCCAGCCTTTCAGCCTGCACTTAGACAATCAGGACAATAAAATCTTCTTAAAAAGGGAGAAAAATCTTTTTAGCATGTTGCTGTTACATGGTACTTGTTGACCAGTTGGTTGGACCTTATGGAAACATTGCTTGGGTATTAAATTAAGATGAGCATCGCATACATCTAAGCAGTTGGAAATCAGAAAATTTGGAAGTGAAGCTTGGATATGCAACCCTCTTTTCTTTCTCAGCACTATAAAGCACTACTTAAATGATGGCTTTTTTAGTCCTTGAATTATATATGATCCTATATCTTTTATGGTTTTAAGTGTATTTGTACCATCTCCTCATACCATTACATTTTTGCCTACACATACCACTTTCATTGCGTGCATTACTGGATCCTTTTAGTAGTTAAAGTGTTGTCTCTGCCTCGCTTGTGTTTGAGCAGCGATCAGGCTCAGTATTTGATTTATTTACCTTTTAAATCAGGCTTGTGAAAACTGAGAAAATTACATCTAAGATGGAAAGGGTTAGCTGGATACCCTGACATCTGTAACCCATCTTAATGGGCTGGAGCGAGTCATCTTCATACTGTGAATTGTAGGGGCACTTAAATCCCAGCAGTATCTGTGCATACTACAGCATAGAATCACAGATTGGTGGGGGGTGGAAGGGACCTTAAAGCTTCTCCAGTTCCAGCCCCCTGCCACGGGCAGGGACACCTTCCACTAGAGCAGCTTGCTTTAAGCCCTCATATATATGAGGCGTGTGGTTCCTTAGTTACCAGCTGCCTCAGTCACTGCTGATTTACATTCCTGTTCTTTTCACCTGTTCAGTGAATGGAGACACACACAGAAACATGGAGGGTGTTCCTTAACTTTGCCCTTTGGACTAATGAAACACTGGCACAGGGTACCCAGAGAAGCTGTGGCTGCCCCATCCCTGGCAGTGTTCAAGGCCAGGCTGGACACAGGGGCTTGGAGCAAGCTGCTCTAGTGGAAGGTGTCCCTGCCCGTGGCAGGGGTTGGAGCTGGGTGAGCTTTAAGGTCCCTTCAACCCAAACCATCCTGTGGCTCTATGATTTAGAGGACTGTGAGGTGGCAAGAACATGGTTTCCCTCATATTCATGGGTGAGCCTGCAAAAGGCTCTTCCTGCACCGCATGTCGGTTTTATGCCACAAACTGCTTCTGCTGCCAAGGGGTACCCTTTGCCCAGAGAAATTCATTTCATGTTTTAACCCCCATGTCTGCTTGCAGAAACTGTTGGCCCGAGTTGAAAGTTCCAGAAGATTTATAAAAGCAGCAACAAACAAGGAATTGCAGCTCAAATGCCAGTGCTGCCAACAGTGGTTGTTTCTGGTGCTTAGGAAACGGTTAAAGCTGGGTTTGATAGTGAGCTGTGTCTGCTGAGGGGTGAGAATGAAGATCTGCAGGACGTGGAGGTTGCTTTTAGCAGAGAAACTGAAACTCTTCATGGCAGAGGAGCATTTCAAAGCGCAGACATCAGCTGTAAGGTGCCTGGTTCCTGATGGTGTCACTGGCTGCAGAATGTCATCAGCAGGTGGCATATCTTCACCTTGGCTTGAAGACTTCAGCGTGGCTTTTATTGAGGCAGTTACGTGGATGTCTCGTGGCTTTATTGTCACACTTCTGGAAGGATTGAAGTAATCTGATCGGGGGAAATGACTGAATCCTTATAGACTGTATGGTCACTCGGTTATTTCATCCAGTTTGAAAAGGTTCCCCTGTAAAGGGTAGGGAAATTCAGGTGTGTAGGGGGCCAGGGGAGGTTTAATTCTCTGAAGCTTTAGACCTGCACTGAGCAGAACAGCTCCAGACTGTCAAGACTTGGACAAAAAGAGAAGAAATAGCTAGCACTTGGCTATTACAAGAGGGCAGATTACACCATGGAGGTGAGGTAGCCCAACAGTATTAAAGCCATGGTTCAACACAGTGTGCTCCAAACATGGAACATGGGGTTTAACTGTGTATGATCACCCTGTCACAGTGTCTCTGAGAGCTGCCTGGCAGGCTCTCAGCTGAGCCGGCTGCACAGACAATCCTCCCTTGCAGTCATTTCCTGAAGGGTCATCTTTACAGAATCATAGAATAGTTCGGGTTGGAAAGGACCTTAAGATCATCCAGTTCCAACCCCCCTGCCGTGGGCACGGACACCTCACACTAAACCATATCACCCAAGGCTCTGTCCAACCTGGCCTTGAACACTGCCAGGGATGGAGCATTCACAACCTCCCTGGGCAGCCCATTCCAGTGCCTCACCACTCTAACAGGAAAGAACTTCCTCCTTATATCCAATCTAAACTTCCCCTGTTTCAGTTTTAACCCGTTACCCCTTGTCCTGTCACTACAGTCCCTAATGAAGAGTCCCTCCCCAGCGTCCCTATAGGCCCCCTTCAGATACTGGAAGGCTGCTATGAGGTCTCCACGCAGCTTCTCTTCTCCAGGCTGAACAGCCCCAACTTCCTCAGCCTGTCTTCATACGGGAGGTGCTCCAGTCCCCTGATCATCCTTGTGGCCTCCTCTGGACTTGTTCCAACAGTTCCATGTCCTTTTTATGTTGAGGACACCAGAACTGCACACAATGCTCCAGGTGAGGTCTCACAGGAGCAGAGCAGAGGGGCAGGATCACCTCCTTCGACCTGCTGGTCACGCTCCTTTGGATGCAGCCCAGGATACGGTTGCTTTCTGGGCTGTGAGCGCACACTGAAGCCGGCTCATGTTCATTTTCTCATCAACCAACACCCCCAAGTCCTTCTCCTTGGGCTGCTCTGAATCTCTTCTCTGCCCAACCTGTAGCTGTGCCTGGGATTGCTCTGACCCAGGTGTAGGACCTTGCACCTGGCATGGTTAAACTTCATGAGGTTGGCATCAGCCCACCTCACAAGTGTGTCAAGGTCCCTCTGGATGGCATTCCTTCCCTCCAGCATATCAACCGAACCACACAGCTCGGTGTCATCGGCAAACTTGCAAGTTTCCCACTGTCCATGTCAGTGACAAAGATGTTGAACATATATCCAAGTATATCTCAAAACTTCACATTTCCAGGTTTTGTTCCTGGTTTTGCACTGGAAGCTTTTTCCCTTCAGTACTTGAGAGCAGTTTTAAACCTTCACTCCAGTTTACAGAGCTCTTTAATTGGGGATTAAACTGGAATGAGTTAGAACAGTCATAACGTTCTCTCTGGTAATGGGGATGTTCATACAGACCATCTGGTTTGGTACCTGTTACGCCTACCTGAACACATCCGAGCTCATAAAAGGTGCTCGTGGCTCCCTGCAGAAGGGCAGGAAAGAGAGATTCATGCAACATTAATTAACCTGCCTGTGTTTTGGGCATCCCGTTGCGAGGGGAGGCTGCAGTTCCTCCTTACTGCCCCAAATGTCAACCCATTGCTGTGTCTCTAGGCTTTTGAGAGATGTTGTCTTTCCATTAAAATAATTTTCACTTTGGGGTAATTTTAAATAATACCCTTGGATTGCTGATGGAATTTCTGAGGAAAATCAGTGAGGGCCTTTACACTGGAGGCAGCAAATGCAAGAAGCCTTGTATGTCAGTGGGAGGTGGATGTTGCAGCACAGCTGTGAATCAGCTGGCACTTCCTTGGGGTGTTCTGATACCATCATTGCATCTCGGGCACCTCTTAAAGGTAACAGCTGAAAATGCATTTTCAGGCAAGCCCTTTGCCCTGGTTAGAACTGGGAAAGGGGAGGAAACGTTTCTCTCTTTCCCTACCCCAGTGTCAGTCTGTGCAGGGAAGGGTAGTTTGTTAGCGTGGGTCTTGCTTCCTTCTTGCAAAAACTACTTTATAAACATGAAAAGAGGAGCAGCCTTTTGTAAAAGCATGTCCATCAATGTGTGGTGATGATGATGATGATGCTCATTTAATGAAGGGAGTGACTAAAAATCTGATCTAAATTAAGCTGTTTATGCAGTGCCGTTTCAGCTCAACTTGCAGGAAGGAGAACATTCTAGAAACTGTTCAAATAGCTCTTTAGTTACTCTTAAGTGTAGTCTCCCTCTGTATAGTCGGAGTGTAGCAGTGCAGAAAGAAGCAGGGAGTTCATCCTGTTTTCACCCAGGTTATGGTAAGTCAACCAGACCAGTTGATTTAGAAAGAAATAAATTACAAATGGGGCTTTTGGCCCCATCGTGGCTGGAATGTAGAGAAGGGGAGACTGTGGAGTGATTATGCCTGGGCTTCTGCATTAAAAATGATTTAAAAGCAGCTAATGGCCGAGATGAGAATCGCCTGCCCTCTGCTGTAGAGTGAAACGAAGTCTAGCAGACAAAAGGGAAAGCATTGCATTCAGAGCAGGCACGTTTTCCCTCTATGTTCTCAGTGGGGAAGGGTTTGATTTCTTCTTCAGTAACACTGGTTTTACTTGTATGTACAGGGGTGGGGAGCTGCTGTTCGAGGGAGGCCGGTACGGAGGTGTCGTCACCCAGGCGCAGCTCTGTGCACGTTCACATGGCAGCAGCGGTGCCTATGAAATAAAGGCTGTAGTTGGTTGATGATTAATCTTTTAATCTCCCCCTCAGGCCTGAGCTCCGTAAGAGCTGATGGAGTTTCCTGAGCTGTGCTGGGTGTGAGGCCATGGTGCTTCCACAACACGAGCATCGAGCACTGCTGAGGGGCTGCTCCTGCTCCCACCTCAAACTGATGAGCAGCAGAGCTGGCTCTTGTTCCCACTGCCTGTGTGGGAAGAGCAGAAAGGCCACAGCTGTTGTGCACGTCAGAGCCTGTGGATGTTTGCAAATCGTCTAAATATTAGGGAGGAACCAAGTGGAGTTTGGAGGCCGCAAGATGCGGTGAAAGCTTTGACAAACACACAGAAAGCAGCCCCACAATATTAACAGGGATGCCTTCAACCTCCCCAGACTCTGTGCGTGCTCCTGGACCAGCTTTTCTTCTGGCTTCACACTAGTAGGAAAAGCTGTCCCTGAATTACCATGCTGTTACGGGAATAACAAAGAAACTACTCTGAGTTTTGTGTTGTTGGGTATAAGTCATTCTTTTAGGTCAGTGCATCTTTGTTTTCTGAAGAGAAGTTACAAAATCAGAAGCTGTTTATCACATGTACTTCTGGCATATTCTTGTTTTATTGTCTAGTCATTGCTGTATGAATAACCTCCTCATTAAGGCATTAGATATATTCATACAGGATACATCTTGGGAGCAACTATTCCTTTATTTACCCCTCAAAACCCCTCTTGCTAATCAGTGATGGTCGCTGTGCCCAACCCTTTTGTTTCCCAAAGGGAACGTGTCGAAAATACAAGTCGTCCTGGAGAGACACAAGTGATGATCCAAAACCTGATGCCAGAAACAGTTTATGTGTTTCGAGTTGTGGCTCAGAACAAGCATGGCCCTGGGGAGAGCTCAGCACCGCTGAAGGTGGCAACTCAGCCTGAGGGTACGTGCTAAATACCTGGAGGCTTCCTGACTTTGGGATCCATGGTGTGGTGATGGTGGTGGTTTTCTCATTCCTGATGTTTCCCAGAATAAGTAGGTACTCTTAAAAGTTGTATTTGCAACCATCAACTTGCAGACCGTAGTTTCAAACTGATTTTCCAAGTTGGTGAGCTTGCATGATTTATTCTCACCATTAAGAACTGGTAGGAAATTCCTTGTTAAATTATCAAAACTTTCTGTTATAAGAACCTTTTTAAATGGTCATTGACTGAAAAAGGGGGCAAAAGGAAAACTTAAAGCAAACGTGAAGTCTGGTGTTCATTAGAATCACTCAGGATAAACGGAATCTGACCCTGGGAGCAGGATCTCCTTCAGAAATTGGGTCCCGCCTTAAGTGCCCCAATGAATCTGTGTGAAATGGGAATAAATACACATCTTTTTACCTTCACTGGTAGTGGAGTTGAGGCTAAAATGCTGAGCCACTGCAGATGGTGATGGTTCAGCCCGGTGACGAGCAGAGTTTCACACTTGTGTTTCAGTTCAGCTTCCTGGTCCAGCACCCAACATCCGAGCGTCAGCCACTTCCCCCACCTCCGTTACGGTGACCTGGGAAACGCCGCTGTCCGGCAATGGTGAAATCCAGAACTACAAACTCTACTACATGGAGAAGGGGCAGGACACCGAGCAGGTAGGGAGCCCGGCCCTTCCTGTGGGGTGTATAATGCTGGGAACAGCCTGTTTCCTTTTAGTACACTTTTACCTTAAATTCCTAAACACAGCTAGTGTTCATCTCCCTGATGGGCTGAATCCTGTGGCCTAAACCAAGGAAATGTTAAGAATGAAAAATCCAGCATGAAATGCCTTGGAATTCAACTTATTTAGATACTCAGCAGCATAGAGCAGCTTTTTGGGGAAGTCCATCATATCGTGAGAGGAGAGCACAAATATTCATGAAAACCATCTTCCCTCTGGTTCAGACAGTGCAAAGGATGCTTATGGTTTTGTAGTAAAATAGTTTAACTCCTGATTTTTAGCATGATCCTTAGTCTGAGCTGTTCTTACTACTTGAGCTCTTTGATTCACTGGTGGATATTTTGATAGTGTGGAGCATCTTGTTGATTAAATTTCTACTGGGAGGATCCAGTGTGTTCTGTAGAAGTACAAGCTGCCGCCTGAGAATAAACACAGCTTTGGGAGGATTAATCCCAGCCATTTAATTTCCTTCTGATGGCATATGAGTATGATCCCAGCTTTAAAAAGCTACAGGAAGAGTATTTTTGTTAGTTTTCAAGATAAGTTTTTACATCTGTTTTAAATAGGAATGCATTCCTCAGGTAAAATGACCTCTTCTGCATCCCACTGTTGAGCACATAGTGAGAATTGTTACTAACAGGCAGGTTTGCCAGGTGACTTGAATTGCTTTACTCAAACTCGTAAGGCATGTCTAATAGTGATGATTCTGACCTCACATGTGTGCTTCCTTATGCACAGGATGTTGATGTAGCAGGACTCTCCTACACCATTAACGGCTTAAAGAAGTACACAGAGTACAGTTTCCGTGTGGTAGCGTACAACAAGCACGGCCCCGGTGTCTCCACCCAGGATGTTGTTGTGCGAACGCTGTCAGATGGTGAGCTGCTTTATCCCTGCTCTTTTTCTTTACAGGAATTATCCAGTCATTTCCTTTGAGTGAATTTTTAACCAGCCTTTGTTCACTGCTGCCCTGTTTTATTAAAAAGGTCCTTGTTGCATAGGGCCGTACATAGTTGAAAGTTTCCCCTTAGGCTTTCCAAATTGGGTGAAGGAAAATTACTGTACCTGCAAAAGTACCAGGTGTTCTGCTTATGAAACAATGGTGTCCTTCATCTCAACATCAGGAGCTTATTTCATGGGTTATTGAGTCTACAAAGTATTAAAAGCAGTCAGAAAATCAAGTGTATTGAATGCAAGGGCTCCAAATTATTTGTCAGGTTCTGCAGTATTTTTACACATGAGCAGAGTTCTGCTTTTGGAGTGGGTTTGTTTAATTGTGATCATACGGGAAGAAGTTGTGTGTCTTTGTTTAGACACATACTATTAAATCCATTGCATACAGTAATGGAAGAGAAAGTGGTAACTGTTCTGTGAGGCAAATAAAGAGGTGACATGAGCAACTATAGGTCTGTGGTCAAGTGTGTAATGATCCGAGTTCGTGTTAACTTTTACGGATAAGTTGACCCCTATATGAGAGCAGTCAGTGCAAAAGCAAGCCTAGCCTGGGATCCTCTCACCAGGAGCGACCCACACCAGAAGAGATGAGCGCAGAGCTGCGTTGCCCCAAACTCCCTATGCCCGAGTTCGTTCCTGGGGGACTTCCTGACCCTGCAGTGGTTTCTGTGTATTTACTAATTCAGTTGCTCTTGTATGAAACCCTTTCAGCATGCTCTCTAACCCATGTCAGCTTTTACCATCCACAACATCAAACGCACAAAGATCTACCAATGACCTTACTGTGAAAATCACCCCTGTTTGTCTGTTCTGAGCCTGCTGTGTCTTAGTGTCCATCAGCCCTCTGTGTCCTGCTCCTCATTTCATAGACCTTTGCCGTGTTCTCCCTCATCCCTCTCTTTCCCAGATTCCCAAGTCACAGACACGGTTAGCCATTCCTTCCCTGGAGCCATTTCAGCCTCCAGTGCCCTTCCCTGCCTTCTGCCACAGTTTCTTTTCTCTGCTTTTAAAAAGAGGGGACTAAAATTGTATCAAAGATGCAAGTGTGTAATGACCAGCATTTGCCTGTTTCTTGGATCATTCTGAGCACTGGGTTTGCTCAGAATCTTCATGGAATTGGTCTGCTGAGAGCTATTGTTTTGCACATAGAGATGGGATCTTTTTTCGCATGTGCATAACATTATCTACTGTGAACTTCATCTCTCACTTTAATATCCAGGCACTAAACGTGCTGAGGTCTTTCTGCAGTTCTTTACCATCAGACCTTGTCTGCACTTACCTCGGTCACCTCACTGCTCATCCCCTTTCATCGCTTCCAGTGTGCTGAGCCACAGGGGTGTCGGTGCATTCCATGGTGCACCTCCACAGGTCATCACCGTGGACGGTCCCACCTGTTCTTTCCTTTCTTTGAACCAGTTGTTTGCTCAGGCAAGGACTTCTCTCCTGTCCCCTTCCCAAAGAGCTCTCCAGCAGGTTTGCAGTGCAGGATTTCCCTGTAAGAAGTGACAAGTATGTATTATTGCTCCATGCATCTGGGAGTTTCACACTTACTGTAGCTTCAGTTTATTTGCCTGCTACAGGTTTCTGACTTCCACTCAAAGCTTCTCAAATGGAACCCCTTGTAAATCCCACATTGAATTTGCCACCTCCCAGTATCAAGGTAACTTGTGAGAGGTTACACATTTGTCATGTTCCCAACTTCCTTGTGGAATCCTGGATGGATAGCAGCTAACCCTGGCCACACGCTCCTGTTCCCTGTCTGACTTTTCTGTAATCCCTTGTGTTGACATTTCTGTTTGAGAGATCCTGCAGGTCCCTTGTAAAGGGTTATTATGGAGCCTCTCCTCTTCCTTTCACTCAGTACAAACACAGAGATAGATGTGTGGCCTTATCTCTTCCTTTATTTGTCATACCCTGACCATTCACTAGCCCCTCTCTAAAGGGCTTCCAGCTCCTTAATTGTTTGAAGAAGAGTTTGTTATTACTTGTAATGTCACTGTCAGGTTTTCCTGAAGTTCTTTCTGGTCCAATTTCAGTTTTCATGTTTAACCAACAGAAATGGCTTTTCTAAAGCTTCCTGAAGGATGTCATCGTGCTGCTTACAGCCTTACAGCCATGCTGCACTCCCCCTTCAATCTCAAATCCTTCCAGATGAGTAATGCATGTTTTCCCTTGCTGTGGTGTCTGTAAGCTCTCTCTGTGTCTCCTGCAGGGATTTCTTTCTGACCTTCCTTTAGGTTCTATTTAACAAGCTTCTGCATTCTTGTGTAGGTTTTTGCTCCTGATCTGTTACAGTGGTTTGTTGCAGGGTAACCCTTTTAGGTGTTACAATGTGAACCCCAGTTTACATGCTGCATGTAAGCATCACCTCTCTTCTCATCATCCTCCTGATCTATGGGAAGCAGTTGTGTGTTACAGCTAGAAACGTGATCCCTGTGTCACACCCTGAGCGAGGACATTGTCCTTATGGGTCATCACAGCTCTCTGAGCTGTCAGATCATCATGGCCCTCCAGCCTGGGGTCACCTGTGTACAGCGTACCAGATGAGGTCAGGCCTTTGCTGTCGAAGCGTGGGCTATCATAGAATCATAGACTAGCTAGGGATGGAAGGAACCTTGACCATAGAATATCCATTCCAGTTGTTGGAGTGGTTAAACTCTTCATCTAGTCTGAGTCTAAGCTTACCTTGACATAAAATGAGCTGTGCACATGGCGAGATAAGTGTGTATGAGTACACCTGTGTGCATGTATCCTTTCCTGTGTGCTGCTGATTGTCCTTCTCTTGCCACATTTGCAATATAGATGCTAATTATTAATCTCGGGAAACTTGAGTCTTTTCTTAAGGTTGCTCTGAAAGTAGGCACCAGCCATGTAAAACAAACAGCAAAAAAAGCTTAACCTCATTTTCTTCTCTTAACCTGTGTGGCTTTTTAAAGGCCCTAGCACTTAATCCCTCGTCTGTTCATTTCAGACTCTGTTCACTTGGCAAGAGAGAAGGAAAACCAGATCCTTGTTGTCTCCCTTTTACCTGTGGGATAGTGGAAGATGGGTATTTAGAATTATAGAACCGTAGAATAGAAAGGACCTTAAGATCATCCAGTTCCAACCCCCTGCCATGGACAGGGGCACCTCACACTAAACCATCTCACCCAAGACTCCATCCAACCTGGCCTTGAACGTTGCCAGGGATGGAGCATTCACTTCCTTGGGCAACCCATTCCAGTGCCTCACCACCCTTACAGTAAAGAACTTCTTCCTTATATCCAACCTGAACTTCCCATTTCAGTTTGAACCCGTCACCCCTTGTCCTGTCACTACAGTCCCTAATGGAGAGTCCCTCCCCGCCATACTTGTATTTATTTAGCTCCAGCCCAGTGTACCTCTCACTTTCTGCACTGGGGGGTGTTTTCTTAGGTATTGTTGTAGCTGGGGTGAGTTATTTGGGAAGTACATAATTCGGACTGGAACAGCCTTTACCCTGTGAGCTACATCCTGGTCCTTGTACTCTGCTGCAGCCTCAGGGACCCTTATCTCTGCTTTTGAGGTCATCTTGTGAGTCTGAAGTGCTGTGACAGGGCTTCCGCGCTCTCAGGTTCCTGTTCACATTGCCTTTTGTCAAACGGAGTTACACCGTTGTGACCAGCGAGTTGCTACAGCTAGCAAAGGACTAACAAAGAGTCTAAGTTTAAAAGCAGAACCTGCCTTTGTGATGCGCTTTACCCTTCGGTAACACAGGGATGAGCTGACCCTGAGCTTTTCCTGTTACCGAAAATCATGATCACAGAATCCATGGCTGGAATTTTACATGGGGGTTCTCAGAATCAAGCATGAATATTAAAGATTTGATTTAGAACAGTACAGAATGTGATCTCTTTTCTTAGAGTTCATGGGAAGTACCTTTAAATAGAAACCATTTGTTATTTAGATACCTTTAGTAAGTAGAGACCTGAATAAGAAGTGAGTTTGTTCTTGGACAGACAACGATACAGAAGCCTCTAAGCCAGTCAGTGCATGTCATAAAGTACCTGGTTGTATATTGTAGTTCTTATACAGTGTCTTCAACCAGAAGGGTTTGTACTTTCATAATGATTGATAGCAGAGAGCATTTGTGCATGAAAATACAGAACTTGGTACAATATGTGGCAAGTCTGGAGTTGTAATTCCATGAATGTTTCTAGTCCCCAGTGCTCCGCCACAGAATCTGACGCTGGAGGTCCGCAATTCCAAGGTAAGATGGGGAGAATCTCCTCTTTGTAAATAAAAGCTTGGCAGGGCTTAGATTTGCCCAGTTTGGGGTCTTTTTTTTCTACTGTGCTGCTTTTCAGCTGTTTGTATAGGAGAATATCTGAACGTGGTGCTTGACGCCCTAGAAACTCCAGTCCCATTGTGGGTTGTATGCATGGAATGCAGTGAAGACGATGACAATGCACCAAGGCACAGAGGCTAATTATGAAATAGGTTTCATCAGGCACAAAGGCCAGAAACACCATGGCTCAAACATGTTCCTGTTGATTAACTATTGGTTAACGTTGTAGAGTCCTGGGTGTTTTAAAGAGAAAGTTCTGCACTTGGGCATTGTGACTTTGGAGATTATGAATGGAGATTCTTTAACAAGCCTTTTATGACAACTTCCAAATATCTTCTTTACCACCTGTATGACTAAAACTAAGTAACTTCATGTACATAAACTACAGGTCAGGTAACCTGTACCCTTTAGAGAAAATACCAGTTCTTAGTGATAGATCGTCCAGTAAACCCTATCTTAAGATAACCTGAAGGAAAATGAAGGGGAAAACCAAGGGGGCTGTTTGTATCAAAATGTCTAACAGGATCGAATGCTTCGAGGTGAACTTCTGTAGGCACATGTATGACCTGGGTGGCTGCTGAATCGTAGGGTTTTACTTGTTACATACAGGCTCTGCTTTACTACATGAAAATGCAGTACTTTGTCCTGTGTCTCATGAACTCTTGGCACTAGGGTAGTTTCTGTGGCTGTGTGGGGGGTGATGACATTGTAATGACCTTCTGCCTTCCACAGAGCATCATGCTTCACTGGCAGCCTCCTCCTGCAGGGACACACAGTGGGCAAATCACTGGCTACAAGATCCGCTACCGTAAGGTGTCCCGCAAGAGCGATGTAACGGAGAGCATTGGTGGGACCCAGCTCTATCAGCTCATTGAAGGTGAGCCATCATCTGCCAGTGTTTGTTAGCACAAGGGGGGTTTAGGTGCCTTTAGTGGGCTCAGGCTGAGGTGTTTACACAGGGTTCTTACCTCGGAGGAAAGCTGAAAACCCTTCAAATGAGAGTGTGTAGGTTATGAGGTAGTGTGGGCTGGCTGGCAATGACCAGTACATAGACCAGGAGGAAGGCTTCATTTGGATCTTGTTCAGTCTCTGTAAATGATCAGTTGGTCCGAAGAGAAGGAATTGTGCCTCTGCAGAAAATGAATATGCACTTTTTAACAAGATGTTTTGATTTGTTCTCAGAAACTCCAGCTGTGACTCAGGAAGTTTTGGTTTTCTCACACAGCAGCAGTTGATCTGTGCTTGTAACTAGAGTGTATTTTTGCCAGCAGCAAAGCCTGTTGAAGATGTCCCATATATCAAATTCTAAGTGCATTTTCATGCTGCTTTCATTATTGACTATACACTCTTCCATACAGGAAACAAACTGTCTGCATAGTTTATACTCTTCACCTGGGTTTAGTTATGGAGTGGGTGGTTCTGTACTTTAACTAATTGGGAGGAATTAAAGCCAGATGCAAACAGTACCTCACAGGCTTTTCCAGTGTCACAACCCTGGGGGTCTCCAGTTCAGCTCTTGCACCCTGTGGTCAAAGCTGGGGTGTGGGTACTACCATTTCCATTCTTGACCTCCTGTTATGCTCCAGTGGCACCAGTGGGGTGGAAGGCAGTTGGAATCCCTGGTTTGCTATCTTGGGTACTCTTTGTCTCTAAGGTCTTGAACGAGGCACAGAATACAGCTTCCGAGTAGCTGCCCTGACTGTCAATGGTACCGGACCAGCGACCGACTGGGTGTCAGCAGAAACATTTGAGAGTGATCTGGATGGTAAGATCAGGAGTGTACCCATATTTGTGACATCAAAACCGTTAGAATTCATGGGCAGGACATGAATTTTATTGCCTTTTCCAAGTTTGATTGTCATTGTTGAAGGCAAACTGATTGTTTTCGGTTGGTTTTCCTATATTCTAATTGTACGATGTGCTTTATTTATGATTAACTGAAATTAATTTCTATTCTAACACAAAATTCTTGCAGAGTCCATACAATAGCTTGAAATTAAGCTCTGCTTCTACACTTCCTGTACAACTGTATAAGGGCACTAAGATTTTTCTGCTAAGAAATACCTGATTATGAATGACAGTGTCAGTGATGTGATTCAATATTTAAATAATAATACAAAGTAAGGTTCATATTATACTAATAACAATCATAATGGCCCAAATTTTATACTGTAATAAAATTCATCATGTTAATATGCAGGGGTTTGTATGCTATGAAACTGAAACTGGAGGACTCTTTTCCTCTTGCGAAGTAAAACACTGAAGATGTATTTATATAGCCCTCCAGTGAGGCTGATGAAACCATGGAAGTGTACACCAAATTGCTGGGAGTGGAGATTTAATCATAGAATCATAGAACGGTTTGGGTTGGAAAGGACCTTAAGATCATCCAGTTCCAACCCCCTGCCATGGGCAGGGACACCTCGCACTAAACCATGTCACCCAAGGCTCTGTCCAACGTGGCCTTGAACACTGCCAGGGATGGAGCATTCACAACCTCCCTGGGCAACCCATTCCAGTGCCTCAGCACCCTAACAGGAAAGAACTTCTGCCTTGTATTCAATCTAAACTTCCCCTGTTTAAGTTTGAACCTGTTACTCCTTGTCCTATCACTGCAGTCCCTAATGAATGAATTGGCTGTTGGAAGGCAGGATGTGGTTGCTGATGAGGTACAGTGCTTTTGGCTGCAGTGTGGGTACAGACTTGGGTTGCTTGTAGACTGTGTCAGATTTGACGCAGGAGCAAAGAAAGAGCGGAAAGCACTGTCTTCAGCCCTAGACCTTTGCAAACTCCCCATCATTGGTACCACGCTTCCTTAGAATACTTTTCCTGGGCTTCTAGTTTTGCTGAGACTCTTTCTAAAGAGAACATTTGCCCCACAAGAATTGTTGCTTTTGTTATTGCTCCAGTACTGGTAGCAGTAGACTAGGACGGACCTTTATCTTCCATCAGAAGTCAAGTCTCTTCCACTGCTTCATGATATGCAGTGCACAGAACCACGTTAACATCTTGTTTTCCGTACATAGGGTTTTTAAAAGTAGAGAATGTTCTGTGAAAACTGTTGACCCTTGATAGCTGGCCCAGATGTTGGTTGTTTACTACACCAGAACAGTTCAAAGGTGGGAACCTGCTTCTTGCAGAATTGAGATCCAGGTGTGGCATACAGAATTCCGATCTGTGAGCATCTCCCAGGAATCTCAGAGCAATTAAAATGGAAGAAAAATGGTTATTTTAAAAAGGATGAGGTGAATCTCGTTGGAGCTGCCTCCATGGAGCTGCTGATCCTGGTTAGACTGTTCCCATTTCAGAAAAGCATTTAATTAGTGCTCCTGCACGCAAGTTACCTTGCGCTTTTTTGTAGGCCAGTTTCCCTCTTGGCTTTGTTAAAGTAGCTGCAGGGCCCAGTGATGTCTTTCACATCTGTGTGGCTTGAGATTCAGTTCTGCTGGCAGCTGGAAGACAGACTAGTGAAAGAGCTCCAGTATTTGCTCTGTGCTGTTGGAAGGTTGCCTCGACAGTCAGCTGATGAAAGCTCTTGAGAGCCGGGGCTTCAGTCTTTGTGTTAATGCAAAGTTGATGCTTGACTTAATACTCATCCTCTTGCTGCTTACTCTTCACTTCCTCATCAAGAGCAGTGCAAAGCCCGGTGTTCAGGGTAGAGTTGTGTTTTGTAGTTATTTTAAATGCCTTTTTAGAGTTGAAATCCCTTTCATCTGTGTCTGTCTTCCTCTAACTGGCTGTGACACAACCTTGCAGCTCTGAGAACCCGCTCATTCCCCAAACCTCAGCAGAGCTCTGCACATAGGCAGCACTTACACATGGTACTGAAAGTGTGCTCTGCTTTTGAAGCAGAGTTCATTGTACTTTGCCAGAGGAGAGCATCAGGACTAAATTTAATCAGGACAGTGGGAGGGAAAAGGAAAGAACCTTTTCATTCTGTGTGGGCTTTGCCATTTTCATTTTTGTCCAGTGGGAATGTTGAAATTAAGGAATTCTCACTTTCTTTATGCATATTCTTTTCAATGAATTAAGTAATAAAAACTTCACAATTAATGTTACAACATAACACGGTGTCCATATGATTCTGTATACCTGCATGAGATCTTTCTATCTGTGCATGCTGGAAAAGAAGGTGTACATGCTGTTATGGAGCCAGGCTGAGAGAGCTGGGCTGGGTCAGCCTGGAGAAGAGAAGGCTCCTGAAGGGGAGACCTGAGAGCAGCTCCAGTGCCTAAAGGGGCTGCAGGAAACCTGGAGAGGGGCTTGGGACAAGGGATGTAGGGACAGGCCAAGGGAAATGGCTTGAACCTGCCCGAGGGGAGACTGAGATGAGCTCTTAGGCAGAAGCTCTTCCCTGTGAGGGTGCTGAGGCGCTGGCACAGGGTGCCCAGAGAAGCTGTGGCTGCCCCATCCCTGGCAGTGTTCAAGGCCAGGTTGGACACAGGGGCTTGGAGCAAGCTGCTCTAGTGGAAGGGGTCCCTGCCCGTGGCAGGGGTTGGAGCTGGAGGAGCTTTAAGGTCCCTTCCAACCCAAACAAGGCTGGAATTCTATGGTACTTTTTATTTTTCTCTCTTTACTAAGCTCATGTGGATAATTTCAGGACCATGCAAATCTGTTTACAACCAAGCTTTAATTTCTCAGGCTTACTGGACATGTGAGACTTAACTCCCTTTTATTCCATTGAATTTAAATAGAAACTAATTCACTTTCTGGTGTCATCAATGGAAATGGGAGCCAGACTCTTACAGTTTAGTTTTAGGGGGGCCGTGTCGTTTTGCAGTCGGTGCAAGTCCCCCGAGGAGCCCATATGCCAGAGGTGTTGAACAGTTGTGCAGAGTCTCTCCCCTGTGCACTAACTCGTGTGCAGTTAAAAATGTCCCCTCCCGTATTGCAGTGCTGTAGCTTTTCTGTAGTTAATAGTTGTGAACCTCAATTGATCAGCGGTGTCAGCTGGAGACTGTAAACTCCCTGGGCGAGCAGGCCAGTGGCATATTATGATCCAAATAATCCTCCTGTCGCGGTGCTTTATTAAATGCTTTTAGAGAACCGCTGCATGTTTCATTAAAATGAGATCCCTGCAGGAAGCACAGCCCTCGGAACTGGTGCTGGTTTAGAGCAGGGAACTCGCCTTCTACCTGCACAGAATTATTTATCATCTGCCGACATACAGCAGGCTCCAGTGGCCTGACAAAAGCTCTTACTTAATTTGGGGGACGATAAAACAAGGGCTTGGACACCAGTAGGTGCAGCCGTGCTTTTAGATTGCTCTGAAGTTCTACTCGGCAGTGGGGAAAACACCATCCAGTAAAAATACTTGGGGATTTCAGTGCCATGTTGTGGAAGTTCTTCTGTCGGGGATCCGCATCCCAGTGCTCTGGTGGATTGTGAGGGGATTTGTGTTGCGTGTGGTACAGGTGCATTATAGTTTGTGAATCATGTTAAAGAGGCCCAAGGATTTAAACGGTGACAAGTGTAGGACAGACCAGAAGAAACCTTTGTAGCACATGCAGCAGTGGTTTATGGACAATTCTTAGAGCTTTGGAATAGTTTTTTGAAGGCCAGGAGTGTTGCTTTCATCATTAGGATGTTTTCGGTGTAATTATTGTAATGCCCTCAGGTAAGTGATGTGATGGAGCTGGAAGTAGATTGGAGGGGAAGGACGTGATAAATTTCATGGCTGTTTGAGGAATGACAAACTAGAACATGCACAAACATCAGAACATCTGCCTTGACGCAGATCTGATGCTTCCCTTCAGTACAACTGCCCTTTCTTTTAAACAGAGGGTCTATTAAAATGTATTAGTCTACAAATCTGTGTTAATTTTCTTCTGCTTATTAGAGGTCTTTGCTCTCTCTTGCACAACAATGCTCCTCCTTTGGAGCGTATTCATTTCAGTACAGACACAGAGTAAAGTGCTTCGTTTGACCTTCCTAGCTCGTAGCTCTTTATGTAATTACCTTTATTTATAAGGAATCCTTTCAGTCCATCATTTTTCTTTAACAGAAACCCGTGTTCCTGAAGTTCCCAGCTCCCTGCACGTCCGTCCCCTTGTCACCAGCATTGTCGTGAGCTGGACTCCTCCTGAAAACCAGAATATCGTGGTGAGAGGCTATGCGATCGGGTACGGCATCGGCAGCCCTCACGCCCAGACCATCAAGGTGGACTACAAACAGAGATACTACACCATCGAAAACCTAGGTATGGTGAGAGAATCAACACTCGTGCCCAGGTTTTACCTCTCAGTGCTGCCACAGTTCTCTAATTATGGAGTTAGAAATAACTAATACTGCATGTGTGTTCTTAAGGCGATCTTGTTCCTTATTGAACTATTGCAGTGGATGCCACACTGTGGATAAATTTCAAATAAACTCTATTTTCTGATGATAAAGAGGCAGAGGAATAGCCCTTCCCCCCAGCCCCAGAACCCTACATCCACTGAGTTTGAAGCACAGTGCGTTTTGATGTGGTGCTTTCCTTTCAACACTTATTAAAACGCTTCCATGCTGAGCAGCGTTCCCTGGTTCTCCTTCTGGAGCTGCAGAACAGGTGGCCTGAGGCAAAAAAGAAACTCAAATGTCACCAAGATACAGTGGCATCTACGTGGAAAGAAAACTGGAGATTCAATCCTCCAGAGAATTCTCTGTGTTAGGTAAAATATCCTGAAAGCAAAATAAACATTAGTGTCACAAACTATGGGAAGTTCTATGAAAGAGGAGTTTTGAGTGATTTTATCATAGAGCAACTTAAAACAGTCATTAAAGATGTTTTTCCTCACTGTTGTTTTGGCTGTACTTGAGGAAGGTTTGCTGAGACTGCAGACCTGTGCTGTAGGAGAACTTTGGAGCACTAACAGAAGGTCTGTGGAAATTCAGCCTAAGGATTTCATGTATTCCTGTCATAAAATACTGAACAAAGAGGAGAAAACGGGATTCACTGTGAGCTTGACTTAAGGCGTTTGTTCTTTCCCTTTAGACCCAAGCTCCCACTATGTCATAACCCTGAAAGCCTTTAACAACGTTGGGGAAGGGATCCCTCTCTACGAGAGCGCGGTGACCAGGCCTCACTCGGGTAAGGGCGAGGGGCTGCTCTCAGTGTCTTGCACAGCCAAACTCCTCCATGAACTGCACGAGGCTGAGCTTGTGGTGCTGGTGTGTGACCGAGTGGCCTTGCTGTTGTGGTGGTTGCGTTCACACGTCCTCCATTCATGGAGCCACCTCAAATTGGCGTCATTTGTACGTTACAACACTTACCTTTCAGGTGCTAATCCCAGCCTGGTTCTCTGTGCAGCCTGTGCCAGCACCTCACCACCATTACCTCGGCACACATCCTGTGGGTGCAGTTCTGAAGGCCCTTGTTTTGTGTTTTATAGTATAGACAAGTATAGATTTTTGAGGGTCTTTTACACTGAGGTTTTGAATGTGATGCCTGCATTTTCTTCCTCTAAGTCTCAGTGTCTTGTCACTTATGCTAAGCAAGTTCCTGCCATATGTGTTTCTTGTAATACATTAATAAAAGATTTTAAGCAGAGAAATTGGTTTGCAAGCAAGCTACTACATTGCTGTAGCTCAGTGTGCTCCCTGTTAGACTCTCAGTGTCACACAGTCACTCTGTGTAGCTGGAATCCTTGTCGGTTATGAAGATTTGCAGTTACTGCAGGTCTGTGTGACGTTGGGAACTTGAGCACCATCAAGAGTCTGTAAAAGGTGCTGGGAGTTCCCCTTCATTTTTATGAAGTGGTAGTTACCCAGCTAGGAGTTCAGCTCTTTTTCCTCATGGTTTTCTGAAGGGGAGGGATCAGTGGACATTCAGTCAAATATAGTTCAAATTACTACATGTTGGGGGTTCTTAGGCCATGGGTGAATGCACTGAACACTAATATGTTAGGTGTGTATATATCTTAGCATATATATGTTGTCTGACTGTCTTAAGAAGGGAACACGATGCAAGAGTAATTTTATTAGCCTGTCTTATGTCACCTATTAACCTGGCTTTTCTCTCTTTTTCTCCATTTCTCACCTTTCATTTCATTGCACAACCCTGCATTTCCCCTTTTTGTTTTTGTTTTACATTAAAATGCCACCTTCTCCCTTTTTAATTATAATACACTACTTTTTACCCATCAATTCCCTAGACACTTCCGAGGTTGATTTGTTTGTTATTAATGCTCCATACACTCCAGTGCCAGATCCGTCTCCCATGATGCCACCAGTGGGAGTTCAGGCTTCCATCCTGAGCCATGACACCATACGGATCACTTGGGCAGACAACTCTCTGCCGAAGAACCAGAAGATCACAGATGCTCGCTACTACACAGTGCGCTGGAAAACCAATATTCCTGCTAATACCAAGTACAAGGTATCGGAGCTTCCCCAGCACTAACACAGCTGCCTTCAGTCAGTAACAAGCAGTTTCATGTTTGAGGCAGGGTTAAGTGAAGCAGAGTAAAGAAAGACAAGGGCTGAGGAAGCGGCGTAGAGGTGGGCTCAGTTTTATTTGAGATGTCTGAACCGAGTTCACAGAATCCCAGCCTGGTTTGGGTTGGAAGGGACCTTAAAGCTCATCCAGTCCCAACCCCTGCCACGGGCAGGGACACCTTCCACTAGAGCAGCTTGCTCCAAGCCCCTGTGTCCAGCCTGGCCTTGAACACTGCCAGGGATGGGGCAGCCACAGCTTCTCTGGTTCACACCAGTTCTGCTCAGTTAAATCATTGCTTCAAAGATTCATCTAGACTTAGTGGAAGGAGTTGGTTTTGTGTTCGCTTTTGCATGTGTGGGGTGTTGGTGTGAGTGGAAGGGCCACCATGGGGAGCAAAGGTGAATGTTTCCATGGTTACTTTCTGCTGTGGAACCATGGAAACAGTGACAGTTTCATACTTTCTGCTTCACCCAGTTGTGATCACATCCATAAATGGGGACTTACCTTTAGAGGAGCCAGTAACACATTAGTAAGGAACATGTTACCAGTGGCTTCTCTCCAGGTAACAGATCTGAATTCCAGGGGAGAGTCATGCAGGGAAGATACCCTGGTGTCTTTATGTTTCCTTTTGCAACCTTTCCTGTTCATACAAAGCTGACAGTGAACTTTCCCTTTGGGAACTGCATGGGTACGACGTCTGTGACAGTAACTTCATGAGGGCCCTGCCTCCCTTGATTTTCATCTGGTGTTCTGATTTGAAGAGCAGAGTTGGGGCTTGCTTTATGGCTTTGCATTTTCTTCAGTCAGTTGGTTGGATCGTTTTTTAGGTTTCAGAGTTCTCAGGAGGCCTCAAAACTGCTGACTTCAGATTTCACATTAGAAATGAGACTCAAAGGAAATGGTTGTTAAAACCTCCAGTCAGTGGAGCTCCCTTTATGCTCTCACAGAGCAATCTTGGTACAAACCAGGGTTTTTTAATGGAAATGAAAAGCTGTGTATATCTGTGTTCTCCCTCTAAAGGCAAGTTACTTGAGCCCTCATTCCCGTGTCCTGTTGAGGGGATGTCTCAGGAGTGGTTTATACAATACTGCAGCTTCATTAGTTAAATGCTAGGAAATCCCACCCTGTGGTAAATGAAGTAAATGAAGCAAATGAAGCTTCTGGTGGACAGTGGTGGTTACTTTTAAGAAAGGCAAAACCTTTTTCAGCAGCGTTGCTCCATCAGCTGCTGCATTTCAGTCAGATCTTGGGTAACTTTATGAAGCGTGAGCTAGTGTGCTGCTTGTTGCAGCCAGCTCTCGCTGCCTTCCTGTTTCTTACATGTTTGGGGGCTGTTGGCCTGTTGCATCGGAGCTCCTCTGATCCACCACCTTGCACGCAGCAGTTGTATGCTGGTGTCAGTTCTCTGGTATCCAGTGCTACATCAGCTCAACATAAAGTCGTTTCATCCATCCCTCTTGTCAGTAAGTGGGATATTGGTATAGTTCATTCATGTTTCCTACGTTTACTCCCCACTTCTGCACTGTTGCAAACTCACTGAGGAAGAGTAATGACTTCAAACACAAGTTAAGAGGTTCTGCTTTTACAGAGCCTTCTTTCCTTAAATTTGTGTAGGAGCAGTGTCAGTCTAGAGCACATAAACCCAGGAACAGACGTGATGCAGTTCCTGAAGCTAATAAACTCTGCTGTGCTTTGAACAGTGTCAGGCGTCTTTGTTGGTGGAGCAGGGTTGTCCTACTCACAGGCTACCCAGGATGTATTGGTGTGCACTCCAGTGTAAGCGGAAGTATTAAATCTTAACTTGGACCTTTAGGACTGTATAAAAGGAAAATAAACTTTACAAGGTAATATTTATGAAGTTTATTCTCTAGTGGTGAGCAGTGTTCAGTACCATGGGACAGTTGTGAGCTTAACAGTAAGTGGGGTTGAAAAACGAAGAAAGCAGGAAAGTCTCCTGCTCCAGTTTAGCCTTTCATGTGTCACTGCCGTTCAATGTGATGTGCAGGGAACACCACCTAGTTTCAAAGGTGTAGATTAAAACCACAATTTGAGCCTGTAAAAAGGACTGCAGCTACGAGCAGACAAGTGGTACAAACAGAATCGAGTGCTTAAGTGTGGTTAGGCATTTCCCTAGGGATTGTGGAGGGGAAGAACTGATGTGTTGTTGTTCATCAGGGGTGCATCAGCTCCTAATGGAAAGTGTAGGAATCACAGAATCAACTAAGTTGAGAAAGACCTTTAATATTTCTTAAAAAATCTTAGGATTGATGGTTTTAAAATCTTAAGTAGAGAAGATTTCTCCTTTGAGCTTGTCCTTCCTTGTACCTTCAGGTGGGGTTGTACCTTTGGTTTTCACGTGTGTTAAAAATTGACTGGAAGTTGTAGCAGGAATGTGGAAGGCAGAGATTTCAGGCAGGACTGTTACTGTTAGCTGGGCTTCAGTGCTTTCCCTCGCCAGATCAGTTAATGAACTGCTGTAAATGAACCCCCCCTAATCACAGTGATTTACCCTGCTGCAGAACACGTGTGCCCAAGACCTCGTCTTGCTTTTTTTCTTCCCCTTTAATTTCTAATTGACTGCTGTTAAATGCTCTTGCTGATTGCAGAAAGCATTTCTAGTTGAGGATGAAACAACTGCGCTTTAATTCTTGATGAATGAATTTTCATGGCAGAGCAAAACCATTACAGATTTAATGACTGGTTATGAAAATGCTTTAAGCACTTACCTAAGCCAAGGGCGTTTGGGAGCCAGCGACTGATGCTTTCAGAAGTTACTGACTCTGTTTCCCTTTCAGACTGCCAACGCCACCACTTTGAGCTACTTAGTGACTGGGTTGAAACCAAACACCTTGTATGAATTCTCCGTGATGGTGACTAAAGGGCGAAGATCGAGTACTTGGAGTATGACGGCGCATGGAACGACTTTTGAATTAGGTACTCCTCTTCTCTCCCTGGAAGGGCCAGCAGTCCCAGTGAGATGAACGGAGTATGCCACAGTTCTGGGAGAGGGAAAGCATGTGTTTAAAATGATTATGCTGATGAATGCTTGCTGGGAGGTTCTTATCTTTATAGCTTAGAAACTGATTAAAATCAACAACAACACACTTCAGATTTCAAAGGGGTGATTGCATGCAAGAGAATTTACAGCAAATTACAGAGGAGTAATGAATAATGTACCACAGTTCGTGGGCAGGAGAGAAGAAGGAAGTGTATGCTTGGAGCATATCAGAGCACGTTAATACAAATACAAAGAAAATACATAGAATCATAGAATAGTTAGGGTTGGAAAGGACCTTAAGATCATCAAGTTCCAACCCCCCTGCCATGGGCAGGAACACCTCACACTAAACCGTGTCACCCAAGGCTCTGTCCAACCTGGCCTTGGACACTGCCAGGGATGGAGCATTCACAACCTCCCTGGGCAACCCATTCCAGTGCCTCAGCACCCTCACAGTAAAGAACTTCTTCCTTATATCCAATCTAAACTTCCCCTGTTTAAGTTTGAACCCGTTACCCCTTGTCCTGTCACTGCAGTCCCTAATGAAGAGTCCCTCCCCAGCATCCCTGTAGACCCCCTTCAGATACTGGAAGGCTGCTATGAGGTCTCCACACAGCCTTCTCTTCTCCAGGCTGAACAGCCCCAATGTTCTCAGCCTGTCTCCATACGGGAGGTGCTCCAGCCCCTTATTATCCTCGTGGTCTCCTCTGGACTTGTTCCAACAGTTCCGTGTTCTTTTTATGTTGAGGACACCAGAACTGCACACAATCAGCAAATAATAATTAAAACCTGTCATTGTGCTGATAGAGTTACAGAGGAGGCGCATGAGGCAAGTGAGCTAACAGAAATCCCAGTAGAAGTTAAGACATCCAAATCAACCCTAAATTCTTGTGCCTTGGAGGCATTGCCGGTGCAGTCCTCAGTGCCACAGAAATGCTGGAAGCTCGGGGTACAGAACAGAAAGGGGTTTATAGATGCCAGGATGAACTTGTGTCTGCTGAGTACCCGGGAGGTGCGGGACCTGTGCACCTGACCTGTCCCTCATTAGCTCTTTTTATCCTGCAGTGTTACATGATCTTTGTGCAATTAAATTGACTGCTTATTATGCTTAGGTTTCTCTTGATATGAACTGTAAGGATTAAGAAAGAGCCTGTCCCACTTAGCCTGTAGTTCTTACACTAAATAAAATACAGCAAAAAGAAATCAGGCACACAAAGAATTAGTTGAGATGATCCAAATAACTCTATAGCAAGGCATAAGAAAAAGTAAGACCAGGTTAAAAGCAGAAATCTAACTTATTCTGAAGCCCCATAAAGCTTTAGTGGGCTTCAGTTGCTTTTGAAAACATTGTCTTCATTTTTGGTGGGAAGTCCATGATGTGGAGGCAGATCTGGACTGAAGCTCCTTTCCCTTTCCAATTACCGTGCCCATCCCAGGTTATTTGGTGACACGCACACAATCCTCATCCATAACTACATGGGGGATGGAAAAAGTTGCAGGAACGAAGTTCTTGAAGCAGCATTTGAAACTCGGAAATCTGCAGAGGGAGGGTGAGATACAGGAGACCTCACTTCATCTGAATAGAAAGTTAATGCAGGATGGTTGTAAAGGATATCTGCAAATGTGACCTAAAGCTTGGAAGCCAAGAAACAAATAACCCCCAGAAGGCTGAATGTCTTTTCTCATAATGGATCTTGTGATTTATATCACTCACAAATTCCATAGTGTGTGACTGATGGTTTTGGATACCCCTGAGTAGCAGCGTTGTGTAGGACTTGCACCTCAGCTCCTGCTGAAGGAAAACCCAGGATACTGGGTTCAGTGCTGGTCTGTGGGTTAGAAATCTCCTGTAGGCTCGTCCTGGGGTTTGTTTTAGTCTCAAGTTTACTGTAGGGCCTGGAGTTGTGCCTTACGGCCATATGTTTGTTGAGTGTGTTTGTAAGAGTCTGGGATAATAGGTACAGTAACTGTTGAGCTTTTGCTACCCCTGGATTCCCCCTGTTCCTGTGCACAGGGTTAGTAGGCAGCCATCTCAGAGGATGTACGGATTAATTTCCAGTGGGCAATATCCCTAAAGCTCGTGAAATGCAGAAAGCCCTGGAAGCACTCCATGTTACTGTTACAGTGTTAAATATCCACAGCGGATTTACTTTGCTAGAAGTTACCTAATTAGAAGTCTCCTGTTTTCCACGATGTGGCTGTGCAGAGCCTGGCCTGCTCAATGCACCTTTGGAGATGCTGGCTCTGTGCAGCCAGATGCATTAATCTGAGTCCCAGCTGGAAATCTCAGTTCACAGCAAGCAAGGACTCGCATTTCAGGCCTGCGCTGCAGCAACCTGTGCCATTTCCTCAGCGTGAGGCAGGAGGAGGCTGATGGGAGAAGGGAGCACGTTCTCCTTCTTTCTTTCTCTCAGTCTTGCTCTCTGGCAGCCCAAGGAAGAGGGTTGGACAGGTGTGCTCCACAGATAGCTCTGGATTTCAAATGGTGAGGCAGATTTCCTTGCAAATTACACTGAATTCTTTGCTAAAGTCAATCAGCAACTGTGGATTATGGTTCTAAATCTCAGGTGGGCTTCCTTCCCTGGTTCAGGTTTAAGTGGCAAATTGGCATTACTCAGTCCCACCATAAACCTGAAAATATGGAG
Organism: Pezoporus occidentalis; assembly: GCF_034315485.1. Taxonomy (NCBI): domain Eukaryota; kingdom Metazoa; phylum Chordata; class Aves; order Psittaciformes; family Psittacidae; genus Pezoporus; species Pezoporus occidentalis. The sequence continues at coordinate 955,249 of NW_026913415.1, forward strand.
GTATTTCATATAAAGCATACTTATTTCACACATCTGTGTCATTTTTATGGTGTCTGAAGAAATTCAGTTGGAAGTCATTGACCCCAGCCGTTAGAGCTGTACAGTGATGCTGTGGTTTTGGAGACATGGGCTTACTCAGTTGTGAATCACGGTATCTGTTGGCAGAACCATAGAATAGTTTGGGTTGGAAGGGACCTTGAAGATCATCTGGCTCTTCAGAAGCAGGTACCTCCTCCTGGAAAGGAGATGCTGCACACCAGGTGGCATTTGCTGGTTGAATGGAGTAAATCAGTAAGACCACCACACACAGTGGTGGATTTATTTGAAGACGGAATGTTCTGAGATTTTACTGTTATATGTGCCTTTTTCAATGGTAAAACAAAGACAGATGTCTCCGAGGTTACTTGTATCTGTCCAGTGACACGAGTCTGTCTGCTTGCTTGCAGTTCCCACTTCTCCTCCCAAAGACGTGACTGTGGTGAGCAAAGAGGGGAAACCTCGGACAATAATTGTCAACTGGCAGCCTCCATCAGAAGCCAACGGCAAAATCACAGGTGCAGTTTGCATGAGCAATGAAGTCTATACAAGATGCTGGTTAGCAGCAGAATATAACATGCATAACCATGTGAGCATGTTCCATAGAGCGAACCAAGAGGTGTTTACCTTTGTCAGTCTCTTTAGTTGTTCGGATTAATCATTTACTTTCGTACCCAGTCAAAATATATTAAGATAGAAAGTAACAGCAGTGTGAAATTGGAGGTAACCAGATAGAGAATTGGAAGTTTAAATATCTTAATAACCTTTGTCTCCATCAGCTTGTGCTCCTCTAATGGCATGCCTCCAGAAATCATAGAATAGAATCATAGACTCGTTAAGGTTGGAAAGGACCTTAAGATCATCTAGTTCCAACCCCTGCCGTGGGGGTAATGCCTCTGGCCCCTCAGAAATTTATTTAGGAGAACCCATGCCAGTGCTTATTGCTATCTTTGTGTCATCTTTGTGGTGTGGAACAGACTTAAAGTCAGTTATTAGTCCCTTGACAAAACCATTAGGAGTAAACTGTTACTTGTCTCAGTAACTACATCACTTCTACGTAGGAGAAATCATTTTACAGAAAATATTACTGTTTCCCTTTGGTAGTTTCTGCGTGGAATCCCATTTCTAAAGGCTTCCCAAAATAGTTCACTTCCATTTGCTGTTTGCTTTTACCTCAGACTTTATGCTTGAAGCACCTTTAGTGGTGCAGAGTTTGCAGTGTGGGGTTTTGCTTTTGTTCTCGGAATCAAACCTTTGGAAGCTGTCACCACCGGAGATCGGGTAAGATTCCAGGCAGGACACTCAAGCCAGTTGGATCTCTCTGAAAAGGCAGAACACTGGAGACTTAACCCTTGGTTACAAAGCCAGTTCTGTGTTATTATCAGCAATATGTTTTTCCTCTATATAGGAAAGACGCTTTGACTGGAGAAACAGGAGCCTTTATCATAACTACAGGTTAAAGGGCTTGGCTGCTAGTGGTCAGTAGGGGTGGGAAACAATAGGCACGAATAGCCCCAGCCTATATATGTTCCTGAAACATCTCCTTGCAATTTCTATTCTGTGAAACAGAACCTGACCTTTATTCATAGAGTATTTATTAGGTTTTGCGTAAGTAGCAGTTTACAGCTAAAAAATACATCATTCTGTGGTGAGTCTGAGTCTCCCAAATAGGAGATTCAGTTTACCAGAACAAGGCATTTGGCAGGGATGTGTGTGCGCTGGGTGCCCTCTGGTGGGAAGAGCCCCTGCAGTGAGAGAGGCAGCTCCTCACAGAATCATAGAATAGTTTGGGTTGGAAAGGACCTCAAGATCATCCAGTTCCAACCCCTGCCACAGGCAGGGACCCCTTCCACTAGAGCAGCTTGCTCCAAGCCCCTGTGTCCAACCTGGCCTTGAACACTGCCAGGGATGGGGCAGCCACAGCTTCTCTGGGCACCCTGTGCCAGCGCCTCAGCACCCTCACAGGGAAGAGCTTCTGCCTAAGAGCTCATCTCAGTCTCCCCTCTGGCAGGTTCAAGCCATTCCCCTTGGCCTGTCCCTACATCCCTTGTCCCAAGCCCCTCTCCAGGTTTCCTGCAGCCCCTTCAGGCACTGGAGCTGCTCTCAGGTCTCCCCTTCAGGCGCCTTCTCTTGTCCAGGCTGCCCCAGCCCAGCTCTCTCAGCCTGGCTCCAGAGCAGAGCTGCTCCAGCCCTCGCAGCATCTCCATGGCCTCCTCTGGCCTCGCTCCAACAGCTCCACGTCCCTCTCATGGTGCTGCCCCAGGGTCGGATCAGGACTGCAGGGGGGGGTCTCCTCAGAGCACAGCAGGGGGAGAATCCCCTTCCTGAGCTGCTGCTCATGCTCTGGGGGTGCAGCCCAGCACACGGGGGTGGTTCTGGGCTGCAGTCAGTCATTAACTCAGCTTAGTCCTTTCTGTCCACTAAACACCACCATAAAAACAAAGTGATGATGGGATTCCCTGCCCTGGAGAGCATGTCTGTGGAATGCTTGTCTTTTTTCAGCTCTGACCTCCTTTTGATGTGTATGCAATGGATGTGAAATGCTGAACTGTGCTAGTCCGGGTTCCAGATGCTTGTGCATTGTTATAGTTGCTGACAAATTGGCACAGTCACGATTTAAGTCAATATTCTTGTGCCACTATACTATATATGGTGCTTTTAACTGTCACTAGAGATATCTGTGTGTGTGTATATATATCTCTATGTGTATATATATATATGTATAAAAATAAATATATATATATAAAATATTGCCCCTTCTTGGCCTAGTTACAGGTATGTTGCTTTGTGACCTGGACAAGTTGCAAGCATTAAGCCTTCTCCTTACTATAACCCCAGCCTGGCAGTGTGTGGGACAAAGAAGCAGCTGGAGACCCAGCCCTGTAGTGGTGCAAGTGTTCATTTTATGCTGGGGCTCTGTGTTTCCTATATTAGAAAAGTTACAAAGCTTTTACTTCATAGCGGTTTGTAATTGCAGCGTATTCAGTAACAAAATCTCATACCTTTTCCATGCCTGTGACGTGCATAACTTCAGTTCTCTTCTGATCATCACCTTTATTTAGACCCTGAAAAATAAACCCATTATAAACCATTGAGCACATGCTCTTCAGCTCTGCATGAGAATCTTTTGTTGTTTTAACGTTAACTGGTTTTATAAATATTAATACTTTGAGGATGCTTTAATAACAGCTTTATGTTATTTTACGTTATTTGGTCTATGAGCAGGCAAAGAGATGGAAAGGAAGAATTTCTCCACATCCAGTGAACAGGGGTCAGAAGGAATTTTGACTTTTCAGTGGCTTTTTTCCTCTTAACCCAAACTTACGAATGGTTTAAAACTTAAGCTGGGCTGGCTGGCTAAGACTTGAATGCATTCTTAATCTCTGAAAAAGTAAGAGAAATCCCATCCTCATTTAGCTGTGTGTAATGAGAAGTCAATAGAATATGTTCTGTGAGGTCTTACCACTGTCCTGTTCGCTCACGTGTAAAATCCTTTTGCTTTTCCCTCTCGATAGGATACATCATTTACTACAGTACGGATGTGAACGCTGAAATACACGACTGGGTTATCGAACCCGTCGTGGGAAACAGACTGACCCATCAGATACAGGAGCTGACCCTCGACACACCCTATTACTTCAAAATTCAGGCCCGCAACTCCAAGGGCATGGGGCCAATGTCTGAGGCAGTTCAGTTCAGGACCCCCAAAGGTAAATCACCACGGAGGCCTCGGGATCTTCCTCTGCTTTTCCTGATTGCAACTCCTGTAAGGTCAGGGTAGTGTGAATTTTGTATCTCATAGAATCCCAGCGTGGTTTGGGTTGGAAAGGACCTTAAAGCTCATCCAGATCCGACCCCCTGCCATGGGCAGGGACACCTCACACATGCGGCCCAAGAGTCTGTTCAACCTGGCCTTGAACACTGCCAGGGATGGAACATTCACCACTTCTTTGGGAGCCTGTTTAAATTGGAAGAGGCAGGAGGAGCAAACGGAGTTTGACTTCAATGGAATTTTCTATTTGCATATAGTTAATAGATAAGCAAATGCTGCTCAGCTGCTTGATTCATTGTGGTGTTTCTCAGTTACTGGTGGGCACTCAGGTCTCACCTAGTTATAGTGTCCTAAAGGTGGTTTTTAGGAAATCAGTTTTTAGATGTTTTAAGGTTGTGGGTCTTGTGTGTCACGCCCCAGCAGTACAAAGCTGCAGGCTTTCCAGTTGGAGCCAGCAGTGCAGCTGTGTGCTGGTGACTTGGATGTCACAGCGGGAATAATGAGATAGAGCAGCTCTTAAATCAAGAACTAATGAAGTGGAACACATGCACGTTGCTTGGGAAAAAGTACTCGAAGGAGAGGAGAAATATAAAACGTTAGGAGTAGATTTCTTGAAGGGTACCTTTACCATGTGAGCACTGGTGGTTAGAAATGGGAGCTCCCCCTGGTCTGCTTGGGCAATGTGCAACTTTGATTTCTGTCTCTCACGCCTTCAAGCCTTGTGATCTTTCTCTTGTTTTTTCCTCCCCTGTGCTTGTCCCACTAGCTGAATCCTCAGATAAAATGCCTAATGATCAAGGTAAATGAACAACCACACTCTTTTTTATTCCAGCCTTCACACGTTTTGTTTTCCCTGTCCATGTGCTGTTGTTGCTTGCTGTCAATGAAAGAACTGTCTGCTGCTCTAACTGTAAATGAGCGAGTTCCTGTTGTGCTCAATAGTGGAAGAGCTGGAAGTCCTGTTTGTGGTTGGGGTGGTAGGGATATAAAGTGATCCCTGCGGTCAGATGTCACATGAAGGGACAAGCCTGTGCCAGAGCTGAATCACTCTATCGAAGGGAATTTGGGTGAAGTGCAACTGCAGACAGCCCTCTGACCACTGAGGCAAGATCTCAGTACATTGAGGTGGAAGATCAGTCACCTAATTGGCACAAGTGTGGTTTTCTGAGCTCTTCAGCTCTAATTCTGGTCATGACAAAGGCAATATGCCTGCTCTGGGAAGGGTTTTTGCAAGAGAGATTCTGCTTGTCAGCTCCTTCAAACTCCAGGCGCTCCTGAAGAGCACAGCATTAGCTACTAAAAGCCTCAGGTTTTAAACCCCTAGCTTGAAAAATGGCAGCTTTGACTTCATGACATTGAGTTATAAGGTGGATGTCCCGGGGCTGTTGCTGCTTTCTTCCAAATAACCTACAAGCCCAATAAAAAGGGAAAGAATTAGTCTAAAGGGATGAGTTTAAAAGGACATTGGCAAGCACTCAGACACACAATTCAATAGATCCTAAAGGGGTTGAGCATGAGGGGTTTTTTCACTTGCTTTTCAACTTGTTACTTAGAAGTAATTTATTAAATATGCTTTTACCTTCTGTGTGCCATGTGATGCTGCTACTGGGCAGAATGGGGTAAATTCATATCCAGCCTTGTGTAACAGAGCTGCAAGCTGAGATTCAGGTGTGTCTCAGGGGAAGAGACCCTCATGGTGTCATTGGCAGTGCTCAGCTGCAAGAGGAAGGGAATAGGGGAAGATAAAAAGGTCTTACATAGAAGCTGCTATTTCCATTCTGCACTAGTCTAACCTTATTTCAGCAGATAACTAAAGCTTGTCATCCATCGTTACCATCCTGAAGTAGCATATTCTAGTAACAACTTGATTCATTTATAGATTAGAAAACTCTACCTAAAAGCCATGAGAATTTTGTTTCAGAATTCCTAGAAGAGCACTCATGGATTATAGATCCTGGTAGGTTAAATGTAGAAAAGGAGAAGACAAGCTGGAGAGAAGAGCCTGTTTGGTGACAGTACCGCTGAATTGCAGCATTGTGTCCTTCAGGAAGCAGTAGGCAAGTTATTTGAGACTGGGAAGAAACAGAGCTGCAGTGGGATTGACTCTGGCCTTAGTGGTTTTCCTTTTTTTCTCTCCCTTACTTTTCTTCTTTATTAAGCTACATTGTTCTCCCTACGCTTCTGTAGCCCAGAGCTGGTACTGAGCTCCCCAGAATTTAAAGGCTAAACTGCTGGTCCCTGGTTTCAGGAATTAGGTAGTGAGAAGCATCTTGGTCAGGTTCCTAATCATAGACTCAGACTGGTTTGGGTTGAAGGGACCTTAAAGCTCCTCCAGCTCCAACCCCTGCCACGGGCAGGGACACCTTCCACTGGAGCAGGGTGCTCCAAGCCCCTGTGTCCAACCTGGCCTTGAGCACTGCCAGGGATGGGGCAGCCACAGCTTCTCTGGGCACCCTGTGCCAGCGCCTCAGCACCCTCACAGGGAAGAGCTTCTGCCTAAGAGCTCATCTCAGTCTCCCCTCTGGCAGGTTCAAGCCATTCCCCTTGGCCTGTCCCTCCATCCCTTGTCCCAAGCCCCTCTCCAGGTTTCCTGCAGCCCCTTTAGGCACTGGAGCTGCTCTCAGGTCTCCCCTTCAGGAGCCTTCAATTGTCCAGGCTGACCCAGCCCAGCTCTCTCAGCCTGGTTCCAGAGCAGAGCTGCTCCAGCCCTTGAGCATCTCCATGGCCTCCTCTGGACTCCAACATCTCCATGTCCTTCTTATGCTGGGGTCCCAGAGCTGAACACAGTACTCCAGGTATCTGAATTTCATCCTAGTTTGAATCCTGGACTTGTATCTTTAATTACCTTTGTGATTTTGGAGGTGTGCAGGTGCTGACACCACACAGTCAGCGCCAACATCAGGCATTCCTGAGCTGCCACAGGTAATTGTTCCCAACACCCTTTGAAAATACAGCTGTTTGCAGAACACTGCTTCCTCCCTATCGCTGCCTTCTCATCTTTTTATCATTTCCATATGGTTTATGTCCTTTGTCACCCATCCTCACACATAGGGGGGTCTGTAACAGCAGCAGCTGGCTGCGTGAGGGTATAGATGGTTCAGAGAGAGCAGACCCCATGATACACTGCACCACCTCAGTGTGTTTCACCCATGCGTACTACATGATCCCTGCTGCTCTGTGCAGGTGACTCTGTGTATCTTGTTATCTCCTCCATTATCTTAGGTCATCTGTTAACTTCAGGAGCAGTGATTTATCAGGATATTGAATTCCCTTGGCCAAGCACAGGTCCTTGCAGTACTCATGAGAAATATCCCTTGTGAATAATGACTCTGCACGCACAGTTCTTATTCTTATCGGTGAATTTGTTGTTAATCTTGTTATTAGTGCCACATGGCTTTTTTTAGGATGCTATTTTTAACCAGGTGTTCAGGGAAGTGATTTATGGAAGTCTAAATACAGCGTGCCAGCATAGCTGCTGTTAGCAGCCACGTTCGTGGGCTGACATTTCGTGTGTTGGAAAATACCTGCGCTAATAAAACAGAAAGATGGGCATGAAGTGTGCCACCATCTCTGATCAACCACCAGTGCCATGATCTTGCCTATGTTGAGGCTCCAGCTGCTGCACCAGAATTTTATAGGGTATCTGTTTGTCCTTTGTCAGTTATTTTTATTGCCCCCTCCCCCTTCTCCCACTTTTCTGGTGCTCCAAGAGATCTTCAGGGCCAGGTTCAGCAATTCAGCGAATCCACCTAGGGTTGTTTGATTTTCACATCCTTTCATACAATAGAAGCTGTTTAAAACTCACTTGAATTAGTGCGTTGCTGCTGCAACATGATTAGTCCAGGACTTCAGGAAGAGCAGGCAGAGTCCTCTCCAGGCTGGCACGTGCAGTGCGTCTTTTTGAGTCTAGATTTGTCCTGCAGTATGTCTTCATTTATTGTAGACTAAATCTGACTCCTCTCTGTAGGGTTGCTTCCTACTGCCCTTCCCAGGGCTTACTCAGTGTCCTTGCTGGTTCCTTTTGCTGGTTTTCCCAACTGTCCTTATTTCACAGGGAGCAGTTTACAGGCTTTGGCTTCAGGTTCCATTTGTTACATGTCCTTTACCACCTCCTGACTAGGATGGGTTTTTAACTGAGAGAATTCCTTCTCCTCGTTGTGAAAGTGCCAAATTTGCTGATTTTGGGGCAGTTTGTGCACAACAGTGTAAAAATGGCTAAAGGATTATGGATTCCTGTAACCAGAGGAATGCCTTCTTTCCATCTTGCCGCACATTTACCCTCCTGCAGTATTTTCCTCATTCGTGGTCATTTTGCATTAGTGCAGTTTAATGGCAATGCAGAAGTAGAAGAACCAGGGCTTTGTGTATCTTTATCTGTAGGCAGCTTTCTGCTAACTTAACACTAGAGGCAAACTCATGACTTCATGACTTGCAGCAGCAAGTGATCTAAGTTAGAGCTGAATCATGCAGGGAGAATACCTGGTAGAGTACCAAGAGGACAGCAGCTCAGCAGGGAGGTCAGCTCTTGCACTGAGCACCGAGGAGCCCACGAGCAGTAGCCAGGGTTCAGGAGGGGCTGTGTAATTTGCCTTAGTTTGTAATTATTGAGGTGCAGATGGGCTTGCTTCCAGCATCAGCCTTTAAACTTAAAGCTTAGAAACAGATTTGTTCTCCCAGGTTTCCCCAAAACACATTTTGTGATGCCTCATTGTCACTTGTGGTGAAGGTGACATGAGCAGAAGAGAATGAGGAGAAGCTGAAAGCAGGTTTTTATGGATTTCCCCTGGTTTTGATCCTCCATTTATTTCCAGTCTTCCACACTGTCTGTAATTAGGTATTGGGGAAAAAAAAACCCATGTAATTACTGCTTTGAGATAATTAACTGTGCAAGTGTGGCAAAGCCATTTGCCTCAATATAACCTGTGTATTACTGCACATAATATTATGTTTTAAAAATGAGTAACAGGAGAGGCTCCTGAGCTTACTTGGGAAAATAGTAATGTGGGAAACTGGTTATTAAATAGCTCTTTTGAAGAAGTGGTTCTCAGGGAGAAGCACAGCTGCTGCTCCAAGGCAAATCCTGCTGTAGGGAAGGGAAAAGGAGGAAGTTTGAGAAGAGCTACCTTAGAGATGCTCCAGTGCGTGTTTATGTGTGTGGGTGTGGATATATATGTATATACAATTACCCCCTGCATCCCCTTTTCAGCTTCAGGGTCTGCAGGGAAAGGAAGCCGCCCCGTGGACATAGGAGCAGATTACAAACCGCCGCTGGGTGGTAAGTGCTGTTCTTCAGTCTAAACACAGTGTCTTCTGGTGTTTCACCAAGTGATGCCATATCCTCCCGAAGGTACTCATTACATCTGTTCGAGGAACTTTTTCTCTCTATGGTGATAGTTGTTCCCACTCAAGACATCATTTCCTACTTCTGTCGTAGTGCTCTTGCCTGCTGTGTGGGGTAGATGGAAAAATATATCATTGCTTGCATTTACATTTCAGTCTGAAGCACGATAAGCAGATCGTGTTCCCAGTTTGGTTTTAAATAGCTGCTGGAGCGCACAAGTGTAAAATTAATTCAGGAAGAACATAGTAGGAAGTTTAAAAAGTCATCTTAATCCTTCTCCTGATCAGCACTCTGCACTGTGGAAGCCTTGCCCTAAGGTGTTGCTTGTTAGCGCGACATGAAATGCGAGTCCTTCAGAGGAGGGTGCCCACTGTGGAACACCAATACCAGTTCTAGGGATTTCTGAGCATAGAATCACAGAATGGTTTGGGTTGGAAAAGGCCTCAAGAGCATCCAGTTCCAGCCCCCTACCACATGCAGGGGCACCTTCCATTAGAGCAGGTTGCTCCAAGCACCATCCACCTTGGCCTCAAACACTGCCAGGGATGTAGCATTCACCGCTTCTTTGGGCAGCCTGTTCCAGGGCCTCACCATCCTCACAGTAAAGAACTTCCTTGTGTCTAATCTGAACTTCCCCTGTTTCAGTTTGAACCCATCACCCCTTGTTCTGTCACTGCAGTCCCTGATGAAGAGTCCCTCTCTGGCATCCTTGTAGGCTCCCTTCAGATACTGAAAGCTGTGCTGGGGTCTCCACACAGCTTCTAGAAGTCTTTGTTGGGGTCTGCTTGCTTTTGATGAGGATTTTTTCTGCATGAAAAATAACCCCTTTCTCTCGTCTCAAACTCTTCCAGGCAGTAACAGTCCCCATGGAAGCCCAACCTCTCCCTTGGACAGCAACATGCTCCTTGTAATCATAGTGTCCGTCGGAGTGATCACCATTGTGATTGTGGTGATAGTCGCCGTCTTCTGCACCCGTCGTACAACTTCTCACCAAAAGAAGTAAGCTGTTGGGGTGGCACTGGGACAGCTGTCCTGCCTGTGGTGGCGATGATGATGATGATGATGGTCATGTTCTGTATTCCCTAATCAGCAGAGTTTACAAACCAGCAAGAGTTTAGAGGCAAGCTGGGGCAATACCTTAACGAATACCTGCAACTGCTCCTCTCTGAGGAGGGTTAAAGTAGTGCTTCCAAGCACTAGCCAGTCCTTCTGTTCAGAGCTGTGAGAGCTCTCACTTCTGTTCTTAGCAGGTGTTTTATGGTGTGGAGTTGCTTTATAGGCTGTGCAGGATAATACCCAGTTTTTAGCTAGATGCTGGAGTGGAACTGGAGCCTGGTGCTGGACTCCTTAGAAAAGTGTTCCAAAATACAGATGGGTATCTGAATTCTTCCCTCATTTAGAGCATCTGAATTCAGACTACAGCAGCAACACTTCCATGTATAGGCTCCTGACGAGGTTGTTCCTGCGTGTTCTTTCAAAAGGACTGAAGAGAGCTGAAAGCTTTTTTATTTTAAGTTTGAAAAGACTCTGTTATGCTAAAGAGAGGTTTAAGACAGTGATGAAAAGCCAGGCTTGGAAGATAATCTCCACTTGCTTTGCTGAAGGTGAACCATCCTGCAAGTTCTTGCAGAGAGGAGAGCAAGGATACAGGAGTGGTGGTTGAGCAACTGGGGGATATGCTTGGGAGAGGGCAAAATTCATGGCATTTTGTTTTCAAAGAGCAGAAATAACCCTGTGAACTCTTGCCTTTGTTTCTCCAGTCCTAAATGCCACCTCTCTTGCGTGCAGCAACCCACAACCAGTGAATAACCTTCTGATCTGTTGTAGTTGCAGTGCTTAAAGCAGGGTGCCAGGAGCACGTCTGGCTGCAAATCACCTCACCAGAGGCTCTGCTCACTGATAGCTTTCAAAATTGTATTTAGTCCTCTCTTAGCCAGTTCTAGGAAACGTGCTACCCAGAAGGGATGCCTTCCTCCATCACTGCCAGGGTCCAAAGCGAGGGGGTGTGAAGGAAAGTGCTGGAACTCTGCATGGCATGTCCAATAGAGTTACATAATCCCAGACTGGTTTGGCCTGAAGGGACCTTAAAGCTGATGCGGTTCCAACCCCCTGCCATGGGCAGGGACACCTTCCACTTAGAGCAGAGTGTTCCAAGCCCCATCCAGCCCAGTCTCATGTCTGCCTCACAGTTTGCTGCTGCCCCCCTTCAGCAGCAGTGAGAAAGCTCCTCAGCCAGATGTGTGTGTCCTGAGCAGCAGTGAAATGAACGTTCCTGTCATTAATCTTCAAAGTTAACCATCCCATTGGGGTAGTCAGCTCTCTGCACACTCTTCCCACAGCTATTGTTTGAGGTTGGTCGTACACCCTGGAGTATGGGCCCAGCATGATGGATGTACGCTTCCTGTTTAGAATATTCTCTTAATGAGCGCAAGGACAGAGAACTTTACTTTGTTAGTGAAGGCTGAGGCTGCAGAGCCCAGTTCTGCAGCGTGTGTAGCATTTGAGACAAATTTCATGTTGCAGAATATGCTTTGAGGTGTCAGATGTGCTTATATGTAAAATTCAAAGCCTCCTGCCCAGTGGGCAGCTCCTGCTCAGCTGGATGCAAGATCTGAGGGAAATCACATTGCAAATTTGCCTTTTCCAATGAGTGAAAGGAATCCTCTATGTAAGAACATTCCGTTTGTTTCCCTTCCCAAGGAAACGAGCTGCCTGCAAATCAGTGAACGGGTCCCACAAGTACAAAGGAAACTCCAAAGATGTCAAACCCCCTGACCTTTGGATCCATCACGAAAGGCTGGAGCTGAAACCCATTGATAAATCTCCAGATCCCAATCCAATCATGACCGATACCCCAATCCCTCGCAACTCCCAAGACATCACCCCGGTTGATAATTCCATGGACAGCAATATCCATCAGCGGCGGAATTCCTACAGAGGTGAGGTTTAAAGTTAACTCTATCTGGTGAAATCACTTTATTGACAAATTGCTCTTGTTTTCCCAGTAGCGAATTGGGTTTGTGCCTAGTTTATAGGGCCCTCTGAAAAGGATGGGTCACACTCTTCGTGCGAAAGTTGAGCGCCCAAGAGTTAAATCATGACTATCCCTTGGTAAATACCAAATAGTCATCTAGCAAGTGTTTCGTGTTAAGTAGTTGAGACACATGTGGCGTTCTCTCAGTGGTCAAACACACAATCAGGTTTTGGTGCTTTAACCAGCTGCTGCTTGGCTCTTGAGGTGCGGGTGAGTTTTCACCTGGGGAATGGTTGTTAACCAGCCAGCATGTGGCTCTGCACTGCCGCTCACTCCCCATAGCTGCGCTGCCTGAGGTTCGGTTTTGCAGTACGGCCCAGAGAGTTTCTCCAGTGCCCAATAAGCTTTACCCTAACTGTCCTCTTCTCCACCTTTTAGTGAAGGATGAAAGAGCTGTTTTTATCAGTTCTGAGTCACAGAACTGCCTACAAAGAGGACAGCCCAGAAATAAAGAGAGGAGGATTGAAGCAGTCTGGTGTGGTACCACAGAAGTCTTACTGCAGTGGTAAATAACCTTCAGTGTTTTTCCTTCAGGGCATGAGTCAGAGGATAGCATGTCCACGCTGGCAGGAAGAAGGGGGATGAGGCCCAAGATGATGATGCCTTTTGATTCTCAACCACCTCAACGTAAGTCAACAGCCCACCCACTAGCTGGCTTGGTATGGGGAGCACCCAAACAACCGTGCTGATACCATATGCACAGACACACACTCACATACTGCCTTCCTACTTACTGCTCCTAAGTAATTCTGTTGTATCTGCAGTGGAACAGTTCAAAGAAGGTACCCTTAAAAGGAAAAACGGGATTAGGTGTATTTGAGCAAGGGGAGGTGTGCTGCAAAAGTGGGGAAGAGTTAGGAATGTGTCCAGCTGTCCCAGTCTCCAGCAGTGGTGGCTGCAGGTGGAGTTTAGGGAGAGCCTGTGTCACTGAGAAACATGATCAATTAAGCAGGGATACCTGGAGAATCTCCTGCTTACTGTTCTCTCTCTGTGAGTCTATCCTCTGAGAATCTGTCTTCTCACAGTGGCTCAGGAGCAGCTTCAGAAATGATGCTGAAGTAGTGAATTAGGAAGAGAGAATTGGATAGATCACTGCTTGTTTCAGTGCAAGACATCCCTGCTTGGGAGCTAGTCCCCTAATTTGCCAAGCAGAAGGAATGGCTCTGGCACTGTTCAAGGCCAGGTTGGACAGGGCTTGGAGCAAGCTGCTCTAGTGGAAGGTGTCCCTGCCCATGGCAGGGGGTTGGAACAACCCAAACCCTTCTGTGATTTATTCTATGATTCTGTGAAGGAGTAACATGCTCATCTCTTGGAAAGGCTACCAAAAGCCTGCAGTATGTACTTTAGCTTTGCTTCATGATGTGTCTGTTATCAAATTGATTAGAACATGGCTAGAGCACTGATAGAGGCTGAGATGTTGTGAGTCTGGCAGAGCGTACTCTTACATGAGCAGGATATCTGGGGTTTTATTTCTTATCTCTGCATTTCCTTATCGCTTAATGATGACTTGAGCAGAAGTGCTGAACTGAAATATTGCTGAGGCAGTAGAAATAGATTTTAATTACTAGAATCCAACAATGTATCTACTTCTCCAATGATGACTCTGAGATGGAAAAAGACTTGGCTAAACCCCCGAACAGCTGGGAACCCTGACAGGAGAGCACAGGTAAAATGCACCCAAGTTAATATGCAGAGACAGAACCATGAGGCAGAATCCCTGTGTGCTTCTCTAGTCCGAGCTTAGACTTCCCTGAGCACCATGGTCGTGGCCAGCCCTGTGCCAGGTGATTGCTACCCTGACCTTTGTGTTAAGTGGGATGATTTCACACCAGTCCAGCGTGTTTCAGCTGTATTTTTGCTCTATTTAGCTGAAGTGAGCACTTGGTTTACAGGGGCTCTTCATGTTTTCTCAAGTGTCCTGATGACCTGATTAGCTCACTTTGTGAATCTCTGACTGTTTCCTTATTTTCCAACCTTTTTACAAGAGTAGTATTTTTTTTTTCTTAGTTTTAAAATAAGTAGTGATGCTCCTTGTTTCCTCCTGGTGTTACATGTGTGAGGAAGGAGTGGAGGATGCAGTTTGACACTGATAATCTGTAGCTTGTCTTCTGTCAAATATGGGTATCTAACAAAGGGCATTGCAGCTATTGGATTCTGGTGGTTTCTTGTCCTATGCCAGGTGCTGAAACATGTTGAATTCAGGCTTTTGTGACCCCATAACAAGTTCAGACTGCAGTAAGTCTTACCTTGCACTCCTCTAAGTGTTTCTTCTCTCAAAAGGATGCAGCACTGGATACACAGAGCATCAGATAGACCCATACAGGAGCTGGTGCTGTGAAAGGTGCCAAGTGCTCCATGGAAACAGCGTAGCAAAGTACTCCTGGTACTGTGTTATTCAGTGAGAAAGATACTCAGCATCTTCCATGATCAGTCCCACCTAGGGTGAAAAGATACACAGTTGACAGAGGTGATAGAGTGGTGATAGATATTTTAGGGAGGTGGTATATTGCAGTTCTACCTTTTGCTTGTACTCAAGCTGATGTGATAATGCTGCAGATCGAGTTGTGGGTATGACTTTTTCCTTGCAGCACAAACCCCAGCTTTGATTTCTCATTGTGATACCAGCCCTGCTGCCTTTGCTTGGAAAACCGCTTTGTTTTCCCCCTCTTTATTAGATCTTGCCTTGTCCAGAAGGAGCAAACCAGAAGCAGACATAGCTGGCTTGCTGTGACAGGTTAGCATGATGCACTGAATGTCAGGAAGGATGTGTAAGGTCTTCTGGTGCCTGAGGGCTGAAGATTGGGTTTGTGACTTTGACTTTTTTATTCTGTTTGCAAAAGCTCTGAGGGCTTCCAGCTGTAGGTTTCTATTTTATAGTAAGTGGAAATGTTGATGTAATGTCTGTAGATGCCTTTTTGCAGAAGCTCCACAGAAAACTCTCTGGTACGTGAGGGCCTTTCTCAGCAAGCAGAAGGCAGGAGGACCATTTCATGTGTTAAAGACTGCCTGCAGATACCTTCCTATGGATTTTTTTTTGCCTCCTACTATTCAAGCATAGTTATTTACCTCTTAAATCCTAAATGATGGTAATTCACTGTGTTCAATTTTAGTGTAATTCGCAGTAATGGGGTGTGCCTGGTTAGCTCCTCCTTTGACAACTGGAATACAAAAACCTGAAAGGATATTAAGAAGCAAAGGGCTGGTTTTTTCTTATCACACCACATTTTTTAGCTCTTCATGTGAACTTTTCCTCGAAACAGCTCATCACAATCTTAATTAGGTGCAGGTGGTACAAGTTGACCTGTAAAGATACGTGTGATGTAGGTCTGATAATCCAGTGAGTTACTGGCAAAGCCCAGCAGGTTAAGCTGGCTTAGGTGGCAGGGTGAACTTCCCAGGGATGTGGCTTTTCACAGGAGCAGGTTTTCCTCCAGATTCTGCTTTGGAATGCAGAGCTGCTGCCATTATGTGGTTTGGCAGGGAGGGAGCTGAAGTGCTGGAAAATTGGGATTGAAACAGGTCATCTTGGTGTCACTGTGAACCTGCTGAGATTTACTCGCTGTCAGCCTGCGTCCCCTGTTCAGGGGCTTGGTGGGATGGGAGGGATGTGGTGTTTCACTACACGTGCATGCTTGTCTGTATGTTAAGCATATTTCTGTCTTGTATTCATTCACAGCTGTGATTAGTGCTCATCCCATCCATTCACTCGATAACCCTCACCATCATTTCCACTCCGGCAGCCTCGCTTCTCCAACTCGCAGCTATCTCCATCACCAGGTCAACCCGTGGCCGATTGGCACATCCATGTCCCATTCAGACAGGGCCAATTCCACAGGTGAGACATTAATGAGCAGACAGATTTTGCTTGTAAGGGAACGATGAGTGGCAATCAAAGCCTGACACTTCACTCAGTTGGTCTCTGTTGCGGTGTGCCCTGAGGGAGGGCAGACCAAACCCTTGACAGGGTTTTCTGTGAACAGTTTGTGGTGTAGATCAGATGTTGTGATAGGTGATGATGTCCTTGGAAAAGGAAGCTTAATGTTTTATATATAGCTTCAAGTAGGAACATTCCTTATTCTAGAGCCTTCAGCCATGGAGTCTGTAACATCAGATTAAGTCTCATTTAATCTACTTAATACAACAACTTTTATCCTAATTAGTTCCACGTAAAACCAAGAGAGGACAAAAATCCAGCCTTTGCTGCTGAGAGCTGGCTTTGATTGATCTTCCTGAAGCACACAGAGAATTGTGGTGATTCCTATGCAGGATTTTCAGGCCTGAAGCCTAGGCATTTGCTGTAGTTCTTGTAATGTCTCCAGTGCGAGGGTACTTCTAAGTTGCACATAAGTAATATCATGAGATGAAGTGAATTCTGAGCTTCTCAAGCTTAAGGTTACATTTTAACTAAGGTGCCACAGCCAACAACTTGTTTCCTTATGGAAGCAATTCAGGAGGCTGCAAATACCCAGGCAGATGGCAAGTTGGAGGTTTCCCTTGTTCTCTTTGTACTCCTGAAGTGGCAGCTCTCACAGTCCAGATCGTTCCCTGCATGTGGTCCAGGTAGGATCACGATGCCCTCAATTGAAGACACCATCTCACAGTTTTCTTAGATCAGTAGATTCAGCAGAGTGGAGCCTGATGAAAACAAGCAAATAAAGGCAGCAAGTAAAGGGTTTTCAGTAAGTAAAGGGATTTCAAGTCTATCTCAGGAGCAGTTTGGCTTGTCAGCACATATTATATATACCTGTTTAAGAAGGCCAATCCTGTGAAATACTCCAGGGTAAAGTAAGGTTTGTGTTTCATGCTGTTTATTCAAGGTCTTACTCCATGTGGCTGTTTCAGTGTGTAAGTCTTGATTTGGTATTATACCCATGGAATCATTCAGTCCTCAAGCTTATTCTGTTATTAGGCAGTCATTGTCATTCACCTCAGAACAGAGCAGTTACACAGAATTGGTGTCATTTGCTACACAGATGGTTAATCTGTGAATTCAGTGCTTAGCTTCTAGCAGTGACCTTGGAAAAGGTACTTGCAGACACTCCTGGTTTCATCTGCCCACAGAGGATATTTCTGTTATAGAAAAGAAACCTCTCCTTGTCGTGTGTGTTGTAGAATCTGTTCGGAACACGCCCAGCACAGACACCATGCCGGCTTCCTCATCCCAGACCTGTGCTGACCACCAGGACCTGGAAAGCACCACAGGGTCCTACCTGGCTAATGCACAAGAGGAGGACTCGGCTCAGAACCTGCCCACGGCCCACGTGCGTCCTTCCCACCCGCTGAAGAGCTTTGCAGTGCCAGCCGTTCCACCTGCTGGTTCCGCGTACGACCCTGCGCTGCCCAGCACGCCCCTGCTAACGCAGCAAGGTGAGCGGGGAACAGCGGGCACAAAAAGGGGGTTTTAGGAAAAGAGAGAAGCTCCGAAAGGGTGAGGGGGAGAGTTGGCCATCAGAGGAAATGTGCCAGAGGCTGGGGTGAATTTTGTCTTTCAAGGCCCTTTTATCTACATCGATAAGCAAGACAAAATGTCAAACTCGGTACTCCATAATTCGAAGTGCTTCTTTTCCTCTAATAGAATCCTTTTTATTCTCCTGCTTTCAAGAGCTTTCTGGACAGGCAAAACAATTCATTATCTGGTACAGCTGTGGTATAACCGTGTAACACTTTATTTTAAGCTCCTGCCCATCCAGTTCACTCGGTGAAGACTGCATCGATTGGGACTTTAGGAAGAACTCGACCTCCTATGCCTGTGGTAGTCCCCAGTGCCCCTGATGTGCAGGAGACCACCAGGATGCTTGAGGACTCAGAAAGTGTAGGTACTCTTAGCACCGCCAGGGGCTTTCTTTGGCAGTGCTGATCAAACTGTGGTGAATCTCTCTTTAGGTGACACTTGGAAGCTTTAGTGATGTCTGCACTGAGACTGTCGAAAGGATAACAAGTCCTTTGACTTCCACCAAGTGCTGGTTAACCCATATCCAAAACCATAGTGCAAATACTTTGTACACAAGGCAGTAAATTCAGAGAATAGGCACTTCAGTTTTCAAGTCCTTTCTGAATCTGAAAGTTTAAGAGCATGCCTTCATTCCTAGTTACACAGTACCTAATTTTTGCATTCTTCATAGTACTCTGTGCCTAAGGGAGCTTTGGTTTATGACTTGGGCTTCCATACTGGGGCTGTAGTGCCCTACATGTCTTGGTTTTGCCTGCTTCTCTTGATATAAAGAGCATCTTTGTCTGCAGACCTGAAGGCCTCCAACAGTGCCTTTTTGCTCCCTGTACAGCTGAAGATGATGTATTCATGCTGGCTTTGAGATGTGAGTCATTTCGCTCGGGTTTGCCAGCATACTGTGCCTGGATCCTATGAAAGTCCTGCAGCTGCAGGTTGCTGCACTGCTGCAGAGCAGCCAGTGTCACTGCAGCTGGAAGAGTTCGCATTAGTGCCAGAATGAGCCTCAGCCTCAGGGTGATGAGCCATCGCCCCACATCTGGGTTTAGATACTCATATAGGAGTGTTCTGATTTTGGGGGGAAAATGCATCCAATTGTTGAGCTTCTTTGGAGGCAGCTTTTAAGAAAAGGAGAGGTGTTGGGCATCAGGCACTGGAAGAGCTGTTTTCCATTCAAATTGCAAGCCAAAAACTTATGCATTACTGCCACAGGAAATGCTGATCATTATTATTACTTCTTGTTTCTTTCTTGCCCTTTCCTTTTGTCACCCTCTTGCTTTCCTTTCTGTATGCAGCCTTGATTTGGTGCACTTTTGCCCTTCTGTCTTGTTGTCATTCCTACTTTATTCTTTTTCCTCAGTTGGTACCAAAAACATACTCATTAGTTTATAGTTTATTCATCAACTTTGTAATACTGAGATATGGCCATTAATACATTTCTTCATTAATAAGTACAGGCTGCAATCAGCTGAGCAGCAGCCTGAATATTAGACTCTAGCCATAAGGTCTAATAATGGCCTTTAAACCTACAGAGCAGAAACTATGAAGCAGGTTCTGATCTGGCATCAGCAGAGCTGGCATTGGAATACCACGAGCAGCCTGGATGCCGCCTGTGGAAGTGGTGCTGAGAGAGCAAAGAGGGTTTGGAGAAAGGCTCCAAGAATGTAAGGGCTTGAAAACCACACAGTACTGGGCAAGACTTGGTCAGCTTAGGAAGGGTTTTGAGATGAATCAGTTCATGGCATCTGTCTGCATGCAGTGATGGCAGAATAGAGTCACAGATAGGTGTAGGTTGGAAAAGACCTTTGAGGTGATCAAGTCCAACTGGTGATGATGATAGCTGTATCAGTATAGCTGCAGCTACAGAGATGAGGCTAAAAATGGAGTAGGATTTTAGCAAAGCAAAATGATTCTCAGAGCAGTTCTCCTTTGACCTTTTTTCCAAGTAAGCTGGGAAGATGTTTCTAAAACACCTACTTTGGTTCAAAGGAAGCTGTTATCTCAAAGCAGGAATTGATACAAGGAAAGCAGATAAGCTGGTCACAGCCTTAAAAGTCAGTGAAACTATGAATCACTGCTGCAAAGAGATCTGTGCTTAAAATAGAGACTTGTTTCAAGTTACTAATTCCTGTAACTGTCAATAGATCTGTTCCTGCTTATTCATGTGTCAGGGTCACAATCTGCTCCGGAATAACTGACTGTTTCTCGTTACTTCTTGCTCTGTCCCTCTTCAGAGACAAGAGGTTACCCTCAGTCACTCTTTCCATCTCCCACAGAACTATGAACCGGATGAGCTGACCAAAGAGATGGCCCACCTGGAAGGACTTATGAAGGACCTTAATGCCATCACTACAGCATGACCGCCCTCACCGGGACATGACTCCAGACAGTGTCACAAGTGTTGGGACTCAGCCTTGGAACACAAGGAATTGTACAGAGGAAAAAAAGAGAAAAAAAAAAAAGGAAAAGAAAAAACAAAACTAAAGGAAAACCAGAACGAGAGACAGCCCATGGAAATGGGAACCAACCAGCGTTTGGGCTCCAGCTGGTCAAAAAGAGATGACCCTTCTTGTCATCGTCCTGCAATGAAGTCTTTGCCAAGTTGAATTCCAGTGACCTGCTGAGACCGCGCAGGGTGGGATGCAGCAGGCTCAGCTCCAGCATCCAGACTAAAGGAAAGAAAGTGGACTTGAGGGTTGTTTTATTTCTGGTCAGGTTTTGTCTCAGTGGTGTGATTGCCCTGCCTTTTCAGTGTTGGACATTGGCATTTATGTACAATTTTATTTGTGTTTTTATTTTAACTTTTTTTATAAAAAGGAAAAAAAAAATTGTAATAAAAAAAAAGGAAGAAGAAGAAAAAGGAGAAACTGTTGTTTTCCACAGCCTAGACTGAAGTTTGACTGCTTGTTCTATCGTGTATGGAAATTCATTGCCAGTGTGGGTTGTTCTGTTTTGTTTTTTACCCTGCGTATTCTGACGTCCCCTTCTGGCAGTTAATCCATGGCCTTTTTGGGATGCTGCACTGCTCTTTGTAAGCTTTTTTTATTATTTTTATATTATAATTATTAAAAGCCTGACTTTCTCCTCTCATCACTGTGAGATTCCCGCTCTGTTTGAATTGAAATGTAATTTAAAAGGCTTGTTTGTCGCTTTTTGTGCCGTTTCAATATTTTGAGTGGGGGAAAAGTAGCTGGGGAAGGGGAGGGGATCCAGGGGGAGGTTTCATTATTGTTGATTTCCTGTCTTTCTCCATGGACCCGAAAGACTGAAGGAAATGATAGCATCTTCTGTAACGTCCTTCCGTGGACCTTCAGCATACTGTGTCCCTGGTTACTGATTTGCAGTGAGAGTCTCATTGAGAAACGTTAAAAGTCCTGATTCCTCCTGTAAAGTAAGGTAAATCCTTGTGTTCAGATGACACTGCAGCTTGCTTTGGCTCTGTTGTGTTGGTGGTAGTGGACAGTTCTCCTCGTGAAGCTCTGACGTGCAGATGGAGCTCACTGAGCAGGGAGGCAGCAGCTCCTCACTGACAGTGCTTAGGTTTGGGCTGTGGGGACCTGTTCTCATCAGCACTACACCGTATCGTACTTCTGAGAACACTACAGATGTTCCCAGTGCCGCTCAGTTGAAGTTCTGGCCCAGGCCATCTAAACAAGAGCCCTTCCCTAAGGATTCCCCAGAGACAGAAGCAAGGCAAAAATGTATTATTTTTACACTTCTGGAACCAGTTGAGATGAAAACTGGTGTTAGTGGCTGCGGTGCTGGCGCAGAGCTGTCTGGAAAGGAAGGGAGGATACAAGGGAGCTCCTGTGTGAGGGGAGGAAAAGGGGGTTTTCTTTCTCCCTGGCTTGAAGAGAGGGACTGTAGTTTAGTCATTTTAACAAGGCCAGGTTGGACACAGGGGCTTGGAGCAAGCTGCTCCAGTGGAAGGTGTCCCTGCGCGTGGCAGGGGCTGGAGATGGGTGAGCTTTGAGGTCCCTTCCAACCCAAGAAGTTGTCTCTGGGCAGTCTGTAACAGGTTGCCCACAGAAGCTGTGGCTGCCCCATCCCAGCAGACATTCAAGGCCAGGCTGCATGTGGTTCTGAGCAAGCTGCTCTAATGGAAGGTGTCCCTGCCCGTGGCAGGGGTTGGAGCTGGGTGAGCTTTGAAGGTCCCTTCCAATCCAAACTTGTACTCTGCAGTGATTTTAGGTAAAAAAGAAAATGCATTCAGCTGCCTGAGGAGCTCGTGTGCCATTTCACCTTTAGGCTGAAAGGAAGCTCACAAGTTACTGACTCCTCCTGAGCAGTCAGATGTGGGAGCTGGGACACGCAGGTAACAGGCATTGCAGGCGAGAGGTGCTGCTGCTGTAGTCCACAGCATCTCTGCTGGATGTCTGGACCTGTTAGAGCAGGAAGAGGAAATGCTGTCATCTGCTTAAATTTAAAACCCAAGAACTTTGCTTCATTCTTGTCCTTTCATCCACCCGACCGAAGCTCTGGGCCTGTTTTCATGGTCTCTGTCAGCAGAAGGGAGAGCTGAGAAATCTCCCAGAGAGCAACAGGGCTTGGGTTGTATTTTACATCCTTTCTGTTCCTGCACTCCTTGTGGCATCGCTTCTAGGACATTTGCTGGGTTTCCTTATTGAGAGGGAAGGAAAGGAAATGAATCAGAGCACCACAGGCCACCCGGAAAATGATGATTGGAACTTTTAATCAATACAATTTGGGGCAAAATAAGCTATAGAATATGTATTTAAATACTAAAATCCACACCTTGTCCTGAAAGGGAGGGGAAGGGGGAATGTTTTCTTTGCCTATTTTTTACCTATACCCAAAGAAATGCCATCCTACATACACAGTGTTCTTAGCTGGTGGGTCTTTGTGAATATTCCTTCTGTATAACACCATGAATGTTAATATTGGCATTGAATTTGGGGAGGGGGGAATATTTTTAATGCTAAAACAACTGTTCAAAGTTGGTTTTTTAAGGTTAAAAAAAAAAAAAGAGGAAAAAACCACCACCCATTCAGTTCAGTGTACAATCTGTATTGCACTTTTTCACATTTTAATGCTACGTTTTCTTACATCCCCTGTGATTTTCAATTCGGGACATTGTGTATCCTTGTAGTGTCATAGTCAAGCTGGTAAGTGACAGCTTCCCCCAGCCATCTGGGGGGAAACAAACCAAACCTGTATATTGTTTTCTGATTCTCATGTAGCCTGTTTGGAGGACTGCTGTAGATGTCTGCCTTTCTGTACCATTTCTTTGCTTTCCTGTAGTATTTGCTGTATACTCGATGGCTTTTTTTTTTAATACCTTCATGTTTATGATTTTGTATTGGCCATCCAATACACTTTTTTTAATCCAACCCCATTCTGGTCTGCTCTTTGTAATGATTTGTTCTCTTTGTAATGATTCCTGTACGTTTTTTCCTTCATCTGCGGGGACCAGCGTTGGTATTTTATTGTCCCTTTTCCCTTGTGCTTTAGTAGGTTGTGTCCTCCAGAGAGAGAAGAACGATTCCCTCCTGCCCCATCTTTGGGTGGACACTGAGCATGTAGCAGCTTTCTGGCTGACTCCCCTTCGTTTCAGAGCTCAACAGTAAAAGTATCACCTTCTTAAAACCAAGCATTAGAAAAAGAGGGGTTTAAATAAGCAAAGGGCCTTTAATAGCCTCAGTAAACTAGTAAATCACAGAAAACCACTACTGAAATTCTTAGAATATAGCACTTTCTGTCCATAGAGTTTAAAGCGCAGTAATTGATGTCCTCAAACTAGCTCCAGACTCTACCTTTCAGTACTACAGCCTCACACTGACCGTCAGCCACTCTCCCCTGTTACGTGCATCCCATGTTCGTGGCAGCCTCGCACCATTCCTCACCCTGAGCCCTGCACACAGCAATAGGAACTACTGCACGGGTTTTACCCCCTCGCTATTTTGCTAGTCACATCTTCCTGTTCACTCATTAAATTGTGCAGCCACACGGAGGTCTTGGGTGGGAGCTGGGCCCTGGAGGTCCAGAGGGATGCCATGATCCTGAAGCTGGTCAGGACTTCTCAGCCATGCCAGCACTGGTGGGGTGTGGGCATGTGTGTGCGTAGAGGAGAGGAGAAATAGGGAACAAAGACATCAGTCATTGTGGTGGGAGTGTCACAAGGCACATCTGAGACGCAGACAGACAAAGTGGATATAGACAGAAAACCAACCCTGTCCTCTAAAGAGCTGGGCTGGGGCAGCCTGGACAAGAGAAGGCTCCTGAAGGGGAGACCTGAGAGCAGCTCCAGTGCCTGAAGGGGCTGCAGGAAAGCTGGAGAGGGGCTTGGGACAAGGGATGTAGGGACAGGCCAAGGGGAATGGCTTGAACCTGCCCGAGGGGAGACTGAGATGAGCTCTTAGGCAGAAGCTCTTCCCTGGGAGGGTGCTGAGGCGCTGGCACAGGGTGCCCAGAGAAGCTGTGGCTGCCCCATCCCTGGCAGTGTTCAAGGCCAGGTTGGACACAGGGGCTTGGAGCAAGCTGCTCTAGTGGAAGGGGTCCCTGCACGTGGCAGGGGTTGGAACTGGAGGAGCTTTAAGGTCCCTTCAACCCAACCCAGGCTGGGATCCTCGGTAACCTCTAGCTTTAAAAGCGAGCATTCCTTGCTAGGTTCGCTGTGCCGCTTGCTTTGCACATCGAGCCCGATGAAAAAAGCACCGGTTTAGCAAGCAGCCCATTTTGAGGCAGGTAGAAGCGGTACCTGCTGGGTATTGTTCCCTTCCGCAGGACACTAGAGGGCAGCGGTGACTTGCTGCTGAACACAGCTGCTCAGCAAACCTCCTGCCTACACCCTTCTTCCACCCACCTCCAAGAGGACACATCCCGTGTTCTGTATGGACACTGCGATACTCTTAATCGACAAATGCCGAGCTGCGGTGTGACTCTAAAACCATCCGTAAGCAGGCACAGCAACATTCCTGCCTCGGAAACAGCTTACCAGCTCCCCAGTGTGATGGGCACCCTGGGAGCCAAAGGGACAATCATCTCAGCAAGGAACTGCGCAGGGGCTGACAGAAGCAGGACCAGCAGGTTTGGAAAAGGAAAGCCAGTGTGGAATAGTGGCAACACGTACATGAGCGTTAAAAGCAGGAAAAGCCTGAATGTGATGGGAGTGCCAGGCGGACACATAACCTATTCCCTGCCCCTTAGTCTTTGAGAATCAGCTGTTTCCCGGTACTTCCCAATTCCAGCTCCTGTTTCCCAACCTTCTTCGGCACTGCCTTTCCTCCAGACCTCCTTTAGAAGTCCCCTGCAGGGCAGTGGCCAAGAAAGCCAGCTCCGTGGGGCTGCAACTCAGAGCAAACACTGACTTCCCTCGTAGTTCGTTAGGACGGGTTTCTGTGTCCCATCCAGGGATGTCTCGGGACATCCCACCCTCAGTGGTCACTGGCTAGGGGGATGCTGCAGGCTGCACTGCCCACAGGGGGCTGGGCATGGTGGCACTTTAACCTCAGCCCTCCCATTCCAGACACAAATGCACCAGTAACACCACTGCCCGCCTTGGAAACATGATGTAATGCTGCTGTAACATCTGCAAACCCTCCCCACTTGAACCAGACACTGGAGAGCCCTGGTTACAGTACCCTGCACTGCAGAGGCTGGGAGAATTACGAGATGTGCTAGAGATGCAGCGCTAAAATCATCACACGTTAATCCAAATCAGTGGTACTCACCCTTAGTGGGCTCCATTCAAGGGAAGACTCGAATGCTCCTCTACCTTGGGGTTTTGCTGTGTCCCTTTTGCCTTCCTTCATTTTAGGAGTAGCCCCATTTGTAACCTCAGTTGCCATCCCCCCCGTGGCAGAGCCTCTGCAGCTGGAGCTGGGACATTCAGAGGCACATGGTGGGAAGCCCTGACCCTTAAAACCCTTTCACTGCAGCCAGAGCTCAGCCTCCCAGGTCCCACCCTGCAGAAGGCCAGGGGAGCCGGGGTGTGGACACCCAGGCCTGGGGCTGCAGCACCGCCCGGGGAGGGTGCAGGACACAGAGGTTGGTCCTTGGGCGCAGCAGAGCCAGGCTGTGACCAGACACGTGCAGGGAGAACCCGGGGAGGGGGTTCCCCAGTGGAACCGGGGATGGCTGCGTCTCCCCCCGCCCAGCATCCTCCGGATCCCAGCCTGGCGTCCTCCTACGTGAGGAGAACACCAGAGCCCGTTTCCCCCCACAGTCACCATGGCAACAGCATCCACTTCATCCGGCCAAGGACGGCGAGGCCGGGGCGCTCCCCTCCTACACGCGGGTTTCCCTGCAGCTGCTGCCGGCTCCCGAGGCGCAGCCCGGTGCTGCGCCGCTCCGATCGATCTCAGTGCCTGCAGGGAGGACGCGGAGCCCTGTAACGACAGAACCCTGCCACGGGAAGGACACGGAGGTACCGCAGAGAGCGGCTGCCAGGGAGAGCTCCCCCCGGGTCTCTGCAGCACCCCCGGCGACACCCGCGAACCCTGCGCCAGCCCCACACAGCCCCGAGGGCTGCCCCACGTTATCCGCACCCTGCCGAGCCCAGGAGCGGGCACAGCCAGATGAGGAGGAGCTTCACAGGGGCTCCTGGACCCTGCGGCATCGCTGCCCCCCGCTGCTGGTGGAGTGGGGCCGGGGCCCTGGTGAGCTGGAAGGACGAGGCACTCTGACAGGGGGCTGGGGGGGGAAATGCTGCCCAGTCCTAGCACCAAACCTGGTGAGGGAGCCCTAAAGACGGGGCACAGGGCCCGGTTACCAACACACTGCAGCACACGGCACCTTCCAGACCCTTTCACTCCAACCGTATCCCCCAGGGCCACCTCCACGGCCAGGGCAACAGAATCCCCAGTGCCGACAAGGTGCAAGCACAAAGCCTTTCCTTCACACGTGCTCCCAGCAGCCTCCAAACGTGAGCTTTGGATACTGACCCACTCGCATCCCACCACCCCTAACCAGAGCTGCAGGAGCCTGCTGTAATGAGCCAGGGGCTGTAAGGCTGGAGCCTGCCCCTGAGCTCCACCTCCTACAGGTGCTTCCCATCCCCATTCCCAAGGCCAGGGCCTCTTCCCAGGTTCAGAGCATCAGCCTGAGTGCCCAGCCCAATGCTGCTCCTCACCTGGGCTGGGTCTGGCCCCTGCCCTGGCTCGTCTGTGGGCTGGAAACAGGGCAGGGGCTGGGCAACAGTGGAGTTTAGGTGCGATGGAGGATGGAGCCCTTTCCCTATGGCTTGCTTCAGGTGCTGTGTGAGCCTGGCTGTGAGCCACTGAGCTCCAGTAAAACCCAGCAGGCAAAGAGCAGCATCCTGACAAATGAGAAGTGGATGCTGGGTCCCCAGTGCTTGTGACTCACTGGCTCTCAGAGGATATTCCCCAGGCCCCGGGGCACGTGTCTGCCTGTTTTCATGCTGCTTGAACCAAATTCAGATTGTACGTTCCAAACCCTGTGATTTTGGAGACCACTTTGCTGGAGGCAGGGAGGAAAGTGTGTGTTGTGTCCATGCACAAAGTCCCTCCAGGTCTCCTGTTCATCCCTGGGGTATCTACAGCTCCTATAGGTACCCTCAACCATAGAATTCTGGGGTCACACTTGAGCATTGATGGTAGGGCTGGTTTAAAGCTACTCTCAGCATCTTTCTAGAGATAAGTGTATATGCCCTCATTGCTACAGCTTTTGGGAGCACAAGGCTTACAGTGATGTGGTACTAAATCATTGCCACAAACCTTGAGCTGCAAGAGGGCCCTGAAGCATCAGGGGGAAGGTTGATAATCTATCAGGGAAATGGCTCCTGTCTGGCAGTGCAGCCATCGGTACAGATGTGGTGGTGGCCAGGGGACCTGTGCTCCTGGCAATACATCCAGGCAGCTCCCGGGGGGAGGAAGCAGATATCCTTACAGAGGAGCAGCATGGAAGCCTCTCCTCCATCCTCCTCCCACCTCAGCCAGGCCCTTCTGACTGTGGTGGACCTGCTCCAGCAGTGCTGGGATGTGCTGTTCTCCTCACCCCATGCTGGGGGTAGGAGAGAGCTCCCTCCTCCCACGTGGATGTTTCCAGGCTGCTGAGGAGAACTGGAGCATCAGGAATAGCAAAGAGCAGCTCCTACCTCCAGCTCCCCAACACAGCCGCACGTCAAGCAGAGAGGAGCTGACAGTGATCAGTGTGCACAGGGCTGGAGCTGACAACATCCTTTGGCCACAGTGGGCACTTGAGAGCCAGCACCGGCTCTGGGGAGGGCTCTGATGGGCCCCACTGGTCCTGCACGCTGTGTCTGCAGAGCTGGAGGGGGAGCATGTGTTCTCCTGCAGTGTGGGTGAGCCGCAGCCATTCCCATCCCGGCTGAAGGAAGCTGCAAAACCACAAAATAAAAGGGAAGAGAGGAAAAATGACCCCTGAAGAGCAGGCTAATTAATTTTCTAATTAATTAGCAGCACGGGCAGGGGGAAGAGCTTTCCAGAAAGGGGAAGGTGTTTAAACACGTGACGCTGGGAGATGCTTCCTGCTCAGTGCTGCAGGACAGCTTCAGGCAGCTCCCATTCCCATTTCCATTCCCATTCCCTTCCATGCACAGCCTTGGAGGGGGGATTTCTGGAGGAGGTGGCCCACAAGGTCCTGACGTGCCCATTACAACAAGAGGTCATGCAATAGAAGACCTACAAAGGACATGGTATTTGCTAGGCTAAAACTTCCATTTTAACCTCTTTTATCAAGCTGTTGTTCCTCCTCCATTAAAACAAAAGAGCATCTTCTTTTGAGAGCCTTCATTCAATGTCTTCCCTAATCAGGTGCCTGCTAAAAGGTGACCTGAGGAGAAGAGGCAGTGCTGGTGATTGGGGTCAGATGGCAGCTGCAGGCTGAAGGCAGCTGCTTGGCAAGGCCTTCTTCAGAAAATCAATGTACCTTCCTGCAACCCGAAGTGGCAGAACCAAGCTCAGGTTTTCTTCCCTTGATTTGCCCATAGTAGATGGCACCATATTCAGCTTCATTAAAATCAGAGTTTAAAGTCCCCTGAGAGCAGAGGCAGGGCTGAGGCCATTGGAAAGGACCCAGCACTGCCTCTGAGGCACCCTCAGCTCCTCCCCAGCTTCACTGAGGTGCTGCTGAGAGCAGAAAATGCTCACCCAGCATCACTGTGTGTGCCCCCAGGGGCCTCCCAGCCCAACACCTTCAGCAGGGAGCACACTTGGGGCCTCAGACCTCAGCACTGAAGGTCTGTGCTGTGAAAAACAGGTGGTGCTGAGCTGGGGCTCGGGGCCAGGACCTTAGCATGTCCATAGCTTCTCCCCTTTGTTCTCCTGTCTCAAAAGAGGTGTTCAGTCAAGCCTCCGCCTCCGCAAAGAGGGGGTAGAGCTGCTCACATTGTGCCTAAGTGCCTTGACATCATTTCTGCACATTGCTGAGTGTAGGAAGGAGCTCAGAACCGAACAGACTGCGGGTCACAGCCTGCACAGCCAAGGGGGAACCTGCACACATCAAACCTGGCTTGATGAACCGTGGGGAAAGGCAGAAATGTGACCAAGGAAGGGCACAGCTGAGAAGCAGCAGCAAAACCACCTCCAGCTCCTGATGGTGAGTGGGGTGGGCAGCCCGTCTGGGACAGCTTCCCAAGGGCTGAAATCCCCAGGAACAGCCATGGCCAGGCTGGGAGCGGGGACAGGGAGAACTCAGAGGAGGTGGTGACACTGCCTTTCATCCACTCTGAGCTGTGCTGGGTCTTCACAAGGCACTGCACGAGAGGGAGGGGTGATCAGGAGGTGGGGAACCCGCTCTGTTTACAGAGGGTGACTTGGCTCTGGTACTGACCAGTTCGCTCCCTACAGCCCATGCACAAGCATCATGACATCTGAGCGTGGTCTTAGGTCCTTTCAATAAGGAGGCACTAACACACATGCTAAACCAGTCAAACCCATCACAGCTTTTAAAACAACTGATGGGGCTTCTCCAGAGCGTGGAGCCAGGGCCTGGCTTTGGTCAGGGAAAAGCTGCCTATGCCATCCTCATCCCCAGTGGCCTAGAGCAGGGACGTGGTACTGGCTGTGATGATGAAGCTAAGCCCTGTCATTGACTCCTATGCAGTCTCATGCCTGTCATGAGGACCTCATGGTTACTGTATTGCAGTGATCGCCTCTGCCCACAGGAAGGGCATGAGATCCTCCTGGTGTAGTCCTGCCCACCCTGCAGCAGTGGGACTACGTCTGGAATCCCTGCTAGCTGTTCTTGGAGGGGAAAAAAAAGGTTTCACAGGGATGCTGAGGAGCTCAGAACTTGGATTTTGGTCTATTCCAGCCTTCAAAGTTTGCAAATACTGAGTGAAATTGAACTTTAAAAAAGTCTTGATTGGGCAGGACTGACACAACCGCAGTTCTTAGCAAGAACAGCATGCAAAATAAAAGAGCCTGACACTGACACTCATTTTCAAAGGCAAACCAAATATTCTAGTGCGTGAACTTCCCTCAGCAAACCTCCAGGACAAGGGACCCACCAGGGCAGAGCCATCTGGTATCAAGGGAGCATCCCTTTCTAAGGAAGAAGTGTGGTTTAGTCTGTCCTCACCAGCAATACTTGCAGCCGCACAAGTACAGGAAACTGGTGGAGAAAGACTCACAACGTCTCCAGTTTCCTTGTGCCATCAGGAGCTAACAGGAAGGAAGGGAAAAGGAGCGTCCTCCTTGGCCTGAGCCTGGGCTCTGCTGTGTTGGTGCGTGTGTCGGTGCATCCTCTGCAAAACACTGCTTTCACTCATGGCCCTCAGCTCCTCTTTAGGTTTTTGCCATCTCCGGCACGGGGGGTAAAGCAGGTCCTGGCCCTTGTCCTCATCTCAGACACGCTGCTGCTGTGTTTGGTAGCAAACTCAAGTCTTTCAGAGGCCGGGCAGAGGGCAAAATCCCAGCCCTGGGTGGGCAGGTACAAAGCAAATGAGATTTCAGAGGAGGAGAGGTGAAAGTGAGGCTGTCACCAAGGCAGAGATGAGGCTCTTGGTGTTGACTGGTGGGAGGAGAGGAAGCTGTGAGGCTGGGGTCTCTCTCTCCACCTCATTGCCACAGCTTGGCTGCTTTGCCCTATGGTTTTCTGACGATGGAGAAAGGGCACGAGGCCACACAGCTCCTCTGTGAGCTGCCACCAGCAGCATTAACTTTGTGTGTAACACTTCAAGTGAGTTTGGCCAAAGACTCAAAGAGGGAGTGAAACAAAAGCTGGGAGCTGAGTCTAGTTTTACCTTTCTAAAACACACCTGGTCCTGATCTCGGCATCATCATCCAGCTTAGTCTGAGACCTCAGAACAGCTTCTTTCCTCCCAGTGTTTGGCTGCTTCCTGCAACAGTCCCTATTCCAAAGCTGTTCATGTCTGTCTCCTGTGACAGGGCTCCTCAGGCTCTTCTCCAAGGTCATGTCAGCCAGCACTTCCATATCTGCTATGAATATGAAGATATGAATTGTCATACATACATTTGCAGAACAGCTACCAGATTTTCAGGGACATACCGACAGGAGTGAGGCAAACCCCTGCGTCTCCCCTGCTCAACAGAAAGAGAGGTCTGAAATGTCACCCAAGGTTTGTTCTTTGGGTTTTTAACCCAAGGGTTCAAGAACCCTCATCTCATGGTGCCTGAAGTTCACACTTGAAGCAGACAGCGAGAGAAATGGGGTTTTCACATTTTTATTTACTAAGGTTTTTATTGTGTGTTTTATATTGCAAACCCCACCCCAAGAACTCTTCCCCTCCCGCCCCCCAAATCAACCAAAAAACCCCAATAATAATAAATATAGTTCCACCTACGGAGACAAGCCTAGTGCTGACTGGGGTCCAGCTGGAGTAACTCAAGATTGGCTACTGCGCTGCTAAGAACTGGCAAATCAAACAGTATCCCCTTGAGAAACTAAGCAGAAGAGCCCAACCGAAGGAGGATGTTCACCAGAGTGGTGGATGGAACACCCAGAGACAGAGACAGCCCTCGGGGTGTTTCTGTGCACCTCCATCTGTCAGTGTCCACAGGGGTTGTTGAGATTCAAGTACCAATGCAGCGGTCGCAGGACAGTCATCCATGAGGGCTTGGCATTGCTGGGCTGAAGACCCTTCCCACCTACTTCTGTTCGACACCCCAGACCCAACCAGCTCAGCTCCCAACCTCTTGAGATGCTCGTTCTAGGGGCCCTCTAGAATATGGAGGGAGAAAGGTTGCTAAAACAACATAAAACTTCAAAGGACATAGTGAGTCTTCCTCCTAGGAACTGCCTCATCCCTGCGAGAACACGAGAGTGTCTGAGTCTGCTTCAATTCCAGCAACTGATTTGGTTTCAAGATGAACCTGTACATATTTGGAAAAGCAGGATCTCTGCAGTAGAATTCTCAGCTGCCCATCAGGCCTACAGGAGGGTCAAAACTGACAGGTATTTGAAAAGGAGGATATATATAGATATAAATATACGTATGTGTGTGTGTGTGTGTGCGTGCTTACACATGTGCATAAATAGACTACATATGTGTATAACTGTATGCTATATATAAAAAGGTGTATATATAGATATATATAAAATCTATACACACACACATGCACCCCTCCCACCACACACACTCACACATTGTAGTTAGTTGTTGTATGTAGCTAGTAGAAAAAAGACCATTTCTGGAGTTGCCCTGACCCTTGAAGGAAGACCAAAGCTGATTACATCTGAACCCTCAGCCACCGAAGCACTCTGAAGCAGGAGTGGCCAGGAATGCTGGCAGCAACATCCGAGATACAGGCATGTGTCAAGGGGTTTGCAAACAATTTGGTACAAAAACCCAACTGTCAGCCAGTGTTTGGGGAGAGGAGGTGAGAGAGAGAGGGGGTTCTATGGACATGGGTTGCTCCTGTGATAACAACAGCAAGGTGTTTGGCACTGCTGCATGAAGTCCTGCTTTCTGCCTGAGGGCTGGAGGGATCCCATGAGAGCTGGGAGCAGAGGGAGCCTGGGCATGGGCAATGGGTGTTGGAAAAGTTGAGCACCTGACTCTTTAGAGCGAGGTGGCCGGAGACACCTCTTGGCCTAAGAGAAAACAAAAGACCAAACCAGGGTCAACGTAAAGGGAGATATTTGCACTCGAGGTAAAGGCTGTAGCTCCTCAGTGCCGTGTGCACCCAACGGCCCCTCACTGTCTGCACCCCACTTTGACAGCCTTAAGTCAGGGGTGCCCCAAAAAGCCAGTTCAAGGTGCCCACCAGGCCCCAGACGTGTCCAGTGATGCTGCACCCGCAAGGTGAGACCAAAGCCAATTAGGTGCAGACTCTTATTGCTGGTGAAATCAAGCAAAGGATTTCGATTCCCCCATCAGAAGCATGGCCCATGGCTGGCCAAATTTCTGGTCTAATCTGGTTTAATGGGATAAACATGGCTGCAAATCTGGAGGATTCTCAGCTGGGCATCAGAGTTACCCTGGGTGCCTCAAAGCTCAAACTCCCCTGGGCTAAGGAGGAAGAGGGCTGGAGCGGCTGCACCCCACCTCCCAATCTTTCTCTAATCAGTTCTCTTCAAAGCAGTCAGCCCCTGGACACTGAGACACTCAAATGAGAGCGGGAAGGTTCTAGTGCTGCCTCTATTTTCATCCCTTCCCTTACTCTGCACACCCCATCCTGAAAGGCAGCTTTCTGAACCACGGAGAGGTTGTTGCTTGGGCTCTCCTGCTGGCTGAGGCCAGCTGCCTGGTGTGGGGCAGAGACAGACCTTCTTCCACGGCCCACGCCATCCACGATGCCTACAGAAACACAGAGGGGATATTCACTGCCCTGCTTATGACTTACAAGGGATTGCTTCTTGTTCCTACTAGAGCATCAGTGGAGTAAGGAAGAGACAAGCATCTGAAGTCAGGCCACCTGCTGGTCACCTCCGTCCTCTTCAGATGGAGTCCGAACAGAAGCTCAGCCCTTCTGAAAGCCCTAGACTATGCTGCTGAAACTCCCCCTCTTCTTGCTTATTCTGCAGCCTGCTGGTCACAGGGGGAAAACCTGGGAGGAATCAAAACCTGACGCTCACAGGGCCCATCCAAGTCCCCCATGACCAGGTGCTGTGGGTCAGGTTCAGGTTCAAAGCGATGCCAAGCAGAGCTGTCTTAAAATCACCAGCTACAGGCCTGACCCGATGTTCTCTTTTATGGCTCACATCAACCTCGGATCTTTGTCTCAACAGGAAAACCTTTTTTTGGTGGCTTCTATGGCTGAGCATTCACATGTTCCAGCTCAGGCACACGCCTTATCTGTGCGCTACCTCGTTGGATTAAATTTGCTCATATCCTTTTGTTCCATGTATTAAAATATTCTATAAAATCAAGTGACCAAAAATCTATAGCTCTAAGAATACCTGGCTAGCTTCTTTTTTTGTTCTTTTTTCGTGTGGTTTTTGTTTGTTTCTAATCACAGTTAAACCTAAACAAAAGACGTGGAGAAAAAAGCAATGGGAAGGAGGGGGAGAAGAAAAGGAAAACATGATTCATGGAAGTCTGATCAGGAACTGAACTGCAGGGCTGACAGAACCAGCTCTCAGAAGGAGTCCTCACAAATTGGAGGGCAGTTTGGATCTGACAGGTTCCAGGTCCCCTGTGAGCACTATGGATTCTTTCCTCCCACCAGCAGTCAGAGAAGCAGCGCCTGCAGTGCTGGCCCCAAACACCAGCGGATGGGGTAAAGAACCTGAGGACAGCTGACGCGGTAAAGTCACACGCCCAGGAATTGAGCTACAAGGCTTCCCAAGAAGTCCAGTGCCTCCCCCAGGGAAAGGAGAGAAGCTGGAAACGGATTCTCTAGAGGAATGAGAGCTTTGGCTCAGTGTCTGAGCCAGCTCTTGGGGCAAAGATGGCTGGGAAGCAGAAATCAACTTGATGTCCTGGTTCAGACGTCCCGGCGGCACCGGTGGCGTGCTCTTGGCCTGCAGGATCTGCGAAGGTGGGCTGGCGGTCTGGGGCAGGAGCAAAGAGCCGTGAGAACCCGAGGCCCCGGGAGGGCCACACTGAAAAGTTCTTGCTGCTACTGGGCTCTGACTAGGAGGACTAAGGCCAGAAGGGGTGTAACAGGGAGAGGCGACACCAGACTGCTGTAGTGGAGACATGGAGGCAAAAGGTGGCCGTTCTTGGTGGAGCTGGGCTATCGTTCCAGTTAAAGATCCTAATGCACTTGGATGTGTTTGGCACAGGCCTGAGGACGGCCCACCAGAGCCCTGTGCCAGCTGGCTTAGGCTGGAAGATGGAGAGTTGGAAGAAGGAGGGGGCTGGAAGTGATTCATTCCTCCCAAAGTCCCACTGCCCGAGAGCTGCTGTAACTGTCCCCCCTGCAGTGGTCTTGTGGTGGGCTGGAACTGGTTGAGAAGACTGGGGGGTGAGTTTGATGAGAGCTGGGTGAGAGATGTTGATGGGGATCCAGTTGCGGCTTGCTGGAAATGCCCAAATCCACTGCTGGAAAGGGCTGGCTGCTGCTGCTGCTGCGGCTGCTGCAAGGACTGAGCTGTACCTAAGGGGGATCCAGAATTCCCATGTTGGATCTGGCTCAGTCCCGCTGTGGATGCGCTGCTCAAACCCACCTGGCTTGAGCCACTTGGAGGGGATCCCACCTGGAACTGGCCTAAGCCAGCGGCTGCTGAGAATCCTGCAAGCTGCTGGATGTGGAAGGAGGAGGAGGAAGGGGTTTCTGCTCCTGGGGTATGCAGCTGGGACGGAGTACTGGAGGGAGAGCCAACGGCAGAAGGACCCGTGGACGGGATTAGAGACTGGATTCGTTTTAGCTGTCTTGGAGTCTGGTTGGATTGCTGTCCCAAGGAGCCCAGGACGGACACGGGAGGACGGAAGATGGCTGTTGGGAGGCGTGGATGGTGGGTCAGAGCTATAGCGACAGAAGTGGTGGCTGCTGCAGCTTGCAGGGGTGCCTGGATCAGTGGGGTCCAGATGACAGGGGTGGGAGTGGATGCGGCAGCGGCGGCAGCCTGGACGTTGTGAGCACAGTGTGCCATTTCCCTGTCGTGCTGCACGATCTGCTGGATGATCTCATTCTCCTGGTAGTTGAAAACACCCGAATTGAGGTCATGCTGGACTTTGTGCAGCAGAATGGAATTTTTCTTGCCTGTAGTGAAAGTGAAGAGAGAAAGAGTCATTCTGGGATGTCAATGAATGGGAGGGCTCCTCAAAGCTTCCTGCCA
Organism: Pezoporus occidentalis; assembly: GCF_034315485.1. Taxonomy (NCBI): domain Eukaryota; kingdom Metazoa; phylum Chordata; class Aves; order Psittaciformes; family Psittacidae; genus Pezoporus; species Pezoporus occidentalis. The sequence continues at coordinate 991,007 of NW_026913415.1, forward strand.
GACTTCCCTCAAATTGTTGGCACTGCCTCCCCTCCACTGTCATTACAGGATCAGTGTTCCAGCTACAAGATGACAAGCATCACATTTTCTGCTTTTGTGTTATGATCAACATCTTGTGTTAAAGATCCCATCAAAATGTGCCTGACAGGACACACAATTTTAGTTAGACAGTAGAGCCACTTTTGGTAAGTGTGGCAGATGGGTAGCAAAGCTCATGAGTCTGGAAGACTCCCATTTTAACCTCATAATCTGAACCTCCATTAGAAAAAAAAGAATAAATCCAAAGGCTGCAATTTTGTGTGTGTGTGTTTGCAAAGGAAAACCTCATAAATGTAAGTCCAGTGAAGTCTCCTGAGTCTTCAGTTACTCTTCTTTTCCTCCTCTGTGTCATGTAACGTGTTCCCTCTGGAGTGCTCTGAGTTGAGATTTCTCTAGGAACAAGGGACAGAAGGACTTTGCGTGCTGGAAGAGCTCAAACTGGCTCAGGTAAGAGACCTCAGCCATGCTGCATTTTGGCTGTGCTCTTCTAGCCCAGACTTTAAGGAACTGCAGGCTAGCGAACTGCATGGTCCAGCTGGACTTCCAAGCCTGCAGCAAAATAGCAGCATGTGCTTTACCTTTGCAGTGGGCTGGAAAAAGTGGTGTAGAGTTTGTGTGGTCTGCATGGATCCACTCTCCCAGACTGAAGGACAGAACTATTCAGTGATGGGGTAGGAGATGCTGCCAGTGATGACCTTTTACCAGAGCACAAATGCTTTCTCAAAGGAGAGCGTTTCTGATACGGTCAGGCTCTGCGCATAACGCCTTCTAAAGCTCTGTTCTCCTAACATGCCACTCGATAACTTGGTTGATAAGGAGCTGGTGTATGCTGATTTGAATGAGCTTCGTATAAAATTAGTGCAGATTAGATCCCTGCTCTTGCCTTTTCAAGGGACCTCTCTCCTGACAACATATGCCAGTTTGAATTGATGGCAGCACCTCTGCTATTTCTACTGAAGCTGTTTGGATTTGAAGGGTTCAGCCCAGAACTGCTCTGTGTGTTGTCTCTGCGTGGGTCTGTGTGTGCAGGGGCACCCTGGCCCTACGGCTGCGTGTCTGTACACAGCTCACTTTGCAGCTGAAGCTCGGGGGGGTGAGTGCAGAAGGGTCACCTCCAAAGGAGGCACCAGCCAGTTTGGATTGGATCAGAAGCCGTATTCGCCCTCCTCCTGAACCTGATTCATTTCTCCTGGCTGATCACTTCTAGCTCCTGTACAGGACAAGGGCAAACAGACAAAGGACAGGGTGCCAACTGCTGTGGACTCAGAGAGCAGGGGATGGAGGCATGGATGGGGAAGAGCCTCATTTTCTGTATTTTAACCCCCAAATCATGTCATGATTTAGGAATTAAAGGCTGGCGGCACAGCTCATGTCCATTAAACTTGTCTCACACTCATGAAATCACAGCTTTCAAGAGCATTGATATTATCTACTAAGTTCATGGAATGATACTACATTTGTCTCCTACAGCATTCCGGTTTAAACTGGTCAGCTGCTAGTTTCCAAGAAGGAATGGTTAAGAATGGGCTGCCACGTTGGGTAGTAGTTCCCAGTGAGGTTCCAGTGGAATTTCCTTTCAGTCCTACACCAGTCACACCTCAGACCTTTACACAATGATGTAGGAACAGGTTTGTGCATAGATGACATCCCTAGTGTTGCTTTTATTTCTTTAGTGTATAATGGATCTTTCACCCCATATATCATGCTAGGTTTGATGGTTTAGTTCTAGTGTCCAGCTGCAAGGTATGAAAAGGTACAGAAAATATCCACAAGGATCAGGCTTGAAAACATCTGTAAGTACAAACCTGTCAGAGAAGCGATGATCTGATACTGATTTATATGGAACTTCACAAAGAAAGCTGTTAAAGACCTTTCTCTTGAGGTCCAGAAGGACTCGTGAGATACTGTGACTTTACACAGGCCCATTAAAGAAAGCAGGAGCAATCTAACTGTGATTGTAGTTAAGCATTGGAAGAACACACTAAGGATTTTTCCTTGCACTTTTTAAAGTGTTTCTGTCTTTATAAAGGACAAGATGTGGCTCTAGCAACTGATTCTGGTTCTGCAACTGGTGCATTTGTGATACGATGTCTGTTGTGGGTAGCAAGATGCTTAATGCTTTTGTGTTTTACCTGCTGCTATTCACTCCCTCCTAAAAAAAACATCAAGGCACATGAACTGACCTTTCTTTTCCTGCATTAGAGAATAATACCAGCCCCTGGAAGGACACAGTTCTGAAAGCAAGGAGTGTTTGGAGCTCCTAATGTCATTATAGTTGCTGGAAGGCTTGTCTGCACTGGAAGTGAATGTGTAGGAGATATAAACAGTGTATAATACCTGTTTCATTGTAAACTGGACTGGAATAGACAGCACTGGTATTCCTGTGATCCCAGTTCTACCTGCCCTTCCTGCAGGCTGGCACACCAGAGGGAGCATGAATGTCACCTTTAAACTTCAGAGCATTTTTGCAGTGAATATACAGTGAATGGCTTAGAGCTACGCTGCACACACAGTAATTTCCACCTGGTATCTACTAAAATGACATTTGTTTGCTCACAAACACATTAATCACAAAGAGCTGATTACACAGAAACAGAAATATTAACTGCTGTGGTCTGGAGAGAAGGAACACCCTACCTAAATAAGAATAACAAGAGAGAACCTGGCCAGCATACTTGAGTTCGAGAGGGATTCAGCTGCAGGTTTGTAATCATTCCCTTCAGAGCTGAAGGTACAAATCCCAGCATGGGGAATCCATAGCTTCCTTGCACAACTGCAAGGTCAGGATGTAGATGGGAGTCAACACGCTGTGTTCAAAGCAGGCAGGCAAAAAAGCTGCCTTTTGGCATTTGCTTTCCTGATAACAAACAGTAGCAAAACCGGGCTGAGGAGGATTGATGAGGGATAGGAAAAGGAGAAACAAGTTCTTCCCTGTGAGGGTGCTGAGGTGCTGGCACAGGTTGCCCAGAGAAGCTGTGGCTGCCCCATCCCTGGCAGTGTTCAAGGCCAGGTTGGACACAGGGGCTTGGAGCAAGCTGCCCTAGTGGAAGGTGTCCCTGCCCGTGGCAGGGGTTGGGACTGGATGAGCTTTCAGGTCCCTTCTAACCCAAAGCAGTCTGGGGTTCTGATTCTGTGTTGCTAATGCAGATTTCCGGAAAGCTAAATACCATCAACTGCTCTGTGTTTCCATCATTACACCTCAGCTCACTCCTTTAATTCCATATCACCTATCTTTGGCTTCTGATTTGCTTGTCTGTGCTTGAATAACCTGCAATTTTCAAGGCTGCCCTCAACTGAGATGAGAACCCAAGTGATGTTAATCAGAGCTGCACGGATGAACTGAGGGGATTGATGTTTTCATAACCCAAGCTCTTGATAACACAGGACGAGCTGCTCAGCAGCCTCTGGTGTCCTTGGCAGAACACTAAACAGAGAATATGCCAACATTTCCCAAACATACACACGATTTCCTGTAAGTGTTTTGATCAAAGCTCCTGAAATTTGTGTCAAACTGAGAAAACAATTCCATGGAAACCCTTGGAATTAGGAGGTTTGTTAGTTTTTAAACCAGAACGTTTCAGTTCTCCTTTGCCGTTACATTCCACTTCCCCGTCTTCCTGAGCCCAGCTTGAATCTATTAATCTCTTCATTAGATCAACTTTTGCTTTTCTCTTTTGCCAGGAAAGTCTCAAATTTCTGCTCCAGAATATTAACCACCAAATGACTGAAAAGCTTCTTTCAGTTACTGAAGGGCAGAGGAATGTGTCAGAGTCATTATTCAAATTGGAGCTGGTTCCCAAACTGAAGAACTCATGGGTTCCACCATTCTAATGAATTGCATCATTTACATCATGTTTCCACACAGAGATATAAGTCTTATTAGGTGCTTCAGAAGCAAATCCTCCTTCCAACCAGCACCAGATCAGAAGAGGAGAACGCTGGTGGGATGAAGATGTTTTCCTGGCAGGTCTGTCTCAGGTCCTGCATGAAAATCAGCCAACAGTGGGATGAGGCAGTAGGAGGCACTTTTGCTTAGGGAGGTAGTTCTGAGATTATTTCTCATCATCATCTTATATATTGAATTGCTTCTGTTTCAAATTCCTTTCTGCTGCTCTGGATTTACTGCCACATCCCGTGCCTCAAGAGAAGAGCAGTAAAGGCAGCAATCAGAGAACTGATTAGTTTGGCCCCATGTAACCCCAACTGAAATGATGTTCCTCAGCTCAGAGCTGTGCTCAGTGAACCACGGTGGAGCCCTGTGTTCTTGCTAAGCCGGGGAGAAGCTTCATTAAGAGAAAGGAAAAGGGACTCCCCTTTCCAATTTCATCTCATCACGGAAGCAGGGAGGCCGCATGTTAGAGTTTCTCCTTCTATGTTCTTTATCCCACAAAAAGTGCTGAGTCTAAGGTACTGAGACAAACAATCTACCCAAGCACTTCTCCTAACCCCAAAAGCACGATCCAAATTTACTGAGCTAACATAATGGGAGGACTGGGTGGCTCCAAAGCAACCCCTTGGCCTGGATGTGTGCCTTAACAGGACTGAGGCAGCTACAGGAGCAACATCAGGCAAAGGACTAAAGACTCAAGGGTCTACATGGCACAATTGATGTTTTTTGTTCTCAATATGATTTCTTCCCTAAGTCAGAAAAAAATGAGTACCATCAATGGAGTGCTCTGGGTTCTAAAAGCTCCCTATTTTCCTCACTGTAACAATAGGCTAAATAGAAGGGGGTTAAAAAAGGAAGCTATTTAGAGCCTAGAGGTTCCTAGCAAAGCTACTGGTGCTTTGAAGTGGAGCTGGGTATGTAAAATTATGGAAACTAAGCAAATAGATGTTGCTCGCTTAATAACGAACTGCAAAGTCACATTTTCCTTGACTGCAGAGAGCACACAAAAGAACAGGGAGAAAAGCTCAGGTGACTGCACAAAAGGAGCCAGCACTCAACGCTAACTCTTCCATCAAATCATCAAAATTAGCTTTTTGTTGTGAAAACTCTGCACAGACACAGAGGAAATTAAAGAGAATTCAGTTCCAAGCCCACTGGCTGCACTTGAAGAATTCGGGTCACTAAATCACTTTCTGAATTTGCATGGATTTGAAATACTCTCACTTTATTAGCCTGCCTTCTGCCTGCCCTGCTGTCACGGTGCCTGCCCATTGCCACGCGGCGACTTCTTCCAGCTCCTCACTTCTAACTCACAGGACTGGGTACTGAACACACTGCTTGGACGGCTGATGGTGGTCTTTGCCCTCCCTTGCCTGGGGGTTACTTGTACCCTGAGCTGCTCTGTTGTGGTAATCATTTTCACATTAAATAAATAACGCATATCTGCTCTGGAGCCAGGCTGAGAGAGCTGGGCTGGGGCAGCCTGGACAAGAGAAGGCTCCTGAAGGGGAGACCTGAGAGCAGCTCCAGTGCCAAAAGGGGCTGCAGGAAACCTGGAGAGGGGCTTGGGACAAGGGAGGAAGGGACAGGCCAAGGGGAATGGCTTGAACCTGCCAGAGGGGAGACTGAGATGAGCTCTTAGGCAGAAGCTCTTCCCTGGGAGGGTGCTGAGGCACTGGCACAGGGTGCCCAGAGAAGCTGTGGCTGCCCCATCCCTGGCAGTGTTCAAGGCCAGGTTGGACACAGGGGCTTGGACCAAGCTGCTCTAGGGGAAGGGGTCCCTGCCTGTGGCAGGGGTTGGAGGTGGATGAGCTTTGAGGTCCTTTCCAACCCAAACCATTCCATGATTTCATGATGGTATGAAATTAGCTGGAACAGAGATTTTAAAATAATTCTTAACTCCCAGTAAGAATCTGGGCTGCTTTTCCTGTTCCAGCCTTTCTCTCAGATGTAACTTAACCCACAGTGAACTGTGTCAACTATCATGTGAAGGCTTCTGCTCACAACTGAAGTACCCTTGGAAGCAAAGCTTGGAAGCAAAGCTGATCCAGCTGGATTAGTTCTAGGAGCATCCACAGAAGCGTTCAGCATTGTTAACAAATCTGCTCTAGACACCAATTCAGATGAACATCCCTGAGAGCTTGGCTGTGTCAATACATCACAGCTGAGACATGCAGCTCTCAAAGTGCTCTGCAGTAATTATCATTACTGCTCTTATGCCCTGATATGCACAAGGCTGCATACGCTGCGGGGCTAAAGCCAAATTCTTCAAGCTCCAGGGTACAACAAGCTCTCTTCCCCTGTTCTGTCCTCTGCAAAACTACATGGAGTTAGACTCGTACACAGGGGTTTTATTGCAGGAAAGCCACACTGAAAGGGAAATCAATGTGATCAGTGTAGAGCACACTGTACTGGGGAGGGTCACCGAATGTTTCTTGGTAACATCTTCAACAATAATGTGTTCAAAACTTCAAAATGGACAATTCCCATCTTTCCAAGGGGAGGTTTTCCCTCCCTGAACAGCTCAGCCCTGCCATTGATTGTTTCCCTTCTCCCATAAACCAAGTAGTACCTTACAAAATATATGGCAACTCTTAATAGACAGAACATCCCTTTTAACTGGGCCAAAGTGCTGTAGGTCAAATGGTGAATAATATGAGCTGATGAACCTCATGACAGGTAAACAAAAATGAAGCTCTTGCCTCCACTCCTCACATTTATGCCCATCATACAGAGCTCTGCAGAAAAATAAACTGAGTACAGAATTTCTTAGAGGAATGTGACTGTCAATATCCCTGAGGAGGTGTAAGAGCTGTGCAATTATGGAGTGCCCAGGATGCCCTTTGCTGCCTGAAGCACAGAGTCCTGGCTCTTACTTACCACTGGTGGTTGAAGCCAAGGAACTGCCTTCTCCTCAAAGTGGCAGAAGTGCTTTTTTATCTGGAGCCAAAGCTCCTGCACTCAATTCTCAGTGCCCTCCTAGCACTAACAGCTGTGACAAGGACACATTCTGGAAGACTCCAGACATTCTGGAACTGGTTTCCTGTCACTTCTGCGCTCTGCAGCCTGCTCTTCTTGCAGACAGCTACTGAATGGCCTTCAAGGCAGGAAAAGTCCCATGAGGCCAGAGGAGTGGCTGGGAAGCAAGTCTTACTTCATGTAATTAAAGAGGAGATTGAAAATTAAAGTTGATGGAATGGTAAAATGGGATCCGAAAAAGTGGTTTATTTTGATGCAGATAGATAGCCAAGATCTGTGCAGTTGGATCTCTTTATATATAAGGAACTGACAACTTGGGTGACCTATGTAGGCAGGTGTCATGGTTTAAGCCCAGGCCATAAGTCAGCCAGGCAGCCCTCTTGCTCACTCCCCCCCTTTCTTCCCTTCCTCACCCCCGCTCCCAGAGGGATGGGGAGGAGAATGGAATGAATGTAACTCCCACAGGTTGAGATAAGAACAGCCCAGTAACTAAGGTATAACACAAACCACTGCTGCTGCCACCAATAATAATAATGATAAGGGAAATAATGGGAAGAGAATACAATACCACCCGTCGATACCCAGCCCGACCGAGCAGCGAACCAGCCCTTTCAGGTAACTCTCAGTTACATCCCGGGCATGACGTGCTGTGGTATGGAATACCTCTTTGGCTAGCTTGGGTCAGGTGTCCTGTCTCTGCTTCCCCCTGGCTTCCCCTCCTCCCTGGCAGAGCATGAGGCTCACAAAGTCCTTGGTCAGAGTAACCATCACTGAGCAGTAACTAAAAACATCGGTGTTATCAGCGCTGTTCCCAGGCTGAAAGTCAAAACCACAGCACTGCACCAGCTACTAAGAAGGAGAAAAAATGACTGCTACTGCTGAGCCCAGGACAGTAGGTCGTACTATGCAGTATCTCTTACAACGCTCCCAGCACTGCTCCACTTCTCCCAGTTAGCCAGTACCCATTTGCAATAGTAGTGACTCCTGCCCAGAAGACCAAACTTTCTGGAGAATTTGCACCCTGCAAGGGACATGGGCTGGGATGAACTGATGTAAACCAAGGTCATTTACAAAGTTAAAGACAGGTCTCCTGATATCCCACCACCACCCTGCACTGTCCCTTCTACTGGGGTGTCTTGAGCTTTATTTTCTGCTTAGAGTTGCAAGAGAAATGGCATTTTATGAGGTGAACACAGTTGCCAATTCACCTTGATTAAGCTGAAGTGACTCATGGCTGCTGATTTGCTGGTGTTTTGCCTTAGGCTAAACAGAAAACACTGGCTTTCACATTCCATTATTCAATTCCTGTTGAAGTCCAGCTCCTACCCTGCATACCTGGACTAGACAGCACTTCCAGGGGTGATTCACCTAAGCCATTTCAGCTAGCCACCATAGCAGAAGACCTGTCATACTCTATATGCCTTTTTCTCTCTGCTGACTGTAAAAGTTGTAGTGCTGGAATGAGGGGAGAGGATTTCATGTCAGAGGAATACACAGAGTGGTACCTGAAATTTGAGTCCTCATGAGCAGTCCCGTTTGTGGGTTATTCAGATAACCAGGAAGACAAAATGGAGTAGAACTGTGTTACCTCATGTCAGCCATTGCAACCTCTCTTGCTCAGCACTTGGATTATGATTTCACTGCCTTAAGGAAGAGGTCAATGTGAGTTTGAAAGAACGCTTTCTCCCAGAGCACACACTCTAGCATTGTATACCTGGGACAGAGGAACTTCTATCCTTACATCACTTGTGCCTGCATCAGCAGTCTTGAATAAGAAGCATCTATCTATCTATCTATCTATCTATCTATCTATCTATCTATCTATCTATCTATCTATCTATCTATATCTCCTCACAACCAAATCTACTTGCTCACTTCACATGTGCAGCTCTTTGGAGCTACTCACCTGCATACAGTAAACAAATCTATCCTACAGTGTAGATACAGTATAAAATTTATGCTGAGTTCATTTTGGTTTATTTATACACATTTCAGCCTGTTCCATTTATCCATCTGATCTTGCAGGGCACCTGCCATGGAGCAGGCAGCAGAGAGGCATTCAAAGATCAAGCTCCACTTTTGTTAGCCTTATTTTACCTGTGGAAGAGCTGAGGAACTGAGGCACAGAGCAAAGGCACGCGAAGGACAAAGAGGGAATGTGTGGCAGAGCCTGGCATGGATCCCAGATCTCATTCATGCTTCCCCTCACCTAACACCAGCCCTTCCTCTGAGGCAGCAGATCCCACAGTATTAGTCATGACCTGGACAAGTGGGGTCACAAACCCAACAGGATTTCAATTGCAGAAGCATGGTCACGAGCTGGCAAAGAGGCTGCACAGGCAAAGGGTTGGGAACATCTATTTTTGTGGCTTGTTTGCATGACAAAGCTTTTAAAACTTCCACCACTATAAGATCTCGAACTGACACTCTTGTACCACAACAGTATTTTTTATTTGGAGACTCGTATTGCGTTGTCTGAGCTTCTGGTGTTTTAGCATCTGCAATGACTGGAGGCAATGGAAGTGCTGACTTAACTGGGATCCTTGTATCAAAACATCTACAACTGGCCTTCAAAATGTAACCATTTCACTAGGGGGTGAAAAAAGCCTGATGCAAAAGAACAAGTAACTTCTTCTGGCTGTAAATGTACTGTCAGCTCCCACCAGTGACCTTGATACAGATGGGGAGCAACCTCACCCAGACATTGATGGTGTTTACTACAGCACAGCCACCACTGGAAGTAATTGTCCCTCAGTAGTTTTGGGGACGCATCAGTGACTTTTGATTCAACAATACTCACGCCCTGTCTTGTATTTACTTTCAACGAACATTGTGTTTTACAAGTGCAAATGTTTGTGAAAATCTAATTTTAAGCTTCAGTGGTCACTGAAAGCCAGTTTCAAAGCCAGGCAGGAACAGAACGATGCGACCTGTGTAAGTAAGTGGTGCATCACAAACTGGGACATTCACAAATGCTCGTCAGACAAAGAATTACTCACTGGAGAAAAGAACAACTCATTTCCCCGCAGAAATACTGCAAAGACTGTCACAGCTTGGTCACTAACAAGAAAAAATGGAAGATTTAATGTGTGATAAAATGATCATTAATCAGTGATCAGCCTAAATGTCTCTAGTCTCCATCTGAAGCTGCAGAAAGTGGGGTATGTGATATTCTGCAGGGTGAGGAGTTCTTTAGAGTCTGAAGTTACTCAGACACAAGTCTTTGTAGAACCCAGCCTTAGTCAAATCATGGAGAATAACACCTGCCAGTCTTTAAAGAGCTCTGGAAAACATCTTCCCAAGCAATACATGGAACAGGCAGGCTGCCACTACCAATTCCCATTAACAACAGAGGTTAGAAGGATCCACCAACATGCTCTTTGCAGAACCATCAATGACAGTTTCCAAGCTGCTGCACTGCCCATCCACAAACAGGAGGAGATTGGGCATCTGCCCTGCACTTTCCCCTTAGCCACAGGCTTTCAAACTGCATTTGCTCTGCATCATCACACCTCCTGTTGACCAGTATTATTGCTGTTGCTTCAAGGGATAACGTCTTACATCTTGATCCTGCCTCCTTGCTGCCTCGACAAGCTTAGACCATGCTTTCCAAATCCTCCATGTAGGTGGTAATCCTGTAAAAATCTCTGCAGCCACTGTGACTGAATGGACTGAGATTTTTCTCCCTGTACTGCACGGGGGAACTGGATGGCTCCTATCCTGGTACCAGAACTGTGGAAGAGCCCTCTGAAACATCTTGTGTTCTCAGTGACGCATGGGCTTCTCAAGGACATGTTGTTGTCTGGGTAGGAGGGAGTTAGTGAATGCACCACTGACTCTGAAAGAGGCTCCCATTTGCTTCCACCTTGTGTCCAAATCCTGAGCAGAACATAACAGGAACCAAAAACAGGGTCCTGCTTCTGTTTATACCCAGCTTTTATGAACTTCTGTTCCTTAACTTCACTCTAGTCGAATAATCCCTTTGCTTTCAGAGAGAGACCAAGCAGAATGCAGTCATCTTGACACCTAAAAAAGTCAGATGCTGTTACACAGCTAACGCACTGCTCTTTCTGGATGGTGCAAGTTTCAGAGGGAAGTGAAGAAATGCCTTATTTGAAAGAGCTGGGTACACATAAATCACTAAGGCTCTTTCAGGAAAATCAAACCAAAGACTGCAGGGCACAACAGGGTTGGAAACCGCTACGAAGCTGCTATTTCACAACAGTAGAGGATGTAAAGTTAAAAGAACAGGCAGCTCTCAGGTCTGGCTGCCAGGGAAACAAGGGTAGCAGAAGGATTTTCAGTGTCTGACCCTGAAGAGTTCTGCCTCTTCTGCGACACAGGGACTGATGGTGTCTCAGGTCAGCAGAATGGCAAAAGGAGGGGAGGCTAATGCCAGAGTTCTGCACCAAAGGGCCTGTTGTTCCTGTGTTACCTCCTGACTTGGTGTTGGTATTTTGCAGCTGCCTGTGGAAGGAAGGAATTTCTCTGATGGCAGAAGCACGTGAGGTTCTCTCAGCTGGGTTGGAATTTTCCATGAATTTTAGGTAGGTGGGCAGCAGCACACAGACACAGGACAGCCTGCCCACCTGTACACACAGCCACAGAAAGCATCAAGCTAGGATCCTGAGCAGTTCTGACCACCTAAATATGGAAGATTTGATAGACCATCCCTGCCAGTGCCTGACATTTCATTTTCTCAGCAGTTTTAGAGTGAAATTTAAATAACCTAAATGATGGGACTCTTGCTACTTACACTAGGGCCTCATTATCATAGACTCTGCCAAACTCTACATATTAAGCTCCTACCCTTTTACTCAGGGGTCACATTTCTGATTTGCAGCAGGTAATGAGATGCCCAGAATACAGTGCTCTTGGCATGAGCAGCCCCAGAGGCACTGCACCCGTTGCTGGGATGCCAGCTTATTCCTTACCCTCCTCACCCCATCATCCTCCTCTCCTTCTGCACTGTACTCAGCCCTGCATTGACCTTTTGGATTCTGGAAAGCAATGAAAATGAATGCACTGTGAAGAGATGTAAAATAAGCAGCTAAAGGAGTTAGCACAGGACTCTGAAATGCTCAGTCCTCAACTCTGCAAAGAATTCCTGCCTGTCCTTGCATAAGTCACTTAATCTCTGTGTTAAGACATCTCTGGTTGTGACCAAAGAATGTTATCCTTCTCTTCCCTAGTTAGAGAGGGGTGCTTGCAGAAGAGCTTAGGTCTGCCACTGGACAAGGTGGGGGTCACTGTGCTGCAACAAGGCATTAAGACCATTTGGTTACTTGTGTTTGCTTTGGGGGGGGAGGTTTTTACTGACTATGTTTATGGATTTTGAGCTAAAATTCAAACTCTAGTGAATGCACCAGCATGGCCCTCATGGCCTCACACTGATCTTGGGAATGAATGGAAGCAGAGGCTGGCAAAAATGTTTAGGTGTAAGGAGCAAAGAGAGAGAAGAATGCAGACTTAACTGATTGTGAACGGGGCTCCTGGTAGGAGCTGAAGTCAGGCACAGAGAGACAGGTTAGACAGCGCCTTGGGTCACATAGTCTAGAGTGAGGTATCCCTGCCCATGGCAACAGGGTTGGAACTAGATGACCTTAACCTTTCACCCCAAACCATTCTATGATTCTATGATCTCCTTCAGTTCCCAACTCCATCAAAGGACCTAAGGACAAAGGCTGGAGATGGGCTGCCAGAGCAGCAGGCAATGGGAAGGAGACCCCCCCCCACCTTCTACTCACCGATTCTGTCCAGCCTGTCCAGGGCCACCGTCTCGAAGGCTCTCCGCATCATGGGGTACTCCTCCAGCACCTCGTTGAAGTTGTCCACGGAGAGGGAGTAGAGGCGGCAGTAGGTGTCCGCTCGCACGCTGGCCGTGCGCCGGCCCCGCGTCAGCAGGCAGATTTCTGCAAGGAAAGAGCCAGCCTGAGCACATGGGGATGGGCATCACCACTTTCCGGCCACCCTGTCGCCTCTCCAGCTGGACTCTTCCTCCTCTCCCCCTAAGAACATCAGCAGGGCTAACATCCTGCGTGTGCAGCAACGGTTTACAGCACCGGGAGCTCAGCTGTGGCAGCTGCTCCCAAAACACAGCTCCATGATTCTGACGATCCCATTAGCCAGGCAAGTTTTGGGATGGCGGATTATCAAAGATATCATTTGGGCATTCAGACTGGAGAAGCTGTCCTTCTCCAGCTCCTCGTGGGCACTGGGAGGAGAAGGTGAAGCTGCGCTCTCGCTGAAGCTACTTCTCTCTCTGGATTTGTAGTAAGGCTCTTTGCTGACTGTGGCTTGATGCCTGCGCATAACTCTGATCCCAACACCAGAACATTTGTCTTTTCAAAGGTTTTTGTAGATATCTGCAAGGTCCTGCACTGGCTGGGGCAATGCCCAGCACTAACACAGGCTGGAGGAGTCTGGAGGGAGCAGCCATGAGAAGGACTTGGGAGTGTTGGTTGGCAGAAACTCTCAATGACCCGGCTCCAGTGTGTGCTTGAGGCCAGAACCCCCCGTGTGCTGGGCTGCACCCCCAGAGCATGAGCAGCAGCTCAGGGAGGGGATCCTGCCCCTCGGCTGTGCTCTGGGGAGACCCCCCCTGCAGCTCTGGGGCAGCAGCACAAGAGGGACGTGGAGCTGTTGGAGAGAGGCCAGAGGAGGCCATGGAGATGCTGCGAGGGCTGGAGCAGCTCTGCTCTGGAGCCAGGCTGAGAGAGCTGGGCTGGGGCAGCCTGGACAAGAGAAGGCTCCTGAAGGGGAGACCTGAGAGGAGCTCCAGTGCCTGAAGGGGCTGCAGGAAACCTGGAGAGGGGCTTGGGACAAGGGATGTAGGGACAGGCCAAGGGGAATGGCTTGAACCTGCCAGAGGGGAGACTGAGATGAGCTCTTAGGCAGAAGCTCTTCCCTGGGAGGGTGCTGAGGCGCTGGCACAGGGTGCCCAGAGAAGCTGGGGCTGCCCCATCCCTGGCAGTGTTCAAGGCCAGGTTGGACACAGGGGCTTGGAGCAAGCTGCTCTAGTGGAAGGGGTCCCTGCACATGGCAGGGGTTTGGAACTGGAGGAGCTTTGAGGTCCTTTCCAACCTAAACCAGTGTGGGATTGTACGATATGACACAAGGTTACAGATTGTCAGGAAAAGACAAGTTTGTGGCACCTACTAACTCTTGGTTTATTTAGCCTGCAGTCAACTACTCTTAGGAGGGTGCTCAGCTTATTACAGAACAGAAAGCCCTTGTCTGACTTTGGCACAGACACTCCTCATGCACTCAGCAGAGAGCTCCTGTCTCCTGGTTTTCCACTGACTACACACAGACTGTGGGCATCTAAGGCAGACACCTGAAGACAGATGGCGTGTCTTAGAGACTGACAGCACTCTTCTCTGTGCTGCATGCTGGGTGTCAAGCCACAACACCACGCTAAGGATTCATTCTGGGTCTATCCCAAAGCATTGTCTCCAATCCTGGAACTCCAAACCCCAGCAAACTGACCTAATTTGTTAGGAACATGCAGAGTCCTTGCACTCCAGGTAGATGCAGACAGGTTGTTTCATAGGAACGGAGTGTAGGAGTGTAGGAAATGCATGATAGGGATTTTCTAATAGAGAAAAGGCTTTAGAGAAGGGAAGGCAAAGCAGGTTACCTCCTGCCCCCTCTCAGTAAGCCATTAATTTTGGGGCATTCAGTGTGTGCACTGAAACACGCATCTACCAGAGAGCTGGCTGTCTGGGGCTCAGTGAGGTCTTCACGGGGCTCTGACAGGATGGATTTCTCTGTGTTGCTCATAAGAGCACTATCTCAAATCTTCTTTTACAGGCTTTCCTGATCTCATGCCAGTTCCCCTGTTCCCGAGCTCTGCTGCTGACAGATTACCTCTGCCTGCTGACCCCATCATTTTGCTGAGCCACAGGCTGGAAGATGGACTATGTTGTTTTCCTCCACGTTTATCCTGTACCTCATATAATAGATGCCAGACAGCAGGACTAGAAAACAGCAGGAATGCACTTGGAGAATGCTCCATTTTTTCCCTTTAGGTTCTCAGCTTCACAGATCTGTCAGTCTGCTTAGGGCAAAAAGAAATGAAGGTGCAAGAGCCCAGTTTCCCTTCTCCGTTTTGCTACTTGCTATCTATACTCCTGAACTGCCCATGAGTCCCACTCACTTCCCATTACACCATTTACTACACCGGGAAGCTGCCACACAGTTGAGATGAACAGAGGGTGGAGGAGAAGTGCCTGGGGAAGCAGTTCCACGTGCTCCCACCCCAGGGCACCCAGGGCAAGCTAAGGAGCACAGTGGGTATTGCTGTGTAATGATGATTGACCGACATGCACCTCCAAAGTAGGAGCCGTCTGCCAGCTTGGTCTCCTTGTTGCCTTTGGTGAGGACGCTCACCACCCCATGCTGGATGAAGTACATCTTCTTGCCAATGGTGCCCTCCCGGATGATGTAATCCCCTGGCTGAAACACCTCGAACCGCAGCTTGGTCAACATTGATGTCACAAAGTTGGGATCTGCATTGGCAAAGAGGGGCATAGAAGCCACCAGCTTCCTGCAGTTGAAGTTTATGATTTCCTGAGCATGATGTGATGTAGGAGAGAAAGAAAGAGAGGGGAAGGGAGGGAAGGGGAGGAAAGTTGGGGAAGAAAAAGACACATATATTTAGTCTACATCTAATAAATGATGAAGTTTCCCCACTTGAACTGTACACTATAAAGTAAGGAGGGAAATGCTGTTCCCTTTGTCTGGCTTCCCTAGTGCGGGCTGGAATAGGCCCCGGATGCTCAGAGCACGTACAGTGTGAGCTGAGGCTGACAGCTGCATGCCTCACTGCTTCCACTCATATGCTTTCTCTCTGACCAGGGACAAAAACCCCAACCTCCCAAACATGCACAGTAAACCTCTTTCTGCAGGAAACCTTGGGCTAGGAGAGAGGTGCAGAGCACGGGTGAAATGCTGGGTGAAAAAGCTCAGGGCTCCTCTCTGGGAGAATGTTATAACTCACCTTGGCAGCCCTACGGTCTGTGTTGCCCTTGCTTGTCAAATAGATGCTGAACAGCACAAACGTGCCAAGGAGCTCAGAGGCAGATGGGGATAGGGTGAAGAGAGGGGAGGGAGAGGTGCCCACAGGTCACTGGGCATGGATGGATCATCAGCCTCTGGTGAAGGAAACCCAGTTGAGCTGTTCAGCTGTCCAGAGCAGACAGGGACTGTGCCTCCTCCTGTGGCTGGCTGTCACTCCCAGGGAGTGACAGCACTTTCCACTGCACAGGAGCTGCTCTGTGCCAGCTCAGACTTGGAGAGCAGCAGAAAGTGATACTGAGTGAAGCACCTCAGCACTGGGCACCCCAGCCAAGCAGGGAAGAGGCACCTGGATGACTGGGGCAGGAAGAAGGAGGGCTGGGAAGCATCTGTCTGCTCCTCACTGGGGTTCTTTTCAGGGTTGGCCTTTAAGTCTTTGACCAAACTAGTTTTAAACTAAGGCTGGTAGGTCCTCAGCTCTTCTTTCTCCTATGGAAGTGCTTTACTGGGGGGAAGAAGACAAAAGGAAAACCTCTTCTAGTGCTGGTGGATAATATATTGGAGGCATAAACTAGGGATTGCATTGCCTGGCTTCAGTGAGGGAAGGGGGTTTCTGTAAATGCTTGTTTGAAGTGTGGGCCCTGCTGGAAGGTTTCTCTTTCTTTGGACTCTATGTGCTGTTACAGCTGATGTCTGGAGCACAGATGAGGCCACCACACTGCACAGAGGTTTATATAAATACATGAGATACAGATTAGGGAGCACAAGTCGGAAGCAGCCATGCATGTTTGTCTGGGGAGGGAAAAGGGCTTCCAGAAGTGTGAGGTAATGACACCTTCCAGAGTGTCTCCTACAGGGGCACTTTGGGAAAGGGGATGACATTGCCAGATATCACCACAGCCTCAGAAGTTGACAAGATGTACCTGTTCACATGCTGGGTGGGTAACACAGCCTGCACACTGCACCCTTTATGTCAGACATCACTTGTGCTGCAGCCTTTAACAGACTCAGGCAGGAGTCCTGCAAACACCAAAGGGCCTGGGTTTCTCTCTCCACAGCCCTGACTTCTGCCATGACCAAATCAAGGGAATACCAGGCGTACACCAAGGGATAGGACAGTCATTCCTTCTGAGTGAAACTGTCTCCCACAGAGACATACCCAAGAAGACCCGGCTCTTCTTGGCCTTGCTCCCCCAGAAAGGTAGGCACAGCACAGAACAGGTACAGCCCCAAGTGAAACAGGACCTTTATGGCTGATCAGACACACAGAGCACACCCAGAGCCAATGCTAATGGGAAAGCTGGCCTCCCACCACTCCCGTCGCTGGTGGTGTCCTCTGCAAAGCACTGGGACAGAACACTGCACACTGGGAACTCCCCAGCTGCCAAAGGGGACAGGAACATGCATTGCCCATTCAGTGCCACCTCCTTACCTCCCGGAGGGGCTCACTCAGCTCTCCCAGGATGCTCTCCTCATCAAACATCTTCCCCTGGTAGCGGTGCTCATAGTAGTCATGGATGCGTTGCCGCATGTCTGCAGGCAGCTTGTGGAAGGACATGTACTGCTCCACTTGTTTGTACTGTGCAAGGAAGAGAGGAAGAGAAGGAGTTACCAGCACATGCAACAATGGTGCCCACTCACAGACAAGCACAAACTAGACCGTACCCATACCTGCTCCCTTCATGCCAAGCCAGACCTGGGCAGATAATCTGGTGCAGGAGAGAGCAGCTGTGGGGAGAGTGCAGGCATCTTTGTTTTCTCTTTGTTATTTTCCCTAAATGGCTGTACCACGTTTTAACCTTTAACCTTACCCTCAGACAGTTACACTGCGGATGCAGCTCCTCATTCCCTGGGTGCTGAGCAGCCCAGGGCCTGTCCTCCCCTACAGACACTGCAAAAGCTGATAAGAAAGTGCTCAGCTGGGCATCTCCTCGCAGCAAATATTGCTGAGCAAAGACTGTAAAACCCTTGTGCACAATCAGAAAAGGGAAGTACAAAGTGTCCTCAGCAGAAGGCTTTTCCACAGCACACAGTGGAATGGTGGCCAGTGACCTGGTGGTCTGGCTCTGGAGCAGTAAGTGATGTGCAGCCCCTCAGCCAAGCACAGGACCCCACTGCACCAGGGGCCATACGTGGCTCAGGCTGGGATGTTCACAGCCACAGATAAAACTGAAGGACACACACAGACTCGCATGCTGAGTTATTCAGTTGAAGCTGCAATACCCACGGTCCGCTTTCCCTCCCCTCTGTGTCCTTGGCTGCCACGTATGATAGAACCTTTGCCTTCCCACCTTGGGCCCCACATTCTCTTCACCTTTCTTGGGTCTCTACTGCCCCATGCACTTCTGCTGTCTAACCTGTCCTTGCTTTCATCTAATGGTTTGCATTTCCATCATGTCACTTAGAGGGGAATACAAGGGCCCACTATGAGTGATGCCAGAGCAGTATTTGGGCATGAATGGTGCTTTCTATGAATAAATGACACTTCCTTAAGGGCCTCGGACTGTAAATGGCTCGAGGGCACTTGCCTTGAAGGTGCTGCAGAGACAAGGTGTGTGCATTGCAATGGTTATGCTCCCCTCCCACTGGTCTGCAGTAAAGAACATGATCCTGAGCGTGTACCATACTGAATAATGCTGACAAAAGGACGATGCTCCCCTTCTGCCATCCCTCTTTCCCCTCTTGTCCCCGAGACACCTGTCCCTGAATAACCCTTTACTGCAGCTTGTGCTGAAGAGCCTAATTACCAAACCTGTGCTCATTGCAGCTCTCCCCTGCACACACCGTGTCACTCTGCTCCCAGCACAGCCTGTGCTCCTGCTGCCTTGCATGCTAACAACTTCATCTGCACCAGAGAGGAGCAGGAATTACTCTGAGAAGCCAAGGTGGTAGAGGAGACACTTGGGGTTTCCTGGCATCTCCAGAGCTTTGTGTCTGGAGCTAGCAGCGGAGGAGCTGACTGTAAATATTCATCATCACTACAGCATGAGCAAAGTCAAGCGAGTCACCACCTCGGGTGCGGGAGCCAAGCACAGAATTGGCAATGAATATGGCACTTCATTGCTTGAACTGCTGAAGCTCTGCAGGGCCTGGCAGGATACTGGGTGCTGCATGGAGGCTGCAGTCATGAACAAGGGAGATAAAGGGAGCAGGAACCACCATGTCCCATGTGGACACCATGCTGGTATGAGCCCAGTTACAGTTTTGTGGGTTATGCTCTTAAATGCTCAAAGTTTAAGGTCTTGGCTCAAACAAACAGAGAACCATAGAATCCCAGCCTGGTTTGGGTTGAAGGGACCTTAAAGCTCATCCAGCTCCAACCCCTGCCATGGGCAGGGACACCTTCCACTAGAGCAGCTTGCTCCAAGCCCCTGTGTCCAACCTGGCCTTGAACACTGCCAGGGATGGGGCAGCCACAGCTTCTCTGGGCACCCTGTGCCAGCGCCTCAGCACCCTCACAGGGAAGAGCTTCTGCCTAAGAGCTCATCTCAGTCTCCCCTCGGGCAGGTTAAAGCCATTCCCCTTGGCCTGTCCCTACAGGGCCTTGTCCAAAGCCCCTCTCCAGGTTTCCTGTCTTCTTTTTAAACACGGCTTGTCTACTGCCACTGGAGACACGTTAGCATCTGAGACACCCATGAGACCTGTCAAATTGGACACAGGACATACAGGACACTCACTATGGAAAGGGCAATCGTTACACTAGCTTTTGCTGACTTGGGGTTTGTTAAATTGATTCTCAAGCTGCAAACAGCTGGGCTCGTTTTAATGCTGTGGTTTTTTTGGCTAAATTATTTACCAAAACTATCACCTTATATCTCAGTTTTAGCCCAACGTCTTGAAGTGGATGACTGACCAGGTCACAAGATGCCTGCCTGGTGCCCCTCTTCCCTCTGCCATCATCTTCAACCGACCTTTGCTTCTCAGGACAAATCCCCCCAGGATCCTCAGATTCACTAGCACAGGTTGGATGGGGCCTCTCAGACACTGCTTATTCACTACTGTACATGGATTTATTGCTTTGCAATGAAAAGCAATAAATTACTGCTCTGCAAGTCTCTAGGGCTTGTCAGATTCTCCTAGAATCACTGTCCCTAGATAAGGCTCGGAGTAAAACCAGGCCAAATTTACTTCACCAGGGAAAAAAAACCTTCTGCTTCTGATTATAAATGAAGAACACAGTTCTAAGAGGAAGAAGTGAAGTAAGAGACAATAATTCTCTGTCATCATTAACAAGAGGTTCACATCTTGGCTCTCCTGTCTTTGCTGGTGCCACCTCCTCTCACCCATGCCAGCTGGGGACTTCTGTGAGCTCTTCACTCTCCCTTGTGCAGAGATGGAGTCTCTCTGCATTAATAAACTACAGTCAGGTGGGGTTTCCTCCTTTCCCTGGTGCTGCTGAAGGCCAGCGGTCCTGCAGTGTGGAGCATTCAGAGCTACTAACCAAAAGGCTATTAAACCTGTGTGAGGGAGGGTTCAAAGTGCAGAGGGCTCTGCATGCCTCTTCTCAGCTTAAGCTCTAAAGGAGCTCTATCCTGAGGCCATCAGCAACGCTCAGTGATGGTACAAAGCAAAGGGGGAAGGATAATTGTGTGGTAAACATCAGCAGTACATGGGGGTTAAGCCTGACAACCTTGAATTTACAGGCCTTCCTTGGTCCCCTGAAGATCTGGCACCTTCTAAAACCACTTCATACCCCCTGAGGTGGCAGCCCTTTGAGAACCTTCCAGTGTTGCTTCACCTGACACCCTCCTCTATCTCCTTTCCCCTTGAACTTGTTTGTTCCATCTTCCCACTTGCCTCTGTGTCACCAGTGTGAGCCCTGCTCCGAGGAACCAGAGAGATTAGCGGCCTCTCTGTGCTCAACTAAAAAGACTCATTTAGGAATTATTTCAATCTCTCTGAAGACAATTGAGTCCATGTAAATCCTACGTCATTTTCTTACGTCTGTTTTACCTGAAATAAGCCCTCAAAGGAGATACTAATATATCAAAGGGAAACCATTCGCCTGAGTATTTTTCCTTCCCCAGCTGCCTACCTTCCTTAGTTGTCTCCCCACTCCCCTCCCCTTCAACCAAAGCTCAGATCACTCACAGTCCAAAGGGAACTAAATAGCTTTAACATCTTCCCTGCCCTCAATCTCTGTCATGAATCCTCCTCTCTGTAATAAATCACTGGCAAAAAGACTCTTGACTATTTCCTTGCTTTACTTCTGATTATAAAAATGGCCCTGCATCTAAGGAGAGCTGCTCCCATCCCAGTCCTGGAATTGACACCTCTTTGAGCCCTCTCTTGGCCCATACACGTCGCTCTTCAGGGCTCCAGAGAAACACTGATTCCATTTTTGCACCTCAGTTAATTCAAACACAGTTGCACATACTCACAGATGCTGACACAGGCACACACATAACCCACTCCAGTGAAGGCACTTGGGATGCTCATCTCTATCTACCCATCAATAAATACACATTACTTATACAGAGCTGTTGCACTGCTTGCATCCTTCCAGGCTGAAACCTCTGTGGGAGAGTTTAACCTCGTTCACAGTCTCCCTGTCTGGACTCCATGGAAGCCAACAGAGATGCACTTGTGTAAGCAGAAAGATGCTCCAGCTGAATAATGCATTTCCCATGAAGTGAAGAATGATAATGCACTGACCGTACGTTGAATACTGGTAACATATATCCAGAGATATTGGGTTAAGATCCACATCAGCAGCCATGAGGTACAACGCTGTGGCTCTTGCAATGGATTAGTGCTTCACAGGGGTAAAGATCAAGTCATGAGCATCACCAGGCAAAGTGTCCTGACAGGCCACAGTAGCATCTTTGTTTTATTTTCTCTGACCTATGATGAGGATTAAACCAGTGCAGCTACACAGCGTGCAGTAATCATTAGAAACAAAGGAATGCTGAATTCCTTTTTGTCTTTTAAGTCATCCATATCCCCACCCTCAGGATGTCTTCTACAACCACATCTCCATCTTCCTCAAAATGATCAAGACACACATTGTCATGGAGTCAGATAACTCCAGGAATGAGAGGTGCTGGTCAACAAGAAGCTGATCATGACCTGGCTTCAGCGTGTGCTTGAGCCCAGAACCCCTCTGTGTGCTGGGCTGCACCCACAGAGATTAAGCAGCAGCTCGGGGAGGGGATCCTGCGCCTCTGCTCTCGTGAGACCCCATCTGCAGAACTGTGTGCAGCAATGCTGTCCTCTACATAAAATCGACATGGAGCAGTTGAAGGAAGTCCAGAAGAGGCCACGAGGATGAACAGGGGCTGGAGCAGCTCTCACAGAAAGAGAGGCTGAAAACACTGGGGCTGTTCAGCCTGGAGAAGAGAAGCTGCGTGGAGACCTTAGAGCAGCTTCCAGTATCTGAAAAAGGCTACAAGGATGCTGGAGAGGGACTCTTCATCAGGGACTGCAGTGATAGGACAAGGGATGATGGGTTCAAACTGAAGCAGGTCAGACATTTCAGGTTAGATCTAAGGCAGAAGCTCTTCCCTGTGAGGGTGCTGAGGCGCTGGCACAGGGTGCCCAGAGAAGCTGTGGCTGCCCCATCCCTGGCAGTGTTCAAGGCCAGGTTGGATGGGGCTTGGATCAACATGCTCTAGTGGAAGGTGTCCCTGCCCATGGCCGGGAGCTGGAACTGGATGAGCTTTGAGGTCCTTTCCAACCCAAATGATTCTATGAAGAACAGTGGAATTCTGTAACACAAACTCATGCCTGCACTGCTGGTGTGATCTGTGTTGGTTCCCCTTTACGCATCTCCATGCTTGCAACGTATTTAGTGTCAGTCCTTGCTCATCTAACTTTACTCTTCCTGAACTCTTGCTGAAAACTGTATCTGGTGCAGGTTATGGCAGTTTATCCAGAGTCTGCCAACTGTTATGAATGCCGTTGGCTCTACACACATGCTTGTGGGCACTGTCCTGCTGTTTTCCAACCAAATTAAATGTGCTCAGGGCTGTCTGTTCCATAGGAACAGGAAAGTGATTGAGAGGAACTGTAGTCAGGCATATGCTGTCCGTTCCGTACCTTCCAGGCCCCAGGCAGCCAGGGATGAGGCTGAAGCAGGATCTGGATTCCTTCACTTAGAGGCCCAAAGGAAACTAAGTGAACTAGTAAGAGGAAAGACATTGAGGATGCCTGCATGAGGGGAGTCTGGGGTAGGTTGGGAGGCTCAGAGTTGGGTACAGGCAAACTGTACCCTGTTGTATAGGAATGGGTGGTTATTTCAACCAGAACAACTCGGACCAGACCTAGCACAGCACCAGACTTTATCAGTGCTATCTGGCTTTCAGATTAATGACCTAAATTTAAACCTACAGCCATGTACTCTTAGAATCTACCACAGCTACCTGCATTCTGCAAGAAGCTCAACAGCATGTCCTGGCTCTGAGCTCCTGGCTCTGAGTCCAAAGACCACGTTACTCTTTGTACCATGGCATGCTACATGCTGAAAGACATGGAACAGCTTTACCCCTACTGCAGTGGTAACCTTCAGAAACCACCTTACCTAGAATCAGGCTATTTATCTCTTGCTGCCTTCCAAAGACCACAGACACTAGCAGAAAATTCCTGGAGCTTTCTTTCATACAACATCCACTCCATTGAGGATGACTGTAACGATCAGCTGCCAGAGCTGCCTCTCCTTGCTGTTAATCAGCACCTATTTAGGCAAGGATTATGCTTCGTTTCTGGCCCGTGAGATGTCAACAGACTGAGCTTGGTCAATGATGGGCTGCTGGAACAGTTGTTTACTTCACCCATCAGCAGCACTGCTGCAGCGCTGCGGCACAAGCCACGGAACACAAAGGAGATGGTGCTGTTAGCACAGCACTGAGTGTGCATCACCCACTGCTGCCAGCAATGGAAATGGCTGCTACCTTCAAGGGGTCTAGGAGAGCAGATCCAAGAGCTTTAGGATGAACATCTTTGCACTAAATGTTGTGGGGAAGGCCCCCTTTGTCTGCTCTTACAAGTGCTCAGCCTGAAGGAAGGTGGTGCAATGACAAATGTATTATGTACAAACCTGTATATCATGGCCACAGAAACAGCCTGTTTTCCTTGACTGGCTCCAGCTGAAGAGAGTGCCTTACTGGGTTTGAGAGGCCACATACCAGCGTAAGTCCAGCGCAGGGACCTTTTGGACCTCAATGAATCTTTCATCATTCATGAAACACTGTGAAACTCATAGTTCATACTGGAGGTGTCAGGTCTTGTGACTGGAGCCACTTAACTGGAGGTTTGATGGGGAAAAAGAGCTCAACGTTATTTTCATCATCAGGTGAGATAAAATCTGCCACCAAAGTCAGAGATGGGGAACAGGGACCAGTGAGTCTCTGCAGTTTAAGACCAGCATTGCTGGGAGAAGACTTTTGCCAGGATGGCTCAGCAGGGAAGCTGAGAATGTCCATTTTAACCGAGACAGTTATTTACTTACACTTCAAGTGCCAAAATGAATTTCAAAACTGATAATGAAGTTTGTTGTATCCCACATTGGGATACAAAGAACTGCTGAGGCAAGAGCCCTTTCCACGTGTGTGCACAAGCATACTGCTCAGAACAGGCTGGCATTGATGGTGTGCAAAGAACAGAACAAAGAACAAAGGCTTCCACTCTCAGGAAGAAAATGTCAAAAGCCCAGCTATAATCACAGTATCTCCAGTACTGCAAATTGAGACCTATCTCCAATGTAAACCTGCTGGCAGAAGGCAATCTACGAGGCAGTTTTCCTTCCCCTTCTCTAAAGATGTGCTACAAAGACACTGCAAAGTTACTGCCTCCTTCCTCCCCTTGTCTGAGAGCGGAGAGGGAACCGTACGTGCACTCAATCTCAGCCATGCACTCCATGCAGGCACTGCTGCTTGTACGATTGTCACATTCCCCAGCTGGGCACTGAAATCTCTGCTTCCAGTATCTACAAGGCATGTTTTACAGCTTCAAAATGCGGCTCCTCTTAGTGACACACTTCCACTTTATAACCAACCCAGGAGTCTCTCATGAAAAGGAGCTTAAAACAACTGACACGAATGGCTGATGTGTTGGTTGAGCTGAACTGAAGGAATCATTGATCTACCACCCCAGTGCTTATTTCTTACAAATACTCTTGAGGTGGCTGTGGTATCTAAAAGCACAGCTGCCTTGCAGCACTGGATGTACCTTCCTGAGCCAGCCGTTCCCACTGAATAAAGCTGTCAGAGACTGATTGCAGCAGTTACAAGGGACCTCTGGGGGATATTTTGTCCAAATCCCAACTCAAAGGAGACCCAGCTTACATTGGGTTGCAATTTTCTGGCAGCCTCCTTGGACTTGTCCCATGTGTGCAGAGAAGGTGGGGATGGGGCACCCGTTTCTATTCCATCCATTCTTAGTAAGCTTTAGGAAGCTGGACCCTTCCTGTTAAGCTGCATGCAAACCTTGTTCCTTTCACTTTGTGCCTATGCACTGCAAACTACCCAGAAAACCTGTTCCTGATTCCAGAAACAGCTACCTGGAGGCAGTGCTGAGAGCCCAAGCCCAAGGCACATCACTGCACACATCACTTCACTGCAGGCACAGTCCATAAAGCCCATCATTTACAAGCCTTGTTATCAACCCCAAATGTTTTGACAGTGACATGGGACATGACAGGTCTGAAGCCATCTCTTAACAGGCTGAGGTAATACACAACTAGTGCTGTCAGAGCAGGATAAAGCAAGGCTCTCCAAACTTTTCCCAATTGGGAAGTTTGATTGAATTTTCCATTTGATTAAATGTTCCAGACATGTTTTTCTGGAGAGCTGCACATCTTTCCCTCTCCTTCATACACATTACTAGAAGAGTAAGGGAGCTTTGCAGCTTCCCTGACACCCAGAACTGACAGTAGGTCCGAAGAGGACTTCCATATAACCCCTCTGAACACTAGGAATCTGGGAACGACCCCTGAGAACCTACAGACATCGGTGACCAATCACCTTGGGAATGTCACTTCAAATCCTGTTCAGACTGGTAATGAACATCACATTTCCCACCCTTGTGGGAGAGTAAGTGTGGGAAAAATGGAACTCTTTGCTCAACTCCATGCTGACACTGGTTATCTTCATGCTTCTGTGCTGTGTTGGCCCCAAGGTGGCTTACCCACTCCTGGAGCCACAAGGCTGAATACAGCTTTGTTACAGGGCAGTGCTTGGGTTAATCCACTCTGCTTAAAGGAGGGATGGAGAGGGGCTAGCAGCCAGGGCACGGAGCCAGGCTGATGTGATTATGCTGTACCTAGGACCCCAGCTAGGATCTCTGCACCCAATTCCCTGCACACATTCGTTTGGAGGCTGTTCAGAACACCAACCTGCACAGGAGAAGAGCCCAAATCCAAAGGAGTAGCCACGAAAGGCCAGGCTGAGGGTTCCTCTCACCTCGTGGTGTGTCTCAGGCAGTTTCAGGTACTTTGAGGAAGAGACTAAAGAACAGACGGGCAATCCACACAGCAGTCCAGCTCCTGGCCATACCCTCCCAGCTTTCCCGACAAAGGCAGATTAGGGATCCCTGCTGTCTGCATCTCAGCACTCAATAACACTGGAAACATTTTCCTTGCGTGAATTTCTCTAAGGCCAAAGCCAGGTCCCCAGCTTTCCCTGCAGCAGGCAGGCACAACAGCAGTCTCACTTCCCCTCTAATGAACACTGGTCTAAAATCTGCTTTGTCCCAACAGAGACTGAATGGTCCTGTTGTCTTGCTTCAGCCTTTACAGTGACTACATTTTCCCCAGTTACCCTTTGCTGAATTCAGGCTGCTGACAGAAGGGCTATGTTGATAGCTGGACTATAAAGTGCTTTTTGCTTGGACAGCCAGACCTTGGGTGTGTCAAGAAGGCCTGTTGATGGGTAAGCAGGGCTGTTTCAAGAACTGAAAGGTGATGCCTTTAGTGCTTCTGTAGGGAAGTCCCCTTGCAACTGTGCTTCAGAGTATTAAGTGAATACACAAGCACCTAAGTATCCACCCATTTTCAATATGTACTTTAGGAACATGAGGCACTGGATAATTCAGGGTTCACTGGACAGTTCAGAGGGGAGGAGAAGCAGGGGACCGAATGTGGAAAGCAGAGAGCTGAGGGAATGCCAGTGTGGCAGGCAGATCTTGATGAGAGGTGAAGCTCTGGAAGGAGAGATTACAGCTTTGCTGGGCTCTGCAACGCTGACAGCAGCAATTCCTACCTCGCATCAGGCATTCTTCTGAATGTACCTGAGAAGATAACAGGGGAGCAGATCCTCTCTGCATGATGCCCATCGCTGCCTGCATCCTGGGAGAGTGAAGCCCAGAGTCTCCCCCTGCTCTGTTCCAAGGACCTTGGCTGCAGGAAGCAGCAGAAGCTTCAAGGTTATAGAGTCTGCTGGGGAGGAGGAGGCTGTGTGTGGTGACTTGACATAAATATTAATCCAGCCAAGCTTTATAAGCAGAGAAATTAATAGGAGAACCTGCAAAAAACATGACAATAACTTGCAGATTGGTCTGGATTATTTATCTCCTGGGCAGGAAACACTCTTCCTCTCTCATGAGCCACAGCTACTGCAGGTTGTAGGGTTAGGAATTTCTATGTTAAGGCTTGAGATAACCCATGAATAGCTGAAAAGGGCTTTGTGCCTCTGCTGTTGCTTAGGGACCTCTTCCTCTAGCACCCTGCACCAGCTCTGGCACTCACTGGCCTCCTCTAGTCTGGCAGCAAACTAACCCAGAAGAAAGGAATCAGCTTGGTAAAGAGGTTAAGAGTCAGTTCCTGATCCTGCCATTGATTCTCTGTGAGTATGGGCAAGACTAAGGACATAACACTGAATGCAGGACGGGACAGAGAGGTCCCTTCTAACTTTGCCTTTGGGCCTGGAAATAAAGCAGTCAGTTCAGAGTGCCAGCTCTAAAGAGCTATTATGATTCAGGGCTGTTCAAGGGGTGTTTGTGCCACCAGTGCCTGAGCTGGTGTGAGTGCTCTGTGCCTGGTGGGACTCACCGCTCGTACTCACAAACCTCTGCACTACACTGGCTTGGAGGGTGCAAATTCCCTATCCAAATTCTCCATGCTTCCTACTACCCCATTGATCCTGTACAGCTTCCCTGCCACGCAGAAACCAGCACAGTGTCATTTCAGGTGCTACAGGAGAAGACTTACACAGGACAGGGATTGAATGTCCAAATGTTCGATGAATCCAAGCCAGAGGGAGACAAACCTGCGACTGAAGGCACCAGACAGCACCAGACAGCACATCTTTTACTCCTCTCCTCAAAATTCCTGTTTGTCCAAGGGACAAACAAGCTGGTTTGGCAAAGCCCATGACAATCTGAAACGTCACCACAAACTCACTCCTGATCCTGCGCCTTGTTTTGAAGGTTACACAAAGCAAAGCCTCTCAGTGCAGCTACTAACCAGAACCTCCTGTCCTGTTACTATGCTATTTCTGCTACTCTTCCTCCTTCCCATTGCCTTCCCTTTCGTTGGCTACTCCTGGAAGAGCTGCTAAAGCCCCCAGTGCCCTGTCTGCAGCCAAAGGTGTACTCAGCAGAAGTGTCTCTAAACTGCTGCCTGCTTCTACCAATCGACCTCCAAACTTGAGACTCTTTGCTTATGCTTCAACAGACACGTTGTCCCATGAGGACTGAACTAAATTGAGCTGCAAGGCTGCAAATCACAAAGCAGCTTCATTTTCACCATGGCTATTCAAGTGCTAAGGAATGCAGGAAATGAATATATATTTGGTTTTAGGCCACCGTTTGGCCCATTTGCAAGGGGAAAGTGGAGATACTCAATCCCTGAGGCTTTAATCCCAGGAGAATACCTTGGGAAATGAACCTGCTATCACCATCATGTGTGAAATACACCCTTTTTTAAATCCCCTATCCACTACTTCTGCCACCAAGCTTTCCTCCTGGATCTGTTAACGCTGTCATTCACATCTCTCCATTCTAATAAGGCTCCAACACTTCACATTTGTTCTGTCATCCCCCCACAGTCCCTGCTGCCCTTCTGGATTTCCCTGAGCACTGACTGGAATCCAACTTCTAAGGTCAAGTTCAGCCCTTGTCTTTGGACCTGGCTTGAGGAGAAAGCCGTGGTGCCCAGCCCTGCAGGTGGAACCTTGGCTGCAGGGAGGCTGGCCAGGTGGCTTGATCTGCAGATCAGCCCTTCACTTCTGTGCTGCTTCAAACACATTGAATAACTACTCTGCATACACAGAGCTGATCAGCTTTCATTCCTGGTGTTGCAGTGTCCTTTCCTTTGGCATGCCACACTCCCAATTAGAATTACTGCAGCCAGTCTGTAGCACAGTGGTAAAAATCTACACAAAGCCCAGTCCTCCACCCTTCTTCTCCTGGGCTTTCCCCCTCTTTTATCTCCAGCTGTGGTTTGAGATCTTCCCTCTCCTCAAATCATGATTCACCCTCTGGTCTTCTTTGCTTTCAGTCTCTGCCCTACTCTCTTTCTGTGGCCCAGCATTGTAACCCCATAACAAAACTGCTCCTAGCCCACTCTGAATTTAAAATTCACTTAGCCATAGTTGACCCACTTGAACAACAGCAACTGGACCTGGCCTCGTCAGGACAGGCATAGCAAATAATTCTTCCTCTTCTTAATCATCAGACCACATATCTCTGTAGCACCCTGACCATAACACCTCCTTGCCTATGCCTACGGCATCCTCAGCCCTGCTGAGGGCAGTTGCTTTTGCAACTTCAAGCAGAAGTTGAAGGCAGACGTTTTGCCTGTGTGCTGGATGGCAAAGCATCACTGCACTTTTGCTTTAGATAACGAAATGTCATTGTACAGACAGCGGTACACCAAAGGCATGGAACGAGGTAAGGAACTGATGCAGTCCCACGAGTTACCCTCATCAGCTGAATCAGGATGACTGACTTTGTCCTTTATCATCTTACACAGAGCACCACCCTAACGCCACCACCACTCACTGCCACCGCAGTGCTAACTGATCACTGTGACATTTCTGCCCATGCCTCCATTATGCAATTCAACAACTGTGCAATTCATTCAAGAGCTACCTGTTGGGAGTTCCTGAGCTTTGATCTGTGCTCTGGGGTTTGTTGTGTATTTTCACTCCTGAGCACTGAAGTGAATTATCTGGATACCTTTACAACTAGTACTTGCTACACAGAGCCACGCATTCTGGAACATTCACTTGGGATATGAAACAAGATCTTGGAAAGGAAAAAGTGACTTGCAGCTTTGGATGCCACCAGTGACACTGATAACGTTCATCTAAAAAGAATGACAAGAATCACCCACTTCCCCTGATATTACCCTTCTGCACCTGAGGTTTTGAGGGAAGGGATGAATTACCCATCCCTTCGCTCCCCTATGTGGAGATGGGTAAGTAATAAACCACCGTGGTGAGGAAGGCACCACAGATCCGCCCTCTCACCCAGCTTACTGCCAGCCCTGGACTCCTCCATACATGAAGCCTCACATGAGGGTCACGGAGCCCGGTCCTTACCTTCTCCTGGTACTGCCGCCGCGAGGAGTCCAGCGACTGGATGAGGGCGGTGGCGTGGCCGATGAACATGGCGTAGCAGGTGGCCCCCACAATCATGCTCAGCATGGTGAGCCACACGTCTGACATGCCAACGGGTGCCTGCTGCCCGTAGCCAATGCACAGCATGTGGCTCATGGCCTTGAACAGCGCGTAGGAATACTGCTTCCCCCAGGAGTCGTTCTAGAGAGACAGACAGACAGAGCTTCAGCACTGGGACAGGCATTCACATTCCAGAAAAGCACAGCCACCACTCGACCCCAAAGCCCATGTTTAAAGCAGCTCTACATATTAAAAAAGCAATTGTGTTCTCTGAGGGCTTGGAAGTGCTGGGCACACTCAATAATCCTGCCTTTCTGCTCTGCTCTCATGACACCCCACTTGCAGCACTGTGTGTAATGCTTGTGTCCCCACTATAAGGAGGACATGGAGCTGTTGGACCAAGTCCAGAGGAGGACATAAGGATGATCAGGGGCTGGAGCACCTCCCATACAAAGAGAGGCTGAAAACACTGGGACTGTTCAGCCTGGAGAAGAGAAGCTGCGTGGAGACCTTAGAGCAGCTTCCAGTGTCTGAAGGAGTTACAAGGATGCTGGAGAGGGACTCTTCATCAGGGACTGTAGTGATAGGACAAGGGGTGATGGGTTCAAACTGAAGCAGGTCAGACATTTCAGGTTAGATCTAAGGCAGAAGCTCTTCCCTGTGAGGGTGCTGAGGCGCTGGCACAGGGTGCCCAGAGAAGCTGTGGCTGCCCCATCCCTGGCAGTGTTCAAGGCCAGGTTGGACACAGAGGCTTGGAGCAAGCTGCTCTAGTGGAAGGTGTCCCTGCCCATGGCAGCGGTTGGGACTGGATGAGCTTTAAGGTCCCTTCCAACCCAGCCCATGCTGGGATTCTATGATTCAGTAAGTTTGGTCATCTGACATTAACTGACTCTGGACAGTGTTTGTAGACATTCTGCATACTCTTTCCAGCAAAACTTTGCAGCAGTGAAGGCAGGCAGTGTGACATGCTGCTATCCTCATAAACTGGTATTAGGCCCTGGGATATTTCTGAAGTGATCCACATGAGCAAATGAACTGGTGAAAGACAGCCTAAGCATGGTGCCTTAGAGTGGGGAAAATCACTCCTGGCAATTTAGGAAATGGTCAGGATTTCTGGTCATTACCCGAAGAGATGGGAAAGGCAGAACATTAGGGTGATAATGTCCAGAGAGCGAGTTCTTCTCAGTGTAAAACAGGGCTTTTTTCTGGGAGCTGAGAAAACTACAAATGCTCTCATCTGGGAGGTGCAATAAACCACTGAGAGAAGCCAGCTGAAGTCAAGGGCTTCACCAGACACCCTGTGCTCTCCCACTGCAACCAGCACAAGCAATGACATCATGGGACAGAAGCTTCATGATTAATCTGATGAACTTGAGTTTGTGGAACACTTCAAGGTGCATTTACTATCCTGTGGGTATGTACCAGCAAGTCCTTGCCACAAAACCTTGTAAAGTAAACGCGCTGTCATCACACAGTGCTGCCACAGGGTATATGAAAAAATACCTCTGCTCCAGTGACATTCATCACAGCACATCACCTGTACCTTCATCACTCTTCTTTCTGGTCTAGGAAGGCATGAACATTATGGGTGTAAATCCATATGCTGTGGCAACTTAGAAGGTCATTGTACAGAACGCCTGGCTTGTGGCTTGTCAAACACAGAAGCAATGCTTTTGTGAACTCCATCCCGAGAGATGCAGCGGCCACAGCACCGGTGACCAGTGATGCTATGACCCCTGGAGCTTACTGGACACCTTGGAGGTATCTCATCACACTGAGTGTGGTGCTGAGGAGCTCTCTGCAGTGTCACTAATGTTGATGGAAAGTTTTCACTGAGCTTACAAGTAGTGAACAGAAGCTGTGGCAAAGAGCTGGAACCTCTGGAGAGTGTTAATGCTTGGTTAGGTGATAAGCACATGGACAAAGGCAGGTGATAGCATTACCTGGGCCATATCCAGTTACATTATGCAAGCCAGGCCCGATTCACACTGCAACAAGAAGGGCAAAGCTATAGAAATGATAGTGAAGAGGACACAGAAGCACCACATTCAGAGCCCCAAAGCTGCTCCCGCCTGGCGCCGGCCTGTCTGGGCTCCCCTCCCTGACAAAGCAGGACCCTGCTCACCTCCTGTGCTGGAAAAACTACCCTGGAGTCAAGGGACAGAGACAAGAGACAGTGTGGCCACTGCTGTCTCCATTCCTGGCTCTGCCTGTGTGTGAGGAACTGCAGACTAAAGGGGAGGCAGGCAGGGGTGAAGATCTTTTGTACTGTGCTGCCTCACTAGGGCAGCAGGAAGGATTGGATGCGAAGGGCTGCCTGAGGTGCAAGCACCAGAGGAGTGCATCTGCTCCTTTCCCTCACCCATGTCTATGCTATGGCCCCTAGAGTCCTGGCCAAAGAAGTGGGGGGGACCCATTTTTTCCACCGCCCAAGGTTTGGGTCATTTTGCAGACCCGCTTCTGATCTGTGAAGTCATCAAGCATCTCGCACAAAGTATGGACCCAGCCCTGCATCTCCACTGTTAACTCTTCCAGGAACCACAGTGCCCTTCCCTCAGCCCTGCAGTTCTGGCAATTGTAAAGCTGTGGCCCCTGCACCCACAGAATGGTAAAGGCTATAAATTCCATGCCTTTAGCCCATTTGTTTTCCATGCTTCAGGAGGAAAGTCGTCCTGAGACAACAGGAAGGAGCAGTCACACTTGACCAACCTCTGCCTAAAACGTGCTTTACTGGTGCAGGATCCTGGCCCATCCCTTCCTTGTCAGATGAATTCCTTTCCCACCAGGCATTTCTCACTGGGACACTGCAGAAGTGCTGCCTCTGAGGTCAGTGTGGCAGTCGTTTAACAGGGCAGCACATCCCCACAACAGAACTGAGAGCAGAAATGCCGAACTGAAATTCCAAAGGGAATTTGGGGAGGCACAAGAAGAATAGCTGAGCTGGAATTTGGTATCTCAGGAAACTGCCACGGTTTTTAATGGCAAAGAATGATCAGAGCTTAAGAGGAACAGCTGGTGTCAGGCAGGTTCAGGTTTTAAATGTTATTCTTCCAGCAACTTGCTGCTCAAAGTGCTGCTTACGAGGAAGCTTGCCAGTGTTTAGTAGGAATTAGTCATCCAAAACTACAACATCCAACATCACTGAGCCCCTGTAGCCTGCAGAATCCCTTCTGGCTCCCTAGGAACATTAGACTTCCAAGCCTCAAGCCCAGTTCCCAGCAGCAGCAGAGCTCCGGGTGAGGACAGCCTGCTTCACGCCAGGCTGAAGAGCAGAGCGCTGAGTTAATGACAGGCTGGGGGTGAGAGCTGGAGGAGAACATGGAGCCTTTAAAACAAATATCCTGAGGGAGTATCTGCTGCGAGAAGAGATCAAGGACTGCTGGAAGAGAGGCACTTCCATGGAGGGGAAACCTTTCAGAGCAATTACTTTCATGACACAACCTCTGAGTTCTTTCAACGTCTGTAAAGAGCACTGGATCCTCATGGCACAGTATATGTGTTCTTTTCTTATAGGTCTGAGGATATCTTTAGTTTTTAGGCCTGCTCTACACTCTACTGTCATAGCCCTCTAGCCAATATATGCCAGTCCCCAGAGTGGGAGGGTTGTACTACTTCAAACATACTGGAGTAGCTAAAATGGCCCATTAGGGCAGGTCAATGAGGCCTTAAACTGCAGAGAGCAAATGGCTCCTCATTAACCAAATCTCAAAGCCAGCTAAAGTGAAGCTACAGAACACAGTCAAGGGGGATGTTATCCCAGATACATGCCTGGCATTAAGAGTATTTCCAAAAGGGAGTTCAAATTACTTTGAAGTGGTTTCTCAGCCTAGCTTGTTTTTAACATCCACACTGGCAGTACTGTAAGGGTTCCTCTGGGATTAGGGTCTGGAATGCAATGCCTCTGCTCGGATCTCTCCTGCATGGTGTCTTCTAGGATGTTCTGGGTCTGGTGTACATGTGAGTATGCCTGGTTGAAGCCTCACTAGAGAAGACTAGAGGGAAAGAAGTAAAGACACCGAGAAGCACTGGCAAATTCTTGGGGTAGGGGTATGGTCCATGGGCACAATGTTATGCCTGATTTACACCACTAATAACTCACTGTATTAAGGCACTGTCTGTAGTGAAAGGCCATATTTCAATCTTGGGAAGCCCCACATTTGTCTCAGCAGTGATCTTACCCGGCCACAGAGATGCTACTCAGGGTTTGCTACTACACACTAATGTCAAGCTGTGCAGTAAGGCCTCTGAACATCACTGCCCTCCCCTGGACAACACCATAACTGCTGGGGTCGGAAAACACCTTCAGATCCAGTTTAAGGGAATGGAACAGTGGGATGAGAAACGGAGATGACAGATCAGAATTCACACTGGGCAGAACCTGCCTCTTCTGGGCTTATTTCCAATGAAAGCTTTGCACGCCTTCACCCAACAGAAGAGATCTTCTGAGGGCTCTGAGTGCACCAGTCTGACTGCCCCAGTCATCACCCTTGTCCAGGGCCCTGACCCACGCACCCCATGTCCCTGGTGCTCCGTTTCAGTGCAGGCCTGGGCACCCAGACCCTGCCTGAACTGGATCTGTGCCCAGCCCTGGGATCTGAACATTACACTACAGCCTTACTTGGAGCAGTAAGAGATGGAAGTGGACTTGCTGGATAGACCCAGGATGTGACTGACACCCCGGAATGGTCAATGGTCACTCCTGCTTTGCCCATGCTGTTTCAGCTCATAGGACAGTGCTCTAGTTGGTGAGGGTGCTGCCTGTGCAGGGCTCCCCTCTGGCTCCTGACTTACACCCCATGCTGGAGCAGCCCTACTCTTGCTGCTCCCTGAGAGATGCTGTAAACCATGATAAGCTACTGCACAATTTATGTGCCTGCTGAGTGAGGGCAGGAGCTGGAGCAGAGGCTTTGGGGGAGTTCAGAAGCACACAGAAGATCCATGTGTCCTCCACAACACATGCAGCATCCATTTCTCTTCCTCCTTTCTATCAGCATCACTACAGGAATGTGTCGGGGTGTGGAGGAGGCTTTAAGCTCAAAAGAAAAGCTGCTCTCCTTTCGAAGGGAGGGAAGATGATTAGTGTTCCCTATGCAAGGTCACTGCATTTGACAGGGGCATATTTGCCTTCTCGGCAGGGTTCCTCAGCTCAGCACAATACCCAGGGGAGTGAGCCATGTGTTTCCAGCAGCTTTCAGGTCTCAGCAGAGCTCAGATGTCTGGGGTGAGGAGCTGCCAGGAGAGGGTCTTGGGGAGATGCTGCTGCTCTCACACATGCTGCTCGGCAGCTGACTCACTGTAGTTCTTCTGTTTAATAAAGTGCCCTGTAGAGAAGCCAATGCTGGAGCCCCTGAGATGGGGCTGAGTAATTAATACTGCAAACATCCTTCCCTGCCAGTTCAGAAAGAAGTCACATGGAGACTCACTCCTATAACTGCTCATATTTCTACATGATGCATGTAGGAAACACCAAGATGAATTGGACCCAGGGATTTATCGAGCTCCTGATGTGATCTGGCACCACCAGACCCTTCACAGAGGCCCTGGAAGAGGATCAAACATTTAGGAAGCAGATTGGAGGTGATGAATCTTCTTTCCCTGCTGTGTCGGAATCAGAGGTGGTTTTATGGACTGCCAAGTGACTAGGTGGGAAATGCTGGAGCAGTGGAACAGCAGCACCAGCATACTCGAGGAGAAAGCCTCCGAAGCATTTGGCACCTCACTTTCAGCTCCCCTTGGCTGTAGCAGCTTCAGAAGATTCCTTTTTTTCCTACACTGGTTCCATCCCAGCTTTTTGGCTCCTGTGTATAAGCAGGACAGTCCTGCACAAAGTGTATTTATCTCCTCAAAGCCATGACCACAATGTCACAAACCACAACCTGTCACAGACAGATGCCATCCTGGACTCCCACCTCCCAACCCCATCCACCCCAGCTTGCAAACAGCCATTCTCGAAAACACCATCAAGATCTTGGCACCAAAGTCTGAGAAATCAGCTCAGAACACTGATTTCTTCTTGTTTCCTGCCTCAGTGGCCTCTCCTATTACCTCACTATAGGCTGTATTGAAGCTGTTGCAGTAATCATGTCATCCACATCCATCAATGGCCCACTGACACATCTGGAAATTTCAGGAGATTAGAGGACAGAACCTTATTGTGAGAAGAAAGTCAGATTGCAGATGAATTAATTCTCTCAGCTTAATGAGCTAAACTCAAGGTATTTTGGGGCTGGCACATTCCTGTACAGCGTCTGGAGAGGAAGCCACTTTCTACCCTGCTCCTCCTGGAGCTTGTGCTGAGCCCTCCTGCCTGTGGGATCCCATCCTTCCCTCTCCTTCTCCTTGTTGCTAAGGAAGGTGCCCAGGTTAAATCTGTTCTTCCGTTGTTCTGTCTCCTGCCACCTTTCAAGACTCCCTTCACTATACAGTTATCTTGATGGACTTTTGCAGGCTGTGATCATAGTCTGGTGCAGGCAACTCTCTTTCTAGCTTTGTTTCCCTCCTCCTCAGGCTCTGAGCCTACTGTTTGCAGCTCTTCATTCCATTGGTTACAAGTGGTTTTCTGGCCTTACAGACCCTGAGTGAGAGGTGTCCAAGAGCCCGTTTGAATCAGCAAAATCAGTTCCCAGTAGACCTGGGTGTTTTGACTGTTCAGATTTCACCTCTTCTCCCAGGGTTGATGGGAAAAGCAAACAGATGCACTGCCATCAGGCAGCAGCCTCCACACAAATGTGAAGCTAAAGGAAACATGGCTCAAACCTGCTGCTCTGAAGCTGTCCTGCAAGTGCACCAAGTCACTTTATGGATGGGGATGATTTCTGTCTGCACCTCTGAGCTCTACAGGATGAGAGATGTCCATTTGAACCTGAACAGCATTAGCATGATGGGGCCTGATCTTTTATTTCTCCTGCCACATAAATAATATAAAGGCAGCATGGGGGAAGGCAGCTCCTGCATGTTGTAGATACATAAAGGGTTCTAGTCTCCAGAAGTGCCAGTCTGGTACCTTTCAGAAGCAGGAAGTGAATGATTATTGCAGAGGGAAGAAATGAATAACTGAACAGCAAACAGACGACTGTTCCATGGCTGCTCAGCGTCCTCAGGCATGGGCAGCATGTGCCCACAGCTCTACAGGGGGAGGCACAGAAACCTGGCAGCTCTTTTATCCATGTTACATTGGGTCTGTTCTGCCCGACTGCCTGATTATTATTTCTTTTAAGGAGGAACTGGCTGGGGGAATGTGGAGGTTTAAGAGCTGCAATAAGAGGTAATTTTATAAGCTTTGTCAGTTTTTGCTGCTTCATCAACTGGACATTGTCCTTTTGAATAAAAGAGCCTGAATTCTCAACAAGGTGGTTGGAAGACACCATGAACTCCCCATGCATTTACCATAGGGTATAAAGCTCCCTCTCAGCGAACAGCAGAGTGAGCAGCACAGCTTGGGATGTTACTGGGAAGTCTGGCTGCTGCTCCCGTGATGGGAGGCTGCACTGTGGCTTGGCAGAGCCTGTTTCAGCCCACTCTAATGGGGTACTGTGCAGCTCCTCACGGAGAAGGGTGGGTGATCACACCGACCCTGCAAGTGGATGTGCCGGAGAAGGCTTCACAGCTGCCTCCTGCCTTTGGCTCCGTTTGCCCAGATCCCAGCAGAAACCCGTTTCCACCCTCGCTCTTTGCTGTTTCCTGCCGGGAGGGGGAGCCCCGCTCCTGCCTTGTGCCGCAGGCAGCCCGCAGCGGGCTCCGCTGGGGCTGGGTCCTCCCCTTGCAGCCTCGAGTCCTTCTCGCCTAGACTGCCTCCACCGCAGCTCCATGCCCACAGCGCTGGGGCTGGAGAGAGGTGGAAAACCCTCAAAGGAGGCGGGGGGAAGGGGAGATGCCACGTTAGATGCTGCAATGGTGATGCTGTGAGCGAGGGCCTGGGTTTAGGGCTGTGAGGGCACAAGAGGGGCAGGCACTTACCACCATGCGGTTGAGGGACACCCAGCAGTCGTCAGGGAAATCCTGCAGCATGGGCACGAGGAACTGGAGGCAGCCATCCCAGTGACACAGCAGCAGCATCATCCCAATCAGGTTCACGATCCTCACCACGGCACTGGCCAGATCGTAGGTCATGTGGAAGATCTGCAGGGGCCAACAGGGAGCAGGTTAGATGGCAGCTCCCCAGCCAACCAACCCAACATCATTAGGTGCAGTAACAGGGTCAAGAACCTTGCTAAAGTAACAGAAAAGGCTGCATCAGCTGAGCGCAGGTCAGCAGAACCAGCTGAAAAACAGATTAAAACCCAAAATACAGAATCATCATCATAGACCCTTCTGCCTTTGATTTTGCCTTCTCATTTACGTTAAAAGCTTCATAACTCATTTTATAAAATAAGCTGGTTGCAAATGTTTCTGCCTCATCAGCCACTTGTCAGAAATAAACTCCATCATTAAACTGCAGTGCCCTTCTTTGATTTCTGCTCTTGCTGAATGGATGCTACAGACTGACCCACAGTGGAAGCTGTCGATACAGTCTCTGCAAGTATGAAATGCAAGAAGGAATGGCCTCAGGCTCAGCTGAGACTCCTAGAAGAGGACCTGATTCAACTATTTTCCTGTATTTCTTGTATTCTGCTGCTGCATCACTTCCAGTCTTATGTGAAGGTGGGCAAGGAATAGAGAAACATGGCAGAGCTGTAGAGCAGCTAGCAAGGAAACCCAGAACCTGTGACCAGGCAGCAGCAACCACACCTCTGGGATCAGTTCTGTGCCAGTGTTGTCCATAGTACCGGTCATAAGCAGCACACATGAGGAAGTGCAAGCTGCATGTGCAGTCAAATATTTCTTGATGGACACCATCTTCTTCCTATAGATGGTTGTGGAGATTTTGGGGGTGCTTGGCTCTCCTATGCCCAGCTTTGTGATGACAGTTAAGACACACAGGGCATGCAGCAACTGCTATCCTGAGCTACGTATCACCCAGGTTTGGTTTTCCATACCTTACAGCATGCCACAGTGAGGAGAGATCACAAGATGGTTGAGGTTGGAAGGGACACGTGGGGGCAATCTGTGACAGAGCCAGGATGGATGGAGGCCTGACAGCCATGCTCCAGGCCTGCCCTGGAGCCTCATCACTGCTCCCACACATGGTCGTGCTGTGCCTGGTGGAGGAGGAGTGAGATGTTTGGACAGCTGGATGTGAATGAAGCAGAGACTGCTGTCAGGTGCCTTCTCAGGAGGCCTCCCCATAGATGAGGGCACATGCAGCCCGGCTGCTTGCAGCACAGCCTCCAATCTGGTGACACAACGTCCTGTTTGGATTTAGTGGAAGGAACAAAACGCAGAGGAATGTGAGGAGCAAAGAAGACTGCTGGGCATCGGATGTGGCTGCATGTCACAGTCTATTCCTGCATTCCCACCCTGGTATTCCCTCCCTTCCAGGCAACAGACCAAAAGGCACAGAGACCATGATCCAGGCTGATGTAAGAGAGCAAAGGAAGTTGTAGTGTGAGCCTCCTGAGCACTGCCTGGGCTCCACCATGCCTCTGTGCAGGGAGCCAGGCATGCAGTGGATGAGATAGCACCTGGGAATTGCTTCCGGAGAGGAGATGTCTGTCAGGGAGGTATCTGAAGCAGGGGACAGGCCATAGGTGTGCTACGTGACTGGATGGCTAAGTCCATATAGCTCCTTGCTGCTCTGACAGAGACAGCCCTGCTCCTCCCACCCCTCTGACCGTACGTACCTGCCATCATTGCCTATGCCAGGGATCGGTCTCCTCTCATCCCACAGTGTGAGTCTGTTCCAGCAGCTAAAAAGGCTTTAGTTATAAAAGGAAGGAATCCTGGTTTGTCAGGAGAGCTGCCCCAACTGGCTCATCACTGCTGTCAGAGGGAGCTGTGCAATTTGAATGCCTGTTTCCACAGCAGATCTTAACACTTCCCCACCTAATCCTGCTGGCAGGAGGTAAGATGCACTGTGAGATGTGACATGGCCAGACCAGGAGGGAGCCACAGAAGAATGGTGGAAACCAGGATGATTGATTTGGATAACTGCTCCTAAACTCCATTATTCCCACTGCATCCAAGAGGCAGCTGGAGTCCACAGAGTCTCTTTGTGGGAGAAAGGCCATTTCAGTGATATTTTGGGGCTGAAAAGAAGAAAATCTCCAAAATCCAGCATGAAAGGCTGTTCTAGGAAATGCAGCTCTCGACGCTGACTCAATCGGTCAGTATGAAAGCTGAGCACATCATTCATAAAGAATAATTCCTACTGGTTTCATCTTTTTTTTCTCCCCACTGCAGAAATGCTCATTCTCATGTTGATGACCCAAAGTGAATCCAGCCTGAGTGACAGCCATGGGTGATGCTGTTAATGAAGTCAGAGCAGCAGCCTGTGAAGGATCTCTGAATGGATCTTTTGTGTCCCCAGGGTTTTACTGTGCTAATGACTTTTCCTCTCCCACCTATGTGTGTTTTCCATAGAGCTCCAGCCCTCCTGTAACCAAGGGGACTCCAGACAGGGGCAGGGAGAAACCCTGTCAGAGTTAGAAAGTGCCTTTCTTCCCAGAACCATAGAATGGTTTGGGTTGGAAGGGAGCTCAAAGCTCATCCAGCTCCAACCCCTGCCACGGGCAGGGACCCCTTCCACTAGAGCAGCTTGCTCCAAGCCCCTGTGTCCAACCTGGCCTTGAACACTGCCAGGGATGGGGCAGCCACAGCTTCTCTGGGCACCCTGTGCCAGCGCCTCAGCACCCTCACAGGGAAGAGCTTCTGCCTTTAATATATCTAAAGCAGAGGGTGAATAGCCTATGGGAATGGATGGTTTAGGGGAAAGGTGAATGGATATGGAGCTCGGAGGCCATTCAGGACTGCCCACATTCAGGAGTGCCCCAGCACTTCCCACACAGGTAGAGATAACATCAGCTTTCCACAAGGATGGATTCAGCTCACTTACTTCAGACCTTGAGATCTAAACTGTTTCACTACAGTCACTGGATGGAAACACACACCCAGAGGGTGACACATCTGAAAGGAGATGCTCTGCTCCTTGGGAATTCCTGTTTCTCTCTGCTGCCCATACAGTAAGCCTGGATAACAAACTCCAACTGGAAATATTTAAACTGCAGGTGAGGCAATTCCAATGCAAACGGCAGTCTTGGGAGTTACCAGCTCACACTCACTCCTTGGAATACATTTGCATTTACATGCAAGGGAAAAGTAAGAAGGACTCACTATGCAGCACACAGGAATACCTGAAGGGGTGTGAATGAACACCCTTCACAGAGGAGGAGCTCCTGCTGTAAAGAGGTGTGTGTGTTGCAGGGAATACTAACTCTAGTAGCATGCTGGAGAGTGGCTAAGCCAGGCTGCGGTGCCCTAAAGCAGACTATAGAGAGGTGGGGAAGGAACGTTCTGGAATAGCTGGTTCACAAGCAGAGGAATGTGAGTGGTGATTAGAACTCCCCTGGTTTTCATCGTGAACACTCCGGGCTTTCCTGTCCTGCTGTAACACAAGCCAGGCTAGGGCCCAGCATCACACCTCCTTCTGCCCCTGGAACTGCTTGTGCTTTCTGCCTTTCGGCTGCCTGTCATTTGGAGCAAGGCAGGGAGGAGAAGGACAAAGCACAGATTCACACTAAAAGCACCTCTTTCCAAGGGTATTTATTCTCTGTTTCTTGCTTGTCCAAAACAAGCTGTGGCTTCAGAATCCCTGTTACAAAGTCAGCCCTGTCCTTCCAGCCAAAGAACACCTTGCAATGCTTTCTGAAAGGGCAGCTTGGGAGAGTGGAAGGATCAAAACCTTCCTCCTCAAAGTCATCTGTAGTTATATAAAAGCTCCATCTTGGAAATCCCGCTTATTCAGAAGAAGCGATCAGGATCCTATTAGCCTGAATCTGTTGTCAGCCCCAAACGACTCTGTGCAGTACTCTCTACTGCAGCAGGATTCCTCTAACCTGATCACTTGAGCTGGAAGAAATCAAGGACACCTTGGAGGAGTGGGGTCTGGCTCTGGCACTGAAACAAGGGCTTTGTAATCAAGTTGTATGTTGAACGAGGTGTGCTGGTGTCTGTGGCACACGGCTTGCTGTGCCCATCCAAACCAAGAGGGCACCAGAACTCCTCAGACCCTTGACAGTGATGTTCCATTAGGCTGGCTGGCTGTCTAGGAGGCTGGAGTGCTCTGAGAGCCTGAGCACAGTGAGAGGATGCTGTGGTGCTCTGCACACACTGGAGGCGCTGTGCTTGGAACAAATGGGTTTTCCTGAGGGTCCGGGAGGCAGAGACATAGTACTGATCCTGTTTGGAGCCAGCACAGCTGGGCTGGACCTAAGCATCCTGTCAGAGAGAGCTAACAGCATCCCCAGCAGCTCAGCTGAGCGCTGGCTCTGCACAGAGCTGACTTCCACGCATGGGGTTTCTGAACAGATTCTGCACCACAGGAAAGCAGTGACACTGCTTGTGGCCCTTCACTACCTCTTCTAGCAACACAGTTGTGTTTCTGTAGCACTGCATCCAAACTAAGAAAGCCTGCTGGTCCTGAGCCAGTGTTGGTATCTGTATCCACACTATGGTTAACATACAACAGTGATAAATCCCCCTGGATAATCAAGTAGCTGTGACGTGGCTCCAGCTTAATAGAAAGCAAAGAATTTACTCCTAATTTATGGCTTTAAAAAACCCAAAGAACTTAAAAGGCACCACAAATCTCCAAAGAGAATCAAAACATGTCATTCTGAGTGCTCCAGCGTCAGAGTTAAGGTTGTTCTGCTGTGAGGAAACACATTTAAGAAGAGTATTTGTGGACTATGGGGAAGCAAGCTGACATGTCTTTCACTCTTCCTTCCTTTCTTTCCTTGGCTTTTGTAGGTAACAGAGGTAAAGATCCATGTTTCTCATAAAGGCATCAGGTGCCTTTCCAAGCCTCAGTGTTAATCTCTTGACATACTGGGGAGAGGTGGCTGCTGGGAAGAGCTTCCCTGAGCCTAAAGCAGTGTTAGATCACTGCATGGTGGTTGCACGAAGTCCCTGCATCATCAGCTACAGTGCCTCTGCACTGTGTGGGCCGCATCCTGTTTCGTTCGAGAAGAGACTGGACAAGAGTGGCAGCCCTCATTCATGCTGGGCAGGGCAGTGGGTTTGCTCAGTTAGGGATCACTACCACAAACCAGCAGCAATTCTTTAGGCAAGGGGTATGCTCAGCAAGAGCCCCGACTGACACAGCCCGTGTGGGGTGAAGGGTTTGGGAGCCTCGATCCCTTGTGGGAGGCTGACGGGAGGGAGAGACAAACCACACGCAGAACTCACAGCATGGCCTTGCCCCAGGAGGAAGAGCCCTCTCCAGGCACACAAAGCATTATGCACATTAGAGCACTGAGGCATGGAAGCCACGAGCATACGTAAGGCACACACAAACTCCCTGAGCAACTCAGACGTTGTAAGGATGCACAAGAAGAGCTCCCACAGAAGATCAGCCTGTTGAGTAGCCCCTCACACAATGTTTCAGCAAAGCAACGCAAAGGATCTCAGCTGCTGGCTTCCTTCTCCTGCTGCTGCCATGGGAAATGCATCATCAACCCCTTTACTTGCTCCTTCCTCCCCGACTTTCTATTTATTCTTCCAGTGATGTCACATTTAAGCTGTGCCAAACCACGGATTAGTTTTACTCCAGAAGCTTTACCACGTTTGGTTCTTTGGGCAGAAGGGACAAAATGCTGTTCTTGCCATGAAAACATACATAAACTCTGAATTTCTGAGGCAACTCAGGAACAGCAGCCTGGCCTACTGAGAAGGAGCTTAGGTAAAGAAATAGATAAATGTAAGGGAATGCAGTTGGGCTTATTTACAACTTCCCAACATACTGGGAAACAGAAGTCCCGTCTGAAGCTTCAGCTTTGGGTCAACCAGCTTTGGGCTCTGCTGATCCCACTGTGTTTGGCAGAATGGTGCACAGGGGGAAGGGAGCTTTGGGATCCAGATTGTATTGGGACAACGCTGCAAGCACCAGGCAGCACACAGCAGATGGACTGGAGATGGGGAATCATCTGTGGCGCACAGCTACAGCTGCAAGCAGTGTGCAGAGTCAGGGATGCGCTCGACAGTTTGGGGTGGTGTGGGATTTGGTTTTGCCTGCTTTTTGCTGTGCCAGCAAGGGAAACTATAGCCAGAAGATCAAGTTTTAGATGAAGTCTAGAGTTTGGGGTTGTATCTCTTTTTATGCTTGCCTTGCACCAAATGACATAATCAATGTCAGCAGAGTTGCTGATGCTGCCTTGAGTCAGTGCGAGAGGAGAATCAGGTCTGTGATTTATTAGGTTTAAGGCTCACGGG
Source organism: Pezoporus occidentalis (assembly GCF_034315485.1). Classification (NCBI taxonomy): domain Eukaryota; kingdom Metazoa; phylum Chordata; class Aves; order Psittaciformes; family Psittacidae; genus Pezoporus; species Pezoporus occidentalis. The sequence continues at coordinate 1,035,791 of NW_026913415.1, forward strand.
GGAAGATATTGTGGAGTATGCTTGTCTCAGGCTGCCTGGAACAGGGAGGTTGAGGGAAGTGCACCAAGTGCCAGGTGTTAAGAGAGATATCCAAGTAGATTTTGCATTTCCAATATAATAATCCTTTGTGCTGCCGTGGCAGTTTCCATCCAAAGGTCTCCAAGGGCTCTCCTGACATTAATCTGGTCTGCTCTATCTCCCATGAATGTGTGAGCTCCCTTATTCTAGGTGGGCAAAATGAGGCACAGAGAAGGGAAAAGCCACTTGCCAGAGGTTTGCACAGGAAGCAGAGAGCAAAGTTTGGAGCCAAATCTAGGGCTGCCAGCTTCGATCTCCACTGCCCATGGATTACAGCTACCAACTAGAGCCCAAGAAGGTACCTCTCACACTCAGGAACAGCCACTTCAGCCCCACGAAAAGCCAGTGTGTGTGTGCATGCAGGGCAGAGAGAAGTGATCCTGCAGCACTGCTGCTCTTAAAGCTGTGCAAGAGCACGATGCAAGCCTCTACCTCCTCCCGAGGTGATTTAACTCTTCCCAGGCAGCTTGCTTCTGGCTAATGGAAGTTCTTCTCCAGGTAGGAGCTGAGGGGCCACAGAGAACAGCAGAAAGCTCATATGAAAATGAAAGGCAAAGAGAAGTATTTCCTTGCCTTCCCCCTCAGAGACTCGTGTCTCTGTGGCAGATATTTACAGCAGAGGAAGGTGAAGCAGCAGGACTCATTAGCACTGCGAAAGCTGGCAGCAATGGCAGATGTTTCTAGATATATATAAACCCCAAGCTCCTGCCACCACCATGTGCTTTGCCTCTTGCACGCTCGGAGTTGAGGCTGCCATGACGACAGCCCCCCTTCCCCTCCCCATGCCACCATCCACAGCCTCGACTTCCAGTTTTCTCCTCTGAAGAACTTTTGTCACCACGGCAACGCGACACACACTTTAAAAAATGTTTCCTAGCACAACTCGGTGCTTTTCCTGCCTGGTGTTCCATGAACCTCCATGGAAACACGTGTGGGGCTGGGCTGGGCCTCCACTGAATGGAGCTCTGTGTCGCACACTATTCCAGCCTGGTTTGGGTTGAAGGGACCTTAGAGGTCATCCATTCCCAACCCCTGCCAGAGGCAGGGACACCTTCCACTAGAGCACCTTGCTCCAAGCCCCTGTGTCCAACCTGGCCTTGAACACTGCCAGGGATGGGGCAGCCACAGCTTCTCTGGGCACCCTGTGCCAGCGCCTCAGCACCCTCACAGGGAAGAGCTTCTGCCTGAGAGCTCATCTCAGTCTCCCCTCAGGCAGGTTCAAGCCATTCCCCTTGGCCTGTCCCTACAGGCCCTTGTCCCAAGCCCCTCTCCAGCTTTCCTGCAGCCCCTTTAGGCACTGGAGCTGCTCTCAGGTCTCCCCTTCAGGAGCCTTCTCTTCTCCAGGCTGCCCCAGCCCAGCTCTCTCAGCCTGGCTCCCATGGGTGCTAGCTAGCAGAGACTGGAGCTGGCTACTGCCTCTAGTGCGGAGCAATGATGGTATTGTCACCTCCCAGGGCAGCAACACAACGACAGGGCCAGGACTTTAAGATCTTTGGAGGAAGCGACCCTTTGCTTTTCCATGGGTCTGATGTTCTCATATACCTACAGCTCAGGTTTCATATGCTCTCAACATAGTCAAATGCCTTTAGAAAAAGACAAAAAGTCAAGCCCCAGAGCTGTAAGTAGGTTAGGTGGCTCACTCTCAGTGGGAATTAGGTATCTCACCTGCTTAGGCATTTTGGGTTTTAATCTCTCATGGCTCTTATCTGCATCTTTGGGAACTGTAGTTCTGAGAGGCCAGCAATGAATCATTTCTGGAAATAGGTCACAGGCTTTTCTGGAAGTTTAAGAATGACCACAGTCACCAGGCAAAAGGCCTGTCTAGCTCAGGAGCTATACATAGATACGCCTAGGGAAAGAAGTATCCGGGAGGCTGAGGAGAAAGGAGGCAAAAATACCTGAGGAGAAGACAAGAAACACAACTGGTTTGAAACTGGAGCCTCAAGACCTAGAAATGGCATCAAGAAGGGACACTGAGTGGCCTGAGAGGCTGGTCCTTGTGGCTCTGTGCTGGACTGGCACTCAGTGAAGGTATTCCTGGCTGGAAAAGGCAGCTGAGCAGCACAATGAGGTAATCAATGCATGACTCAGGTGCTGGAGGTGAGTCCACTCTACAGAACATGTCACAGGGACCTCATTTGTGGTCTCCTCAAACCTTCACTGAGCTACGAGTGGGAAAACACCCACCTGAGTACACTGAGCTACCAGCACAAATGCAATCCAACCCGTTAGCATAGACTAGTGACGAGAGAGAATCCTGAGGGCATTATTGATCAGGTTACGCTGTTACCCAGGTCAGCAGCACCCTTTCCCTAGGAGCACAGATCTATTCTTGGCAAGGAAATGAAGTTGCATAAATAGGTGTCCTGAGGAAGGGGATCCCAGGCTTCTTACCTCCCAGCAGCAACATCAGGTCCCAAAGCTGGGCCATGTCACATCCTGCTTAGAAGCTGTTTGCCTTCCACTCTGTGCTGGCTTTACTTGGTTGAGAGGTAAAGTTAAAACCCAGTAACTACAGAACACCTTGTGGGACAGGCTGGTACCTGTACCCCAGACAGACATCAGTGGTATGGGACAGGCTTAATGCTCTTAACAATCCTCTCTCACCCAAAGGCAAGATGAGCCTTTAGCAAAGTGAAGGAGGACTTGATGAGAGGAAATGCTCTTTCATCCAAGCCACGTGCAGTTTAGCTTGTGGAATGCACTGCCAGGAATCCTGCAGGCCAGGAACTCGGCAGGATATTAAATACATGCCTAAATAAGTAAATGGCTAAGAAGAACTTTAAAAAATTGGTTTATATTCTTCCTTTGCAGTGCTTAATAAAAAACAATCCCAGAGGAATAAATCTACCTGTGAGCAGACCACTTCAGAGATGCTCGGTTTGGAATTCATCACATGAAGCACTTCATCACCGTTAAGAGCAGGAGAGAGGACTAAATGAATGTCTGGTCTCCACAGTGCCTCCCTGTCCCCATTTACCTACAGGAAAGAGCCTGACCCTGCGAACTAAGATTTGTATCCATAAACACACTGCCGGAACTCGGGAGGAAGAAATCAGATCAAGAGAACAGACCTTTCCAATGAGCAGGAAATTGTCTTCTCCAAATCCAGCTTGCCTGGAAGCAGCCCGAGTTCACGTTCTAGAGAAGCTGTCACCCCAGAGGTTAGCAGTGACCTTTGTTTTCAGCCTTCTTTCAGTCACACTCGAATTTGTGGGTTTAAAGTTCAGAACAGGATTTAAAACAGGATTGTCACTTCGAGATTCCTATGATCGCACCTGAGATACAACATACGCTCACTAGGGCATGCCCAGCAAGTGCAAACTTGCTGAACTCCACGGCTCACAGTTTACTCTTCATCAATGGATATGTCTTTTAATTCAGCTTGCATTGCAATGCAGAGAGTAAAGCATATGCATATTCACCTGCTATGCAGCCCTATCTGGATGCCTGTAAGACTGAAATAACCTGCACCAAAAAATGCACACCCCAAAATGGAATGGGTCCTTCGGGTGCTTTACAAGACCTGCTGCTCACAGATCTCTCCTCACCTCTGCTGCTAGCATTTGTTTAAAGGATCAGTTTGCTGTTGACTGAAAGGATGGTGGTTTTCCCTCCTGTTTTTAAATAGAGATGATAATGTGGGTTTCTATATGCTCCATCTGCCTTAGGTTTGGTTACATTTGTGTACAAAAGCCCAACAGCCTGGCAGGATGGCTCAGGTCTGCAGGGAGATTGAGTACTTGCCACCTAACTCAATGCTCTACTTTAATTTGATTACAACCACAGCAACCAAGCACAACTTCCACCCTTGACTTTTTGATGCTGTTAGTGATTGTAACAGCCATGAAAGGAAGTGACCTGGCAGGCCTGGAGACTGGAATGGTTTCATGTGCCACGAGGCAGAGAGTGTGAGCAAAGATAATGCAGCTCCTCCGCCTGCAACCCTGGTGACACTGTATTTTAACAGAGACTGAAGTTCACAGCCTGAGGATGCTCAGCACAATGGCCTGATTTGCAGATGGGCTGAGCATTTCCCTGCAAAGTCTCCACTGATCCGCTTTGAGCACTCACTTCTCACTAGGAGCACTTCCGACAGGGCAGATGAAACCACGGCTGCACTTCACACCACAGGGATGAAGATTCTCTACTGCAGCCCTGGACAAACTCCGAAGAGGGGAATGCCAGGCTGCTGGGTAGGCTGCTCTTCGGTCCCTTGTAGCAGAGCACCACAAGATTTCACTGCGCAGTGATGCAAACTCACTTGCCTGCAGTGTCACACATGTCGCATCCGGCCCAGGACAAGTAACAGGGACACAACCGCCTTTTAGAGCAGTAACAGCAATGTAACCTTTTCAGTACCGCAGCCTTAGAGAAGACAGCTTGTAAAAGAGCAATGCAGTGAAAATAACTCCCTGAGTAATACACCTCTGAAGACCTGCTCCCTCCTGTAACCTTCACAGAGGAGACACAGAGAAATAGGAGGAAGAGGAAGTGCTGGGGAAGCACAGCCAGCAGCCTCCCATGCGACCTTCCCATGGGGAAGTGCCTGGGTGCATCTTGCATCTGCGTGAAGAATCTGGGCCAGGGAAAACTGGTTTTTAACCAACAAGCAGTGCAGATTATATTTCTGCAAGTATGAATTCTCTTTATGAAAGTGTGACAGGTTAATTCCTGCTGTGGCTGGAGATACGTTCTGGACAAATGAACTAAATCAGAACAAAGACGTTTATTAAAAGCACCTCTACCTAAAGCATTCTTAAAGCTCCATTAATATATGCTGGGCAGGAGCACAGTCCCTAAAGGCTGCCACTTTAATTAGAAATTCAACAGGAAATGCTGCCTGGTGACAGGTCTCAAGGCAAAACTCCCCAGAGCTGCAGCCTGGGAGAAGGAGGAGATTTGCACAGCTCTTTTAGGGGCATAACATAATAATATTATCATTATCATAATCATAGTAATAAGAATAAGAAGAGTTTGACAGGGATGTTGTATGTTCAGGCAAATGCAAGGGTTTTCTAAAAACCTGCTGCTGTCCCCTCTGTGCCTGAGGTTGAGCCCTGGCTCAAATCAATGTAGAGGGAAGTCCCCCCATCTTATTCACAGTATAGGGCTTTTCTGTCCTTGACATAAATCTTCCAACCCTTGCTTTGCAGCAAACCTGTACCAACCAAACAGCCCAAAAAGCAGAAGATATTAGGAAGTGCTTTAAAAGGCTACACAGTTCCCCAGGCAGGTCTTTATCCTTTTCCCCTGGAAAGGAAGAGGCATTTTGTCCTAGGGCCCTGTCTGTCAGAGCTGGAATGGACCCAGACGCCACCATGGCACTGCAGGATGCTCACACAAAAGCCAACAAAGTCCTAATGAAACCTTTTCTTCTCATGGCACCATGTGATCAGCAAGTATTTTATGGTGTTTCGCTCCAAAAAGTACACTGCTGACAGAATTATTTAAACAAAGCTACTTGTTTAAGGCCCAATCTTTGCTAGTTTCCTTCTGAAATGGCTTTGCTGATGTAGCTATTCAACCTTTCCTTTTAATCCTGATGGGAAGGGGAGCCACCACTCCCTCCTGATTTACTGCTCACCTCCCATAGGGCACAGGGATGATAACCCACCTCCTTGGAAGACTTCACCTCAACGTCTAATAGTGAGAGATTGATTTAAACTTGGAAGCAGGAGTGAGGTTTAACCTTCCAAAGCTCTTGTTGTCTCCCTTATGACTCTGGATACACTTAGAGCTAACATAAACCTCCAAACTGCCCTTAAATTGTGCTGTCTGTGGATGTCTGAATACCTCCTGCCTGAAAGAATATTTCCTTGAATGCATTTGGAATTTGCTGCCTTTTCAATTTCACTGACTGTTCCATATATTTGCTGAATACAGCAGGAGAAATATAGATGGCTCTCATCTTTTTCTAGCTCACTTATTACTTTAGAGGCTTCATTTAATACCTTCCCCTTAAAGGAAAGAATTTCAAACTTTTCATTTATTCCAGGTTATTCTCCATCATTCTCATCAGTTTTCTTTGAATTCGCTTTACTTGTACAGTGTAGAAGTAGCCTAAATAACTAAAATTGGGCTATTTTTATACTCAGTTATCCTACCATGTCCATTTATATTATTTTTAGTGCTTGTCTCTACGCTGTGCTTCCCCAATCCCAGTTCTGCTTTTTCATCCCCTCCACCAGAGAACCAGGCAGTAAGAAGCTATATTGGAGCAGTTTCTGTAAAGCAACCACACTAAACAGAAATGGGAGCTGCTTTAAGTGTTCATATTTACTCTGCTTGGTTTCTTGGTCAGGTTTAAAGAAAGCTGAGTCCTTTGGGAACTCACTTCCTAGCCTGTTCATTCGACCTCTCCTGCCTTGCCCTCTACAGTCTGGATCATTCTTCAACTTCTGCTGCCTTCTCTGATGTAATGACAGACTGTGCACACACAGGCTGTATCTACACTGGAAAGCTCCAAGCAAGCAGTGGCTGTGTGGAGCCAGCCTCGTGGCACACTCTTTTCCATCCCTGGCAGCCTGTAGAACCGGTTCAAAGTGTCAACAGTGAATTTAGAAGGGCTGAGTTTCTCAGGGTATCTGCTTCTGGATGAGCCTCAGTCATGCTTGATGCCTCCAGAGCACATGAAAGAGAGCTGTGCTCAAGGGCCTTCACTCTGGACGAATCCAGGCTGTGGTGGAGTCCATGTCTGGATGTGTGCTGGCACAGATGAAGAGCAGACACTAGACAAGCTGGGAGTTTAGAAGTGGTGCAGTCTCGTGCTGAGGTGACAGCAGGGATCAAGAAAGGCTGACATTGCCTTTTCTCCCCCCCAAAAGAGTACTAGCAGAGTGGTACAGCTGCAACACAGCACTAGGTTTCTGCCCTGGAGAGCAAGCCATACTGCAAGGGATGGAGAAGGGACCAGTGCAGTGCTTCAGTGGTCTGCATTTACTATAATGAGCATCTTTTCCATGAGCACGTCTAACCTAAGGCAGAATTATTATGAAGTGTCATCAGTGATTATAAATGAAGCCAGATCCCTGACCCTGGAAAGCTCTGGCAGAGCAAGAAACATGAATGAGGACTCAAGCATGGCAGGCAGAGGGTGGAGACACCAGGAGCAGCTGCAACATATGGGAGCAGGCAAGGAGAACCAGCAGGGCAGGACATGCTTCCGAGGCAATGTTAAAGTCCTCGTTTCAGAAAGCTTTAGCACCAGGACTACATGTCTCTCTGCATTAACTAACACTATTAGTTTCTTTCCTTCCACTTAACGGTGTTTCCCCTTCACAAAGGAAATAGGGAATTAAGCTGCAGACAAATTCTTCTAGAGCGATATGGGCTAAGAAACATTTTGGCTATTTTGAAACCCAACTTCAGGCAATCTCAACGCCTTCTCAGTGCTGTCACTTCAGCAGCCTGGGAACAGTGGTGGGATGCCTCAAAACCCCAAGGTTAAACTGAGCATGGGATGATGCAAATGCAGGACACTAAATTTGACCTCCTCAGATTTGAAAGCCTGATATGAAACCCCGATAAGAGCCTGCTCCATCAGTTCAGGGCTTGGCATGACCTCAGAGTCATGGGATCTGATTTCCCCCTTCCGTGTCTGACACAGCTGGAATCTCACAAAATGGAAGATTTTGCCTCTTTTCACTAAACTTCCAAGAACATCTGTTGGGTTCAGGTTGGATCTCCCCAAAAGCCCAGGCACCTCAGTGTCTGGATTAGCCTGGTGTCCACATCTTTAGCAAATGATTGGTATTTGAATCTAAGCCTCTGCCTACCACAGAGACAAGAGACGATCTGAACATCAGGATTTCATTACAGATCCCATCTCCCATCTGTAGCCTAAATATGGGTGATGCAAGCACTTTTGACAAGACTAATGAGAAAGAATTTGGCAACTGTCTCTCTGAGGATGAGTTCTGATCATCTGCTGGATGCCAGGAGGGAGATGAGGAGGAAAGTGGTGAGGATCATTGGGGATGAGGTGAGGGACATGTGTCCTCCCAAAACTGAACACCAAGGAAAAAAAACTGAACACCAAGGCTCTCTGAGCAGCATTACCTTGATAAGAGAAAGGCAGAAAGCAACAGCATTTAGGGCATCAAAACCAGGGCTGATCTGGAGTACAGGAGGCTTCTGTGAGTAGCTAGGATTGCAGCAGGATCTGCCCAACCCAGCACCTCTTCGCTTCCACCCAAGGTGACCTGGCAAATCCTTATCACCACAAAAGCCAGAAGGGGAAGCCCAGCAGTGACAGCCATGGCCAGGCACAGTGACAGGCGTCTGGCCAGCATGGCCCATCACCCTCCAGCACACCAGCTGGGCTGTGCCAAGCTGTCAGCCCCCATACACGCACACAAACACACACACATGGGCTCAAGATGAAGGGATGCCTCCGCTATAACTGATGACCACAGATGACCTCCAGCTGCCACCGCTTCAGGAACCAAGCGGATCTCCCCCTGCTCGGCCTGTGAACTGGCTGACATTGCCCTCCTGCAATTCCAGCCATGGGGAGCTGTGCCTTTAGCACCTGGCTTCGAGGCTTGCCAGCAGTAAGCAGAAAGCACACAGCTTGCTGTCCTGCTGCCCTGCTCCCAGGAGGCTCCGGATGAGGACTCGGAGCACTGCCCTTGCAGTCAGGCTTCCCAGCCACCTGGCCTGCCGCATTCCGAGGCTTCCAACGCTGACTTCTGCACTAGCCCCTTACACAGTTATGCCACAGGCTTGTTTCCCCACCACCACCCCGGCTTGCTCCTGGTCCTCTCTCCTGCTGCGGTTGTGATGCCAGTGCTGGCATCTGGGGTTGGCAGCTGCCTCCCATCCATCAGCACATCCCCTTTTCTGTGCCAGCAGTCAATTAAGCTGGCACATCGATGCAACCTCCCCACCTTCCTGGCTCCGTAAAGCAACCCACAGTGTGTGGAGCTGCCAGCCTCGGAGGCAAGGAGCTGATTGCTAGCCATCCGGCCGGGGAAGCTCCGGATGATCTGCGGACAAGTGATGGGAGCAAGAAGCTACTGTGCGGGGTGCTGATGCCCAGCCCTCATGCTGAGGAAATGCTCTGTCCCCTTTAGCCTGGAAATAGCCTCTCTTCTGTCTGAAAGATGTCACTACAGAGTATTTCCTCCCAAGGCACTGCAGGAAGTTTTGAGGCGCTGTCCCTCAGCTCACAGCCCCCCCGGGAAGGAGGGAACACACACAGGCAGCTTTTCCTCCAAATGACCACAAAAATTGCTAGCTAATCAAAACAGGCTCTTCCTCACTCAGACAACTGATTGTAGCCCTGGCTCTTCTCCCCTCCCTCACCCCATTAGCTGATCAGGGTCAAATGCTGGGCTCTGAGGCTGCTTCCCCTCCGCCTGCTCCTGCTGCTGGCCGGGATGGCTGGAGAGGTAGGAAGGAAAGGCTGAAAGCAGCCAGCAATAGCTCTGTCTGAGCAACATTTACCAGGCAAGGAAATGGCAGAGCATTCCAGGCTTTCCCCCTCTGGAGTTTGCCACACTGCACTTGCAGCCCACAGCAGTAGGTCTACAAAGAGCAGGGAGGATGGAGCAGTACAAGGCTTCATGGAAATGCAATTCTTGCTAAGCCCATGGGTATTCAGTGAGGCTATGATCCTGCTGTGGCATGGAAGGGCCCCCCTCCATGGGGCTGTGCATACCCAGCCTAGAGCACAGCCAGCAGAGATCCGTATGGATTGCTCTGCAATGCTGGTGACTCTTCCGGAGGAGATGGGAGGGATGCAGTCCCCTGACCATGCATGGCTACTTCAGTGGATGCACTGCTTCAGGCAGGCTGGGAGGGAGGTCCAGGGAGCCTCCTCTCCTCAGCAGCAGGTGGAAGGCTGCTGCAGGTCCCCAGTCAGCACTCTGCAGCACATCCACATCTGAAGGCTGCAGATAAGGGGAGAGTGCTTTATGATAAGGTTCCTTTTAAAGGCACCATCTCCTGTAGGAGCTTGCAGTGTGTTGTGTCTCAGGAAGGGGGAGGAGGAAGAGGGTAAAGGCCAGAGGAACATATTCCAGCCTGACTCCAGGCCCCACCATCTGCATTCCTAGCACTCACAGCCAGGCAGGATGGAAACTGGAGGGGTTTTTCCATCTTCCTAAGGTGGGCTGTGTTCTTCCTTCCTGGCTGGCTGCTAAAATGACCTTGAAGAGGGCAAGAAGAGGGGCAAAAATGTCTATGTGAGAAGCATCATCGTTGTGTGCTTCTATCTCATCTCCAGCAACGTTATTCCCAAGGGTCATGAGAGAAGCTCCAGAAAGATTCCTCAGACACGTAGCTGCCCTCTCCCCACATGCACTGTTTAAGGCAGCTGCAATCTGCCCACTGCTATGTGCTGACCCCTCTCCTTCGCAGCAGGTACATGAGAGAGATCACCTGCTTTCCATGCTGGAGAAGCCATCTCTTCCCCCAAACAACAGCAAAGCCCAGCTCCCCTCTCTGTGGCCCACTTGTTCTCTGTGGGTTGAAGTACATTTCTACTGCCTCATTTCACAGAAGCCCTCTTCGTTCTGCTTTCCCCTGGCCCTGCCAGCCTTCCTTATTTCCTTCACATTCCGGAGTTGGACCAGGTCTGCCTTATGCTGAAGACAAAATACAAACATGTCTTTCCCATCTGGAGGGAAGAGAACTAAAGGGAAAGGTTCTCCGGTGCCCGTCCTCTTACCTACAGCTTGAGGTGATTTATTAGCTGGAAAAGGCAGCTGGAAGGATGTCTGCCTCCTGGCAGGGAACAGACCTTTGAAGAAGAGCTCAGAGTGCAGAGGAGCAAGACTTGCCCATGGGCCAGGCCTGTGGGGAGGGGAAAGAGCCTGCAGAAGGCACAACCAACCTGAATCACATGTGTTATTTTCCTCTCTCCACCTGTATGCAAAGGTCAGCCCTTTTTATCCTTCCTTTGCATGGAAGAGTACTACGGAAATAGAGAGGAAGGTGACACGGCACAAGCTCCCCATGACTCATTAGCCACTTCGCATCTCCCACAGATGCTCTAGCACAAGGCACGGATGGAGATACAGGGAGAGTGAGGAAGCACTGAGCTCATGCGATACCCAAAGTTCATCACATTACAACCCACTTACACAAACCCACCAGCAGAACATCCCCCTCCAGCTGCTGAGGGTATGGGCAGCGAGGCCCTGGGAAGTGTGGAGCTGGCCAGGCTTGCTCTAGATGGTCTCTTTACATCTCCATGTGGCACATAAGGACCATGGTAAGTGCCACGGTAAGGCTTTGCCAGGGGCTGCTCCCAAGCTTTTCCAGCTTCCGTGATGTGCTCTAACAACATGCCAGTGTACAGAGGCACACTTCCCAACCACCACTCCCAGCTTTCAGGGAACATTAGGTGAATTTAGGGGGATGCTGCATCCTTCTGGCACTGAAAGGGAGGACCTTTGTCAGTGACGCAGTCACGCTGGCATGTCTCATCTCTCCTAGGTTCACCCTGCTACTTGCCAAAATCAGCTGGGTCCAGTAGACAGGACTGGGTTTGGGTGCTGGGGATGAGAGGATGACTGAAACTTCTTTATCTCTTCAGTACCTTTCATTGGGGATCACTGACAGAAGTCTCTGGACTTTGGCTACACCAAGTTCACAGACAAACTACACAACTTCAGCTTAATTCCTTGTAGCACCAGAAAAGCCAGACACACTGTTGGGTACAGCAAATTAGTGGATTTTGGGGTGATGCATAGTAGGAAGGAGTGTAAATAAACCCTGTTGGAGGGACAGCCTTTCCAAACTGGGCTGCACTGAGCCACAGCAAATCAAGAGGAATTAACACCCGGCAGTTTGCTGGCTGAAAAATAAATATATATAAATGAAAAGGAAAAAACCCAACAACCACAGCTGCTGTTAACTGCTCCCACCCCCTCCAGGGACCTGGGGAAGAGCAGGCCCCTCAGCTGCTGCAAGGGACGTTAATCCTCCCAGCTTCCTGCCAGCGTTTACAAGGAAGCGCTGCTGCTGCTTGTCTGACTGCTTGTCACTGCCAGCACAGGGACAGGCTCTCACCTCACCCTCCCCAGGTGGGAGCACCTGAAGTGATCCACGTCAGGGCAGCCCCCGCTGCAACTAGTCACTTCTCCATCTTCAAGGCGTGCTCAGCTCCTGGCCCACAGCTGACTCATCACACCATTTCCCTCACACCAGTATCCCTCTACACCAAATCCACTTACACACTGCATAAACCATCATCCTTTCATGATCCATCCTGGCTGATGAACCTGAGAAACACCCCCCACTTTTCCCCTTCTCTCCTAACCCTCAAACTAACAGAGTAAACCATGTGATGATAACATCCTCTTCTACGCTCATCCACCTTGATGAGCCCAAGTCAACAGGTCAAGGGAGAGGATACATCACAAAACAACGAACAGCTACCTGAGACAGAAGGGTGTGCTAAGATGAAGATACATATGGCCCACACAGGGCTGTTTCCAGGGAAGAATAGGAACAGTGTCCCCCAGCCCTGGGGAAGGACCTCCTATAGGTTACTTAGCAGGGAAGCGTATGTTTCTATCCTATCTCAGTGAGATGCTCAGGGTCTGCGTCAAGCACATCCCAGCCCTAACAGCACTTCAGAAGTGTGAATGAACTGCAGTTGTTTAAGATCTGTGAGGTGACTACATTATCATCTTCATTCTGTGGGGAGGAACATTACAGGACTCCAGGCATGTGGCTCATCCTAAGCCCAGAAGGAAGGCAGCAGGATACTTGTGGTGTTTCTGTTTTCAGATCACATCTCTCTTTCTCCAGCTGTCACAAAAGGCAGAATGATCAGACCCTCTCTGATTTCTGGCTTCTCCTTCATAAATACCAGATGAGGAAATGGCAAAGAGAGACCCACCAGCAGGTCAGCAGGGAACTGCCTGCTACATGGCTCTGCCAAGGGCCACCACTGCCATTTTGCATCCTCAGGGAAAAGAGTTTTCTCTTAGGTTAAAAAGCCCAAGTCCATCACGTCCCTTCCTTCCCCTTTCCCTCTGTCTGTGCACAAAACACCCACTGCACTCTGCCCCTGACTGACCAGATCATGTAGAGAACCACCGAGGTGAGGACTGAGAGTGCTGCATGGTCCAGGCTGCTCTGCAGCTGACCCAGCTCAGCACTGCTCAGCGTGTGGCCGGCTGCCACCACCGTCCCTCGGATGCTGCAGTGCACCCAGCTGAGCACCGCTGAGTCACGGAGCCTTGGAAGTGCCAGGGGTAGGAGAGGAGGTCTGTGAGTGAAAAGCAGGGCGACTCCCATCTTTTTCCCACTTTATGGAACATTCTTGTTGAGGAACTTCTGGACAGGCATCACCCAGCTCACAGCTCTGGCAGCTGCGGCTCTGCAGGACTGAGGAAAGGGAGGAATAGTTACCAAAATATCCCTGGCCATGTGGGAGTAGAGAAGGTGACAGACGCTGGAAGAGATGAACAGGGGACATGAGTTCCTTGGAAGGAAAACCGGGGGTGAAGATCAGCGCTGCCAACACTTCAGAATTCTTCTGTGGTGCTTGAACAAAGTGAATAAAAGGTTCTCCTACTGAAATCACAGAGGTATTTCCAAGTCCTCTTCCAAAAAGGCAATAAGGAAAACTCTGCCATGAACTGCAAAGAGGTTGCAGAAACATTTGCCATTCTGCTGTGACTCTGGGAATGTGGAAACTGCCTCACCCTTTCCTCTAGCCCTTGGGGTACTCCTGCTTATCAAAACTGGGGGACTTAAAGCAGAAGAGGAAGCCTGAAAATCTGCATCCTTAAGAGAGAAGCAAGAACGAAATGTCATCTCTCAGCTCCGAAAGAGTTACCACATCGATTTCTGCTTCAGAAAAATGAGGTTAAGTTGGATGCATTAAGCTGGCAAACTGGATAATTGCATGTCCTGAAACTGTCTTCGAACCAGCTCTTTTCACAGCGGTGCTCAGAAAATAACTTCATCAATAAGGCTCCTGCCCATTAAACCTTCGCACTCTCTGTGCCCTGCTCAGGAGTGAAGCCTGTCCTTCTCGACAAAGACTTCTTCTTCCTTTCACCTCGAGCTAGTAGGGAAAGTAGAGCTGTCTGCATTGCATTAGCATGTTTCCAGCAAGAGAAAAAGAGGGTAAAAACCAAACACATTCTCAGGGCTGGGGATTTCTGGCTCCGGTTCCCCACACACAATGTGCTGCTGAGAGTCTTGCACTGGGGCTGGCAACTTCTCCTCTGGAGGGGAAGTGAGATCCACTCAGAGCCAAAGCTTGGCCTCAGGATTGTGTTCCTCCATTCCCCAGCAAGAGTGGCCAGGGGCAGCCACTTCCATCCCACCCAACCCTGGTGCATCCCCAAAGGCAGGCAGGGTCCTGACCCTTCTGCATGGCTGATGCTGCCCTGTCCCCCTCCCTGAGTGCACAGAACCTTTGAAAGGCAAGAGCTTGCCTTTGGCTACCTTATTTGCATGGCAAGGCATTTGAATTCTTTAACTCACAGCATTATGGAGGGGTGGTGCTGGAGCCTGAGGGCTCACTCCAGCTCAGCGACCCTTGTCTGGGAGAGGGATTCAGGCTTCTGCTTTGCCTTGAGCTCCACAACACAACAGTACTTGCCAAGGGCTGTTGTGTCTGTGGTCAGTGAGGTGTATTGCAATCGCCTGTTCTCTCCCACCGGCCCTATCCACCTACAGGAATAAAGCTACCCTGGATTCCTCCGGTGTCAGTGGTGTCTCAGAGTGCCCACAGCTTCAAGGGGGGAGGCAAGCAAAGCAAACCAGACAAGAAGAAACCACACACATATCTAAAGAGCTCTTGAGAGATTTTCCAGGATCTAACCCCTTCATGCCAGTGAGTGGGGTATTTTCCCTTCCTGCCAGCAGGGATTTGCTTTCCTTCAGTCCCACTTCAGCAGGAGCAGCTTCAGGTCCCACCTGCCACTTCCCTTGCCCAGTGGCTGGCTCGGAGCCATGAGGATGCTCTGCGAGGAGATGAAATAACTGACTTCAACCTCTCTTGGTAAAAACAGCTCCACATTGACAGGCTCCTCCTTACGCTCCAAAATCCCCTTTTCTCCCTCCCCCATTAACCAACTTGATTGTCTTTTTTCCATGGTCCTATTCTGGGCCAAGCTCCTGCTTTATTCACACAACTTAGGGATTTGGCACGCTCTTTTCCAACCCTGTCTTGCTAAATACAAAAAGTGAGGTGAGGAAATGCTGTTCTCCTCAACTACCTCATTAAAGCTTTTCACTTGCTACAAACACAATCAATAGCGCCTTCCTGGAAGAACCTTCAACCAGAGGAGTAATGTGTTTACCACCACTTGCCAAGGCTAATGGTAAAGCACACTGACTTTAAGAATACGGTGGGTTTGGCAGCGTATGATTCCCATACTCCCAAAAGGCAAAACCAGACTTGGCAGTGGATCAGCAACCCAAATGGCAACAAGAATCTCCCTCTGAATGGCTTTAGGAGCTGTATCAGCCGTCTTGCTGACAACAGCACTATATATATGCACATCACATACATACCATGCATGTGCTATATTGCCATATACCGACACAAGGCTCTGCAGAGTAGGCTGCCTACATACACAACCCGAGGGGCTCAGTTCCAGCTCCAGAGAGAGTACAGCCCTTGCAGGTTGGCCTTCACTGGGCTTTTTCTATGGGGCACAGCTCTACTGCAGTGTGAATCTGTGCTCCTACAGGTTCAGGGACCCAGGCACTGCCTTTGCTGCTTCCTGAGCTCACCAGATTTTTCAGTGATTTAGAGCTCTCCTTAAGCTTTGCAGTCAGAGCACAAGGTTGTGAAGCCCCCTCGTCCTGTTACAAACATACCTGGTATCACACCACTTCACACATCACCTCTATGACAGAACACAGCAGGCTCTCAGTGTGCTGAGGGCCCCCCATGGCCGCAGCTGGAGCATGCCCCATCCCCAACGCATGCAGCCTAAATGGTACTAAACCTTAGAAACCATCATGCCAGACGCCAGCACTTCTCTGCGGACCCTCTGTTACTGCAACACAACAGCACTGATAAAGCCTGCCAGGAACCCCCTCCACAAACAATGGCCTGAAGAAGAATGACAGGCAGCTGGGCAAGATCTGGGCTCTGAGCTGCAGGCAGCTGGTGCTGGCAGAGAAATACAGGGACATGAGCTCCCCAGGAGAAAGGAAAACTCACCACAGTGCCCAGTGGAGGGGCACGTAAGGAGTAGGCTGGGAGGAGTCTGAGCGAAGAGGAAAATGAAAGGCTGGAGCAGCAACCAGCGATCACAGTGATTAGAGACCATTAGGAGATCAGCCTCTCTCTTTTGAAACCTCTGTAATTCCATCTCAGCATCAAAGCCCAGACTGGTGGCCCCTGTGACTCAGAACCAGGGCTGGGTACAGGCTAGACCTGGGCACTAACATAGCCTTACACCCTGGCCAGTATGGACTTCACTGCAGAAAGGGGGGGGGGGGGGGGGGGGGGGGGGGGGAGAGGGAATTTAACCCACAGCTGCTACTAGAGAGAGCCTGAGGCTTACCAGGGCCAGCCCCAGAGATGATTTTGTCACACAGGTACCTGGCTACTTAGAACAGATGCAAGAAAAACCATCCATGAGACAGCAAATGACTTGCTGTAAGTTGGATCTGAACCATGGACCCAGCGACAAATGGCTCCATGCCCTAATCCCAACCCCTCAAGCCATCTATTCCCCGTCATAGCATCCTGTTGACAGCAGACACATTAAGCAGTGCCAGAAGGTAACTGTAAAATAATAAAAGGCTTTTTTCCTTTTTCATGGCAACCTCTGTAGCTGTGCAGCTATGCAAATATTTGCCTGGCTCCTTGTAATGCATTATAACCCCTTCTTTATGATATTCTCTCTTTGAAACTATTCTCATTTCCCAGGTGGGAGCTTAATTTGCATTATGGCAAAGATAAACCCCACCAAATCCCACTTTTTTAGGTGTCTTTTGGCACAGAGCAGGGGACGGATCAGTAGGTGACTGTGGGCAAGTGAGGGGAAATCCAGTGCCTGGATAGGAACAGAGAACATTGTTTCCTTCTGTGGTCTGTCCTCCTTCCACGAAGATGTGCTGTACAGCAGAAACAGTCCAATGTGGTACAATCTTCTAATGCATCAACAAGAGGGGTTTGCCATTGATTTCAGCTCAGCCTGGGTTTCCTCAAAAGGAAAAGATGCTGGAGTTTTGGGTCACTTTGTGCAGGAAGAGGGAAAATTGCTATAATTTGCATTATGGCTGTAATAAGCTCCTCTAATGACATTAAAGACAAATGCTGCTTTCAGAGATGAGGTAATGCAAATATAGGAAGGAATCCAGCCCATTCTCCCCCCCTCCCTGCCACATTACCAGGGTTTATTGAGTCTGCTTTTACTCCAGGGTGGCCAGAGGTTTTA
Source organism: Pezoporus occidentalis (assembly GCF_034315485.1). Lineage (NCBI taxonomy): Eukaryota > Metazoa > Chordata > Aves > Psittaciformes > Psittacidae > Pezoporus > Pezoporus occidentalis. The sequence continues at coordinate 1,053,244 of NW_026913415.1, forward strand.
TGAGTTACTCCCCTGGGTCTGCCTTGCAATTGAACATGACAGAATTGCAAATCCTAGCAATACAAACTTTGCTAAGCTATTTGGAACTGCTTGTGCAATGGGAGCTTTCTGTGCTACTGCAGAGCAACCATTTTGCCCGGCTCCTTGCCTCTCAGGATCCATGGATTTGGCCTAACATTACATCCCCAGGCCACTAGCCACATTATCACAGAATCACAGAATGGTTTGGGTTGCAAAGGACCTTAAGATCATCCAGTTCCAACCCCTGCCACGGGCAGAGACACCTTCCACTAGAGCAGCTTGCTCCAACCTGGCCTTGAACACTGCCAGGGATGGGGCAGCCACAGCTTCTCTGGGCACCCTGTGCCAGCGCCTCAGCACCCTCACAGGGAAGAATTTCATCCATATATCCAACCTGAAGAAGGCTACAAATAGGTCAGAAGAAACTAAGTGAATTCAGAAGAAACTAAGGGAATTATTGTTCACATCACAAGGAAAAGCAATTGGGAGCCATATTCTCACAGCCTCAGAGGCTCTCTCCTAGTCCTTCCACAAAGGCCCTTCTAGCCTTTGAATCAATGTTCTGAATCTCTCTGAATCTTTCTGGAAGTGAGGTCACCCTTCATAATGATGTGCCCAGTAACAGACCTGACAAGATGCATTCCCTCCATTCTCAAGCTTCTATGTAATGTGGAAACTCAAGGGAAGAAAAGGACAGCATTCAGGAAAGTTTTCAAGCTTTCATTGATGTAATAGCTTGAAAATCACCAAATTGCCCTTTTCTTCAGGTTCCAGCTGTAAAATTTGAAAACTGTATTTTTTTTTTCTGACAAAAATCAGCAAAAATCCTCTTACTTATGATAATCTTATCATTGTGATATGTATCAAACCCAGTTAGCTCCTTCCCTTCCCATCATAACCCCTCGCACCTTGGGATGGGTTTGTAGGATGTTAATATTCAGAGTCTGCTTCCTCTCAACAGTTTCTCCAATACAACAGCGTGAAGGTCCAACTCCCTGACTAAGGTGGAGGTTACAACGTGCCTCCACGTTCCCACAGTCAGGAACCACTGAGCAGGCCAGACACCCTGAAATGCTCTTGGAGTGGTTCAAAGGCCAAGATGACAACAGCTTCCCTGGGAATGAACACGGCATGACAGGAGAACCCATGTATGAAGCTGGTGCAGGGCCTGGAGCACAAGTCTGATGGGGAACGGCTGGGGGACAGGGGGGGGTTCAGTCTGGAGAAGAGAAGGCTCAGGGGGACCTGATGGCTCCCTTCAACTGCCTGACAGGAGGATGGAGCCAGGAGGGGCTGGGCTCTGCTCCCAAAGAACAAGGGATGGGACAAGAGGAACCGGCCTCAAGCTGCACCAGTGCAGGTTTAGATGGAGCTGAGGAACAATTCCTGCCCCAGAGGGTGCTCAGGCATTGGAACAGGCTGCCCAGGGCAGGGCTGCAGTCACCGTCCCTGCAAGTGTTCACACAGCGTGGAGACGAGGCCTCAGTGCCATGGGTTAGTGGTGGCCTTGGCAGGGCTGGGAATGGTTGGACTGGATGTGCTTAAAGGTCTTTTCCAACCTGGTTGATTCCATGATTCTATGTTTGTTCTGTCTCTGGCTGTACAGCCCTGCACACAGACCCTCCTGGATCTCTGCCTATAGACTTGGTGACTACCAGACACTGAAGTTCAGAATGTGCTACTGAGGCAAGGCTCTGGCCAGTACAGTGTGCCTCCCTCCGCTGCTGCCAAGCTTCCCACTGCAGGGTGGGTATGGCAGACACTTCAGAAGGACTCTATTTATATCCTGCCCTACTGGTGAAGTCATGCGTTGGACCACTCATGCAAAATGGATCATGCAAATGAAACTGCTGTGTTTGGAATTTAGCTTATTTTCGTACCCCAGTGAACACGGGTACATTAGAATGTTTTGCTTCTTTGTTTTTCTGTTTCCTTCAGGTTGTTTGCCCAGCTGCAGGCCCCAAAGCACTTGGTTCAGATCTGGGGAGGATGTCAGAGCAGAGCTCTGCTGAGCCACAGTGGTGCTGGCACTTCAAACCACTGGCTCTCGAGCCCACAGGCTCCTGACTAGCACTGATCTGGAACGGGTGAGAGCCTGGCTGCTTTACAGCACTGCAGCCTTAGAGAAGCTGCTCTCTCCTCACTGCAGGGTGAGTGATAAATTCATGCAGAGCATGGCCAATTGCAGGGGAAGAAATGGAGAGGCTCACTGTGAACTCAGGAAGGGACCACTTATCCCTGTACTCACTCAGAACTATACTAATGCACAGATGGAATGCTCATCTTGGAGGCAGAGTAAGTAGATTAACATCTCTGTGTACACTGGATCCCCCTCTCCCCCTCATGCAGGACCCAGAGTCTCAGCACCAGTTATAAGCGAGGCAGCAGCGGTTGCTCCATCAGAAGTCCCAGCATAAGCTCAGTACATGCGAGCAGTGATGCTGCATCCAGACACAAGGCAGCACGCTCCCTCCCTGACTACTCCATCTGTTAACTCTGCCTCGGACTGCCCCTCACGCAGTCCTGTTCACACACAGACTCTTCTTCAGTGGACCAGTGAGCCCTACTGAAGTCTTAGTTAGCTTATCTGGTCATGTGCAAAGAGCCTAACAGAGGATTCTACCTATCAGATAAGCCACTGAGTGGGGTAGTGTGGGGGGGAGCAAAGGAGAAGGGAAGTCTTCAGCACCCACCAGTCCCCCTTTAACCCTGCACAGCAACCTGCCCCCTGCGCACACCCCGAGGAAGTCTAGTCCAACACTGCTGTGTCCTACAGGAATGAACACTTCCAGATCACCGCTGCTGATCTGTGCAGTGAGGGAAGATTAATGGGAACTTTCAGAGTAAGTAGGCACTTCAGAGTAAGAAGAAGAAAGAACTGTCAGTGTGGTTCCAGGGAGCGCAACCATTTACTCCCACACAAAGATGAAGAAGCACTTCTCTTCCCTCTCTCCTTGCTGCTTTGTAGCATGCACTGCACCAACAAGGGATGAGCTCTTCTCTCTGCTTCCCTCCCTGATTTGAGAGGGTGGAAAACCTCCTAGGATCATACTCTCTCCAGGAAACTGCTGCTTGGGAAAAACTATGGTGTTCGGGCTGCTGGGCTCTGCAATGCATACCAGAGTCTGCATTGCAGTCTCAAACTGCAATCCAGCACCATCTGTCCCCTCCGCTTGCAGCACTGCATCACTCCAGGACTCAGTTCTTCAGGGGGAGTATGGGGAGCTCCTGGCTGTGCTGCCCTGGTACCCACCACAGCCAGCAAAAGGCTGAGATGCCCCACCGGTCTGCATCACCAGCCTGAAACTAGAAATGGCTTCTCAGAGAAAAGTGAGTGAGATGGCAGGGAAAGGGCTCTGGTTTGCTTTCATTTCATTATGGTTTAGAACAAATCCAGTACAATCAACAGCAAATATACTTAAATACTCTTCAACAGCCTTCAGGAAAGGAAGTCAAGGAGCAGAGACAAGCAAGCAGGGAGCTCTGCACGGCTGGAGCTATGTGCAAATCTGTATGAAGGAGCAACTTTAACAACAGTCTAAGCCACCACCTTGCCTTTCCTGAGTGTTCTTCGATTAGAGGACAGAGCAGCAACAGAGCCAAGGGACAGGGCAACAGACCTGGAGACACCTCACTGCTCTGCTCAGTCTCTGACTTACTGAGTCACACTGGGAAGGACACTTTTGCTTTGTTTATCTCCATCTCTGCACTTCCTGCCTGCCTGTGCTATGAAGCAAATGAAACTTGCACTGAACAGCACTGAACAGCACCTTGCACAACATCATCCCAAACTTCACCAAGGCATTTTGCTCTGCTGCAAGTAAAGCAGTCACAAATCGTACCACCACAAAGCGGAAGTGTGCACCAGTGCTCCCTCTCTGAGTCAGTGATGCTGGGAGGAGGTCCAGCTCTATCACGAATTAGTGTTCTGACAGCTTGGTGCAATCTAACCATGACTTGCATGGCTGCTTTCCCTTCACATTCCCAGGAGCACACTCTGCATTAGGTCATGCTCTGCATCAGGCTCTGCTCCAAAGCAGAAGAGGAAGTACGGGGAGGAAGACGTACCTGCTTGACCAGCTTTCCTTGTCCTGGAAATATGCTCCTGACATGTGGAGAAGGATGCTGAGAGCTTTCTCTCTGCTTTGAAGAGCACAGACACAGGAAAATTAACTAATCTTCAACCTACCTGTAAGGTTGTGGCCTCACTTGAATTATGCCCGACAGCTCAACCTCCACATGGGAACTCCCCTGGGAACAGCACAGGGCTCTTGCTTTTAACCAGACCTTTATGGAAACCAGTAACAAGTGGGGTCCCTCAGGGATCGGTGCTGGGACTGGTCTTGTTCAACATCTTTGTCGCTGCCATGGACAGTGGGATTGAGCGCGCCCTCAGCAAGTTTGCCGATGACACCGAGCTGTGTGGTTCAGTTGATACCCTGGAGGGAAGGAATGCCATCCAGAGGGACCTCGACACGCTTGTGAGGTGGGCTGATGCCAACCTCATGGAGTTTAACCATGCCAAGTGCAAGGTCCTACACATGGTTCGGAGCAATCCCAGGCACAGCTACAGGTTGGGCAGAGAAGAGATTCAGAGCAGCCCAAGGAGAAGGACTTAGAGGTGTTGGTTGATGAGAAAATGAACTTGAGCCGGCTTCAGTGTGCGCTCACAGCCCAGAAAGCAACCGTATCCTGGGCTGCATCCAAAGGAGCGTGACCAGCAGGTCGAAGGAGGTGATCCTGCCCCTCCACTCTGCTCTCGTGAGACCTCACCTGGAGCACTGTGTGCAGTTCTGGTGTCCTCAACATAAAAAGGACATGGAACTGTTGGAACAAGTCCAGAGGAGGCCACGAGGATGATCAGGGGCTGGAGCACCTCCTGTATGAAGACAGGCTGAGAACATTGGGGCTGTTCAGCCTGGAGAAGAGAAGGCTGCGTGGAGACCTCAGAGCAGCTTCCACTATCTGAAGGGGGCCTATAGGGATGCTGGGGAGGGATTCTTCATTAGGGACTGTAGTGACAGGGCAAGGGGTAACGGGTTAAAACTGAAACAGGGGAAGCTTAGACTGGATATAAGGAGGAAATTCTTTCCTGTAAGGGTGGTGAGGCACTGGAATGGGTTGCCCAGGGAGGTTGTGAATGCTCCATCCCTGGCAGTGTTCAATGCCAGGTTGGACGAGGCCTTGGGTGATATGGTTTACTGTGAGGTGTCCCTGCCCATGGCAGGGGGGGTGGAACTTGATGATCTTAAGGTCCTTTCCAACCCTAACTATTCTATGATTCTATGTCTTTAAACAGACACTATTTATCAGCAGATTGCTCTTCTCTCCTCTTCCCCTTAACACAGAGTAAGAGAATTTAGAAAGCAAGAAGTTTATAAATACATCACTGAGCCATTTATTTAAGAGATAAGCATGTCAAAGAAGAAGTGCCACAGGTTCTGCAAATCAGCTTTATCTAGACCTTTCCTTTGAGCTGTTTCTGGACCTTCTGGAGCTCTGGGAGGGCAGGACCCTGGTGTCTGGCTAACTGCTCCACTCACTGGCAGCTCTGTAACTCCACACTTGTGGCAGGGGGTCCACCCAGCCAATACATCATCTCTACAGAGTATATATATTATGGTGGTGAAGCAGACACTACAGTACCAAGTGACTACACACCAATATGCTGAAGGCCCTCTCAGGAACCTGCTAAAAGCAAAGCATCAGACTCAAGACACAATTTGTTAGCATTCACACTGGCAGAAAGCAGGAGAATGGGCATTCAAAGAAAGCACCACTGTGTAATACCAGCATAAACAGAGAAAAGATGTAGGATGCAAGTGCACCCCAGGCTCTGCTCACCTCCTCCCACTGGTGGATGTAGCGGATGAGGCGGGAGAGCCGCAGCAGCCGCAGGAGGCTGAGAATCTTGGTGAAGCGCACGATGCGCAGTGCCCGGGCTGTCTTGTACACCTCCGAGTCAATGCGGGTTTCAACTATCAAGAAGATATAGTCCACAGGGATGGAGGAGATAAAATCCACCACAAACCAGCTCTTCAGGTACTTCATCTTGATCCTCTGTGGGTCTAGGATGATCTCTGTGTTGTCCTCCACCACAATCCCAGTTCGGAAGTTGAGGACAAGGTCGATGAGGAAGAACGTGTCCGAAACCACATTGAAGACAATCCACGGCGTAGTGTTTTCATCCTTGAAAAAAGTGATGCCCACAGGGATGATGATCAGGTTCCCTACCATCAGGAGCAGCATGGTCAAATCCCAATAAAACCTGGAAAGCAAGACAGAAACACACAAGATCAGCTACAGTGTGGGAGATCAGGGAGCCCAGGTCAACAGAACTAATGCGCTTATTATGCTACTGCCAATCACTCCCTGTGCTCTGCCAGTCTGTCTGTACTCAGAGTACACAAGCTGCTAATGACGTACTTGATATCACAGGAACACTCGTCTTCTGGCTTAGAGGGTTCAGAAAGGAACTGAGTACAGGCATGAACATGCCCACTTGAAAACTTCAACTGGGACTTCAGAGCCATCCGAGCAGAGACTGACATACCTGCAGTTACTACAATGACTGTTAGGTAAAGGGATAAAGAACACAAGTATGTGGAAGGCCTCAGAGTTCACGTATCAGTAAAGCCACTTGGGGTTAACACCCTCGGGCTACTGCCTGATCTTTCTTTGGAAGCAGCAAGCACTGACAGCACTGGGATCAGGATGGAAATGAAGACTGGGCTGTGATCTGCAGTGCTCAGTTATGTGCTGAGCCAAGCTTCTGCTGAGCCTGGACTTGAGGAGGTAGTCCACACTCTACAGACCCGTTTGTACAGGCATCATCAATAAAGCCTGGAGGCACATGCCCAGAAATATCTCTTTCTTTTCTAAAGTAAGCAATGACAACATTTAACGGCTGCTCCATGGAGCAGTCTCCAAGAACCTTCTCTTCCCTGCAGTGGCAAGTCAGTAGTGTTGTTCTAAGATTTCCCTGAGGTGTCAGTGTAAAAGATACAACGACGTTGCCACAACTCACCCAGAGTGAGGAGTAAAAACCTGCCTGGGTCTCCCAGTTTGTTGAGGAGTCTCAGGAAGGAGCCTCTGCCCACCACAGTGGTGTTCCAAATGTTTCACATACAGAGATGCCAACGTGTTGTGGCTTCACACTGCCAAGATTTCATCAGCTCCACGCTGTAGATTACAGGGTGGCTACTACAATATTGTGAGGTATCATGAATAACTTGTATTAAACTGCACTTGTCCCAGCAAATGAGCAAAGGGCACGGAGCAAAGAGACTATCATGGCTGGTTATCAGCATGGTATTTGTATTATTACTGATCTCTTGAGTACCAAATAAGACAAACTTCCTAGGCCACTGAGCAGGTTAACACGAGGGAGAGAATTGAGCCTTCCTTTAAATCAACCTTCCCAACAGCGGTGAAGTCAACGGCATGAGTCTGGATTTACAGGGATAGAATGTAGGGAACTGTTGGGTTTGCTGAAGGACATGCACACGCTGCTTCTCTGTCTGACAGGTTGCAGCCCAAATCACTGAGGCGTTTCAGGAGGAAGCGATTTGCCTTAAAGATCCTCAAAATGTAGCTTTGGTAAGAGCTGTTCAGCTGGGCCTCTGAGCTCCTACAGAGCAGTATCTCTATAGTGAGGCAACTATACCCATCTCATAAACCTCCCATCAGGAACACAAAACGGGCAGAGTATGCTTTAAAACCCCTAAAAGCATATTTAAGATTGCAGGTATTACACAGGTACAGACAGGTCACAACCCAGCACCACACCAGCAGTTCTCAGAACATTCAGCAGAGGCTGGTAGGAACTGACTTCAGTATAAGCAAAGCTATAATCCACTGTTGAGGTTTTATGCCATCATCTATCTCTGCCCTGCTCTCTAAGTGCCATGCCTCTGCAGGCATGGCAGCACTCAGTCCTTCACCCATAAGGCTGCAGCTGGTGTTGGTAGACACCCAGCAATGAGATTTGTCCGTCTCTAAGAGCTGGGCTGTGTCACACAGTGTTGTACATTAATACAGCAGAAATCCATGTTGTGGTCTTCCTCAGGAAGGGCTTGAGATGATGCTGCAGCTTTCCTAGTCAATTCATCTACATAATAATCCCACAAGAGCAGCAAGTCTGGATGCAGTGTGTGTATTAGCACTGAAAACAAATAACCTCCCAGCCATCTTTAATTTGCCTTAGGGGATACAGAAGGAGATGCACAAAGAAAAGGATTTCTTCCTGAGTTTCAAATGAATAGCATGAGGCAGCCATGGTCAGACATGCAGGGATGGAACAGTGAGAGGCTTTCCTCAGAGAGCCTGGGATCCTTGTGCCTCTTATTTTCACACTGGGTGGTGATTTCAATACTCAGTGGCAAGTGGTGACAGTGACAGGAGTGGTAAGGATGGCTCCGCAGCTTCAGGAAGATGTTTTCCATACACACAACCCCAGTAAAATGCTTTCTGCCTGGCTCTAGCACCTCCTGTTACCCCACTCCTGCAGTCAGCACAGTCATAGCACGGTCAGCTGTCCTGCATCCTGATTTATGGCATTTCTTACAGCTATTCCCATTCTAAGATCCTCAGACTCACTTCACACGTGTTCCTCAGTCCCAGTCTGCTATTACTGCTGATCTGTCTGCAGAGAGTCATGGTTTGTAATGCTGGCAAGCAAAGATGAAGCGTGAAAATTCACTGCCCTGTGTTTCTTAAAGCAGAGTTCTCCTCCAGGGTGTACTAGTGCCTCAAGATTATTGTCACAGGCTCCCCTCAGTTCTGACCTTTAAAGGCACCACTTACAAAACACAAAAGGCAAACTAGAGTATCAGTGCACCCCTGCTAATAAAAGGGTATCCAAGGTGCCAGGGAGGAGAGAACCAGATGAAGCAGCATTTGCTCAGGGTGGCACCACTGGATTTAGACTGAACAGACTCTGGGCGACCACGACACCTCAGAGTTGTAATACCATCCATGTGTAATTTTGTATTTACGTGGAGGAGCATCTTTTCATTCCCTGTAAATTACTGGCCAGGATGACTAAGGGTGCCTGTGATGTATGTGAGGGCAAGCACCAGCTATTAATAATCCACGCTTTCTGTATTTCTGCTATTCCTTTCACCCAGGGACTCCACAGAGCTGACAGTGATGAACTTGGCTCTGCAGCACCCATGAGAGGCAGATAGAGTTATTATCCCTGTCTTGCAGATAGAGAAGCTGAACGGGATTTGTCCACAGAAGTCTGAGGCCAAGTGAAGATGAGGGCCTGAACTGGATTCTTTAACCAGACCTGAAGCTATTTGTATGGCTTGAAAAAGGTTTTTAACACTCTCTTGGATGTCCTCCTCTGATATCCTGTCTTCTTCTCTCATCTCTTCCTCTTTTCAAAAGCCTACATAAAAAATTAATAAATATGAATGCATTGTTTGATTATAGTTGACTCGGGGAGACCGAGCAGCTCACAGCACAGGGAACTGCCAGCACTACAGAAACCAGATGTCTTGTTCAAACACACTTGTTTTTCATCCTACATCCTACTCTACACATGCTTCTTAGATCTGAAAATCACCCTTCAACATGCACTGCTACTGCCGAGCTTTTAATTCCTAATGTATTATTTAGCTGTAACAGAATACATCTGAGATTCAGTGTGGCAAAGACAATTTAAGAACATACTTTATGCTCTTTAAGCAGAGGTGGTGTCAGTCAGTTGATCTGATAGCACATACACTTCTGGAGGTGGGTTTTGACCAGAAAGTCAGATCACCTTTCCCTTCTGTCTAGTGCACGAGGGAACAGCAGGCTCAGAATACTGCTTTTGGATGTCGTGGTTTTAATGGAATAAACCTTGATCTTTCAAAACCCTTCCGTGATGCACTGCAACCCATTACAGTGCATGAGCTCAGGAAGGATTGTGACCAGCTGAAGAGAACTGCAGAGGTTATCTGGGTCAGCATCACAGCATCACTATTGCACCCAAAACCTGCCCCAATGGGGCACATTTGTGGCCTAAAGTTCTGCTCTTGCTCTGTGGTGTTTGCACTGTCAAGAGAAAATAGACTGGAGCAACCTCACCTTTAAATTACCACCGCCTTTTAGACGCTTTCAGCCTGTGCTGAAAGGCAGCCAACTCTGGGTTGAACTGAGGCGCTGCCTGAAAACGCACAGAGAGGGAGAAGAAATGAAACTGCTTCTAACTGGAAACTAACAGGAGTCAGGATATTCCCACCGGCGACGGAACTGCGCTCAGACACCCTGGCCAACCCTTCCAGCCTTGCAAGAGCAGCTCTTTAATGAGTGTCTCTTGCTAAAACCAACACCAAAGACAGACCCGAGGCTCTCCCAAGCCCAGGCAGGAGCACTGCCTCGGTGCGGACTCAAGAAACAGAGTGCCACCTGCTGAGACCTGAATGCCATCTCCATCCTCAGCTTTCCATTGGGAGGAAATGCACCTTATTCCTTTCAGAAGCTGATGAAAATCTGCCCTGTCCTCCTTCCTCCGCTCTGGACTGCACGTTGAATCAGACCCTGCTGTGCTCACCAGCAGCTATCCTGACAGGAAAAAGCTTGTGCTGCAATTCCCAGTACCGCTAGTTAGGCTAGAAATAGCAACCCTCTTTGCAAAGAGCATGAGCAAATGGGTGTCAGTGTGGCTGGAGCAGCAACAGTGGGAGGTAAGTTTACTCCAGAGAGCAGCCATTCACACTGCTATCTGAAGGGAGAGGAGAAGGAAACAGCAGGCAGAGCTCCTTCCCTGGCTTTGGAAGCATTACTTCTCGCAGAGAGGAGTAGGCGTATTGCTACTGGAGAGTTACAAACTTTGCATTATGCACAGAGATAATAGGAGGAACATGGTGATTCACTGCTCCTAAACACACTAAAGGACGGTTAACCAGCCACTGGGGCCAAGAATTCACTTGTGAGAAGAATTCATTTATTTTTAGGGAGTTACACAAATACCTGTGCACTTGAAAACCTCTTTGAAATTCATATCCACAAAAAAAGAGTCCAATGACTTACAACAATATTCCATGTGCTGCATAAGGGGAAATGATTAGAGGGCCCTAGCTAAAGAAGATGACAGTTTTAATTCCTTCTGACCAATCTATGCAAATAATATGTATCTTCTGCCACCCTGAATAAACCCTGAGAGCACTGATCATAAGCCATGTGTGATGCCAGCCTGAGGTACAGAGCTCTGCTGCGTCCCAGCCTCCTCTAGACCTCCCTGCCGCTGCTCACTCAGCCCTGCTTGGCCCATCCCTTCTTGCTCTGCAAGTACATAGGAAATGAACAGTGGAGAAACACCAGGGCTGATGCAGCAGCAAAGGGCTACGCTCCTGTTACCGGCACCTACAGAAGGTGTTCCAACTGTCATGATGACAGCAAAGAGGCAGGACTGGGAGCCCTGTCCAGCTGGTAGTCTGAACCATTCACCTGCTGAGCTCAGATGCTGTAGTCATCGTGATACCTCAGCTGGCTGTCAGAGAGGAAGAGGTATCACTGAATTACTAAGATAGGACACAATTTTGCATGGTTATAAACTGACAGAGGAGAGATTTAGATTAGACATTAGGCCAAAGCTTTTCCATGTGAGGGTGCTGAGGCGCTGGCACAGGGTGCCCAGAGAAGCTGTGGCTGCCCCATCCCTGGCAGTGTTCAAGGCCAGGTTGGACACAGGGGCTTGGAGCAAGCTGCCCTAGTGGAAGGTGTCCCTTCCTGCAGCAGAGGGTTGGAACTGGATGAGCTTTAAGGTCCCTTCCAACCCAAACCAGTCTGGGATTCTCTGTGATTAGCTTCCATGTCATCAGGAGCAAAAGGACAATTAGCTCGTGGTGAATGTTAAGTGCTTACACAAGGGACAGCACAGAGCACAGAAGGTGCACACCTCGGAGCACTTCACATCAAGATTTCTTAAAACTCATGTGTTGACTTCTACCAAATTTTGACAGAATTCAATTTGACATTTTCACTTGAGAAGTGATATTTCCCAAGGTCTGTAATTAGCCACTGATTATGGCCACTCCACATTAACTGCTCACCCAGTCCCCCCGGAGCTGCAGCACTGCATTCCGTGTTTCCAGTTTAACAGATGCACTCATAGTACTACCTTAAAATATAATGACATGGATTTGGGTGAGTGGAATATTAAGGAAGCTATTGCTTATGTAATATTTTACCATGGCATTTGCAGGCCCAGCAAAGCAGCCTGGCAGCTTTTCATTGCTTCTTTAGGGTCACTTTTTAAATCTAATACTACACCATCAACCAGTGAGCAGCAACCTGCGTTTTTCAAAGTGATGTCCATACATTCATTAAATTCCAAGAGATGCAATTAAACTATATTAGCATCCCATATTACAAATAGATGGATTATGAGACACTAAAGACTTCAGTAACTCACTCAGAGCTAGAACTGCTATCCAGCAAAGAGAGTTGCCTAGTTTCAGCAGAGGTTTCTAGTCATGTTAAACACTACAATTTGATCAGTAGCAGCAAAGGGGAGATTTCCTTTCTTTTGTAAAAATATAAATGTACACATTACTTGGTGGTATTTTTATTCCAGCTATAATAGTTGACAATTTGCAAACACCACGTTTGAGGCATTGATGCATTTAACCGATTATAACAGAGTACATTGTGAATTATGCCCTTTAACTTAAAAACCACGATGCACTGTATTAATACAAGTTAGCTTAAATTGTTGCTCTTTGATAGTACCTACACTACACTCACTCTACTGTTGGGCTCCTCGGAGAGGTAAAGATTTGCCTCCAGTTGCCTCCAGTTTAAAAGAGGCTTTGTGCATCAGCCAAGGCAGATAGTCCTGGTGTTCTGTGACCTTGTTGGAACAGCTTCGTTACATTTCCTGTTTTTCTGCCTCTAAACGCAAGCACTTTGCATTATCTTTGTGCTGAAGTGCACCGGTCATGAAGCAAAACCACATTAAGAGAAGCATGGCTCAAGCATGTAATAAAAAATGGACTCTTACGCCCAGGAGCTGCTGACACCCCTTCTCCTGAGTGTGTTTAACTTTGCCTCAGATAGGCAAGCTGCTGATAGAATTCAAGTGACTTGGCTGGGACAACAGCACTCTAATTACCAGATGCTGTTATCTTCCACTCAAGTTCCTCCAAATGCTGTATGTGAACTGCACAGCCAGTGCTATCTCGAAGCTCAGCTTCCTGGAGACTGAGCAAACCCTGGGAGGTGTCCTCTCTTTACAGTCTGAAGCATGGCAGGGAAGTTCATGGAGGCCACAGCACTGCTGCCTGGCTTGCATGTGTCTTGCATGTTGCAGTTCTGAACATCTAATCTGCAACATAAATGCCTACCACCTAAACCTGCACTGTGCTTAAGAGAAACCCTGCAAGCATTTGCAAGAGGTTTATGTGCAACCTGCCATTTGATAAATGCAAATGTACCTACACCTAGGCCTTGTTCTGCAAACACACTGTGTCTCACACAAACAATATGCTCCTGCACCCCATTTCCAGTAATGCTCACACACAAACGTGTCACAAGAACAGCAGATTCTGCATGGAGCAGTCAACTGACCACTCTCCTCAACTCCTGCTGCCTTCCTGCCAGCAAACACCATCCCGACAAATTAAACCATATCCTAAAGCTATACTTAGAAGCCAGTCTTCCCAGAAAGGTAAAAATAAACAAGGTTTCATTTCACTTTGAGGGATGCACACACAGGCACAGACACAGCCACAAGAGACTTCGTTTGTTCTGGCTCTATATTTGGAGTATAGAGGCCAATAGAGCACACACCCCGTTTCCATCTAAAAGCAGCATTAGCACTATTTTCTCACTTGCCTGGATGCAGCTATTACCAGTGCATGGAGATCTTTGTGGGTATTTCTGTGAGGAAGTTTATTCCCCCTCCTGCTGAAGGCCCAAAGGACTAACATTTACACACTGAACCAGGTAATTCACTGCTGTTCCCACAGCACCGCTGGGGTGATCAAAGATATAAACTGCTCTGCAGTGGAAATTCATTGGAGCAGTGGCTGCAGACACTTTGGGAAGACAAACATGGTGCAGATTCTGTGGGAAACTTGTAAGAACGTGTTTCTCCTTGAAGGAAACCAGGTCAGAGCAAGCCCTTGCTAACGAAGCTCTAACGCGTCTGCAAGAACTCCTCTCCCTACTGCTGCTATGGCAGCCCACTTCAGGCTCCCTGTTGAGGGAAGGTTACAGATGACACCAGTTGCTGGTGGTCTGGGATTAGCAGCGTGGCTGCCTCATCAAACTTCATCAGAAGGAACGTGCACACCACATCCCCCAGAGTCAAAGAACTCAGGACAATTTTCCATTTCCACGGCAGAAAGCCCAGGTCATAGAGCTTAACCCTCTCTTCGTCTCCCACCCTACTGCACGCGTCAATCTTGATTCCTCCCCCACCATGCTGAATCCCAAAGGTCTTCATGGTGTTAGATGTATTGATTTCATAGAGCTCCCAGGATGCATTATGTGTGAGGCCAACAGGCTTTATAAAGGCCTGGCAATTCTGCATTATTTGATGTTCTGAAATCTATCCTTAGCATGAATATGGAAAAGTTCCTCTTTGCTTGCTGCCCATTGATCCAGCCATTGACCCTTCTCTGTGTGCATTTATCTCTGATGATTTAATAATGAAAAAGACCAATAAACTGAGGAAAGGGAGGAAGCCACTTTCAGGGGACCTATTGCCATGGAAACATGCCATACATTGTGTAGTGAACAGCTAGATCAATAAGGGCTGCAGCTTCCAAGTCATCATGAATATGTTACGGAATGTGAAGGGCTAAAGCCTAAAGACATGCATAAGCTGTGACATTATGAAGTCCAGGCCCTGGCTCCTATCCAACATGCAGCATGAGTCAAATTCAAGGCTTCAGGCAGGCTGTTGGGAAGGTGAATCTGCACTAGAGAGTCCTGAACTGTCTCAAAAAGCAGCAATACTGGGCCATATGTTGATTTGTGCCCATATGACACCAACTGATGGAACAGCTATCTGCCACCAACTCCTCTTCTTGACAAGCTACAAGGATGACAGGCTGGATTCACAACTGGCTTGTACTGACATGGCTCTCTTGACATAATGCAAGTTTAGGATGTCAGCCTCACCAGCAGGAACCCAAATTTACTAAAATTAAACGCTAAACTAAGGCAGAGAGATGACATGAATCATAACTAGGTAAGAAGCACAGCTTACAAAGTGGGGAGCAGCGGTTTCTGCTAGCGGTTGTTTTGCTTTGGATTGACAAATTGATGTCCTCATGCTCTGCAGTAGCCCACAGAGAGGTGACAAAAGCATGCATCAGATAGCAAAGTCATCTACCAGGCTGACAAAAAGACTTCCAGCCATCTGAGATGCTAAAAATGTTCCTCCTAGGTATTGCTGTGCCACAGCTTGGTGTCGATTAGGAATCACAACTCCAGCCTCCCCACAGAAAGTGGGGTGAAACAGAAGGTCTCTTAACAACATCCAGGCTCTCAAAGGGGCTCCTAGAGACCCAGGTTTGGGGTGCTCACCATAACCTTTGAACCATGCACCACCAGGACAACCATCTCTGCAGCAGGTTTAAGCAGTGGGTTTAAGGTGCCTTAGAAACAACTCTGCATGTCATTTGTCTGGGTAGTTGGCCATTTACATCCCATCACCTTATGATGAAAGACCAAAGAATAGAGAAAGAGCTTTCTGTGCCTGAGGATGGCTCAAACCTGAATCTGATGTGGCTGTTGTTCAGCTACATGAAGCCATTTACTCAATGAGATACTCTGTGAAGTACATACTCTCCGAAGTATGGCTTCAAGTGTTGGAGGCTGAGGAAGAGCCAAAGGAGCAATGCGCATGGACCATGGATCGGGATGGCTGGAGTACATATTGTATACTATTTCCAAAACTCAGCTGACACTTACCAGTATCACCAGATCCACAGTCACCACAATTCGCATACAGAATCACCAGAAGAACACTGCTTTACATCAGCACTTCCAGCCCTGGTGGGAAATGTTCATGCTGGCATCACCGCTTCAGACCAGCTTCAGCACAAAGTGTCAGGCATAAGCCTCTTGTTCTGAGAAGATGGGGGTGGAAGGGAGTAAGACATGGAACACAGTAATGAGCTGGTGGCTATGTGTGTTTCAGTTGCAAAAGCAGAATCTACTTTTCCTCTCCAACCCTTCACTGCTAACATCAAACTCTTGTTTGCAGGGAGTTATTCAGTGAATCCCAAACAAATCTAACATTGTTGGCATCCTGGGGGCAGCCATGTGCTGGGCTGTGCCCTAGAGCGTCAGGTCATGGAGGGGATCCTGCCCCTCTGCTGTGCTCTGAGAGCCCCCCTGCAGCCCTGATCCAGCTCTGGGGCAGCAGCACAAGAGGGACGTGGAGCTGTTGGAGAGAGGCCAGAGGAGGCCATGGAGATGCTGCGAGGGCTGGAGCAGCTCTGCTCTGGAGCCAGGCTGAGAGAGCTGGGCTGGGGCAGCCTGGAGAAGAGAAGGCTCCTGAAGGGGAGACCTCAGAGGGGCTCCAGTGCCTAAAGGGGCTGCAGGAAACCTGGAGAGGGGCTTGGGACAAGGGCCTGTAGGGACAGGCCAAGGGGAATGGCTTTAACCTGCCAGAGGGGAGACTGAGATGAGCTCTTAGGCAGAAGCTCTTCCCTGGGAGGGTGCTGAGGCGCTGGCACAGGGTGCCCAGAGAAGCTGTGGCTGCCCCATCCCTGGCAGTGTTCAAGGGATGCGATTCTATGATTTTTAAGGTCCCAACCCATTCTGTGATTCTGTGATCCTGGTATTGAGACCCTGGACAAGACATGAAATCACCTGCTAAAAATGCAGCAGTTAAGAGAAAAAAAAAAGTCCAACCACCTCTGATTATTTTAGGTCTCAGCAGAAACATACTGTGCCAAGGCTGTGCTTAGCTAAGGCATCCACGTGAATCCACTATCCCCTCCTAACATCGGATGCTGAATTAATCACTGCACCTACAGAAACAGTATGTAGCTCACAAGAGGTTCTTTTCCTTTTGACCTCAAAGCTCTTGATGTAGGTGGCTGAGGCTCACCCTCAGCACTGGCAGCTGGGGAAACGGAGGCAGGTCTGCAGCAGAGAGGTGGTTATCTCCTGAGTGCCTGACTCACAGGCAGGTCCACAGCAGAAAGGAGGAGATCAGGAATCCTGAATCGGTTCGAGTGACTGCAGGGCACTTCAGCTCCACAGAAAGGCAGCTCCTTATGTAAGGAACTGTGCTCCAAAGCCTTTTCTAAGTTTCTGAGAAACTATTATTTGTTGGCCCCACAAACAGCCCTGCATTGAACTGACTGAAATGAGGGAACCCAGCAGAAGTCGAAAGGCAGCAGGAGACTTGGGAAAAAACCAAGGACTCGGTGCATACTCTGAGCGAGGAGAATGAGAAAATCAGAAACTGCTCATTTAAAATATATTCTCCCCTAGAAAGGGTACCCCTAGGCACACCTGCCCTAGGAGGAATTCTCTCAGAGTAGAAAACATCAGTGGCTACATTCAAGGCATAAGAGGCCTCTTCCCTCCTGTTAGACTGGTAGGAGCATTGGCTTTTCATCTTCCATGGCACGGAGGGTGCTACGGAACACTCCTGCAAGAGAGCAGCTTCTTGGGGATCTGGGCCTTCTCACTTCACACCTATGTGGCTTTTGCCAAGACGCAGAATGTTGATGGATCGCTTCCATTCTTTCCAGGACATGCAGAAAGGGCACATCTTTGTGGTGTGTTGGGGATGCCCAGCGGATTCTCCTTTCTCAGAGCTCTAATCCATGTCGCAGGGGCTCAGTGACCCACAGAGTCCAGCCGAGAAACCTTCCAGAGCAAGCTGTAACTGCAGCTCCTTTCCTCACCATTCTGAATGCCCACGATGATCAATGAGAGTTTGCATAATAACCTCTTTAAAAATATATACAAAATGGGAAAACACTGGTTGCAAAACACAGCATCTTACTGTAACTGTACTATACAGTCCAGTGCTGCTCCTCCAATACATATAGCACTTTTCTGCCAGAGACATGCAGACAAATAGTGATGGGCACCATCAAAAAACACTTAGATAAATCTTTTCCAGTATGGGCTGGCCTTGATCTGCTGTATTTAAGTCAATGGAACACAGCCATTGAGCCCTGGGGGAACAAGTGCCGGCCCTAAATCATGTCTTTGATGAATTGTTCTTGGGAAGGAAGAATTCATTAAGCATTCTGCTCAGCAATTAGAAATAACTGTATTTTTAGAATGAACAACCTGCCAGAAACAAGTTGTTTCAGAAATATATTCAGATTGATGCAGCCCATTTTCCATCAATACATAACACAGAGGCTCCAGCCTGCCAGTTCCCAGCCTCCCAGGAGGAACACTGCAGAACAAGGTAGGACAGTCCTGTCACCGAGGGCTCCACCACTCAAGTTCACAGTCTGTGAACAACTCACTAGAAAAGAATGCAGTTTCTCCATGTATTAGTTTTCCAGACATAAAATGGGAACATATACTTGCTACTTCACAGGAATATTACAAAGCTATTTCTACAAGCAGCTGGGACAGTACAGATATGACAGTCATGAAAACCCAATAAATAATGTAAAAACCTCTCTGCATTTGCACATCAGCACCAGGGCTCAGACATGTGACAAAGGGAATGTGAAATCGCAATCTTTTTGGACATATGACCAATATCATTACCTTATATATATATAATAACCTCATTCTATAGAATTACCTTACATAGCACCTTATACTTCAGCTACACCTGAAATGTGCAAGTAGTTTTGTTGACACAGTAAATAGTTACCAAAAGGACAGTGGCACAGGTTCAAGCTCTCTCCTGCCTATTTAAGGTACAGATTCCACTGACAAAGGAGATCCAAGTGTACATTTTCAATCTACCCGCTTTAAATCTTAAATCCCCTTTCTTCTAGACAGGAGCTCTTTCCGTTCTCTCCTCCTCTTTTGGTGAGGACAGGTTCTATTCTTGCCTGAAGCCCGAGGGCAAGATGGGCAACAGCACTTTGCAGATGCCACAGCCCTCCTCACCAATACGGACTTCTGGTTCCCAGGCTGGAAGAAGAAAACCTCAAAGAACCAAGCCATGCTCTGGGTACTGAAAGTTACAGCCACAAAAGACTATTCCAGGCTTCTTCAGATTTCCTGTCTTAAAAGAAAAGGCATGTGTAATCCTTTGCTTGTGGTGCCTAGAGGCAAGCCTGTTCCCTGCCCCATTCTGGACACCGAGGATGGCAGCAATGTCTCAATGAATTCCAGCTTTTCCAAGGAGCAACACAAGAATGCGCTCTCAAAGGTCCTCTTCTCTAAAACATGAAATACACTTCTACATACACAGGGCCTTATTTCAAGGCTATTGTAGCCTTTGATTTCAGCAGGAGTAGGGATGTGCTAGCATATTATGTGAATTAGCCCAGAATTTAATCTAGCCCTTCTGTTTAAGTAAGCTTAGCAGTAAGGCAAAAGTTAGCCTTTTCCTCTCTATCTTTCAAACTTGTCCCACCAAAAATATATGTGAGATGACTCAGCCAAACTGGCTGGTGCTCAGTAGATACAGGAAGGCTGAGAAAGAAGTATAAAGACGGCTCAGTGACGAGGGTACCTGGAAGAAAGCTCTGCAAGTCCCTGGAGCCCCCATCCTCAGCACTCCCTGGTTTCCGTGGGGAACAGCAGCAGGTCTTTCACTGGAGTGCAGGCAGAGCACATCAGCTCTGCCCTCGAGTACATCCAAAGCCATTTTACCTCATTAGATATTCAGACTGTAATTTAGGGATCTCCTTTATGAAAGACATTGAATCAGAAATAGCTATTCTGTGGGCAAAGAGCAGAATATTCAGCGCTTTAAAGTACTTCCACTGGAGCAACAGAGAACCAGCCTCACTGAGTCCTGCTTGAAGATCCACTCCACAACCACCAAAATGCGAATGCAGTCTGGTATCTCACAGGAATGCAGTATTAGCAGGTCTCATGCTAGACACTGCCCATACGAGCCTCAGAGGTACCTACACAAGAGACACAGGCGAGAAGTAGCTCCAAGGAGTAAAACTGGTTCCCAGTGTCACCCCCACTAGCTGCAGTGGATTCTCACCATGGAATTTGGCTCCATACATTTTATCTGTTGATAACAACTAATTTCAAAGAAATTATGATGGATCCAGCAGAACCCCAGCATGTGGAGGAATCATCTGACCCTGCACTGCAGCAAAGCTAATGCTAAGGGGAAGTGCAGCACTTCCACAGTACACAGCACAACCACACACAACTAGTGCTTCAGGGCAGGGTATGAATACAACTCAAGCATACTACTCAAACTGTCCTAAAATCACTCACTGTGTCAGCTCGTAGGCTAGTAGTCTGCTCCATCAGCAGCCATGGATTTTGAATGATCAGGTTAGGTTTTACTACAAAACTCCTTTATCGGGGATATCCTCCCTTCTGCCTTCTGAGCTGCCCGGGGCTATGTATCTTCCCTTTGAAAAACAAGTTTTCAAAGAGCTTGTGAAGAATTCTCTCCCCTCTTCTTGTGAGCAGCTGTAGGAAAGCTGTGCTCCACCCTGAACCGTTCCAACTGGAGGTGTCACCAGCGCTGTGTCTTTATCCCTAACTGCAGCGCAGACCTGAGTAGCCAAGTCTGCGGCAGGCACAAGTTTCCACTTACCTGTCCTGACTTGGAAGAGCTGTTCCTTCCCTCAAAGAACCTTCAGCCACAAGGCTGTGCACCAAAATCAAAGCCCAAAGCTCGTTTGTGGTCCAAGCTGAGGAAAAGTGAATGACTAAGGCCAAGGCATCTCGTTCAGCTCTTTCACAGCTTGTTTCTAAGAAGCTGGAAAGAAATGCTCATGGCCTGCCATGACTGAGAAAATCCATGTGTGATGATTACACGAAAGGAAGGGTTTAAAAACAGCTCAGCCTTGTGAAAATAATATCAGCTGCCAAGTGCCACAGGGGTTACATCTCCCCACTCCCCCAGTGACTTCCATACACCAGTGTCTAGCACAGCCATGCTCATGGATGGGCATAATGCTTCATCTTGACGGACAAGCCAACACCTCTGTCATTTCCTATTCTCCGTAAGAGCTGCTCTGCCCTGCAAAGAGGGTTGTGCTCATCGGGGGACTGGGCTTTGGAGACATCCCACTGCTTTTTTCTCCCCTGCTTTTCAATTTCAGCAGAGGACTGGAAAGCCATCTGAGGTGCTTTAGGGTGGGAAGAGGAGCAAAAAAAGAGAGGTAGCAGTGGCCTGGACCTGGGGATCACCACCCTGTGGTACCAGAGAGAGTGATCCTCGACATGCTCAGCTCTGTTTTGCGTTTTTCACATCCACATCACTCACAAGGCATTGTATTATTAGCTGCACCCCCGATGTTATGTCTCCATTTCCAAAGCAGACTCATTCACACATACATAACATATCCACCCACATGCAGTAATGGTTAGACAGACACAAAGCCACCCAGCAGCCTGTGTTTGGGGTGGGAACAGCTCGCATTAGCTCATGAGGAAGCTTAGTTTTAATTCTCCCGAGCTAGCCAGGCTGGAAGCTGCGCGCTGCTCTCCTGACTGACTGCGGAGCTCCGAGCAGGGCAGATGATGTCAAGGCAAAGGTTTTTTTGTCTGCAGTGCAGATTTTGCTGTGTGAATTTACTTGCAGATGAGGCTTCCAGATCCCCTGTTCAAGAGCAGGAGCCCTAGGCCATACCCACATCTGCCACTGTTAGCCCCAATTCCTGTTTGTGCTGCAAAAGGCGCATGCAACCAGCAGAGCTGCCCTTGTTTGGAAGGCTTTGGCCCAACTAGACAACAAGAAGCCAGAGGAATTCACCCTATCTGGGTGATGGATCAGGAGGAGATGACAGGAGTGCCTGGGCTGCAAAGAGACAAAGGCAGAGGAGCCCAGTGATAACAGGAATACACTGAGAAGTTCTGAACAAGGTATCTTTCATAGAATCCCAGACTGGTTTGGGTTGGAAGGGACCTTAAAGCTCACCCAGCTCCAACCCCTGCCACGGGCAGGGACACCTTCCACTAGAGCAGCTTGCTCCAAGCCCCTGTGTCCAACCTGGCCTTGAACACTGCCAGGGATGGGGCAGCCACAGCTTCTCTGGGCACCCTGTGCCAGCGCCTCAGCACCCTCACAGGGAAGAGCTTCCGCCTAAGATCTAACTTCACAGGAGGTTTTGCAAAGCCGAGGCCCAGAAACTTTCCAAGTGCAGTCAGGGTTGAGCCAACAGTCACTACTGAATCTGGAGTTTGATTTAAGCATGTCTTCTGCCCAGGTACTTGCTCTGATTCCCAGGTGAGGAACGGGCTTAGTTGCTCTCTAACCACAGCATACACAGTGCATCACCTCACCCATGGCTGGCATGCCCTGAAGCACATTTGGGTTCGTGCTGAAAACCAGGGGTCACAACAGATTTCTCATCAGCTTAGAGTCAGCAAGCTTACAAGATGTTTGCTGCCACAGCACAGCAAAGGGCAGCCCGTTTGCCAGCTCCTTGTGCCAGACCTTTTCAGGAGTGTCTACTAAAGCCAAGAGGCCACGTATTCCCAAAGAAAAGGGACGCACACCTTGCAATACTCAGGATCATCTCCTTTTCAGAGCCTCTCCAAAGCCCATGCAGGTGCTGCACAGTTCTCATTTACAGACACAAAAGGTGAAGTTCCTTTTGTCTCCCTTCCCATGCAGGCTTTTTTCTATCTTTTCCCAGCCTAGTTCTAAATGTGCTACACAATATAGCACCATACTGGAAATGTGCAGGCACTGGTAACTGGTTTCCTTACTAAGACAACCCAATTACCCAGAAATTCCCTCCCAGTACATGGATCTGCTCAGTTTTGAGGTCTTTGCAAAAGATGGACAAGAGATATAACCAAATCTACAGCAGTACACAGAAAAGAACAGTCATGAAGAAAGCCTCATGGAACCACCTTTTGGACATGGAACCACCACCTTGCTGACTCTGGCATCTTCTGCTACTTTAAAATCTTTCAGAGTTCTACAGCATCTTCCACAGCCCCTGCCAGTACCATCACCCCTTTTCAAAGCTGGAGATCAAGGCACAGTGTATTCTGTTCAGGATGGCTCCCAGAGTCTCCACAAGATGCCTGACCTGCCTTCCAGTTTGCCCTTCTATCCATTGCTTATGATTCCAAGTGTATATGCAGCTAAATGAGCAATGAGAGAATGAAACAAATGCTTTGTAGAGGCATCAAGGTGAAGAGCCTATGAGCTGTAACCTAGACTGGTTCTTTCTCCTGCCCTCCCCACAATTCACAGACAACCAGAGATGGAAGAAAAATACTCCTCGTGTTATTAATAGAAGTCTAACTTATGAATGCATTAGTGCTTCAAAGCAAAGGGGCAAAGATCAAGCATCAGGGATTAGTGCTCAATGAAAGTGGGTTTGCTATTGTTAAAAACCTGCATAGAGTCAGGCATCGTTATCATTTCTCTTATCATCTGGACTCTTGGGAGAGCTCGTCCAAGCCCTGACGCTGCCAGGAAACATCACCTTTGCACTGCTTCACCCCGCCTAATGCAACTCCTGCTTCTCTGCAGAGAGCCACCACGTCCCTGCACTCGCTCAGCACACACCCCAGTGGTGCTCTGCACCATCCCAGAGGTGGACACAGGGGAGAGAAGCAGCAGAGCAGAGCTGGGTAACAGAGGGCCTGCGCTCCCTCTTGGCCCCCAGACACACACACACACACACGCACGCAGGCGCACACACCCCTGCTCTGCAGATGAGACTGCACCGGGTGACACTGATGGCAGAGCTGGGATGAGTTAGCACCTTGCCCTCAAATCACGTGTGAAGAACAGCCACTGGGAGGAAGGCACTGAGGAAAGTGGAGTCCCCGAGTCTGGGGAATGCAGCCCTTATCTCCCTCGCAGGCTTTGAGCACTGATAACTTCCCAAGACATTGCTTTCCCACAGCCAGGGAAACCCAGCTGCACTTCACTGGGTTTTCCATCCCCCAGACATTCAGGGAGTGGAACTGAGCATCAGCCTGTGACAGTGCTCAAGCAGCTCTGACCAGGAAACCTGAATCCCACCAGAGCTCCTGTGCACCCAGCGCCTCCCTGGAGCTGGGTCCAGCGGTGAGGAGTTACTCAGGGTACAGCTACTGATTTCCTGGCCGTCACAAGAACCCTGAGCACAGCTGTGAAAATTCAAAACCCCAGGAGTTACAGCTCCTACACTAGAGTGAGCTGGCAACCTGCAGCACTTCTCCTGCCTCTAAGCTCTGTGACAATAGATGCATAAACACAGGCAACCTCTCCATCCAAAGAGGCAGAGATTTAAATCCTTAATTAGCACATTTGGACGAGGCACCGCAAATGAGATTAGCTTTTGTGCGTCGCTGGGGTAGCAGTTGTGCCCCTATCATGTCCAAGTGATGGGCCCTCAAGCTGACCTTGCAATTCCCCTTTGGATGCTCCTCTGCTTTGCTCCCACTGGCACTGTACTCCCCTGCTGCATGCAGCATCTCCTCGGGAGTGAACAGCCTGGATTTACTAGCCTCGTGCTGATACTAGGCACACAGTGACCATATTTGATGTCAGCCACTGTGAATATACTGCATGGAATGAATAATTTCAATTTGTAAAGGGACTTCCCAGGTAGCAAACCATTCACAAGGGAGAAGAGGCAGAACAAGGTCTCTATAATAGCACCTTGTTAGCCCAGCACACATCTGCTCTCTCTTCTCTCTTTCTGGAGTCCTAACTGCTTTGTTTGCTGACAAAACCCTAGCTTTATTGCTGTCAGCACTGCAGAGCTGCTCAGAGCCAAGCTGCGTTCTCATGTGCCCGCTTCAGCAAGGATACCTGAGCAGCGCTTACTGCTTGTCATATAGAAAGCAGCTTTGATTTGAAGACCTCAGGGTGAACTTGCAGTGCCGCTTGGTCAAGAAACCTTGTCCTGACTTATAGGCTGAAAAATTACTGTTTTACAACTGTCTCACTAAGAAATGCTGGGATAATGTGGGAATAAGCACTGTATGGCTGCTGAAGGAAGAGGTTACCTCAATGCTTCAGAACAGAACTTAAATCAACCCTGCGCACCACAGTAACTCGGACTCTTCTGCAACACAGAGCAAGTAAATCTCATGGAGTTATAGATCACCAGACACCAAAAAGGTAGTAATGTCCCTAGCCAATGTTGCCTGATTTGAAAGATGGTTGTGGATCCTACACCTGCATCGGCAGTCACAGGAATACATGTGGGCCACTGAGAACCAACAGAGGAAGAGAGGACGGAGGTCTCTCCACATGGAAACAAATCCATGTGATGTTACAAACAGGGAACAGCATTTGCCTGAGTTGGTGATTTTCTTAATTCTTCCTCTTGACCCCAAGTTCAATAGTCTCCCCCCTGCACACAGGAACAGCCCGGACCTCGTGGCATAAACCTTCAGGGGTGAAATCTTCCGCTCTCACTGGCCACTTCCCTACAGCCTGGCCTTTCCCTTACACTCACCAGTGGCTCTGGTGGAACTGGGGCTTTCTTAAGTTCTCCAATACAGCAAAGGACTTGGCACCTTTGTTTTTGAGTGACATTCATCTGTAGGTAAATGGATTTAATAGCTTGTTAGAGTGCCAATTAGAACTAACAGTAACTCAATTGACCTATAACTGCCTTGGCACCAACACAGCTTTCAAACATAGGAGAAAGGGAGGAATCTATCCTCTGGCAGAGGAGAGCTCAGACAGTTGGGTTCAAGAGCAA
The DNA here is from genome assembly GCF_034315485.1 of Pezoporus occidentalis. Classification (NCBI taxonomy): domain Eukaryota; kingdom Metazoa; phylum Chordata; class Aves; order Psittaciformes; family Psittacidae; genus Pezoporus; species Pezoporus occidentalis. The sequence goes on from NW_026913415.1 coordinate 1,079,016, forward strand.
ACTGAAGGATTCGTGGGCTTGCTAATGAGATGCTCATAACACATCAGAAACAAAGACATATTTCAATGATCTCAAGCTAAAATGACACTGTTACCCCCAGACACAGATCCCTCTTTTATCTGTGTAATAAATGGCTTTCAGTGCAGCAGCAGTGACTCTACAGCAGAAAAACCTCAGTGCCACAGAAAGCACTAGCACCATTACCTAACCAGAATAATCCTGTCTTGAAAACTTCACTTTACCTGCTTAGAACAATATGAAAAGTCCTACACAGATTCTCTGTGTGCCTAGCAATAAACACCTTCAGAAAGCACATTTTTCCTCAAATAAAATCTATTTCACACCAATGCAGTGGAGACTGTGCTTCTATACAAATCCATCATTTTAAATGCTTAGCTCTGAGGATCGAGGTAGTTCAAGTTTAAAAGGTAAAAAAATGGGTAGAGTTTGCCTAAACATTGCTGGGCTGGAAGTGTCCACGGATGGAAAGAGATAATGTGGAAGGGTGTTAAATTACCAGGCAAAATGATCCATCCTTAAATCAGGAAGGAAAGAAGGACCTGAGAAAACAGATAGTCTGAAGAGTCAGAGGGACAACAGCAATTAAGAATATATAGAACGAGATTAAACTAATCTGTGGAGAGGCCCCAGAAAAACACCCTGAAGGATGGAGACTGGCAAGGGAGGGAACCAGCCTCAGTGAAGAGCCAAGTACAGTATATTGCAACTGGAACATTGCAGGGGCACGGGAGGGGTGTTACTGAGAACTAAAGCCAGGTGGAAAACAGTGATCAGATGGTAAATGGGTACCAGGACCTAGGGCTGGCTGGCCAAGAAATCAGCCTTGAGAAGCCCAGATAATGGAGATGGGACTGGTGGGATAAGAAACACAAACATGAAGTGAGGGATGGGGAAAACAACGGGTTCGAGACAATGGGGCAGAAGATGGGGAGAAAACAAGGGCAGAGTTTGTAATAAGCACAGTATTTCCCTTTGAAGCCTGGAGAATAACCCAAGAACCTGGTGCATCATCGTTGCTTTGCTGTAACTACCTGCTACAGCCATTGCTTAATTCAGAGCAGAGGGCAGTGGAGCATCTCCTTGACAAGATCCACACCTGCCAATGAATCCAGAGAGACGATTGTGATGAGGATAGGGACTGATTTGTTTTTTAAAACCTTAACAACTGTACAAAAGCACTGCATTAAAAATGAGACTGCAAAGTCAAAAGCTCAGGTTATGAAATAGCAGAACGGAGGTTGTTACAGTCATGACAAGATTCAAAACAGTTCTTCCCATAGAATTCACCTGAGATGAGAGGAAGGGCTTGAGGCGACGCATGGAGGAGAGAGATTTTCTACAGGAGCTCATTTCTTGCACTATCTGGAAGGTTTGCAATGAAAGAGATAAGGAGCTGCAGAGTGAGATGTGATGGCGAGGGCAGATGAGCGGTGCCCTGGAGAGCCTATCTCTGCCAAAAAGTTCCTGCAGAGGTGTTAGGCAAATCACTCAACCCAAAACTGTGATTACAATAATGTTCTTACGTGGTGATTAAAGAGAACACTATGTCATTATTCACAGCTATGTTGGGGGGGTTTGCTGTAACAACAGCTAAACTAACAAACATCAGAGGCTTGGGAAGAGGGTGGGTGGCACCGGGTTTCTCTGGCTGGCTGCTCAATCCTCCAAATGACTGCTCCCACAGATGCAGAGCTCTGAACAAAAGGTATGCTGCATAATGCTACCTCCTCTGCAAAACAGGTACTCAAACTGACTACACCAAGGTAATGTTTTTCACAAAGGAACCATCCCTGTGTGTGCTGGATGAGGGATGGGCTTCTCCGAAGAGATAATGTGCTCATCCGGTGGCAGAGAGATGTTTGAAGGGCCTGAATTAAGTTTATGCAGAATCTTGTATCTCAATTCTCATTTTAGCATTTATTTATACACTATCATCTCAGTTTCTGCACCTGAACATACATGAAAGTACTGTAATATTATATGATTATGGTCTTAAAACTTATTATGGTGACACACTGAGGTGCTTCTCCTACCAAGGCCTTCCTATTTCAAATGCTGCCTTTTCTACCATTGAACTTGTCTCATACTAAAATCTGTATCCCCACACTGATTGTCTAGTGTGGAGTTTTCATCCTCCCCATCATGATGTGAAGATGCGATGACTTGCCTGTGGCCATGGGAAGTGTGGCTGCACTAGTTTGGTCTCCTTAGCTTAGGGTCACAAAACCATGTTTCTTCTCCTGCGGCCTGATTCACAGCCCACTGGAGAGAACAGAAATCCAACCCGTGCTGTTCAGTGGGATTTGGATTATCTCTCATATTATTCCTCTCATTCTGCTCCGGCACAGCTGCCCTGGGAATTGGCAGAAAAGTTGTCTGCAGTAGAGACAGCAAGAGGTGACTTCAAGAAAGCATCTCCCCCTCCTCAGCCAGCAGTGTCCCCACACTATTTTGAGGCAACTGCCATCAGGATGAAAACAAAAAGAAGCCAGCACAGTCAATGAGCTGCCTAGCAATAAACCTGGGCCTGAGCTGCACTTTGGTTTTGTTTCTAATGACAGGTTCTGCTGCGAATGCAACCGTGTCCCTGACCTTTCCCTCTAAGCAGAGGTTTCTCTGAACCCAGATTTCAGTTTGGTGGACATAAGGCTCACACAGTGAGCACCTTGTGTTTTAGCTTGCTATGAGCAGTGGGCAAGTCATACGAGGGGAGTTTGCTGCTGTGGGCAAGGGGGGTGCAAGCAGCAGCATTCTGGGCTGCAGAAAAGGGCATCACTGCCTGAGAGCAGGGAGAGCACCAGCCACCCAAGTGACCTGCAGCCATGAAGCAGTGCTGTATGCTTCACACATTGCTCACCCTCCTCACAGCACAGTGAAAGCTTAGGAAGAACAGACTCCATCGCTGGAGCACTATTCCCATCAGGAATGCAGGGAATCAGTTCTACTCAAGAGAGTGCAAAAGGGAAACACGCTTCCTCCCCACTTTTGCTCAATCCCATCACTGCTATTGAGTTCAGTGTTGAGTAGTGGAATTAGTAAATCCCACTGATTCCCCATGAGTGTCCCTGAATGACACTGCTCGGAGGTCTGGAGCAGCAGGAAGGGGAGCAAATGACTTCATTCTGCAGGAATTCCCCTACCTGAGCATCCTTACCTTTGGGTGTCACAGAAATCCCTGCAGGCCCCCAGGCAGACAGGGGGCTCTGGCAGAGGAAGCCGATGAAAAATGGGATCTGTTTGCACACAACTCTCACAAGTAAAGGAGAACAATGAAAAGACAAACCCTAAAATCTGAAGTTGGGTCTGCTACCGAGTGGGATATTTTCCATTGTTTTCAAGGAAGCAGCAGCTTGTCTTTTCTGTGAAGCAGTTAATAGATTACTGGGCAGTGAATTATGTTCAGTTCTATTTACATCCACTGTTTGGACTATTCTGGTCCTTCGGGTAGTGTCTCTGTTCTCAGGCCTTTCTAAAAGCAGCATGCTACACCTTTTTACAAGCAATTCTGGAGAGCAGCTACACCCAATATGCTTCAGTCAGCTACAAACCAGATAGATCATTTTTTGTCTGGAATTTTTTTATTAAACCGATTGCACTGGATCAATGCTTTCTCTTAGCAGTAAATTACAATTCTATCTACCCAGCGGAAAAGCTTTCAAAGTCACAGATAAATCTTGATCTAGGAAATAGTGTTTGGCTCTGCACTGATGGGCAATCAAGCCCAGATGCAACTAAACTCAGGCTGTTAGCACACACAGCTGCACCTCAGAAGTGGAGCTAGGATTCTTATTTTCATTAGAAATCGCTAAGCCACCTTTTAAGTGCTTTCAGACCTAGTCCACTGCATTAGTCATGAGTACTCAGGGGCAGGGAGCTTGGTTTTATAAAGGTCGTTTGGTGTCTTTTTCCCTCACAATGGACTAAAAGCAGGAATCAACAGAGCCTTAATCTATATTAATTTGCTTTACTCTTGGAGGGTCATAGATTTGCCACTGGAATTAACCATGTTAGATGCTGAAAGGATAATGTAATAAGCCTATGATGAAAGCCTCTGTCCTATGCTAAACCAGGAACTTCTCGCACATACTGCGAAGGAGAAGCAATTCCATGAAGGCAGAGGAATGACGCCTATGTCATTTTGCAGCAGAACTGAGCTCCAGTAAATAGACTGGAGTGTTCCATTCAAAACTTCCCATCTCAAGCTGTACTGAGACAAGGTCTGGAGCTCTACCACAATGCCTGGAGATACAGCTCACTCTCAGAGGCGAAGCTCGTTTCTCCAAAAAGACAGAATCCAAGATCTGGGTCTGAATATTTAACTTGAACCATGTCCACCAAATGCTGCTGTACAGTTTTGGTGGCAGGGAAGTGCAAGATAATGGAGATAAGGTCCCGATGCTCCAGACTCTGCACCCATCTGTAACAAGAAGCAATCACGCATTGCACTGCGTAATTTTCAAAGCAGAAAAGAGAGTCCTTTGGGTCAAGGATAGAGCTCTTGCAACCAGTCTGATAATATCTGCTCTTTGGTGCAATCTGCTGCATTTCAGAGGTCAGACAATATTATTATTCATGTGAGATGTTTCCAAGACAGATGCTTTAGCAGTATTCAGAGGAGGAGGGAATACAAAACCCGAAGAGTATCTGAGAGCGCTCCCACTCTTCTCCTTCAAGGCAGCCATTGTTCAGAGGTCATTTTTCATGGAAGCCCACGCATTCTCTCTAAGCATATTCATATTCAAACAAATATGCTGCAAGTGACCCAGAAGCAGAGGTGAACAAAGTTCCCTGGAAAATACACACACTGACCATAGGGTAGGTAGCACAGCCAACTCCTCCCCACCTCTCTGTACAATCAGTACCACTGCTCCATCTGATGTTGGTACAGAACAGTAGGAGAAGGCACATTTCTGTGTGCAAGGCTTCTAGCATTAACTGAGAAAAAACACAAAGCAGCCAGATGAATCTGACCCCAAAGCAGAGAGTGTCTTGCATCAGGGTGCAGATACCTAACTCACTGTGCTCTCTCTGCACAAAGCTACATTGGGGAGGATTATATTATTAACACCAAGGAGTCACACATGCATATATACAGATATAGCTGCATGCATACGAATGGCTGTTAGCAGCCTCAGTGTGATCCTCTGGCTGGGCAGAGTCTAAGCTTGCCCATGTATCTCAGTCCTTTGTGCAAGGCTAGGAGTGGCCCTATAGCCGAGTACCTCAGCAATCAAAACTCACCTCCTAGTCTCCTGTGCTGTTTTAAGGAGGCAGGACTGGTTCACTAAGAATCTTCAAAACATGAACCCTTAGGGGCATCTCACCTTGGGCAAGGTGGTTACCTCAGCTACTGCTACAATCCTGTCACTGAAGTTTGCCAGCCTGGTTCTGTGCTGAAAACGTAGTCAGAAAGATGGAAGGGAAGGGATCCACTGTACAGATACATAAAAGGTACGCAAAGTGAATGCTACTTTTGTATAAACCCAAATACAACCCAGAGATTAAAGCCAAAATTCCTTGAGGGTGTGACACACTGAGAACACCTTGCTAGGATAACCCGGGAAAGCAAAGCAGTTAAACTTCAGACTCACAGCAAATAATCCGAACTATAGCCAAGGGTATGAAATTGGGTTTGTTCTTTTTAAAGGTAATGACTCTCCCATTTCACCATGTTTGTGAGGTATGACTTGATCAGTCACAACTGGGAGGCAATTTTAGACTCTTTCCCATCTGGGTTTGAGTAAGATTGTACTTGCAAGGAATATGTATCATGATGTAGCTCCTGGAAACCCTCATATGCTCGGTCAGCTGTGTGCTCGGGAGACTGGAATGCACTGAATTCAAATGACAGTGCAGTCTTCCAATTCACAGAGCTTTCTAATAACATTTGTTAATCCAAGTAAATGTGCAGGAATCTGGTGCCAGTGCTGAGTCTTCTAAGCATGTGGACTGCTTGCTAAACCCCTAGTAGGCGGTATCAAGAAGCTTCCGTCTTTGGGCACCCAAATCCACCCTGCAACTCCTTCCTGCCATTATCTTTCTTTCTAACTGTACTCAGGAAGGTTTCACGAAGAGTCCAAGAATTCCATAAAATCATGTTGTTTGATACATATGTGTTTGAAGAATGTTCTTCTGTGTGCTTTTAAATGTGAGGTGTAAGCTAGTTGTAATGAAAGTTGAAGCAATAAACCTTAGCCATTGACTGCGCTAAGTAATTAATTATTGATTGCAGTACTTTATATACATATTGCAGACGACGATTCACCTGGGCATGAGACAGGGAAATACCCAAAGCCAACCTCTCTGCTACACAGAACTCCATAAAAAATGGCTGTAGGGTTTACAAGTTAATGTCCTTATTAATCTTCATGGAAACGCTGCTGTCTGAGTGAAAGCAAGCCATTACTTTCACAAAGACAATGTTAACTATTCCCTGTCCAAATGAATTTTGCAAATATGGATCTGCAGATGCAAAAGAGGAAATCCTTCTCCGTAAGACTCTGAAGGCGTTAAGCCCCTTCTTAATGACTGCTGCTCTCCCCTGCACATCCCAATTCCTGACAAGTGATGCTGCAGTACAAAGCCGCACAGAACAGCAACAGTAGCAACATCCTGCCCTAACTCTTTGGGAACAAGGGGGAGGACTCAAGAGGTACAAAACCAGGATCTGAAGCAGGAATCAGGCAGACCTTCTGCTCTGAACTGGAGGTGTAGGACTAGTTACGCAGCAGCAGCAGCCACACTTTTAGTCTAAGAGTCATGCAGCAGGTGGGAACATTTTTCCCCATTTACACTGAACTTGCAGAGAGGATTTCCCTTATAAAAAGCCAATGTGAAAATACATCTGTTGGCTTAAAAACACAATTTAGAATTACCACTAGTGTGGGGTCACTAGAACTGAGCTTAAATAGAAATGAAATCTGCAGGTTGGTTGGCTGGAGCAGATCTTGGATGTGTCCTCCAGCTCCTCTGACTAGGAAATGAAGGAAAGTTCTGCCTGGGTGTGTGCACTGTGCAGAAAGGTCTGAGTTGGACACGGGAGGGGAAGGGGAGACCAGCTAGTTTTGGGTGGGCCAGGAGGGGGGGATTGTACCTGAAGTCGCTGTAGGGATGGATGATCCAGAACCCAGCAGACTTAACCCTTTCCTGCTCTCTCTCCACGGCCTTCTGGCTGCCAAACATCCTCAAGGAGAATTTGTTGACCCCCGGCTGGAGCATGGCCCCAAACTGCCTCTGCATGAAACCGGCTTGGCCCAGCCTCTGCTCCTCATCTGGGGTGATCTGGTCGCACCCTCCACCTCCTTCCACTTTGATGGAGGTAGAGGAGCAAGCCCGGGGGGGCTGCTGCTGGAGCTCCGGGGGGGACGCTGGTGGGGGAGGCGCTGGCAGCCCCTGCTCCAGCTCCGAACTGCCAGGGGGGCTCTTGTCCTCACTGGGGGAGGCCGGCTCCCCTTCGCCGCCGATCAGCCTCTTCTCCTCAGCCGCGTCGTGGAGGTGCCTGCTGGTCAGCGAGGACAGGCTCCCTTTGAAGCGGCGGCAGTCCCCGTTGGTGCTGGTCTTGGCACCCTTGCTGCCCGCCTCTGTCTCCACGAGGCCGGGGTCACCCCCTCGGCCAGGGTCTCCCCCGAGAGCCCGGGTGCTCCCAGCAGAGGGCGAAGGCAGCGGCTTCAGCCTGATGCTTTTCCTCCGGGTGTCCTTGTCACTGTCTTCCTCCTCGTCCATGATCGACGCCTTGGGTCCTATCTGCTGGGGCAGGCTGTAGAGTCTCTTCCGCATGGAGGGGGGCAGCTTGTCCATGGCTGCTGCTGCTGATGCTCAGTTAAGAGGGAGAGACCCCCCCCCTGCTCTGCCCAAGGAAGGGAACTGTCACTGCCCCCAGGCCCCTGCTCCCAGCTCAAGGGGCAGAAGGGACCAGAGACTGGCGTGTCATCTCCTTACCAGACTGTGGCATCCACACGCTCTGCATCAAAACACAGGCTCTGCATCCAGAAGGCAAGGAGAAAAAAAAAAAAAGAGGGAAGGCAAAAAAAGCCTCCCCTCTCCTCTGTCGTCCCGATTTGGCTACTCGCTGCTTGTCTCCCCTTGGTGAGTGTTACTGCAATCCCTGTCTGTTCAGATCCAGAGCACCCGGCAAGAAGTCTAGAGGAGAGCCATACACTTCTTGCTGGAAGGTGAGGGAGGGCGGCAGCAGCAGCAGCAGCAGCCGCTTTGCCATGTTGGCATCGAGATGCAAATGTGCCGTGTCTCCCGGCGGGCAGACATCATCCAGAAAGCCAAGCTCAAGCCCGGGTGCCTCTAACTCCTCAACCTGCCGGCCAGTAACACAATGAACTGCAACCTGCAGCAGCCACTGCTTGCTTACATCACTGTCATCACTTATTCCTCATGCAGCTCCTGCTCCTGGGAATATTCATGAAGTGATCCCATTCTATTGGGTTGCCATAGGAGCGACTACTGCACGCAGGCTCTGCCTACCTGAGCCAGCACCCGGGCTTCTTAAAAGGGCAACGCCTGGCTGCCAAGGGGGTGTGTGCCTCAGGGGGCACCGCAACGCTGCTGCTGCGGAGCTGCAGAGCTCCTGCTGCAGAGCCAAAGTCACCCGTGGCTCGGCTTTAGCCAGCAGTGCCAGGCTGGATCCACCCGTGGTTTAACGGCAAGAAGTAGCGGGCGGCTGGGATTTAACAATAGCAGCATAAACATACAATAAAACACATGAAAAGAACAATAGGAGCAAGAAGATTCCTTTTCCTCTTAGATGCTTATGGTCCCTGCTCCTTCTGGAGTTGTGGTGGCTTTGTTGCAGGTTTTCCTGTGAAGACACGGGGCAGGGGGTTGGGGGGGTGTGTGTGTTGTGAGAAAGGGTGAATCCAAATCTAAACAGCAGTTCACCTTGAAAATCTCACTTGCATGCAGAGCAGGGAGTGCCCGGCTTTCCCAGCAGGAGTTTGCTGGGGAAAACGCTGTGGTTCACACCTGTGTGCAAAGTATCCCTGGCGTGGAAGGTGTGGTTTTGCTCGGCTGCCTTGCCTCCCCGTTAGCCATGCAAAGCAGCACTATTCCTCCACTGTAGGGCTGGAGCTGTAGAAATCATTCCAAAAACAAATAAATAAAAAGAGAGGCAAGCTGCATCTGGAAGAGCTCCCCTGCTGGAATGATGGCGAGGAAGGAGGGATGCGTGGGCTCTCCCTGCCACACGACACGGGGAAACCCACTTCCCAGTGGGCACCTGAGTCAGCACTTTCTGCGGCACACTCGCCCTCCGCTAGTGAGGCTGCCGGGAGGCTGGTCCTGGGGAAGTGACAGCTCCGCGTGGGAGTCCTGCTTCCTCTCATTGAGGGCTACAATGCACCTCATGTAAGAGAGGCCAAAGCAGTGGGGAAAAAGGGCTAAAATCAGGCATTTCCCTACCTTTTGTTCTTTGAGAGGAAAAGGGGTGGCAATCAGTCCTGCTTTCTCCTTCTTTGGGAATGGCTGTTTATTCCCTTGTGTTTAAGAAGCTCTTAAGATTCAAATGATTTCCTAATGTAAAGCCTTTAAAACCAGTGGAGTTAAACGAAGAATCTGTTTACCCTCACCCATGCCTGTACTTCTGCTTTCATAAGCAAATATTCCCCTTTTCCCTTCCAGGAGTCCCCTGCCACATGCCTCAGGTACCTCTGGCATTTAAAGCAGCAGATGTTACTGAAGCTCTTACTTCAAGGAAATGCAGGCATCAGCAGTGACTCCACCATACACATACACAGCACATTCTTCCTCATCATTGTTTGCCTGCTCTCACTTGAATCCTTTCTCTGAAGCGTTCACCTGCTCCTCTCATCCTCCCACCTCCTGGCACAACCCAGATGGGCTGTGACTCATTTGAAATACTCCTCAGTGAAGCTACCCAGTGCAAATATTATTTAATATTATTTTCATTACAATTTCTGGTAGAACAAGCTTTTCTGGGGAAATAAATCTGAGTTTTCAAATGCTCCCATAGATTAGATAATGTGAACCAAGCCAGTGACAGCATGAAAGGTCTTCTTCCTCCCCTTCTTCCCTCCTCCAGGCACTAGGGATGCTGAGGTGCAAGCACTTCTGTGCCTAAGCTGCAATCAACTGCCTTCCAAAAGGATGTGTTTTGATTAATGAGGTGCATAAACTGATGCAGCTTTTTAAACACAGTCCCTAATGTTCCCAGAGAATGACAGAGCAATAAAGGACATGCTCAAGCTGTTTGTCCTCTCTCAGCTGCAGGTATTCTAGACACCCTCTTTATGTCCTGGCCTCTCTGGGACTGTTCTCCAAGCGCTGCTGTATCTGGTGACACAAACAAGATTCTCTTACAGCCCTGAAGTGGAGAAGGAATACAACAGAGCATCCAAGCTGCAGAATGCTCCTTTATCACTTCTGTAGCTAGGACAGAAATTATCAGGTGCAAAGACTGAGTCAGGCTGACTGCTGCACTGTTCCAGAAGCACACAGATATCCCCATGCCCAGAAATAAGAATGACAGCGCTGTAACATATCTAGGCCTTGTCTAACAGACAGCCCAAAGTGCTAAAAACCAGAAGGTGCAAGCTTCTGCAGCTCTGTCTCCAAGTGTGGGTTCCTAAATGCTTCTAAACGCTTGGCTCCAGGAATTACAGGTATCAAACTCTGCGGATGTTATTAAGTCCTTAAAATGCAATGACAATTTTGTGCCCAGAGAACTTCAAAATAATGATACTTTATTTGAGAGCCTTCCAAGAATTAAGTGCAGGAGGCTGGGAATTATCCTTGTCTAATGGTATGAAACTACTATCATGGACATTATTTATTGTCAGCATTTGTCAGCATGGCAGCTCTTTCCATGTCAGCAAACAGACCTTTACAGGCACATTTCAGAAGAGCCAGCACTGCTGTAGGACCAGGTCCTGCCTATCATTGCCTGCACAGCACCCCCAAAGGGGGTATAGAGAACCCACCTGCCAGGAAAAGGGAGAACTGGTTTTGAGGGAAATGATCTCCTTGTAAACAGTATTTGTCAGCTACTGATCTAAGACTTGGCATAGATACAAAGGAAATGGATTTAGCAGGGAGAACGCAAGTGAAGCAGCCAAAGATTCACTTGTTTCTTAGGGGATTTTGCCACCTCATATATACATATATATATGTATACATTTATGTCTATATGTGTATTTATATATACATATTTATAAACGTATATGTGCTGTTGTTTTAATAAAAACCCAGTGCTGCAATGCACATGGGAAAAACCCCATTCCAAAGGAGCTCAGGACTCTAGAAGAACAAACTGAGAGCCATAAAAACTGCAGTCCTCTGGCTCAGGGTACAGAAAGCAGCAGTACAAGCTTTCTGCATGCTGCATGGGGGAGAGTTTCATCATCATCCTTGAATCATTGCATTCTCAGATGAAAAAGGAGTCCACAAACATGTGCTATAGATTGGAAGAATGGGAGCAAGTCCTTCCAAAGCTGCCTATTGTTCCTCGCAGGCAGGCAGTAACTCATAACTGACATGTGAAATTCATGAAATATTCAACACTACAAAGCAGGGAAATTCTACCTCAGAGTTTCAGTGGCAGAGTCTGCACTTGCTGCCCTGGCAGCTGATATCAGACCTAGAAGATAATAAAGAAATAATCACCATAAATACACAAATCCTACCTTCCCTCACCCTTATTAACTACCCACGTGTGCTGTCACACTCGTACTTGTTGAAATTCAGGCAGTGTGTTTTTCTTGCTGCACCATGTTCCTTATAAAAGCAGTGAAGTGGGGGATTGAACTGCTGGAACATGTGTTGAAACCTGTTTAAGCCACAGCAAAGAGGGGAGCTGAAGATTTGGCCTGGATAAAGGAAACAGCTGAGCAATGAGATGTGAGATCCATGCCAGGATGCTGGACTCTGGGGAGAGAGGAGTCCCACAGATCTGTATGTCAGGATGGAAGGAGAAGTCACTGTTGCTACACAAGAATTGTTTCGGGTTGGGAGAAAGAACAGTTCAAAGTCCATCAGTGGGAGCAGAGAGATACTGAACAGGTCCCTAGCAACAATGGATTGTGGAGCCTGGTGAGAGAGGCAGCAGCAGGAGATACACAACAGCACACAAAAGTTTGTATCAGGAAGTACTTGGAAAGTGATATTCATTCCATCTTGCAGAGGCAAACAAATCTCAAGCAATCCCACTCTCTTCACCCTTAAAACCAAGATTAAAAAGTGAGCCCTTATCTAGGACACATTGTGGGGAACATGCTTATAACCAACAAGCAGCTCTGCCACCGGACTGCAAAAAAGATGCTATCCAAAGAACCAGCGGTGTTGGTATCTATGGAAAGAAGTCCCAGACTACGCAGGGAATAACCCTCCCAGAGTTTCATGATGCTTGGATGTTTTTGCAATAGCTGGTAACCCTCACTGAAGCAAGGAGCTAAAAATCACAGCTGGAAACAAATTAGCATGAGTGTCTGGCCATCTGACCTTTAATATTCCTCTTGCAGAATAGAAACCTTCATAGAATTAGAAAAACAGAGACAGGTAGTGAGGTATGAAGCTGTGAGGAAGAGAAACGACATAGAATCTGAGGTTACAGCAACTGCATGATTAAGTCACAATCATTTTTAGTTTAAAAGTACCCACATTCTTACATTATGGTCTAAACTCTACCCAGGAATTTTCCAATATTCACAATGAAATGCTCACATTAAGCTTGTATCTTGGACTTCAGTAAACTTTGCCTTCCAAATGTCTACTCCATCAAATTTCTATTTCAAACCCAAGCACTAGCTTGTTTTTCTACCCTCATCTGGAATTAATCAGGAGAGGGTTGGGACAGCATGGGGAGGTTTGCTCAGACTGGAATCAGCTCAGTGACTAGCAAAGGACTCCTGCTCAAAATAGCGCCTTTCTCCCGCATTTAATGAGCTGTGGCCTCACAAAGAATAATGGATCCCTTTCAGCAGGCTGTCCCCACCGATGGATCTCCTGCCTACATGAACTGTATATTATGGATTCTCAGGCAGGGCTAGATTTGATGGAAATGTACTATTGTTTCCAATAACAGGAATGGAAGCCACCAACCTTGGCAGGTCTTAGTGAGGTGAATGCAGTCAGGGCTGACTTTAACTCTTCCTCTTCCTTGGTGAATCAAACTCAACAACATGCTGTTGATGCAACTGCAAAGTTTCAAAGCCATAGCACCTCTCAGACATTCAAACAGCTCTGGTTTAAGAATTCCTAATGGATGTATCTTAACAGCACCTCCCTGCAGCAAACTGCTGAAGACAGGTAGAAGATTTCAAACCCTGAAATAAGACTAATTAGAAACAAGATCTCTGCGAGCAAAACACTATGAAAGAAACATCTTGTAGATTTATGCCTTGTCACTGGAGTCTAACATGCAGGATTCTGCACCAACTTTTCCTCCAGAATTCCTAATTGTACTGCTGTGGATTCTCTAATGTCTAGTCATTTCTTAAGGCTGGTGCATAGGCTGCAGCAGCTGGGAGCAGAAGGCCCTCAGAGATTCCTTTCAACCTAAATTACCCTTTAATTCAATGTTTCTATGACTCAAGAGGAACTCTCTCTTTACTCTTCTTTACTCTATTTACTCTTTACTACCTACTTTCACAAATATATAGGAAGATAGTATTTTCGAGACAAAATCCCTCTGTTAAATTTGTTTTAAACCATCAAACGAGCTGAAGTATTAGTAGGAGGGAACTGACAGACTGCTGGATACAAAGCATGACTGTATAAACTTCCTCAGACAAGATACTAGAAGTCATGTCAGGATTTTGGAGAACAAACTCAGACATTTCCATGCTTATTCAGAATTTCTAAACTCTTGAAGATAGCAAAATTGCAAAACCAAGCTTTAGCCAGCATGTCTGAACACTATGGCAGTGGGAGAGCTTCAAGCAGAAGATTATACTTTAGCATTGCCCCTCACTGATACCCTGCTCATGCTGCTACCCACAGAGGGGGCTTCAGGTAGTCATCCCTCCCACTCAGCAACTTAAGTGGAGTAGAATTTCCCTGCCACTAAAACCATGGCGAAAGGCAAGGGAGATGGAGTATTTCTGCCTGCATTTCATTCCTTACTGGCAGAAGTACATCCTTTACAAACAAGCAACTAGGTTAGGCCAGCCTGAGTCCTCAAGACATTCCCATTATCTTGCAAGAGAGTGATTTGTGCCACTGCCATGTCTGCCGCTCAGCAGCAGTGTGTGCAACTGTCAGCAATGCCGAGTGCTGTGCTGAGCCAGGAGATAAGTAGAGGAAGGGAAATAAGCTTCAGTTGATAAGGCTACAAATAACTCTGTGAGATCAAAATAAAGGCCTCCTCTGTTGGGGCTTTGCTTTTAGAAGCCAGCCCTTCAGTGGCACTGCATACAACCCACTCCAATCCAGAAGGATCTCATGGCTATCCTAAATCGGGAGATCGTTTCCCTGAGTTTGCACCTGCCTACGAGTACACGTGCACATTAGTGTTTCTTTAATCAAGCTTTTACCTCACTTCTGGATCAAGAAAAGCACTCCCGGTCCAGTCTGAGCCTCTCTCTGTCATGTTTCTGTCTAATCATGGGTGCTACTGAAACGTCTAGAAAATCCTGCTGATCTCAAAACCCCAGCAGAGGAAGGTAGTCCACTCCCAGTCTAAACAGCACAGGAGCAGAATATAGCAGCAGAGTAAACAACCTCTTGGTCTTCAAATGCCAGTTCACTGTGGTCTGGAGCCTTTTTGCTTGTTTAGTTTTAAAGAAGGCTTTGTTGAAAGGTCCCAAAGCATGGAAAAGAGACAGAGAAGGGTGGATCCAAAACAGAAGAGAAGAAACTAAGAACATGAAAAGAGGTCAGGAGAGAATTGTCTGCATCACATTCACCTTTCTGTGTGAGGAAGTTGTCCTGTGATGCTGCCACTAAGGAGGGTATGAACTTTCATTATAAGCTTCTTTATGGCCATTCTTGCTTAACCAACTACGGCGACATTCTGAAAACCTTATCTTTACCAAAAAGTGAATTTCCTTCTCTTGAAAGCTAAAGCCAAACCTGCTGGTTTGGGTAACAAGAAGGTTGCATGGGTAGAAGAGAAAACAAAAGAGAAAATACACTTTTCCTGGTCCCTCCCCCCCCTTTTTTTTAGCTGGTATTTTAGGAACCAATGTATTACCCAAGTTGCCAGTAGTAAAATGAGATTTGAACATCCTAATAACAGGAAGTGCAAGTCAAAAAGGTGGAGACAGAGCATTTTCTTCTCTGTGCCTCTTCTTCCCTGGATGCTCCTTGCTAGTCACATCTATTCACACAGGCATCTCCTTCATTCTCAGGCCTACAGACTAAGGACTAAGATTTCACCTTCCACAGTGGCACACAAGCTGGCCCTGACTGAACACAGCCACATGCTCAGATGCTGCCGGAGCAGAGCAGCAAGGCTGTGCTGGGCCCTGCACAGGCAGGGAGAGACCAGCCCTGCCCCACGCTGTGGCACTTCCCAAAGTCCACCCAGGGACTCCCACTGATCCGTTTTCACAGCCTCTGCTTTCATTTGTTTTCAACACTCCGCTGACCTTTGTGTAAGAGTTTAAATAAAGCTCTACAGGCTCTGGAGGCCATTGCCTTGATAGGATCAGTTCATCATTGTATAAATGTGTCTCGGTGGATGGTAGCCTTGTGTTCGTGTGTGTGTGTTTGTGAGGGGGAGGGATCCCTCTCACCCGGCTCTTCTGTGAACACTGAGGCTTTTTTGGGGGAAATCAATGAGAAAACTGCACACTGCAGCTACTGTTACTGTTCTGTGCTGCTAAATGCAAGGGCAGAACAAGACACAGCAGTTCCACATGCTGCTTCCTAGACTTTATCTCCTTTTTCATAGAATCATGGAATCATAGAATAGTTAGGGTTGGAAAGGACCTTAAGATCATATAGTTCCAACCCCCCTGCCATGGGCAGGAACACCTCACACTAAACCATATCACCCAAGGCTTCGTCCAACCTGGTCTTGAACACTGCCAGGGATGGAGCATTCACAAACCTCCCTGGGCAACCCATTCCAGTGCCTCACCACCCTTACAGGAAAGAATTTCCTCCTTATATCCAGTCTAAGCTTCCCCTGTTTAAGTTTGAACCCGTTACCCCTTGTCCTTTCACTACAGTCTCTAATGAAGAGTCCATCCCCAGCATCCCTATAGACCCCCTTCAGATACTGGAAGCCTGCTATGAGGTCTCCACGCAGCCTTCTCTTCTCCAGGCTGAACAGACAAAGCCCTTTCCTGTGTGATGTGTAGAAACATTCCTGGGAGCACGACCAGCAGACAGGCCTTCCTGCTTTTTCCCTAACCCATTAGCTGACAGAATCATATTCCCTCCTGTGCTCTCCTACTGACTGATGGTACCTTAAATCTTGTGTTCAATGGAGCAACTTCACAAAGATGCTTCCTGTGGGACACTAAGGGAACGGGAAAGTGACATTTGCTTCACCAGCTGCAGTTTAGGAGGAAAGTGAGAACTGTCTGTTGTTTTCTTTTTAAATAAAGCTTCCATCTTGGTGACAGGGTTCCAGCTGATGGGAAGGTATGTGCAGCCCTGCACATGGCTGAGCTGCAGCGAGATGATGGGGAGAGGCAATTTGTGGCTACAGCATTCCCCTCCCGCCTGGGTTGTTTCCTGCTCAGCACGCTGGCTGGCCCGTGGTCCCCGGAGAGCCACCAAGGCACGGGACTGAAAGGTTCAATGTCCCCCAATGGGCTTGGTTGGCTCACAGGAGTGACATCCTGCAATACATCCCACCTTTGACCGTCACTGGGTCCGGCATAAAGAACTTGCCAGAGATCACCCAGGACGTGTCCATTCAGCTTCCCTGGGCATACATGCTCCTATGTTGTCTAGCAGAAAGTTACTAGCAAAACCCATTTATGTCTGCTCAGTGCTTCTGTTTGCTACTGCCATAAGAAAAAAGCTGTTTACTTTCATATAAAGTAGCTTCGTAAAGCAGACCTAGATACTGCAACCATCTTCTCCTCCTACTCCCATAGAGGAATGTCAGATTAAACAGCACGCTGGAGCTGGCGACATCTCAGTGCATACTCTACTGCAGAGGAAGCACTTAAGGTTAAGCAGCAACAACAACAACAAACACCATTCTGAGCAACGTCCTGTCACGGTGGGTGCTCCACAGGCTGCTGTTCAAAGTCTGCCTGAAGAAAAATGGTGTATATATTATTAGCCACTTCTGTCCTTGTTAATCCTGTCTTTGTTTTTTCACCATGCTGCAAAACCCTCCATAAATCCTTGTCTCACTGGAGCAAGACTTCTCCTTCCTTGGATTTGCAGGTTTCACTTAACAGGATTAGGTGACAGGATTTATTTAGCACTGTGTGGTGACAAAAACATCCAGTTCATCAGGAAGAGGGGCATGGGGGAAAACTCACAAATTTTGTGGTTGCTTTTTTAAATTCCAACTTCTCAGCAGGGAAAAGGTTCAGATCAGGTGTGTGTCCCCACACTTCCCAGTACTCCAGAATGCTTCACTTCTTACAGCAGGGAGAAGGCTGCAGTGGAATACATTGAGAAGACTGAGTCTTGCTGTGAGATCTAATGAATGTGAGATTCAACATGATTTGGTATTCCCATCAAGCCCAGGGCTGACACTAACTTGCTAAAACATCTTCCTGGGACTTTTAAGTGGCCTTTGGCTTTTCACAAGGGACAGATCTGCAGCCTTCAAACATGTAGCCCTAGGCCATGCACTCACTCCCTGATCTACAAGAGGGTGGTGGCAGAGCTGCTTTGGTCATTCTGTCTGTGCTTGGAAGGCCTGCCCAGTGCTGAAGACACTCAAAAGGTGATTAAACCACTCAGAACTGTCTTTGCTGGTTGTGGTAGGTTTTAGCCCCAAATCTGAGCTGAAGATCCCGCTCAGTGGAAAAGAACTGGAAGAAGCACTTTAATAGAAAAGATGCTGGGAGCTTAATCTTTTTTGGTTAAGCAAAAGGAAGTAGAAGTAATTATTTGATAATAATCTGTAAGTGCACACATGGAGAGGTGGAGACCTGACCCCAGAGGAATCCTCACACCAGCACATTGTAACAAAAGAGCTGCTGCCTGGATGCTACACACCTTCAGGCCAGAATTAAGTTAATCATTTTTAATGTTGAGGGCAGCTGCCCTCTAGATTAACATGATGGAGATTTTCAGAGATTCTCTGTCACAGGAAATTTTAAACCCAAAATTAGGTATTTCCTACAAGAGACCTGCTTTAGCTCAATCCCAGATACCTGACTTGAATCTGCAATTAATTTCAGTTAGTCCTAGGTTGTACCACACAAGAGGTGAGAATAAATGTTAATAATGTTCCTCTACACGTTAAAATCAGAGAAACTGGAAAAGCAAAGGAGCAGTGCTAGTGACTGGAATGCTTACACCCTTTCCTGGGTCATTTGTGAATATGCTGAACGGCCCACATCCCAGCACAAATCCCTGAGCAGCTCTGCTGGCATTACTGTGAGGCCTGGTCATTTACCATCTGTTTCTCTTGTGTACCCAACTAGTCAGGCATGCTGGAACCTTCCCTTATCCCATTTGGCTGCTTAGTTTCTTCAAAAACTAGTATCTGCCAAAGCCTTTTGAAAAGGGACAGTAGGAATCAGATCACATTTACTCCAGTTACTGATGACCCTTCAAAGATGTCTGAGACCTTTGTAAACCATTAGGACTCCTCTTTATAGAAGCCACTTTCACACTTCTCAAGTAAGACTGAAGCAGGTCATATTTATCCAAGTTCATGTCCTGTAGGAGGTTTCTGGTCCTCAGAAGTTCAGA
Organism: Pezoporus occidentalis; assembly: GCF_034315485.1. Lineage (NCBI taxonomy): Eukaryota > Metazoa > Chordata > Aves > Psittaciformes > Psittacidae > Pezoporus > Pezoporus occidentalis. The sequence goes on from NW_026913415.1 coordinate 1,097,838, forward strand.
CTTCTGGTTTTGGTTATAGTGATCTATTTGAAAATCTCTCTCCAGAGAAGAGTTGCAGCAAGAACAGGAGGCTGAACACTGAGTTGTGTAAGTCTCAGTCTACACAGAAGGTGTGTATCATGTGTGTGTATACATATATATATATATATACACACATGTATGGATGCCCCATCCCTGGAGACATTCCAGGCAAGGCTGGATGTGGGGTTTTAAGATGTCCACACTCAAAGAGGGGAGATTCCAACCCAAACCAGTCTGTGATTCTATCTGTGTGAGGAAAAACCTCTTTATTATAAGGGTGGTGAAACACTGAGCACATACAGACCTTTTTATTTTTATGGGCTGAGTATTGAGAGCTTCTACCAGGCTGGACCATCACAGTTCCAGTTTCAATACAGACCTGCTTCAAAGAGGGACTGAAAATGGATTCTCAGAGGTCCTCTCTTTGCTCCTCGCAGGTATCTTGCTGGGAGTGTGGCAGTGTGGCCTAATGGTGAATCTAAATTAAAAGCTACAAATGGTAAACTTTGTTGGTGCATAATGTTCATTTTCTACAGGAAATGCAAACCAAGAGATTTCTCATTTTGTGTAACTTTACTGCACAGATTTCCAGGTTCAATGAAGTTAGCTTTAGCTTTTTGTGTTTTATTAATGCCTTGTAGCTAAGTAAAACGTCTAATAAACTGCCACGTTAAAAAAGCGCATGGAGCCATTGTGAAGACCAACTACTCATTTACTAAGTAAGTTCCCTCCAGCAGTGGTTCAGTATACACAGAATGAAAATCGTGGAGCTACTGAAATAAGGTCACTCCGCTTTGTACCAAAGATGCTACTTACAGTAGGTACACAAATTCACTTCAGCACCCTCTGCTTAGTTTCTGCAGGCAAAAGGAGGAAAAATGGCAACCTGGCCCCGACTGCCACAACAAAGTCAATGCTGGACTCAGAATTAAAACCCCGTAACAGTTTTGCTGTCTCTTCCTAATTGTTAGTCACTGTCCTCTAGCATATTACAAGGAAGAAAGCTAAAAAGCTAAAGATCCCCAGAAATCCAAGTTAGTTTGATGGGTTCTTTCCCAATAAACCCACTCTATCATTCTAGTTCCTCTTGTTAAAGGGACCAAAGAGAGAGGATTTCCTGAAACAGGGAGAAACTAGACAGAGGCACTCTTAGATCTGTTTTCTCCCATAGTGAGGACAGGAAATACACAGCTCTTATCACTCTCATGTGCATTTCTGGGACAATGCTAGTCACCAGTATTTTCCTCTCTATTTTCCTCTCTTTTCCCTTTGAAAGAAGGAAACCATGTGCTCTGCCAAATTTTCTAAGCAAGGCACATTTGTACCTGCTAGGCTTCGTCACTGTTCACTGAAGCAAGTTCTAATGCTACATGAGATGAAATAAGATGCTCACTACAGAGAATCTAAAAGATTTTACCAGGGCCTGTCATGAAGCAGTGGCAGGCCAGGAAATAAAACCACAGGATTTCCTGATTCCTCATCCCCTAATCAGTCCATTGGAATAAGCTATTTCTCTCCACTTGTGCTTGTTCAACACTGCCTCTTAAAACCAAAACCCAGCTGTTGTCACTGAACTCAAAGCAGCTTTTGTTAAGCATTCCTGCAAAATGCATTTCAGGACATGCTTGTTTTACTAAATCTGACCTGCCATTGAAACTGGAGTGACGTGCTTCAATCTCTATCCAATATGAATGTTCTAAGTAGACACCACTGACAAAGTAAGAAATCCCAGGCTGGAACTTCATGACTCTGGTGTCCTTAATGTAAGCAGGACATGGAGCTAGGGGGTACAAGAATGCTGGAAAGGGACTCTTCATCAGGGACTGTAGCGACGGGACAAGGGGTGATGGGTTCAAACTGAAACAGAGGATGTTTAGGTTAAATATAAGGAAGAAGTTCTTTACTGTGAGCATAGTGAGGCGCTGCAACAGATTGTCCAAAAAAGTGGCAAATGCTCCATCCCTGGCAGCGTTCGAGGCCACACTGGACAGAGCCTTGGGTGACATGGTCTAAGTGTGAGGCGTCCATGGCAGGGGGTTGGAACTGGATGATCTTAAGGTCCTTTCCAACCCTAACTATTCTATGATTCTGTGACTAGGTAGTCTCTCATTTTTATTTTGAATGTATAAGAAAATAGGTAACAATGCAGTATACAAGAGCTTGTACTGCATTACTTAGTGGTCCTTATTCACCTTCAGTTCCTGTGCTGTGGCTACTGTACATTGGCAAATATATGGTTAGGAACTGGAAGTTTTCAAAAGACAAACAGAACAAGTGGAATTAAAAAAATAAAGAGAGAAGGCTCATAGTCAGGCCAGGGAGAAGGCACTGATGTTTCATGGCTGGGTTGCATTTCAGATCAATAGCAACAAACAATCTCCCATGCAAAGTCAGCTGAGGTCTCTCAGGCTCCAGCAGCACCCACCTGGTCTTCATGAACACCACAGACTGTATCCCATGAAGTTTATGTGAAAGCTGATGTGAAGACACAAAATATGAGAGTCCTCCCAAGGTCCTAAAATGGGGATCCTCAAAGCCTGCATAGCCTCTGTTCAACTGAAACATGAAACAGTTGATGGGAATTATTATGCTAGAATACAGCTGTTTACCTTTGTGCCCTTGACAGAGGTCAGGCTGGAGATGCTGGAGGTGAGCGTGTTTCCCAGCACATGCATGGCATGGATTTATGCTTGCAATTCCAATAATTCTGCCTTCTTGAATCCAACCCTAATTGTAGCGTGCCTCACTGATGATTTAAAGCATTTGATTTACTGATCTTATTTTACTCTTCCTGCAATTTCACCTCTTTGCTCAGATCTTGCCAGCAGGTTTTCATTACCAAATAGGTGTGGTTTTTAAACAGGACAACTGCAAGTCATCATCATAAATATCAATCTTGATAACTCAGCTGAGCACTCTATGCTCTTGTAATGTCATGTGTCATGATTCTGCTGTGGAGATGAACCCCATCTCTGTGCTGTCAGCTTCTCATTCCTTTATTGATTCTCCCCTATTTGCTGTAATTGAGTTTTTATACTTCCCTTGCTCTTCAGTACATAAATGCCTCTCAGAGACACGGAAAGAGACAGACCAGGGATTTCCACTTCTCATCCCCTCTCAGCAGAAGAGGGTGCTGTACAACACTGATTAAAATAGGTACTCCAGCAACTGAGGCAGGCAAGCTGGGGACTGCCTGTCCCGGTATCAAACCACATACTACTCACATGTCAGCAGGTGACTGTAGGAAAAAGCTTGAGAGATTCATGTGATTCTATATTCTTTATTTTCCACTGGATGTGGAAGGAGAAAGGAACAACCTGCAATTTTCCAGCACTGTCTCCTCCACTCTGAGTTGCCTATGTTAAAGCAAGCCTTAAAGAGAACTCTTTATTTGATTACACAGGACTTTAAAGAGGCTCCAGTACATGTCACTGTTCTGAAATGAATGCATGTTTAAAATCCATATTCACCTTTAATCTAGTAGGGACTCAACTATGCTTACAGTGATGTGTCTGTAGGTGTGTGTTTAAGGCTTGCGTCCTCAGCCTGTAGCCTCCCTGCTATTACTACTTTGACCACAACCCCAGTTTCCCGCAGGGTGGTAGTTACACAGATCGCTCCACACACGTCATGGGGGCTCTGGCAGCACAAGGAGTCAGACACTGTGCAATGCTGCTGCTGTCCTCAGTGGATGCTAACCAATGAGTTAGCCACCCCTGAGGTGAGAGGCGGGGAGGTGAGGGCTTCATTTCTAGTTTTGCCTCCAGTTTTACTGTGTGATCTCTGCTTTCCAGTCTCTGGATAGCATGCACCTGCTGAGAGACCCTTACTAGCCATCAGTCAGCTCTGAGTAGATACAGGACCCCTGCTCTCCCAAGGAGGTAGCTACACCTCCCCGACTGTCCATGAACTGCCAGGAGCAACCTTTGAGCTGCCCCTGGCAGCCAATGCTGATGATCATCTGCTGCTGCTGCCCCTTTCTTTCAACATGCTAGGCAGCCTCACACTCTGCTTTTATTCCCTGATGAACCACACCACAGGGCTGGTCAGCTCTGGCATGAGACACTGCTTGCTGCTCACCAGACGCTGCTGCTCTGCCCATCCCAGCACAAAGCGGCAGCAGACTGGTGAGTGACTGCTTACTGCTGCTATCTACTGGCTGTAGCCAAACCGAGCAACTGCGTTCCTGGGCCATGAGACTGGCAGCGAGAACTTCTCATTCTGCAAAAGCATCCCTGCAAGGGCTTCTGGAAAAGCAAAAAGTTCTCACTTTAAGAGCTTCCAGCATGATGATTGTTCTGACACTCAAGTAACACTATGCATATTCATGCTAGATTAAACCATTTCTTTGGGTTTTTCTCAGGTAGTTTCGATACCTCCGTTTTCCAAGGTATCAACTGGTAATTTGGCAGCCGTTTTCAGGTCACGGATGTGTTTGTCCTGAAGCAGCAGAACAGTTTTGGCCTCTTCTTTTTTGTGTGCTTCTACCGCCAGAGAGCAGCAGAATGGTTCTCCCAGCACCTGCCAGGACTGCTGCTGTGAATCACTGAGGAACACATTACATAAGTGAGATTCTGAGGCTGATGCTCACAGTGGAGGTGGACAGCCCTTCCATCCATTTATCAAACCCCATCAGCTCTCGTTTCCAGACAGATGAAACCGGGCCCAGTCTGAAGCAGAAGAGAAGAGGCTTCATCCAGAATAACATGCTGAAATTCTAACCTCAATACAGACATAATCCCCACACTGTGTTGCACTGAGACAAGCTAGTTCTTTCGGGTTTTAATTTTAATATATGGGACTAGCCTAGATTCCACTCAAGGAAAAGAATATTCACAGATAAGGGTTGAACTCTGCCAAATTACACCTAGAACCAGGGAAACTACATTCACATGCCTCGTGGTCATAGTATCACAGACTGGTTTGGGTTGGAAGGGGCCTTAAAGCTCTTCCAGCTCCACCCCCCCTGCAATTTCCACTAGACCAAGCTGCTCCAAGCCCTGTCTAACATGGCCTTGAACATTGCCAGGAATGTGGTCCAGGGTAATTATCCTGTAGATACTTTGGCATCATTAGGAGGGAGATCTCCCTGAACCATGGAATTCGGTTCTAGGTTTTCAGTTTTTCCTAATGTTTAATAAAATAAGGGGATGAAACTGCAGTTTCACACACTCATCTACCAGCTGGCAGATGTTGAAAGACAAGAAGTATTCATCCTCCAGTTCAGCTCTCCCTTCTCCTTTTCTTGCACTCATGGGACCTTCACAAACATTTCTGTTTGCTAATTCAGAGAAAAAGTGGTGTTTGTTCATTTTGCTGCTTTGCTTGTCTGACATTAGTAGACTACATCAGTTTATTAAAGCACCCGATGAAAGCCAGAGGCAGTAAAAGCAGGAGAGCGTAGGAGGTGGCTGGGGAAATAAAGCTTCCCGTTTTCAGTAGCAGTAACCTTTTGAACAGATTCACTCTGATACACAAAATAGCAAGGTAAGGTAGAGACATCAGGAAGGGATTCCTTGCCGGGAAAGCTGCTGAGATGTTTTCAGAAGGGAGCACTGGAAGCCCTGAAGAACATTCTGTGCTGGGCTCTGACTGGGCAGTATCAGACAGTACCTTCAGATGAGTCTCGGGACTCTAATTTCAGCAGCATATGTAACTCCCTGAAAACAGGATGAAGCAGCTGTGATTCGCCTTCCAGGGCAAGACACCGTGTGAGAAGGGACACAGCAGTGAATCACAGACTGAACCAACCTCAAACAGAAACAACTGATCCAGTCTGTATTTCCAACTCCACATACAGTGTCAATTCCTCAAGTGCAGGGTCTCTGCAAGATTGTCATACCTGCCAGCCAGCACCACCCTGCCAAACGTGCTGCAAAAGGATGCTGTGGACACATCCCTTACAAAGTGTTGCCTGGGCCTTCAGGTTATGATTGGCTCTGACTGGACTTTGCATGCAGCAGTCCTGTCAGAAACATGTTACTGCCCAAGAGGGCCACTGATCCACTCCAGTAGAATTCCTGCTAATTTACAGTCCAAGGAGTATGGGGCTTGTTGTTCTGCTATAAGCTTTACAACAAATGCTTTGTTAGGTGGGACAAAGGCAGGCAGATACCAAGCGGAGTTTCACAGCTAAAGTAGATTCAAATTCCTCCCTGCTTTGTTCCTTCACAAAAGTAGCTTTTTCCACTGAAGTCCCACAGATTGTGCTGAAACCCAAGATACAGATTTTCTTGCCTGCGATAAGTGGCTACAGTTCCACTTTACATATTGACTGACCTATTTAAGAAACAGGCAAGTCCTAGGGAGCATGCAGCATACATCAAATGTGGCAGCAGGAGAGCAGAGCCTCCATTCCTCCTGATGGTGAACAATGTGCATTTGCTTATACACTTAAGCTACAAACTTTCTGAAGTTGACTGGTGCAATCAAGGGACAAAGTATCTGCATTATGACAAGGTACTCCAGACAAAAGTCATGTGAACAGTCCTGCCTGTGAAGACACAGCCTCTCAGGTTTAGAATGGACAGGTCAGACGCTCTGATCTGAGAGAGCTTTATTGCACAGATTTGTTTTAGATTCTTTTTTAAGTTAACTGAATGAAATTCAGTGTAGAAATGAAAGCTGGAAAAGAACAGAGAAAGAATGAAGACCTGACATAGCTCTGAGAAAGAAAGATGTGGACTGGGAATCTGTCCCTAAACTTCATGACTTGTATAAAGTATTAAGTAAGCCCTATATGCTCTTACTAATAACAAACTTTAAAGAGGGCATTTAGAGTTAGTACAAGAAGTTAGGTCTTTTGCCTCTAATTTCCTTCATGGGAAGCTCTTCCAGAACATCCCTGGCTTGATGTTTAGAAATCTCTTTTCCTACTTTTTTGCCTAAATTTTACTCTTGGCCAGCTTATGTCCCTGTATTGTTGTCACAGGGTATCTCAACTCATACATGGTTTACATTACTTAAACTCCCTTTGCTGCCACAGCAGATTCAGTGGGATTTAGCCCCACTGTAGTTCAATAATTCAGTGAAGGGTTGTCAGTCTGCTCTATTTCTGTAGTTTGTTCTATTGTGATGGGCTTCATTGTGGTGATTTATAGCTAAAACCAGGCCCTGCTGTGTTAGGCACTGCATAAAACATACCTTGACAGGCAGCTGTTGTTTCAGAGGGCTGATGTTAAAGGGTCAGAGAGCAAAGAGGGGATGATGGTGGGAAGGTGATTTAATCACTAGTGACAGCAGGTGTAGGACCAAGGTCTCCTCAATACCAATCCCCTTCAATGTACCAACGCTCTTTCTCTGTTACGACACTTCAATACGTCAACTAATTTTCCACTTGCAGCGTTTCCCCTTGTCACTGTCTATGTAACACATAACACCTCAAGCAGCTCCAATCTAAACACACCAGTTCACGCAGTGCAGTCCAGAGGCCGTAGAGCTGCTTTTGGGAATGAACTCTGCTTTCTCTCCAGGTGAAAGGCTGCAGGTTGCAGCCAACCAGCTCTGGTGTGCCTGCACACTGACAAGCAGGAATCTATAGGTGATTGTGTTTATCTTGCCTGGGGCAGTTAGAAGCACACGGTTTCAGACACAGCCATGCCTTGTTTGGGAAGGTGCCTGTGTATCTGAGGTGTGAGGTCAAAGGCTGATGCAAAGAATTAGTAACCAGAGCTTCCCTCTTCTGTTCTCAGGGCTGGCCATGACTTCTGAATCTAGTTCTATTTAAACTGGCATGCTTTGAGTCCTGCCACTATCTACCCTGATAAATAAGGCCACCGTCATTCCTCCCCACAAAAAAACTAATCAAAAGAAGTTGGATTGTTCTTACAAATAACTTGAGGGCAGTAGCTCCCCTAAGTCCTACTCTGCGTGACCACGGGCAAGACCTGAGGACAAACAGAAAACTGGAGGTTTTCACTAAAACAGAACATCAAAAAGGAAAAAAAACAAGCCATTTTTAGGGAGAATGTGCAGCAGCATTATATTATGAAACAAGGAAACTGTAAGATGTCATCTTTCTCACTGTGGTGAAATGCATTTATAATAGGGTGCTCTGTGATGGGCTCCTGATTGTCATGAAGACATTGATTGACTGATTTCATAGAGAGTTTAGAAAAAGGCAACACAAGTGATTAGGAGCTGAAGGGATTAACTTGTGAAGAGAGGTTAAATATATATAGCTTGGTTCAGCAATGACCAAGGGCCTGTGACAGTCACCTACCAATAGTTGAAGGGTTTGAATACAAGGAGGGAAATTTAGTTTGTTATAAAGTACTATAATGGGAAGGAAGGGAAAGGGAATGGAATAAAGGCAGCATAGGCTAAAGCCCAACAGAGCTCCCCAACAGTGAGATGTTGCTGCTACATGACCTGTGCAACCAGTAAGAGAGAACTGTTGAAAGCTGGTGGAAATTCAGCTCTTGAACACAAATGTCTAATTGGCTCTGATACACAGAGCTGCAACACAAAGGGAAAGCACAGTTGCCCTGGAAAACACTCTGAAGTCACTGTAGAAGAACACTTCATCTATTTCAAGTTCCTGGACAACTCTTTTGAGCTCTTAATTGCAAAGAGGCAACAAGAAAAAGGAATCAAACAGTAACAAGAAAAAAGCAGCACCAGCCTCCGTGAACTTGGGCAGTGAACATAACAAATGCACTGGCATCAGCAGGAGGCTTGTTCACGCACTGAGTGACAGCATCTGTTATGGAACAGAGCCTCACAGTGACAGTGATGATAAGGTATCTTGTATGAAAAGGCACTTGAATGAGTCCAACTATTCTTAATTTCCATGCGCCTGTCCTTGAACGCAGCTGAGGAGTGAAGTCCAAACTGAGGGAAGCAACCTCTATACAAGCACACCCTTCACCCTCACCCCTCAGTTTTCTTTTGCCCATATATTTCCATTTTCTGAACAAACTGAAACTGGGCCAACACTTGCTAATGGCCAGATATCCCCACAGAGCTCTCACAAACCAGACTGATCAGAGAACCTAGCAAGGGAGACTGTGTCTGTCAGTCAGTGCCTGTTAAGTTACTGAAGACAGTCTTCGTAACTCTATAAAGCAAAATGTTACCCTAATTTAGGAAAGAATTTCACCTTACAGCTGGAAAATAGGGAGAATGACATCCCCTATTTCCTCACAATATGATGGGCCTGACAATGACTTCTAAGGTAACCTCAGAGATCTCTAGAAGGAAGTGCAAAGGGCTCATGTTTGAGGAACTCACAAAAGGTTCTCCTTACATTACAGCTCTGCAGAGAGACGGCATTATGGTATAGACAAAGGCTAAAAATTCTCACCTTTCTACAAACTGTTCCACTGCCATTAACTGGTATTCCCCAAACCAAGACCAATAGTCCTAATTATTCCAAAGTCCAACTGTTTATTCTTAGGTAGTAAAGGTGTATATTGAGTAATTCTATACCACAGGCCTGTCAATACTCCAAGAGGTACAGTAAGTATCAGGGACAAGTAGTTCTTCCAAAATCTCATCAGACAGTGCTTTTCAGCAGATGATGATTTGCAAGACTGCTGCTCTGGCCCTAAGGAGAGCAGCTCAGGATATCTTTAGAAATTACAAAGTATTGAATGCACACCTTGGAGAAAAAGCAACACAGATACAATCAGGAGATCGGTTTCAACTAAAACTCTGGGACTCTGCTTGAAAGGACTGCCTTCAAATTTCCAAGCTTATCTCTTGGCCTTGTGTTTTTCCTGTGCCTTGAAGACGTCTGTGCTCAAAGCTTTTCCCCTTGGACAATAGGGGCTGCAAAGGAGCCTTTTCAGTGTGTCAGGTCAATAGGCCAAAGACTGAGAGGGATTTATGCTATAGATAGTAACAGCATCAAAGAGACCATTACATCTTCAGCACCAGTAATCCCCATTTTAAAAACTCCATTATCTGACTGGGTCTTCATTTGCTTGTCACGTAATCCTTGTTGTTGTGGTAACTCAGAATCGAGTGCTGTCAGCTTAATAGAGACAGTGACAGAACTGCCTGGCCCTGAGTTCAGTCAGGTTGGTTATGGGCAAAGAGAGAAACAGACTAATAAGGAGTTCAAAGCTGTGAACTGAGCAACAGGAATAAAGTCTGTGAAGAGGCTGCCACAACTCTGAAATACTTACAGACTGTCTTAGGGATCAACTTTTTTCATGAATCATTCAAGATCAAATCCCTGAAAACCTTTCAGTGTAGGTCATAAACAGCAGCCAGATTTGCTCTCTGCATCTGAGATCACTGCACTTCTACAGAACCCAGTGTCTGCTCCAGGGACAATAGTAAATGGGCTCCTTTATAAACCAGAAGACCAATTATTTGCTAATATTTATATCCTCTTCTATGAAATTAGACGTCTTGTTAGAAAAAGAAGATCCAGCACCTCTCTGTTCTTGGGCCACCAGTTGTAGTATAGTCCAAAGTGGCACAAGGCTCAGTGTATCGAGCTACACAGGAATGTTTGGGTTGTTTTGGAGGATAGGAGCTGTAAGTCAGGTCGATGTCTTCTCTTTGATCAGAAAGGGAAGGTAGAATTGGGGCTTATCTCTCATCAGAAAGGAAAAGGAAAAGCAATAGGCTCGGAAGCAGAACATGGCTTATCTGTGGAGGAATCCCTCGCTTTCAAAGACTCTACTCGGTAGCCAAAAATAAGTGTCAAACAGAAGAGGCTGAGAATCAGAGCGATCATTCCTGGGAAGACCCTGTGAGGTTTAAGAAAGACCATGCTCCTGAGTGCATCTATATCCCAAATCCGATCTCTACAGCTCACAGCCCTTGGCAGCCTAGTAAAAAACAGGTTTCTGCAGGATTAGGGAAAGATTATCACAAAGCTCTCTTACTAAGAATGTGCTAAAATAGGGAACATGAAGACCAGTTATGGCACTAAATGTTGTCAGATCATCTTTTAACTCTCAGGAATCAGGATGCAAAGTATGTTCTAAAACAGCTTTTGTAGCTACAATGCCTCGGGCAGACCCAAGGCACAGAACCCATGACTAAAACAGTGCACAACACCACCACCAAATGAGAAAACACAGCTTCCCCCTTCACAAGCAACTTCTGTAGCACTTGAATGAGTCCAACTGAACAGTGTATAGCACTGAAATGAACAGTGTATATAGCACTGAAAGGACTCATCACTCAGCTGTAGCATCTGACTGAAATATGGACCTTCTCTATTGGGGAACAGCTAATTAGTCTTGAATTGGAGCAAAGTATCCTGTGGAGCAGAAGATGCAATGTCTAAAAGCATAGGTCAGGAGCAGTCCATGGAAGATGAAGACACTAGAGTGCTTAGGAAGTCAGTCAGTTACTTGGCTGCCTCAAAATTAGTTAGGAGCTCAGGAAGGAAAGACGGCTCTGCCCCAAGCTGCTGTATGTATTTAGGAAGGTAGAAACAAGTTTCTCCCTTCAGAAAATGATTCCAGTTGTTGATTAGTAAATGGTATGTGGTAGGAATGGATGCAAATTCTCTGCTGCTGCTTAATGAATAGCTGCTGGCGTACATCACGGCCTAAAGAGAGATGAGAGCTGAATTTTCATCACTGGAGCTGCAGAGGGTGGGGGAAAGCATCATCCTTCACTGTCACCATAACAATGGCATGACGTTTCTTTCTATCTGCAGTGGTTTGGACATCAAGCAGCCTCAACAAGAGTAATTTATTGCTATGTGCTCCTCATTTATTCTATTCTGAGAATCTGCAGGAAACAGCAGTTAAAGAAATGGGAAAATAAACCCAGATTTCAAATTGCTTTGTGATGACACTTTGGAAAACAACAGAATTGCTTTACCATAAATTGCTTGCAATGGTCAGACTGTAACTGGCTTCAGTAGATTCATTTCATTTGAATGAAGGGAACAGAACTCTGCATTCACAATGCCAGCCAGCACATGAGGCACCAGGAGAGTCAGCACTCAGCTTTCACAGACAGATTCAGCTTTGTAGTATCAGGGTCCTCAGCGCACCAACAAGACCTTAAGTGTCCCATGAGCCCTACCCAAACAAGACTTGCTCTTTGTTCCAGGAGCTCCATTCAAGCTCAGGCCCAGGCACCCTCTGCTGACCTGAGCTATGTTGTAGGTGTACCCATTTCCATGCATGTTCTCAAGCTGTTATTTGGCTTTGCTGGACTGATTTTGGACCTGGCTTGTTCTTCGCCTGAGGATGGCTGGACTGTTGATAGAATCTGTTACTGTCACCAGCCCTGGCCTGCTTGCCCTGAGGGACTCTGCCCCACTGGGAAGGATGCTGCTCCTGCCTGTGCTGTGGTCTTCCTCAGCTGCTGGCTTGCCTTTCCTTGTGGAACAGCCCTGCCTTCACTGCTCCCTGGAAGTTGGTATAATTTCACCTACAACTTCCTTGTGAGGGCAAGGTGTGTGTGGATAAGATGGATAGGGATGCTTGTGGGTGGAAATAAAGTAACAATTCTTCCACAATTACTTTCTCATTCATACTTCTCTCTTTTTGCACACATTCATCACATAACTCACTGTTAGTAATAAAATTAAACTGTAGTCTCAATACTAACTAGGACGGGGAAATGATCTGATCGATCTGGGATAGGGTTAGAAAGACAACAGCAACTCAAGAAAGAATGGCACTGATACTCAACCTGAGGCAGAGAACCTAAAGAACCAACCTAGCTCACATTGCTCACATCAGTGGACAGCCAGAACCAACATCTTCTCTTGAGTACTGGATAGAGAGCATTAAATGATCTTGGTTCTGGTCCCAGACAAAAACTGGATTGCCTATTAAGAACCAGATGAGCCACGGAAAGCAAAACTTTCTCCCTTCTTAGAGCAGCACATACAAGTACAGGACAACTTTTTCCGCTTGAAACATTTGACAGATGTGTGAAAGTCTTCAGGGCTGTTAGATATTTATCATTAAGCAAATCATACCTATTCAATGGAAGTGCTGTCACTTGAAAAAAGGGACAAGCTTTTGGGCAGGTAAGTAATCTGAAAGATGCATGTGCCACACTTTCCCATATTAAGCTTTTCACAACATAGGCACAAACTACTTCCAATAGGACATACCCCTCTAAAGATATTAAAGGATGGGTGGGTGCACTGAAGTATGCTTCTATATCATAGGGTGATTTGCCTTCGTGCTATATTGATTTTAAAGTAATGAAATCATAAAACATCAGTACAACGCAATGAAGATAAACTTGCTAACAGTGCTGAGCTCACAACAACCTGTACTCATGCCTCAGTCAAGCACATGAACTGCAACGATGGTCATCTTCCCAGCAGCCTTCCTCCTAGGAAACTATATATACTTCTTCTTGCCCTTCTTCAAGAAGAGCATTAATATCCCAAATTTGCAAATAGGGTCATACACCATTTCATGACTCCACCAGAGTTACACTTGCTTAGTTTCCAGTCTAAACACTAGGTAGTTACTAAGCAAAGTAAATTTCAAGAGTAACTATCACATTGGGGAAGATCTCCAGCAGCAAAACTGCCTTAAAGCCAGAGCAGATTTAACTCTGTAAGGATTACATGTCACACATACTCAAAAGCCTATTTCCTTGCTCTAAAGTTTAACTAAATAAAATGAAGGTCAGGATTTGTGCACTGAGCTCCAGTGACTTCCAGCTTCTACAATTATTTGATAGGCAACAGAAACTAGATAAAACTTCATGCTGTTCAAACCCCCACACACCATGCCCCTTAAACAGAATCACCATAAAATCACAGGAGAGTTTGGGTTGGAAGGGACCTTAAATTCATCCAGTCCCAACCCCTGCCACAGGCAGGGACACCTCCCTCTAGAGCAGCTTGCTCCAAGCCCCTGCCCTTGAACACTGCCAGGGATGGGGCAGCCACAGCTTCTCTGGGCACCCTGTGCCAGCGCCTCAGCACCCTCACAGGGAAGAGCTTCTACCTAAGAGCTCATCTCAGTCTCCCCTCTGGCAGGTTAAAGCCATTCCCAATTGTCCTGTCCCTACAGGCCCTAGTAACATGGAGCCTTATAATTAGTCAAAAGCCTTAGCAGGCTTGTGTGGAGCAGGGCTTACAGAGATTGGGATTTTGGCCCTTGCAGTACTTCAATTCTTCATTGGAGTTAGAAATAAATGAGGCTTTTTCCTGCAGTTAAAAAAGGCACTATGCTTTTCAACAGAGTTCATCTTCCTGCTGTCACTGACAGCAATATACAGCAGAGGGACCCAAAGTCTTCTGCAGCTGTGCTGGAGCATTGTGTTGCACACAGCAGGAACATGGTGAGGACAGCCTCTCACAGCAGTGCAGGAACTGGGACACAGACTGACAGGGAAAAGTCTTTTGAGTTCAGTCACCCAACACACCAATTAAACAGCACCAAGACACGCATTCTAAAGGCTTTTTTTCCTCCCATTGTTAAAGGTTTTTGAAAGGTAGATGGATGGATCAGACCAGTGAATAAGTGGGACAGTGGCAATGCTTCTAAAATAGCATCCCCAACCACTAATAGGTCCTTTTCTCTGTACCTGAAGGGTAAAATGTCAGTTTTCTTTGCCTGTTTTCTTGTTGTTGCTACTACATATAGCTCTGAAAATAGATTTTTAGCGTAAACAGCTCCTGGGGGAAAGGTACAATTGATGATGGTGTCTTGTACAAAGAGGCACCCTCTTGGCAATCAGACTGGGATAAAAAGCCATTTTCTACACCATGTATTTTAAAGATTTTTTTTTCTCCCCACTGAAGTAAAGCTTTCAGGTTTCTTTTGAGTTTGAGTCTGTATTAGCCTTGAAGTATGTGCAATAATGCGGACCAGCTTTGGCAATATTTTGTACACTGCACTGGTCTGAGTATGATGCATTTCCTTTGGTACTCCTTCACAAGCATGTATTTACTTCTCTAATTTGGTCTTTTAGCTCATACTGAACTTAAAGAGTGGTGATCCAGTGTTTTATCTCAAGTCAAAACCAGGACAGGGCTATAGAAGCAGCATTCTCAGAGGAGTCCAAAGTGTGATATTTGTTAAAAAGCAAACATAGGAACAGCATGAAACCTTCCCTTGCACTTCAGGGACCTACTGACTTGGGATACAGTAAAACAAGTCCATCGACTGCTGCTGACCGTGAGCAATCTCAAGCTGCTGCACAACACATCTCACCCCAGCTGCACTCTCAGAGCAAGACACAATCCAAGCAGCAATACTCGACTACACAAACTGTAGAATAAAGAAAGTAGAATGATCCCTGTCTGGCAATAATCCAAAGTCGCAGTCATACTATCTTAATCCAATATCAGAGTAGCAAAAAAAACACAAGCTCAAAAATGAGGCTTTATTTCCAGAGTCTCTATATAGATATGCATGTATGTATGTATGTATGTGGGCAGTGAACAAGGAAATACACATCAGTGGCAGGGTTTCTTTTCCAATATATGCCCAACCTAAATTGTGCACTTTTAAAACAAATTCCACTTAGATATTCATACACCACATCCACTGCTATTCAGAAAGACACCTGCAACAAAGCTGCACACAACCCCCACATACCCACCTAGATCTAGAATACCAGGAATCTGCTTATTTTTTGAATCTGTGGTATGGATTTACTCTTTCTACACACTATAACCTACAGCTTTCATGAAAAATTACCCCTTCCAGCTACAGAAAGAAACCTTCTAAAGTGAAACCAGGAATTTCATAACAAAGCAAAAACCAACCTGCTCCTTCCCCAGCCCATGTTGATGTAACTTGTGGCATAAGACAAGTGATGTTGAGCAACACGGACTAAAAATATGCTGGGAGTCAGTATAAAATGAAGTTTTGTACCTTGACTACCAATGGCATCTCAAAATCCTTAACTGGCCTACATCATGGTTCCAAAAGCAAGTTAATGTTATTAAGGAGTATATTTCCTTTCACCTGATCATCTTATTCTCTCTTCTACTCCCATCAGACTTCTCTACCACCTACTACAGATATACAAGGATGCCTTCACAGCCTCTCTCAGGGTCAGATGGACTGAGCTACAGCTTCAGGATCTTTTCAGAAAGAACATCTACTTTAGCTTTACCCCTTCAAGTGTTTCAGACAAGGCCTTTGAAACCAAGAGACCTATTTTAAAATGATGACTGCCTAACAGTTCACTTAATGATCTTCTACATATAAATATATCGATAAATGTTATCTTCTGCCACCACCCCCCAAAATAAATAACAACCTGTGTCTGTGATGTTGGAAGCTGCCGCATTAGAGAAGTACCAAATATTTTGAGAATCAAAAGAAAAAACGAATGAGCCCTAACTATACTGTTGAAGAAACTGTATTTAAACTGCCACCGCTGACAAGCTTAGTCGGGACAAAAAATATATCCGATTTCTGCCAGTGGGCTCTTCACTTACATGGCAAAAATGATCCAACCATCCTCTGCAGATGGCAAAAGCAATGTGAAATCCGTATGCCACCACAGAAGGTAGAACAACAATGATTGAAAAATCTGGTTACATATAATAAAGTCCACTGATGACACTGGCATGAATTCCTGTTTATTTACTCAGACTGAGGGCAGAGTTGAAGCCTGTGTATTCAGGCCCAAAGCTGACTGTGCTTTGGAAAAGATTTACTGCAGATAAGCAGCCATTCACTAATACCTTTAACCTTCTCTTGAAGGCAGGTTAACTGCTTAAGTGGGGACTTGCCTCCAGGACATCAAGAAATACTTGAGGGTTAAGTTCTTGTATTTCAAAGAAGATGCACCAGTAGAAATACTTATTTTGACATATAAATTGATAAAAAAGTATCAAACTAGCATTTATGCTGGGCATTAAAAATGTACTTAAGTATCACTGAAGCCAGTGCTTAAAGCCATACATTCCAACATCATTGTATCAGCCGCTACACTTCTGAGAACATTTAGGTTTTATAGGCCTAGGGCATTTTCTTACACACACACAAGGTGAAACGCAAATGGGTCCAAACATTGCTAAGAGGAGAAGAACCCTAACCTATCCCAAACCCCACAGTGACAATCAAAGTAGCAAAAGCACTGATAAAGCAAGCTGCAAAGCTCCTACCTCCAGACCTCAGGAGCAGAAGGAACGATATAACCAGTTACTACACAAAAGCAGAAATAAGTAGATCAGGCAATTATTTGGAATAAGCACAATGCTGAAAATAACATTTAACCTAATTAACTTTTTAATACTTGAGGACTAAACCCACTGCTTCTAAAGGTCTCCGTACAGCCCCAATTATATTGTGTTTTGTCCCTATTACACCTTACAACTATGCAGTGCTGTGTCACCGATACACATTTGCTCATTTATTTATTCTTTGCAACAAAGGCCAAAATTAACTTGAATTTACATTTTACTTGGAAAAAGCCTTACTTGATCAGTAAGGTCTGTCCAAGCAAAAGGATAATTCTTGGATTTCACACTACAGCAATGTGAATAACAGTATCATTTAATTGATTCATATGTTTACAGGATTTAATACAGTAGTTGCTACTGAAGAATATGGGACATGTAGGCTGTGTCTAGCACTCATGTATAGGAAATATTAGTACTTGAAGTCTGAAAGCCCCATAGCCTACTTCTTGACTTCTGGAGGACAGAAAACACCCTGGACTGGTTCCTTTCTCACAGCTCTATGCCCTGAGTTTTTGAACTTGTATTAAACAAGGTGATTCCCAACATCATTCTTCCACTAAACAGGACACCCCTAATAGTACCCAGTATCTTAATGGATAATCTCCTAAGGGGCTTGATGCGCCTAGAAAGCTGTAGCAGGGATTTGGAGACTTAAACCAACAGATTTCAAACCTTGCCATATGCTAACACATCTTACAGCAAGAAAAAAAAGTACAAAACGTGTTGATTCTTTTACATACTAGAGTTAGAAGGTCTCCAATATAATAATCAGGTATTTTTCTTACTTGTTTTGAAACTCTGTGCTCTGTCAAGTACTTTTTTGTATTCTGACCATGGTAAGCAGTAGACTCTTCCCAGACAATGTACATAACCAGACTAAAGAGGGCTCCTGGAATCACACCAATCCTGCTAACTACTTTGTGCTGATGTATCTAGTTCTGTGGCACCAGAAAAGGATCAAATGGTACTGACAGCTCTCTATACCTTCCTGAAGGACACTACTCTGTCCATCAAAATGTACCTTCCAGAAAAGGGCATAAAGAGAAGCCTTTATGAGTCATTGGCAGAGCTTTTCAACAGGAAGATTTTAGAACTGTGAGAGGCAACAGCTACCTCTCTGTGACTTTTAACAGCTGCAAGCCTTCCCACTGACTTTAGTGAGCTTAATGGAGCGACGGAAAGGCGATTGCTAAGGGGACAGTGAAACACTCAAGCAGTTTTAATGCAGACTTAAATCTTACTGAGTTCAGTGGGAATCCTACACATCTATACTACATCCATTACCTTGCACCAGAATATCTTTCAACAGTGCTTAGAACACCACGAGTAACATCTGTCACTTGCTTACGTCCTCTCAGTAGGGGGAAAAGTATCTGCGGGTCAGTTGTTACCCACCTACACGCACACAGATTCGTTGGCAAATGTCAAGATGATGTGCATCTTGCATTTGAAGCATAAAGTGAGCAGATTTGTCAAGGTCTGTGGTTCTTTCTAGAGGATAATAGTGATGAATGCATCACTCAGATGTATGATTTGTTTGATCAAACATGGATGCCTGCAGTGTAGATCTAAGTCATTTACTCATCTCTCTTCATAATCAATGGAGGCACAATTCATCACTCTAAATGTGTATCTCTCTAATGGGCTGGACACTCTGGTAGTGTCTCGTTCTCTCCAGTGACTGTGAAGTGAGCTATATTGTGACCAGCCTCGGTGTGAGCATCTGATAGGCAAAATTTTACACTAGAGAAATAAATGCTACCCTTGCCACCAGGAAAAGCTCCTGCAGTCCCCTGATAAACTAAATAACTGAAGTTGTCAAGTGTAGGCATGTGTCTTCAAACAGCAGAGGCTTCAAGCACTGAGGAAGACAGCTCTCCACCTGATCATCTAGCATGACAGCTGCCCCATTCAGCTCTAACTGCTGTCACCTGTTCTTCCCTTATGGGCTGATCTTCCAGGCAGTTCTGAAGTTGTGCCTGGAGAAGGATGAACAGAACCAGTGACCTGTTAAGCTGCTTAAAATGTGGAATGTGATTATATACTGCCTTGAGTGGCAACAGTCTCTGGACACAGGAGCATGAACCAAAATCCCAGGTTTAGAGGCTAATGGATGGTTGCTATCAAAAATACAGAGACGGAGGAGGCACAGGGAGACTGCAGAGCTAAATTTTTTCTTCAATAAAATGAGCCTTATCCATATTATTTTGTAGTTCATAATACTACAGAACACACAAGTCTGTAGATGCTTCTCTGTTACTTTAAACTGTGAGCACCCTGAGCTGGATTTATGCAACCTTGGTGTGGGTTTTCAGAATGCAATGGGAGTACGCTAGACACCTCTGACATGGTTTTCTGCTGGGAGAGGATTTGCCCATTCACAAGGAAATCCTATTCAATAACCTTGTAGTGTCAATGCAGTCAGAATTAATCATGTCCTCCATTACACAGGGGATAAGTTTCCATATCCCATAGGAATATGCTGCAGCCTTGGCAGATACCCTTTCCCTGAGTTCCTGATTGTTTTGACAAGTAGGGTCAAAGTGTGTACCACGATTGCCCTGAATTTCTGAACAACTACAGTGTTTGGTGAGTTGAGGTACAGTAGCAATGTCTGACTGACGGGAACCATCTGCTGCGTTATCTGGAAAACAGATCCTAGTTGGAATGAAACTACATAGCTGGCAGAAATTCCTGACTTTTCCTATGATCACAATAAGCAACCAGAGCTGGATTCCTTTGTAATCAATAGAGATATAAAAAAAGTTTAGTGTTACTTAGAAAGTAGTTTTAAACTATCAACTCACACTGCCCTCCCTCCCCTTGCAGTAGGAAGAGATCACAACTGTGAATTCACTTTAGCATTACTTCTCTCTCTTTACAACCATAAAGCATTCCCAATTTTTAACTGGAGGACAGAGGTACAGCACAGACTGAGGAATATACAGTAGCTTTCCAATGCAAAGAAGGCTTTGGGACAAACCAGGAAACAACCCCCAGGTTTGTACGGCTCTGTGTTGTAGGCTCTTCATTCATTCATTAAGCCCTTTCACAGCTACACAAAGAACATCTCGCAATAGAGATGCGAAGAGGAAAGGCAAAGACTACCACTCTGCTCTGCCTTGCAAGCAATATCAACAAACAGATTTTATCACTTTCTCTCTTGCCCTCGTATCAATAATCCCAGAGAAATTACTACCCTGCAACTTCCCTCCATGCCCTAAAACCAGTCCTCTATGTCAGCAGACATGAAGCACCTCACGCTACCTATTTTCTAGATGTGATTGCAAATCTGGGGCATAAACACTGGGTCAACAAAAAGTCTGAGACCAAACAGACTATTCTATTGACTACCTAGGTACTGCTGCAGATGTGTATTACAGAAGAACGCTCTTCCCGTCAGTTCAAATTGCTGAATAATACATTGGTCTGCCAGCCTTCGGAACACAAAACTAACTGGAAATCATTTTAAACTCAGTGAACGAATGTTTTAGAGGCAGGATATGGATTACTGAGATTCTGACAGTATTTCAGAGCCAGGAAAAGGCTGCTGCAAATTGACTAAGGAGAATCAAAGTACTCCCTTGTCCACGATTTAACAAAACCCAGGACCTAAACTGCAGCCATTTGTACAAGTGATGCACAAAACCAACAAATACAGGTGTTACTGCTTTCCTGGGAATGCACAGGTTTTCCATTTGGCAAAGCTTTAGCATGTGGCTTCTTGCCAAATTAGAATTTGGGGCAGAAATTAGACTTCATTCTTACTACATAACAAGAACAAACGGGAAATCAGATTTCCAAGCAAATCTGTCTTTATGTTAGAGTTGTTGTCAAAGTCATTCTGGGAAAAAGGGGAAAGAAATAATAGCTCTAGATCCAACACTTAACAGTGAAAACAAAGCAAATAAATGTGCATCTGCACATACAAATACACACAGGAAGACATTCAACCTAACCCCCAGAGGATCCACATACATGCAAAGTCTTTACAGATTCCTTGTTTTGAACAAAACAAAGATTGGCAAAGTGAAAAATAATTTATCTGTCAGCACAATACAGAAAGCACTTTGGTAAACTGAGACAATTTAACAGTGTGATTTAATACAGCAATATGCAAGGTCATACATGTAGAAACAAACTATGGAAATAGCTGCAGAGTAGGGGACTGCACCCTGACAAAGCAATGGCCCTGAAAAGGACTGCTTGCATGGGCATGGCTTTTGTGACCATGGACTATAAGCAGCTGGGTAGTGAGGAAGAAGTGTGAAGATGTGGGGAAAAAACACCTTCAAGTAACAGAAGAGTTCAATATGTTTGATCTGCCATAAAAAGGGATCAAGAGCAACTGCCAAAGCAAGAAGTCATCCATATGACTTCATCAGTCAAGTATGCACAGATACCACACACATGTACAAAATACTGTGCAGTTTAAGATACATTACTTCCCAATCAAGCTCACATAAATTGTGTGAGCAGGCTAAAGAAATAATTTCATAATTAAGTACATTCATAACGGCTATTGGCACTACTTTAGAAAAAATAACAATGGAACAATGTTAGCCAAAACTGCCCACCTGCTGTGTATGGGTAAGGCTTTAGGTATCTAAATTAAACAGCAGCATTCAGGCTACAGTCACTTGTGTCTGCTCAAACATCAACTGGTAACTGAACTCTTCCCAGACAGATTAGATATGTGCCCTTCATCCTTCTGTTCTCTTTTTTTAACTAACTTAAGACTGCTCAGCTCTGCCTGCTGAAAGCAAGTCCTACACTAGCTCAACTTTACTGCTTATTTTCCAGCTTGGAAAAAGCAAACTGGCTCCTGCTAGGGCCTCTGTGAACAACAACCAACTCGTGTGGCTCCAGAGGTACTACTGCCCAGTGTGCCATAAATTTAGCTATCAGTATGTCAATTCCAATTACAACTGCTCCAAGGAAAGAGCCTAAAAATAGAGGCCTTCCAGGTGGCTAAGCAGACGGATCCATTTGCCATACATGGCAGAACAAGTTAGCCTTTTCAGACTGAGGAAAAACACGGCTTTCAAACGAAATCAGAACACTGTATCTGAGAGATATGCTTTAGTTCACCTACAAGCTGCAGTAAGAAGCAGGAGGTTAAATTCTACAGCTGATGGTAGACAAGTCAGGCTACTTGTTCCCAACAGAGTCTCTTGCTTCTCAAGAAACTGTATGACAGCATTCCTTAGTGCAGCACACAGGTGTGTTACCTAGATTCCGATACCGCTTTCCTCACTATATCCATCATACAGCTGTATGCTAAGCAATATGACCACATGAAGTTTGTTCTTTTCCCTCCTTTTTCCTTGAGGTCTGAATTCTGAGGACTGATCAAGAATGGCTTCTTAGTGTGGTGAGATTACAAATAAAATGCTCATCTGATAATGTCCACAAAATACCTCAATACAATTGTAAAAATAAATAGTGTCCTACCACTGTGCAAAAGGAAGAAGAGAAATGAATATTGAGCAGCCACAGATCCAACCAGGCATAGCTCCTGTCTCCAAGCCAAATTTATAATTACTTTTTCTATTTTATCAAGTTTCAAGCAATGCGTATCAATGGAGAAAGTCAGCAAGAACAGTTCTGAAGTTAACATGAGTGTAATGGAGTTTGTAAACTCTCATGTAAGAAAGTGTCAGCTGGAACCTGAACTCCCTGACTTGTTCTCTTTCATGGGCAATGACTTGCCAGTGTCTTCTGGATCTTCACGTTGTTTGAGAGAGCATTTTGAAACGCCCAGATAGAGCAGTATGTTGCCTTCTATTTATTTAGACTTCAGACTAACTCCTCTTTGGACACTTCTTTCTTTAAGGTTCTTCTATATCCTTGCAATAATATATCCATATACTTCAATAAGTATCATGATCCCTATGGCACATGACCCAGGTTAAGCTTGAGAAGCTGGAGATCCTCAGCATTAACAGATACTTCCACCTTTCTTGTAAAATGTCTAACTTACAAATTAAGAGCTTGGAAAATATTACGTGCACACTATAAGCATCTACACTTACTGTCATCCTAGACCAAAAGAGGCAATGAAGTGGCTCAAGAACTAGTGCTGATGCTAAAAACCAGCACTGGTGTCTATAAAATGCCAGCAAGACAGCCTTCATGGAGTAAGAGGGCAGCTGCTCACCTGTGTCTATTCCATTTGAACATATAGCAAGGCCGAGTCTTTGCATCTCTTCATTGCTTTATAAAGTATCCCACAGAGCTCATGGAATAAGCAAACACATTCTAAGGCATTCCAAATTACATAGTTCATCACAACTGGATGAACCCTTAACTCTCACCTCTCAACCCTTGATTAGTGTTTTCTTCCAGAGAGATTTTTTAGGGAGAAAACATTACTCATTTACACATTCATGAGCTGATGATAGAACTTCCAAAAACTGATCAAATATATTGTGAAAAGATGTTTTCTATGTGCTTTAATGGGAGAAAATTCCTGACAGTTTAAGTCCATGAGCTTGGCTATGAGGCTGCTCAGTTTCCATCATGAATGGAAGTTGCTAATAATCTTGTATTTCCTATTACAGCGATACAGAGTTACATTTATAACCCATACTACAGGGAAAGATACCCTGTATTGTGAATCAGGTCAAAGTTGCCTGTTGCATGCACTTCTTATCTAATTTCTTCTCTGGCTCACAGGTATAAGCTGGGGGGATGGCTACCTAAACCAATGCTGGTGCTCGATGTGCAACATTAGCTAGTGACACCGGTGTGATAAGCAGTATAAAATGGTCAGATCTGCAAAAGAATCTCTTCTGATCTATAGAAAACTGCCACCTCTTGAATACTTTTCCCCCCCATACCCATGCTGAAAACTGCAAGCAGTGTCTCCCCATGGCCTGCACCACTTGCTGGCCTCTGATTTTGAAGGTTATTCTCACCAAACTTACAACCATTTTAAGGCAAGATAAAAATCTGCATTTAAAGCGTATGACAGTGGGATTCTAATGGTTGTCTCCTGGCATTTTTCATGCAGCTGAGGATTTACCCAGTTTGTCTGCTTGCATTCTGACAATAGGGAATGATTTGAAAATCCTTCTTCATGGAAATAACAACTGTGTGATAAAGTTGTGCAAGATGTGCCAAGTTCAGAGCTCAGTATCGGGAAATCGAGTGGCACTTCATGGTTATATTAAATACAGATGAGTGGTGCCTGGGCTGAAGTGATTAGGAAAATCTAGAAAAAGTCACTTAGCAATTAAGTAACAGACAGAAGCTGTTTCATGACATGTGTTCTTTGGGTTTTTAAGGCTTATTATTAATGCAGTAAGAGACAAGAGGACGAATGTAAGCATGCTGGTGGAACAAGTCGTATGTCTGTGTGCAAAACTCACAAAATCCTAGTCCCCAGTTGCTGTATATGATACACTGAGAGTTTCTTCTCCTTTGGTTTGTCTGGATGTCTTTAGAGACTGAATAAAGAGATTTTGTTCATCCCTTTTAACAGGATGAATGAAAGTGCTTTTTTTTTTACTTATTTATCCCACCCCCAAACTGTAATATTGATAAAGACTGGTGCCTGGATTTTGGATCTGAAATTATTTCCTCCATGGCTAATACAGCATATGCTTCTGTATGGTTTCTACTATTCAAAGAAGCAACTAGAAAAGCATGATTTTAAACTAAGAAAAGGACCAAACAGTAGAACAATCATAGATGTGCAAGGTAAAGATTTGTTTCACTAGACTCCAGGCTACAGCAACAGCCAGTAGGCATGTTCATGATGCAGTCTGCAGTGTCTTCCAACTCGCATTGCCTTTGACAAAGTGACACCACCTGCGTACATTCATGTTCCAGGCTGCACTCTTTCTGCTCTGTTTTTACCCTTCCTTTTTTATGTACATTCATCCCATTTAAAGTTGCAAGACTGCCCTGTCATCCTCTTGACTTTAGCCAAACTTGCCCCTTGTCACACCAGGAAGTGATATGAAACCTCTCAGGATCCACCATCTTGCTGGCTACTTTGTGGGAGCAGTGAGTATTCCTGGGAGTGTTTCGCTCAGTGTCCCCCAGTTGTTTTCTTGTCCCTTTATTTTTCACTCTTTAACCCTCACCACTTTCTCTTAACTCATTTGGTTTTGTCCTTCTTCTGGGTCTCTGTTTCTTGTACTTCTCTCTCCCTGCATTTTGGGGGCAAGGAGGGAGAAAGAAGGTCCTTACTTTCCTAGGGAAAGCCTGCTAACTATTCTTAAAGGGAGGGAATAATGACTAAAGTAAAGACTACTTTTCCTCAGAGATCCACTATAAGAACAGGGAAATCCTGTATTTCCCCAGTATACTCTCAAGGTTTCTAGCAGGCCCAAGGCCATGTTGGCTGTAAAGTTCATCTCTAGATAGACTCTGTTAAACAACAGCCCATCAGATTTTTTTTTTTCTTCTCGCATTTGTCTAATTGCTTTTCAGACCCACGTAAACTTTTGGCATACACAACACACTATGGCAAAGAGGTCCACAGATGACTTGTGCACTGCTATACGGTCAGGTATGTGTTCTGTATTTACAGCCTACTCTTTGTTGCTTTTTAATACATTAAGAAACAACAGCCTTACAAAACTTAGACCTGATGGAGAAGACAAGCTACAGATGGTGTCACCTTGCTATGATGTTTTGAACAGAAATGAAAAGCCCAGACAGATTTGAAGGATCATTTCCTCTGAGTGCTTAGCTTTACTTGCAAGCGTGAGCCTGCACTTACACAAAAAAAAGCAAATTTAAGTATTCTCTACTGTGCACTGTGCAGTAATACCTTTAAAATTGCCAAGTATTCTCTAATTGCTTCTATATTACTATTTTAAGTACTGAGCCTCTGATATAATGGTTTTTACTCCATTAGTGAAATATCTACAAGTAGAAAGGACAGCATGCTCATCTGGCCCAGTACCTTCTCTATGCCATGAAACCATCCTTCATACAGCTAGACTGGACTTTCATGGCCATGAGCACAAATCGTAAAAACAACTTTCAAGCTGTAACTACGAAGACAAATAGGCAAAGCTCACCATCATGCCAGCAAGCTTCATTCTGCTTTGAAGGTCATTTAATGCTGTAGCTTTTGTGATACCTTACTTCTAATAAGTCTCTCTGATCACCCAGGGAGCATGAAGAAACACATGAAGGATATGTGGGAATCACACCAAAATCATCTTTTGGGGGCAAGAAATGCCAGAGTGGTAGAAAGTTTAAGTGACTTTTAGATCCCCTAAAGCAGTTGCTTTCAGAGTCCCATTACACAGAACATGAAGCAGATTCTGAGGCACTGGAAACATAAGCACAATATAAAACCAATTCCTTCCAGTCTTTTACCCTTTCAGTTAAATATTCCGTCAGCCTCTTAAAGCACAGATACAAACCAACTGGCATTAACACTGTTGGAATTCAGACATTTTTACAGCCACCTTCATAATGAATGTAGTAGAGCCATGAAAATGTTGTTTAAACAAAACAAAAAGCCAAACCTCTTGCCTTGCAGCATGTGAGGGGAAGAAGCAGCTTGAGAATGATCTCCAACCTTCCGCTGTGACCCTGAGCCTCGCTTCTGTTTGGCTATCTTAAAATTTACATTTTTTCTTGATTTATGGGAGAGCTTATGTGAAATGACATTTGAGTTTTCCACTGATATCAGGTTGTTGTTACATGTTAGAAAAGACCTTCTCTCTGGAATGCTAAGATAGGAAAACAAAATATCTTCTATCACAAATGGCACTCCATCTATCACACTTAATATTTTTTTTTCTGAGAATAACAACTAAGATTGTGCTTATCTGCTGCCCTATTGAGGTCTTGTGTAACAACAACAAATAAAACTGAGAGGCTCTCATTCTTACCTTCTGCCAAACAATATCAAGAAGAAATCAGCCGAAGCTGGCAAAACTCTTCTGCTGTGAACTTGCTGAATGACTGGGATCATACATGGGTTCTGCAAAGAATGACAATAGGTCTCTCAATTTTCATGCAGGAACTAAATCAGACAGAACTAAACTGCTGCCTAATGTATTAAAATTAACAAAAATGTAACTTGGAGAGGACAAAGACATTCTCAATGTACAAAATGGTGATGCTATGCTTGGCTCTATAAAAACATGGGAAATCAAAACCTGTTCCTGTCCAAGAGGTACTAAGGCAGGCTCAGAGATGAAAATGGGTTATTATAAAACTATATCTTGAAGAAACATCCAAAACTTAGTAGTTCTTGTTTATTTGGAAAATGTTCCAAATAAAATCAGGGACAATGGCGGAGAGTTATGTTTGGCCACCTGTATCATATGGCAGCACGGGGAGATTGATAAATTTATTACGATACACAAGAAGATGGCACTCAGGAACAGGGAGATATCAAGTGCCTGATAATAATTCATAGAATTATTCTGTAACCTCATAGAATTATAGAATATTATAGAATATATAATTCATAGAATTATTCTATAACCTCATAGAATATTCCCTTATGTTGAATGCCTTTGAGTCAGTCAAATGCAGGAACTGTAATGTTGTTTCACGCTACTATTGCCAGTGAGGTTTCACCAACGCAGGCTAAAGAAAACCTGACAACAGTGTACATTAGAGTACAGCAGAATTTCTACACTGTACTACATGCAATCCAGTATCAAAGCAGAGGTCTGGAGAAAGAAGAGGTCATTAAACTGGAGCAAAGAAAGATTTCCTGCATAACCACACGATTCCAATTAATATTCTTCTACACATCCTGATTCTGTCATCTTTGCCAAGATGGGAATGCCTCCAGTATCTATTACACTGCAAATGCTTGATAACCCAGTCCCTGGCTCAGAGACTCCTAGCATAGAATTTTTAACTACCTCTCCTGGAAGTTACTTGCACCGTGCTGCAGGAGAGGAAGACCTCCATTTTATATATGGTAAATATGAGTAACTACATTAATCTTTAGCTGAAGGTGAATACTGTGTTATATAAGCACATCCCTGCTCCTATAATGCGATTCATATTAATATAAAACATAAGGGGGATTAAGCAAGTAAATTAAATTATCATTCTGCTGCTTGCTTCTTAAACAGCGTGGGATTCAGAGAACTAGAGGCTTCTTGCGCGGTGCATACTCCAGGTTAAATGTCAGAGGGACACCTGAACGTGGCAAGGTGAGTTGAAGAGTACCACATAGTACAATTTTTATTGGAAAGCATAGCAACTATTCAGCTGAATGTCAAAATCTCATGACGTTAACAGCTAGAAAAGATTTCCCTCTATTTTAAATGGCTGTGTATTTGGAACAGGATGCTTTAAGACTTGAACCTATTCAGCTCTAAGTGGTTGTAATGCGGGTTGTTCCAATGGCAATATTCTCCATTCAGGCACGGAAAAAAAGGCACAGTTTACATTATTAAATATTTACATTATTTAGAGTCTTCTCTTCACCCGCTTCACTGAGTCCTACATGATAATCCAGTAGACTAGAAGAAGAATTCAGAATTAAGGAGGGTGGTGAGAAGAGAATATCCTTTTCTGAGAACACACAAAAGTTCAAGACGTATTTTCTCCTTTCTCTATGCACACGTAACTCCCCCTGACACAAGCTTTGGGGCTGAGACTTAAAGAACGAATCAAAGACATTTTCCCCTACAAGCTCACTGCAAATACTGCTGAAACCAGTTAAATGAGGGCAAGGGAAACTCAAACAAACAAAACCAATCAAACAAAAAAAACCCAACTGTATTTCTTTCTTTACAAAATCTCTAAACGTTCCGGTATATGTCTGGGCAGAAACAAACCTTGGCAGAGTTATATCCAAGTCCAAAGTCCCTTCCATTATTTGGTGTTTATAGCAGAACACACAGGCTTGTGTTAGGAAAGATCCAGAGGTAATCAGTGCAAGACTTTAAAAAAGAAGAGATAATTACAGCTCCTGTCCATATCCAGGACTGTCAGGTGTTCAGTTTACAGTAATTACTCCAAGTCCAGGCTCTTCTCATCCTGCTAAGGTCAATATTTAGCCAGTGGTTAAATGAAAACCACACTTGATTGGAATGGGAAATATTGGCAATAGCAAGGACTATTTCTCCTTCTAGGATCCTCATTAAACAAGGGGCATACCACAAATTGCTTATCTCCAATCTGCAGTCCTCCCCTCCACCCAGCTGTAAATTTGAATTAATTAATAAATGCCCTTATGTTTTCAAGGTCACAGCAAATGAAAAGCACTCAGCAGAATGGGTGCACTGACAGGGAAGGGTGTTTGTGGGTGGGGTTCTTTTATGTAAATGGAAAATCTGTGAAGCAGAAGCTCCTTTATCTGTGCCATGAGTGCTAAAGTTAGAAAACTTAAAAAGAGATAAAGGGAATGCAAGTAAATTATGCTTTGAATAAATATGACCTTCCCTAGAAAAAGTTTAAGGCTAAAGCCTTTTATGGAACACAGTCTCTAAACACATGACAAGGCCAAAGTCATCATTAAAGCAAGGGGTCTTCATGCAGATTTAGTGGTGTCTTTGTCCCTGCTGACCGCAGACAAGCTTTCTGCCAACACTGGCTGTTGACAAAGGATGTGGCACAGGGCTCTTCCACTTGTTGCACACCAGCCCGCATGCAGACAGACTTCTTTAACATATGTATCCACCTACGTATTTAAAGCTTCTGATTCAATTTGGAACACTCCAGCAAATCCCATGGCAAGGACAATTAAGATACACAAACCACAGACCTACACTGGCTCCTTTTTTGTCATATAACAAATTGTTCACATCCACATACACTGCTCTATGAGCTCCCGCTGCTTCCTTGTAAATCTCAAGCATCCCCACAAATGTATGAAATTCTATGAAATAATATAGGGAATAAGATGAATGTGTCATTTAGGTACATACAACACTTGACAAGTCCAGAATAGCACAATTAGATAAACAGAAACAATATATGAACTTACAGAATCAATTTTTGGAGACACACTAAAACTGAATAAATTCTGAATAAAAAAGCTAATTGAAGACTTCACTGGAGAAAGTGTTTTGACTTTGGAAAAAGAGAAGGATTAGCTCCTTAACGTTCTAGAAGACATAAAGCTGGAAGGACCCTTGAATTCCGGTGGTGCTTAAGGTGCTCAATCCAACCTTAATCTTGACACGAGCACTGAAGAGAAAAAAGAGACTATGAAGTATAACTGCAAATTACAATTTGAGCCTGATGCCTTACAACAATACTTGAAGAGCATTCAGTCAGAAATTCACTGATTTGGTTCCTGGTAGTCATTTGAAAATGGAAAGCTCATTGCAAGGAGTAGATTTTGGCAAAGAAAAAAAATGAAACAGGATAAAAGCAATGATTAAATTCAGTGACTGCAGTTCACAACAGCTGGGGAAGGAGGTCTCATAGGTGTGTGACGCCTGACACTCCTCAGGACAGCACAGCCCTTCATCTCAACCCAGAACACCACATAGTTCTTGGCTTCAAATTACTGCATAAGAGAACTCATCTCCCGCAATGCTGACATGTGCTGACAGAACTGGATGAAGGTATTTTAGCGATGGGTACAGAACTGCTATGCCATAATCAAATACTGAGATGCTGTAATTTCATCACCACTGAGAGATCTGGGCAGTGAGACTGCTGACTGCCAGATCCCATTCAGCTGAAAGGAGGTATAACTAACTATGTGAGATGTTGATTAATGGAATGAACCTGTCAGTTATGGAGGAAGCCTTACAACTACTAATAAAGCAACTAAAGCATAAGGTAACTCCATTTATTATAAAAAAGCAATAAATCAAGTATTCTGAACAGAACAATTTCACTAGCCTGTTATTCCTGCCACTGTGAGTAATCCTATTTCTCTCTTTAACAGAGCTGGGTAGAAGCAGATGATAAGTTGCCAGTACCAGAGGGAAACCTCCAAAATTTCTGAAATGTACCTTTTGTTGCTCGTTTTATCCATTTCATGCACCTGGTAGCCTCTATTTTTTTAATACATTATTTGTCCCATTTGTACTAGTTACTCCGGTCCATCCTTTGCACTTGCTGCAAATCTACACTCGCACTTGACAATAAAGTCCTGGTAATGTGTTTTTATTGTTGCTGTTATCACCACTTCTATTATTAAAAATCATTAATTTAGGTGGCTCAGCAAAATGTCTAGTCCATAATCAACTACTATACATAGAACAATTATTACCACAGCATCAAATCCATATAGCACAGGAAAAGAATGGATTTCTCTCCCTGCACAGACCTCTGCTTCTAGCAGTTTCTCTAAGTTATTAACGGGGTTGGGTACTTTTGCAGTGAGAGAAGTACTTTTTACCACTGCAGCCTGCAAAGTCTCAAGCAAATCTTAAGTAGACCACAATGATGAATCCTCAGCACGTACATGGGGTTTGCTATCTCGTCTCTGATGAAATGTAATTTCACATGGCAGGCTCACCTACCAGTCTCCTCCTCCATTCTAATCTGTAATTTTACAAAATTGGCAACCCCTGTGGCCTTTTACAAAAACAATTTTACCATCTTCCTACACATCTACTCTCTGAACACAGGCTAATCTTGCAATTCCTCATTGAAATCACAATCTGCAAGACCCTGTGTATCCATCTTAACGCAATTCTCGTTTCTTTCTCCCACTTCAAACCTTACTTTATACACATGTAAAAACATAACTGTCCAAAAACTAAAAGCAAACTAGCAGACCCTAGCTAAGCAAAAAACTATGATCAGAAAATTACAGGGTGCTAGAATCGTGTTTAAGGTTCAGCATCCAAAGCGAACATGGCTGTGACTGGCACATCTAAATGAGAGCAGCATGAGATACTGCCCTGTCATGGTGCAGTTGCACTGGCTGAGCTCCAGGTCTAAATAAACTGAGCATACATGAATGAGATGCCCCAACAAAGCTGTGAAGAAAAGAATTTGTACAGCCTTTTACACACTGCCTGGCTTTGCATCCCCCGTCAACTCCTTTTCACATGCCAATGCAATAATACATTATTACTAAACGATTTTATGGGAGTATCTGATCCTCTTGGTTTACTTCTGCCTCTTTCAAAACCACAGCTGGAAATTTCTGTTTTGGTAAAAGATAGAGCTTTTACTTTCCTCCTGCTGAAGCCTTTAGCACATCTGTGAGAAATCACTCTTGGAAACTAAACACTTGAAGATGCTGCAAACAAACAATTTTCCACAGAACTTTAGCTGAATTAGTGGGAAACAGACTCGGCCTATGTACTTATATATAATGTATTATACATATTCAGTATATATGTACTCATACTATCTTTCTCTAACAATAATACTTAGCTTCTTCAGTAGTTTCCAACAAGGTCCCACATCTACAGGCCAATTTTGAATGTTTGACAAGCGCAGTCTGAGGAATCCTCCAGGGGAAGCAGTGATTAGGGAAGGCAACTGGCAGCTGGGAGGCCCATGCTGTATTCCCTGTTTTCTACTGACTCTTTTGGATGACTTTGTCAAATCACTTAATGCCTTTCTGCCTGTGCTTCCCTATCTGCAAAGCTTTCAGATCAACAGTGTAAAACTGTTTATCCCGGAAACAGCTCCTGTGATGGTAACCTGGCTCTGGGGGTGTACCATCAGATGAAAAACATTATGGCCACATAACATAAAGTATTTTCTAACAGGTGAAACCATCACAGTTTAAGTTACAGGTTAACCTTGTACTTGAAGGTTTTCTTTCAGATGAGACAGTAGTTATTCCATTCCACTTTAATCTTTTTCCTATCAGCCAAGCCAGCATTGTAAATACGAACCATAAAGGTAACAAAGCTAAAAAACAGCATAAACTCCTTTGTTCTGTTTCATTTATGAAGCATGAATACTTAACAAACTTCACTGTGCTCAGGTATGAGCTGCTGGCAGTAGGCAATGCTCAGAACCAGGATCAAAGCTACTGGCATATACCCTCAAGCATGCAGATGGTTTAAAGGCAGCTAGTGGTGCCCTGCATCCTTAAATCTGTCCAGATCAGTCGGCTCCCATGCACCTCTTCCTGAATGGGAACTGGCTCTTCCATGCCCCCTCAATGACCTTGCCTCGCTAATGCACAGGGTGTTTTATTGTTAATGGATCAAGATATTTACTATAAATGGAATACATAAGTGCAGTCTTGCCGTGTCATTTCAGTACCATTTTTTTCTTCTAGAGAAAGTGCAGTACAACTAATTCTAGGAACAACCTAATAGCAGAAAGGAAGCAAAGTAGGAAGGGAGGCAAGCGCAACTGTGATTTATTAATCCAGCTGTATAAACCTGGGCTAACAACATACAATACACATTGAAAAAAGAGAGCCCCTTTTCTGACAGATCCCACTCCAGGTACCACAAAAGCACTACTGGAAGTTCTATGAAGCAAGAACAGCGCCTTGCACCAAGAATCATATGTGAAATACATAGATAACAAGGTTTTATTGAGGGACAGTCAACAGAGCAAAAGCAACAGCGCTGGGCACATGACCGTAGCCAGAGGCACAAGTGATTAGCATTTGTTACAGGTTTATATACTTCCAGTATTACATTAGTTATATATTCATAATTCCTGCATATAGGCGGGGGATATCATAAGTAGCTTCAAGAATTTATTATCACAAGTCTCCTCTCTTGGTGTCTGCGCACTGCTCTGTGGTGATTGTGAGCAGGGGTCTTGAGGATGAAGTAAGCAGTCTTCCTCACAGTGTATTTTTCACCTCTGGCACAGTTGGACCCCCCAGCAATCACACAACCAGCTATATCTGTAATTATTCTGATAACTAGCAAAGATTTAAAACCGTGTGACCTGGCTGCAAAATTTATTGCAGGATGGGCAGACAAGGAGTACCCCAAGCTAGCAGATGTTTGGGAGGCTGTCTCTAAACTAACTGGTAAGTAGAAGGATGAACTCATTCACGTTTAGTGGGGCCACTAAATCCTGTTATGTCACCACAGACTTACAACACATTGTTCTTTAATACTAAAGGCACTTCAGAAGACCAGTGTGAAACAATTAATTCATGCTTAGCAGGGCCACTGCATTCCACAGACTTACAACATAAACATTGTTCTCTTTCTACAACCCAAGTTAAGCTAAAAAAGTACTTTAACTCTATGTTTTTCCAGGCACTAGCTTACCTTATATCAAGCTCCCCCCCTTCTTTACCTTTACAAATTCTTTTGCTATGTAACTCTGATCAAGAGATCTGAACCTTTTTAACTTATTGTCTAGTCTTGTGTCTTTAGCGAGTTTTGTAATTGTAAACTCGTAGTTATACCCACTTAACCACACCTATGATTTGTGAAAGCCAATACATTTATGTTTATCACACACAGAACCAAGTAGGTTGTAAAAAGCCATTAAGATCATCAAGTCCAACCTTTAAGAAGTGAAGCGGCAGTTTTGAGTTTGGCTTGACCACGTTTCAGCTGAGGAAGGATGCACGCCGCCATCGGGACCCTCTTCCACAGCCGGGTTCTCACAACACACAAAATGGCGGCCGCATGTGCCACGGCCTCCACGCTTGCTCTCTTCCTCGGCCCCACCATACCGGTACACCTGGAGGGTGCTAGGAAAAGGCGGAGGCAGCATGCTCGCTCCCCCTGGAGCAGTAATACCTTCGAAAGGAAAGGAACAGGAGGAGACAGCACAGCACGGAGCACCACTGAGGAGAGCGGAGCGACATCAGCTCAGCCCGCCTTCACCCATCACTGAGAGAAGGCCCGGCGTGAGCCCGAGCGCGCTACCTCATTGGCTCTTGTTTCTCTGCCGCCCGCTGATTGGTGAACGAGGCCCCCCCCCACGCGCTCTTTCTCCCCTCCTATTGGCTCCTACTTCCCGCTCAAACCCGCTTCCCCGGCGGCCAGCGCCGTGCTGTGGAGAGCCACCTCCCCTCAGGGCCGGGATGGCGGCGGCGGCGGGCGGGGGCCGCGGCTCCGAGCCGGGGCAGGGCTCTGCGCTGGGGGACACCTCCCTCCTCGGCAGCGCCACAACATGGCCCTTGAAGCGCTACGGCCGATTCCTGCCCCCGGCGGACCGCGATGAGGAAGGGCAGAACGCCGCCTCTTGGAAGGTGGGGGGCGGCGCGGGGGAGGCTGCCTGCACGGGGTGGCAGTGGCTGACTCGGTGGGGTCTAGCAGGCCGCTGCGTGACGAGCGGCAATAAGTGAGGTATACTTCTGCAAGTCCAGAGCTAATGCAGGCATCGGAGGTACTTTACTTCATGAATTATTCATGTGAACGCATCAGTGATGTGATAGTGTTTCACTGGTGTTTATTGCTTCCTTCAGCAGGGGTCTGTGGTATTAAAAACTAGAGATCAGGTTGGAAGAACCCAGGTGGTTGCTTAAAATAGTTAAATCTGTTGGTAAATGTGCCTCTAATCTGTGGCACAAGGTGCAGTAGTGAGAGGTAAATTATAACCTTTGAAGCCTCTCATTTTGCACTAGAAATGGAAAAAGGAGATTCTGCACTTACCAGGCTGGAGTTCTAATTTGTCTCTCTTGTTTTTGAACAGGTTTTTGAATCAAATGAAGAATCAGGCCATCTTATCCTTACCATGGTTGTATCTGGCCATTTCTTTATTTCCCAAGGGCGAACTGTACTGGTAAGTTTCTCACGTATAAAAAACATTTCTCCTTTCATGGTAGCATCAGCATTAACTTAATTTCCCTTCTCAGCCTCATGTTCTCTCACACTGAAAAGAAAGCGCCACTTTTATTTTGCTCATGGTAATTCTCCTGGGCTGCTTGGCTGCTTTCTCTCTGTGTTTATCAGAATCATACCAAATGCATTGTTTCATACTGAGGAACAGGGTTTTTTCTGGGGCTATAAAAGATCTACATTAAGATGTAATGCTAAGTGCTGCTGATGTTGAAAGATGTGGGATTTTTCATGATTCTGCCTAAGATTCAGAGCAGCCCTGCAGAGAAGTACTTGGGGGTGTTGGTGGATGAGAAAATGAACATGAGCTGGCTTCAGTGTGTGCTCACAGCCCAGAAAACAACCGTATCCTTGGCTGCATCAAAAGGAGCGTGACCAGCAGGTCGAAGGAGGTGATCCTGCCCCTCACTCTGCTCTTGTGAGACCTCACCTGGAGCATTGTGTGCAGTTCTGGTGTCCTCAACATAAAAAGGACATGGAACTGTTGGAACAAGTCCAGAGGAGGCCACAAGGATGATCAGGGGACTGGAGCACCTTCTGTATGAAGACAGGGTGAGAAAGTTGGGGCTGTTGAGCCTCGAGAAGAGAAGGCTGCGTGGAGACCTCATAGCAGCCTTCCAGTGTCTGAAGGGGGCCTATAGGGATGCTGGAGAGGGACTCTTCACTAGGGACTGTAGTGATAGGACAAGGGGTAACAGGTTAAAACTTAAACAGGGGAAGCTTAGATTGGATCTAAGGAGGAAATTCTTTCCTGTGAGGGTGGTGAGGCACTGGAATGGGTTGCCCAAGGAGGTTGTGAATGCTCCATCCCTGGCGGTGTTCAAGGCCAGGTTGGACGAGGCCTTGGGTGATATGGTTTAGATATGGCAGGGGGGTTGTAACTTGATGATCTTAAGGTCCTTTCCAACCCTAACTATTCTATGATTCTAAGAAAACAGAGAAAATGCACTTATGAAACAGATTAAAAAGATAACAAA
This sequence comes from Pezoporus occidentalis, assembly GCF_034315485.1. Taxonomy (NCBI): domain Eukaryota; kingdom Metazoa; phylum Chordata; class Aves; order Psittaciformes; family Psittacidae; genus Pezoporus; species Pezoporus occidentalis. The sequence continues at coordinate 1,134,572 of NW_026913415.1, forward strand.
AATTGCCTATAAGATTTGCTGTACGATCCAGATAATTTCTTGCCAATGGGTTTGGTTTAGCATTTTGGGTTTGATAATTTGGTTTATCGAAGGGTATGTTTTTTTTCTATGTTGGGCAATATGATCTAACATAGAACTGGCGTCCATGAAGACAAAATAACAACTCCAGAGCTGCGTAAACTGGTTTGTCTGTACTTAAGCATGACTAAACTGTAAAGGTTTCACAATGACACCGAATAGCTTAAAAGAAACACTCCATCTAGCAGGAGTTTGTTTGTTCTTCATGACAGAGAAAACCTGTGCTGGAAAGTGGAATTAAGTGTGTATCACCAATACTGAGTGATGGTAACAAGTAAGAATTGGCTAATAAATATATTAGAAAGCAGGTCCAAACTGGTGGAAGGCACGATTAAGACGACAAAGACTTGTTTTTTAATACAGAATGCATAAGAAAGTATATTGTAGCTTTAAATATGTATTGCTTTAAATATGTATTAGCTTATAAATTAATTTTTACTGTGCCTTTTAAGAGGTCTCAGACTTACAGAAATATCTTGTAACTGTAGAGGGAGAACCAAGGATACACTTAATTGGTTTTGGCCTATGTGTTAAGAAAGCTGAATAGATAACAAATGAGCCAATGGAAGGCTGTCAGTTTGCGTGCCCCTCACAAAAGGCATGGTATTTGGCTCACATATTTAGTGAGGGCAAGTTCCTGGAATGTTCTTGAATGAGGGTAAACATGGAAGCTGGAAAGTATTTTAGCAGTTCTGTTAAGGGAGTCATTGAAAATCCACATATTTCAAAGAAATGCAACTGAAATGAGACTTGGTGCCATTTCTTACTAAATACTGCTTGAACCAATTGGTGCAGAATGCATCTCTCCTGGAGCTGGTCCAGGAGAGGTGCATTATCCCTATCACACAGCTGTAACTGTTTAGTAACTAGGAGACTTACATTCCTTGTCCTTGAAATAACCACAAACAAGCTAACTGAAAGGAAGTTTTAATAACTAAAGAGCAAAAAAGGAACCAACGAAAGCTTTAGCCCTTCAAAGACTGTGCCTGGCAAAGGCTGAATCTGGCAAGTGACAATGGGCAGATAAAAACATACTGTCATAAGGGATGAGTTCAGGAAGTACAAGAAAACCTTTATAAAGACTTGGCTGAGAAAAGCACTTCTTGCAGCTCTTAGGTTTAGTGGCTAGTGAATCTTCCTGACAGCTATCTTGCTTGAAATGCCGGATGAGGAACTTCTGAGATCAGGTCTGTTTCAGCTTCTAAGAGACACTAATATATTGCAGTAACCATCACAGGCAAAGAATAGAGCAGAACAGAGGTGGAACAGATGTACGTGGTAAATGTGACTGAAATAGAATACTGAGTTTAAAAGAAAACAAAAAAGAAAGTTGTTTCTTTGTTGGCTTGGTTTTCTTAAAACATTTATTTTAACAATGTGTCTATACTAACCTTAAGGCCAACACCACTTTACTAAGTGTATGATCAAAGTTACACATAACTGCTGTCATAAGCATCTTAAAACCTGACTGACAACTCCTTTGGTTGCACTTCTTCAAGTCCATGCAATTGGGAGCATGCTGTACGTGTGTTCTGTGAATACAAAACTAAACTGGTGTGAAATGCGCTGGTGTAATATGCCCCATGCCTGTGTATTTCTCAGAGATTGAAACAGTTCCAGTCCTCCCACTGTTCCTCTTAAGCATCCCTGACTCACTGAAAACCTAGCAAATACCCACTTTGCTAGTTCTGAACCTGGGCAGGCATCTTCAGAACTATGTCAGGTTTCCTGTTTCTGAGGGGTTTGGTCCAGCACATCTGCTTAGCTTGTTCCTTGAGCATATACCTTCCTAGAAGTGTGTCCCTTCCTCTGGGCTGCTCTACAATCTCAGGAATTTCCATCAGGACTTGGCCTTTGTGTAATGAGTTGGAGGGAATGGGGAAGCATTCCTTGACCATGCTAGGAACTCTTGCACAGCTAAGGAAAGAGGCACTGATTGTTATCAAGGACTCCTGTTCCCTGACCAAGGTGGGAAGTGAGAAGGGGATAATCGGTTATCCCTGACAGCCGTGGAACACTCCTTCCCTGGACTGAAGTCCCCCCCAGTAAATTATTTACAGGTACTTTCATATGTATTTATGTATGTGTTTGTATGTGTGTATAGATTGTTACAGCAACTATAATATATTCTAGTGACTCACTTTATAAGATCCTTAAACCTTCAAACTGCTGCTAAACAAAAACCATGTAAAACTTCCCTCCATGGTGAACTGGTACATCTGTAACCCTTCAGATATAAGCCATTGACCAAGTCTGAGACTAAGACGAGATTGATCCAGCAGCACCTAGACTCAGTCAGGAGTTTAGAAAGTGAGGGGGTCTACTCTGAGCCTCGTGTTTAGTGGAGGGTCTCCCTTACCTTTTGCTTCCTTGGTCCCTGTATCAATTGTTTTTAGTTTGATTTTACCTTGATTTTTCCTTTGCATACTTCATCCATGTAATAACTAATAGCATGAACGTTGCCATTGAATTAAGTCATGCCATTATAAATCATACTAGAACTGCTCTTGGCTAATACCTTTGATGGTTATTCTTTGAGCAACCCTAAACCATGCATTTCATGACAGTGATGCCCAGGGAAAAGCCAGCACCAGCATGATATTGTTGGCCAGCAGCTGAGAGCAGCTCCCAGTTGACTTAAAGCAGCTAGAATTGGGCAAGCCACTGGTGAAATGTTACAAACTCCTCATTGAGATGCTCTGTAACAAAAAAGTTGCAATATTGAGCTGTCTGGTTATTGCTGTAAGCATAATCAGAATGTAGAAATGGTTAATGCACTGGTTTTTATCTCCCTCTAGCCTCCATCTGTCAGTTGTCAGAACCCTGTCACAATATTTAAACAGGCTTTGCACGACTAAGTACATATAGTTCTTTGGAATCTGTCACAGACCAAATCCTCTCACTGGGGGTCTGTTCTAATGGACATTTTGTCACTGAGGATAATGCACAAGTTTCTGCTCCAGAGGGAATATATCAAGTTTGACAGAATGCTGCAATTGTTGGAATGATTCAGCTTGTGGGTTTACTGTGTATCCTAATTTCTACTTGCGGGCCTAGACTACTGCTATTTATTGCCAAGGTGTTCTCCACCATGTACGTGCTGCCTCCCATCAAAATTCCTTCCGAACTGTTTCTTGCTATGTAGTAATTGCATCCTTTAAGTTGTTGATGTCTAGTCTTTTGATCTATCTCCTAATTCCCACTTTTCAGACCTTTTGATGTACTACAGGCTCCTAGTTTTGAGGGAACTGGATAACAGTTAACTTTGTACCTTGTACCTCTGCATAGGAACGCAGTAAGGCACAAGACCCGTGTCACAGGGACACCACTTCCTTCTCAACTTGAACAACTATATTGTATTTTTGTCAAATTTCCATGGATCAATAATAAAGGGATATTTGTCCCCTCTAACAGTAACCCAGAATGAACTGGACTGCTGACTAAATTCAAGAATTCATTCCGTGGTGAATGTTCCTATTTTGTTAGGTTTTTTACTGCCCCAGCCATGGTAGAGCTGGGACCCTCACCCTACCCCAACAATTCCTACATGAACCGTCCTAAGTAAGAGTTCTTAAAAGAAAGATTTTATCCAGCATCCAACAAAGAAAGCTTATCAGTTGGATGCTGTTATACTGGGTAATACTGTAGTATGACATAGATTTTTATCTCTTCTGGTTTATAATTAGCAAGGAATGTAGTAAAATCAGTGCATCAGTAAATGCAAACTATCTTGGTTGGTACCTTCTGTTTTCTTTAGGCAGATAAAAGCCAGAGTGCATTTTTTTTCTCAGTGGTACGTGCATCTTACACAAGCCAAGATGAACCTTTTCAGCTGCCAGGAAGCTCTGCATTATGCTGATAGTATCATGGGTGGATGCTTTTTAAGAAGTCCAGAAAAAGTACAATCAGTCACCTACTGAAATTGTGAACTTCCAGACTTCAGCAGTTTTGTATTTCACTTAGAGCTTTTCTTTGTTCATTCTTCTGCAGTGAGCAGTTGCCTGGGCTGGTGCTGAGCAGCTTCACAGTTAACATGCTAGTGTAGCTCCCAAGGTTTGCTCTCCTAGTGAGCATGGCTCCAACAACTACCTTTTTGTTTTGATAAAGGCATCTTTTATTGCATTGTTGAGTGGTTCTTGCATCAAACCTTTTTCATGTCAAGTGATGATTTATGAAATACTAAAATACATAAACTATGTCCTGTAACATTCTCTCCTGTCAGTGTGATAATGAGATACCTTTTGTGCAAGTTAGTTACTTAGTAGATCATCCTCTTTGATGTCTTTTATTTATGTACAACGTTCACTACAACTCCATTTGCACAAAACTGAGGTGAAAGAGTTGTGTGGAAATGGAAAACTTTGTTTTACTGTTGGTTGGATTAACATGATCCATTTTAGGAAAAATATTCCAGTGCTCCTGACTTGATACCAAAATATTTTCTCTGTTATAGATGTATTTATATATTCTTAGTCCTTTTTATTTTCTTACAGCAAGAATGTTAAGAAGCCTTTCCCTTAAGGAATGATGGCTCTTTAGAGTCAAGTAAGAATATGACTCTTCTATGATCCCATAAATATATTATAAAATAGAAATAGCTACGTATCCTAAGAACTGATTTTTCTTTTTAGCACATACAGAAGACTACAGAATTATTTTCATGAGCAACAAAATAATAGAACATTTACTGAATTCCCTTCTAGCAGTCTTTATACTAATGGAAGCTGAAATAACTGTTTTCTTGCCCAAAAGAATGCTACAATGTATGCACTGAGTCTCAGCACTTATAAACCACGTAGGTTAGTAAAAATACCTTGTGCTGTGTACACTTGTACATGGTGAGGTGTCATAGTTTTGGAGAATGCTCCAGAACTGGTCATTGAAGTACTTCCATGCTCCTAGAACAAATAACTGTGGACATGGTCAGTGTTTCCATCAGCTGCTCAAAGAAAACACATAATTTAATGGGCAATCTTCTGGGGAACGGGAACACGTTCAAGATCACTTCAGATGTTCTTTCATGATGCTGCCAGAGACATACTTGAAACTGTCCTAATGAGGAAACAACTGTTTTCCTTTAAAAATACGATCTGCTTGTGTGCTCAACTGCATGAAACGGAGAGCAAAGGGAACAAAAATCCCCAAGGTGTAACGCAAATCAGAGGGTGTTGTGATTTGTTTGTTGGGGTGTTTTTTAAACAAAGTTCTTCATTTGGAGTTAAACTCTATAACATATTATTAGGGCCTGTTTTTGCTGCAATGTTACCTGACACACTGACTATTTTCTGGTATAAAAATCTTATACTTGCATACTGTCAATAATGGAATTTTACAGGAATATCTCCACAGCATCTCTGTAGATTTGTGGCAATACTCTCAAGATGATACATCATGTTCTGTTTACCACAACTCTTCTTTCCTTTCCCTCCTTCAAATCAGTACATCATGAGAATTCTATTTCGGTGGTTTATTTGATGCCATTAATCCTGGTGCTGGCATTCTTCATACCCTACAAATTAAACAAATTACAATTGTGAAGAGGACTTATTTAATAGGATCAAATTAATCCAGAGTAATTGATTTGTGACCTGATCTTTTAAAGTGTACACTAAATGTCCTTCATGCCCTCCTGGTCCCCTCGTGGCTTCTAATAATCTAACAGTGCTCTGGATACAGTAGATTCTAACTCATTAATTAGGCAGGCATGCAGCAGACATTGTGGTGTTTCAAAGCTTTCTTTGCAGTACCTGAAACCTCATGCACCAAATTCCTGAGCTGATATTCACAACAGTGCCTTGGGTAGAGGAAGGTCCCTGTGGAATAAAAGAGGACATATGACAGAAGACCAGGGAAATGAGCAGATTGCTAATGCTGCTCAGTGGTTGTACACTGCAAAGCAAGAGAAAGGTTGGTTTTTTTGTTAAAAGTCCTATGGTTGCTCTCTGAAAAAGGAGAAGGAATCATGTACTGTGGACATGATTATTTTGGACACGCTGAGTATCCATCGGGAGAACTAGCTGTCCAGGATTTGGAGAAAGCTGAGGTTCTGAATGACTTCTTTGCCTCATTCTTCACTGGCAAAGGCTCTGATCAACCCACCCAGCTCTTGGAAGGTAGACGCAGGGACTGTGCGAATGAAGACCTTGGGCCCGCTGTAAGAGAGGATCTGGTTCGAGACCATCTTAAGAACCTGAACATGAACAAGTCCATGGGACCTGATGAAATCCATCCGCAGGTCCTGAAGGAGCTGGTGAATGAAGTGGCTAAGCCATCATATTTGAAAAATCATGGCAGTCAGGTGAAGTTCCTGACAACTGGAAAAAGGGAAATATAACCCCCATTTTCAAGAAGGGGAAAATGGATGACCCAGGGAATTACAGAGCAGTCAGTCTCACCTCTGTGCCTGGCAAAATCTTGGAGCAGATTCTCCTGGAAGGCATGCTAAGGCACATGAAAATCAACAAGGTGCTTGGTGACAGCCAGCATGGCTTCACTAAGGGGAAATCCTGCCTGACCAATTTGGTGGCCTTCTATGATGGGGCTACAGACCTGATGGACAGGGGTAGAGCAGTTGATGTCATCTACCTGGACTTGTGCAAAGCGTTCGACACTGTCCCACATGACTTCCTTGTCTCTAAATTGGAGAGACATCAATTTGATGGATGGACCACTGGGTGGATAAAGAATTGGCTGGATGGCCGCACACAAAGAGTTGTGGTCAATGGCTCCATGTCCAACTGGAGACCAATAATGAGTGGGGTCCCTCAGGGATCGGTGTTGGGACCGGTCTTGTTCAACATCTTTGTCGCTGCCATGGACAGTGGGATTGAGCGCGCCCTCAGCAAGTTTGCCGATGACACCGAGCTGTGTGGTTCGGTTGATACCCTGGAGGGAAGGAATGCCATCCAGAGGGACCTCGACACGCTTGTGAGGTGGGCTGATGCCAACCTCATGAAGTTTAACCATGCCAAGTGCAAGGTCCTACACCTGGGTCGGAGCAATCCCAGGCACAGCTACAGGTTGGGCAGAGAAGAGATTCAGAGCAGCCCTGCAGAGAAGGACTTGGGGGTGTTGGTGGATGAGAAAATGAACATGAGCCGGCTTCAGTGTGCGCTCACAGCCCAGAAAGCAACCGTATCCTGGGCTGCATCCAAAGGAGCGTGACCAGCAGGTCGAAGGAGGTGATCCTGCCCCTCTACTCTGCTCTTGTGAGACCTCACCTGGAGCATTGTGTGCAGTTCTGGTGTCCTCAACATAAAAAGGACATGGAACTGTTGGAACAAGTCCAGAGGAGGTCACAAGGATGATCAGGGGACTGGAGCACCTCCTGTATGAAGACAGGCTGAGAACATTAGGGCTGTTGAGCCTTGAGAAGAGAAGGCTGCGTGGAGACCTCATAGCAGCCTTCCAGTGTCTGAAGGGGGCCTATAGGGATGCAGGGGGGGGACTCTTCATTAGGGACTGTAGTGACAGGGCAAGGGGTAACAGGTTAAAACTTAAACAGGGGAAGTTTAGATTGGATATAAGGTGGAAGTTCTTTACTGTGAGGGTGGTGAGGCACTGGAATGGGTTGCCCAGGGAGGTTGTGAATGCTCCATCCCTGGCAGTGTTCAAGGCCAGGCTGGATGAAGCCTTGGGTGATATGGTTTAGTGTGAGGTGTTCCTGCCCATGGCAGGGGGGTTGGAACTAGATGATCTTAAGGTCCTTTCCAACCCTAACTATTCTATGATTTTTTCTGCCTTAGCTTCCCCATTTGTGTTTGGTATAATGATGCATTCCTATTGTAGATTTAGACTAGATATAAGGAAGTGCTTCCCCATGAGGGTGCTGAGGCGCTGGCACAGGGTGCCCAGAGAAGCTGTGGCTACCTCATCCCTGGCAATGTTCAAGGCCAGGTTGGACACAGGGGCTTGGATCAAGCTGCTCTAGTGGAAGGTGTCCCTGCCCATGGCAGGGGTTGGAACTGGATGAGCTTTAAGGTCCCTTTAACCCAAACCATTCTGGGATGCTGTGCACTGGTGACTGGCAGCAGTAAAGAGTTTTAAAGGGTCCTGATCTTTAATTTTCTCTTGCCCCAGTTCTTCTGAACCCAACTATTAGAATAGTTTCTAAAGAGTAGCGGCAGTCATTAATGACCCTAGAGTTTTAAGTATGGTATTGATCTAAGGAAATATATGTTTCATATCAGGAATTAAGTTCTAACTTTAAGCTGGAATTACATTTTTATTCTGCAATCCTTAATGAAAGGAAGAATTTTAATTTTTTTTACAGAGTAAGCAGTTTTTCATTTTAGAAGTGCAAAGTGGCAACTCTCATTCTCTGTTGGGAAGGCAATGAGTTAATATTTTTCAGATATATACAAGAATTTGAATTATAACCTATGTGCCAAGTATCAAGCATGCACAGTTGCTCTTACTGTAACAACTTACTAATAACTAAATCCCTATCAAAGAGGTCACCATCAAAACACTTACTTGTAACCATGCTTTCCAATTTTGCTTAAGTTTTCTCAAAGCATCTCAGTTTTGCCTTCTCTTTAGTGTTCCATGTAATAGTTGAAGATAATTTACAAGCTTTTTCACACTGTCTGCTCTCATATCCTTATTTTTATTGTCTCTTGACAGTCTTCTCAAGTACAGCATTTCTGTTCTGCTGCAGATGTTTATCAGATGTATTAACCACACTGTGTAGATACCTGGAAATAATATTTCTGTTCTTTTGCTGCCAAATTAGTCACTTCTAAGAACAAGTTAAGGTATTCAGTATAAATGTTAAATAATAATAGTACCTAGACTATTAGAGATCCAAAACATTGATATTTGTAACTTAACAAATCATACTTTAAACCTAGACAGTGAATAGTGTTTCTGAAAGCATTTCTCACTGTACCTCAGTGTGGTGAGCAGGCCCATGGTGCAGAGCTCTGGATGGGACAGTGGAACCTAGACAGGTCCCACTGGGGACCCATCTCCATCTGATGAAAGCAGCAGGTCATTTCAGCCATCCCTATTGTTTTGTGCAGTATTGCAGGTGAGTGCTCAGAGAGCAGAGGATCCTGCCCTTCCCCAGCAAAGTGCTTTCCCCAAATCCCTTCTTTTTCCCTGCAGAGGCACTGCGAGGGCTACTAAGCTAGTTTTGCTCCCTAAGTTGTGTTTTGGGAGCTTACCTGGGGAAATGAATGGATTAAGGAGGTGTCACAGGTACCTCTCTGGAAATGGAGCCTGGCCTTTGGAAGTAGAGGATCACTCTGTTTTCTGGAAATTGTGTGCCATGGTGCTGCCAAGCCTGAACCAGAAAGGTGCAAGCGGGCTCTTGCCTGAGGCCTTCAGCTTTTGTCTTCTGCAGTCTTGCTTCAGTTAGCAGACAGGACCATTCTGTCAGCTATGCACTAGGATATTTATTAATACGTACAATAAAATTCCTTTGATCTCATGCTGAACTCATCATTTCTTCCACATGCATATTCCCAGGGTGGGGGATACCCAGGTGACTCCTTAATCCAGGAGATTATACACTGTATGTATTATATTCATGGTGAACTGGGAACTCTTGACAACAAAATTCTATTTGCATTGCATGAGCCCATTAAGTAGCAGCCAAGCTGGTGAATGTGTCTCTCTGTGCGTGGCAGCTGGGGTATGTCTTTTTTAATACTGGTTGTAATTTAAGGGCAGAGTCTGTAACATTTGTGGCAGAAAGTTCCTCCTAAGGTATTGCTTACACATAGTTCAGTTTCATTTGGAAACAGTCGTCTCATAAATGAGTGAATCCAAACTGATTGATGGAAGGCAGCAGAGCTGAGCTGGTACATAACTAACATTTCTTATATATATATATACATATATATGCATTCTTACTTAAGGTAGGCTTTGACTAAAGGCCTTGCAATCTAGCAGGAAACAGACTGCTCCTAGGTTCCTGTGTCATTCAGCACCACAGGGTTTCTAAATGATACAATAATAACAATATTCATAAATAACACACAGCACCTTCCAGAACCACAGGCCTCAGCACCCAGCAGCTCTTGGAATGCTGAAATGTGTAATCAGAACAAAAGTATCTCCCAGTTAATGCTGGACTAGCTGGTTGGCAGGCTAGAGCAGCAGCATTGCCTTCCCTACCTCATGTATGGTGGGATTGCATCTTGCCTGCTTCTGAAAGATTTGGGAAAGGTCTTGTGCTTGTTTCCTGCTTCAGCTTAATTCCTCTTAGGGTCCTTCCTCTGAGCAACTTAGGTTTTTATCAGAGATGTAGGAAACTGTTTTCTTTTAATACAGGGTTCTTACAAGTATGATCCTGGAGAATGAGTATCTACATCAGATCACACGTAGAAAAGCCCTGCCATTTCTCTCCTCATATTGGAAACATTTTATGTCTTCTGCCCACTTCTAGGCTGCCTTTTGGTCTGTATTCCTCATCAGTCTTACACTGCCATCTGTCTTTGCTCATGGCAATGCTGCTGAGCAAAGCCCAACTCGGAATGTGAAGCAGCTCTGGATGCTGCCTGCCCAAGAACAGTGCCACAGCAGCTGTGTGCTCTGTATTTCTGTCAGCCTGGTGGAGCAGCAGTCTGGAGGGATACTACTATTTCCTTTGCCAGTGCATACATCCAGAGCAGATTTAGAGCCAGTTCATTACCTCTAGAAAGGCAGAAATGGACCATAATCTCAATGTATCACCATGCATTTGCCAGGATCTACGGCACACTTAGCTCCTGGATGTTGGCAGAGATCCTCTCAGCTTCACACAAAGCAACAAGGGACAGGGTTTTTGTGCTCTTCTTTCTTGTTGCTCTGAATTCACTGACCTATGAACCTCAGAATTTGCTGCCTTACCAGTCGAGTCTGTTGTAGCTGGTGTCTGAGCAGCCTCATGCCTGTGATCCGCTTTGCTTCTCTAGCAAAACATCAATCTTCAATGCTTTCTAGACATTCTCTGTAGAATTTCAATTATAAATCTACACATGATTGCTCCATGAGACTATAAAGCCAGTGCCAGCAGTGCCTGAGGTGACTTCTTGTACCAAAATAGAAAGGCAGATGGTTTCCCTGCCTGGACCTGTGGCAGATATGTAGTAACTTGCAAAAATACACTGCAGGCGGTCCAGGGTGGACATGGCTTGTGGTTTCTGACCCTCAGGACATGTAGGAAAAGCAGCCTATGCAATAAGCCATGGTCATTGAAGGCATTAAAAGTTCAGATAAAACAAATAAGTGATTTCCTCCCTGCCCTTAAATTTGGGTTTTGCCCCTCTCTCCCCGACTTTTCTAACTAATGTCTATGTGGCAGTCCATGGAAGGTACCTTGGGAGACACAGTCCATTGCCTTGCCATTTTTATCTCATGTTTTCAGCTTCCCAAGGTATTTTCACAGTGCTGAGCAGTCCATCTTGTTGGGAGAGACTGACAGTTACTGCAACCGGCATATAAAGACATCTTCATCAAGCGATCAAAGCTGCTTCTTGTTTACCTGAATGCCATCTGGAGGAAATGCCTCTGGGCAGCAACTAAACCGACTGCGAGCCCATTCCCCAGGTTTGCCTGCCCTCTGCTGCCCTCTCGGGCAACTTCACGGGATGAGGAAGGATTTCAAGCTCCGTTGTGGCTGTTTTATTGTGCATTTCATGGAGACTTCCATCACATGCACCAATTTAAATGTAAAGTATATATGAAAATTAGAACATAATTGACAACGTTGGAACTGGAGCTACAGATTCGATCCCTTGTTTGTTTAAAAATGACATGCTGGTAATTGTTTTACAGATACAGAAGTTGCACAGATGCAGGTGACTCATCTTCATTAGGGGTTAAATTCCCTCACATAACAAGTGTGGACTTCTGAGTGGTGCATGTTTGCTCTGTGAGCCGTTTGTGTTCTGCTTTATTGCAGGAAGGTTTCTCACTGATTGATTCCCACAAGTGGCTAAAGATAGTCAGGAAAGCAGACTGCCTGCTCCTTCATGCACAGGCCAAGGTAAGCACAGTTGGGTTTAGTATTTCTAATAGAATCCTAGCCTGGTTTGGGTTGGAAAGGACCTTAAAATCATCCAGTTCCAACCCCCTGACAAGGGCAGTGACACCTTCCGCTAGAGCAGCTTGCTCCAAGCCCCATCCAACCTGGCCTTGAACACTGGGGCAGCCACAGCTTCTCTGGGCACCCTCACAGTAAAGAACTTCCTCCTTATATCTAGCCTGAACTCCCCTGTTTCAGTTTGAACCCATCACCCCTTGTCCTATCATTACAGTCCCTGATGAAGGGTCCCTCTTAGCTAACACAGTTCTGAGTCACACTTCAGTTTGGCAAATGAAGTATCTAAACAAACAGTTATTCAGCCATGCTGTGGCCCCTGATGCTGGCACAGTACTGGCAGGCTGGTGCTTCAGGGCCGTGAAGGAACCTGGGTTTCTGATCTTCCCTTCAGATCTCAAGAAAAGCCTTTAATTAAATGGCACTTGCTTGTTACGAGCCTGCTTATAAATCCCAGTTTTCTTGGTTCTTAGATGAACCCTGAGAAGTTTCATTTCATCTATACTAAGCACTGAAGCAGTTTCAAATGAGTTCTCCTTTCTTCCATGATAGTTTCTAAGAGGCTTTGTTGTTTCAGCAGAGACAGCTGCCTCCAGCTTAATTCTCTCTTGACAAGAGAACTCATCTCTAAGCCAGAAACAGGAATTCTGGAACATGTTGAGCCCCTTGTTCAGTAGTTGCTAAGACCGGTTTTAACTCTTTCCCCCATTCCCAGAGCTATTAGGGCATAAAAATAGCTCAATTATCAGAGATGTTCTGGCATTCCCCTGACAGGAGCTCAGGTACAGGCTGTGTTATTGTAATGACAGAGAACAGCAATATCCAGAATAGCTGAAAACTGTAACAATTCCTTTGAGTTGTATTTTGATCTTTTACCTGATTTCTGTTTTAAAGATGCACAGAGATTTCTTCAGAGGATGTTACAAACCAAACAATACAGTTTGCAGATGGGGCAATGCCTTGTGAACTGCAAGAAAAAAAGCCAATGTGAGGCATAACATACGTTGTTCAAATGTAAGGAGGGACTCATTTCAGAATCAGCTTCATCTGATGATGCCTGTAGAAAGTTCATAAATACCTGAAACCATTTTAAATCCATGGGCTGTGCTTGCGTGAGCCTAAACCACCTTGGCCCTCTGATTTTTGTCAGATGCTTATAAAAAGTGGATCTCACTGAAGTTGACTATTGAGCAGTTGCAGTCATACTTCTGCTCAGTCAGTGCATCATCAGTTGCCTCTCCAGTGCCAAGAACCAGTTCCCCAGCACAGCGTTAAGGGATTCTGCTGCATCTCACAAGAAATAAAGAGAAATGAACAGCACAATCAGTGTGAGGCTGAAACAAAGCTCTGAGGGACAGTGCAAAAAAGGAGGGATAGCAAGAGTCTTATTTTTGTGCATCTTAATGCTTACTTATCATAAATTCACATGACAAACTGCATTTAGTGGCACTGCACTGGTCCTATCATACAGTTCCTCTGCTTTGTATCCTAAATTGTAGCTGAAGTGATTTCTTAAGGGACATCTGTGCATATAACTCCTGTGCTGATCTTCAACAACGTGTTTCAGGAAGCAGCCACACTGTGTAAGGCTTTACATCCTATCCCTGCTAAACCTAAGTAAGGGAAGAATCAAAGCTGATTCAAGCAGAGGAGCACAGGGTTTCCAAAAACCGGTTGCTGTATCTGAGTGCACAGAGCAAATAAGGAGCATGGGCAACTAAATATGACTCTCATTTCTGATTTACCTTGTACCTCTTGCTTTTACAAGTCATTACATTACACTGGTAGTGAAGCTTACTGATTACTTAAGAAATGTGGTTTTAATAGGGCACTGTGGACTCTTAGCTAGCAGGAGTTTATAAACTCTCTTTGGAGAAGCTTAGTGTTGATACACTTGAAGGAACAAGATCTGTAGAGAAGATCTGTGTTGCAGATCAGCTGTACTAGTGGAAGCTTTATTCAGCGGAGCACACGAGTGTGTAATTCCAAAGCCAAACACAGATGCACCTTGTGTCTTACACTTGCCTTGTGTGGCTGCCACTGCCCTTTGTGCAGCTCCATCTCTAGTGACCTCTTACCTCATCTAAGTGGCCTCCAGGTTCTTTAATACTTCAGCCCTTGTATGGTTCAGGTGTTACTGCCCAGTACTCCGTTTATGCTAAAACTTGGCATCATCATAGCTGAATTTGAGCATTCCCTCTCTTTCCATAAAGGAAAAGTGTTAAATTTACAAAGTCTACTGGTGTTTATAAACTGCAGTCTTAAGTATTCAGTAGTCTTTGTGGAATAGCAGAGGGCAACACGAACACCTTGGACTGAAAAGTGATTTGGGGCTTGCAGGGCTAACCAAAGCAAGTGTTCTCTGAAAGTCTCCAGGAGGAATTCAAATGAAGACGCAAGATCCCTGTCATTTCAATGAGAATTCACCACTTGGCACTCCCACACACAGGTCTTAGCTATGTCAGTCTGACCCAGCTGACATCTCAGTTAGAGGTAATGTAACCACGCACTGGTAAAATGAGTGCTCCAGTTCCAGTTAGCTTTTTCCCTTTGAAAGGCACTGAGACAAGCTTTTTTGCTTACACTGCCCCAAAATCACTTCATGCAATACAAGCATCTTAAAATAACATGCATAGAAACATAAAGGCTGTCATCAAGAGCTGGCTTACCTGTGAGATGAAGCCTGTAACATGAAAGATATGCTTGTACTCATGTCATCTAGCAGCATGTGTAGGCATTATAAAAAGGTTTTCATGTTTACGCCACAGAAGGATGAAGACTTGAATAAGCTGGCTCAGTCCAAGGAAAACATGCTTCTTTTCTAGCACTTTGCCTGTGGTTTACATTTGAAACCTCAAAATCAAACCAAAAGTCCCATTAACTCACTCCTTAACCAAAGCATTCAATACGCATCTGTCTTCGATCAGTTGAGTGCACATAGGACATTCTTACCATGCATGACATACTCTTCAGTCCTCCATTTTCAGTGCCATTTCCTGAACCTCATGTACCTAAAATTTATGGTACAGCATCACAAGCTAAAACGTGGGGTTGGATGTCAGAGCTACCTCTTATTTTTATTTTCCAGTATTATTTCACTATTTGGAGTAATGCATTGGAGTGTCTTGTGCTCCCAGTCTGCTGGGTTAGCATCTCTTCAAGGAACAGCAGCATTCAGGTAGAGTGCTAAACTGAATTTACCTGTTTGGCTACACAGAGGCAGCCCAGGTAGGCTGGTAAAGCTTTGGCACAGACAGTAACATAAATCCAAACTGGAACACACTATTCCCAGAACTTTCAGTTTAGCTTCCACTTACTTTAATGTCATTTCATTTGTTGTCACAAATAACTCTTCAAGAGCTGGCATATCCTGTCCATGTAGGACACTACTTGCTGCAGCAGGAAGAACTTTATTTCCCTGCTATACACGTAAAAACTCATGTCATGGCAAGGTTTTCTGACTTGGCTAGACCTTCAGTTAGTTGGTAAATGGTCTTACTCACCAGTTTGGACTGGTTTTAACTGATTTTCAAACTGGGAATCAGTCTGGTTTAGCTGCTGGGAATAATGAAGATAGAGCAGGGAAAACTTGTTTCTGTGCTTTAAAGTTGGTGCAGAGAACACAGCATGGATCACCTTCTTCCTAACTACCAAATAGGAATTGAATTAAATCATTTTGAGGGGATTCCTTTCTTTTCTCTTTGGTTTCAGAATGAAGGCCGCATGTTTCGTGTTCAGTTCGGTGGTGATTCAAAGGAAGAGATGCTGGCAAACTGCTGGAGTTGTGTTCAGAAACTCACAGAGTACGTGCCAGTGCAAGGAACCGAGGAGCAAAGCCAGCAGCTCTATCGCAGCTTCAGTCAGCTGGCCTACGGTGACAGCCAGGTGAGGAACGCTGAACTAAATGCATTGCTACTACAGGCAGTAACTAACCAACAACATACAGACAGAAAAATAATTAACCCTTAGTGTTAGATCTGTGGCAAATCTGACTTCTAAGCAAAGTTTTTTTGCAACTATGAGACCATCTCTATGAAATGAGTTGGGAAACCCAAATATCCTGCAGGGAAACCTAGAGAGAGAGAGTTATTCAGGAGGTGAGCTGCTGAAGCCAGCCACCATCTTCCCATTTCTTAGCCTACCTCAAAGAAGTTAACAATGCTCAAAAGTGGTTCGAGCTCTTCAAGCTTACTGTAAGTTATCTCAGAGCATTATTAATTCTCTCATTTTGGCCTCCAAGAGGTCACCAAGAACGAAAATCAGTATGCAGTTCATGTGATCACAGGAAGAATATCAGCATGCAGACGGGATGGGATTCATATATAGGGTAAAATCTTTGCTCTGGGGTTTGAACTTACACTTCATTAGGGAAACGAAGAGAACGAATTATGCAGGACTCAGACAAACCGAGGAAGTTAGTAACCATTAAAAGAAACAGCTGCAAATGCTCCAGCCAAGTAGTAGTTATTTGGGAATACCAATATGGGGAATTACCAATTCCCACTCAGGTTTGGTGAAAGATCAAGGTGGTTTCTGCTGAGGTTAATAAATAGCAGCAGAGGAGAGCTGAATAGTTGCCAAAACCCCCACATCTACAATTCCATCAGTGTAGATTCCAGCAAAGGCTACTGGGAACCTGGCACTTTCAGATGTATTATACAGGGTACAGGATCAGAGCCATTAAGTAAATATACAATTGGAGCAATTTGATCTTAACCTGACACATTTGAAAGCAATTTTGGGTACAAACTGAGTGTTTCCATTTTCCAAGACAAAGACTCCAGGTAAATGGGAAAGGCAAAAGACAGAGAGTGTTTCTGAGGATGACTACCTCTTAAATATATGCTCTCTTGGGTATCCAGAGGATCACATTTACCAGCTCTAAAAACATCCCTGCACTAACTTAGCCAGGAAAGCTCTTGGATACAGGATAAAAATATCAGGACTGAGACTGAGCCTGGAAAAAGGAATGTCAAAGCTTTCAGCTACATCATTTTCATGGTGTAATCTAGGAAGATCCTACTCTACCAGGCAGTAAAATCATATTTAGTAGAGAAAGTGTCAATTTGGCTCTCACCATTTCCAGGAAGGCACAAGGGAGGCCTTCAACAGCTGATAGTGATGATATACTGTTTGTTCTTCAAGCAGATTACCTATACTTTGGGCTTTGCTCATTTCCTGATAAGCTAAAGCAAAGAATGGAAGGTAAAGAAAGCATTTGGTAGCAGAAGCCCAGCAGTCATACTGTTGGGATGAGTAACTCTTGCTCCAGAGGTTAGACTGAAAACTTCACTCAGAAAATAGAACTGACAGCTTCAAGCATCTTTTCAGTGATGTGGCCCATGGGAAGGAAAAAAGCACGCTCCTAGTGAGTGTTCCTGCACAGCCGCTTGAAACTCACTTCCAGAAAGCAGTTTCAAATTGATCTTAGCTCAGACATGACAGGTTAACGGCAGGCCCATTACTTCACCGTCTTTCATGTGTAAAGACTTGAGCAGATGTGCATTCAGGTTCCAGAACAAGCTGCCTTTTACTGCAGAAGGTAGCTGAGCACATTCTCTCCCTGTTATCTCTAAAAATGGAACTACTTCCCTTCTTGCACATACCCACACTCTGCTTGGTAACAAGCCCTTATTTGCATTTGACATTTTCTAGCCAGATGAGCCTCTACCAGATTCCTGTGCAGGCCTTGGAGAAAGAAGATCTGTACCACAGCTCGCCCAGGTAAAGCAAAAACAATACAACTAACATTTACACCCTGTACCTGAATCTCTTGGGCATGGAAAGAGCTCGAGGTATCTCACATTCCATCAACACCAGCCTTCACCGAACATCAGGATGCCATCACCTATACCAACAAAACTCATCCAGAGCTAGGAAATAAGCTGCAAACCCAGGTATTTCATGGTGTCATTATGCCATTTGCATAAGAACGAACCACACACTGAGAGCAAACACCCAAGATGTCACATCCAAATAAGTGGCTTTGTCATTCTCTTTACGGCAGAAATGACATCAGCAGTCATAGCTTAAATCTGGAAACATCAGTCATAGAATTCCAGACTAGTTTGGCTTGGAAGGGACCTTAAAGCTCTTCCAGCTCCAATCCCCTCACACAGGCTGGGACCCCCTCCACTAGAGCAGCTTGCTCCAAGCCCCTGTGTCCAACCTGGCCTTGAACACTGCCAGGGATGGGGCAGCCACAGCTTCTCTGGGCACCCTGTGCCAGCGCCTCAGCACCCTCACAGGGAAGAGCTTCTGCCTAAGAGCTCATCTCAGTCTCCCCTCTGGCAGGTTCAAGCCATTGCCCTTGGCCTGTCCCTACAGGCCCTTGTCCAAAGCCCCTCTCCAGGTTTCTTGTAGCTCCTTTAGGCACTGGGGCTGCAATAAGGCTCCCTAGAGCCTTTTCTGAGCCCAGATCCCCCAATGACATTAACAGCCTCAGGGACAAATCCAGGCTTAAACTCTGTTCAGGAATAAGTGGAATTAACTCGTTTCTTTTCTGTGAATTTGGGACAGAACAGAATCAGATGACTGAGAAAACTCAACTTTTTCACCTGGTTTTGTGCAGTTGCTTCAATGGATCTTTTTTACCCTTCTTCCACATTCAGAGCACGATCAGCTCAACATTTCTTCTCATCAGTAGTATTAAGGGACAATTCCTGTGCTCTTACTACAAATCTGTCATCTTTTAAACCCAAAAAAAAGCCTTTTATAAACACCTCTATTTTGAGAAGGCAGCTTGCTGTGCCCTCCTCAGCAGTGAGAGCTGTATTACATGCCCTGCTGTTCCATTCCCAGTAGCTTTGGTACTGTCCTTATACAATGCAGCAAGAGTGCAGCACTGAGCCAGAGGGATCAAACAAGGCAGTTGGCCTTTAGCAGCTGTCTTTTTCATGACCAGTCTCTGCTTTACAAGGCAATACTAGAGCTTGTAAACCACCATTACAAACAACTCAAGCTCATAAAAACTGCTTTTCTGTGGTCCCTGTGCAAGACAAGAGATGATACCCACTTCAAACAAAGCCTTCTGCCCGAGGCCTGTATTTACTACACACATTCATCTATCTCTCACTTTATTCCCCAGCACAAGATGATTGTGGTGTAGTAGCTTTACTACATCCTCCTTTACTTGTCCCTCTACTACTTAAGTCAACTTAACACAACTGTGCTTCAAGCCCTGACCCACACAAGCTTTGTGAAAGGCTGAACTTCTTCACATCAAACAGGCTTTTAGCTGGTGCTCTGGGATGTGCTGGAGTTCAGGATCTCCATTCCCACCACTTCAGGAAGCTGGCAGAAGCACCGGCTTTAAACATTCTCTTTTATTTAAAAATATATCTCAACAATCTTGAAAGATCTTTTTCTCCACCAGAAGAACAATCCTGGGATGTGAACCAACACTAAGATCATATTTTTGCTACAGAGTTTTGTTTGCCTCCCCATTGTGTTCCAGGCACCAGTGGGCCTGGTCCATCTGCCAGTTGTCTTGTGCTGTTTTGGGTTCAAGCAGCAGAAGCTTGGCTCAGCACATCAAAAAAAGAGGCCAAACTAAGCATGTGAAGTTTTTTAAAGCCAGGCACAGATTAAGCAGCATTGGGAATTTCCTCTGATACCAGAACTATTCACCTTGATCACTAACTCCCTCTGTACATCACACTTACCTCATGGGGAAAGCAACACATCCACGATTGTCTTTGTTTCTGCTCTCCCAAAGTGTCCAAAATGCATCCGTAACTTAATGGCTTCAGTGCAGATGGGTAGAGAAAGCCAGAGGCTGAGTGGGGACGTACTTTGCCCACCACCAAGGGAAAAACAGGAGGAGGTGGTTAAATCTGCATGGAAAGGATTCTTAAAAGCCCCCTAATTTACTTCTAAAAGCGACCAAAGCCAGGTTGGACAGGGCTGGGAGCAACCTGCTCTAGTGGAAGGTGTTCCTGCCCGTGGCAGGGGGTTGGTAACTAGATCAGGTTTAAGGTCTCTCCCAACCCAACCCAGTCTGGAATTCTCGCTAAACAAAGAGCTTTGCACTGCACACTTGGTTACCCTCACACAATTCAAGTGGCAGCACACATGCTTTGTACCAGATCCTATTCTCTTAACATGGAGTGGATCTTTGAGAGGAAGCCCAGGGAACTAGGGAAGAAAATAAGACAGAGAAAAAAACCCTATAGAGATAAAATTACTTGGAGAAATCTGACCCGACTGAAAGGATCCAAACAGCATAAATAACCTGGCAGATGCATCTTTATTAAATACCAAAAAAAACCTTGATGTAGCTGCACTTACCTTTACCTACATTTAACTTACCTACCTACCTTTCACTTACCTTTAACTACGTAAACGTTACTACACCTTTTCTGTCCTGCATTAGCACAACCCTTTGGTTTTTACTTCCCCAGTCTGTGCTGAACAAGAACCTTGAGCTGCCCCCTGCGCCCTGGCACCCGGTGTGGAGCACCCAGGAGCTGGGGCCCTTCATCCGCTTCTGCCTCCTGGATCAGCATTTCCCAGCTTTTGTGCAAGCCGTGGAGAGGGAACTGCAAAAGCTTACAGAAGGTTGAGAAGCACCAGCTTGTGGCTGCTGGGATGCAGGCTCCGGGATTCCCGGCACAGGGATGCGCAGGTTACGTGGGATTAAACGTTTCAGTAAGTCTCACACACGGTTTTTGGGGGTGTTGTTTTTTTTTGGTCAGTGTTTTATTTTTAAAAACAGGTGAATCCACTTTTTATACATCATTGCACTTCAACAAATACACAGAACACAAGTTCATGCATCTACAGTTACGCACATCATGAGAACCCTGTTAGGTCTATTCCTACAATCTTTAAATCATGAGAACTTACAGTGTCAAACTAAAGAGTATAACTAGTTGCATAGAATATCACCATGCTGTAACATTTCATCATTTAAACAAAACCCAAAAAAAAAAAAGGAAAATTACAAAAGTTTGCCTGAATTGAATGTACAAGAATATGTTGAACACATCAGTGCAAAAGGAGTTGAGAATTTACATGAGTTAACAAAAAAGAAATCATCACTTAAAAAGCAATCATATATATATATTTATAAACTGAAGGTTTTTGTTTTCCACTGCATTCCACCACCACGTCCGACCCTTCTGCCTTTGGAAGTCTGATCATAGGACACCCAAGTCTCTCTCTAGAGGTTAAGCCCTTAAGATACATTACTTCGCCAAGTACCAGCACACTCGAATTCTCTCATCTTTCAGACATACAGTAAGGAATGAAATATCAGCAGCTTAAAAATGAAACACGATTACTGGATTTTGGTTTTACCCCCTCCTCCCCCAAAATATAAATATATACTGTATATATCTTTTCCGTTTTGCTGTACTTTACAAAAAGTCTCACTAGATGGCAGCGGTGCGGTTCAGAGCCCGGTTGAACAGCTACAGGAAGTAAAAAATAGCGCATGCGGGACTCGCCCAACTACCTCTACCGGTTAAATAGATCCAGGAGGGGAAAGAAAGAAAAAGAGGGGAAAAAGAAAAAGAAGAAAAGCAACATTCACAGCACATCAAAGCCCAGAATAGTTTACACCTTCTACACTGAAGCGTTATTAAAATGTATCTGGCTAGGTGATCCTTGCAGAGAGGCTAAATAAGGCATGCTTTAGACAGTCATATCGTTGCTCACTTGAAAAGGAGAAAAATAAATGAAAACAAAATCAGACAGAACTGGAGTTCTAGAACCAAGAGTTCCAACCCTTAAATTTAGCAGGTCATATTGCCATCAGTCTCTCAGAAACTTAAAGCTCTAAAAAAGAAATGAGAAAAGGTGCTAGTCAATGCCCGGCAGTGGTGGGAACGGTTCAAACAGCGTGCAAACAAAGCGCTCAATGAAGGGAAAGTAGAGGCTTCCCGACTGGATTGCTTCTGCGTTTTAACACTGAGTGAGGCAGGGGCTGGGGTTTGTTTCATGAGCAATAGTAGGGATGATGTAGAGCCTGACAGCTTGTGGGGTCTTAAACTACCTGTGTGGTTTGGGATATCTTTGGACAGCAGGGCGCAAAAGGCCAGCACCGTTGCCCGAGCAGCCCACAGTGTTTTAATGCAGGGAGGAGGTCCTGTTACGCACCCCAAGCACTACAGAAAGAGGAGGGTTTAGCCTGCCCATTGCAGAGGTGCCCACAGGTCATACTTACATGATAAGCATTTTTAATTTGTGTTTCTCTGGCGTAAGTTTTTATCTTTATGATTGTTTGTAGAATTGGTTTTCCTGGAGAAATAACAACATAAAAAAATGCACCAAAATCAAGCAAAAGCATAAGAAAAAAAGTCTTTGTACTTCAGTCAAACACCATTGCACCTTTCCTCCTAAGTGGCTAAAGACAATACGTTTAGGCTTTGTATCTTGCCACCTTCTCACCCAGCGCAATTCACCTCACAAGGGCACTGCCAATAGTTCTCCCTTTTCTTTACTGCAACACTAACAACCTAAGGGGTCTCCAACAAGCTGAGAGAGCTGGGCTGGTTCAGCCTGGAGAAGAGAAGGCTCCTTAAGGGGAGACCTGAGAGCAGCTCCAGTGCCTAAAGGGGCTGCAGGAAACCTGGAGAGGGGCTTGGGACAAGGGATGTAGGAACAGGCCAAGGGGAATGGCTTGAACCTGCCAGAGGGGAGACTGAGATGAGCTCTTAGGCAGAAGCTCTTCCCTGTGAGGGTGCTGAGGCGCTGGCACAGGGTGCCCAGAGAAGCTGTGGCTGCCCCATCCCTGGCAGTGTTCAAGGCCAGGTTTGGAGAAGAGGAGACTGAGGGGTGACCTTATTAGTGTATATAAATATATGAAGAGGGAGTGTCACGAGGATGGAGCCAGGCTCTACTCAGTGGCAAACAATGATAGGACAAGGGGTAATGGGTACAAACTGGAACACAAGAGGTTCCACTTAAACTTGAGAAGAAACTTCTTCTCAGTGAGGGTGACAGAACACTGGAACAGGCTGCCCAGGGAGGTTGTGGAGTCTCTCTTTGAATGTCTTCTCTGGAGACATTCAAAACCCGCCTGGACACATTCCTGTGTAACCTTATCTAGGTGTTCCTGCTCCGGCAGGGGGATTGGACTAGATGATCTTTTGAGGCCACTTCCAATCTCTGGCATACTGTGATACTGTGATATGGGGCTTGGAGCAACCTGCTCTAGTGCAACTGGGTAAGCTTTAAGGTCCCTTCAACCCAAACCAGGCTGGGATTCTATGACCAGTAATAACATCACACATAATATCAACCCTGTATCATGTGAACTCCCCTAAACTCTCAGATTAAGCCAAGTAGTATTTTTTTTTTCTGAAAACACACTTACATTGGCCCAGCTGGTTCATCATCTGCAGCAAGAATTCCGGTGTGATCCAGGGAAAGACAAGGAAAGGAAAGGGAGAAAACATAAAGAGAGTCAGTCTTTGCACCGTGCACTGGCCAAGCCGCGAACAGCAAACCGATCTATCTACAGCATTAAAGGCCATTCCACTTGGGAGTGCAAAGGTTCATGGAGCTGCTTGTCTGGATTCAGGGTTTAATGGCAGGTATGTTGCCTCAATGCATTTAGTTAACACTTGGGATGCTGGTCATGAAGAACTGCAACTGTAGCGGACAGATTGTTGCAATATGGTCAAGACTCATCTTGTCCCCAAGTTCCAGTGGTTCAATCTCATAAAAAAATAGATGAGAAGACAAACCAACGATTCAGTTGTAAAATCCTGCTGGTTGTTTGCTTGCATTGATATTGCTTTAATATAGATAGTATTTTTTATAAGCCATTCTTCAACTGCTGAGGGGTAATTACTGGTATATACCTCACAGGGCATATACACCACATGCTCGTCTTCCCCTGGCTGATCCAACCTCTACATATTCCGCTTTCCTCAAGGTCTGATTAGATCGGACTTGGTTAGGAGGAGGTTGGAGGTTCAATACTTGGTTCAAGTATCCAAACGCAGTCCGTGGGCAGCGGCAGGCATCGTGCGTGCATCCGACAGGGCTCAACATGCTGGCAAGAGGCAGGGTCAGGGGTGTTGTAACACCTCCAGACACACCAGCTATGCAAGACACGGCATTGTTCTGCTCGTGTCTCACGGCAAAACTGTTCTTTAAAGAATTGGGAAGAACTCTGCCAATGAGTAATGTTTAACATTAGTGACCAATTGAACTTTGGGGTTTGAATTAGAAACCCCCTTGTTTTGCTCCCAAGCTGCAATATGGAAGGCAGAAGTGCATTGAAACAGCAGTACAAAAATCAATCCAAAAGGTTAACACTCCTGTAGAGGTATTTTGGGGGGACCAATTCAGGACCTGCTGGTTCTGGCACTCAGCAGTTGCTGTTCCCACCTCAGGTTGGAGGGATGTGTCACTGAAGCCTTTAAGAAACTCTCAGCAGGATTCCACAAGGGTGCTTAGTGCACATGAAGCAGGTATGGAAATTACAGTTTCAACAGTGTGGGCATCCGCATGAGCACACGCTAGGAGTAATGTCGGTCAAAGGGGACATTACTCCACCTGTACCTTCAAGGCAACGGATAGGCAAAGCCACTGCTAGCACAGACAGTGACCGGAACAGAAAATAAATACTTCAAAGAAAAGAAAGAACTAACCACAAACCAAGAGCTTTACAGCCAAAATAACACACTAGCGACACACCAGTGTCCACAGAAGTCCATTACCAGCAACAGTACACTACCGGACAAGATACAGAGAGAACTAGGACTAGTAAGGACAACCAGACATCAATGTGCTGTTGTATATACAGTGGAGATATACAGAGACACATCAGGTACTGAAACACAAAGCACAGTAGAGTAAATCTAGAACTTCCTTCTACGAACATCTTTTGCTTCACAAAAGATCTTCAAGCCGGTTGCACTCCGGGTGGGAAGCGCCTCGGCCTGACAGCACCCTCCCTCCCTCCCCTGGTCCGGATGCTGCCGATGCCGCTCTGCACTAGCACTCGGGACCTCGGCTCTCTGACAAGCATCAGACATCTTTGAGTTTGTTTGGCCACACTTCAGGAATACCAAACTGCACCGGGAAGACACAAGCTCCCTCTCACTAGCAAATAACCAGTTCTCCTTCTCTGTTAAAATACTTTCATGCCTGTTGCAGCTAAGTCATTTTGCATGCTTAAAAAACAACTCCATCATGTTTATAAAGGCTGCCACTGGGTGTTTTCCTAACAAAGAGCCAACAAAAATGCTTATTGGAATACTTAAGACTAGAGGGTGGATCACCACCGCTCATCCCTCTCCCATCTGTAACCTACATGGAGATAAAAGAAGCCTGAGGGAAGTTTCTCCGTGCGCTTCTCTCCCAGTCAGGCACTGAACTGCTGGCAAAGCATCCCCAGTACAGTACAGACAGAGACCGAAACCGTAGTGAAACCAGGGGGCAACGGACCAACAGAAAAACCAATACAAAAATCAGACTAAAGAAAGGTTTAAGAGAACAGCAAACTGAAAAACTCCAAATTAGTTGTGAACGTGAATGAAGAAGTTTTGAGGAAAAAAAAACAAAACCACGTGTTAACGTTATGGCTTGTGCGTTGTATAGACTGAAGCGGAGATTAAACAAACTCCAAAGCATGCAGAGCTCTCACTTACCACCAGGTTTTTAAGGGTATGATGCAATTGAAGGGGGGGAAACAAAAACAAAAACAAAAAAAAAAGAAGTCATAGTAACCGACAAGCATCAACGTCACTCAACCCCTCTAAGGCAGGCGAGCTGCTCGCAGGACGGACACCCTATGGCCATTGAGCACGTCCTCCCAGTACGCTGCTGCATTCCAGCCCCTGGGGCTCCCACAGCGCTGCCGGGTGACCGTGTGTAATCCCTCCTTTTGCTGGCATTGCCTTTGGGACTGGGAGGGGACCTGCAGACTCCAAAAACCCAACTGCTGATACAATACAAGAGTTAAACACCCCAACCACCTGAGCCTTCCCTGTGGGCACTGCGCGGCCTGAAACAGCCCGTTTTGGAGGGGCAAGGTTAGAATTTGCTATGGATTTAACGCATCGTGTAACACGTGCAATCAACCCTTCCAGGCAAAAACCATCTGCACATTAAAATCGCAAGGCGATGACAAATCAGGTCTGCTTCAGCTCCTCCACTTGCATGAACTGTCTGGGAATGTAACTCGTGCTTGGGCAGTCAGGGAAGGAGGGTGGTTTGTGCTGCCACCCCCTTTCCTTCAGCCTTAATTTAGGAGGCATTTTACCTGTTGCTCAGTTCTTTTACCCCCTTTGGAAAGCTCCAGGGTTTAGTTTTAACACCAAATTCACTTCATGTAGCCTGGTGCAAGTCCAAAATGAAACATTATCGGGTCCTTCCAGCAC
The DNA here is from genome assembly GCF_034315485.1 of Pezoporus occidentalis. Lineage (NCBI taxonomy): Eukaryota > Metazoa > Chordata > Aves > Psittaciformes > Psittacidae > Pezoporus > Pezoporus occidentalis. The sequence continues at coordinate 1,161,017 of NW_026913415.1, forward strand.
TAAAACCCACATTTTTGCATCCAAAGGGACTCTGTGATTGGTGATTTAAAACTTGCAAAGAAACTTCCAGAGAGGAGCTGAGAGCAGCAGCTCCAGCAGCGGCTCTCACACTGGCACATGGCACCCTCAGACCTGCCCTTACAGCTCAACAGCCAACTGGAACGGTATTAAAATGACAATTTGGGGTCACATAAGCAAAAGGAAAAGCCAGCATTAACCCATTTAAGGTTGGCTGCGCTCAAAGGCAGCATCTACCACCACAGTCCGTGTTGGCTTCGGAGCAATGCTCTTCCCTTTGCCTTCATTAACAGGAGTGTTTTGGAGGGAGGGGGAAGAGGCAGTGAACAGAGACACTCGAGCTCCAAAAGGGAATGAAGGCAGAAGCGCATTGGAGACTCTCTGGCCAAGATACTTACACTGGAACCCTGCTCCTCTAACATATCTAGTGCACAAAGGCCCAGAGGAGCCAGGCTGATTAGCACTGTGATATAATGATGCTGGCCCTTGGCAGCAACGTGCCTATCGGATGATTTTCTCCCCTTGAAGAACTTTAGGCATGGGAGAGAAAGGTGCAGGTCGAGGAAAAAATAACCCCCAAATTTCACTTGTTACAAGGCAAAACTGTTTCGGTGAAAACATTTTGTTCTTGGAATTACTTACAGTAATAGCAGGAGCAGGGAAAGTCAAGAGGGAAAAAAAATCAACATTAGAGAGAATGTGGGGATATGGATGGAGCTTCTGCAGAGCCAGAGCAGAAACACACTAATGGCAAGTCTTTGTATTAAGCTGAGAAATGAGAAGGGAAGAATGAAAAAGGACACGTTATAACCCCAGTCACCTCATGGCTTTGAACTAAAGGTCAGAGAGAATATGGATTGTCAAGTAAAAACTGTTCATATTCCTGCAGGGAATGCAGGAAGGAGTTTTTACTTTCTACTTACCCCAGAGCACACCCTTTACAACAGCATCTTTGCTAATATTGGGCTGTTGGATCCAACAAGAGAAAGAAACCCACTTTCTTTAGGAATATTTCATGTACTACATCTGGGTCACGACGGTTGATCGCTACGTCTATCAGAAATAAGCAGCTTAAGCTATACCACAGAGGAATCAAAAGCTATTTGCTTCCTTTTGTTGTCAAGGGAAGCCCAAGCAACTCGCATTGAGCAAAATGCATCAGCAGTCCCCTGCTGAAACCGCTTCCCATCAGGCATGCAGCGACGTGCCAGTGCCTCTGGCCTCCTCATGCCACGGTCATGCAGCTTTCATCACCCAAAGCCATGGGAAGCTGCACGTTCTCCACCCACCCACCCCGGTTTTACACAAAACCTCTGGAATCCCTCTGGAAAACAGGGATGGGATCTGTCTATTGCTTTACCATGTGTAAAGCAGAGGATGCACAAATTCAAGCGCCATCTGCCCTCCCTTCCTCCTTCCAGCACATAATTTGGATGCAAGGGGGCTCACTGCAGTCACCTCCCCTCCCAGGAGGATGAGAATGCCCCTCATCCACAGGTACAACAGCAAGAACCTGCACCAGGCATCCCCAGTGCCACAATTTCTAGTCAGAAACACAGATTTCCTGGGTGCAAAGTCACAAATCTAAATTATGTGAAGGAGGAAACATTAGCAAAGGAGCTACTGAGCAGCCCTGTTCCATGGCACAAAAAGCAAATCCACTCCACACAGAAAGCAAGGTCCATGCAACAAAAAAGCCCCCACCCTGCAGTCAGGAAATGCCAAAGTTAAAGGAGCAGCCTCGCGCTTCCAGCATGGCATTGCTGGAAGGTAGATGGAGGTAACATCTTCTGCAAGGGCAGCAGATCCCTTGGGAAGGGGTCTTGGAACACAGAGCAGCCATTTATCCCCCCAGCCCCTGCCACCCGAGCAGCCTCCCTCTGTGGGGACACAGAAAGCTGAGAAGAGCTGCTCCAACAGAACCAGGTTACCCACCGCTGCCCCCCTCACCAAGAGCTGAGGTAGCGGGCACACTAGGACAGGTAAGTTTTAGCCTGTAGAACATGGAGCTGAGAGAGGGGGAAAGGCAATCCATTCAATTGCCTTGGTTTTGGCTGGCCAGGTGGAGTTCCCAAGCGCTCTGGAAAGCATCCCAGGCACCTTCCAGGAGAGAGGTAATGTTTCTCTCCAAGCTGTTGCATCCCCCACCAGTAACTGGGTGCTTCTGTTTGGCATCAGTTATCCAAAGGCCTTTTTGGCACTTTGTTTAGGCTCACCAAGAAGGTAGAGCCCTCAAGCCTAGCTTGAGAGGCAAGATGAGCCATTTCTGCTGTGGCACAGCTGAGCAAGGTAGAAAGGACCCCAAAGGACTCTGCCTGTTGTTGTTAGCAAAGTCTGGAGCAATCCTGCTCCAGCGTTTGGCTTGGCCTGGTTTTGTCCAAGGAGCTGAGCACAGCACACCCCAAAGGACCGCCTGTAACTCGTGTAGGCTTAGCTAAGCCTGCCCTAGAAACGACATCACCTGGGTTCTGCACGAGGTGAGCGCTCAGCGTGGGCACCAGCATCTCCCAACAAGATAAATGCAGCTCAACAGCATTTCATCCCACACCATCAGCAGCCAGGCTCTGCACAGGCTGCAGGTACCTTTCTACCCTGCCAAATTCCCACTCTCAGCTATAGGAAAGCTCTGAGCTTTCTGTATACAGGGAAGGTACATTTAGCATCACTGATTTTCTTCCCAAAGCTTTTCAAGAAGTCCTTAAAGTGCCCTGAATCAGTCACCTTTGCACTAAGTCTGTGCAGAAACCCTCCCCTCCAGGGAGCCTCACCAGGACAGCCCTCAGCCAGAGGATCCTCAAGGGGACCCTGAACACGGGAGGCACCTTTCCCTCACGTAGCATCTATGGCACCCCAGAGCACTGCAGAGGTGCAAGACCACAGGTACAAAGCTTCCACCCCAGCACTGAGGCTGGTTACTGGTAGCAGACACTGAACGTGGAGGAATGCAGAGCCTGCAGCAGGAGGATGTGCCAAGCCGGGTGACAACGATCAACCAGGCAGTGGTCCAAAGGATCCATCCACAAACACAGCCAGGGGTTTTATGACTCCTTCTACCTGCTATTCCAGAGCAAAGGAAGAATAGCAGAGAAACCTGGGGCTAAAGGAGGTCCGGAGTTATTCCACCACAGGAGGAGAGGGAGTGGAGTGGTGGTGAATGTGAAGGAATCTCAGTGTCTAAGGAAAACATCTGGAGTGGTCCAAGGATGAAATTCACATCCCAGGAAGAGGGGCCTTCAGTGAGGAACTGCTGCTGAGGCTGCCAGGTTTTCCCTGTGGAGCAAGAAGGCACTAACAGCTCGATCACCACTGCTGCAGCAGCTTTGTATTGAGACTGTGGCACAACCACAGCCCTCATCCTTAAAGCTTAAACACATCAAAGCCAACGCTAAAAGAGAGAATTCAGAAAACCAGCTCATAGCTGAGAGATCACGGCTGTTGCCTGATAATTTCTGTATCAAGTAATACAATATGTAGCTTAATACCTGCCCATGTTGCTGCCTCAGCTATAGGCTCACTGATGTTTCCTGCTACTGCTCACTGCAGCATGCGGAGGTGGCTGGATGATTTTGGAAGCAGGGAGTTTCAATTCCACATGATACGCACACCACTGCATTCAAATGTTAACTTTGGCATTTCATAACGAGGTATTGAGAATAAGAAAATGAAGACTAGCCCACGTAAAACATCCAAGGGTGGAGATCAGCAGATAATCCAGGGCTTCTCACAGATGCATTTGTCAAATGCCCCTGCTTGTAGGGTGTTGCCCACCACGGTATCACAGAAAGCTTTAAATGCCTTTAAGGAAAATGCTAGAGTATCCAAGGGAAGGTAGGACTCAAGTCAGCCTCCAGCTGAGAAGATGTTATGCCAATCGTGTCTCTTCATCCAGGCAAACTTAATACACAGGTATTGACTGTGATATTTAGGACTGGATTTTGTCCTCCAAGAAAGTGAGCAGAGACAACACATGCCCATCACAGAGGTGCATCACTCTCCAAGACTCAAGCTTAGCTGCCTGTAAACTACCAGCAGACCGAGCAAGCAAATATAGGAACCTCAGTTACTTGGCTCATCATCTTGGACTCCTCCGTCAGAGATGGTGAGCCCAGACCCCTCAGGCACCCAAAGAGCAGCCAAACCAGCCAGGAAAACTTCAGCCTTTGGAACTAACAGGTAGGAACCTCTTCACCTCCAACATGTGCTTAACCGTGCCACCAGGGCAGCTGCACTGCGATCCAGTCGAGGCAAAGCCAATTTCTGTTGGCTTAAGGCCATTTGAGGCTGCCTGCAATGCTCACATTCCAACCTGGTATCTTTGGTCTGGTCCTGGGGACACCACAGCAGGTGAAATTTGGGAATGCAGGGAGCTATGAACAGCCACCAACAGAGAGGTGAGATCCTCTCTGGCCATCCAAGCCAGGCCAACGTAGCACAGCACCATGGGAGATGTGCAAGAGAAGATTCAGACTGTCCTTCTGGAAGTTTTCTGGGCTGGTTGAGAGCCACTCTGAGGACAAAGTGCTGCAGTAAAGCCCTCAGCGCCTGTGAAGCTGTTAGTTATGCAGAGGAACATGCACGATGCAGCTTTTGTTGGATACACACCTAGACCAGAGTCAATGCATGCTCTGTAAGCAGTTAGTAAATGCTACTCAAGAGGTTACAATCAAAAGCCAGTTTCCTCTAGGTATGCACTACTTAAAGACAGTGTTTTGATCTGCTACAGAAGTCATCCAAGCCTCAGCCATTCTTGAAATATTAACATTTATCATCTGTTTGAGGAGATTTGGGGTTTTTTTCATTCTCTGAAACGTAGCTCAGGAACCTTGAAGTTGGTTTTGTCCAAACTTCAGAGGCAGATGCTGGGTTCAGCAGCTCCCCCAGGGCAAATGTCATGCTGTGTTAGCACACACACCTTGTGCAGCTCCACAACAACTAGTCACTGCTGCACAAGCTACAACACAGCCGCTTTTGGAAGTCGTCTACCATGCTGGAGGGCTCCTCCAAGCCAGGAAGCCACTAATGACTCAGTGCTTCCCCTGTGGATCCAGCACCATGCCCTCTGTGTACCCTGAAGCGCCTGCTCCGTTACTTGTTCCAACAGCGCAATGGTGTACCAGAGCTTCCCACAAGGATCACTGGGGAGGGTTTCTTGATAAAAACAGGTTCTCTTCACAAAAATGAGCAGCCTGGTGTCACATTAATGCCTGGTTCTCAATGTGCTTCTTCCAAGTACTCCTTTGAGCCTCAAACTGCCCCTTCTCCCTTGCTTTAAAGGGGAAGTTGTGCAGAAACAGCTCGAAAATGAAACAGTTATTACTTGTATTTCTGTACTAAACACAGTTTAACTCATCAGTGCTACTGTTAAAGCTGATAATTAAAACCTAAGCTTTAGAAATGTAACTCAGTGGCCGTTACAATTAGATATAGTTTCCAGAGCATTACTGAAGTACAAATTCAGTTACACACCAAAATAAGAGCCCCCACTCTTCTAACATTAAAAACATGGTTTATTTCTGAAGCATCTCTGCAGTCCCAATCCCTTTAAATGTGTTTCCTTACAAAACCTGCCCAGTGTCCAATGCAGATGCCACATGGAAGAGGGAGGGCCATCAAGGATTAGCGTGTTCCTGGCTCTCTCCCTGTTCTGCCCTACACTCCTTAGGACTGGTGTTTAGGGCTTCTCAGGGCTGCTATAGCAGGGAAGAGACAGAAGCAGGAGACCCCTCATGCAACAAAAGCTTTAAAGACATGGAAATCCCCACCCCCCCACCCCCCAGTCTGTGATGTGCAGGATATTCAGTGTTAGGTCTTCACAGACTTTACTTGCATCCCCTGCACGTGCTGGGCTTAATCTAATGTCTGGAGAGGGAAGAGGTGAGAAAGCAAAGAGCTCAGAGCTGACCCAACTGGGCTGCTGATCCTTCCTGCCACAAAGCCCCGCTCCATCCTGCTTCCACAAGTTCACTGTGCCTTTGGTTGGGGTTTTGGTCTCCTCCTCACAAGCGGCTTTGAGCACACTTACCGTCTGGGACTTCATCCGGCCGCTTCCTTTTCTCATAGATAACTATGATGACAACGAGGATAACAATCTCTGCCAGGATGCCCAGAAAGGGCCAGAGGGGAGCCAAGTGGCTGCGGACACGCAGGATGGTTGTGACCGAGACCGAGCCGACCTGGTTGGTTGCGTTGCACTGGTACTCGCCGGGATCCTCGTTTATCTGTAGGTTTGTGATGCTGAGCTCAGTGTAGTTGTCTTTGTTTAAAATAAAGAATCTGCCCGAGGAGTTGTTGATGTCCTGATGGAAGGGGAAAGGTGGAAAAGAGCAAGAGCTTTAGCAAGTTCTGGTGCCTTTTCTTTTCTGTCATGGAAACTAGAAGAGGTTTGAGGGGTTCTTGCAAAGAGACTGGTCCGTAACACAAGAGGAAAGCCCACCACTAGTGTTTGTCCTGGGTCTCTCACTAAAGTGAGCTATGCTGCAAAGCCACAACAAAGAAATGCACCCAGGGCAAAGAGGAAAGCCACCAGTACCAGGTCAGATTATTCTACGCCACATTAGGCACGGTTTGCTAACCAGTTCAGGTATGATGGCCCTAACAGCATTTTGCCTTTGCTGTTTTTAAAAGAAACAGGCATTCTCACAGATCTGTGGTCAGGGACCTCAGGAATGTTCAGAGAAGCTCGAATTCAAGGCCCCACATTCCTTCTACAATTCCAGAGTTGCTTACACGTAAAGAATTTAAAAGAGGGACAAAACTTGGACCAAGTATGGATGTGTGATCTTCCCAAAGCTTCACCTTGGATCAGTTCATCACATAGCTTCACCAGCCAGAGCAAGGAGAACCTGCACCCCACCACAGGGAACTGGCAGTGCTCACTACATCACCCATATAGAACTGCCCCATTCAAATGTAAGCTCACTCTTAACATTGAACAATCAACCCCTACCTCTTACTTACTTCACATCTTTCTTCATCTATCAATCAAATTGCTACCTCTCTGGCAGATCATACAGTGATATAAAAATAGGTGGGCTGAAGGATTTAGCAACTTCCAGCTTCTCTTCTGCTATTCCAACTGCTCGTCCAACTCTCTTGCTCACTAGATCAGTTGCTACATGGAAAAATACAATGACTTTAACACTAACAGGTATCACTGCCACATCCTCGGGTTAAATCTTAATTAAATTAAATCAAATCCAATCTTTTCCAGTAAAACAGTTTGAGAAATTTACATCCAACTGCATTTAAGTCCCATTTCCTGACTCACATCTTGCCATTTGTAGCAGACACCCTGAATATCGTCTCGTTCTGCACAGTGCTTGACTTTACCCAGCAGCAATGCAACGAGCGACTCCATTCACACCCCAGCAGAAATACCCCTTCTGCACGTGCCGCTGCTGGGAGGTTCCACCTTCACTCACCAACGCTTCTGAGGAACTGCGTTTGGAGAAGGCACCTGAAATAACACAGCCCTAGCCCAAGGTGCTCGCTTCCCTCTTTACCAGGGGCTCTGGCAGGCTTTGTCCGACACCTCCGTTCTCTTACCTCAAACACACCATTGACCTTCTTGCGCCAGACCCACTCGGGGTGCGGGAAGCCCACGGACTTGCAGTACATCAGTGCCTCCTGCCCCTCGTTCTTGTTTTCGCTCCGCTTGTGGCCAGTGATGTCGGGAATAGCTGCAAAAGGGAAGGAAAAGCTCCGTGTTTACAAGCTGCTCATTAAAGACAGAGTTATTTTAAGCCTGGAGAAGCTGAACAGAAAGTAAGTGACAAGTTCCCTGCGTGCTGTTCCTTTCCCACACTGAGCCTATGCTGCAGGAGAAAAACTGCAAGTCCCATGCGACTCCAAGCAGCCCCTCAACTGAAGAGCTGTGTCCTCCAGGTTTGGTTTGCCAGGCAAATTGATGGGCAGGGGAAAAATCTCAGCATCAGACTCGAGTTCTCTACCAAAAGCCTACAAAAGTTAAGACAGCCCAGCCCTTCCCCTGTGCAGGAAGCTGAGAAACACCTCCATCTCCCTCCCCAGCGCGCAGGAGGTCCCTGCAGTGCCTTCAGCTTTGAAAGAGCTGACAGCGATTCTGGTTACAACTTGCTCACCACGTCAGGACTTTGCACTGATACTGTCTGAACATGAACTTCGGAAAGCTGACTCAAGCGATTCTCCCCCTTGCAACAGGATTTTGGCTTTGCTCCACAGACACACTGTGACTTTTCACGCCTGTTACGCCTTACAGCAACACTACTCCTGGGTACCTGTGATGCAGCAGAAGTCAAAATCCCTCCAGCACAGCATCCTCTCATTCAGCCTATACACAAACCCATATATTCTAAGGAGAGTTGCAGGTGAAGCTGGGCAATTGCAAGCAAAACGCAGCCCTGAACATCAGCAGAGGGTCTTCTGAAGTCATTGAGTGATGCCTGGGGCAGCCTCACGAGAGATTATGCTGGATCAATGGCTGCCCGAGCTGAACCTTCGCTGAAGCAGATGGCTCCAGTGCTGTAGTGAACACCTTTAAAGCCCGGTCAGTCACTTTCTAGCTGGCTAATGGTGTCACACGTGGCCTGCTGTGTGATCGCAGGGCACTGATCTGTTAATCCAGCCAAAGCCCGATCCCAGTGCTCCAGGAAAAGACCCCCAGGCACCAGGATGTATTACACAGGTCTGTTTGAGCAGCGCTGCCTTCGTGCCCAGCAGCCCCTACACACAGGGAGGGAGCACAGCTTTGTGGCAGCTTATCTGCAGCTGCAAGCTAAAAGGGTTCAAGCAGTTGCATTTCACAGTTGCAGCAATGAAAACTGAGCAACCCATCTTGTGCAATGAGCCAGCATCAGCTGAACCTGCTCCTCCCCCAGGCTGCAGCACAACCCTTCAGGAAAGATGTTTGGCACGTTTAAATGCTAAAGGAGTTTTCATCTTTCAAGGGCTTTCCAATGCAGAAGGCATCCCATGCCATGCTCCTGCAAGAGTCTTTCTGGACTGAAATGCAGCTGACTGATAACTCAGAGGCAGAATTAAGCTTCTGAGTGACGGAAGAATCCTGGTTGTAAGAACACTTCAGCTGCAGCATTCCTTAGTGTGTGTGTATTCACCTGAAAGCCACCATCAGGAGAGGCTGATGGAGCCAGGCTTCTCTCAAAACAGGATTTCCAGCACACTGGGAGCTTTGCAGAAGCTGTGACCATTGAGCATGTAAAGAAGCCCATGACACACTTGCTGCTTGGAGCATTATCAACTCTTCAGCTGAATTTAAGTGAACACCTTTTCAGCAGTGAGGTGACAAAGAGCTCATTACCTAAACAAATCTTATGGTTGTATCAGCCCGTAAAGAAGAAGGGGAAGGAAGAACTTGATCCAAGTCTACCCAAGCAAATAGCAGCTTTGCTAACATGCAATATACATGATCATCTAGGCAGAGCAAGGGATGAAGCTAGACAAATGCTGACTAATTCCAAGATGATGCTGGCCATAACCATGATATGTAAGAACAAGGCACAATGTTCTATCCATCTTTACGGGTACCTAATGATGTATTCATGCACACATCAGACAAAAGTACTGAGACACATAAAACATGGCCTGAAGACACCAGATCATAATAATTCTCTGCTCTTGTGCAAAAAGAAGCTGCCAGGGAGAGAAACCGAAGCAAGCTGGACAGCACAGTCTGTACTTGCTAAATGAGCCCATACTACCTGTGCCTACAAGAGGCAATAATACCAGGAGGAAATTAAGTTTTCAAGCTGAAAATCAATCAGCCTTGGGGTTGAGTGCACTGCATTACACATCCCGAATACTGAGCTCCGATATGCACCTGCAATGTCCTTTCAAACCACTGCCAGCAGCCTCCAGAGCATTTATTCCATGAGATGGTGGTTCAACAAGAAGTGAATTTCTCCTCATCACTGACTGAGAGGCTTCATCTCTTCCTTGCCAGGCTTGGAAAGCTCCCTTAGGCACAGAGCCAGCCCCGGGACCTCCCCATGGTGGTTGCTTACTTGGGGCTGATACTCAGAGACCTCACCCAGCCTAAGGAAAATGCAAGGCTGGAGGCAGCAGAGCACAAGAGACAGACGGAAGGTGGCACAGTGACAGTCCCCAGAGAGGCACTGGCGGGCTGTCAGAAGCCATCACAAATTACCCCCATTAGGAAAAGAAGAAATAGGATTCATCAGCTTAAAGCTGAAGCCCCACACAGTCTCCATCTGTCATTTGTCACTGCCACCTCCCAGCAGACAGCGGAGTCAGAGCAGAACCTGGCAGGGGAATAGGGCGCAGGGAGCGCGCTGCGGCTGGCCCACTTCTTCGCTAAAGCTGCTGACAGATAAAGAGGGAAAGCTTTCTAGGACATGTGAACTTGCACTGCACTGCAGCCTCACCCCACGCTCCCCGGCAGCCCGCAGGTAACCATGCGCCGTTAAGAGGAGCCCATCTCCCCCAGGTCACCCCAAGGAGAGCACAAGTGACAGGAACACATCCTGCTCTCTCCTCCTGGGCGCAGTTCTGCTGCAGCCGGTTCCAGCTCTGCTGGGACAGGGCCTATTTCTGTCCTCGCTCCGAGGGGAGTGCCACAGGGAGTATTCATATATCCAGGGCACGATGCTAGCCAGCTTCTAGTTCTGGCTGAGACATTAATGCAGCGCTTATTCTACCCAGCTGGCTGGGTTCTGCTGTACAGACTACAATTCACGTATCACTGGCAGCTGACCTCAGTCAGATTTAGCAGCAGTGATGTTTGCTGGGGAAGCTTATCAAGTCAAGCTCCTTCTGACACCTTCCTGCTCCAGTGCCAGTAATGGATAAAGCACGGAATGAAGCAGGTTTTGTTCAGGAAGGATTTAGATTTCCCTTCAGCTTTTAAGCAGCAGAATCCACATCTCTGTTCATATCCAGCTGGCTGCCGAGACGTGGGCACAACATGCTACGTCAGCTCCGGCAGCAATGAACCCAAGCAACGGCCCCGATAAAAGGCAGCAAGGGTTTCATTCTTACGTTGTGAAACAGAGAACGTTGGCAGTTTGTTTGCCAGGGCCCATGGAAGAGCAAAAAGAGGGGCAGTTTCAATTAACTGCTCTCAAAAATCCCCAATAAATACGGATTTAGCCATTCTGACACATCAGAGCGAACTTCTGAGAAGCATCAGTGCTTTGGATAGCTCTAAACTGAATCACAGCAGAAAGCAGGTTTGTGCCAGAGCTTGCTTTGTCTTACCACAATGTCATTTCTTCATATCGAGGAGCTATTCAGCCCTTAATTTGCAGCTAGTTTCAGGATATGGTACCAGCATTACTAATACGTGTAACACCTCCAAACCATGGCCCAGTTAACAAAACCTCTGCAAGTTTTCCCATTAACAGACTAAATTAAAGCAAGGGCAGAAGCACCTAAAAATATGATGGTTTATGGGTGCCCCAGTAAAAGGGCTCTGGAACCTTTCTTTTCTGTGTTGTAGTTTGTATCCCTGACTAACTTCATAGCCTGGGCAGGGAGCTGAGGCACCAAAGGTTCTGCAGGGAGAACGTGATGTGCATTTTCTGTGCAATGCCTTAGACCACTCTAAGATGCAGCTGTGCTAAGAGAGCATCTGATTTATTAATGAGTTTCTGGGCCAGTGCTGTGAAGCTGCAGCAGAGGTTTGTGAAGAGAGCCAAGGGCCAGGAAACCAGGATCTTCCAAGAAATACCCACTGAAATAGCCACTCGTTTCCCAGCACACTGCTTGGGCTGGAGCCAGAATGAAAGCGGGTAAGTAACATTCCACGCGCAGGTATCACGTGTGGAACAAGAGCCCAGCTCAGCTGAGCCTGGGGAGGGGTTAAAAAGCTGGTTTATATCTCTCCAAAGCAGTGACTGGGACAGGGCTGAGCACTTGCTGTCACTGGGAAACCAACACCAACTGGGGAGGATACAGGTAAAGGTGAAGTGAGCACAGAGGAGGCCATGGAGATGCTGGGATGCACTGGAGCAGCTCTGCTCTGGAGCCAGGCTGGGGCAGCCTGGGGAAGAGAAGGCTCCTTAAGGGAGACCTGAGAGCAGCTCCAGTGCCTGAAGGGGCTGCAGGAAACCTGGAGAGAGGCTTGGGACAAGGGATGTAGGGACAGGCCAAGGGGAATGGCTTTAACCTGCCAGAGGGGAGACTGAGATGAGCTCTTAGGCAGAAGCTCTTCCCTGTGAGGGTGCTGAGGCGCTGGCACAGGGTGCCCAGAGAAGCTGTGGCTGCCCCATCCCTGGCACTGTTCAAGGCCAGGATGTCCCTGTCCGTGGCAAGGGGTTAGAACTGGATGAGCTTTGAGGTCCCTTCCAACCCAAACCAGTCTGGAATTCTATGAAAATGAGCGAGGGATGAGGAGGGAAGTCAGAAGATTCCCTTGATGAGATAATGGCACAAAGGCATTGCAGGAAGAGGCACTAAAAGGCTCTGCTTCTCCAGGTGCATGGGAAGAAGGGAGTCTTTGATGGGAAGGCAGGGTGGAGAGGACAGCTGCCCTCCATCAGTCATACTACATACATCAGCATCTTCCTTGATGTTCCTGCTACTTAAAGGGCATGTTCTTCCCCATCCAGTTCTCACTGCTGCTGCTGCGCACCAGATGATGGTCTGGAGTATCAGAAGACACAAACCCATTTCCTCCTCCTTCCCCAAGATCTTCATAAGAGCAGAAAGACTGCAGAGGCAGAATTCCTCAGGCTTGTAGCTCACTGGTTATTTTCCTTTCTTTTAATCTTCATGTTTCCAGAGCTCTGGCATCACACGGCAACAGCACTGCAGGTATTCCCACTGCGTGGCAACGGCAATTCCAAAAGCCTACCTCCAGATGGGGAGCAGGCAGCCCAGTGCCTGGCAGGAGCATCATCACTGCTTCTGCTGGAAATAGCCCCATCACACACCACAGCCTGGCTACCTGCAGTGCTCCCAGCCAGCCAGCTCTGCTGCACGTGGGGACAAGAATCCCTGTTTTAAGGCAGAAGCTCCCTAATATCACCATTTGCTCAGGCTGTCGTTTCAGGCTTAGAGCTGCCCTCACACAATGCCCCTAACAGCCCAGAGGGACTGGAGAGGATACTCTAGGTCTTCAGCAGGCGCTTCAGCCAAAAGCCAACTGGGAATTCCAGGAGATTGACATTAAACCCCACTATTTTCCGCTGCTGCCTTAGGAAGTTTGTTACCAAGAAAATCTGCTTGAAATCTGCAGTCCAGCAATTCCGGCAGCCACGCTCATCTTCCTGCAGAACACATGTAGGGATGCAGGAAGAAAAGGGGCAGCATTACATAAAAGGCAACTGGTGCTGGTGTATCCTGGACTACATCTGCTGCGAGGCATTTGTTCAAGTTGTTCACAAGTTGTCAGGAAGGCCCTATTTTGGTCCACAAGTCAGAACCATCTTTTCTATGTACATCAGCAGTTCAAAATTGCAGTATCATCTTAATTAGCTGTTAAGCAGTGACATTTGCGTCTAATTGCTTAACCACAAGTGTACTGTGACAGGCCACACATGCAGGTAAGCATGAAATGACAGCATCTGCATGGCCAAACAAGATTCATGCATCACTAATAGATCACAATGAACAAGTAGGTAACATGAAATAGCGTCAAAATAGAGCTGCTTGCTTTGACAACTAGAACTGCTTTGACAGAATGTGTACAATATTTACCCCAAGCTGCCTTCCTTTGCAAAGGAAAATGAAACAAAGGGCCTGTGTATTCTTTGCAATAGCATGGATATTATTCAGAGACATTTACAGCCAAGAAAATGGGTGCAATGCCATTGAAGTAGAGCTGTGCAGCTCTTGCAGGAGCACTAGCTCAAAGGAATACTCTCTGATCTAATGAAGTTACGTACAGCACTAGGACTGCAATTAGACTGCAGCGTTCTCCAAGTGGTGCTTTGAATTCAGTCCCAATTTATTACTACAGGAGTTGGTAGGAAAGCGGCTGTTCAGAAGCATACACTTGTTCCAATTTGCTTTGCAAAAGACTGGACAAGGTACTTCCCACCCGAGCCAAGCCCTGGTACTTGTCTCTGCCAAGGAGGAGTTTGAGGCCCATCAGCTACTCTGGGATGCTGTGAGGAGGAGCTGGAGAACAGGGTCACCAAGTCCTGGAATTGTGACTGCTGAGCAAGATGCAGGTGCAAAACTTCCCCAGAGCAGTGCTGGAGTCATCACCCTTTACCTGATGGTTACTTACCTGTATTTATGTAGAAAGAGCCTGTGAGAAGCTGTTAGTAGCATTAGTTACTCTTCTCTCCCTGCCCCTTGTGCCACTACTCCAGTCAGATCTATGGGCTTTGCTTTTTCCAACACGAAATCCTGTGTCCCTGTAAAGCTCTCTGCCAAGTTCTGTGTCCCTGCCTCTGGCAGCAGAGAAGCCCCAAGCCAAACGTTTCCAAAAGCTCTTTTGAGAGCTCATACAAAGCTGTAAAAAGGTCTTACCCAGTCTAGTACCAAAGTTCAGTCTCTAGAAGAGGTTTGCTGCCCAAAGCAGCCTTGAGAAAGCAGAACGGGCTTAAGATCTTCATTAAGATAATATGAGAAGATTTAGCCAGGAGAGTGTAGGAGCAGAATGCAAGCAAATATCCCCAAAGAGGAAAGAAAACCCAACCTGTACTTCTGTACCCTGAGCACCCAGCACACGAGCTCACCAGAAGCGCAATGCAAGTTTGAATTCAGCTTGCTGCCAGCAAGGCAATAAGGGCTTTCAGTAGGGCAGTCAGATTGTTCATCACTACTAATCCGTTTCTCATGTGTCCACATGGCACACACCTCTCAGCTGGGCCAGCATGAACTTGTGCTGCATGAGAATGAGCATGAGCATGGACTTACATCTCCTCTGTCCTTGCAGAAGCAGCTTCTGCATCAGATTTGCTTCCACACTACATTTTGACAGGTTGTTTTATGCAAGACCTTTGGAAGAGCAATCTGAAAAATCAACCCAGCAAATCAGCAAGCTTTTCTTGGTACAGCATCAGTCAGAATGCTCATTCCTCTGGCAATATTTGTGTCTGCATGGTTCAAAACCGCTGCTCTCTGGAGAGGAAAGATGGCACTCAGAATAATACTGCCCGTTTGTCATTTCCCACAGCCTGCTGAATTCCTCCCACTTCCTCCCTTTGGATTCGGGAGCCTGACCATGCACCAGAAATGCCCAGGAAAGAGGTCAGCTTTTGCTACAGATCTGTGGCCCTGATTTAAACAGCAAGGATGACAATACACATCTGGCTAAGCTGCATCACTGTGCAGGGGTGCTGAGACACAGTGTGAAGCAGCCTCCTTCCCCCTTGCTATATTCAAACAGCAGCAGGGGAAGCTCACATTGAACTAGGGCTCTAAGGAGGACGGTAAAGAATGCTGGCTTACTTTCAGACGAGTTTACAGTAAGTACACCTCCATCAAGCAAGCATCAGCATAGTCCTGGGCACATATAAGCTGGTTGTGAGACTTTAAACATGGGTTTGGGTTAACTCGCCTACCTTTGGTTAACAAAGCTGCCCTAATGCCCTAATTCCAACCTACTGCAGCACAGAAGGGGCAAACCAAGGCTCCTGCAGTGATTTTCAGTTATTCAACTGCATTGTGGCAGGAGTTTAACACTGTATAAAACTCCATCACCTCCATATACCCTATATATTCACATTATCCTATCACCCCTATGTTCTACATCTAACAGAAACCCTGCTCTTTTGTTCAGCAACTACAGCAAAGCTCAGTGCAAACCTTTCACCTTCTGCAGTTTCTATCCATGATTTAAGGTTCCTGAAGATGTCAGGAAGCTACTAACATGCACAAGACAGTGACAAAAAAGGGTGCATGAAAGTAGAAACCCCCTATCTGGCACAGGGCATCTGTCCTAACCAGAACCCAGGCCTTCCCAGGAACTGAAATAGCTCCTGCAGACAAAACCAGTTCCAAGCTGCCACACAGCCGATGATGGTTCTCTTTTCCCCTCTTTTCAGGACAAATTCAAAGTACATTGTATGCATTCAAATGGCCTGAGTTACTGTGAGACAGGGAGGAAGCAACAGCCTTTGCACGAGCAAACACATCCTGCTGGCCAGGCTTGCTCTCCTCTGATAGCCGGATTTACCAAAGGAGCATAGGGGGTGTTTTAGCATCCCTTGTGTGGGCCACAAACGCAATAGCCACACTCCCATATCCATGAGATCTTTCCCCTATGACTTTCCCTTAAAATCATAAGCAGGGTCTGGACACAGGCTCTGTATCATTAGGGAAGGCCTCGAGTTACAGACACACAGCAAACGGCAGAGGCAGTAAAAGCATTTCACTTGCAGGGAGAGGAAACAAAAAGCACACAAAAAAGAAGCAAACAAGAGAGTACCTCTCACTTCTATAGTGGCGTTGGCTATGGGAGAGTTTGAAAACACAAACACGCACAAGTATTCCCCTGACTCTTCTGCTCTGGGCTTCAAAATCCTGCAGACAGGGAGAGAACACAGGAGCCGTGTTAAATACTGTGTTAGCAACCAAACCCAAGCAGGCCAGGAGCTTATTTCTTCCCCACACACGTTAATCTTTGCACTGAATTTCACAGCTATTGGCTGCTACTTCAAGGTGTGGTGTACAGATGAACCTACTTGAAATAAAGGCTGGTGCTGGCCAAGAAAAAGGGTGAGCTCTAGTCTGGAAAGTCAGGAGCAATTTAGCTGGAAAAAGCTGCATTTAGCTCAAAAGCAAAGAAGGAGCCCAACATCAGTTAACTACGCACTACAGTTAGTTTGATGCAAGTCATCCTCAAGTCAGTAGCCTACTTGGCAGGTATTGCCTCCCACTGAGTGAGAAACAGGCTTTGGAGGTACTACCTCCATTGAGTATGGAGATGTATACTACTATACATCAGTAGGACAGCATGGCCACTTGGAAGCAACAGACTACAAGTATAACCAAGGCTGACACTCCTCTTCAAAGCTGTTTTCCTTTCTCCAGAGCAGGTATGAGACTGCTCCATTAACAGTTTCCTCTGATTCAACCTGGGTGTGGAAAAACCACAAAAGCTGGTCAACTCCTGAAGGAAGACAGCACACAGGAGTCTGATGCCGCTGAGAATTAGGCAAGACCGATGCAGTAACAACCAGCTGAGGGCAAACCAGATGCAAACAAGCCAGAGTTAAAGCTGAGCTATGACAAATGCCAGGCACCCAAAAAATGAAGTTACACTAGAGATGGTGCTGCCTTCAAGTTCACCAGCTTTTGTTGTCTTTCAGAAAGCTTGTGGATACTTAACAGCTCTATGCATATGTTCTTCAGATATTGAGCTACAAAAGGCATCTTAGACTAGGGGAGCATATGATGTTGTGATGCAGAATTTACATCTCCACGGGTTCTCCTCATCCCCCCCTCTATTGAAAGGCTTCTTGACTTTGCTTTTTTATTAAAACACATGAAGCAAATCACATGCAGATGAGGAGCGACCCTGCACAGAGCACTGTAAGGAAATAATTCAACTACTTCCTTATACATGGAAACTGCTTAGACACATGGAAAAAGCTGCTCAGTTACACACAACCTTTGGACTCAGGTCTTCACTGGTTAGAGCACTTACTTTCCAGAATCGCTGGTGAAAGCCTGAAGTTGGTTATGAAGTTAATACATAGAATCATAGAATCATAGAATGGTTTGGGTTGGAAAGGACCTTAAGACCACCCAGCTCCAATCTCCTGCCATGGGCAGGGACACCTCACCCTAGGCCATGTTGCCCAAGAGTCCATCCAACCTGGCCTTGAACGCTGCCATGGATGGAGCATTTACCACTTCTTTGGGCACCCTGTGCCAATGCCTCACCACCCTCACAGTAAACTTCTTCCTTATCTCCAACCTGAACTTCCCCTGCTTCAGTTTGAACCCATCACCCCTTGTCCTATCGCTACAGTCCCTGATGAAGAGTCCCTCTCCAGCACCCTTGTAGCCCCCTTTAGATACTGGAAGCTGCTGTTATGTTTCAGCTCATCTATTTTAAGGATCTGCAATAGTGTGGGTAGGCAGAAAACACCTGGCTTTCTATAATCGCATTTAGGACCTTAACAATTAAGTTATGGTACTCTGACGGCTGCTGTTTCTTATCCATTATAGTCAATACTTAAAAGCTGGGGGGAAAGATGCTGCATTCTTTCAGTTCTACAGAGACTGCTTTTCTTACAGTGTGAAAGTACAAGAGCCAGTACTCGAGTATTATTACCATGAATCATTAAAGCAAATGGAAACTGATCCAGTTGCCAAGTTTTAAAGACAGACAAGCCCCTGAAACAAGCCTCCTTAGCACCAGCTTCCTTCAGGCCTGCGGCTTCAGGAGGAGCCCAGCTTTTTGCAGACGAAGCCTTTTGAGCAGATGCGAAACAAGAGCTACAAATAAACCCCAAGGGCTGGACTGGTTTAGCTCAGGAAGTCTGAATTAACTGCTGAGAAGTCTGCAAAGAACTCACTACTTCTGTCCTCCGAATGATGAGTGCAGACAAGAGTCTGCAATGAAAGCACAGGATGGCCTGAACCACTTCCAGGCACCTTCCGCCTGTACAATAATACACCACAAACAATTCTTGCCCCTTTGTCATTAAAATGCTGAACTAAAGCCCTAGATTTAACTCTGAACATCCTGATTTTAGCTGCTTTCCAGCAAGAACAGCTCCACCAAGGTGGAATGAAGAATTAAGAACACTGTATTCCATCTCTAATGCTGTCTGAAGCAAGGGGTTTAAAGTAAGTAGTTGCACCTATAAATTCTGAAGCTTTCTGGATGGCAAACAACACTGACCTTCGAGTACTAACAACATTTTACAGCCAGCCAATGCATGTTAATGACTGAAAAGCCAAGAACCTGAAACTTTTTAAAGGAAAATTAAGAGAATACAAAAGATTAACCAATGCTGGTGTTAAATCTCCTCTTTTAACCACATCTATGCTGCCATTGCCTGCATGGATCCTCGCAGGCAGGATTTGGTAGTGCTAGATTTAAAGAGTAACTAACTCAAACTAGAAGTTAACAAACAGATCAAACTGTGTGATCATCTGCAGCAACAAGATGCCACAGAAAGCCTGAACCCACAAAACGCAGCAAAGCAGCTCAAAAATGATCAGGAATTCAAGCTTTACTTTGCAAGGGCAGATCTACCCGTTCCTCAAGCTGTCCCCGTGACTGCAGTGTGGTCCAGCAACCCCTTCACTCACCAGGAACAAAGGGACTTTATGGTTTGCCCATCTCACTGCTTTCTTCTCCAGGAAGTGAAAACTGAAAACAAGTCTAATCCTTCCTTTACAAAGGAATTTGGAAGGGAAAGTCCACCCTGGCTTGGAACAGCCTGCAAAGAAGTCAGACTGATCCTTAGTTCCCTGAATAATAACATGCAATTTTCAGTGCCTGTGATGCAAAACGCCTCTTGTACCACTCAAACTGGTGCTTTTGGACAAAGCTACTCATCAAGTTAATTGCTAGATAAGAAAGCAGAGCCTTCAAAACTCAGCCCCAGTGTTAAACACTGGAGGCAGGAAGTAACAAGATGGAATTATGGAATTGAGACTTTTTTTAACTGCAAAACTGAACAGCTAATGCAAGGTGAGCTGAAGTGGGAGCAAAAGGTGAAAAGTTGAACACAGCTTTATCAGAATCAAACCTCACTTCCATAATCCCGTGGATGAAAGGATGCTTTGCTAAGGCAAGGAAAACCTGGAATATCTCTTCATCCTGTACCAAGAAGCAACACCAGCGTGGTAAAGAGCCCACAGTACTCTGCTAGATGGAAAAAAGCCCACTGAGTGTGTAGGCATGTTTCCTTGCTTCACTGTACAGCCAAGGAACGTTAAACAACAAGCACTATATATAACTTAGTGGGCCCTGACCAGACATAAGCACCTCGTCCTGGTGTTAAGAGCTGAGTAGGAGGGTCAGAAGGGGTCTAATGCCTCCAAAGAATGAGTTACCCAATGGTTAAAACATTCCTTAAGTGCTCTTCATCTTTGCTTGACACTGACCACAAAGCTGGATTTGCTATCCCTGCTGGCCTGGAGTGAAGGAAACGGAAGGACAAAATAAGAAAGCAAGAAAACGGCACAGACAAAACAGATCTCTGATGGCACCACTTCAAGATGAGAGCAAGCTTCACATGGCTCTCATCAACTCCATGGCAAGATAGCCCCACTGCAGGAATACAGAAACCCTCCAAGGATTTCTGCCCCATCCCTGGCAGTGCTCAAGGCCAGGTTGGACACAGGGGCTTGGAGCAAGCTGCTCTAGTGGAAGGTGTCCCTGCCCGTGGCAGGGGTTGGAGCTGGAGGAGCTTTAAGGTCCCTTCCAACCCAAACCAGCCTGTGATACTTGATTCTACAGTGGAACAGAAGAGATGGTTGTACATGTTCTGTTCTCCTTCACACCCTTAGATGGAAGGTAGGGACAAAGCCAGAACATGTGCATGTGGAACAGATTAAAGCTGAAAACATGGAGTACTGACAAATAAGAAGCATGAGCGATACAGCTGCAATGGCTTAATCAAGATGTGATATCGTTTCACAGTAGTGACCTGACAACTCACAGAACACAGAGTTTATCTCCCAAGCCCAGAAAATGACTAAGCCAGCTGAATTCAGCAGTGATTTGTGTGCTGGGATTCCCTCTGTGATGAAGATGCACAGCTGCAGATCCATCTTCATTTTAGACATATACTGAAGTCAACAAACTTCCCAGAATCTTTCTTTCAGCACTATTCATACTCTGTGGAACCTCTAGTGCAGATCAGCTCTGTTCATCTGACCACTGTGAAGCTGAACCAGGAAGCCTGGAATCCCAAGGTGTGTTCCAAAGCCATAGCTCTACCAGGTTTATCATTCTCCCATGAAGATGATTCCGAAAGGACTTACTTGTATTCTGTAGTGTTTGAAGGTTTTCTAGTGCCAGGGATCTCTTCTCCATTCTTCACCCAATAACTGGCAGAAAGGGGGCTGGGACTTGTGGTGAGGTTACACTGCAATGTGACAGCCGGACCGTACAGGTGAATGACTACATCCTCGCTGGCATTGATCCTGGGCTCTGAAACAAAGGACATGTTAAATAGCCACAAATCCTCCCTGGCAACTGTGCCACGCTAGTCTAAAATCCAAAAGGGGGAGTTGGGAAGGGAAAAAGACTACACAAGGAACGTAAGTGCACTAATTTGGGAGACAGCAAGGAAGTCACAATAGAACTTGGTGAAGGCAACACCTTATGGATCAGCACTCCTAGATGGGAAAGAGGGAATTATTGAGGTTGTTTAATATTCAACATCACCACAGATTCCTGTGTAACACCATTAACCAATGGCTTATTTCAACACTACTGACCGTGACATGGAAAAACGCATGTCCTGTGACCACACATAAGAGACCAGCCAGGCCTTCGGCATAAACTTCTTTCTGGCCGCAAGTTGGTTCCTCTACTTTGAGGTTTAGGAATAAACCCATTTTCTATAGAGAAGTTAAAGAGTCTTCTGAATAATATTTCTGAACTTCCTCCTGCAAAAAGGCTCACGTCTACGTATGGAAAACATCCTGTGAACGCAAGATATTTCAAATGGCCCAAAACTGCTGATGTCTGAAATCCGAGTGTGAACAAGGCACGAGTCTGATGAAGAATGGCTGAAAGCAGCCCTTAAAAATAATAAGTAAGAATATGCACCATGTTAAAATCAGAGTCTGGAACCATTTCATGTCTAAAGTAACCTTAAGCATTTATGAAGAGCATAAAGCAAACGTGAGCCTCATTGCACAAGCAGACCACAGGCATTACACATGGTGACAGCTGCAACAGGCACTGAAGCCAGGCTGTGGCACATTACAGCCTTACCTGGGAACAAACTCACCTTTTTTAGGGGACAGCCTTTCACAAGTGATAATACTGGCATGAGGGCACTGCCCTTACATTTACTTGATAACCACATTCTCTTAAGATTGTGTAGATGGCTATTACCCTCTAACAAATAAGGTTGATGAGAGTTTAGGATAGTCAAGTTTCTTCCCAAACTTGGAGAAAAAAAAGACCTTTTTATTGAAGGTCTCATGTCAAGTTTTCTGTAAATCCCAGAAACCTATCCCAGGATGACAGAGCTCAAAGGAAATGTAGTATTGCTATCAGCCTTCCAAACATACCCACATTTAGTAGCAGCTATAGTTCAGCTTGAGCTAAAGGCCGCTGCTATAGCAGCATCTACCATGGCAGTGCTGCTGTGTGTCCTCTCCTTTGATGCATCTCACGACTTCCAAGGGTGAAATGAATTCCAAAGAGGTAGCTGTTACCTGCTGCTCATTTCACCCACCACGCTCCCATGGTGCTGGGTCAGGTGAGGAAGTCGGGCAGGGATGAACCTCTGTCACTTCTGCAAGTCAGCACAGGGCTTTTCATGCTGTACATTTAGTTATGCCTCCTGGTAACATATTTGGGATATAAATTTAGTCACAGCCATGCAGCCTTTTGGATATTCATCTGCAAAGTGCTTGGAACACCAGTTATGAAACAGAATGAGGGGAAGTGGAAAATACCACTATGGCATTTTTCAACATAAAACATTCATCTAGCCAATGGTCCAGTACTAGACTATTGCCCGGGGAGGCAGGGAATAAAAATATTCACCTACGAATAACCTGACAAAGGCGTTCCAGTTCTGTGCATCTATTCCCCCTTTCTTCAGCTACACAGCTTCTTTTCACATCTATTTAAAACTAGGACTATCATTTCAGTGCAGAAAAACTGTCAGGTGCTGGAGTAACGGAGGGGGTTTGACACTTTGCTATTACCATGTACTTTCAACTGAGTTTCTGCTTCATTTTCCCCATACTTGGGTCCTATGGGGTAGAAAATAAATGTTTTTTTCCTTGGATGCTCAAGGCAGGGTCTCCAAGCCTGTAGCCTGCAAAATAAGTGCTGTGGTTTCCTTTTAGGAGGAGGTCCCCGGCAGGACAGCACCACATCCAGCAAGTGCTGCTGGAAGAGATGCTGATGCTGTCTGTGCTGGGCTGAGACACAACCTGAAGCAGCGACCAGCCTGTAGGGATCCTGGAAACAGGAAGCACACATGCTGCCATCAGAGCGCTGCACAAATGCCAGCACCAGGAAAAAGGCACTAAGAAAACCTGGACCTAGTCCCTACATAAACTGGAAAGTTAAAGACTTAATCCAGAAGGGGGGTGACAATGGGAATCTGCTTTCATGTTCTATTGACAGCGGACTCCTTGGCCTCAACACTGGTGAAGCAGAATCACAGAGTGGTTTGGGCTGAAGGGACCTTAAAGCTCACCCAGCTCCAAACCCTGCCATGGGCAGGGACACCTTCCACTAGAGCAGCTTGCTCCAAGCCCCTGTGTCCAACCTGGCCTTGAGCACTGCCAGGGATGGGGCAGCCACAGCTTCTCTGGGCACCCTGTGCCAGCGCCTCAGCACCCTCACAGGGAAGAGCTTCTGCCTAAGAGCTCATCTCAGTCTCCCCTCTGGCAGGTTCAAGCCATTCCCCTTGGCCTGTCCCTGCAGGCCTTATGCACATACAAAAAAACCCTACAAAAACCATACAAAACAACAAAGAACATTGAAAAAAAAAAACCTGCCTGGATCTGCAGCTCTTACCTACATCTCTGCTACGCTGCAATGTCCAGACAACACTTAGCACTCCCAAGCTTGCTGTGCCGGAATTGGCTGGGGCTTCCTGTGCCTGACTTGCAGCTTTTTAACTTTTAGGTGAAGAAAACACAGGCAACTGCAATCTCCTTTACATCTTTTACCTGAATTTATGGTATTCTGATTGAGCTCAATAACAAGCAATCAGGCTGTTGTAGTCTCATTTAATTCTAGGGGACAAACTGCAAATGGAATACTACTGGGACAGCAACACCCAAAGAACATCCACTTGAAAAAGCAAAATGCTGAAGAGTCTCTTTCACAGACCACTCAAACTGCCCATTTTATGTGAGATCAGGTTTTCAAGTTAAAAAACCCAAGCCAAACCCCCCATCAGTAAGTGAAATTCTTCACCTAAATGAGGAATGAGACAGAAGCCAGATGCTTGTGCCTGGGGCTAAAACTTGATTTTCAAAATCAAATTGCACTTGGCCTCTCTGCATTCAAATGCTGGTAGTTGAGACAAGCTGTGACTGAAAGGATAGTGCTCTTTTGATACATCTGATGTTCCGTTTCAGTGATGCCATGTGAAGTCAGCAGCAAATTGGCCATCGTTAGCTGGAAACTCCAATGTGTTTAATCACAAATTCCCATTTTGATGACAAATCGTGGTCACACACACACAATAGCACAGCTGAGACATTTTGGGCAGCTTCAGATGGTCTCCACCTTCCAGGGACAGCTCGGAAACCTGTTTTCCCTCCCATTATCACCATTTCCAGCGTGGTGTTGCAGGAGTTTGATGTCCAAGTGGTCTGTTTCCCAAGCAGAAGCTGGTCTCATACGCAGTGTTACAGAGTTAAAGCGTTAAAGTAACTGGTTCAAGTACAAGAGTAAACCACAAAGCAGCAGAATTACCCTGGGCATAAGGCACTTGGCAATGAAGTCACAACACACACTTCAGAATTAGCATCAGGTGCAACAAGATGATAGCAACTGGGGAGTAAATGAAAGGTTAAACTCCAATCCCCGGAGCAGGTTAGTATCAAAGGCCTGAGAGAGGAAAAACCCACTTTCCATATGGAGACATCTTCACAGTAATTCAATCCCAAATGGTGGCTTTTCATATGAAAAGGATTTTTTCCCTCAGTAGGTTACTGACCCTGACTGGTCACAAAGAGGGGAGCACAGGACACCAGGCTTGTCACGCTCCAGAAGAGCTAAAGGTCTTACAGGGGCAGAGGGGATGTCCAGGAGACAATACTTCCTAGAAGACAAATCTTTCAGCTTTGTCTTAAGGTCGTATCATTTCCTCCAATTACATAGCTCTTGCTGTTGTAGGTCATGCAAGTAATCTACACATCCAATCCTTTGGGACCTCAAAGGGCAAAGGAGGAACCAAGCAGTAGGACTGAAAGCTGAGTGGGTTTGAGCTGAATGACCCAGTGCCACTTAAATCCACACGTCAGTCCACATTTTGGGTTTCCTCTCAAGTTTTCCATATACATCCATGTTGTTTCCATTTCCCAGAGGGAAGGTCTCTGATCCAGGCAGCACTGACTGCAGCACCACATCTTGGAAAGAGTTTTGGGTTGATATTTAAAGGTGTTCCAAAACCTGAGACATAATTACAGAGTTTGGCATCTTTGTGCCCAGACAAATCTCAAAGGGGTACTCACAGAAGAGGTTTATTTAGGCACAGAGCGCAAGAACAAGATAAAGCCTACACTGTTTGCCATGTTAGCTCATCACAGAGAAAGCAAGCTCTCCTGTAACCCCATGCTCATGTTGCACATTTAGTTCACTCTACCTATAACTCATTAGACATTTGCTTCCTCTTGTTAGTGAAGGCAAGAGTTTTACACCTTACGCAAAATGAAACTGGGTTCTTCCTACTACCTCTGCAATATAAATGTCCAAGCTCATCTGGGACTGCTTTAAAAGTGAGCTGAATGCAGGAGAGTCTTCTAACAATAAAGAACAAAAAAAGCCATTCTGGGTCAACTATATTCTCTGCTTTTGAAAGCTTTTTCTGCTGTCCAAAATTGCCTTCTCAGATGAAGATCATGACCTAAATGTTATTAGTTCAACACTGGGGAGGAAGATATTCCCCCCCCCCCCTTTCCTTTCATAGGCTGGGTTAAAAATAGCTGCATCAGGTTCAGTGCTACATCAGTTCAGTGCTGCTGCATCAGAGAAGCCACCAGGAACATGCTGCAATTCAGAAAGGAGAAAAAACACCACGACTTCATGGAAAAATCTCACCATTAAAGGCCACATGTAACTGAAAGGGAAGGAGTTGTACAGCAGCATATATGCAACCGAAACCATGTGAGAAGGCATTCAGAGAGGACTCCCAGAGAACAGAATCAAAATGAAATGGCTAGACCTGGGAAGAACACAAATCAAATATGAAGGCACTCATGGAGAAGCCAATGTTAGGGGGACTAGAAACCTACTATAACACTAAGGGGGAGGGAATAAACACAGATTCAACACTGGGCTTGTTTTCACACAGAAGCTCTGAAACTAATCCACAGATTTTTCCCAAGTCCTTTGATCCTAAGGAGAAGAGACACAGAGGGCAGACAACGGCAGCACTACAGGTAAAGGAGCAGTCTTGGGTTCAGAACAACAGCACAAGGGAGCAGAGGGTTGGATGGGGGGGTGACAGGAGGGTGAGGGTCACTAGACTGCCTCTAGATACTACAGTGCCACTACTGTAGGGTGCCGGACTCACTCTGAAGGACGCTTATAGTAGCCTGGGCTCGAATCCACGTTATGGAGGGATTTTGCCTCAAGTCATTCCTCCTGGGATCGTTGCTGGCCCTGCACTCGTAAGTCCCAGAGTCTTCCAAGGTAAGGCGGGTTATCCTCAGCACACTCACCCCATTCGCCCCGTAGGCAGTGTTAATGGTGACACGGCGCTTCCGAGCGCCATCCCACAGCTGTTTGAAAGACTCAGCCCGGTTGACTTCAGCATACCACCACTGGATCTCTGGAGTGGGGTTCCCAACCACATCACAGTACAGTTCAAAGGTGTCCCCCGTGAGTTTAGTTTCTGACATGGGCGACTTGACAAACCCAGCTAGAGGGAGGGGCAGCAGAAACGCAGTGACAGAGCGGCAGAAAACAAAAGAGCTTATAAAGAACAAAGCAATGGGGTGCAGAAAACAAAGAGTTAGAGGAGACATTAGCATCTACAGTAACACAACTTGCATAGGAAAAGCGCAACCCTGGGCACTGGTGGATGGAGGTAGTCTGGAACAGCCCACTCCCGTTTGGAGCATGGCTTCATGGCATGAAGAGCTTCTCCAGCCACACTGGGGGATCCATCCGTGGCAGCTGTGCTTGCAGCACACACCAGCTCGGAGGTACCTCCAAGCAGACTGATGGGTTTTCAAGCCCCTTTCAGTTGCGTGGACTCTGTAACTGGCAAGTGTTGAGTGCTCATGGCCAGACGGCTTTTCTCTGCAGGGATTTCTGGCTTCCTATGACCCATCTACACAGGGGGCAAAGGGTAAAACTTTCACCTTCTGGCCTGCACAGCTCATGACTCTGAACCCTGCTTTGACCTTTCCTGCCATCTATTTTGGACTTCCAAGGGAGGGAATTCCCCGACATCCAAGTGACCTACTTCCTGAAGTAGCTGGACCACCACAGCTCCAGAAGCCTCACAACCTGCTATGGTAAAGTGCTATATACACACAGAGGCCAAAATACCCTTCTGATAGCTGGGAAATCAACAGCATCAAAGGTATTTTGACAGAGCACATGATTTTTGCCTTCTGAAACAAGATGCTGAGCTGACATTCGTGATCAGGCCAAAATATCTTTATTATGGCATGGAATCCTTCAATACTTACCAGCTGTGTTAAGAGCACGGACATCTTAAATTGTCCTTTAATCCTATTTTCCAAGGTATCCATTGAAAACAGTGTTGCCTTAAAGGTAGACTCTTCCCCCAGCAGGCCCCCCCTCAAACTACAGGATGAGAATACAGCTGGCCAGACAGATTATGCGCCAAACCTGTCATATACTGCTGTGCTCCCTTCAGCAAGCAGGGTTAGAGTGCCACACAGCTGATAAACCTCAGATTGTGTCATCCCTCTCCTCCAATTCATGGCTTATTTTCAGGGAGAGGACTGAAAGGCAGTTCAATGGATATTAGAACACAGAAAGGTTAAAGCCTCGGTAAGATTTCTGATGTGCACTCATTAAACAGCATTCCCCTTCCCATTGCGTGGCCACGCTCGTGAAACGTTTGCACATTGACAACTACATGGGAAGTCTGCACCATAGATGGATCTCTACAGAATAATCTGGGCAAGAAAACAAGGCCAAGAGTCCCTAGAGTACACACACAGCCTGTTCCTTGCCAGCACAGTCCTGTTTG
The DNA here is from genome assembly GCF_034315485.1 of Pezoporus occidentalis. Taxonomy (NCBI): domain Eukaryota; kingdom Metazoa; phylum Chordata; class Aves; order Psittaciformes; family Psittacidae; genus Pezoporus; species Pezoporus occidentalis. The sequence goes on from NW_026913415.1 coordinate 1,189,012, forward strand.
AAGAGCAACTGTGCTGTAGCTGCAAGGAACGGCTACAAGAACACTCAAAAAATAGCAAGTATTAACCTCAGAAATGGTTTCAATTACAACCTCATTTGACAGGGGTGCTCCAACCTCACACTCTAGCACTAGAGGAGGTGAGCTCTGTGATCAAATATTACAGCAAATAATCCAGTGCTGCAGGGAGAAAGACGAAAAGCTATTGCACTACAAGTGCCTCTAATTGCTCGTGGTAGTAAACTGCTCTAAGACCACTGTCGTGGCTTCTTGAGGTTAACAAGGATCACACTGGTTTCACACTGCTGGTCGAGGTAACACAGGAGCCTGGGTTATGATCTTGCTCTGCTGGACTGTCCCCATTTCAACGGATGCTGAAATAGGAAAACTGTATTCCCACAGAGGCAGGAATCAAACAGAGAGGCTGACATCTACCTCAACATGGTTTACTAGACACAACAGGCTGAAGCACTGGCATAGGACACAGACTATCTTCTTTCCAAATCTTAGTGCTTTTCCCTCCTATACCAAAGCGTTTTTCTCCTGCCTTCCACCATAAGACTGAGATGAGCCAAAGAGATGACAGCACTTCAGGGAAGATGCTCAAGAAGGGATCCACCTTCTACAGGTTCATTGTCACAAAGATGCATCATGAAATGCACCCCTGTAGTCAAAGGCCAAGTGATCCCAAATCCTAATTCAATCCTGTTTCTCCAGCTGTCCTGGCTACTAAGCAACCACTTCCTCAAGAACACCTCCTTGCCTGGCCTTTGTAGCGGGGATAAAAGGCTGTAACTGCATATTTTAACATAATATGAGCTGCACTCCTGCTGGGGTACACAATAGACATATGTGGCATGAGAGAGTGATGGAAGTCCTGTAAATCCTCTTATTAAAAGCAGTCTCAGTAATTTGACTAAAACAAGCTGTCAAAAGCTTTCAGGGTTGAATCTGGTTCTGTATTCACTAAGCTCTTAAAAGTACTGTAACTTCTGCACAAAGCCTGAAAATAATCTAAAAAGATTAAACTGGACCACTTCAGCAATAGGCCCCTTCAGAAAATATTCCCCAGGTTGAAGTTTTAAACCTACATTTCCATCCACTTCAAATCCTCTTGAAAAACATCTCAGATGATGATATATTTCAATGCAACGCTTGATGGTCATCATAGCAACCCTGTTATCAGCACACATTAAGATGGCAAAGAAAACACACAAATGTGTTTTCATACAATCACAGAGTCATTTGGGTTGGAAAGGACCTTAAGGCTCATCCAGTTCCAACCCCCTGCCAAAGGCAAGGGCACTTCACACTAGACCATGGTGCTCACTTGGTGGCATTCCCCACCCCAGCAAGAGGTAAAAGTGCTCTTCAAAAAAGGTATTCCAGGCTACAGTAAAATCCTGAATGGACAGATGGGAATGAAAGCAGTAGAAAAGCCTCATATACAAGTTAATAAACACTTTGCATTACAAAGGGCTGGGGTTAATGTTCTTCATTTCAGTCATTCAGAACACAGCAAAGGCAAGACATCAAACAGCATCAGTAAGCGGAGGCGATGCTTGCAGCTACTGTACATCTGCCAGAGGGCCATTTCCCAGTAAGATCTCTAGCTAGGAGCTGCAAAAGAGCTGAAACCTGCCAGTTCCAAGCAGACATGTTTCTGAGGAAGGGAGGAATAACAGGGAAAAAAGGCTACGTATTACAGGGAATACCACAGGAGCCTGGGAAGTAAAGCGCTCCTGCTTTTTTGGCAATTGTCAGTGATTTCCATTATTGCTCAAAACCAGACAGAAAATGACACTCTCCAGATTTCATTGCTTACATAAGAGGCTTTCAGAGCCCAATAGTTTCCTTACTTGGTCTTCTCCAAGCACAGTACTGCTGCCTCATTATTATCGTGTTCTGGTCTAGAGACAGGAGCACCAAGGGAACAAATACATAGCAAAACACAAACAGATCAAGCCAAGAGGTCAAGGTTTTGTTAAAGTGATTATACTGGAGCCATTTCAAACTGAAAACCTGCCCTGATTTGTGATTTACAGCTGCCTGATTCCCAAAGGGTAAAGTGTAGGAAGAATCATTGTCGGTGTATGAGTGTCAGCCCTTTACACAAGAGCAGAGCGAAACTGCAGCCAACACTGGAAAGCTCACAAAGGTCAGGGCTCTTGGGAAGGGGAGGAAGGAGGCAATAATCCACAGATCATACCTTAAGATCATATAGAAGGAAGAAGCAGAATAGCCCAAATCTGCAGTGAACCCTTAATGTCAAGTACAATAGGAATAAGCACCTTCAAGGGTTTACAAGAAAATTGTGTTGTAACTGTTCATTCTATCAGCAGCTGTATTTTCTGCATTATAGTCATGAATGAGTTATTCTGTTATGTAGCAAGATCTCATTCAAAGGTGTTTGAAGGGGAGGGTTGTTCAGGTTTGGGATACCTTTAAAGCCAGTTGCTATTACGCATAAAGAACAAGGGAAAACCTGTTGTTAAACATCTCTCCCAGGGGCTTGAGAGGTCTTCATGATATACCACAATGCAAGAAGTATCACACGCTGTGGTCCAAGGTGCAGCTACTCAAGTACACCATTATCTTTCCAACTAATCATAACTTTGTTGTTATTCCTTGAAGGTTATCTGCATGCAGGACAGAAAGAGTAAGTGGCAACAGCATTAAATCACTGCAGAAGTTGATCTCAGCCATCACTGTGAGGATAAAGGTGAGGAAAGCAATTGACTAATGCTCTAACAGCAGAGAAACAAGTTAGTCTCCACATACAGTTCTGCCAAAGGCTAATGAAATCCAGTTCCCAGCAGGGCTCCTCACATTCGCAATCCCCCCATAGTAAAATGCGTATTTTGGTGAAGAACCACTAAATCTAATTGGAGAAAAAGTGCATTCTGAAAGCCAGGTGCACCTGAACTGGGAGTGGGGGAGAAGCTCAGAGCCAGCCAAAAAATCCCATATGCAGTAGGAGAGATATGTACAGCAGCCTCGGAGAGCCAGAAAGCTGGAAAAGCTCCATGTTGGCCAAATGCTGAGGTCAGAAGAGGAGAGCGGACAGCGAGCCTGAAGATGGACAGTTTAAAGGAGCACAAAAGCACAGCTTTACCACTCCTGAGCAACTCGATTTCACTGAGGAGGCTTTACTAATGGAAGACACCTTTTAGAGAGTCGCTTTTCTTCTGCCAGTACTTATGAGCTACCTGTTGGACAAACGCAGGCAAGGCCAAGCCAAGCTACGTTCTCAGCTTTACATACCAGCAATGCCCTTCCAACTGCACCTATTGCCCTCACTGGCACAAGCCAGAGAAGAGGCAGCAACCGAGTTCCTCTAGAAGAGGTGTAGGTGGGAGAAGGAACAAGACTTATCCTCTTGTTGACGTGATGATGGAACTGGAGGATTAAATTTATGCACATTATAAGCATGCGGAAACATCTAACTGTAATTTCGACAAACTCCAGAAGCCTGTAGAGCAGCTTGAGTCCTACTTTAGCTGGAGCCCCCTTGAATAGCTTAAAACCAGTCATGCAATGACCAAAAGGCTTCCCCAACTTCCTCACCTCCTAGGATGAGCACACAAATTTGGATCTTGACAGAGAGATCAACAGCTATTGTAACACCAATATGCTAGGCTGCTACCAGCATAAGAACATACAGAAAGCAGTGCCTGACAGTATCAGCCCTGAGCTGCAGAAGCGATTGAGCTATTGATCTAAATATCCTTTTGTTACTGACACTTAACACAAGATGCACTAGGTTACAATAGAATTGATTGTAATGGCACTGGAGAAGTAAAGCAGGGAGAATACCAATGTCCCCAAGTTTAAGTCTGGTCTAAAGAAAGGGGTTAAAAAAAACCCCAAAGCTATGTTTTGCCTTAAGAAAAAGCAGGTAAGTTGCTAGCTGAGGAAAGGAAATGTTAACCCAGTCCAGCAAAGAGAGACAACCAGGTGAAAATAAAATGCAGGTACTGCAAAAAGCCCCAGTGATGCAGAACAAACTTATTTCTCTTGGGCTTATGTGTATCAAGCATGAATATCAAAGCAGAAAAGAAGTACAAGACCATCAAATGGCAAGGGGAGGCTGTCTCAAAAACAGAGTCTGCAAAGGTTGCGGAACAAGAAGCTCTGAAGCCCAAGAGCAGAAGGGGCTGTTCGGAGAGGTTCAAAGCAGGACACACGTACGAGAACACACAGAGGTGACCCAAAAGAAGGAAACACAATGTGTTTCCAAGGATATTTTCAACCACAAGGAATACAGAGGTAACAAAGCGAGTTTAATAGTCGGGGGTGCATGTCTCCATCGAGCAAGGTAATGCTCCAATCCTGTCTTTATCTTGTGGTGGATTCCACTTACATGAAGAAAGAAAACAAGGTTCAGAGCTCAAAAAGAGAGCTTGCAAAGCTGGTGCAAAAATGAACCCCGTTTTCACAATACACAGATAAAACATGGACTACTGGGGGACTGTACTTTACATTGGTCACAATTACAATGAAACCCATCCTGTAAACAGCAAGAGGCCAATGTCGCCCTATTCAGGAATGCCTTTCCTAAAGGGAATAGCAAAAAGCCAAATATCTTTGCCAAAGTGGAGTTTTTTATGTCCTGTATTCATTTATATATCTGTATTTATTTATACACCCTATAGACCCAAAATGCTCCTGATATGTTACTCTGGCAAATGCTAGACCCTTAGTATCAACGTTCTGCCACCAAAAATAGGCACTAGGGTAAAAGCTTTCATTAAGCTGTTTGCACACCTTTTTCCTAATTGGTGTTCTGAATTATGCAGGTTCACTTTTTAATTCCTCAAAAAGAACAGGAAGAGCTGGAATGATGTTTTAAGTACCCTTAGGCTCTGCCCAGGCAAAGAAAGCAAAGCCTTACCACCACTGGCACATCTGACTCGATAAATCTCTGAGGTGGAATTAAGGATCCAAGCTCCAAGGCTGGACCAAGACAAACTGCAGTTTCAGGAAAGGGGATGAAACCTAAGTGCTAGCTGTAAAGACTTCATTAAAACATGAAAGCCCAGATGATCTTGGGCAGTCCTCCTCAGCTGGCTTTGCTCTGTCCTAACTATAGCTTTGTTTTCACCTTGATTTCATGGCAGCAGTCTCATTTAGAACTCGCATCAGAGGACCAAAGAAAACTGCAGTAAGAAGCTGCTCTTCTCCCCCCTCAGCATTCTCCTACTGCAATCCAGGCTTTGAAAAGCCAAGCTCCAGGTGGCTGCTACTTACTTCAACTGGTACCAGTCTTATTAACACCTTCTCCTTCACTGAAGGGTGTTAATGAAGCGATAAACGTTTTGAGGGTGGAAAAAACCACCATCACTTTCTCAAAGGATTACATTTTCTTCATTTAGGATGGAAAAAAGGCAACCTAATTCATGGCTAGTTTCTTTCCCAGGCTCACCTTCACTGAGGTACCTGAAATAAAACAAAGAAGTGAGAGCCAGTACTCCAGATGGAGGAGTTGAAGATACCTCAACTCGACAGAGAGCACCAAAGCACCTTGCCTCTTTTCACCCACCATATCTAGCAGGTCTGATGGTCTCACATCACTGGGAGGGCACAGCTTGCAATCATACCACTGATTAGAAATGGGTTTGGTCACAATCGCTTCACTGATAAGAGATGAGTTTAAGTTTTAGAGTGCATTCCCTGTCTTGACTGAGGAGTAACCATCATGTGCCCATCACACAATTTGGAGCTAAAGTCCCCAGAACACTCCACCCAAGTTCCATAAACTAAAAAGAAATTGCCCTTTTTTTGTCTATTTTTCCCCTATTCTTTAGCCAACTGCAGAAGCAGGTTTAAAGCCCAGCCCTTTGACATGTGTATCAAATAGCCAGATGAGCCTATACCATCTATAAGGATGCTGAGAACTGCAGCAACACATGGAATTAATTCCTGCAACGGCATCTTGCAGCTTTAAACAGCTGAAGGTAGGTTCTGACTTGCTACAGAGGAAAACCTTACCCAGAGAGCATCATCTAAAATGCATGAGCCCATGATGGAGCACTGGAATCATTTCAGAGGGGGGAAACCTGAGGATTACTTTCTCCAGGTCCACGAACATAATGATTAACATTTTCTGAGTGCAGACCAACTGTCCTACTGTCTCTGTGCGTTAGGAAACCTTATTCATTTGGCACCCAAAAATATTCATGCACAAACTAATTCCATTTGTTTGCTGAAGTAAAATTCAGAGAGTCCTTAAGTAAATGGGTTCGGAGCCTCTGCTGTTGTGTGACCATCCCGGATGTATGTCCCACATAGCCAAGAGACACCTCTCTGCACATATGGATGGAGAAAGGACACAGCAGTCAGCTTCGAGGTTATAAACCAGAGAATTCAGACTAGAAAGGATTTCTGAGGGGCCTCTAGTCCAGCTGCCTCACCAAACACAAAACCCATCAATCAGGTTGAGGCACTGAAGTTCAAGGTTCACATCATGGATGCTTCTATACAAGAGCTTCATTGGAATACAAAACCCCAACACTTAAAAGTCATTGTGGTGTGAAGTTAAGTGCAACTGTTATTTTATGGTCACTTTTATTGTGCATAAGCTGCTCTTGGTAACTGTAATTCACTGAAAACACCCCACATCAAAGCACATCTCATAGGAACGCTACTGGGTAGAAGAGACACTGGTGTGTCATAGCAATTACAACTACACACCTCCACTTGCAGGAAATTACTTTCACCCCTAATACATCCTTATTATATAGAGCTGTTGGTTCAAACATCCTCCAACATCTTCCTCATTCACACACAATTTCATGAGTTCTGGACAGTGGTTACCACAACCCCATACCTGCATATTTGATTCCATAAGGTAGAAGATGTGATAATGGATTCAAGTCTGGAATGCCCGGCAAGAGAATGATCAGGACAAGAAATGAGTACCTCAGTTTGGCTCCATACTGATGTCAGCCTGCTGCTTTACAGATCTTTTTTTCCCTAGTTCTTTAGCTGGATAGAACAAAGTTCTACTTCTCTGGCAGTACAAGAGCATAGTCTGAAGTAACTGGAACACTGAATTAGGTCTTTGTTACAAACAATTGGGAAGCTTGGTATTTTGCTTGGTTAATGAGACAAGAATGGAACAAAACTGAAATACATTCCACTTTAAATGAGTAAGCAAAGCTTCATGACAACATTTAATTGCTCTTTGTTAAGGATCTCTAACTTGCCAATTCCTATGTTTTTCCACAAATGATTTAGAAGAGCTGATAACTAAAGCAGCACTTTACATGTATAATCTCCTTGGATGACACATGGGGAGCAAACTTGGGGTAACAAGATGCTGGGTTTCCACCAGTTTGCCCCTAAAATGCATTCTTGCAGTCCCTATTCCAGCTCATTTTCTATCGGGACAAGCTCTATCATCAATGCATAACACTTTCCTTATAAAAGTCTGCTTTTTGTTTCAAGCGCATCCTCCCAAAGGTGTTGAAGAAGTATAAACTAGAAAGCTCCATGCTTCCCTGTGCTGTGAGCTTAAATATCACTGCAGATATGACATTGAAGCATTCACTTCTATAGGAAGCATAGAAAAATCTCTCCTTTACTTCTAACACTTGGACTGATGCTCTCCAGATAAACAGGAGATAGAGACATTATGAAGCAGGTCCAGAGAAGGGCAACGGAGCTAGTGCAGGGCCCAGAGCACAAGTGTGATGGGGAATGGCTGAGGGACCTGGGGAGTTCAGTCTGGAGAAGAGAAGGCTCGGGGGACCTGATCGCTCCCTACAGCTGCCTGACAGGAGGAGGGAGCCAGGAGGGGCTGGGCTCTGCTCCCAAGGAACAAGGGATGGGACAAGAGGAAACGGCCTCAAGCTGCACCAGGGCAGGTTTAGATGGAGCTGAGGAACAATTCCTGCCCCAGAGGGTGCTCAGGCATTGGAACAGGCTGCCCAGGGCAGGGCTGCAGTCACCGTCCCTGCAAGTGTTCACACCCCGTGGAGACGAGGCCGTTAGGGTTAGCGGTGGCTTTGGCAGTGCTGGGGATCAGTTGGACTTGATGAGCTTAAAGGGCTTTTCCAACCTTGCTAATTCTATGATGCTATGTAGCCAGCTCGGATCAATCTGAAGCACATGTTGACTTCCCTGTGAAACACCTAATGGTACCTGGAACAACAGCAAGCCCATGCATTTGTTAAGTACCTTAAAAAGCACATTCCTTCATATTTCAAAGGTTAAAGGACATCAGTCAAGAGGTACTCCTAGCCTTCTTGGAAGCAGTTCACATACACCCCAAGCAGCCCAGAAGACAACATCCTAAACAGAGTTATATTTAGCTTTGTGGCATTTCAGTCGCGTGCTTTAAAGAAGGGCTAGTCTGGGGAGCTTCACTGGGCTGTGCCTGTATTCCAACTTACATAACGCCAGTTAAGCAAATGGGAATGACAAAACCATTGAAGCCATTGATTCCAGGAAAACTGGCAAGTTGTTCCTCACAGAGGATGCACATCACAGCTTGGGGCAAGGCCCCGAACACAAGTGGAACACAAGCCATTGTGCCACATTAAAATGGCTTAAACCCCCAAAGAGACTTGTCGTCAGCATCATGTTCCTGAGGGCTACTAAGCACGGCTAGAAAATGTTACCCAGGGCTGACTACAAAATAAAGGGCTCTGCGTTGGAGGATTGATGCAAGAGTCAAGTGACTTGAGTAGTTTTTATTCTCTAGTCAAGTGATCAGGCATTCAAATCAGATATCTACGTGGTAACCAGGTTTCTGAAGGATCCTTGCTCATCCTTCTAGTAGAACTATGAAGAATTCTAATCTGAAGGCAAAAAATCCCCTGATCCACAGACACTTACAGAACAAAGACTAAACTGGCTGTTGGCATCAGGCGCCCATACTCATCACCTGAAAGAGCTGGGGGTGTTGCTTGCCTGATGCTGGCATAGCTCAGGATGCTACACCAAACCTTTCTAAACCATCTAACTGTGTAGCAAACGCTGCTTTTCCATGCCTAGTTGCTCTAAAGGGCACACGCTGTCACGAAGCTGGTTTGAATGCATCAAGCAGCATTTAACACAAGAGATTTCATTCCATGGAGAATCTGGAGATTCGTTTCTCAAAGGTTTTTCCAAAGATTAAACTTGCATCATCCTCAGAAAAGGCAGGCATTATCCTTCTGTTCTTTCCATTTACGCTTTTCCCTGGCACATCCTGGGGACAGAAAGACTTCACAATCATCCACGCAGCCAGAAGACAGAAAATCAAACACGCCAGCATTTTTAGTTTAATTCTTTCAGTCACTACAGAAATACTATTGTTGCACCTAAGGAATATGTAAGAATCTCTCTAAATCAGAAAGACTTCTGTATAATGCCAAAAATGAATGGTTAACAACTAGGAACCCACTCCCTGGAAATAAGCAGGAAGGAATTCAGCAGAGGTGACAGCAATTTCAATTTGGCTGGTGTTCCTATGTAACAGCACAACTGAAGCCTGCATGCCACAGAGCTAACATTTTAAAGGCCACTAGATTTGCACCTTAAAGATGTTATAAACCACTGGTGAGGATAACAAAAACACCTTGAGTTCAGATTAGTTATTTAAAATGCTCAGACTACGTCAGTATAGCTCTAAAGGTTTCAAGTACTCCTCAATTTTGCTTTGACCTTTCCTGCTCCAACAAAGGTGTGTTTGAAAGGAGACTGATTACACTTCTGTTTAGCATGAAGGAAATGCACACTGAATGGCAAAACCTCTTTTTTGCCCCTTTTATGCATTCTGCAGCAGTCGGAGCTGCTCCATCTCGTCTGTGAGGGAGCAGCAGGGCATTTTAATACAGCGACCTTTGAAAAGACATGCCCTTTGCAGAACGGTTGGATTATGTAAAGAGGTCACACAATCCCAGGCAGGGCTGAGAACCAGGCATCCAGGAAAAAATCATTCCTCTGCGTGCACAAGAAATGCTATTAGCAGAAGGTGAAATGCATTTTAGGTACAAAACATGTTTAAATGTAAATGAGAGTTCAGGTCTGAACAGAGCAGGGTCTGCCTGACGACAACATGTGAAAACTGGCCTCACTGTGGGAGACGGGCTTAAAGAAGGGATGCTTCATGTACTTCTGAAGTTTATGCTTTCCAAAGCTGGAGAGAATCACTAACTTCAGAGTAAGTATCTCTAGCAGTCCAGGTCCTGCTCTCTCCTGGACAGCCAAGCTACGAAGCACAGACAAGCAGCAGCAGGCAGCCCAAAGACAAGCTACTCTCCAGAACACTGTTAAGAGCATTCCAGTTACAGGGAAGAGGAAAACAGGAAGGAAATAGATTAAAGATTCACAGAGATGCCACAACTTGTGTGCTTCTTTTGCAATGGAGAGCTGCTTCTTCCACACTGCATTTTTGAGTCCTATTTTTGCCTAACCCATTTCTATAGCGGAGTTTGGCTTCTCCCTGGTTTGACACATCTATTACTCTGAAAACATGCCTTTGACCACAAGAAGCCTTTCCTAACTCAGATCCCCACATCACTGACTGTAGTTTGGCTTCTCCCTGGTTTGACACATCTATTACTCTGAAAACATGCCTTTGACCACAAGAAGCCTTTCCTAACTCAGATCCCCACATCACTGACTGTAGTGGTAGGACAAGGGGTAACAGGTTCAATGTTAAACCAGGGAAGTTCAGGTTGGATATAAGGAAGAAGTTCATTCCTACAAGCGTGGTGCAGCCCTGGAACAGGTTGCCCAAAGAAGCATTAAATGCTCCATCCCTGGCTGTGTTCAAGGCCAGGCTGGTCTAGGGTGACACATCCCTGCCATTCTATGGTTCTATGATCAAGCTGTCTACCAACACTTACCACATGTATATAAGGACATGCCAATAGAAGAAGCCCTGCCCTTCCCACTGCTTTGTGCCAGTACACGCAGCTGCACCACCATAAACCACATCCTTCCTTAGAGCAGAAGTTGGATCTCACATGCCCTACTGACACCACTTAGATTATTAGTATAGAACTTCTGAAGACATCAAATATCACTATTTGTGACATGAAATTCAAGTTCAGGATGAATGCAAGCCTAACCCACACCATGCATCCTAATCCACATGCAGAAATCACCCTCCTGCAGTACTACACTAGTCAGTGGAAGACCTGGCATGCCTGAACCATTAGAACTCCACTCCAGCCTACTCAACATACCAGGGAATCCAGAGGCACAGCTGAGAGACATTTAAGAGTGTTTAATGGCATTTTAAAGACTTGTTGGTGTTGGAGAAGAATATAAATGGTGACCTGCACAAACTGGTTAAAATCTCATGTGAATCATCTCCCCAAAGTGAAGTAGAAAAGGTCCTGCTTCTATTTTGTATCACAGCAGTGTTAAAGAGCTACCAACATTTAACAACACGATGCCAACACCAGGAAGTTTCTCATGTGCTCTTGAGCCAAAGACCACATTCAAGTGTGCAGCTATTTTACAATGTCTATCAAGCCTTTAACAGCGGTGGTTGTAGCAAGAATGTGAGAAAGGACAAACATACAGTGATCTTTCGACGGCCTTCAAGAGTTTGCTGCTGAGCATTCTAAAGGGCACATTTTCATTGCCAACTTAAAGCAAAGAAACCAAAAAGCTTTATTTAGTCATTTTCCATCTCTGAGAGGCAAGAGCCCTGTTTCAGTCTGCAAAACGAGGACAACAGTGTAATATATGGAAAACCCTTTGGGAATTATAAAGCCATTTCACTTTGTCACACTGAGGCCCCAAAGAGGGGAGCACAGCAAGGCAGGACACGGCATGCTCGTACTGGTACTGACTGAGCAGCCAGTGCCAGGTTAACATTTGGTAGGTGCTGTTTGAAGCATCAATCACCTCTGCAGTTATTCTGCTGCCTAGAAGAGGCATAAATAAAGGGACAACAAAAAAGAATGTGATAATGCCTTGCTGAAAGACATGAATGTAGGCCACTGACAAACAACTGTGACTCCCAGCTCCTTACTGTGTAGTGAAGAGCCACATACCTCTACTTAAAGGAAGATTTGAAGAGATGAAAGTGGAGGTAAAAAAAATACTCCAAACAGGACTGTATTCATCCATGCCCTATTACAGTTCTTGCCTTGCCTTTTATAGCTCTTTAAAAGCTATTTCTCTCTGTCCTGTCATTTTTGTTCCATTCTCCCAACTAATTCCCTTCCTAGAAACCAAAACGGACTTTTTTTTCCCCTTACTCCATATGGCTCAAGATTGAGGTCACTAAATCGATCCTGGTATTGCTATATATAGGAGCTTCAGGAGTCTGAGACCCAAAACATGCAGCTTTGCTTAAAACTATCTTCTACACTTAAGTGAGACCAGAAGTTGCTACTGAGCACTACAGAACTTGCAGCAAAGTGTTGGAAAACCTGTCAGTTAAAATCTCTCAAATTAACTCTGAAAGTAAACCATTGATACTGTATATCTGAGTCTCATATTAGGTTCACTACCCTCAAAAACAGGGAGAGGTGCAAACTGTCCCATCTATATCAAGTAGTTTGTTTCTAGAAGCAAACAGGCAGGAAGGGAAGGCTGCATTAGCATGTGCTATCCCCTCTACCAGAGTTACAGGGGAAGAAAAGAAAGAGTTGTACCATAACCAATCTAAACAAATAACACAATAGAAGGAAACTATGTATATATTACCTATTACCCTCATCTTTGACAACAAGCAGAAGAGCTCTCACAGTACCAGAATGGTTTTGGTATTTCACGGAATCACAGAACCACAGAACGGTTTAGGTTAGAAAGGACCTTAAAGCTCATCCAGTCCCAACCCCTGCCATGGGCAGGGACACCTTCCACTAGAGCAGCTTGCTCCAAGCCCCTGTGTCCAACCTGGCCTTGAACACTGCCAGGGATGGGGCAGCCACAGCTTCTCTGGGCACCCTGTGCCAGCGCCTCAGCACCCTCACAGGGAAGAGCTTCTGCCTAAGAGCTCATCTCAGTCTCCCCTCGGGCAGGTTAAAGCCATTCCCCTTGGCCTGTCCCTACAGGCCCTTGTCCCAAGCCCCTCTGCAGGTTTCCTGCAGCCCCTTCAGGCACTGGAGCTACTCTAAGGTCTCCTGTTCAGGAGCCTTCTCTTGTCCAGGCTGCCCCAGCCCAGCTCTCAGCCTGGCTGCAGAGCAGAGCTGCTCCAGCCCCTGCAGTAACTCCATGGCCTCCTCTGGACTCACTCAGGACTGCCCTCACCAATTGCCATGACCTTTCACTTAGCCTTGTTGAACTCCATGAGGTTCACACAGCCCCACCTCTCCAGTCTGTCCAGGTCCCTCTGGGTCCCATCCCTTCCCTCCAGTGTTTCAACCATACCACACAGCTCGGTGTCATCAGCACACCTGCTGAGGGTGCTCCATCCCACTGTCCATGTTGTGACAAAGATGTTACAAACACTAGTCCCAACATCCATCCTCGAGGAACAGCACCCACCACTGGTCTCCTAGTTTTTTGAGGAATGCAGCTTTAAGGGCATTTTTGAAAACGCTGGTGTCAGACCAGAGACCAATGGTCACCATCAGGCCTGCACGAAAGGGTGAAGCTTTTAAGAGCAAAAGGGCAAGTTCCTGAATGAAACAAGAAACAGAAATAACTGGCAGTGTTAGTGTCTAGATTATGAGGACCAAATAGGCACCAGATATACCACTTCCTAAAGTGGAATGAAGCACAAAAGGAATGGCACCCTGAATGTACCTTTCCCTTAGTGCAGATTTAGAGCAATTACAGAAAGCTCTCCAAATATCACTCAAGTGTCTTATTTATTCAAGTACTTGCCAAAGATGACCCTTTCACCTGCAATTTAGAAACATCTGTACCAAGTCCTCCAGTATATCCAAGACATACTCAGGTTTTACCATAAGGTTAAATAAAGTCCCTTGTTTCTAATGGATAGGCCATATACAGTGCAGCAGACAGCAACAGCTCTGCCCCCGAACCCAATCCCCCCTGGAGGAAAACCTAGTGTGGGATGGGAGCCCTAGCTTCCCAATTTACATCCACAGGGAAGAATCCATCCACAGGAGGCTTCCAAAGACCAGGTGCTCTGAGTCACAGACCCAAGACGTTCAGCAGCTTCAGGACTCTGAAAGCACTGCCCCAGGGCAGCTCTCTTCTAGTAAGTGCTAAACCTCAACAGCAGCCAGCTGCTGAACTGGCTCTTTATGGAGCCTGGCAGGCAGAACAAGAGGAAGAAGGCAGCTGCAGAACTTGTCTTGCCATATGCAAACCCTGAATAAAAGGATCTCTCCAAAGAATGAGCTTCCTATTTATTTCCTAGAGTCATTAAGGTAATCCATCACAAGTCTAAACGGAGCTGCCTGATGGAGCCCACACTGCAAGTCTTCAGCTACAAACTTGAGAAACAGGATAATGTCTCAAGCTCAGAATAAAACCTGGCTTATTTGGTGACTATCTGGCTTAAAGCTGCAATTTGTACATCCTGTTACCACATTTCTTACTATACTAAACCCAGCAGTCTTGCTTTATATATACACATTTCTTTCCTCCGTGTCATTTATTCCTGGCTTCGTTTGATCTCAGCCTCTTAACTCTCTCCTCAAACCTCACTGGAATACTTTTCCATCTTTTTCTGCTCTACCCTCCCCTTTCTAAATCAAGATTCCACACGACTGCACAGAGGAAGAATCAGGGCAGAACTAAAAACCATTTCAGGTTACATCCCGTGATGCAAGTTTTTCCTATTTCAAACTAGACCCCCGAAATATGAATTAATGTCATCACACATCTATAAAAATCATACAAATAGGTAACATTATAAAATGTGAGAGTGGGAGTCAGCTGCTTGGAGGCTTAAAGCAGAGGACAAAAAGCTATCCAGTTTCCTGCTTTAGTTAAACCATCTGCATATTCGGGTTAAAAAAACCTCAAGCAGACAGTAGCAACCAAATGATACCGAACAGGAATCTGCTACCCTTGCAGGAAGATACACAGAAACCAAGATCAACAATGTAACTGCAAACTGGATGTAATTCTTTGCTCCATCAGTCTGCATCACCTCCTGGTAACAATGATTCCAACCTGCTCAAACAGGGAATTAAAAGTGGCCCATCTTGTGCAACACTGGGGATTTTTAGCTACTCTCACCCCAGCAGTAATTCGGGGGAAAGATAATCCTTGCCTGGCTGATCTTGTCAGTCTTGTGCCCAGCTTTCACAGTGCCACAGAGAGCTGTCTATCACAGATCAAAGCAATCCTCACATAGGGTTTCTTTTGTCCTTTTTCAACTACGGTTCATAGAATCCCAGCCTGGTTTGGGTTGAAGGGACCTTAAAGCTCACCCAGTTCCAACCCCTGCCACGGGCAGGGACACCTTCCACTAGAGCAGCTTGCTCCAAGCCCCTGTGTCCAACCTGGCCTTGAACACTGCCAGGGATGGGGCAGCCACAGCTTCTCTGGGCACCCTGTGCCAGCGCCTCAGCACCCTCACAGGGAAGAGCTTCTGCCTAAGAGCTCATCTCAGTTCTCTTCATTATCCTTTGTTGTATGGAGAATTAACAAAAAGCACCTTGAACAGAAAACAAACCCACCCATATCTCATTCTCCTGGTGGCCTTCACAGTCTCAGATCTTGTATCAAGGCACCTTTCTTTCCCAGGCCAAGCATCCCTACCTCACACACCCATCTCTGGAACAGTCTTCACTGCTCTTTTAAGCTCTGGAATGCAATATTAATTTCAGATTTTCCTTAAGTCAGAAAGCATCATGTAATATTTTAAACCATTATGTCAGCCATCACACACTACGTTTAGCATCATAGAATGGTTTGGGTTGGAAGGGACCTTAAGACCATCTAGTTCCAACCCCCTGTCATGGGCAGGGACACCTCACACTAAACCACGTCACCCAAGGCTCTGTCCAACCTGGCCTTGAACACTGCATCATGGAAAGCCAAGAGCCATTACACCACTTGCATGAATTTAAGATGACTAACAGCAAAAGTGCAGCTGAGCTCTGATTTGTAACTACATTTAAACCAGTTTAGCCTCACTCGATTATTCGTTTTCAACTAGTATGATGGGAATTCAAACACTTCTCCATTTGCACCTACAGAGGTTGACTACCCTGGTTAAGCACCACAAAGCTTTTCTAACAAACCAGGCAAAAAAAAAATCCCCCATTCCCAGAGTGCTCAGTCAAGTTGGTATCTACTGGGGGTTTAAAAATGCACTCAAGCATCTGGTTTTTCAAACTCCTGCTGTACGCCTTCACTGAATTATTTCAGTCTGCCATGGTGTCTGCTGGGAGACTGCAGCATTGCCAAAAGCCTTCTCGAGCTCTTTTCTAAGCTCTGCAGTTCAATTCTCTCTAATTTAAAATACAGTGCAAGTTTTACCAACTTCCCAGAATTAAATCCTTTTTTCACCCACTGTAACTGGGGTTTTGCACTGATTGTATCACACCTTCCCTTTTCTAGATCATTACAGAATCACAGAATGGTTTGGGTTGGAAAGGACCTCAAAGCTCACCCAGTTCCAACCCCTGCCACGGGCAGGGACACCTTCCACTAGAGCAGCTTGCTCCAAGCCCCTGTGTCCAACCTGGCCTTGAACACTGCCAGGGATGGGGCAGCCACAGCTTCTCTGGGCACCCTGTGCCAGTGCCTCAGCACCCTCACAGGAAAGAGCTTCAATCGCCCCTGCTTCAGTTTGAACCCATTACCTCTTGTCCTATCACTACAGTCCCTGATGAAGAGTCCCTCTCCAGCATCCCTGTAGCCCCCTTCAGACAATGGGAGCTGCTCTGAGGTCCCCACACAGCTTCTCTTCTCCAGGCTGAACAGCCCTAACTTTCTCAGCCTGTGGCCTCAGCGTGGCCTCCTCTGGACTTGCTCCAACAGCTCCATATCCTTCTTATGTTGAGGACACCAGAAGTACACGCAGTGCTCCAAGTGTACTTTCCTTCCTCTTATATTCTCATGTCTTCAATAAGTCTGTTAGAGAAGGCAGTTAGTTTCCAAACACACACACAAGCTATAGGGTGAGCAACCACGATCCCCGTGTGCACTCAGAGCTAGAAATAATTCACAAGATGTAGGAATTAGTAAGTAGCAAGTAGCTATACTACTTAGCTACACTGAGTAGCATTTTGACTCAATAGTTTTGGTAATGTGGCATTTTAAAACACGTAATGTTAAAAAAGCCTGTATGAATTAGAGCAATCCAAGACCTATTTTTCCTTATTCAAACCAGAACGGGACATTATAATCTGATTTTCCTCTATTAAAAAGGTCTCAGGATGCAAATCCATTCAGTTGGTCACCTACTACCCTCGACACTTCCCTCATCTGGAATGTTTGTTCTTCTAGAACATCCCTGCTTTTTCTTTAATTTATCAAAACGTTTTCAACTTGGTATCAAAAGGTTTTCAACTTGGTATCAAAAGGTGGCACAGTTGATAGAAACCTTGTGTCCCTGAGATTCCACGTTACATACCCAAGTCGCAGCTACACCTCCAAAGAGAAGACAGACCTCTTCCTCCCTCCTTCAAAAGCAGCTGCAAAGCACAGCTCGGCTATCCCACCCCATCTCAGCATCAAAGCTGTTAAGAGGAGGATAAAGGTTCTCCTGACCTACAGCTCTTCAATGGTGTGCCACTTGTGTCATATTTAGTCAACATAAACTTCCCAGGATCAGAGGCCACTTTCCCACACACACCTTCAAGCAGCCAAAACACTGTGCTGGTATGATGGTGCCGTTTTCCACTGCATCCTGAAGAGGAATGGTGTGGAAGAAAACCATCTTGCTCTCAAAACCCTTCTTAATTCTAACAGAGATCTCCATCTTCTGTCACTGCATGATGAAGAACCCTTCACAGATTCAAAAGTTACTGTCTTCTTTTCTTGACCGAGTTTATGTCAGAGTGTAAGTGGTGACTTCAACCACAGGGATGAACCAAATAAGCTTCAAGCTTATCAACTGGGCATGAATCTTTTAAAGTCTACAGTAGTTATCTTACATGGGGATAAAATACTTTCAATTTTTGACACAGACATTTAATCCAGGCTGGAATTATGTTTAGACTCCATCTCCTTCAACACCAAAAGGTCACGCAGTACAAGACATCCAAAAAAGTGTTAGAGTGAAAATACATTTCACATATCAAATAAGATTAGTAAAGGCATGCAAACAGTATTTCAGACAACTGTTGTGATTTGAACAACTGGATGTTGTATTTGACAAGCAGCTTTCATAACTCTTGAATTATATTTTCACAGCCATTCTCCCTCTTCTAACTTTAGACCTTTATGAAAGGTATAAACTGACTTTATACAAGCCAGGTTTTATATTCCAGAATTAACTGGGGGAAATGCCAAGCCACTACAATCACCATGGAATCCTGAGATGCAGCTTGGTTAAAAGGGGTTTAACTCAACATATAAAGGTTCTTCTCAAGCATCTAATAACAAGGCTGTGTGCAGGATCAGATAATAAAGGTGCACATTCAGCCCCCAGCTCTGGCAGGAGAAGCAGCACCTAAACCACTGGTGGGTTTCTGGTAGCAATGCCCGCACAACTCTGGTGTGGGCAGAAAGCTCAGGTGGATGGAGAAGACAGGAAGGAGATCCTGCCATCACATATGCTGTTCAAAACAAAGCACAATCATAGAGGAATCAACAGTCTCAGGGAAGAGCTCTAAAACCAGGTTACAGGTTGCTTTGGAAAGTTTTGGGGGTGTCAAGCTGCTGGGTTTAATTCAAGTCCTCCTGCAGTCCCTGTGGAAGCTGGGTGAATGGAAAAGGGCAGACAGTGCCCATGTTTAAAACATTAAAATGGAAAGATCATGGAATTGCAGACCAGCCAATTCAATTTTAGTCTTCCACAAGAACAAATCTGCTTGGAAGTGCTCAGAAACACAGAATGGCTGTGGGGAGGGAAGAACCGAGCTGTATCGATACCTATGGTTTGATACAGCCCATGACTATCTGACCTCCTGCTACAAAGTTAATAAAAACCAAAGGTGACTCTAGAGGAGAAAGAACAGAAGCAGTTTTCCTAATTTTAGTAAAGCTTTTAATACTTCCCTATACAAGGGCCTCATAACCAAAAATACAATCTCATTAATGTAGCTTGGTGTATCATGTGTGTGGGTTTTATGCGATACAGTACGCGAGGAGATGGAAAACAGAATGAAATAAGACTGATGATGGGCTCCAGGGGTCTCTTAAGCAGATAAAACCAAAGCAAGCTGAAGTAGGGGAGCATGCTCCAGAAGATAAAGACTTTCAACAGCTGGAGGAAGACATCAGAAGCAGGTGAGATGCCACTTATCAAGAACTACTCAACTTAGGTAGTAAGAAACACAAAGTAGCAGTCCTGCAATGCAAGATCTGACCACCACAAAGGATCCCACTGGACGTGAGTCAAATGTTTCACAATAAGAAACCTTGTTCTTAAGGTCTTGTGATGCAAAGGGGAATGCCATATGCAAGACACATCGAGTGATCCTTCCACTCCACTGAACCTTGGTCTGGTCCCAACTAGAAGCATCCAATTTTACACATCACACTCCAGAAAACGTGACTGAAGAAAATGTGCAGAAAAGCAGCAAGAA
Source organism: Pezoporus occidentalis (assembly GCF_034315485.1). NCBI lineage: Eukaryota > Metazoa > Chordata > Aves > Psittaciformes > Psittacidae > Pezoporus > Pezoporus occidentalis. The sequence continues at coordinate 1,208,586 of NW_026913415.1, forward strand.
GGCCAGGAAAATGCAGTTTATCGAGAATAACCATGACAATTCACCTGCACAGAATTGCTGATGAGAGATAACAACCTCCTCCTCCCCATTCTAAAAGGCATGAATAAGAACAAAAAGCCTAAACTGATAGGAAAACAGGTTTGGGTTAGATTTACAGAAGAACTTTCCAGCCAATAGATAACAGAAGCAGCTTATCTAACTTTCAATCAACCGTGGGAGCTGCAGCACCTCCAGCACTTGGAAGTGAAGAAGAGCTTGAACATTGTGGCTTTACAACCCAAGGATGAATCACAGGCTAGCATTGTCCTTTACAATGGAAGTTCTTACAATTGCCTCCTCTGAAGTAGTACTTGCAGCAAAAGAAACAGCTCATTGTGAAGGAGATAATGCACCTCATTCATGAATTTCACAAGAAGTAGTCTTCATACAGTAGGATGTTGTAAGGACAGTTAACACTCAGTATTTCAGCATTGAAATGTAATTCACGAGTCCCTCCCTTTGAGTGTTTCTTAACATAATTAAAACTATTGTTGGACCTCTCAGTTCTAGCAGTTATATCCTCTTTACCTGTTACTGAGATCTGTCAGAACTCAGTGCAATTTCAGTGTTTAGGCATTAGTCACACAGCTTGTACTTAACTTTCCTATGCAGGAGTGGTAGGAGGGAGAATGGCAACGGTGGGAAAGAGACCAGAACTTTGAACATTCTCCTCGAAGCTCAGCCCACACTCACGCTCCATAAATGCTGTATGAAACTGGTTCTTAGTTTTATCTGGAGACCATTAAAGTCATGTCAGAATACAATCCGTGCAAAATGGATGAGAATCAGCAGTCAGAAATAGCGTTACAAGGATAAAAGGAAGGGGGTTTCGCTTGCTCTTTTAAGAAGGATCTCATCTTAAGCAATCACTCTTCCCTGACTTTATGGTCACTTCTATAGTGGCTTCTGCCAACAGAAAAGCCAGGTTCCATTTTTAGCCAGCTAGTTAGTTCCTCCTCACTCATCCAGAGGAGGAGGAGAGCAGAGCTAAGCAACTGCCACCTAACTTAATCTGTATTTCCAGCTTTGCACAACCCAAGTCATTTTATTAAGCCAGTTTTCAGTTTTACAGATGTGATGAAATGTAAGATTTCCCTTCTCTACACAATACATGATAGACTGGTTTGAAGTGCACTTTGCCAGACCAAAGCTCTGAAAATGGAAGCACTGGAAAAACTCCTAGCGATCCAACTCACATATTGGTGCACTGAAGAAGCACTGCGGATTTCATGGGGGCAGTCCAAGCATCTATTTTAGATGACAGTAAAAAAATACAGCATTGCTCCTTTAAATCCAGACCTTCTAAGGTGAAGTATTAGTACACTAAAGTCTTTATTTTTAAACAAGGAGCTGGAGAAACAAAGGTATTGCATAGGTTAACAACCAACAACTGGAAAAGACATGTTATTCATCACCAAAAAGCAAGCAAAGTACCATTCCATGAGGAAGATGCTTTCTGTTTGAAGCTCTAAAGTGATTTTCCAGCAAATACCAATTGCAAACTACAGGTTTAACACAGATCTTCTTGACAGACTGGCTTTTTCCAGCTGTTCCTTATGCCTCTTCTAACTGCCTTCTGTTACTCCACCAAACTATGCTCTGGATACAAGTGACAAGCTGGTGTGCATCAGAAATGCAGCCTCAAAGAACCCAACAAGTCCCTCTGAATATTCAGGAAAAGTTACACTTCTGCCATGCAAACTTTCCTGTGATCTTTAGGTGCTTATGAAAAAGCTTTAAAAAACAATCCATGCAAGTGTCAAAAAGCTATTCCAGTTTTAGTAAGCTTAAATCCATAGGTGAGTCTGATTCAGAGTATTCTGCACTACATTCACTCTGGAAAACTCCCTAGCAATTCTTCAGCCATCTCCTGTCAGAAGCAGACAAAAAAGGCAGCTTTCCATAGCCACTCAGGATCCTACTGGGCATTTTCTGTTCCAGGTGAGTGGTGACCTGCCCTGCAGCTCCAACAAGTACATTATGGTTCTTTCACCATCCTAAACTTGTGTGGTGTTACTGTACATTCAACAGCACTTGGGCTATCAGCTTTCACTACACTGACAGCTCCGTATCAATAATGGATAAGGGGATTCTTGCATATACACCCTGGGATCCTTCCTTATACCTTCAAAGCACACACCTGTGTGTTAGACATGTTATGAAGGAGTTGTCACTCACATACTTGCACACATCTGTTCAAACCACATCTTTTCTCTAACAACTTACAATGAGTACACACAACTCAGGAAATGGCTGTACCTGCTCTTCATGCCAAAGCAAAAGAGGAATTGTTCAGTCTCATGAAGCATTTCTTGCTGAAATAAAGCAAACCAACCAGTTCCTCTGCAGGAGGGCCTACAACCGTGAAGTTGGCTTTCCTATCTTAGAACAGCATTCAAATTGAGTAAAAATTCAACAGCAGCAATAAACCTTATTCAGAAGGCTCTCCACCTTTCAGTTGGCTTCAGAATACTCTGCTCCTTTCCAAGATGATTTGCCCTCACCCGAATAAACCCCTACAGCAGTGCAGAGTCTCCCTTCCCATTTAATTGCTTGGATGACCCCAGTTAACCAAATAAAAATAAATAAGCTTTCAGGCTCCACCTGGGCTCTGCAGTCTTACCTCATGCCAAGAGCAGCTACTGCTTGGTGAGCTTCCCATCAGGAATGGAAGTCATGATTTAGACAACTGAAAGGCTTTCCATCTATCCCAAAAATTCATTTCATTGTTGACCTCCAGACACATAACTACTGTCAAACACCACATGCTTGCACTGCCTACCAGCTATTTGGAACTGTTATAGCAGCTGCCAGCATTTGACGCCTTGCCTGCTAATTCTGCACAGGAACAGCTTCAGGCACACGACCCATTTAACTTGCTTGTCAGAAGATTGCTTTCCTCCCTCCACCCAAATACAAGGGGAAACCCAGCACGGGCAGATTAACCCTGCCGTGAGGATGCTGCCACACAGCATCTCCGTGACAGAGAACCAGACTTTAGCCTCGTTCCTGGGAGCTCCTGGAAGCCAGGTCCATAATTCCCATTGAACTCCAGTGGAATTCGGCCACACTCTTTTAGGCTCCACAGAAAGTCCTTCATATTGCAGAAAGCCACAGCTTCCATTCACACAGTGTGGATGCCACAGCTGCTTCTGTTTGGTTAACAGAGACATAAGGCTCAGCTCTGGCTTCAGACTGCCAAACCTGCACGTATAATGGCAATAATTCTGATCTGGGCTCTTTGGGACATTATTTCTTTCATCTGCATCTCTCCCATTATTGTCCAAGATGCTGAAAGCCCCAGTGTTTCTTCTGCAGCAAACAGCCAGCTAAGCTGACCTCATGCTGCAAGGCAAAATTCACCTCAGCAGAAGGAAAAAGCTAGGACTGAGTTACATCTGCAGATCAGGAAAGAAGGATGAAACAATGAAAACCTGGTATATTAGTAAGGGACCCATCCCTTTTAGGTATATGTTCCTAGCACACATAGACCGGAGAGCCTCTCATGAGCCAAGCTGCCTGCTCTTCACAGCATTTGCAGGCCAAAGCATCCCTGCCATCAGCCTCCCCGTGATGCTGCAGAGGAAGCCGCTCCAGAAAGCCCGTTCTCCCGAAGCCTGGAGCAGACAGAGCCCCTGGAAGGCGGCCGTTCCATCCGCGCTGCAGGAGCGCGCTCCGAGCCGGAGGCTCGGCTAGGCCAGGCCAGCCTCTTGGCCCCACTTTGTTCTGCCACTAATTGTCATGCACTTGGCTGCAAGCTCATCGGGGAGGAGGCACGGTGCGCTACATTTAGCTCATGCTATCCTACGAGGATAGGGAGAAGGGTGGCTTGCTATGGGTTTTTTTTTTTTCCTCCTTCTTCTTTTACGCTCCTATCAGGAGACCTCTTTAGTTGCTAAGGAACTACGGGTTTATTGCATTATAAATGATTTAAGGCAGCAATTAAACCGGCAGATGCAGGTTCAGTAGGCGGGAGGAGATGTTCCATTTTACCGGCAGCACGAGACGCCTCAGGAGAAGCGGAGGGAAGGGTGGGGGGGGACACACGGGACGACCCTCTCCTTCAGCCCCCCTTTCCCTTCACCCTGAGGGACCTTAAACACGGGGGATTCCCCCCTAAACCGGGGTCGGACCCCGCCTGGCTCAAGGGGCAGCCGCCGAGCCCTGGGCTATCGTGTTGTGTGTCGTGTCCCCCCCCCCCAGGCTGACTCTCGTCCCACCGCCATAGCAAGCCCCACAGCAGCGCGCCCCCCCCCGCCCTCACCGTTCTGCGCCGCGGCGGGTCCCGGCAGGAGCGCGGCCGTCGCCAGCAGCAGCGAGAATGCGGCGGGGAGCGGCCCGGAGCGCGGCATCCTTCCGTCCGCGGCCGGGGAGGGGAGCCAGGAGGAGGAGGAGGAGGAGGAGGAAGGGGGCGGCGGGGTGAGGCGGGCACCGGCGGGCGCGCAGCGGCTCCGGCTCCGTCCTTCTCCGCCGACCTCCTACCGCAGCGCCGCGCCAGCTCTCGCGACGCCGCCGCCGCCTCTCGCGAGATTTGACAGGGGCGGGGAGGCGGGGGGGCGGCACTGAGTGGGGAAGGGGGGAGACGCGAGGCCGGACCCCCCCCACCGCCATGTTGGAGGCCGTCACCCGTCACCGGCCGACCCAGCCTTTAGCCTCCCGTCCTGAGGCGCCGAGCAGGGCAGGTGGAGGTGGGGAATGGCGGAGTCCATCGTTTGGTGTGAGGAGCACCGCACGCCTCCTCCGCTCGGTTCTTCAGGGGCTTGTAAGAGCGGCAGATACAGGGGAAAGGGGGCAGGCGGTGTTTCGGCTCCGGTCATAGGCGCAAAGGTAATTTAGGATTTTATGTGCCATTCTGCAGGGTTGGGGGGTGTCAGATGAACGCAATCTACCCCAAAGTGTTCAGCCACAACAGACCTAACTTACCATAAACACTGCTCAATCAGAGCTGTTCATTTATACGTGCATAAAACCATAATGAATGTGTTTTCCTTCAAGGGCCCTGTCCTTATGTGCACAAATAAGAGGCTGCAAGAAGCGACAGCGTTTGCCCCAGGTTAGTGGTGGAGCTGGGGATAGAAAGCAGAGGGGCTCGCTCCTGGATTGCCAGACATGAGAAGTGCCCTGGAAAACAGCTTCTGCTGAGCTTTGGGCAGCTCTTACTGCACTTTCCTGTTTGTAGAACACCGATTCCAGGTCAGAAGTGCTCTGTGCACTGGTTGCTCTGTACTGTGCTGGAGCCCGCAGCCAACAGCAAGCCTAACGCAGTGATTTAAGCCAGGTTTCCGACTCTTCTCCCTCACAGGTCAAAGCAAAGGGCTGGAGCTTGCAGCTCAATGGGAGCCCATCATTGTAATGGACACCCAAAGTGGGGAGGTACGAGAGTTGCAGGAGACCGTGGGACAGAGCAGCAGGGAAGGATGCTGGGGTGGGAAAAGAAAAAAAAGAGAAAATCCCTCAAAACCGGATTTTTCTGCACTTCTGTCTCCAGTCCAGAGATCTCTGCAGGCACTGGTGTGCCCACAATGGAGTGTGGCAACATCCAAAACTGTCCTCATTCCTCACCCTGCCCTGCTGCAGCAGCGAGAGCTTGTGTGACCAGGGCACAGACTGCAGCCTTGCTCCCCCTCATCCCTCGAAGCAGGCGCTTCACTTGGTACCCCTCATCCTTTCCTTGGCCTGCTTATGCTCAGCTGATGGTTAGCAAACAGGCTCTGAGTCCTTTCAGTGTTGCTGTGACTCAAAGACTGGGAAGGAGGACGGGACACACCTTTTCCATGAAAAGCCTGCTGCTCGCTTGAAGCCGGGGAAGTTGCTGCTTGAGCGTTTCAGACTCATGATGATCACAGATTCACAACTGCAGCTTCACAGGGCTGAGGTCACATGTGAGAAGCACTAGGGCATATGCTAGTGCTGTATATAACCCTGGCTGCCCCTAACTCTCCAAGGATGCTGTGTTGGTAGATTTGATGTGCATCAGAGATTCCACTGTGCCGTGCAACCCGTGTTGGAGCATTTCCATGGTGCATTTCCATGACTCACTAGTCGTGCCAGCTGAATCATCTGTGACACTACTATTTGTTTTCTTGCCATGGTGCAGAAACATCCTCTTCTTCCCTTTCTGTGGAACAGTTCTGACAGTAGCCTTTGCAAACCAGAAGGGATAGGCAGAAAGAGCCAGAAGTCAAGGTTTCGGACAGTGGTGCCCATCCTCCTGCTCTTTGCAGGTTGTTTCACCTGCTGAATGTTAGCTCCGGAGGATTCTGCTGCAACTGCTTTTTGCAGACACCCACTCGGCATTAGGCCTTACCTACACTCAGCTGTTTTCCAAGTTTGGAACTACTTAGCAATGTTCTTGCCTCTGAGCATGGTTTGTATCTGCACAGTAATACTTGTTTCGTAACCATGGCAGCTCACAGTGACTCATGCTGCCAGAGGCCTGGGCCAAAGTTAGCAGAAGGCTTTTTCTTCTTTCCCCTTCCATAACCAGCTCAGCACACTCTTGTGTTGTTAGATCTTCTCCCCACAATTGCGTAACTCACCCATCACGTTCCTCTGGCTCTGTGCTGGAGACAATCCCCAGACACACTGCCCTGCTTACCGCCAGCTTCACCCTGTGTGTGTGCTCACTGGGAGCTTTGCTCTGCTGGAGTTTCCCTTGAAGGCTCTGAGGTGGTTACCCAGAGCGGTTAAGGAAGATTGTGCAGACCTAAGATGTTGTGAACATGCTACACAAGAAACTGAAGAGGTCTTTGCCATGGCCAGAAGAGGACTGTGCTGACAGACCTGATCTGAAGCTTGCTGTTGCCTTCAAGAGCCCTTTGGGGAACAAACAGGGTTCCTACAGTTCCCTGAAATATATATATTACAAGACCTATTCCTGCCATATTCCAGCCTCCAGCCATGGCTAGTATAGGGTAAAAACCTGTTCTACCACGTCTGAGTACCTCCTCTTGCAACAGGTTGCACTTGTAGTGGAGAAAATGAGGATTTGCCAGCGACAAAGTCAACCTAGTGGCTTGGTAGGGAGGAAAGAGGTTTCTTACAAAGGCTGGTATTCCACCAGGCTGAGCCTTCCCAGGCTTTTCTCGTGTGGGTATGGTGATTCCAGGGCTCATGAGTGGCAGGCTAAAGCCTGACGTGTCAAAGTTTCCAAGTACAGTAACTCAAAATCCCTGCATTTTCCCTTCAAGCAAGTCTCATCTTTTCACCTGGGATGTCTCAGTTTTGGTTCGCTGATAAGTCCTTAAGTCTTCAGCAAAAGGTGGTAAGAAAATGTTGGATTCAGAACAAAAACCCCACGTAATCGGCAGCAGATTCATTAAAGTTTCAATTCTCATGTTTCAAAGCAACATCAGCCTTTTTCCTGCATGATCTTTCAGCCTGTCTTCTTGTGACAGGAAGGGCTTAAGAGATCCCTGTTATTCAGATGTGTTTATTGATATGTTTTAGCACTTGAAGCAAGCTTTGCCTCTAGAAGGCTCACTTGCACTCACCTTCATTTGCATCTATTATTGGCAAGTTGAAAATGTAGGGTAGAGCACAAAGCACTTGCTGACGTCTAGCAGCACAGCCCTGCTATTGCAGCTGCTCTCAGGGCTGAGAAACACCAGGTAATACTGAGAGCTACGTGCTAGAGAAAACCCAGATCCATATCCAGCAGGCTCCAATCAGCTTGTAGCCAGACACACACACACAGAGTCTATTTGCAAACCAGACTGCACTGTCAAGTGCATGATCAAGATACCATGTTTGTTTTGTGCGTGCCGGGGGAGAGATGAATGAGCAAACACAATGCAACACATCTGTGCACGTATGTTATATAGGGCCAGCCAGACTCAGACCCCAGCCCCTCGGTGCTCCTTGCTTGCCTTGCAGCATGGCAGAGGAGTTGGAGGTAAAGCATCCCAAAAAGCATCCCTGGCCTTTGAGTTATACGCTTAATGTATCTTAGATATATGCAGATTAATCTCTCCAAAGGCACAATGGCAGGCAGGGAACACCATTAACCTAATCAGGGAACAGAATGGAGCTGTCAAACAGAGGTGACACCTATCCCAGTGAGTCACCACAAAGGTTCTCTAGCTCTTCTTACAGACAGAGCTGTGCTGCATGGGGGACTCCTTACAAGCTTTCATCCTAAAGAGGCAGAGAAAGATTGAACAGGAACATAAAGTAGTGCTCAGAGGAATGAAGCACAAAGGAAAAGCTCATAAAACTATAGAGAAACATGTTCTGAGGAATGAGAGTCAGAGGAAAAGCTTCTAAAATTGGAGACAAGTGGCTTTCTGGAAGAAAAAAAAAAAAGAAAAAATGGAAGAAAAGGAAGAAAGCTCCCAGGGTAGTAATAAGAGAATATAGATGTGCTTTCTTATTTTGCAGAAAGCTCCCTTTACACCTCCCAACCCCACTGGGTAACGGCAGTTTGGTTATTTCCAGCAATCCCCCATCCTGCTCTGTGTTCAAATGTTCCTGTTGGAACTGGTCAAAGTGTTTGAATTGATCACATCCCCCCCCCCTTCTTCCCGAAAAGAACTGTGTTTTCACACAGAACAATCGTGACAGAGAGGGTAGTGCTGGTCAGAATCATTTGTAGTGTGAACAAAGCGTCCAGTGACAAATACCAGCATATTTGATTTCATCTTTGTTAGGACAAAAGTCTTAAGTTTGTTTAACCTTCTTTTCTGCAGAAAAGGAGCAAGAAGGACAGAAAGAAAGGAAAGGGCTTCCCCCCCTCCTGACCCAACTTCATAGTTATTTCTCTCAATTGTGATTATTTCATCCATACAATACTGGTTTTCTCCACCCACTTTTTTAGGGAAGTGCCTCCAATAACTTAGTTTCCAGTCAGATACCCAAGAGCTGTTCCCTGACCTCATTATCCCAAGGAAAACGATAACGTTGTCCTCCTGCTTCCGCTGGGAGCTGTTCCATCCAGCCACACGGGGGGACACCCATGTTACACCCAACTTGCTCTTGGAGACCGTGGGTCCCAGCCAGAGACCTCTGAGTGGGCTCAGGGGGAAACCTGAACATCTGGAGCAGCTGGCAGTGATGCAGAGGTGAAGCTGTGGCTGATGCCGTCAGGAGTAGACGGCAGGTGGCACCCATGGATTAGCGCAGGGCTTGCTCAGGGTGAGCGTGAGCCTGGCTGAGCAATGCCTGCAGCTAGGGCTTGGCTTCATCTGGAAGAGCAGAACAGGGATGTGTAGATTGCATGCACAGCCATCTGTGTCCTGTGGGGGGTGGCCTGGGGCTATCACCCATAGGTCATTCATTCAGGACAAGGGTTTTAAACTGAAAGAGGGGAGATTTAGATATGAGAAATAAATCTGTTACTCTGAGGGCAGAGACACTGGCACAGGGTGCCCAGAGAAGCTGTGGCTGCCCCATCCCTGGCAGTGTTCAAGGCCAGGTTGGACACAGGGCTTGGAGCAAGCTGCTCTAGTGGAAGGTGTCCCTGCCCGTGGCAGGGGTTGGAGCTGGGTGAGCTTTAAGGTCCCTTCCAACCTAAACCAGGCTGGAGTTCTGTTAGCCTGTGAACTTGGCCTTGGCCAAGGGATGCTCACAGCAAGTAGGGTTGTTGTACCAGGAAGCACCAAGGACAGTGCTCCCTAAGGCAGGGGGAAGCAAGGGGACATGATGGCTAGCAGGGATGGAGCAGCCCTAAGGTACCTGATTAAGGAGGACAGGAGGCAGACAGGAGCCACAGTTTTCAGGCATGTGCACAGCAGTAAGGTAGGCTTGAGGCCAAGCTGAGAAATCAGCCCACAGCTCAGGATCAATTCTGGTGGATCAACCAAAGTCAGACCCAGCCAGGACAGTGCCCCAGGCAGGTTCAAGGTGACAAAACAGACCTTGATTTAAGTTGGAAATCAGTCTGGATCAGGATTCAGATCGATAGGACCCATAATTATGTACAGGTGTAGCTAGAGCTCAGCTAGAGGCCAGCACCCCAGGAGCACAGCACAAACAAGGATAGAGAGCCCTGGGCTAAGCTTAAATAGGCTGCAAAGCCCACAGGCACGTGTGGGTGTGAGTCCCAGGTGGGGCTGCTCAGAGCCATTGGCATCCTCAGGACTTGTCACCCAACCTGCAGGCATCAGTTGCTCAAGAGATAGATGAGCTTGTGCCATCCCCAAAGCACTGCACACTGTTTATTACATCAGGGGACACCTCAGTGAGCCACATGGGCCCTCATCTTGGGGTGTAGAACTGGATGACCTTAAGGTCCTTTCCAACCCTAACTATTCTATGACTCTATGTATCTGTCTGTGCCACCCTGGCCCTCTGCTCTTCCCTGCTGAGCTCATGGTTCTTGGTCCCCGCTCCTCTATGACATGCATCTCTTCCTAAAGGAGCACCCGCATAGGGGCTGAAGCCTGGTTTGGGGGAGCTGGAGGCAGCCCAGTGACCCAGACATCAATGACAACTGTGCTATCATGGCTCACATCGACCGCAGCCTCTTGCTGCCTCCCCCCTGGGTCCGGCCGCACGCAGCCAACGAGGCAGAAATGCCGATGCCTTTCACTAAACGCTGATGATTAAAATGAAATGAAGAGCATCAGGATGGATCATTGTGGGGAGGACAGGGGGAAGTTCATTATGACTGACAGACAGCCTGTGGCAGCACAGATTGCTCGTGATAGTGCAGCGGGGACTGTGCATCACACGTGTGGGTATCGGATCTATTATACATGAGGGTTATTTTCAGCATCCCCTGCAGGTCATGCTTTACCAGCTAAATCAAAGCTAAAGGTATTAGCTGGCCTTTATGCCTTGTGGCAATTAGATTACAATTTTCTGAATGCCATGTGGTGCAGGTCAGATTGGACCTATGGGGTTTTCTATGATGAAGGTGGCCCTGCTCATTGCAGGGGGGATGGACTAGATGACCTTTGAAGGTCCCTTCCAACCTGTACTATTCTATGATTCTGTTCTATGATTCTAGCTTCAAAAGATCTACTGGCTTCCTCTGATCAGGCTTTCTGAGATGGGGCTGTCTGTGCTGGCCTGGGCCACATTAATATAAGCTAATGATGTAATGGTTTACTAAAAGTGATTTGATGACACTTGAGGTTCCCTTCTCCCTAAAATAAACAGCAGTCATGAGGAAGGATTGAGCCCAGCTATGTAGGTACTAATAAGCTCTAGTGGCCTTGAGCAGCTTCACCTGGGAGCCCCACTGACCCTCTGCCCATTGCTCCATATAAGCTTGGAGCCAGGTAGCTGCTCTTGCTTTGAGCTGGTCTGTAAGTCAGTCTGTCTTAGCCTGGGCTGGACTTTCTGACGTGAGGCCTATGTATTTTGTGTAGGTAACTCTGTCTTCCTGTCTCTAGATGGACCTCATCCAATCCAGTCATCTTCCCTGGGGCTGCTTGGTCCAGTATGATGCTCCCACTTGTGCTGTGGTTGGTTTTATCTCTTGGTTCAGTCCTATGCCTGTTCCTCACTGGCACTGAGGGAGTGATGGGTCTGTTGTTCACAGGCCAGCTTTTTTTTCCTGTATGGGTACCCTTGGTGTGGGGCCTGGGGGGCTGCCAGGAGCCTCAACCCCTTTGACTGAGATAAGAGCTATTCCTTCAGCTTCACTTTGTGCCTGTTGTGTATTGGTTGCTGAAGTGAGGGCTTGCATGTCCCCTTCTAGCAGGTTGGGTCTTGCTAGCATCCTGCCCTGGGCAATGCCAGGTCTGACCCTTGGTCTGCAAGGGGTCTGTTTTACCCCTTTCCTTGGAGGTAGGAGCTTGACCTCCTCATCCAGCAACATGGGCTCACCCAGTGTGACTTCAAGACAGCATCAGGGCAATGAAAAGAGCTGTTTTTTTGTGATGTATTTGGCTCTATCCCTCCTTGGGAGCTGGAAGAGGTGGGATGGAGCATGGGGCAGTGAAATCCTTTCAGAAACTCTGGAGTCGTGCACTGTGCAGATCCAGAAACCTTCTCCCAGGTAGCTGGGGATCGCTGGAGTCCTTGAGTCACCTGAGTAGCTAAAAACCCTTTCATAACCCCCAGAAGCTGGATTCAGGGCTGGCGCTTTGTTGGTTGGTCAGTGCCATGCCCTGCTAAGGCCTGGAAATGAGCAAAAATGGGAGAATTGGAGATTTCTCATGGAGGCTTTAGGTTGTGTGTGTGTGTGTTGGGGATAATGTTTGGGCTTCAGACCTCTGGCACCTTTGAGAAACAAGAAAGCTGCTGTGGAAAGGGCTTAGGAAGAGCTTTTGGATGCAGATGCAGAAAGTAAAGCAATTTCTGAGCAGAAGTGGTTTTGATTAATAAGAGAAAATGAGCAATGGGGGATGGCACTGAGTGGCCAGGGGCTCAGCTTCAGTGTCTCACCCCTATCTCACAGGGGAGGCTTAACTGATGGCAAACACTGTGGCTGATACAGCCTTAGAGCTCCTCCACCCTGAGCAGGGAGGACTTTTATAGCAGTGAATGGATGAGCATTGTGAAAGATGACTCTGATTCTTGGGGCATTGCTGGGTTAGATTGCAGTAAAATTGCAGCAAAAAGCAATTTGGCTTTAATCAACTCTATAACAAAGCCCCAGCATGGAAAAGAGCAGAAGGTATCACAAGATAGGAAACTGTCAGCGTTGCTGGAGCTGAAAGATAAGATTGTGCTCCCTATGGCTACACTAAAGGAAGATGAATTATCCATAGGGGCGACTCAGAAAGACAATAATGTACAATTAAAGTTGTTTGAATTACAGTTTTAGGGAAGCATGGGTGGAAGAAAAAGCCTATTTAAGTGGAAAGTCTGAAACCTCTTTCCCATGTACTTTCAGAAAGCAGAACTAGTTTAGGAAATAATAGATAAATCAAGCAGGGCAATGGCTGAAGAGGAGCAAAGGATGAGTTAAAAGGGACATTACAGAGGGATGCTGAGCATGAGGGGTGGATGGATGGGAAGTGAACCAGCTCTGAGTGTGCCAGGAGCAAGGGGAAAGGCTGGGGAAGCCTGAAGAGTGGCAGGAAGGCTGGGAATCTCATGTCCAGAGGCCCTTGCCAGCAGTCCTGGCTGGATTGCCTCCCAAAGCCTGGGGCTGGTGGGTGGTGGAGGATGGCTGTGCTCCAGCAAGGCTGGGATACTAGGAGCAGGGGTGGAACTGCGACCATGAGCATCTCTTCACCCTCTATCCCCTCTCCAGGTTCCACACACGGTGTTTTACCTTGTGGTGCTGGTGGGCTTTGGGAGTGGATTCCAGACTTCAGGCAAAGCTTGGTCCCGAGTTGTCTCCATTAAAAGCAGCTGAGGAGGGTGCAGAGGTATGTGGTTATTTCAGGCTTGTGCTGACGTCTCGCCTTCTCCAGGCTTGGTTTAAGCACAGTGCAAACAAACCACAGGCTAAAGGGTTAAACAAATGCTGCATGAGGAATGTGTTTGCAGGAGCTCAGATAACTGTCCTGAAGCCACCTGCATTCCTGGTGGGGCTTTGCTTGGATCGGCCAGGGCAGGTAGGACCATATCCTGCAGCAGGTCAGTGGGGTCTGTGCTGCAAACCTCCCCCAAGGCTCACCAAGCTGTTGCAGAACGTGGGGGAACAAACAGCTCATCTTCAGCTTGTCATGCCAACGTCTCTGCCTGGCTTCATGAGTGGGAATCTCTTGGTGGGACTGTTCCTAAGCAGGAGGCAGGATATTTGGGAGACAGTCGGTGTATCCTGTGCTGCAAGATCCCCTAAAAAGCTGTTGGTTCCTTTTGCTGTCCCACCAGCCAACTGTCGAGGGGGGCCCAGCTCCAAACAGATGGTGATGGGGAGGACTGGGATGGGGATAATGGTGTGAACATGGCATCTTTTATGTGATACACTTGACACGTTGCCATGGGACAGCTGCAGTTTAGGAGGCTAAAGCATCAGCTGCAGACAAGCTTTGTAGTGACTTGTGCGGTTGCCATATTCCCTTCCTTGCAGGCAGCTGCCTTGGAGGAAGAGGAGGAGGAGGAGGATGATGGTGGTGAGATGGAGGAGCTGCTTTGGGAAGGGCTTTTCTTGGAAGAAAAACTCTGCTCTGTGCAGCACAAGGGTGGGCTCCAAAAACGTGTGGGTGAGTCTGGAGATGTGGTGCACTAGCACCCAGCTTCCTGAATCAGCTGCTCTGGGAGCAGCAGTGTGGAGGTTATTCCTTCCCAGGGCTTCATTTTCCTTCTGCTCATCCCTTTCCCACTGCTGTACTAACTCATTCTCCCCAGTGACCTATCAGGACAGCTATGGCACCGATTATGGCTAGGATGGAGCCAGGACGTGTGCTGTGATGCCAGCTGGCTGCCACCCTGGGCTGTGTGTGCGCCTCTGACTCCTGCTTAATCTCTAACCAAGCTGGTAGGAATCCAGGCATCCCTTAGGCTTTGACCTCCTTTCAGACTTAGCTAAAGTTTTCTAAAGGGAGGAAGAGGGACAGTAAGCACTGTGATCAGCACTTAGATTCCCTGGGAAACTGGGACTGAAAGGGATATTTGGAGTGTCTAAAGCAGAGGCACTAACGGCATCACGGTCCCTTTACTTCAGGGGTGCTGCTGTGGTGTGGAGGGGTTGGGATGCTGAGCAGGAGAGTCTGGGCTGTGTGTCTGTCTGCAGCTGACAGCAGGCTCTGCCTTGGGAGCTCTCACAGCAGATGGTGAGCAGCAACCAGGGGGTGGAGGCTGCCAAGTGAGACCTGCTGTCTGTGCCTCTGCCAGGCCCTGCATGGTCTCTGGTGGGCATCTCCCACACAGGAGCTGAGGTCCAAAGTGCATTAGGATGTAATGCAGTCTCTGGCTCCCTGCTGCTTACATCAAGTCAGCCCCAGGGATGATTAAGGTTCTATTTTTGGGGGAGTAGCATAAAGCTTTGCATTAGCTCAGTTGCACTCTGCTGTTGGGTCAGTCCAACTTCACATACCTTATGATGGTAAATAGAAGTGTTGAGTCACCATTAAGAGTCTGTGCAGCTTTCAGGCAAACCTGGTGTTCGTGTGGACACAGCATGTATCCCTTACCTTGTGTGTAAGTAGCTTGAATACCTAATGGACCAGGCATGGTTTGCTCTTCGCTGGTCTGAGATCTGAAGTTCTGCATGGCTGGGTTGTGGTGTCACTGCTTTCTTTGGGACGTGGTGACCCCATCCTGCTGTGCTGTGCTTCCACTTTGGCCCTGTGCAGGTATTTATTCTGCTTCACTTCCCTTGCTTGTGCACTTGAGTTTGGCTGTGCTGTTGCTGCTGTGCTCTCTACGTGGAGTTTGCTTATTGTTGCAGTCTGGACTGTTGGAGAAAACACCTTAAGGAAAGGCCTTAGAGATAAAACTTCCTTTTTTTAATGATAAATTGGTGAAAGTCCTGGTGAAAGCAATCTTGCAGAGGTGTTCCTGGGGAAAAGCTTTGTGACTTTTCCCTGTTAAGAAAATACCTTACTAATGTTTACAGATAGCCTGCTCTGAACTGAATGAATTTCCTGGGAGGTGAGAATGCAATACATGCTTTGTAAGTGAGCCAGAAAGCCCTGTGCTCCCTGCCTGCTCCTCTGTGAGCTGGCAATCTGTCTGGTGTGGTCAGGAGATGCAGCCCACAGCACTGTGATGATGGGTGCAGGGACACATGGTAGTGTTTGGAGAGCTGCATCATCAGGAAGCGATTAAAGCTGGGGCTTTAATGGGAGTATCCATCAGGTAAAGAGGGGGAGAAAGTGTCTGCCCGGACAGGTTGCATGGATTCATCTTCTGAGACATCCCAGCTGTGGAATTCCTCCTCTTGGGAGGGAGCTGCCAGTGTTATGGAATCTTCATCCCATGTTAGGGTGGACTCTGCAGCTTCCCACCTCTGCCTCACTCTACAAAGAGGACCCATGGCAGGACCAGACCTGGGGTGCTCAGTCACTGCAGGACAGGGAGATGCCTTTTGCAAAGCCATCAGTGCTGGATTTGGGGCATTTCTCACCTCGGGTCTCACGTGTGCATTGTTCCTGCCTGCTCCTGGCCAGGCCAGCACCACAGCTTGATTGGAGGAGGATGATGAGGGAGAGCAGGCCCTGGCTGTGCTGCTGTAAGGTGGCTATGGGACAGCAGAGGATGCTGCAGGGACAGATGAAGGCTCTGGCAATACCTGGAGATGAGCACAGAGGGGTGATGCCTTTGGGGGAGCAGTTCTTATGTTTCTTAGACTGGGGGGGGGGGGGGTATTGGAAGGTGTTTTCCTTCATCCTGCCCTTGCTGGTTGTTGGGTGCTGATGAGTCCCAGCACAGTAGGGTTGTTGGAAGCAGTGGTGGCTGCAGCAGAGGTGCTTCATGCTGTAGCTGCTTATGGCAGCAAGGCTGGGTGGAAGGACTGGGGGATGCCTGGGAAGGATGTGGAAACAAAAGGGCAGGAAAAAAAGGCTCATTTTCCATGTCTGGGGGAGGGGAAATGCTCTCCAAGGGCCTGGTGCACAGCTCTGCCTACCAGCTTGCTCTTCCTCCCTGTGTGCCTCAGAGGCAATGCAGCTGGAACAAAGAGGAGCCTTTTCATCCTGCAGCGGCTGCTCCAAAGCAGGCTGCTGAAACCATCTGCACACAGAGCAGCTTCATCTTCCTGCTCCTGAGAGGCCCTGTGTGAAGTGGGGAAGCAGGGGAAGGTGTGTTTTTTGGGGTGTCGAAGGCAGAGAGACATCCCTGGAGCCCAGATATGGGCAAAAACCCCTTCATGTGCCCCAGCTCTGCTCTGGGGACTGACCTGTCCTGCTAAGGAGCTCTCCTGAGCTGTGCCCCACTCCCCAGGGTGAATCTGGGCTGCTGATCCCAACACAAGTCAGCAAGAGTGGTTCATCTGCAGTTGTGGGAACACCAGCGCTGGCAACATCTAGCACTTTTAGCTATTGTCATTTAGGACAGATAAAGCCCCCCCTGATTTTAAGGGGAACTATTTGCTGTAGCTGATACGAAGGACAGATGAAGGCTCCAAGCCTGTTTTGAGTGTCTCCTGGTGGTGGGGACTTGTTTCTGTGCTTGGGAAGGAGAGGAGGAAGGGTTGGTGTGTACCTGGTGCAGAATGGGATTCATTCTATTCCTCGCTAGCTTCCCCTGGGGTGGTTCTGCATCTGGAGTCCATTGCTGGGCCCTCTGCTTATGAATGATCCTTGTGTACCACAGAAATGCTGACTCTCTCCAAAGCAGCCTCCTGCTCCACACACAGGCCTAAACCATGTGTGCTTGGGTGGTGGTGAGTGATTCACCATCCCCAGCCCTGACCCTGTGCCTCAGGATGGCCACATCCAAAGTGTTCCAGCTCTGTTCCTCCTGAGTGAGCAGGATTGAGGTTATCCGGATGCAGCCTCATCAAAAACGGCTCGGGAGGCTCCCAGGTTAGTGTTGGGATTGTTTTCTCTTGGCACTGGCTCACTGCTCTGCCTCTTGGTTCAAAGCAACCTCAAAACCCCCTTCCTGCTTCTCCAGATCCTTTGCTTTTTGCCACTGTGATGGTTTTGAGTCTGCAGCAGGAGCCAGAGCTGTTTTCCCTATGTCCAAGGATCCTGCATTGAAGGAGCTCCAGCCACTCACCCACAGGGGTAACCCAGTTACCACTGCATAGAGCTGATTGATGTTCACTTCCAAAGTGCTCCAAAATAGATGATTCTGGTAGTTTTGGGGGTTGGAAATCTGCATGTAGCCAAGGTGGGATTTACCCTCCTGCCTTGTACTGAATTGGTCATGAAGATGCTGTGTGCCACACGTCCTGTGCTGGAAGGAAACACAGGAGATCCTCCTGAGCATTGCAGATTTGATTTCTACATCCTTGGCAGCTGGAAAGTGCTGGTGCTGTGTAGTATTTTCATGCTTGTGATGGGGAGGAGAAACAGCCATGCAAGCTTCCCTTGGGGTGCACAGAGCCCACACGCTATGGACACCTTGTTGGGAAGCTCTGGATTTGCTCCAGTACCTCCATCCATTCTTTCTGGTTATTCTTCCTCCCCTTGATCAAATCCTGTGAAACTAAACTGGCAAATTGCAGTTCTTTCCTTTGCCTCTCTGTATTTTGTGTCATTACTATGCACATTTTGATGCACATACCTTGTGTACTGAAGGGTTCGAGGAAGGAAAATTAGTCCAAACCAATCACTTGTGATGGAGAACATCTACTGGTTAAATCCCTCCCCGGAAGGCCTTTCATTGTTAATCATGAGCAGGCTTGCAAACAGCCTGGATTTGAATTTTTAGCTAGTTTTGATGTTGAAAAACCTGTCTTTGTTTCCAAGCTGTTTAGTTTCTCCTTATTTAACAGTAAGAAAGCTCCTGGTGCTCCGATGCTCACTTTGGATCTTCAAAGACTAACAGGAGCAGAGTTGCACTCACAGTTAAGGTATCAAAGCTGTGATGCTGCTTTGATCATGTGAACTGTTGGGAGAAGGGACAACGTGATGGAGCTGTGATGGTGTGAAACTTTGCCCTGGGCAAGGTTGTGTCTTTTGGGGGGGGCATCTTTGCAAAATCTTCGGTTCCACCTGCATTTTTGGGTTTCTGAGCTTTGGTGCAGGAGAAGTCCAGGGACCTATTGCTTGTGGGAGAGGGAACCATCTCATGCAGAAGGTCCCTGCAACCCACCCCTGTCTCCCTGCTGCAGCGCTGAGGGGCTGGTGGCTGGATCTTCTCCATTGGCTGTCCACACATCCAGGCTGAGCACAGAAAGAGAAAGCCACTTGATCTGCAGGGCACATCTCGAATGGAGCCCAGGGCTCCCAGTTTAGTTGCAAGGCTTTTGAAGTACATTGGCTTCACCCTTTCTCGTTCTTGCTGCTATCAGCCAAAGTGCTTGGGTCAAGGTGTGCTTTGTCACTGAAAAGTCCTGCCCTGTCTGGAAGTGTGAGGGGAAAAACTCAAATGGTTTTAAATATAGCATGTTTCAGGTTATTCTTATTTGCCTTTTAATTTTAAGCTCTGCAGGTCTGGGTGTTCCTGCTCCCCTCTGTAATCAAAAAGGGTGAGGAGCTTCCTTTGCTCTGGAGCAACAGGATCCAAGCCTCCCACATGGGCACCTGGCTCTGGGGCATGGCCTGAAGCTGCTGGAGCCTTTGAGAACACAACAAGAGCTGCTGGTGTTGAGGAACCCCCAAAGAAAATCAGCTTAAAAACAAGAAGCTGCTTCCTTTGGGGAAACATCTGGTGGGTGTGTGTGCGTGCTGCTGAAAAATCACCCTAACAAAGAGCCCAGCTCCCTGCTCTTCCTCCTCTTCCTTTCTACCCTGCTCTGGCTACATCCCTTCTGTGTATGTTGGGAGTGGTGCTAGTGCCTGCCTGAGGCTGTATAAAGGAGATGCTGTGTGTGGAAGCATCTCAGGGGTGTCCCCTTCTAGCACCGCAGCTCCCAACTGTTTGGGGTCCCTCTCTACCCTCCAGCAGCACTTTTTCCTGAGCACGGTGTGGGGTTGCAGCTCCTCTGCATAGGTGAATCATTAGCCAGGTTTTTCCCTGGGAAGTGGCCTGTGTCTGGTCCCTGCAGCTGGAAACTCCAGCTGCCTTTTGTTCATCCCAGCGGAGATGCTCACACTCCTGCCTTGCCATGCACCCTAGGCCCACATCTGGGGGCCTGAGTCCCCGTTTTGAGGTTCTCTGCACCCCAATACCCTTGGCTGGGTGCATCCCAGTCCCTTGGGTCTCCAGGTCTGCATCTCCCAGATTTGATGGGAGGGCTTCACACCGTAGTTCCCGAGCTTTGTGCATCCCAATGCTCTGGCTGTGTGTAACCCTTGGCTCCATGTGCTTTGGTTCCCCATCCCTGTGCACCCCATTCCCCATCTCGGTGCACCCCTCCCCGTGCCCCCCGTTCCCCATCTCGGTGCCCCCATCCCCGTGCCCCCCGTTCCCCATCTCGGTGCCCCCATCCCCGTGCCCCCCGTTCCCCATCTCGGTGCCCCCATCCCTGTGCACCCCAATCCCTGTGCACCCATCCCCGTGCCCCCCGTTCCCCATCCCGGTGCCCCCATCCCTGTGCACCCCAATCTCAGTGCACCCATCTCGGTGCCCCCATCCCCGTGCCCCCCGTTCCCCATCTCTGCCCCCATCCCCGTGCCCCCGCATCTCGGTGCCCCCATCCCGTGCCCCCCGTTCCCCACCTCGGTGGCCCCATCCCCGTGCCCCCGTTCCCCATCTCGGTGGCCCCATCCCCGTGCCCCCCGTTCCCCATCTCGGTGCCCCCATCCCCGTGCACCCCCTCCAGTTCACCCATCCCTGTGCCCCCATCCCCGTGCCCCCCGTTCCCCATCTCGGGCACCCATCCCTGTGCACCCCAATCTCAGTGCACCCATCCCTGTGCCCCCATCCCCGTGCACCCCGTTACCCATCCCGGTGCACCCATCCCTGTGCACCCCAATCCCTGTGCACCCATCCCCGTGCCCCCCGCTCCCCGGCCCCTCCTCCTCGCCCGGCGGGACCGCGGCCGGAAGCGCTCTCAGCCAATCAGAGCCGGAGCCGCCGCCCCGCAAGCGGCCCGCCCCCGGCGGCGCGCGCTCTCCTCTCCCGCCCGTCCGCCGCCGCCTTCCCGGTAAGGACCCGCGGGGGGGGGCGGGGGCAGCGCTGGGGACGTGGCGGGGACCGGAGCCGTGGGGGGGGGGGGGGGTTCGGTCCCGGTGGGTCCCAGCCGGGAGCGGAGCCCGCGGGGCAGGGCCCGGCCGCAGGAGCCGCCGCTGCTCCCGCTCCCTCTGCGGCGGGCCCGGGCTGGGCACGCGGCCGTTGTTCCTGGAGGGCGCAATGAATGGAGCTGCCCCCGGGGCTGTGCGGGGCTCGGGGGTCCCGGCCGTGTCCCCACCGGCTCCCGTCGCCGAGGCCCGTGGGGGTGCAGGGGAGGCGGCATCCCTACATGCCACGGTTAACGTAACGCCCGCTCCCAGGCGTGAGACGGATCCCGGCTCCGGAGGAAGCGGTGGTTCCCCTTTTTGTGTCCCGGAGGAATAGCCCTTCCTTTCCACCGCCACGCACTGCACCCCAAATCACTGCCTTGGGACCGGGGTTCGCACGCCCCTCTTGTCTACCGCCCCTCTCCCAGCCCCGCAGGGTCCTGCTGTGCAAGCGGGGAACTTCTCCTTCCCACCCACAAGTTAAGCTGGGACTAAAAATAGTCTAGAGCAGAGCCGGGCTCTTTGCTGGCACAAACCCCGGGGAGGAGAGGAGCAAACCGAGGGGCTCCCGCAAAAACCGGGCTGGTCCGGGGCTTCTCCCTACACCGGCAGATGCCCTCCTTGCGCTTCCACCGTCTCGGGGGAGAATTTGGCAGCTGATAATTTGGGTGTTATAAAAGAGCAGTGTTTTGGCAATAGTAGTTAATATTTAAACAGGGTGACTTGTGGTCCTGCTGCAACAGAGGGTTTCATTATCCCAGGGGTTCAGCCATCCTGGTTTTCCATGGGAGCATGTTTGTGAGGTTCGTTAGATCCCAGCTTGTGACAGAAGCTCAGGTCTGGGGCAGAGCCTGTCCCGCAGGGATGGGGAAACCGAGTCATGGAAAGGCCGGAGCCCCATTGAAAGGAGGGTTGGGGACATGGGTGTCCCCTTCCCGTGACTCCTCTGGGATGGTCTGGCAGGACTCACAGATCACGGAACCTGTAAAACGGAATTGGTTTGAGCATCCCCAGGAAAAGGAAAGAGCTCCAAGGTGAGCGGGAGGAGGTGACTCACGTTTCCCTCAATGGGCAGCTGAGCACTGCCCTGTCACCCTCTCCCACCGCACGTCCCTCTCTTCCCACCCGCCTGGGGCTGGCTCTGGGCTCATCCACTTGGGAAAAGGTGAGATTCAGGGATATGGCTTGGGAAAAAAAGCTGGGGAATTTGTTTTCCCCAAAGGAACCTCGTGCTCGGGAGGGAAGGAGAGGGGATGCTGGAGCAGAGCTGTGCCTCAGTTTCCCCCTGGGCCTGAGTTCCCCCCCATGCCTCCATCTCGCCCTGTGCTTCCGTTTCCCCCATGGGACTGAGCTGAGCAGAGCTTCAGGGCTGCTGTTTCCCCACTTAAAGGGGTTTTAAGGATGAAGGAGCCGGTGGCTGAAGTTCCCTCTGCACCCCGGGACACCGGTGCCGTGACACTGATTTACTGCAAGGGGAGCTATTGTGTCAGAACTTGTCGGTGCTAAAGGCAGAGCAGGGGACACCGGGATGGGATGGGATGGGACACGGCAGTGGTGATGCTGGCTGCAGCTCCTGCTATGAGGGAGGAATGCCGGTCACGAGGGGCCTGGCTTGCTCCAGGCACGGCAGGGAGGGATGCTCGGGAAGCGAGCCACGGTAGCCAGCGGTGCCGGGCAGCTTGCCCTCGCCTCTCCTCACATCCAGCTCTGAGATGCTCTGATTTTATTCCCCCTTTCTCAGGGCAGCCTCATGCCAGGGACTTCCATGTCATGAGTGGGGATGGACCTCACAGCCTTCTCGCTGTTGGCAGAAACGGGAATCTGCAGACCTCTTTATGTTTAGCTTTTAGTGATTTTGGACCTCGGGAGCGAGTTGCTTCCTCTTGGAGCACAGGGATGTAACAGCCCAGCACTGTGCTTGGAAAGAGAGAAACAAAAGGGGAGGAGAAGCAGTGAGGAGGGGAAGAGGCTCACGTGGCTTCCCCAGGGCACCGGCCAACGCCTCCAGCGCAAGAGCTGCCTCCGGGTCCGTCGGCTTCCTAAACCCTGGGACTTGGCTGGCTCCAGGCTGGAGGCAAACCCCCTCCTGCCTTTCACAACGGGGTGGGTGCTCCGGGTGCTGCTGGCATGGGATCCCCTGCCCGGTGCCGGTCTTCTCCCTTCTCTTTGTCCCTGGTCCCTGGCACCATCTCATTGTTTCCTTCTATTTTTCCTCAGCTCAGGGTACTTGTAATGAGAGAGAAAACCCCGTGAAGACACCCAGGGCTGCGCTCGCTTCTGCTTCCTCTCCCAGTCGTTGCTCAAGCCAAGGATGCTCTGCCCGCTGCTTGCCCTGAGAGCACTGGTGCTCGGCCTGGCAGGTGAGTGGGGCTTGGGGGGCTTAGGGGTTGGTGGGGCCTGCATGTCAGCGCCCCAAAGGAGGTGTCCTTAGTGCCACGCTCGTCCTGACAAAGCTGCCTTTGACCCGTGGTCCCTGGTGGCAGCACCCATGAGGTGTTTCTCCTGTTTTGGGGGTCTTACAGTGGGTGTGATGGCTTCTGGTGCACATGGGCCACCCTCAGAGCAGGGACACCACCTCCTGCGTGGCACAGCTGAACAGCAGAGCCAAGGGAGGAGGAAATCCTGAAGGTTTCTGACTCCCCCGGGTCTGTCCCCGTGCACTGCATCTCCTGGTCTCCCAGGCTGCGTCACATCAACCTGGGAGGGATGCTGGGACTGAATCCTTTCGGAACGCTCAGCAGTGATTCTGGCCAGGCTGGGTAGTACATCCTAAAACCCACTGGCATTGACTGTTAGCCGGAGGGATACCTGATGCTCTTGAGTCTAGAGCCAGGCATGCTGCCTGAGCACTCTTCTCCTGCCTGGCTCCTTCCCACAGCTCCTCATCCTTCCCACCTGCTTAAAATGCAATGGCTCATTGCTGCTGTTGTCTCCAGAGAGGTATTTGCCATAGGTAACACCTTTGTTGTGTTCTACAATAGTTTTGAGGTTGGAACATAAAGCAAATCCTTGGTCTGAGGGGAGCTTTTCTGTGGTGAATGAAGTGCCCTGGGTCTGCTTTAGAGGATGTTGCTGCTGCTTGCTGCCAATGGGCACCCCAGGACCAGCTCCAGGTGTGGAGGGTCCAGCAGCCCTGGCATGGTTGGTGTTGCTCCCTGATACAATGGCAGGGTTGGTGTCCTGCCATGGCTTGGCACCGTGGTTGTTGGCATCGTGCTGTGGCACTGGGATGAGGTTGGCATCGTGCTGTGGCACTGGGATGAGGTTGGCATTGTGCTGGAGCACTGGTGCCATCTAGAGCCTTCCAGCCTGGCCATGGTGCTGCCCGGAGCTGCTGGCTCGTCCTGGGGACATGGGGCTGTGTCCCCACTGCTGTCACCCACCTGTGTCCTCTACCCATGGGAAGAAACCAAGCTGCTTGTCCTGGTGGGGTGCAGGTTGAGGTGCCCATGGTCACAGCTGAGATGCCACCTACCCCTGGGTCCCTTCCATGGGCATCCCTTGATTTCCTTTGATGTTACTGAGATGGAGAGTTCAGGAGGTGCTTCTGCAGGGTCTCACCACCACATGCTTTTGCCCTTACCACCCTCCTGCAGGTGCCATTGAGATCCAGGTCCCGGATGAGCCCGTGGTGGCTCTTTTCGGCCAAGACGCCACCCTGCACTGCTCCTTCTCTCCCGAGGCCAACTTCAGCCTCAACGACCTGAGCCTCATCTGGCAGCTGACGGACACCAAGCGCTTGGTCCACAGCTTCTCTGGTGGTCGGGACCAGCTGGAAGACCAGGGTGGGGGCTACGCCAACCGTACAGCCCTGTTCTATGACCAGCTGGCCCAGGGCAACGTCTCGCTGCTGCTCCGGCGTGTGGAGATCTCGGATGAGGGCAGCTTCACCTGCTTTGTCCGGGTCCAGGACCACAACAGTGCGGCTGTGACACTGCAGGTGGCAGGTGAGGGATGGAGAGTTGGGGTGTCCCTACATGTCTGCCCCAAAAGAGGGGTTCTCCATCATGCTTTGTTCCTCTCTCAAGTCTCTTTCTGTCTCCGCCTTGTCACGGTCTCCCCATGAAGTCAGGTCTCTGTTAGAGACCAGCGAGCTGCACTGATGCTGGAGAGTGACTCCTCATCAGGGACTGTAGTGATAGGACAAGGGGTGCTGGGTTCAAACTGAAACAGGGGAAGTTCAGGTTAGATATAAAGCAGAAGTTCTTTACTATGAGGGTGCTGAGGCACTGGCACAGGGTGCCCAGAGAAGCTGTTGCTGCTCCATCCCTGGGAATGTTCAAGGCCAGGCTGGACATGGTCCAGTGTGAGGTGTCCCTGCCCATGGCAGGGGGCTGGAACTGGATGATCTTAAGGTCCTTTCTAACCCAAACCAGTCTATGTTTCTATAATCTCCCCGAAATATTGCTGGTGGGGGCCGCAGTCCCTTCCCTGCAGTGATGGAGAGGCTCTTACAGAAACAGGGCCATGAACCAAAGCTGGGGAGGCTTCATCTGGTTGGTTCTATCAGCTGGAAGAGTCTGTCCTTGCCCAACCTCATTGGGTTCCTTATGATCCGGATCCTTTGCTCATGCTGGCTGCCCTCTTCCTTGCAGCTCCCTACTCCAAGCCCCATATGAACCTGGAGCCTAACAAGCACTTGAAGCCAGGAGATCTGGCAGCGGTGACTTGCCACGCTTCCCGTGGCTACCCTGAGGCCCACGTCCTCTGGCAGGACAGCCAGGGCAGCAGCATCACAGAGAACATCACCACGTCCCAGGTGGCCAATGAAGAAGGTCTCTTTGACGTGCACAGCATGCTCCAGGTGCTGGTGGAGCCCAGCAGCACCTACTCCTGTGTGGTGCGGAACCCGGTGCTGCAGCAGGAGACCCAAGCTTCTGTCACCATCACAGGTGAGCCTGTGGGGCCCAAACTGGGGAAGGGAAGTGAAGGGCACTGCCTAAAGATTGTGGTGGCACTGGGATCCCTACTGGGGTTGCTGCCCTGTATCTCTGCTCATCCTCTCTCCCCGTGGACTTGCAAGGGTGACTTGAGGCTGTGCTGTCCTCCCTGTCACCCCAGGCCAGCGTCCCAGCTAGAGCAAGCATCCTTATTTCTTAGTCTCTCACTTTGTTAGTTGGCCCATCCCAGTCTAAGCCAGCACAGGGCACAGTGCTTGTCTTCTCCTTAGCAATGCTAAGGATGCTCTGGGGTTTGGAGTTCTCCATCCCAGCTGCAGGAATCCTGCTTCAAAAATACAGGCTGCAGAAGTTCATTGGGCACCTGGTCCATTCTAGTTCTGCCCTCCTGGATGCCTTTGGAACCTCGTGTGCTCCTCAGCACTAATTGCTCTTTCATTACCCTCAGTACAGCACTGGGTTGGGAAGGTGGGTCCCTGGTGGAGCATTAATGTTTTGGCTGGACGCAGCAAACTCTTGCAGGGAAACCTGTGTGGATGCTGCTGGCTGGGGAGAGGGGGTGGCTTTTGTATGGCCTCATGAGCAAATGGTCAGCCTTGGGGTGACATCTGTGGAGGGGCAGGGTTTGTGGCAAGACTTCATTTGAAGGAGCACTGTTATAGGGAAAAAATGGAATTCTGGTTCTCCAGGAGATAGCCCCAAGTCCTGGTGATCCCTGCCAGGCTGTCCTGGATGCTGGGGAAGGTGTCCCCATCCTTCCTGGGCTAAGATGAGAGGGGAAAGGGAGCAGGTGCTGCATCATCTAATGCTTCTTTGGAGCTCCCCAGCAAGTGAAAGCTCAGCCTGCCTTTTGAATTCATTATGTGCAATGACTTAAAAGTTAATGAAGTATTTTAACGAGTGCCTCAACCTGCTATTTCTGCTCATCCAGACCTGCTGGGGGAGGCCTTAATCAGAGGCACTGATGGTTTTACTTCCAAAACCACCTCTTGTTCCACCAGCTCCTTCCATAGGGATGTCCCCTGGGCATGCATCCCCCCTGTAGGAGCACTGCTCACTGTGGTGGTATCTCCCTTTCCTCCCCCTGCAAGGCCAACACCTCGCCTTCCCTGCCGTGGCTCTCTGGGTGACAGTGGGACTTGCCATTTGCGTCGTGGGGCTGCTCATCATCCTGGCCTACGTGTGCCAGAAGAAGATCCGTGAGAGCTGTGAGGAAGAGGAGGAAAACGCAGGTAATGTGGTGGTTTCCCCCCCTGGAAAAGGGATGAGGTTTGCAGAGGGCCATGGATGGGGGGAGCCGGGGCAAATTTTAACCAGCGTGGGTTTGCCTTGGTGGTGGCGTCTGTTAGAGGATGAAGAGATGCTCGGAGCTGCTGGGGTCAGTGGGCACCAGCAGATCTGTACCTGTGCTGGCTGCGTGCATTGCTCCAGGCAGCTCTTTCAGACATACACTGGGTTTTCCTCCCCCCCACTCCCCCTCCCCAGTGAAAGTGCTCCCTACTTTTCCTTCTCCCCCTTTCACCTCCCTACTCCGAGCATCCTCTGCATGTCGGGTACCCACAACTGGGTGTGCGTGGAGCATCTCCTCTTGAGAAGGTGCTTTTAGCACTTGCCACCATGGAAACGCCGAGTGCTTTGGCACTGAAATGGCATGAGAGAGATGCTCCACGCTCTGGTTTTCTGCATCCTCCTCTTTGGTGGCTTGGGGTATTTTGGGGCTTTTTTATTATTATGGGGACGTGTTTGCACAAAAGAGGGAGGTTTTATTGCTGTAAAAAGCTGCCGTGCTCTGAAATGGCTGCAGAAGCAGCTTTCCTGGTGTTCCCATTTGTTTCCCCTTGCTGCCTCCCGAGGCATTTGCTCTGCCAGAGCCTTTCCCTGCCAGCTCCATGCTGCAGGGCTGGGACCTGCAGCCTTCCCCCCCCAGGGGTTCCTGTCTCGCTCCTCCTCTCTCTGTCTTGTGCCCATATCCCCTGATGCTTGGCTGTGGGGTCCCCCCAGCAGTGGGGACCAAGAGAGTTTTATCCTGGGAATGGTCTGCAGGAGATACATATATAAAATGATATAGATATATTTTTCCCCCCTCTAACAGTGTTTTCCCCTTGGCCAGGGGATTTGCAGTGCTGTGATGCTCAGCTGTGGCCCCGGGCCAGCTGACCTCAGCTTTTTACCATCAAGACACAGCTCCCAGCTCGTGATGTGTTGCACTGATGGCTGCATGCCCATAGCAATAACCTTTTGCTGTCACTCTTAGTCAGCCAGAACCCAGGCAGGGCCCCTGCCTGTGGGCCTGGCAGCCACGGGAGGCAGGAGCAGTGATTTTTGCTGGGCTTTCTGGCAGGGTGGCAGGTCTTACCCATGGGGTGCAGAGCTCCTGGGCTCCCAGACAGGGTGGCAGCTGGTGGGTGTGAAGGGGATGCTCATCCCTCAGTGCTGATGGGGTGTCCCGGAGGCGTTGGGGGATCCGTGGTCTCCCTGCTAAGCCCCTTGCCAAGCACTGCTCCAGATGGTGGCTGTGCTATAAATAGGGAGGCGAGCGGCTGCGCTGCATCACCCGGAGCTGTGGCTTTTCCTGCTTTGCTTGTAGGGGATGGGCCAGGCCAGCCCAGCCTTGTGCTGCAGGAATCCCCACCGTGGGGTGCTGGGTGCAGGTGGGTGCCACTCACCTCCTCCATGAGCATCACCAGTGGCTCCGCAGCACCTGCTCCTGAGCAGACCTTGGGATATGGGGTGATCATGGGTGGCTCTGAGCACTGGGGATGGCAGCGATACAAGGGACACCCACCAGAGCTGGTTCAGGGAGCTGGGGTGGAGCTTCACACTCTCTGGCTTGCTCTTTTGCAGGGACGGAGGAGCAGGATGAGGAGGGGGGAGAACCCAAGACAGGTGGGTGCATGATGCTTATCATATACATGTGCTTGTGCCACCGCAGTGTGCTTTACATCCTCCATCTGTGCTCAGCCCCCTGTGCTCGCCTGCTCCCCGGTGCACCACCCTATCTCTAAAGAGTAGAGTGCTTGTGATGCTCTGCTGTCATCAAACAGGTGAATTATGTGCCCAGTGATTGCCTTTATCTGCTTGTACAGGAGCCTGCTTGCGATGCTGGCTCCTTCCTGCCGGTGAGATTTAGGGACCAGGGTTGGTTTGCAGTGGAAATCGGCAATTAGTGGGGTGGGTTGCCCAAAACAGGGCTCTCGGTTGTTTCCTCCTTGACTGACCAAGTGCTACTCTGCTTCTTGCAGCTTTGCAGCTCCTGAAGAGCACAGAGATCAAAGAGGGTGAGTGCATTTGCCAGGCAACAGCGTAGGACCATGAGCTGGCTCATGATGAGGGTTTCTTCCTAAGAGCACTGGAGATGATGCTCAGATCTAAGTGGAAAGCCTCTATTGCGTCTCCATCATCCATCACTGGATTTTGGGGGGGATTCTCAATTTGTTCATATTTATTTCATTTTCTCCCCCAGTTCTCAATCAGATTTTCTTAGATCAGTTATTTCCCATCACCCATTTCCATTCCAGTTAGGGCTGCACTTGCTCTGGCCACCACTCGCGTCTCCCAGCAGTGATGGAGTGATGCAGTTGATGGCTTTGACATGGTGTTTCTTCTCTTATCCTTCCTTTTCTTGGACACTGGTGGGGGGCAGGAAAAGCCTCCTGCCACCAGCCTGGGTCATTGTGAGGAATCTGTGTCTGTCTCTGAGTGTTGCCAAGAGGAGAGGAAGGGATGGAGTTGGTCCTCACGTTGCGTGAGCTGCATCCCTCCCCATGCAGAATTCCCCAGCAGGAGCCTGATGCTGAATTCCTGATGGGAATTCATGGGAAGTGGAGCCCCAGCTCCTGGTTTTACCTTTGAGGACCTTTTTCCAACGTCCTGGCTCGGTGCTGCCACCAGCCCATCATGCACCCCAACCCTGTGACGCACTCCAGTGTGTTCCATGCTTGCTCAGCCCTGCTCCTCCCAAGCTCATCCTCATTCCAAGATCTCAATCTTTTAATTCATTCCCTTTCCTATTAGAGGCAGAGCTTGGCCTCTGCTGCCACTCTTCTCTGCTCCTTTAACCCTCCTTCCTCTTTTATTAACAGCCCTGGTTTTCCTCTCATGCCATTTCTGCCTCCCCACCAGTAAGTTAATAAAAGCCTTTTCTCCCTTCCTCTTCCCACCTTTACTGAAGCATCAGCCAGCTCCACTTCTCCTCCTTTTTTTCCTCTTCCCTGCCCTTATCTCCCTCTCCAGACCACGCTCAGCTTCCCAGCCACAGTGGGCCCTGTTTCCTTAACCCCATGTCAAAGACATCTGCTTGCACCTCAACCACTTTTACAGGAGCAATAAAGCTTGGATAATGACATCTCCCAGGGTTTGCCAGCCGGTGGAGGGGGGGGGGGTCTATCCAGGAGGATGGATGGAGGGATAAAAACACACCTACATGTGCCTAGGCTGATTTACCTGGGGCTGGCATCAGCCCTGGGAGTGGGGATCCCAGTTTTCCAGAGCCAGGACAGCCCAGGGCAGTTATCAGCTGGATGAGCTCATTCACTTGGGCCTGGGAATGACTCTTTGGTAACGTCTTTGCACGTTTTCATTCAGTCTTTTCTTTTTCTCCCCAGATAATGAGCAAGAAATCGACTGATGGGAGCTGGGACGCCCCCAGGCAGCGCCCTGTGCCCTGCACCAGCTGCAGTGGGGATGAGCTCCAGGTCCCCTGGCAAGGGCACGGAGCTGCTGCCACCCCTCATCCTGAGCCCCGTCAGCCTCCTCTGTCCCCAGTCTTGTCTTTGGGGTGCCCTGGGGTGGTTGAATCTCTCTATCCCCAGTGAGCCCCCAGGGCTGGTGCATCCTTCCCAGGGATGATGTGGGGTGGAGGCTCTTCCCTGTCCATCTGTCCATCCCCACGTGGGGCCGAGAGCAACCAGGGTTGACCATTCCCCCCCGCTCCCCATCACCCTCTGTTCCTGCTCCTGCGTGGCTGCAGCTGAGCCAGCCACCTTCCAGGTGCCTTCCAGGGCAAACTTTGCTGCCCTTTCTAAGCCCAGAGGCCTTGAGAGTGGTGATGGGCTCAGTGAGCAACACACGGAGCCCTGGAGGCTCTGGGAAGATGGATGGGACCTGCAGGACTCCCAGGCATGGTGGGGCAGAGCTGGTGCTCTTGTCCCCGATGGAGGTACCACTCTGGGGATGTGTGGGGATGACTTTTGTCCCCTTGCACCACTGTGGTTCCCACTGGACTTTCATTTCTGCCTTAAATGCAAAGTGCCCTCAGGGCGGTTACCTCCTGCCTTGAATTATCCCAGGTGACAAAAGGCAGGGTTGGGGGGGGACCTGCTGGCCGGGTGAAGCCCCCCTGGCCTCCCCATGGTGACAGTGCTGCTTTGGGGGCTGAAGCACTGGTGAGGACAAACCCAGCTGGTGCATGGGGCTGAGCATGGGATTGGGGGTCATTGCCCCAGGACGTGTCTGGGGGTCCTCCCACTGCTGCTGGGTACCTGGGGCATCCAAGCTGCCAGGGTGACCGAGGTGGCATGGCCCTGGTCCTGCTCCGGGGGTGAAGTCCCTTGAGGACTCTTGTGCTGGGTTTTGGTTTTATTTAAAATCCAGGATCTGAAGGGGAATTTTGTGCCTTGACAAATAAATGGGGGGGGGGGGGCTTGGTTTGGACAATGATTTCCAGCTCACCATGGTCTAAGAAGGGTAAAAAAGATCCATTGAAGCAACTGCACAAAACCAGGTGAAAAAGAGTTGATTTTTCTCAGTCATCTGATTCTGTCCCATATTCACAGAAAAGAAACGAGTTAATTCCACTTATTCCTGAATAGAGTTTAAGCCTGGGTTTGTCCCTGGGGCTATCGATGGCACTGGGGTATCTGGGCTCAAAAAAGGCTCTAGGGAGCCTTATTGCAGCCCCAGTGCCTAAAGGAGCTACAAGAAACCTGGAGAGGGGCTTGGGACAAGGGCCTGTAGGGACAGGCCAAGGGCAATGGCTTTAACCTGCCCGAGGGGAG
This sequence comes from Pezoporus occidentalis, assembly GCF_034315485.1. Classification (NCBI taxonomy): domain Eukaryota; kingdom Metazoa; phylum Chordata; class Aves; order Psittaciformes; family Psittacidae; genus Pezoporus; species Pezoporus occidentalis. The sequence goes on from NW_026913415.1 coordinate 1,240,074, forward strand.
ACTGAGATGAGCTCTTAGGCAGAAGCTCTTCCCTGTGAGGGTGCTGAGGCGCTGGCACAGGGTGCCCAGAGAAGCTGTGGCTGCCCCATCCCTGTCAGTGTTCAAGGGCAGGTTGGACACAGGGGCTTGGAGCAAGCTGCTCTAGTGGAAGGTGTCCATGGGTTGGAACTGGATGAGCTTTAAGGTCCTTCCAACCCAAACCCTTATGTCCCCCTTTCAGCCCTGTCCTTTTGTCCCCTGCTGCCACCACAGCCCTTACGCTGCCCTCATCCATCACTCAGCACAGGGAGACAGCCACTCCAGCGCTGGATTGCTGCCTGCCCGCATCATGTGCTATAGAAGAACTGCTTCTAAAAGCAACAGGGGGAAATGAGCTGGTGTCTTAGGGAGGGGATGATGGTGGGTTCATTTAGGGGGGTTGAGCTACAGCCTGGATTCAGAGCTGGTGCAGTTTTCAACCCGGTGCTCGGAAGCATCATTAATATTAGCATCGAGGCGCTGGGCTGGGGATGAAATCATCATCCCCAGCTCCTTGGTGCGTGGTGGGGTGAGTTGTCCCCACATCCAGGGCATCTTTAAAGGTGTTGAGTTGGTGCCAGCATCACTGGGGATGTCTCCTCCAGCTGGAAGGTTTGGGGGCATCTCTTTGGGTCTGGGCCATGCAGGGAAGGGAGATCTTGAGGGTGGCAAGGGAGAAAAATCACCGTTGAAGCTGTGGCAGCTTAGGGGAAGTACTGCTTAGGTGGCTCAGGCTGATGGGCCAGCCCAAGCTGTGCTTCTGCTTGGGGCTGAGCCACTCACCGCTGTCCCTGGGATGAGGGGCTGGGCTTTGGCATGGGGTAAAGCACCCCAGGAGGAGCTCAGTTGTCCCCAGGTGCCATCCTGCTTTTGGAGCTGTCAGGATGGTGGGTCTTTTTTGGGGGGGGGAGGAAACCATCCAGCCTCTTGGTCAAGGTTTCAATGCAACACACTGGTGCGTGGGTGCCGTGCATGAGAGCCAGGCAGGGACAAGGCTGGTCAGCCACAACGCGGGCGTTTTCCCATTCCCAACATCCTGCTCCCGCTGCTCCAGGGTAACGGCAAACCTGGCAGGCATGGAAGCGGGATTTAACGGGGGTGCAGACCCAGCCCTGGGAGCTGCCTGGAGCTCAGCTCGCTCGTGTTTGCTCTCCTCCCTCTCGGGAGCAGGCGAGGCTGCGTGTTCATCACACACCCTCCGTGCGTATAAAGCCCAACCACGCAGTCCCGTTTGGCAGCTGACTGCAGGCTGTGCTGGGCCAGGCTGTCCCCAGCGCCCATCCATGCAGCTCCCTTCTCCCCATCAATAAACTGATCCCTGCTCCTTCCCGTGACCTCATTGCAGAGAGAGGGGAGGATGGAGATGCTGAGCCTCGTGGCTGCCTTCCCCTGAGCACCTCAGGGGCATGGGACGGGGTGGAGGATGCCCCTGCGGTGCCGGGGCAGGGTTGCTGCCCGTCCCTGTTGTCCCCTCGTCCTGACCCAGTTCACAGATGGGCCTGTGTCCCCACGGGGATGCTCTGAAAACCCAGGGTTATTTCCATGGGGTGATGTGCCTTCCGTCAGGATGAGCAGGATCCAGCTCCTGCGCTGCACCCAAACAGCCAATTCGTAGCCCCCATATTGCCAGGCCAGACCTGACTTCAGCTCAGAGCAGCCTGGCTCTGCTCCGTTCTGATTTAAGGATGCTCTAAATGTAATATGTGGCCTTTGCAGGAAAAGCAGAGCCCAGAAGCTGCCCCTGGGCTGCAGCTTCCTGCGCTCTGCTGCTGAAAGCAAGGAGCAAAGCCCCAAGGCCAGGGCTGTGAGCCTGGGGGGAGAGGGATTTTAGCATCGCTTTCTACCTCTGCTGGTGGCTTTTCCTGGGAAGCAGCATTCCCTTCCCACAGTTTGGTCTAAACATCCAGGATTTGTTGTTTCCTCCCAGTGCAACAACTGGGATGGAGAAACCACCCAGCTCCGCGCCAGCGATTTGCTTTCCACGGACCAATGCAAAACGCTGGCACACTCAAAAGCTCCATTTCAGCCAATAAAAGGTCTTGAGAAGCTCCCCACTTGTGCCATCAGTCCTGGTACCCCGGTCCTTTTGATGGAGAATGAAGCAGCTCCACGGTATTCCCAAGGGAGCTGTGTGGAATGGTCACTTTCACCTCCCAGGACCCATTTTTCAGAGCCCAATCCCAAGCAGGTTATTCCCAGCAGCTGCAATGCATCCGGTCCCGCTGAGGCAGCCTTAACTGAGGGGTTGAGAGACGTTTTAATTACAGATTTGTCTGCCCTGCATGATTTATCCCGGGTAACTCCAGCAATTTATCCATCAGCAGTTAGAAGGGCTCTGAAGCAGAAAGCAAGCGCGGGGAGTATTTATTGCAGTGACTCAGAAGTCGTTGGGAGAGAGGTTGGAAGCGAAACAGTGATGCTGCTTGAAAAAGCACTACCTGGCGTGCAGGAGTTGTCTCCAGCCAGGAGGATTAATGAGCACTTTCCCAACTCCCATTCCCCTTTCCCTCTGTTAGCCAAGCGGGGTTTGCTTCCCCTTGGGGTGCCTGGCATGGGGACAAGGGAGCTGGGGGGACGTTTCAGTGTCACGTTGTGATCATTTCAGTGCTGTTTTACCCTCGTTGCTCGTGATGGGTGACACCACATCCCCCCGGCAGCGGGATCCGAGCCGGTGCGCTGCAGGCTCGGTGCAGCATCCTTTTCTCTGGGACCACTGAAGAGAGGTTGGTGTTGCTTAATGAGCCTTAGAGAGGCCTGCGGTGTCGCAGGTAAGGAGCTGTTGTTTAAACAGTGCCAGCGGAGGGTTCACTTCCCCTATAAACACAGTATTTAACACTCCAGTGGAAAAGCACCCTGGTAAATAGATCCCTTGGATGAGGGGAAAGGCACTGACAGTGCAGTTCCTCGCCAGGCCTGGCAGAGAAACGACTCATCTCACGAGGTGAAATTGTGTAGACAAATGGAGAATTCATAACAGAGCCATCCCAAAGGGAGGATGCGATATTGCTTCCTACAGCGCGCAGCAAAGGCTTCCACCGCGGCGCTCGTCCTGCTCAGCCGAAGGCTTTCCAAGGAGCGTGGATGGGGGGCAAGCAGCCTTCCCCATGGAGCAGGGGCTCAGTGAAGACCCTGAGCTCCTGGTGGCCCAGGGAAGGACAGCGAAAAGGACAAGGTCCTCAATGTCCTTCATTCCTGAAGGAAGCCTGCAGAGGACTTGGCAGCCAGGAAGGGCTCACAGTGATGGATGCAGCCCTCACTGCGGTGCAGGAGCCAGGAGGTGGTGGATGGGGGGGTTTGCTGCCTGTTGATCTCTTTTGCACTCAAGCAAGAATAAAAGCTGTTCCTCACCCAACAGATTCAGGCTTTTAATGCCAGTGAATCTCCCATCCCCGTTTCATCCCAGATTCCTGACTTGATTTCTCACCACCCCACTCCTGGTGTTTGGACCTGTCAGCCTTTGGCTGGAGCTATTGTGGGACATGAGAAACCCACTTCAGAGCAGGGAAACTTGGGGTTTTGTTAGTGTGGGACACGGGGCTCGGGCTGAGCGTGGTTCCTGGGGTACCTGGAGGAGCTGCACCTCTCCCTTTGGAACAGGAGCACAGGGGTGCAGGCACCCATGCGTGTGGACCTGGGTCCCCATCAAGGTGGTTTGTAGGAGGTTGGGTGAATCAGCCCCTGGACACCCAGTGCCATGTCCTGCTGCCAGGCTGGGTGACGGGGCTGTGGGCAGCACCAGCATCACCTCCCAGTCTCCTGGGTGCCTTTGGCTGCAGGAGCCCCCATGAACAAACCCAGCTTCAGGCATGAAAGACATCAACCTAGCACAGGGATGAGCTGGGGCTGGAGAAACCCTGCTGCTTGCTGAATTAATAAAGAGGGCTTGAGCTGCCAGAGAGGTTTTTCTTGTTGTATCATTTATTCATCATTCATAAATATATCAGCGACAAGGCCGGGACACGGAGATCATGCCAGAGAAGGATGGTGTGGCATTATTCATGCTGCAGGGAGATAACAGCCAGTGCCTCATGCATGTGCCAGCAAGGAAGGAGATCCCACCAGGAATTTGGATGCACCCCCATGGTCTCAGTGGGAGCCTTTCTCACCCGGCTCATCGCTGCAGTCTCCCCTACCAGAGAATGGTGCCGGCCGCCCCTTCCCAATCCCACCCCATGGATCCTAATGGGCCAGGGGGAAGATGCTTCAGCCAATAAACCCCATTTCCAAGGGCACCCTTGTAAAGCACCTTTACAAACACACCATGAATGCAACCACTCAAGCTAAAAGCACCCTCCTGGCTTGTCCAGCCACACCACTGTGCACAGGGCATCACCCCCATGTCAGAGGGACCCCCCTCGCCGGGCTCTGCCACTGCAGCAAGCAGCTTCGGGTGACCCTAAGCTCTTCATCCAGCTCACATGGGGTTGTGGAGCCGTTAGTCACCGTGCTGCACACACACATGAGCAGCTGTGCCAATTAGCATAATTAACACACGAGGGCCAATTAATCTCTTGATTACGCCTGCCATTCACTTATCAGCTACTATTATGGGACTATCGGCTTTTGTACCTCTGCTTTCTATGCAAATACATTGGTTATGATGCCTTCATTACTTGACACACAATTACCCAGGGCACATAGGCATGAAATCCAGCATGGACAGGTTACCAGCACCCCCGGGCCAGAGCCCAGGTGGATCCTGCAGCCCAACTCCTCTCCATTTCTGAACGTGCCACCTCAACGATGCTCCAGGAACTGGGATCTGGGGAATCACTGATGCTGATGATATGGGGAGAAACGCTTGTAGGAGCCTGACTGTTGAGCCCTTGCCATGTGGGTGGCCAAAACTGGTTCCATCTCATGCAACAAGAAGGAAACAGGCAGAAGGACAAGGGACAAAAGCAGAGGGCCTGTGGCCAGCTGGCCACTGAGCTGGCAGTGGTTGGTGCCACCCCAAGCAGGCAAGACAAAGAGACCTGGAACAAACTGCTCCGGGGCAATTCCCAGGTGCAGGTCCAAGGAAATCACCCTCCATGCTCTAAGAGGGAGGGATGATCCCAGCTGGGTCCCATTGTCCTGAGTTGCTCCTTGCTGGGTGGGGGCCTTCCTGCAGCCCCCAGGTGTCCCCATCTGGTATAAAAGGGTCCCGGGCAGCACCTTCCCTATGAGCTGGTTTATCCTGGGGTCAGGATGGGGTCTGCAGGCAGCCTGGGGGTTGCTCTTTTCTGCTGGGCATTGGCTGAAGCAGTGTCCTACAGTCCCTGGGGCTTCCCTCAAAGGGACTCTGGGGCTCTGAGGATGCGGGGGGATTCCTCTTGGAGCCGGCCCCACGTTCCTTCCTTCTCCCAGCCTTGGGCATGGGTGGACGTGTCCCAGCTGCAGGCTGCAGCCCCACCGCACCCTGTGGCTGTGCGGTGCCAGGAGGCGCAGGTGATGGTCACGGTGCACAGGGACCTCTTTGGCACGGGGCGCCTGGTCCGGGCTGCGGAGCTGAGCCTGGGCTCGGCTGGGTGCCGGCCGGGGGCCCAGAGCGATGCTGAGAGCACCGTGACCTTCGTGGCTGCGCTGCACGAGTGCGGCAGCACCCTGCAGGTGAGGCGGGGTGCTGCGGTGAGGGGCTGCTGCATCGCTGGTAGTGCTGCGTGGGGAATGGACCCCAGCACTGCGGTGGTGAATGGGGGTTGTGGTGGGCAGCGTCGGAGCAACGTGCTGCTGTGCTGCCTGATTCACGTGTGTCCTAGGAACGAGCCGGTGAAGGTGGTGGCAGGGTTTGGGGTGAGGAGGGGCCTTGTGTGGAGGCAGTAGATGTCCAGTGAGGGGTGGTGTGACCATTGCACACCTGTGTCTTAGAGCCTGGGTACGCTCCTCAAGCCTTAGATGAGGCTCACACTCAACAAGGCTTGTGATGGGTTTATGGCTCAGTTGTAATGGGATGTGCATGCCATGTAACTGGATGAGCACAGGGGAGAAATGAGCAGAGCTTTACACTGCAGTGTCACTGGGAATGGGGCTTGCTGCCCTCCTCAGCAGGAGAGGGGAAGGGCTGCTTGGAGCTGCTGTGCCCCAGCCCACCCTGGGGAGGAGGTCTGCAGACCTGCTGTCCCACAGCCCTGACCCGCTTCATGTGGGTGCTCACTGGGGTGCCAAAGTCTGACCTGTGGGGCTGGCACCTCGTTGGGATGCCAGTACTGAGCTTCGTGGTGCCCTGTACGCACTGGATTGGGAATGTGGAGGACAGCCTGTGCTTTTCCAGCTGGTGGGCCTGTGTGTCCTAGCACGATCAGTGCTGGGCATCTGATGGTGCTGGTTGATGTGCTTGTTTTACTGGCTTCTCACCTCTCCCAAACCTTCCTTGCAGATGACCCCCGATTCCTTCATCTACAAAATGAACTTGTCCTACAAACCTACTCCTTCTGGCAACCTGGTCATTGTCAGGACCAATCCGGCTGTGGTTCCTATTGAGTGCCACTATCCCAGGTGAGCAAATGGGGGCTGTGTCTCTGCCCCGACGCACCCGTGGGGATGGTGCGGTCTTTAACGCACCTCTCCCTGGTTTAGGAGGAGCAACGTGAGCAGCAGTGCCGTCCGGCCCACGTGGGCTCCCTTCCGCTCCACCTTGTCAGCAGAGGAGAAGCTGATGTTCTCCCTGCGCCTCATGAACGGTGGGTGCAGACCTGGCTGCCCTGCTCCTGCCAGGTCTCGGCCATATGCTGAGAGCCCAAACGGCTGAATCTGGGCTAAAATCGCGTCCTGCAGAAGGGACCCGTGGGGTTGTTGCTCACTTAAGGGGTGTGCGAGGTTCTTGGCTCTACCTTCCAGATGACTGGAGCTCTGAAAGACAATCCAATGGCTTCCAGCTGGGGGAGAGCCTGCACCTCCAGGCGGATGTGGCTGCTGGGAACCACATACCTCTGAGGCTCTTTGTGGATGACTGCGTTGCTACTCTGAGCCCAGACAGGAACTCCTCACCCCGATACGCCTTGGTTGACCTCAGCGGGTAAGGGGTGCAGTGCTGAGTGGTGGTGGTGCTGCTGCTGGGGCTGGTTGGGCTGCCCATGACTTCTGACCCTTGCCCAGGTGCTTGGTGGATGGGAGATTGGATGACACCACCTCAGCCTTCATCTCTCCAAGGCCAAGGCAGGAAACGCTGCAGTTCACGGTTGATGCGTTCCGGTTTGCGGGAGATGAAAGGAACTTGGTGAGATGTGGTACCCATCCCACCTCCCGTAGTGTGTCCAGAAGCTGTGCGTGGACAAGTTCAGTCATGGATGTTGGTTTCTTTTCCCTTCTAGATCTACATCACCTGCCACCTGAAGGTCTCCCCAGTTGACCAAGCCCCAGATCCATTGAATAAGGCCTGTTCCTTCAACAAAGCCAGCAGCCTGTGAGTACCTGATGCCCACAGGGATGGGACCAGCCTCCAGAAGAGGGCTTACAGCTCATTCTGTTTCAGGTGGGCTCCTGTGGAGGGTACTGGAGACATCTGTAGCTGCTGTGAGACCGGCAACTGCCCATTGTATGGAGGATACTCCCGGAGACCCAGCCCTGCAGCCAGATGGCCAGGGAGACGCTTGAGGAGAGACCTCTCCTCCAAGCAAGGTAGGGCTCTGTGCAGCCACTGCGCACCCCCAGGACAGGGCGACCATTGAGGATGGGGTAGCTGAGATGCTGGAAGGTCTTTACCAAATGCATCTCGCTTTAAGGGCAAGCTCAGCTCTTCCCAGTGTCTTTGGGCAAGTAGCGGTGGCTGCGTGTCCTTACCCTCACAGCTACCAGGAAGCTGCTCTTGCAGGGTCCACCTTGCCCTGAAATCCAGGCTAAGCAGGAATTGCCTCCCCTGTGAACTCGGTCATGTTCGTCTCCTCTTAGGTGGGTCCTTGGCAGAGGCTGAAGTCTCGGTTGGACCACTGTTAATCCTTGATTCAGCTCGGGGATTATGGAGTTCCTCAGGAGGTCTTGCACCAGCAGGGAAGGCTCATGGTAAGTGCATGGGTTTTCTCTTTGATTGTGTCCTCAGGTCTCGCCTGAGGGTGGCTCCAGGTTGATGGAGTCATGAATCTACTGTGATTTCATGGACAGGCTTTCTGGTAGCATCACCAGGAGACGTTCAGGGGACTCCTTCCTGAAGCTGAGAGTCCATCCCCTCATGGGTGGTGAAAAGACATTTTAATGTCTGTTATAGAATCCCAGCCTGGTTTGGGTTGGAAGGGAGCTCAAAGCTCACCCAGCTCCACCCCCTGCCACAGGCAGGGACACCTTCCACTAGAGCAGCTTGCTCCAAGCCCCTGTGTCCAACCTGGCCTTGAACACTGCCAGGGATGGGGCAGCCACAGCTTCTCTGGGCACCCTGTGCCAGTGCCTCAGCACCCTCACAGGGAAGAGCTTCTGCCTTAGATCCGACCTGAGCTTCCCCTGTTTCAGTTTGACCCCATCACCCCTTGTCCTGTTGCTGCAGTCCCTGAGAGTCTCGTGTCTCTTCCAGGTGCTGCTGAAGGACTTTCCATGCTGGTCCAAGCTGCCGTGCTCGCAGCAGCCACTGTGCTGAGCTTAACTGCTCTGGGACTGTTTCTTGTGTGCAGAAAATGCAGCTGCCCTCCCGCGGTGCCCCTGTAACTCCCCACCCCAATAAAGAGAAGTGCTTCTGTCCTCCCCTTGTGTCCTCAGTGGGGAGGAGGGACACAGGCCAGCCTTGGCTGGGTGTCGGGGTCGTGCTCATGCACACCCTGCAGGTAAGGAGCATCTTGGGGTGGCTGCAAGCTCTCGGGAAGCCACCAATGGACCAGATACAGGGAGAGCTGTCACCCCCTGAAAGCATCTCTCAAACAGCAGTGCTTGGTGGAGATGGAGGCTGCCTCTCTGAGGAGGCCTTCCCAAGTGCCCAGTGCTGCTGTTGAGGCTCTCTGCATGTTCCACCTTTGGTGCAGACAATGAGGAACCCTAAATACTGGTTGCAGACAAGGTATGGCTCCTATTTACAGGTAGTAAAGGAAGAACTGGTGCTGCTCCCAGATGCTGAGTGGATTCCTGACTCTAGAAGTCCCTTTTGCTCTGCCTTCATGGGGGTGGCAGTGGCGATGTGAGAAGAGCAGCTCTGTTGGTGGGACTTGCTGCAGCCTGGGTGAGGGGGCCCTGTCCTCTGCAAGGACACAAGAGCAGCTTTAAGTGGGGGGATTTTGGGTGCTGAGTGTGGCTTCTGCTGCTGGGAGGGACTTGATGTTGGAGAAGGGCAGAAGGTGAGCGTTGCTTGTAGCTGGTGTGGCCTCGGCTGCATGGATAAAATGGGAGCAATGGCTGGATGGGGAGGTGGAACTTGGTGGTTAAGAGGGCAAATATGAGAAGCCCTCAGTCCATCCACTCTAAACAGGTCTCAAGTGTAAATATAAAGGGGTGGGGGAAGCCCTTAGTCTGAATTATCATTGCCTCATTGCAGCAGCCTTGGGGGCTCTCCTGCTGTGCTATAGGACACAGGAGTCCTCATCACACTTAAGTCAATAGGCACAAGATGGGCCTTGAAATGATGCTGGAGTGCTCTCCTTGCCCTGTGGCTTTCCCTCCTATGCAGCAAGGCTTAACCTGACCTCTTGGCTTGGGCTGCTGAAGGCTTGAGGTGTCTTCTGCCTGCTGGGATTCAAGTTGGGTGTGAGCTCTGGGTGTCTCAACTCTAATGGGCTGGGACGAACACCAGTTCTGCCTCTTGCGATCTTGAGGAACATGAATACCTCTCCTGTTTCTGGCGTCAGAAGCAGGAATGTCCCCAGGCTGTGTGCTCTGCAGGGGGAGCTTCCCAAGCCTCTTGATTTCCCCTCCATCCTTCTGTCTGAATGGCCTCATGTCCCTGCTTCCTATGTGCTGGGGAAAGTGAAAGACCTGATGCTTCCCACAGCCTTCCTGAGCTGAGGAACCTTCTCTTAGCCCTAGGAATCAACGGGCAAAGCAGCAAGGCTGACCTAGGGCTATGCCAGCAGCAGGGTTGGTCCTTGCCTTTTGCCTTCTGACAATGTTAGAGGCATTACCTACAGATAACAGCTCTTTTGGCCTGCACTCCCCCAGCCATCGGGCTGCAGTGCAGTGATGCTGATTCTCCTTGCAGGGTGCTCCAAGAAAGGCCAGGGCCAGCTCCAGCTCTGCAACTGTGCTTCCCTAATGCTGAGAAACAGCTCTGGGGCATGGCAGGGAGTGGGGATGCCCTTCCTAAGGGCATGGAGGCACTGCTGTGTCAGCTGTAGGCAGCCCTACCTGTACGGTCCTCTTCGGATCATAGAATGGTTTGGGTTGGAAAGGACCTTAAGATTCCACCCCGTTTGCCATGGGCAGGGACACCTCACACTAAACCGTGCCCCTCTAATGGCTTCAGCATCCAGGCTAGGAAAGCGGAGAGAGTCTGGGTGGGTCATTTGGAGCTATGGCTCCCAAAGCTGGGGTTGCTGTAAAGGGATTAAGGAGACAGAGAGGCAAAAGGTGCCTCATGGAGGATGGTGCTGTGATTATTGAAGTAAGGGACTAGGCAGGCATTTATCACTGGATGCTCTTGAGAGCTGAGCAGTTCCAGGTGCTGCTCCACTGTCATAGAATCAGAGAATGGTTTGGGTTGGAAGGGACCTTAAGGCTCATCCCCTTCCACCCCCCTGACATGGGCAGGGACACCTCCCACTAGAGCAGCTTGCTCCAAGCCCCTGTGTCCAACCTGGCCTTGAACACTGCCAGGGATGGGGCAGCCACAGCTTCTCTGGGCACCCTGTGCCAGCGCCTCAGCACCCTCACAGGGAAGAGCTTCTGCTTTATATCCAACCTGAACTTCCCCTGTTTAAGCTTGAACCTGTAAGGTCCCCAGAGCACTGAGCCCTCTTGCTGGAGCTGCAGTAGGTGATGTTGCTGGTCCTTTTCTTCCTGCCTGGGTTAACAGAGCCCTGTGTAGCTCCTTGCTGGATGCAGAGGGGAAGTACATTGCCTATGCTGGGGGTGATGCCCAACTCATCTGCTTTGAGTCCAATCAAGCCCTCTCCCATACCTCTGCTTTTGAGCTTTATTAGCATTCATTTCCCTCACCCTCCTGAGAACAGACTTAATTAGAAAGCTGGAAGATGCTGGAAGAACAATCAATTTGTGGGAATTAATAATGTGAACAGGGATACAGCGCAGTTCTTCACAGGTGGCTCCAGGTTGCTGTGTCCCGCTACATGGAGATGGTGGTGATAGGCTCCAAGTGGCCTTTGAAGCAGTTAATTAAAAGGAAAATAAGTTATCCCACAGGAAAACCAGTAAAATGATGTTTACAGGGATTTCAGGGGGAAAGGGAGCTGCTGGCCCTTTTGTTTGCAGTGTTGTGGTATCCTGTGGAAGTGGTGTGAGCATCAATGCCCATCTCCTTCCTGCACAGAGGTGGCCCTGGGCATGGCCCATCTGTTATTAGAGAGCAAGAACCATTGAAGGCAGGGCAAAATAATTAATGGAAGACTCCATCGAGTGAGCTGGGGCTTGTAGCAACTTGCTCTTGCAAGCCTGCAGGGAGCCTAGGTGGGCTTGGAGCTCCTGTTGTGTGCGCCTTGGGGGGAGGTGGTCCCATCCCCATGGGGTTGACGTCAAGGAGATGGCAGCATCCTGGGACTGGTCTGGGTGCTTGGACAGCCAGGGAAGGGTGCACAAGCTTCTGCAGGGCTGTGGCACTGATGGCAGGCTGGAGGTCAAGGTTGGACTGGATGGCTTTAAAGATCTTCTCCATGGGACTATCCCCTTCATGGCCCTGCCATGTGTCCTACAGCAGAAGGGACCTTTCCACAAGGGATTCCTGCTCCACAGGGGAGCCTTAAAACAATCAAAGGCAACCAAACCTTCCACCTGTGATGGAAACCTCCAGGTCACTGCAGCCAGGGTCGTACTTGAGGGGTTTCTTCCCCAGTATGGAAGGGAAGGAGCCTCCCACGTTGTCCCTGAGCTGCCTGCCTTGCAGTTCAGTACAAAGCAAACCTGGTTCCTGGAGCCCTGCCACCACAGGGAGGTTCATCAGCTCAGCCCAAGGCCTTCCCAGCCTCAGTTATTGCCTTCTACATTTACTTTTCCCAAGCCAAGTGCCCTCTTGCATTAAATCCCAGTGCAGACCTGGCTCTTTAGAGAGGGGGCTGAGGCACATGTGCCCTGTGGTACAAAGGGCTCCTTCTCCCCCTCATTTTGCCCCTGTGAATAAGCTCCCCGAAGTCCCAAGGATCCTATTTCTTCTCCATGTGTCTTCTGCATCTCACCCTGCTCTTTTGGCTGCACTTAGACCCCAGCTGGGGGCTTCAACCGTGCTCTGCCACTGCATTGCTGATGTTACATGGGGCTGGCTCCTGTGCCGGCCCAGGTGGGGAGTGTTTGGATGCCAAGGGGTTTATCTCCAGAGTCATGCCAAGCAAGGGACATGACACAAGTTGTGTCCTTTCTCAGCCCCCTGCCAACAGGCACTAGGGAGGCCAGTAAGCTTTGCTGCCCAAATGCATGCATTAAGCATGTGCAGCTGAGCATCAAGGCTCATTTCCCAAGGATATACGTTATTAATGCCCTGCCTGCATGTGTCCAAGGGAATTGCCACGTTCTTTTTCCTTCCTTTTTCCCTTTCTGCGATGATCAACAAAGCAGGACGTTGTTCTAAGCCTTGGGATGCTGCTGGTGGAGCTCTAACAGGCAGTGACCTTCCCAGTGGTGTTTCCTGAGCTGTTTGCTGTAAGTAATACCCATCTTCCCTGTGCAGAAGAAGCCGAAAGGAAAACTCTTGGTACCTCTTATGGGTGGTTATTCCCATCCGAGAGACAAAAGCATTTCCCCAAGGAACTGAAGCTAATTCACTTCCCGGGTTTTGCTGCCAGAAGAAATGTGCTGGGGTGTAAATGAAGTGGCAGAAGCCATTTGAAAACAGCGTTGGTAAATGGAAGCCATGCTGTATTAGTGGGGATAATTCAGCGTAATTCCCTGCTAACGAATTAATGCACCAGTCCTTGTACATTAGAGCTTCCCTAATTTGATTGGAACTCGAAGTGCTGCCTTCATTACCAGCAAATATTAATGCAGTAAAGCAGGGTTTGGTGGAGTCCTTCCTTCCCAGCAGGCTCTGTACCCAGGTGATGTGCTGGGGGGGGGGGCTTGGAGGAGGAGGAGGAGGAGGAGGAGGAGGAGGAGGAAGGTCAGGGATGCTGCCCACCGCTGAGGCTTTATGGGTGCCTTCTGGGTAAGAAGCTCCTCATCCTTCTCTTTCCCTTTCCCAGCACAGCAGGAGCTTTTCTTCAGGTGTCACAGCCTGGTTTGGGTTGGAAGGGACCTTAAAGCTCACCCAGCTCCAACCCCTGCCACGGGCAGGGACCCCTTCCACTGGAGCAGCTTGCTCCAAGCCCTTGTGTCCAACCTGGCCTTGAACACTGCCAGGGATGGGGCAGCCACAGCTTCTCTGGGCATTTCAGCATCACCTCTTGGTGGGCGCACCCAAGGGCCGTGGGGTTGGCATGAAACACCCCATTTCCCCACTGCATTGCAGCCTTCTAGCAAGGAAAACCAGGAGCTAAAGGTATGGTTATTGAGTTAAATACAGCACCAACTGCTGGCTCATGGGCAGGGTGAGAGGAGCAGCTCCACCCCAGCTTTGCAGCCAGCCCTGGCTTTGCTTTTCTATAAACTCCTTGTAGGAAAGGTGAAGAAGAAGAAAGCAGAGCATGGATGCCATTTGTACCTGAAGATGGTACCCAAGTGGCTTCGATGCAGGGGGAAGCATCACTCTGCAGCCTCCTGTACCTCTTCTTTTCACCTTTTTCCTGCTGTAAACTTGCGCCAGAGGTTTTGTCCAAGGCTGATGCTGCGATGGGGGAGGCACTCTCCCAGGAAGCCTTCCCTCCATCCCTTCTGTGTGACCGGGGAGCTGGGAAGACCAGGACCAGCTCCGCTCAGTCCTGTTCTTTGGTGCAAATGGCTCCATCAGGCATGATTTCAGCGCTGTGCTGCTAACATGAAGTCCTCGCCTCTGCTCTGGCTGAGAGGGGATGGGGAAGGGGAGCTTGCTTTTTGAAAGCCTTTTTTTTTTGGTGTTTTTCTCCCAAAAGTGTTTCCTAAGTTTTTCCTTCCAGAGACCAAGATTTGGGCATCCTCCAGCATCCCAAAGGTGACTGTGGATGATATCCCAGGGCAGTGCATGAGCCCGTGGGCAAGCAATCGGTTTTAATCCACCATTTGAGCCCATAGTAACGAAAAGACACGTTTTAACATAGAGCTGCAATGGGGATGTAATCCCACAGCTCCGCGTATGAGGTTTTAGAGTCCCAAACCTCATCCTGACACCTGCTGGGATTTTGAGCACAGCTTTCAGTGAACCGGTCTGGTCCCACCAGGCTCAGGTGGCTTTGGGGTCACTGTGTGGCTCCCCACCGAGGCCGGGGCATCACCCAGCACAGAGCCAACGCTACTTCCCATGGGCTGGTGTTGGTGCCTTTGGGTTTTCCTCTTCTATTTTGTTCCCATTCCAAGATCCTCAAGGTTTCAATTATTTATCTGGAGCATGATGAATGCTTTGTCTGGCGTGTTTCTGCCAGGGGAGCCCCGGTACGTTCTGCTTTAGAGACTTCTAATTAAGGAGCTCCATCAAGCATGTCATCCCTTGTCTTACAAGTACCTCCAGGGCTCCTCTGGTGGGGCCGGACTGCAGCAAGCGCAGCTGGACCTGATGGATCTGAGGGGCCTGGGGCTCATTTAGAGGGGTGCTCCCATCAAGCACCCCTTGTCCCAGGGTCAACTCAAGGCTCAGATTGCGGCTGCCTTCGGGCTATGGAGGTAAGAAGTGCTTTGGGGCTCAAATTTGCCCTTTCTGGCTGAATTTGGGGGGGGAGGAAGCAGGATGTGGCCAGGCTGAAGCTCCCTGGGCACTGGCCGTGGGGCAGTGACACCGGTCGGTGATGCGACACGGGGCCACCACGGCCTCGGTGCCTGGCGGAGGGCTCTGACGGGGTGAGGAGGCTGGAGCAGCCCCTGCGTGGGGCGCTCGGGTGCGGGTGCATGTGTGCCCACTGCCACCCAGTGGTGGTGGGAGAGCACTCGCTCCTCACCCGGGAAACGCGGCTCAGAGCGCAAGGTAACGCCATCAGTGCACAGAGAGCGCCCAGTGCAGCAGGTACGGGAGGGCTGAGCCACTGGAGCTATGGGTTTTGCTGGGCTGGAGGTGGTGGAGCTGCCAGCTCAGCTCGTCAGGCAGAGACCCTCACCTCGACTCTGGCCTCCCACCACCCTGGGAGCATTGAATGGCCTGGGCAGCCTCACCTGGGGCCCCCACAGCCCATTTAAGCTCAGTCTGGAGTTATGGGTCCCTGCTTGAGCTGGGCTGCGGGGATGCTGCTCTCCAGCCATGTGCATTGCCTGCAGACTCATTCCCACTTGGCCTTGGACTTGCCTCATCCTCATCCACTGACAACAGCAGCCCCTCATCCCCATTGCTGGGGTAGGATGATGGCTCCTGCCCTGCTGCTGGGTATCCATCCCAGCTCCTCATCCTCCTCTTTCCCTTTCCTGGCACAGCAGGGGCTTTTGTTCAGGTGTCACAGCCTGGTTTGGGTTGGAAGGGACCTCAAAGCTCATCCAGTTCCAACCCCCCTGCCACAGGCAGGGACCCCTTCCACTACAGCAGCTTGCTCCAAGCCCCTGTGTCCAACCTGGCCTTGAACACTGCCAGGGATGGGGCAGCCACAGCTTCTCTGGGCACCCTGTGCCAGCGCCTCAGCACCCTCACAGGGAAGAGCTTCTGCCTTATACCTAATCTGAGCTTCCCCTATTTCAGTTTGATCCCCCACAGAGGGATTAATGAGGGTGCCATGGCCATGAGCATCTGTGTCAGGTTCATGTCTGGCCAGGCTCAGCCAGACATGGGCCATCTCCATGCCATGGCTGCCAGGAGGGCTCAGATGATGGAGCCCGGAGAGGAGTGTGAGCAGGGGAGCTGCTCTGGTGTGTGTGTGGGTTAGTGCCAAACTGCATTGGAGTGAATCTATAACCCAGCACTGAGTCCTGGAGTGGCTGGTCCATAGCTTAGGGGTGCCTCTGAACCCACCTTTCTCCTCCAACAGGGATGCTCTGGGCTGGGGATGAGGGGGTGATGGGATGCAGGATGCTGCGATAACACCCCAGGGAGTGAGGGCTGGGTTTGTGCTCGGCAGGGGCACAGCTTTAGGGTGCTGTGGCCAGTGTGGATCCACTCTGCTTGGTGCAGGGCTCCTTGCCTGCTTCCCATGCAGCCTTTTCTTGTGAGCAGATAGCTGCTGTCTGGCAGTTACCAGGCTCTGAGGCTGGAGATAAGGAGAAGTGGGGGGGATGTCACCCCCAGCTCACTGCACTGCGGAGCAGAACCGAGCTGCACTGCCCCATGGGGACCGTAGCCTCTGGGGGATGCTCCTTTTCTCCCCATGGAGCAGAACACTCTGGCTGGAGGGGTGAAGATGAGGCGGGAAGAGCCTTCACGGTCCACTCGCAAGGCACAAAATGGATTTAACTCCCTGAGAGCATGAAGGAGCGCTCCTCTTGCAGCTCCAAAGCAGCAGCATCGTCTGAGGCACTGGTACATCACTTGCAGCAGTTCAGCTGCGGAACAGCAAGGAACAAACAAGACACAATGCTGCGCATTAGCAGAGGCACAGGAATAGCCTCTCCCTTCAAAAACAAAGCGTTTGTCTTCCAACCACAGCGAGCGACCAGCCCCAGGGGCTGCAGCTAAAATCCAGGGATGCTTTTACCAGCTGATGAGCTACAAGGGTGCTGGCTGTAGCCTGGTCTGAGCTAGGGCTATGTGAGAAAAAGCCCATCTCTGCAGGAGGAACGGTTTCCATGTAAGAATGGATTATCATAGATCTGAGCGAAAAGAGATGCTCCGGTGCAGAGGGACAGCTTGGTTCTGGCTTTCCAGGGGGCTGGGGTGAGCACGGCGACCCATGGGTGCTGTTTGGGGTCCCAAGTGCATCAAATCCCCCTCACAGTTTGCCTTGCCAAAGCCTGAGCCTGATCCGGAGCTCTTCCTTAGGCTGGAAAATATCCTGTTATCCACTTTGATGGCTGCCTTTCATGTCAGCGAGCTCAGAAGTGAAGTCTCCAGGCACCCAGGGTCTATTTTCATCCCTCACTGAAGCAAGATGCGGCGAGACAGCTTCTTCTAGGGGGAAACTTCCCAGCTGGATTTCATGAGCCGGCGGGATTGGGTGAGCTCAGAGGAGTTTCTTCAAAGCACCAACCCCAGCAGAGCCGCTCGCAATCCAGGTCAACGCCAACAGGAGCCGTGGGGAGGGTCAGAGCTGGAGGATTCCGATGTGAAGCTGAAATCCTGCTTTAAACCCATCAAAGCCTGGCTCCGGCCGGAGCAGCCGCTGAGCATCCTTCCCGGCCAAAACCCAGCGGGATGCATGGCAGAGGTTTCCGTAGTTCTGGATCACCAGCAGCCCGTGTCCTTGTTTGATTTGCTGATGGTTTCTTTATTGCTTCTTGCAGGAAACATGAGCCCTTTGCCCCTTCCTTTGCTGGCTCTGGTTGCTGTTTGTTGTGTTCCTGAACAGGTTTTGAGGTCTGGGAAAGGCTTGGGGCTGGAGCACAGGAATATTGCTGGGATGCTGAGTGGGAAAGGCTTGTTAGTTTGTTAATATATAATGTATAATACTTGTTAATATAGAGTGACAATAACAAAGAGGAAGATGAAGTGCTTTCCCAGCCGAGCTCCATTCCGTCCCTCATCACCCTCCCTGTGGCCATGGAACCCTGATGAGCTGCACCTTGTCCCTGCAAGTCCAAAGTCCATTCATTCAACATCATTAGAGATGATTAGGTTGGTGGTGCAACTAATAACATCACGCATAATTTTGCTCCTGGTGTAACAAAGCCTTCTAGTTAGAATGGTTCCTCCATATTTGTGTTAATAAAAATTCCCATCTGCTTGATTTTTACCCTAAAAAGCCCCAAACCAGCAGCTTTTCCTGCTATATAATAATAACAAAACCCCTCTGGGTGTGCGCAAGAGCAGCAAGGACATCGCCTCTGGTTCTCTATATGTCAATGGTGGCTTTTATTACCCCTTACCCTGAGCAAAGGGAGCAGGGGAATTGCCCTCATCTCTGTTTACCCCTGGTTTATGGAGGTTTCCCATCCCTGGGCCCAGAAGGTCAATACAGCACTTACTGCTGCCGTCACTTGGATTTATCAGAGAGCGTGAAATAAAGCTTGTACGGCTGTAAATCCACTCCTAATAGAAACGTGGGGGGAAGGAGCTCTTGCCCTTGTCCACACAGCCCTGCCTGCAGCAATTGGCTTTAAATCCCCAGCCCCAAGGTGAGCAGCTTTGCATCCCTGCGCCGGGCCTCAGTTTCCCCTCTGGCTCATTCCTGGGCTGCAGGGGATGTGGGTTCCCCCCAGTCCGAATCAGTTGATGAGCATCTCAGCTGCTCTGGGTTTGTGCCTCGTGCTCCTCCCGGCATCCTTTGGGAGGAGTTATTAAAGAACAAAGCTACATCTATTAATCATGCTTTTACAATGGGGCCAGGCTGGAAAAAGCTCTTAAATAAGTAACCAGCTGATGACATGCAGAGTAATGGAGGGAGCAGGGAGAAGCTGTCCCATCCCACATCTCCCCATGCTGGTGCTGGGCGAGCCCAGCTGTCCCTGCTTTGTGATGCAGGATCTGGCTCGGTGTGAAAGAACTCCCTCACGCTCCCCTGGGGGTCCCAGCCCTGGGCAGGGGGTGAGATGCAGAGGAACCTGATGCAGCAGCATCATCATCATCTTCTCCTCGCAGTCGTTTCTGTAGGGCTCTTCTTCCTCCTGGCTTTGTCCCAGTTTGAGGTGTCCCGGTGGGGATCCAGATGGATGTTCCCTGGATCAGAGGCACCAAACCCTCCAGGTTCTGCACATGGTGGGAATGTACACTGATCCTCCAAGTGATGCCACATCCCTTGGGTCCTAAGAAAGTGATTCAACACCATTTGGGTAAAAGGCTTCTGTCCTGCTACGATTTGGGTTGAATAGAGAGTGTTTTGGTCGCTGCTGCCTCCTCTTTAATGGGTGTTCTACATGAGCATCCCTTGCTCGTGGTAGCCATGCTGAGTGGTAGAGGGGGTCCTGGCTTTAGGGTGACCCTGAGAGAAGGCTTGAAATGGAGCATCTCTGACCTGGATTAAAAATCAGGACTCAAGGTGGTAGGGTTTTACTGCCAGGCTTGGAAGAAACACCACTGTGCCAGGGATGCTGGAGGGCTGGTGGTACAAATGCATCCCTGCTGGAGGAAGAGCAGATAGGGAGCACACGAGGGGTTTGGCTCCAGGAGGAGGTGCTGCATGGATCCCTTTGGATTCTGAAGGCTTCAGCAAAACCTGGAAACTGAAAAAAATGCCAAGGGTGGATTTGGAAGTCCAGATTCCTTCATAGCAAATCTAGCTTTTTTTTTTTTTCCCCTCCAGATCAGGGCAAAACCAGAAGCGGGTACCTAAAGGAAAGCTGGAGACATCTCCCTCATCATCTAAGATGGTTGCAAGACTTGGAGGTCACTAATATTTCCCTTGGACCTGGTATAAAGATGGAAACTGTGTGTGGAATTGGTGTCCTCACCTCGATTCCTCATCACTGCTGTGGCTTTGCTCTCCGCAAGCCCTTCTCCATCCCTCTTGGGCCACATCCTGGCTATGGGGCTGATGTCCCTGGTAACATCCCCGCTCCACTCAGACATTGGCTATGACAAAGCAGATCACACAGGCTCTTCTTAATCCAAACAGGGATAAAACATCCCAGGAAGGGACATTTGTCCTCCCTGGTCCAGCCACCCCCCACCTCCTGCATCCGCATCTCCCCATCCATCCCCCAGCCACAACCTCAGGTGCATTGGCTCTCCCCTCCACAGAGGCTTCCCTTTTTGGTACATATATACATATAATATATATATGTTGTTGTTGTTATTTCTCCATGATGGATGGTTTATTGATCTAAAAAAAAAAAAAAAAAAAAAAGAAGCAGTTTAAAATTCCCTGAGCCTTAAAAAATGACGGGTAGGTAGTTGGGACATTCGTCTTCTTTGCCACCTTTTCATGTTGAGTTTTATTAGTAGTATCGATTTATTTAAATATATATATATATATATATCTTCCTTGATTTTCGTGTCCCTCCCCAGGGATCCCCACATCCCCTCCCCACCCTCCCCAAATCCATGCGGCAGAGCCGGCATCAGTTTTTGTTCTTGATTCTCTGCTTGGCCGGGATGTAAGGCAGCACCGTCTGGGTGCTTTTATCGGCTACGGTCTGCGTGCTGCTGTTCCTCATCACCCGCCGCGCCGGGGGACCACCACCAGCGGAAGGATGCTTGGAGGGGGGCCCCACCAGCGCCTTCCGGCCGGGCTCTTCGGGGCCGTCATCCCCTGGGGATGCTGTGCTGTCACCGTCCCGGTCGTCATCGCAGCACAGAGCGTGGTAAAGCACCTTGTCGCTGAACCGGACCCGTTCCCGTGTGCCGGCCGGGCGGTGATGCGAGATCTTCTGGACGGCCGCTGCGCCAAAGGCTTCCTCGCTGGATGAATCCGGGGTCCCCCCGCCCCGGGGGCCGTTGGTGATGAGGAGCCCCCCATTCATCAGCCGGTAATCGGGCTGGCGAGCCGGCGGGGGCTGCGGCTGCGGCCGGGGGGGGTCGGGGCCGTCGCCGGGGTCGGAGGGGGTGGAAGTATCCAGGAAGGAGCAGAATTCCCAGCTGTCGGAGAGGATGTCGGAGGCGGGGAAATCGAGGGGTCCCAGCTCGAAGGCGCCCCCGCCCTTCTCGCTGCTGGAGGTGCTGCTGGCCGTCGCCGTTGTCCAGTCGTCCGGCTCCAGCTCGAACTCGAAGTCGGACGTCAGCCGGTCGATCTGGCCCACCACCTGCGGACAGAGGGACGGGCAGACAGGAGCCCCTGAACAGGAGCCTCCTGTTTGGGCTCCGCAGTAACAGCACATCCCGAAAGCTCTGCCATGTCCCCTGGCACCACCGGTGTGATGAGCTGGGAGATCTCAGCCCAAGTAGATCCACCCTGGGAGTCCCTCAGCAGGGACCAAAACCCACCTGGTGGCACAGCCCTATCAACCCCATGGCACCCGGTGCAGCAGGATGGGTCCTGCCGGTGCCGGGACCATGAGTGCCACCCCAAATCCCCTTGCACTTGACCATGAGAAGCCACCAGCAGCTGCCACCTCCTCCCCCTGGACAATGCAGTTCTGTGGGTGGGGAAACTGAGGCAAAGGTGGAAAATGTCCCAAAGTCATGGGACAAATACATGGGAAGGTGCAGGACTGCGGGGAAAGCGCTGTCACCCCCTGCCCTGGCTGGGATGCTGATGGGGTTGGTCCCTGGTCCTCCATCTTTTGCAGTGTGGGGTATATAAAGAGCTGTGGTGGCCTGGGGACGGGCTCATGGCACTGCTGTGCTGCAGCGGATGGACCCCTGGGTCAAGCAGATCCTTAAAGCATTAGAAATAGTAGATGCTGTGTCCTAGGTGGTGTGAGAGCCATGGGCAGGGCTGCGAGGGGAGGGAAGGAGGAAGGGCCTCCTTCCCTCTATGGACCGTGGAGCATGGTATGAAGGTGGTAAAACACCAGCACAGGTTGCCCAGAGAGGTGGTGGATGCCCCATTGCCCCATCCCTGGGGACGTCCCAGGCCAGGCTGGATGTGGTTCTGGGCAGGCTGATCCGGTTGGAGATGTCCCTGCTCACTGCAGGAGGTTGGACCGGATGCGCTTTGTCCCTTCCAACCCAAACCAGTCTGTGATTCTATGATCCAACGACCTTGCCAGGCTTTTGGATGCAAGAGGCTCCTCACCCGCCTTCAAAGCCTTTAGCCCCATCCAGCTCAAGCGCTGCCCAGCGCCAAGCACCGCACTAATCCTGCCCAGGGAACCCGGTGCCTGCCGAGCCCCCGCTGCCGTGAGGGCTGTTCCTTGGGTGTTGCTCTGTGTGTGTGTGGGGTGCAGTTTGGTTGTGTGCAGGAGGCAGAGCAGGATGCGTGCATCCAGCTTGGCAGCACTGGAATGGGGTGTTCCTGGTGCGCTGCGGGAGGTGGCAGAGGGCCTGGCCCATCCATCCCAGTGCTGCCAAGCAGGAGGTGGGCAGCAGCAGACGGGGAGCAGGGATCAGGGTGACTCCTCAGACCTGTTTGTGCACCCAGTGGATGCTCTATGTGCTCCCCCCTCTCCAGCATGGGCACCCTGGCCCCATGGCCCTCCCACTGCTCCCCAGCCTCCTGTCCTGAACACGGAACATTTGGGAGCAAACCACCCCCTTTGCTTGGCTTTTCCCAGGTGGTTTCTCCAAGCACAAGTATCTTTCCTGGTTATTTTTCATTACTGCCTTTCCCTCTCCATCTTTTCCCTTCTGCTGCCCTTCCTCATGTCCTTTCCTGGTGGAAATCAGCCACAGATTTCACAAAAGACATTATGTTGCCAGACACGTTTCCTTTCCTTCTCCTTATGCCACCAAAAGGCTCTGCTGCATCTCCATCAGGAACCAGGGTTTGTCAATGGGTGTTTGACCTTCTCATCCACCAAGAATAATGAATCATGGCACATCTCCCCATCCTTTTGGGGCTGTTCAGCCTGGAGAAGAGAAGGCTCCTGAACAGGAGACCTTAGAGTAGCTCCAGTGCCTGAAGGGGCTGCAGGAAACCTGGAGAGGGGCTTGGGACAAGGGACGTAGGGACAGGCCAAGGGGAATGGCTTGAACCTGCCCAAGGGGAGACTGAGATGAGCTCTCAGGCAGAAGCTCTTCCCTGTGAGGGTGCTGAGGCGCTGGCACAGGGTGCCCAGAGAAGCTGTGGCTGCCCCATCCCTGGCAGTGTTCAAGGCCAGGTTGGACACAGGGGCTTGGAGCAAGCTGCTCTAGTGGAAGGTGTCCCTGCCCGTGGCAGGGGTTGGAGCTGGATGAGCTTTAAGGTCCCTTCAACCCAAACCATTCCATGATTCTGTGATTTTTATGCATCTCTTATCCCATAACTTCATGCTTTTCTGAGCAGTTTTCCTAGGGGAAACCGAGTCCTTGGGCTCAGACACCCCAGTCCCATCCTTACGTTGGGTAGCCGAGGGAGGGCACCCCATAGCTGCTGTCCCAGGTTGCCCTTGGTCTCTGCAGCCCTTTGCTGGAGGTTTGGGCCAATGCTATAAGCCGTGGCTTGGCCGGGCAGGCTCTTCACAAAGCCCTCGTGGTGGATGAGGACGTGTGGGCAGAGCTAAGGGTAATTGAACATGTCTGGGCATCTGGAGCCAGCAGCCCGGGGGGATGCTGCCGCAGCCAAGTGGCTCCTTACATTCTGCTGACCTCATTTTCATGGAATTCTCATATCCGAGCTCCAAATTTCCCTGGCTCCACAGCCCTGCCCGTGCAGCTCCTGCTCTGCCGTGCTCCCGAGGCCATGGCACCAAGGATGGGGCACACCAACCACCCAGTTGCGTCTGGGGCCATCCAGCCGTGCGCACGCAGCCCCCCCTCTTTTAAATCAGCCGCATGGGGCACGTTCAGGCTCTGGCTGTGCCAGGACCATTCCTGGGGCCTCCAAACCGTGTGACCTGGATGAACGTCTCTGGAGGACACTGGTGTCACCTCCATGGGGCCACAATCCCAAGGGGCACGGGGCGCTGATGCAGTTTGGGGGAGGGTGAAGGGGCTGGATGTGTGCGTTTGCTGCCTGCTGCAAACGTGGATTGGGGAGACTTGGGAATGGGGAGACCTGTTCTGAGATGGGACAGAGGGGGTCACCAGGAGCTGAAGGTGGAAGGACTGGAGACTGCTGCAATAGAAGATGCCAAACCGCATCCTTTTAGGGGAAAAAAAGGGTGGGTTGGAAATAAGGGGAGTGATCCCATCCTCAGACCTGAGCACACAGGGATGGGCACTAACACACCTTAACAGCCCTGATGAGCCCCGCCTGGGACCTCACCCTGCCCATGGCTCAGGAGCCCATATAAGCTCAGCCCTGGTTCAGAAGCCCTCTCCTGAGCTGTGCTGTTTCCCAGCCCCATGTGCTGGCCCCATGGGTGGTTTCCCTCCTGGCTGGGCCTCACGAAGCCCACCCTGGATCCTGCTTGCAGGATGGAGCCTAGACCTACATCAAGTCCCTGTCTTCATCGGAGGGACTTTGGGTGCCCAGTGGAAGGTGGTGCTGGGGATAATGACCTGAGTGCCTCTCATCGCAGGCAGCAGAAGGCAGCAGGCTTTACCTAAGCTCTTCACTCATGATCTCCAACTTAATTTTCCTGCTTCCTTGCCCACGCAATGGGGGCTGGGCAGGGACCCATCTGTCCTTCAAGCTTTGGCTTTGAAGGGTGCTGAGGGCAAGGAGCATCCACATCAGCATTGGTGAGAAAGTCTGGAAATGAGATGAGATGGTTTCTCCTGCTCCCAGTGCACCTCCACATTTATTATCTTTTCCCCTTTTTCTTCCTCTTTTCTTTGGGGGAGAAAGGGCAAAACTCAAGGGAAGAAGACAAGTGACCCATTCTTTCTTGGTGGCAAGAAAGCCTTAGGAAAAAGGGGTGGAAATGAGCTGGCTTTGGGAAACACCCAGCTATTATTAGGTTTTAATAAGGCAGCAAATGATGTGCTGAAACTCCTCAGCTAAAATGAGATCACCTCTGCTGTCACAGCAGCTTTGTGGTTGCAGTGCTGGGTTCAGGGTGAGCATCTTCATGGGCTTCCATTTGGGTTCCTGTCATCCAGGTCCTTCCTCACCCTCATTAAAGGGACCTGCTGTCACCGGGGCCCAGTCGGTGCTGGGGTGGGGGGGGCACATCCCCATCCCGGTCCTTGCAGTGGCACATGGGGATTAGTGTCACATCGGCAGTGGCTCACTCGGGGCTATTTTTAGGAGTGATGTCTATTTTAGACGGGTGATGGTGGTGCGGGACGGAGGGGGGTGTTAAATACCTATGTGACACTTGGTACCCACTGAGGATTTAAATGTAAAGTAGGATTTGGGCTTTGCTCCTTCCCGAGGCAGGTTGTCAAAGCTTTCCTGGCTGAGGCCATTGCTGCTGTCAGAGGGAGCCAGGATGAGAGGGATGGGGAGGGAGGAAGGGATGGATGTACCACACCTGGGATGGATACTGGGGTGATGCTCTCTCCCCCAGTGAACTGGGGTCACTCTGTCCCCCTACAAGCAAGTGGAGATGGTTGGGGTGTCCTCAGCATGTGCTGGAGGTGCCTTGTGTCCCCATCCTCACTTGCCTTTAGGTTTCACCTTGCTGCAAAGTGCTGCCTCTTTGGTGAGAGCAGAGCATCCCTGCTCAAACCAGCAGTGTCTTGCAGCAGGAAAAGAGGGAGCAAAGATAAGTCCCGTTCACCTCTCGCCACCGAAGGGCCTCATCCTGCTGTGCCCAAGTGCCCTGAAAGCAGGTGCTGGGAGGCCGAGGGTGCTCCGCTCTTGCCCAAAGAGCTTTGAGCAGCCAGAGGATGAAGTGGAGTGAGGCAGAGGGTTGTGCCCATGTCCCTGAGGTAACCCATAGGGATGAGCACAGAGCAAGGATGCGCTACAACCAGTTCATCCCCACCCCAAAATCCAGCTCCCACCATTCAGCCCAACTGGGAATGCCGGGTGCTTTCCTCGCCTCTCAAACCATCCCTGCACCCATGGACGTTGCTGGCACCCAGGAACCTTCCAGACGGGTGTTCACCTCCCCAGCTAAAGGCAGATGTTGAACACCTGGAGCACTGTTGGTTTTGAATGGGATTTTTGGTCAGTGGCTCCAAATCAAGTCCAGAGCTGGGCTTGGTGGCTCCAGCGTCCACGTTTTGGCCACGCTGTTTCTTGCCAAGGAGCTACCCCCCCTGGAAGCTCGAGAAGATGCTGGAAAGGTGAGGGACGAGGGGGGGAGGATGAGAGGGGACTTCAAAGGCTTCATGGTTGGTAATTGGTAACGCGTATTCCCGAGGCTGGGGAAGGAGCTGGGAGCTGCTGGGATCAAAGTGCTGCGATCTGACGGCCCCTTCATCCCAGCACGGCCTTTGAAGAGGGTGGGCGCAGCGCATCGGCGCTCGGGGCGGGTACCACCGGGTGAAGGGGGGGGGTCCAGGGTGTGGGGATCAAAGCAGGGGGATGGAGTGGTGCTGCCTGGGATGTCTTTGCTTCGGTGAGGAGGGGACCGGTGCGCGTGTCCCCTCTGCTGCCCTCCTGCACATGCAACTGCTCTCCCAACGCAGAGCCAAGCATCTGGTCCTGGGAGATCTCCCATGCTCCCACAGCCCCTGAATGCATCCCCAGCACCCGCTGCACCCCTGCAGCAGCTTAGTTTGGGGCCCAAAGTGTTTTCCCATGCTCCACAGCTGCTTTCCCTGCCTGTATCTGACCCGCCTGGCCCTGCGCTGTGCTTTGCTGCCAGCTGATGCACTGGGGGGGATGTACAATGGGACCACGCAGCAAATCCCCAGAGCATCACATCACCCCAAAGCCATCACCTTGGACTTCAATTCCTCCCTCCAGGGGGGCAAAGAGCCACCCCAAAGCCCCATGACCCCACAGCCCAGAGCTCCTGGAGCAGGGCCCATCCCGCATCTCCCAAACCACTTCCCAGCGCAGGCAAAGGTGAGTAAATATTTAATAAGGAATAAAAGATTAATTGGAGCTCGCTGGGTTCCAGGGGCCTCTCCTCCCTGAGCTGCTGCTCACAAAGGAGCACGCTGCAGATCTTGGGATCATTTGCTAGCTCATCAGCTGCTAAACAGTTCAAAATCACGGCGCAGATCTCTGGGATGTGTTATTATTAGGATAATAAGCCGCCTTCTCACTGCGAACTTTCCCAAGCATTCCCAGCTCAGGGAAGTTCACGCCGAATCAAACCTATTGATTACACCATCATTAGGGTATTTATTATCACGAGGGCTTGCAGAGAGGATTTTCCTCCTGCCAAAGGCTTGGAGGGACCCCTCGCTGCTGCTTCCCCCGGTGCTCCCATAGCAGGGGATGCAGGGTTGATAGGCCCCATTCCCATGGGATTCTAGGGGGGTTGCACACAGGGAGCCGTGCCCCGATATTGGTTTTACCTCCCACCTCTGCCTATATCCCATGGATGGTTCCTGACCTCCAGCACTAACCCCTAGGGTTGGGAAGGAGCGGAGGTGGCTGGGATCTCCTGGGTACCATCTTCCCCGTGGCATCACCCTGATCCCGGCGGGAAAAGGCTGGGGCTGGCAGGAGGCAATGTGGGAAGGCAGGCAGCGTGGCGAGCGCTCGGCGGAAGCGCCTTCCCCGCCTGCCTCCTGCCTCACTTCTACTTCCAGTGTGCAATTTCAATCAAAGGTTTTAATAATCATTTTCCCCGCATATAAACCAGCCCTGCCGTGGAGCGCTGGGAATAATTATATACACAAAAGGGAAGGAGGGAGGCAGGGAGAGTGGGAAGCTGGTAAAACAGCATCCTGGAGCTAACGGACATCTGGAATGACAGCCTTCAGGTGGGAACCGCTCCGGGGAGCCAGCGATGGAGCCTGAACTAGGGTACGGTCCCACGCTGCATCCCCAGGGATGGGCCAGCAGAGCGGGGTCCCCCACTGAAGCATCCCTCCGGAGCATCCCGCAATCCTGGCTGGGGCTGGTGAGTGCTTTTGGAGCAGGAATCGTGCTGGGTGAAAGCGCTTGTGCCCACACAGGGGCTTTGGTGGTGTTGGGGGTTATGTTTGTCAGGGTGGTTTTAACCTGGCTGCTTCTCCCAGACCTGTAAAGTCCTGGTACCCAGCTCCCCTTGTGTTGGAGCTGGAAGGAGCAGGTCCAGCATCACCCAGTGAAGGTTTTCCAGCCCCATGGGTGATCCAGGATGGGGCCCACCACTGCCCTCACCGAGCGCATCCAGCCCTGTGCCCCAACCCACCGGTGCAGAGGGGATGGATGCAGGGATGGACGTTTCCAAACCCCTCATGGTGTCTCCATTGGAGAAGACACTGATATCACAAGTGCCAGGGCCCTGTGGTCACTGAAGGGCTTTGGTGGCCCTGAGCAGCCCCATTTGAGACCCCCATCCCTGAGCCCACTTGACCTCGGGGCCATCGGTCCCCAGGTCCTTGTCCCCAAGTGCTGGCCCTCCCCTCCAGCTGAGGAAGAGCATTGCTATGTGCAAGGCAGACAACCACAGAGCCTTGTGTTCTACTTCTCTCCCTCCGATATCCTGGAGCTTACAGTTTGCCAGCCTGGTCCCTACTACAGACTTTTCTGGGTGGCTTTGATTGTTGCCCATGGTGTGCTCCCATCCAGCTTGCTCTGAGTGACCGGGGGACAAAGAGTTGCGTTCCTAACGCCTCTCATACCCAGCATCTGCTTGGCTTGGGGGGAACCAGAGCTCTGGTCCCTTGCAGTCACCGGAGCCTGGTGTAGCCCGGTCGGACCGGTGTGGTTTAGCTCCAGAGCCTGCTCTTGTGCTGAGTTTGTGCTGTTCTGTATAAATCCAAGTATTTGCTGCCATGTGGGTATTTGTAGGAGCTGTTGAGAAGGGTTTAAGGTCAGGATCCACCTCGTGGTGGGCACTTTAAGGCTGGCTTTATGCTGTTGTCCCATGGTGTGCGGGGCAGCTAAGGGATGCAGGCTGCTAGGTCACCAGTGCTTAGGGATGTGCCAGCTCTGTGGAAAAGTCATCCCCAGGCCTCAGAGCTTCCCAGTGCCCTCTGGAGAGAGGGGAGAAGCCCCTCATGGGGCATGGGTCCCCTCCCTGGTACAGGAGCAGGGTCTCCCTGGGCTGAGGGGCAGAGGATGGGTGTCTCCTGGCCACCTCTTCTCTGCTCTGAGACACTGGTGCACCCTACCATGGATACTGCAGGGATGCTCATGGTCTGTCTGGCTCCAAGAGCTGTACGGGGACCTTGCAGAGCCAGCTAGAGCTTGGTGGGAAGCACCAAGCACTTCAAGGTCTCATCCAGGTCCTTTTTACCCCTGTGCATCCTTAGCCGGAGGGATGCTTGTATGGTCCCACCTGGCCTTAAATCCATGGGCACAAGAGAAGGGGCCAATTGTCATCGTCCTCACTTTAAAGGCCTCTTTAAGACCCTGAAGGAGCATGAAGTGAGCTTGGGCTAAACAGCAAATAGCTCTGCCTCCCCACTAATGCTATTATGACTGTTTTTAATCCATCAGGGGTTTGTAGAAGGGGTTTTGGGCTCCCCCATTGGTGGTGTTGGGACTGGGGAAGTGCTATGGGTGGCCGGGTTTGCTTTCTGCTGCAGAAAGGACCAGCAAAGCCATGAGAGAAAGGAAAATCTCTACGGATGCCACGGCCAGGTTGAGCCTTCACAGGGCCCCAGGGGCTGGTGTGGTGGGATTTGGCATTCCCACCACTGGCTTTCCCAGTGGAACAGCCTCCCTAAAATCTCCTGGACCAAGCAGAACCACCCCAAAGGAGGAACGCTGCATCCCAGGGGCTGCTTCAGGCTAGAAGATGTCACCTCCCTGACCAGGTTTGTGTCTGCACTGAGGATGATGCTGGTCCGCCTGCATCAGCACTCTCTTGGTGGTACCCAAAGGTCCCCAACCCATGTGGGGCTGCTCTGTGGTGGCCCCATGGCAAAACCTCCACCAATTCCTGCCCTTCCTGGGGGGACAGAAGGTTTGGCACAGTGCTGGGTATAACCCCAGGCTTGGCTCAGGCCACGGAGAGCATTCAAACACCAACCTGCCCTACTCCAAAACCAAGCCTCGAGCTGCGTGAAGAGTACCACACGCTTTCCATCTACCACATCGCCATTGCCTGCAAGTGGTCCTAAATTACCTGTCTCATCCACATCCCCTTCCCCTCCACCTTGGACATGTGTGGCCCAAACGCTTGAGCTACAGAATTCCCCACCAAACCTTAAGTATGAAATTCCTCCACACTGGAAGTCCAACCACACTTTATATATGTATGTATATGAATCATAGAATGGGTTTTGCAAGAGCAATGGACCCTGACAGCCAGGCTATGAGACAGGCAGCTGCTTTGGCCCCAGCAGCACCCCCCTTATCACACCCAGGGCTGATGCCATGATTTCAGTGCTCTCTGCAATGCCAGAGGGTCCCATCATCCCCTCTCCCCATCCACTTCCCTGTTTGAAAGGGGCCTGGCACAAGGCAGAGCAGAGCTGACTGTGACACGGTGCCAACAGCACCAACAGCACTGGCTGCCCCAGCCCCACTGTGTCACCCCCGTGGTGCTTCTCCTACTACCAGCACCCGCAGGGCTGGTGCCTTGGCTGGGCCCTGACCCCGAGCAGACCCTGGTGTCAAGGTCAAGAGCAATTTTACAGCCAGGTCTATTTATCCCTCCCTTTTTGAATGCCCTATTGCCCCGTGGCCGGGTTCTGCCCCCCAAGTCCCTGCAGGGGGCTGGTGGATGCTGAGCTGGCTCTGGTACCCCCGCCTGGCCCCGGAGGCAGGGGGACAGGGACAGAGCACCCATGTTTTGGGCTCCCGTGACCCGCGCAGGGACGCGATGGCACCCCAGGGCTTTCCTACCTCCCGGAGCTCCTTGGCCACCTCCTTGAGCTCCTGTAAGATGCCTTCCAGTTGCCCGATCACCATTTTCATCCGGCTCCGGATCCTTTCCCTTTCACAATTGCTCTTGCTGCTGCTACAATTGCTGCTGCTGCTGCTGGGGTGGTCACTGGGCTGCCTGTCCTGGCAGGTCTGGGAGTCCATCCTTCCCTACCAGCCTTGGTTCCCGGCCCCAACGGCTCTGTCCATCCTGCTCCCCCCTAGCCGGGTGGCCTGGCGTCCGTGCAGCCCCTCTCGGCTGGGGAGCTTTCAACATCTTAACGTTCCCTTGCCTCCAAGGAAGTCCCAGCCGCACGCTCGCCTCCCTGCGAGGTCGGGGGGCTCTGGTTCGGAGCGGGGAGCAGGGTCGGGATGCAGCATGCGGAGTCGGGACTGCTGCAAAGGGGGCTCAGCCAGTGGCCATGGGGAGATGCAGGGTGGCCATGGGGCGAGCGGAAGAGGTGAGTGCTGCTTGGTCAGGTGAGCAGGAGGAGGAGGAGGAGGAGGAGGAAGAGTCCCTTGGATGTCCCAGGAAGCTAAAATCCAGCGGCTCACTCCTTGCCTGCTCTCCGATGCCGGGAAGGGGGACACAGGGCTGGGTGTCCCCAGGGAGCGATGCTGCTCCCTGTGCTGGGCCCTCTTTCCGGGGTCACCAGCTCCAGTGCTGGGTGCTGGCGGTGGGGTCTCCACAGGTGCCCTGGGGAGCCCAAGCTCCCCTCCTGCAAGGACAGAGACAGCGTGAGGGAGCGATCCCTTCTGGAGGCAGACAGCTGCGGGGCCCACTGCTGCCTTGCCTTTGATCTCAGCCCTGGGATGAGAACAAGCTCCCAGGTACCCCCACAGTGGTCCCCCCTAATTGGGGGGGGCAGGATGGAGCCTGACCCTGTGCCTGTCACCCCCCAGTTTTGTGCCCCTTCCCCACTTTGAGACCAGGAAATTAGGCACAGCAGGGTCTTGCTTAGCCGGATGGATGGATAGACAGACAGACAGAGAGAGAAGCAGCTCAGGAACTTACCGTCGCTATCCCGACCCCCCTTGGCTCCAGCCCAAGCCTTTCCTTGTCCTTCTTTTTAATGCCTTCTCTTTTTCTTACTTCCTCCCCCTCCTCCTCCTCTTCCTCCTCCCTCAGGGCTTTTCCGTGGCACAAGAGGAGTCCGGGGGCCACTTTCCTTCAGGTCGCTGTTGGAAGGGGTGAGACGTTACCGGAGGTGACAGCCCGCAGCGGGGGAGCACGGTCCAGGGGACCCCTTCGCTTTGGGGTGGGGGGGGGTCTGGCAGCTTCCTCCCACCACCATCCTCCTGCCGGCTTCAAGCCCCAGCCCCGCCTCGGTCGAGGAAGGGGGAAATCCCACCTTGCCCCCAAATGCCCCCCCCCCCCCCCGATTCCCGTGGGGGGTGAGGGGGAAGCACGGGAGGAGGCGGAGTGGGGTGAGCGCATACTCCAGCTCGGGGGTGCGCACAGGGAGGAGGGGGGGGGGGTGTCCCGGCATGCTCGCATCTCCATCCCAGCTCCCCGCATCCTCCATTCCCGCTGCTCGCATCCTTCCTCACCGGTCCCCGCATCCCCGCGGAAGGAGGATGCCGGTACCCGCAGCCTCCATCCCCGCATCCCCGCATCCCCGCTGCCCGCACCCCCCGCTCCCGATGCCCCCGGGACCGACCGGCGGCGGCGGCAGCAGCGATGGCTCCAGCGGGCGGAGCGGGGCGGGCGGCGCCCGGCGGCCCGGGCAGGGCCATGGGGGGGGGGGGGGCGGGCGGAGCGGCGGTGGGCGCCCGGCCCCCGGCCCCGGCCGCAGCCTCCCCGCGGCTCCCGGTTCGGCTCGTCCCGGCGGCTGCTGTGTCAGAGAAAGGGGCCGAGCCTCCGCCGGGCGGGGGGGGCTTAAAGGGGCAGGGAGCCCCTTTGCGCGGTGCGGAGCGGGGAGGGGGGGGGGGCAGCGCCGGGGAAACTGAGGCAGCGATGGGGGGGTCCCTTTCTTTGGGGGGAGGTTTGTGCCTCAGTTTCCCCACTCGTTTCGCTCCCGCTCTGTAATAGGCTCGTTAAAGCTGGTCCCTTCTGGATGTGAATTCTCCCCCCCCCACACACACACTCTGTGGGTCATATTTAGGACCAATTTCTGCAGCATCTGTAAAAAACCAGCAGTGCACCCAGGATGCGGCAGCAGCATCCCAGCAAGGGGCCCTCCTGTCGGGCTTGCTTGGGCAGGAGGAGGAAAATAACAGCCATGGGCCTGGATGTGCACGTGTGTGTGGGATGCTCCCTAACGAGGGGAGGGCATGGGCCCAAAGCAAGGGGATCCAGAGTGGGAAAATCCATCCACTTTAACAGGGATGGGAGCAAGGAGAGATTCTTGTCCTAGAGCTGAACCTCGACGATAGGTGGCAATCCCAGGTCTGCAGGAGGCGCGGCCGCCTCCCAGCAGATGTGTTATTTATTGCCTCCTACCGGGTATGTCCAAAAGTGCTGAACACACTTTTTGGCGTGTTCCTGGGCTGACTCATCCTTCAGCGAGCAGCTCGTCGTGAGATGCTGCTTTTGGGGGCTCTTCTGCTTCCCACAGACCGTTCAGATGGGGATCCAGCGGTGGATCCCCGCGCTGGCAGGAGGGCTGGGGTGCAATCCCTCAGTGCACAGCCCCATTGGAATGATATTTCCCAGGGTAAGCCTGTGGCTGGTGGGAAGTTTTCAGCAGGAACCTTCTCCATGCAACAACTGGTACCCGAAGCTCAGCCGCGGTCCACACGGCCACCCGGGTACCTGACAGCCACGACGCTTTCTCCTCCACTCCCAGGCTCCGATTTCCTCTAATAGCAGCTTAATGCCAGCTCATGCTCTGCCTCTGCTCTTCCCCAGCTGGAATTCAGCGAGGATATTAGGACAGTCATTTGTGGAGGTGGTAAAACGGAGGTGGAGGTGCTGCGCCTGGGAAATCCGCCTCGGACCGGTGCTGTGGGAGCGGGTGAGGTCTCAGCTCCAGACACGCTCAGTGCAGCTGGGGAAGGAGATGGAAGATACCAAATGATTTTGGCCAGATGACTTGAATAAGCTACAGTGGGGGAAAAATACAGTGGCTGAGACATGGGCATTGCTCCATCCATGCCCTGCTCTTTTCCATAGGCATCTGCTCAGCACCTTTGTGATGGGTACCAGCAGCCCAGGAAGTTTTGCTCCAAGCCAGACTGAGAAAAGATGCTCAAAAATACCCATTACCAGTACTGGAAAGTGGGACTCTGAGTGAGCACTGCCCAAGAACCCAGCTTGGAAAGTCCTGTCCATGGGGGTGAAGCTAATGCAGCAGAAATGGCCCTGCAGGGACGCCCAATGGCTTTAAGCTGACAGAGGGAGACTGATATAAGCTCTTAGGCAGAAGCTCTTCCCTGTGAGGGTGCTGAGGTGCTGGCACAGGGTGCCCAGAGAAGCTGTGTCAGGGGATTGGAGCTTCATGAGCTTTAAGGTCCCTCTCAACCCAAACTGTTCTATGATTCTATGTCCAAAGCCTCCACCATGAGGTCAAAGGCCCAAGCTGTGTTTCCTACAACCCTCTGGATGGTGTCATGACAATGTGAAATGAAGGGGTGGCAGCTAGCTCCCCCTTGGAAAGGGGATAGAATGAGACACCTGAGAAGCCAAGCCTGCAGAATCCCTCACCCTTTGCTCCTGCTTTCCTTTGTTCCAAAGCCCTGCATGACCATCGCCAGCTGCATCCATGCCGAGGGGCACCCTTGGCCCCCAGCACACCCAGCACCAGGGACAAAGAGGTAGCCATGAGGAGCGATGTTCCTCCATTCTGCCTTGCTCCTGATTCCTCCCTGTGAAGAACTCAATGAAGGATACAGCTTTCAGCAGGAGCTTCCACATGGATGCTGCTTCCCACCTGCGCATCCCAGCCCAGATCTGAGGGGGGTCATGGACCACCCTGCTCTCAGCGTGTCATGTCCCTTGTGACTGATCTGTGGTCCCTATCCCTGCCAGATCCTCTCCAATTACATCTCACTTTCCTCAATGTCTCCCAGAGGAGCTGAGAGGGATTCCCAAGCACTGCCCAGCTTTGGTACCCTACTGATGGAGGGCTGGGGTTTCCCCACAGGAGGGTTGCAACTGGAGTGTGATGGAGAGAGAGGAGCAGCTTTATTCCGACCTCCCTAATCGCCCTCCCTCCCTCATTCCACAGTCTTTATTTGTGCTTTTCCCTAGATCAGATTTACTGGGATTTTCCCATCCCAGCAGCAAAACTGCTGCGAGGGGATTTCTCTGCAAAGCTTTCGGGCTCGCACGCATCTGATTGCCCAGGGTCACGCCAGGCTGCTTCCTGCAGCGTGGCTCTTGGCTTGGCAAAGCCAAGGGGATGCTGGCAGCGGGAGTCCCCTCTGCATGTGTGTCCCCCTCCGGCAATGTCCCAGCACAGCCGCGGGCTGGAGCTGGTCCCCGCTGTGATGCTGCTGCAGGTGCCCTCCGCTGAGCCCGCTGTTGTGTCGCTTCCTGCCGTGAGTCACTGGCACAGATCTAATTCCTAATTAAATAGCGATTCTTTGCGGAGCCATTTGTTTCTGTTCCCTTTGTGTTTTGATCGGAGTGTCAGTCACTTTCCACCGGTTTGTCAATTCCCCTTTCCCCAAAGATTACCTTGGAGAGATGTGACAATACAGAGCTATGTGTTAGCAGCGCCTCGGGTCCCAGCTGCCCGGGGAAAACCTGCAGAGGATAAGGTAGGGAATTGGGAAAGAGGAAGCAAACGCCCCCTGAAGCAGCCTGCTGTTTCAAAATGGTGTTTCAAAATCTCTTTCTTTCCCCATCTCCATTGCCCTTACCTGGCCTGCAGAGCCACAGGTCCCATCCTGCGGCATTCCCAGGTGCCTTCTCCTGGGAGAAATCCCACAGGATGCTCGTGGTCAAACAGCCCGGATGGACTTTACCCTTGGGCCATTTGAAACATGGCATGTGGAGTTAATCTCTGAGATGGTGCACAATGGGGTCCTTGATGCTCAGGATCTGCGGGTGAAGGGGGCTCCCCTTCCTGCTGGGCTGGGGCTGGGGTGAAATGAAATTCCTCACCTTTGGTGACATGATCCATGATGGGATCCTTTGGGAGGGCTTCAATCCATTGCACCAGAAGAGCCTGGTGCCCATCTTTGCTTGCTCTGCTTGTGTTGGTGCCATGCTCAGCACACTCAGCACTACAGTCCAGCCCAAAGCCACATCACGGGGGGTCCAAATCCCCAGATTCCCAGTGTCCGCTCATCCCAGCGAGCAGAGCATCCCTGAGTTTCAAATCACAGCCTGGCCGTGCTGAGGATGAGGAGCAGAAACTGCTGCTGGTGTTGAGCAGCAATGGTTTTGCTCGGCCACGTGCTGTGGTCGTTCAGGTCAACTTGCTGCTTTTAAGCAGGTAGAGAGGAAAAAAGTGGATTAAAATGGAGGGGCAACATGGGTGTGAGCTGTGAAACCAGGGAATGGGACATGGGAACGTTCACAGCTGCTTCCCAAAGGTGTTTTCATCGGGAAACTGCTCCTATGCTGAGAGAAATGTCATATTTGACTGAATTTGTGGATCTTGGTGGAAAATGTGCATCCCATCATGGAGGGGTGCTGGTCTCTGTGATGCTGGCTTCTCTGCCTCTTGTATAAAGCACTGGAGCAAGTCATAACCCCAATACACCCAAAAGCACTCAACCTGCCTCTCCAGAGCTTTCAGCCCAGATACATCCCACCTGGGGAGGGTGGGGACATTGGTATAAAAGGGTTTGAGGGCCTCAACATCCATCTAAAGGGGCTGGGAGCAAGGAGGGTTCTTCTTGTGCTGAGGGTTTTGGCAAGAGGAGGTTATCCCTGTGCAAGCTGCAGAGGAGCTGGCGTTGGTGAATGGTGAGCAACCCTAAAGGGGGCTTTTCTGTCCAGGGTTTGGCCCTTTGGGGTTTCCCTCCTGCTTTCTTCATCCTTTAGAGGCTGTGAGGTCTGGAGTGCTTGGAGCTGCTTTTAATGAAGCTTTTTTAAATGAGGCCCTTGTTGCTGCAGGGTGGGATGGGGATGGATATGGGACCTTTTCCATCACCAAGTCGCCTAAAAGCCCTGTGGAAATGCTGCTCTTCCCCTTAATGTTAAAACCCCTCAGTCTCAGATGGAGACAGTGTATTCATGTAATTTTCATCCTGTTCTGGGATGCATCCTTTTCTTGGATGCATGGAGCTGGGACCATCCTCGCTTTTGCAGCCAGTGGGGCTGGGTGCCTGGGGTTGAGCAGATGTATCTGATCCACCACAGCAGGGGAAATCAATGTGGCTTCATGCCCTTATTAATTTCTCATTGGGGAAAGTGTGCAGGGCTTGCGTCGAAGGATGAAATGAAGTAGGCAGGGAGTAGGGAGAGCAAATATTAGCGTTCTTAATGGCCTTTTGTTTTACCAGCGAACCCACTATTAATCACCCTGGCAAGGGGAGCTGAGTCTGCTCGGGGATGGCTTATCTGTGCAAACAGAGCTGGGAGTTAGAGGGGAGACCCCTGAGCATCCATGGGTGCTTGAGTGGGGAGTGAGCATGGGGTCCGGTGGAGCTGGGGGTGCCTGAAATAAGGAGCCTTAAAAATGCACATCTGTGGCTTTGTTAGAGAGATAAAAGTGTTTGCTGAGGGGGGCAAGAGGCTCCAGTGGAAAGCATGGGGCTGAAATCCCCCAGGTGATGCTTCCTGCTGAGCTCCAGTGTCCCTCTGGTTTCTGTGTTTGGGCTGAAAGCGCTCCAGGAGAGCAGGGAAGGTATAAGGGAGTCTGGGCAGCAGGTAAATGGTACCAGGAACTGGGGGGAATAAGTTATTCTGGTCCTTAACCTGGTCTTAGATTTGAGATCCTGGAAAGCATCTGCTGGGGTCAAGCACTGAAGCATCTTTCCTGCCATCCTCAGCTTGTACATGAGCATCTGATTTGGAGTTTGAAGTGCTGTGGCTGAAGTGGAAAGCTCTCATAACCATGCTGAAGCACGGAGCACACTTCGTGTCTCTCTGGGGCTGCCCAGCTGGGGAGGTACCAGGGATGGAGCAAGGCTGGGCTTGGAGAGGCCCCAGCAGTGACCATGGGCTGTGAGCCAGTGATGGAGCTTGACAGCAAAGCAGATTTTTCCAGCTGCTTTTCAGAGGGGAAAAAAGCCCCAACCCTACCCAAATAAATGCTGAAAGCTAAAATAAGCTTCTCCCCAAAGCTTTGGAAGAGGGTTTTCCAGCTTCCCTTGCACTTTCCCTTTGAGGGCTGCAGCATCAGCAGTGATGTTCTGTGAATGAATTGCTGCTTTGGCCCCAAATGACATCTTTTTGCCACCTTCATTTGACACCTGGCAAGTTGATTATACCTGAGTTGGATGGTGCTGGGGCAGGAGATGCCCCAGGGAGCTCTGGGATCAGTCCTTTCCTTGGGAATGCCCTCTCCAAGGAGAATACGAAGCAGATGGGCCAGACCTACGCCAAGGGGACCTTGTGCTAATCTCATTTCTGCTTGTTGCAGAGCGCCTGCCTGCAGGATTAGGCCATCTCCTTGGGCTTCATTTACATCTATAAAAGCCTTGTCCATGCCCTTCTCTGAGTTTCTGGCTCTCATCTGTCTTCTGTAGCTCTGTGGGGACTGAGCTGCACTGGTGAGGGCTCAGAGATGCATGGCGAGGCTGGGGACATGACTACAAATAGGAAGGATGAAATCAGCAGGTTTAGGGAGGTGCTGCCTTGATGGCTTTGAAGACCCCTCAGATTATTTAGGGGTCTCCAAGAGCCAAGTTAGATTTGCAGGGCCAAGTTCTGCATAAACCCATTGAGCATCCCTTGGGACCAGTGGTGCTGGCCACAGCGATGCTCCTGGAGACGACTTGGGTTTAAGGATTTAATGCTCCCTAATGATGTCGCCCCAAACCTGATTCAGTCCTTGCTGGTTTGGATCATTGTGGTGCTGGGATGGGGAAACCGACTCTCCAGCTGCTGAGTGTGACCATTAAAAGGGCGGGATGTAATTACAGCATCTTTTCCTGCTGGGCTGCTATCTCGCTGTTGAACCTGGAACATGAGGGCTCTTCTGCCTGGCAGGGGAAAGGTGACCTTGCTCATGTTGCACGGGCAGGCTTCTGTTTCAAATTCATCACAATTTATGGTGTGCAATGATAAATAATTAATCAGGGACCTCTGGCCATGGAGGGCAGTGGCGCAGCGAGTGGCTGCGGGCAGGGGGATGCAGCTGCTTCTGGAGCAGGACTTAGGATGGGGACAAGCTCTGCTTGTTTTGGTCACCACCTCCTCTTTAATCACAGGATGGTTTGGGTTGGAAAGGACCTCGAGCTCATCCTGCTCCAACCCCTGCCACAGGCAGGGACACCTTCCACTAGAGCAGCTTGCTCCAAGCCCCTGTGTCCAACCTGGCCTTGAACACTGCCAGGGATGGGGCAGCCACAGCTTCTCTGGGCACCCTGTGCCAGCGCCTCAGCGCCCTCACAGGGAAGAGCTTCTGCCTTAGATCTAACCTGAACTTCCCCTGTTTCAGTTTGAACCCATCACCCCTTGTCCTATCACTACAGTCCCTAATGAAGAGTCCCTCTCCAGCATCCCTATAGGCCCCCTTCAGATACTGGAAGCTGCTCTGAGGTCTCCACGCAGCTTCTCTTCTCCAGGCTGAACAGCCCCAATGTTCTCAGCCTGTCTCCATACAGGAGGTGCTCCAGCCCCTGAGCATCCTCGTGGCCTCCTCTGGACTTGCTCCAACAGCTCCGTGCCCTTATGTTGAGGACACCAGAACTGCACACAGTGCTGCAAGGGAGGTCTCACGACAGCAGAGCAAAGGGGCAGGATCCCCTCCTTCACCTGCTGCTCACGTTCCTTTTGATGTAGCCCAGGATATGATGGATTGGAAGCTGCTACTTGGAAATATGAATATCAATGGAGCTGGTTGCTCCTCCTACCTCGCCCAGCAGCGCCCATCCCCGTGGTATCCAGTCCAGGAGGGTCTGAGCCATGCTGTGCTGTTCCAGTTGTGATTTGCTAGGAAGCCAAAACAGAAATTCCAAACAGAACTGCTTTCAAGCTAAATCCTGGTTTTTGCAATAGGAACGGAAAAGCAAAATCACAGGGAGTTTCCAAATGCAAATCTCCTTCCCCGTGGCAGTGGCTTTTCAAATGCCGCAGTAAACCAGCGCTGGCATCCTCCAGGCACAAACAACCCGCTGAAACTTGGACCAAGACATGGAAATTTGGGGGTTGCCAGCCATTTTGTGGCGTTTTTTTGGGCTGATTTTCTTGTTTCCCTGGCAAACTTGGGCTGTCTGTGCTCCAGGGGCCTGCTTAGCGCTGTGAATCTGTAAAGGAAAACCTGTTAAGCTGGGTAACAAGGGAGGGTTTGTGCCTTGGGGCTGGGTGAGCCTGCTAATGTGATGTGTGAAAGGCTGTTAGAAACACCAAATGTTACTGCTGTTGATCTTTTGGGGGGGCAGATGTATTAAATCTCCTTGGTTTCATGGCAGGATTGATTAGTGATAGGCAGAGCTGACCAGGATGGTGGGAAACCCATGGGATAATGTGCCTTTTCATGTCATCTCCCTTGGTTTCTCTTGCACACGTAGCCTTAACAGTTGAAAAGAATATAAAGCATGATGTTAAGCCCCTGGGCTGAGTGCTGGATGCAAGCAAGGTGATGGGCACAGCCTCATATGAGACAACAGAGAATTTTCCTTGCTGCCCAGGTTGTTTTAAAGGCCAGGAATAGCTTAGTAAAAGCCCAAACCCACCTTTTCCTTTTCCTTGTGCTGCCCATTTATGCCACAACCTGGTCCTGTATCTTCTTGGGGTTTCCCTGCTGCTGAAGGGGGACATTTAGTGCAGGATTCTCCTGGAGCAGGGATGGGTTTTGGCAGCGTTGGGTTTCCATGACGACCTGCGCAGCATCCCGGGAGCCAGGACCATGCACACACGCACACCCCAAGATGCAACTACCTGGGAAACTGGGGAGGGAAATAGCTACAGCTTTGCTGAGTCACTGCTGGCTTGTATTTATAGGCACTGGCAAAGCTCACGTTGGGATGCTAATAATGTATTTTGTTAATCAGAAGCCACTCGCCTTCTAGTTCCCCTCCACGGCAGAGCAAGGGCTTGTTAAATAAACAGCCCTGGTGCTTTTGAGGGGGGAGAAGAAGTCAAGAATCCCCCCTAAAATCTCCTGGGTGAAGGAAAGGGCTTGTGCATCCCTCTTAGCTTTGGGCTGTGAGCCTGGAAAACCCCTTCCCTGCACGTTTTGATGCTCCCATGTTGTGCTGTGCGGACCCACGGATGCAACCAGGCTGGAAACCCAGCCAGGCTCTGCTCTGGGTTTCATCCCTCCGACACTGGCAAGGGGCTCCTCGCATTGCTTGTCCCTTCCCCTGGCTCATGCCATGCCTTTATCCCCGCTCTCACCTCCACTAACCCCAGCGGGAGGTGGCTGCCACAGGAGGGTCTCAATGTGGCTCTTCACGTTTGGCAGCAGTTTAGCATTAAATATCCTCCAGGTGAATATTTCAATGGACTTTAGCAAGATGCTAATGGGTTCTCGCAGCTGATGCAATGAAGGCAGTGCTCGTTCCAGCCTCGAGGAGCTGACTGCCAAGGGCTCCACATTTTCTGCTTCATCTTGCTGCTTTTTTGCAGTTCCTCCTCCAGTTGATGTTTTCTTTCCTCCTTCCATGAAGCAGTGTTCAGTTGGGTGTCCCCTGCCCCCTGGGATGCTCCCAACTGAGGTCTATGGCAAGGAACATCTCAGCCCATTGGGAGCTGCAGGCAGGGCTGTGCTGGGTTGGGTTGGGTTTGGTTTGATGAGGAGCCATCTGTGTGTCAGCCTGGTGGAAAGGGCTTTGTAGCCTAGGGAGGTTTGGAATTTCCAGGGTTTTGGATCGCTTAGGAAATGAAGAGGAGGGAGGAGCTGTCCCCACTTCCCAGCTCAACAGGGAATGAGCAAAATGGGCTTAGGTGTCAGTCCCTTGTCCCTCACTCTGCTGCTTGCCCGGGGTTT
Source organism: Pezoporus occidentalis (assembly GCF_034315485.1). Classification (NCBI taxonomy): domain Eukaryota; kingdom Metazoa; phylum Chordata; class Aves; order Psittaciformes; family Psittacidae; genus Pezoporus; species Pezoporus occidentalis. The sequence continues at coordinate 1,281,544 of NW_026913415.1, forward strand.
TCAACTCTTCCACCAGCAGGTCCTTCCTACTGTCTGCTGTCGTGTCTTGGGCATCATGTGGCTGCAGTTACCCTTGTTTGTTGGTTCCAAAGCAAAAGCTGGTGTTCCTGGGGCTGGGTGAACTGCTTGCTCCCCAGGAATGGCAGGAAGGAGGAATTCTCCATCCCCCCCAAGAAGAAATGGGGTCCCTGCAGGGTATGGGATGTCCCCGTGGGCTGTATCTTCCTGAGGACATCCCCAGGTGCATCCCTGTTATAGCTTCCGGAATTATCCAGCTTTGGTGGCCTCTCTTTAGGAGCCTTTTGGGGCAGGCTGACAGAACACGGCCGCATGCTTCCGAGCTTTGGGGAAAACAGAGGTAACTACCTCTGTGACTGATTTATAGGCTCTGTAAGGGATGGGCTGCGGATAGGATACCGTGGAGAAGTGCTCCCAACCCGCAGCATGCTTGTCTCCGCTCTTGTCAACGGGCTCAGAGGGGATCTGTTCGTCCTTGTGAGCTGGAATACACTTGATGAAAACACCAAGGATTTAAATCCTCAACTTGGAAAGGATTAGAGGAATATCCCTCAACCCTTCTTTGCTTCAGAGACAAGGTGTGTGTGTGTGTGCACGTGCCATGCCTGAGCCTTCAGTCAGCATCACTGCCGTATCGTGGCATCAGCCTTTCCAAGGCTTGGATTATCCATTGCTTCAGTGTGGAAGCCACTGCAGTATCTCTGTACTGCTTCCCTTAAAGCTCCTGGGGGAACCGGGATGGTTTGTTTAAGCAGCGCTGTGGGAGCGTGGGCAGGAGCGAGGGCGGGTGCTGTGTGTGTTTGGGTGAGGTGGGGACGTGCTGCTGGAGTGTCTGAGCCTGTGGGGTGTGTGTAGTGGTACCCACGTGTGTGCTCGCATCACCCCGAGCTCTGGCTGTGGTTGGGCTCCAGCCCTGGCGGTGAGGGGCTGCTGGTGCATCTGGAGGATGCTCTTCCCCACCCTGGTAGTGCCCTGTTCCACTCCTGCACGATGAAAACCAAGCACCAGCTCTCTCCATGCTGGAAGTCAGGCAGAATTAACCCTCGTGTGTCAGACTGCTGGCTGGTGCCCTGGGATGGCTCTGGGATGTGCTCTCCAGCATGTATCGAGGCTTTGAAGCCGGGGTTGGGAAGCTTTCTGTTGTGTCTGAGGGCACAGCACCCCGTAAACCCACATGGGCTATGGGTGGGACCTGCATCTTGGCGTGATACCTCCTCCTCAGAGCATTGCATCTGTTCGAGGGGGACAACCTGGACAGGAAAGGGGGCAGCCATCCTCCTGTGGTGCTGTGTGGAGACTGAGGGTACTTAGGGCTGGCTTTGACTGCATCTCACCAGGGTCTTCTCCCCTTTCTCTCCCACCTTGAGCCTTCCCTGTCCTGCTGTAGAAAGGGAGAAGAGGGGCTGGGACCAGGCAGGAGGGCTGGTTTTCATTCCCAGTGGGAAGCCCCAGGGGATGCTGAGGCTGTAGGAGCAGAAGCACCACAGCTTCTTCCCAAACCCAAATGCTTATCCAGCCATCTTTATGTGCTCCCTCGTGCAACCAGAGTACATGTGTGAATCCAACAGCTTGGAGGTGTCCCACAGACCCTCCCTAGCCCCAGCTATCTGCATTTTGAGTCTGAGACCTCTAAAACCTCCTTGCATGGGAGAGGTGGGAGAGCAATGGGGAGAGATGGGAGCTCGGAGGCAGAGGAGGACCTTGGAGGACATGCTGCCCTTCCTTCTGGTACAGCAACCCCAGAGGCCAAAGCCTGGGATGTCTCCTGCACCTTGCCCCTATGGATACCATAGGCACATGCAGGATACCACATCCAGAGCTATCTCCGGGCTCAAAGGGGTGTCCTGTGAAGAGGTCCCCCAAGAAAGGGACGGTCCTGGAGGTCTCTGCTATCCAAAACGGGTTAAACCCCTTGGCTCTGGTGATGGATTCCAGCATGAGAGTGTCCGAGAAGGACAAATGGTGCTGTTTGTCCTCTGGTGAGCGCAGCGGTGAGGAAATGCATCAGGAAAGACAAACTGGGACATTTTCCCCTTTTTCTTTCCAGCTCCCTTGGTTCTGTTACAAAAACACCCCAAATTGGGTATTTTTAGCAGCTGTTTCAGCCTCTAGAGAAGGTGACCAGCCAAAGCTGTGCCATCTCGCCTGGAATAATGCTACTGTGCAGGAATTACCCCTGGCTCCTGGGATCAGCATCTGTCCTGAGATGAAACGAGTCACAAGGGCTTAAAAATAGCTTGGAGAAGGTTATGTCATCCCACTGGAAAACAATGGAGAAGGGGAAAAAAGTGCCCCAGACTCCACAACCTCCATAACTTAGTGCCTGAAGTGCTGACTCCTCCGATGATAATTCCCTGTATCCCTGTCTCTGTGCATCTGTTAGAGGAAGTTTATCCTGAGGTTACACATTCCATATTCTGGGAAACCACAGTGGGAGAGCAAGAAATAAATGGGAAAGAACTGAAAGAAAAGGAGCCTTTCCTAATGTCCTGTGCTCAGTTTTGCTTGAATATTCCCCAGTTTCTGCTGCTGGGAGCATAAACCTCGTTTGTGCCAGGTTTTTCCTGACTTTTTTCCTTTTAATGCTTCCTGATGGTGTTCAGGGCTGGATGAATTCTTCCAGCCTGCTGCAGGCTTGGATTTGCCTGGGACAGATGCTGAACAGGCTTCTCTGCATGGGGACAGCTACCCAGGGCTTTGAGAGGGGGCATCTCCTTGCTGGTAAAGACATTGAGAGTAACTCTGAGTTATTTTAAAGTGGTGTTAGAATGGCTTTTAAGTAGTAGAAGACATTTGCTGCTGGAAGGAAATGGAGCTTAGTTGGGGGGAGCAGCTGGAGCTTGGGCTGGGATCTGAGCTATGGTGTGGCATCTTAAGGGATGCATCGACAGCCAACCAGCCAAAGGAATAGCTCCATGCCTCTAATCCTGTGCTTGCAGAAAGGCTGAGTGCACGTTGTGGCTGCTGGGCTGTGCTGGTGATCCCTGGGCATGGATCCTTGTGTTGCAGGAGGAGGAGGCAGTGGTGGGAGCAGGACCCGATGTTCCTGGGCTCAACATGCACTGAGCATCCTCTCTGCTCTGGGCTCTGTTCTTTTCTATGCTTTGGGGCTTTTTTTGCACTGCATCTCCTTTAGCTCATTTAATTTGCTCCTTCCCTGTTCCCTATGGAAGGACCAGCACTGCTGAGCCCCTTCTCCAGCCGCAGGAGCCGGGCAGCCAGCTCCCCAGGCGATTCCCAAAGGTGGAAGATTACTCCATTCCCACCCTCTTATGTTATCAACACAAGACTAAGGCAAAGCAAAGCAAACCTTTGCTCCAAAGCACTGTTTTCCAGTTCCGGGCCTGCCCAAGTGGGGGACTGTGATTTGCATCTGTGGCAGCAGCTTTAAGCAAGGGGAAGGTTGTGAAAACAACTTGAAATTAGGCTTTGTTTTGTGGTTTTCCTGACGGAGGAAGCTTCATGCTATTCCCTGGTTTTTACCCTAAAGCATCCATCCTCCTGCTTGCTTTAATGATGAAAAGGAGGAAAAATCCATGCTTTTCAGGGGCAGAGGCTCATTCCCCAAATGCCTGAGGGCTGCCAGGACTTGACATCATGGTGTGTTTGGCTGCTCAGTTTCCTTCTTGTTTGTAAGGGGAATAAAAGCCAGTGTTTTCAGCAGGAGGAAAGCTGAACCGTGGTAATGGAGGGGGGCAGTTGGGGTTGTCCGAGTGGATCAGAGCGTCGTGTTCTTCTTTTGCCTTTGAACAGATGTGTATCACTGTGCCTGCCACAGCACACAGTAACAGAAAGAGCCCAACCAAATGCCTTTTCAAAGGAAGAAATGTCTTCTCTTGTGGTTCCTGCCTTGGGAAGGAGCTTGTTCCCTTTCCTTCCCCCAGTAAATGCCGGTACAAACAGCCTGCTCCCCCAGGGCGCTGGTTCCCAGCGGGGATGTGAGCAGACGGGAGGGATTTTTAGCTGGCTTTTTATCAGGGCATGTTAAATCCTGTGGAAAATGTCACCTTCTGTGACTCTGCAAGGTCTGGCCAAGCTGCCGGTGCCAGGGAGCAAAGCCAGCCCCTTGGATGTGCCTGCTGGGTAATGTCACCTGGGTGCAGTGACCTTGGCGCCGGTGCCGGCGGGTCCCTGCATGGGGACGTGCTGCTGTCCTGGCTGATGCAAAAGGACATGAGCGGGTTAGCAAAGGTCTGGTGAGCCCCAAAAAGCCAGCCCTTGATGGAGGAAATGTCTTTTTCCTTTTGTCTTTGGTTGCTGGGGAAGCAGGAGGGGAGAAGGATGCTGTGGGGATGCTGTGTGAAGGCGATGGACTTCTAGCAGCATCCGGATGTACCTGTCCAGGGCTCACCATGGGTGATGGATTTGTTTTCTCTTCCTCCCAGCAAACTTAAACTGATCATTGACTGAAAAGGTCAGATCAGCATCTCCTGCCCCAGCTCTGGAGGCCCCTGCTGCCCAGTAAAGCCTGGGGTTGCATCTACACCTTTCTCCTGGTGCCTTGGGCTGCAGCTTGGCTCTGGCTGATCCTGGGTGGTTCTGGTCAGTGAGGGGCATGTGGCTGGCAGAAGAGACATCTTGTGATGCTTCGTGCCCCTTGCAAGCAGCATCTAATGGTCTGCAGAGGGTCTGCACTGGGATGGAGGGACCGAGCTGGGCTTTGTGGGTGCCTGATGCTCTTAATCACCTCAAAAACCACCTCCTGCCCTGTGCTGCTACCCCAGTCTCAGCACCTGTGGCTGCTTTCCACAGCCACAAGAGCCAGTTAAGACCTTATGGGATACCTGCTGGGGGTCTGTGCCAGTGAAGGAGGTTAAACTGGGGGGCTTTGACCATGTAGCTCTTGGATCATCTGATTGCTGGTCAAGTGACCCAGCAACAATGCTGTTAAGTTTATAAGGCTTTTGGGAGGGGATCAGGGATGCTCAAAGCTTGGGTTAGAGTCTGATGCTGAGTGGTAAGAACTGGAGCAGGTCAGGGCTGGATATCTAACCAGTGAAGGGTATACACAAGACAGTTCTCCACCAGACTGGGGTGAGGTGAGAGCATCTGGGTGCTGGGGGAAGCCCTGCTCCTCTTCTCTGGGTGCTGTTGCTGGGTTAGGTGAGCATTTGGCCAGACCCCAAGCAGCCACCATGTAGGTCCTGTGTCCCCTGAGGACCCTGTGCTGGGGCAGCTGGGTGTGGGGAGGAAGTGGGACATGGCATGTTCTGACTCCAGGGCTGGCACTGGCAGTGAGAGCCTGGGGATGGGGCAGAGGGAGGGGAAACTGTTGCGGTTTTGAGGCTCCAAATGAGGTCTCATTCCTCCCTTCTGCCTGAGCCCTGCTTTAATAGGAACACACCGTGAAATAGGAGTTGTTAAAGCTCTCCTTGTGCTGGGGCTTTTGATCAGGGAAGTATTAATTACGTTTGAAAGCAAAGGAGAAACACTAATGAAGGGGAGATCAAAGGGAGCAGCGAGCAGGCTGAGTTCAAAACTAGAGCTTGCTGTGGGGGCTGCTCTGCAGGGACCTGCCCCAGCATCTACCAGGGAGGGTCTTGCTGTGGTCCGGGCTGTTGAGGGTGATGGGGCATCCATCAGAGGCTGATCCCCATGGGAAGGGCTCGCTGACGTGACGCTGGCTGCCAGCCACGCTAATCATAGGATCACAGAAGTGATTATTTAGTGTTTAGCTGGGGAAGGGCCCAGGGCTTTGCAGCTCTTGGGTTGCACTGGCCCAGAAACACAGTGTTGGGTTGTACGGCCCACAGGCATTGGGAAATGCCCTGGAGAGGAAGAGGACCGAGGGACTGGGGAGAGGTTAAGCTGCAAGACAATATTGGCACAAGAACAAATGGGTAAAACCCAATGGGGAATATATGTTGGAAATGAGGAGAAAATGTGTGGAGGATGGATGGATGGATGGATGGATTGCCAAATGTGTAAAGCCACCATGGTGGGAGATGCTCTCTGGGGTGCTTCCTCGCTGCTGAGGGCTACGAGAAGGTATTGCCTGGTAATTCGTTTGCTAGATGATGGAATAAAAATGCAAATAGTTGCCTTGATGCCTTGATCCACTTACACACAGATACGTTGCCTGTTAGCTGGCAGGAGCTGTTAGCAGTGTGACTGATGTGGGAAGATGACCTGACCAGCATAAGAAGCTCCTGTAGGCAGGAGGGTACCGAGATGATACTTGGGATCATCTCCAGGTGTACAGCCCCATCACTAGATGTTCACTATCCATTGCCCAGCCCTGGCTCTCCCACCACAGGCATTTCATGCTTGAGTAAACCTCTTCCACTCTCTTTTTGCCCTTCCTTCATCCTCAGATTTCCCCTCACTGCTTTTCATCCCTCCTGGCCTCCCTATTGTGGAGAATGTGCTTGCTTTGCCTTTAATGGGAAAGAAGCTCCTCCTTGCTGTGTCTTAACAAGTTTGTTGTCTGGGGCAGGCAGGATTCCCCCAGGAGCTGTGTATTTTTAGTGCCCGATATTGTTTTAATCACAGTGAGGATGCTGCTTGGCAAATCTTATTTTGGGATGTGCAGAATTAGCAATCCTGCTGGCAGGGAAGATTCCGATGGCGGCTCATGAGTTTGGAAGCAGGAGCGGGGCGGAGGATCCACCACGACAGCAAAACAGCTTCAAATGGTCCCTCTGCTATGAAAACTGCCTCTTCTTTTTATGCCCTGGGCTTGTATGAGAGGTAGAGAACCCAGTTCCCCGGTACTTCTTGCAGGACCTGGTGGATATAAGGTGAATACAAGGCAGAAGCTCTTCCCTGTGAGGGTGCTGAGGCGCTGGCACAGGGTGCCCAGAGAAGCTGTGGCTGCCCCATCCCTGGCAGTGTTCAAGGCCAGGTTGGACACAGGGGCTTGGAGCAAGCTGCTCTAGTGGAAGGCGTCCCTGCCCGTGGCAGCAGTTGGGACTGGATGAGCTTTGAGGTCCTTTCCAACCCAAACCAGGCTGGGGTTCTATCTGTGCCTGGCCTTCCAGGTGACTTGCTCCCCCAGGAGATTCTCCATGCGTCAAGTCCTGCAGGATTTTTCTGTCCTTGCCTTAACCCGTGGGGCAAAGGGCTGACCTCATCCTGTACCCCATGGGGCTGAGCAGAGGATGGGTTTGCCTTTGGTTGCTCTCGCAGCTCTGCTATGCTCTGTTTGTCTCCCCCACTGCTCGAGTTTCTGTAGATGGCCAAAATGTTGGGCTTTTTGTGTCCTGAGAGCCTCTCCATGCTGTGTTTTCCAGCCATGTTTTGGATCCAGAGGTGAGTATCCCAGCATGCTGTAAGGATGAGTTATTGCTGGGCATGGAGAAGGGCTTGGTGCTCCTTTGCTGGGCTATTGGGAAGTTACTGGGAGCAGGAGAGCTGCTGCAGCCGCCCTCTGCATCCTCCCAGCATCTCTGACTCTCAGCTGTGATTGCAGAGCACTTCCCAAACCAGAGGGGTTGCACAGCAACAGGAGCTGAGAGCAGGGTGGAGAGGAGCTGGGGCTTCCTGGTTAATGTGATGCCGTTTGATCCTCCCCTTTGCTTCCTTCAGTTCAAACATTGCTGGAAGCAGCAGCAACCAGGGCAGGAGCTGATTTTTGGCCTCGCAGCTGTGGTGCTCCTATATAAAGCAGAAAAAATAGACAAATATGGGGCTTTTTTGGGCTGGTTCGAGAGCTTCTGTGCCTTTCTCCCAACCCTGGGGGTGTAGATGGTTGTGGCTGGCTGGCAACCACAGACCTGCTGCTCTTCCAGGGGTTGCTCTCTTATTTCTACCCAGCTACTGATGGTATCTGGAGTGATGATGCTCCACACTGGGATGTGTGTTTAGATGAATCATGGTGGTTTGTGTCTTCTGTGACTGGGGCCAGTGGTCAGCAGTGGGGCTCCATGGCCATCCAAGGGCAAGTAGTTGAGCTGTTTTCTGTGCCTCCTCATCTCAGGATCCTGGCTGGAGCAGCTTGTTTCAAGCAGGTTTTACACCTGAGGAAGTGGATGCTGAGTGTCACCAGCGGTGCGCTCTGCTCTTGGGAACTGTCCTAATAATAATATGCACAAATAATCCTTTTTCTAGTAATCGCTTCTAAATGATTTACTGAGACAACCCTGCTTTGGAGTGCCTGCTTTCCACATGAAGGGCCCAATGGATGGTTTCTCCTCTTAGACTCAGTGAGTCTGGGCTTGGTGCTGGTTTGCCACTGGTTGCAGATGCTCCCTCTGTGATTATAGAGCTTTAAGGATGACCTGCATCATTGGGTACTTACCCTCAGGTTTACAAAGCTCACAATGGGAAGAGCCTAAGGAAGAAACTGTGGTCACTGTGCCCTGGGGGAGCCCATCCTGGAGGCCTGTGGTAGAGGAGCAGGACCAGAACCTCATGGCTGTTCATAGCATGGGTTCCTCACCATTGGCTTCTTCCTGTCCAGAGAGTTTTGCCTCTTCATGTCCCAGCAGTGGTGGTGGGAAAGCCCTGTCCTGGCCATCTCCCTGGGAGAGCATCACCTTGTACTTGGAGGTGAATGATGCTGTGTAATCCCCTCCCAAAGGGCTGCCCTGCTGCTGGCCTGGCCACGAGGCCCCTGTTCCCTCCTGCCTCTCCTGCTGCCTTTTGCACGTGGAGAGGCTGGTTTTATTACAGCAATTTCCCTGTATTGCAGAGCAGCACTGGGGAGAAGTGCTGCTCAAATATAATTTGTGCATTAGCTCCAGAGCCCACTTGTGGCTTTGCCTGTGGCTTGTGCTTAAGTGATGCTCTTGCTGGGGAAATGAAGGGGTTTACCAGCCCTGAGGATGGCTGCAGAGCCATCTGCATGCAACCGAGTGCCTGCCCAGCTTGGAGCTGCCTGTGTGTGAACAGCATCTCTTGCAGCAGGGGTGAGCTCATCCTGATGCTTTCCTCTGGCCTCCATCTGCTGCAACCACCCTTTACCCTCAGCCTCCAGCCCTTGGAAAGTCTTCATGACCTTAATGTTAGGTACTGGGCTCCTTGGCACCTTTCTTGAGGTTGCTATGATGTTTTGGCAGCTGGTGCTGGTTGCACCCCTGATGGATGCAATGTCACACTTGCTACTTCCAGATATTCTCAGTGCACCCAGGCAGCCTGCTTGCTTTTTACAAGCATTTTTGGGCAACGGGCTGGTTTTGTCCATGCAGCCCTTTCTCATCTGCCACCATCCCCAATGGCATCGAGGAGCCCCACTTGGTCAAACAGATTGGACTGGAATGGGATTCCTTTGTTAAAGGTCCTTGGCTGCAGCAAGGGAGAGCAGGGAGTGCCATGGGCGCTGTCAAGGTAAGCAGCCACCCAGCATGGGATGCCCTGGAGCTGGTGCTGCTGTGGCAGGATATGTTTCTGCAGAGCTTGGCTTCTGCTGAAGGGAAGAGCAGGACTGTGTGGTGGCCCCTGTGGTCCCTGCAAACTGGGCTGGATGTGCAATGATCCCTGGCTGCTCTTGGAGGCCGAAGTGGGGTCAGGGCATCAGGGGCTGCTGCTCTTGGCTGGACCATCCGCCCATGTCTGCCCATGGGGAGTGGTTTCTCTGTGGTGGTAGTTGTAGGTTAACTTGTCTGCCAGGAGGGCAGGGGAAGGACTTGGGAATGAGTGATCCCACAGCATCGCTATGAGCGTGGGGATGTCTCCTGGGCCGTGCTCTACAGTCCCATTGCAAGTCAACTGGTACATCAAGGTACCTCACAATGTCCAAGCAGCTGGTGCCTTCAAGCAATTCTAAGTCGGACACCCAACACCCTTGATCTTGCCTAAAGAGCCCTGTGAAACGTCACTTGCTGGCCTTAGTCTGCTCCTGAGGGCACTAATGTCTCCAGAGACCAGTTACACTCAGTCCAAAGACCCTAAGGGTGTGGGGACCAAATTGTCAGTGATGGAGAAAGCACCTACCTGGAGCACGACGTGGTGTTTGCAGTGTGGCTGTGAGTGAATGATTGTCTGGAGTCCTCACGTGAAGGACAGCTCCTGGTGGTAAAGTTACGCTGAGAGAGTCTGAGTAGGTCTAGACCTTGCTTAGGGCTCTAAACTTAAAGCTAGGGGTGGGGAAATGGCTGGATTTATGGACTAGTCATCACTAAACAACCCTCATATTCCTAATTTACTGAATGCTCTTTATATACAGCTCAGATCTTCACCAAGCTAAGTCAAAGCTGGGGGTTTAGTGTTTAGTGGCATGATTGAGGGTACTTCAGCTTGCTATCAAGCCCAGTGGCTCTTAGCACAGTGAACCTCATAGGTCTTTCCCCACTGGAGAGCATCTTCTGCTGCCACCGCCAGTGCTGTGCTCTGAGATTGGTGAGTACAAGTGCTCTCTGTGTGCCCAGGCACCCAAAGCTGCCCACTCAGAGCAAGCACCCCCTGCTTCTTCATATGATGGCACGGAGCTCTTCTCTCACCCTCTGGTAATGATGTTTCACAGGGTGATACAACAACCAGCTGGTTAAACAGAGGAACTTTATGTGGCAAAATGAAGACAAGACCCAGAGGGTCTCTGCTGCTCTCTGTGAGGGAAGAACATCTTGGTTTTGAACCCACCCTTGGAGCTGCCATCCCCTGTTCCATCCATGGGCACCCATCTGCAGCCTGGGTCCGCTCAAGCATCACCCTGAGGCATCAGAGGGGGAGGTTTGCAACCAAAGCCGTAGCTCTGGTCCTTGGTCTGGAGATGCGACATTCTCCTGCAGGCAGTGCTGGACTGGGGCAGATGCTCTGCACTGGGCAGGAGGGGAGCAGAGCTGCTGGGGACGTGGTCACCAGGGAATGATGCTGCAGGTGGCACTGGGCTGTGTGGGTGTGCAGGTGCCTGTTGGGTCTGCAGGCGTGCTGAGCTTGTCCAAACCCCCCCAGTTAAACAAAAGCTGCCGTTGCTGAACCATCCTTTGCTCCTGGCTGCCCCGTTTCCAGGGGCAAGCTGGGGCAAATGGCACAATTCCAATTCCCAGTGGGCCCAAAATGCTCAGAGCTGAGAAAACTCTGCACAGAACAAGTTCTCTGGGAAGAAAACCAGTGATTTTCCCACCCGAAACACATATCTCTGGGTAACGTTAATTGCGTATCTCTGAATAATGCTAATTGCGTGCAACCTCTGCAAAGGCACATGTAGATAATAACACCTCGGTCTTCAACTGTCCTCTTCAGAGACCGCATGCATGTGACTAATATTGTCTCAACGTTGTCCCTTTCATCACGAGGCTAACCAGCGCGGTGGGGGGCGGAGGTGCAGCTTTCCAGCAGGCGATGTAGGTCATGCTCCAGTTCTGCTTTCCCCAAGAAGCAGCTGTGGGACCTTCCTCCTCCCAAACCTATTCATGCCCACATCCATGAATTCAGCGTCACGAGCAGCGGTCTCATGAATCGGCGGAGTGCTGGAGCTCGCTGTGAGCCTTCCTCAGCTCATGGCTTGTAGATGTCTGGGCTGTGCAGATATCAGCCTTGGAGGACCTACAAAAGGGCTGTAAGGAACCTGGAGAGGGGCTTTTGACAAGGGCATGTAGGGACAGGCCAAGGGAACGTAGCTTTAACTTGAATGCGGAGATCGAGGTGTCATCCCTGGCAGTGTTCAAGGCCAGGTTGGATGGAGCTTGGAGCAAGCTGCCCTAGTGGAAGGTGTCCCTGCCTATGGCAGGGGATTGGAGCTGGATGAGCTTTAAGGTCCCTTCAAACCAAACCAGTCCAGGATTTCGTAACCTGGCCACAACTGCTGGCTTTGGGGCTGATAGGGGAGGAAGGGCTGGGGAATAGGTACTTCTTTTTGGGGTTGCTTCTTTGGAGCCCTCTGGCCATCTGGGTGGCCTCTGAAGTTTGCCCCACGTCCATGTCTCCAAACGGAGACCTTTGATTCCACATGGCTTCTAGGACCTTCCAGAAATGAATTTCCCCACTCCTGTGCCCCCCATCCTGTTTCTTCCTGTGCCTCAATTCCAGCAGGGATGCTCAGGGACGTCCCTCACCACCACTGCGGTCCCTTCCTGGCCATGTGAACCCTGAGTGCCAGTCTGGGGGGGGGATGTAGGCTCACATATAGGAATGTGGCTGTCTGAGACTGGTAAATATAGCCTCAGCAAGAGCATGTCTGCATGCGTGTGACAGTCTGTGCAGCCAAGCTCTATTTTTAGGAGCGCTGGCAAAGGACACGCACACACACACGGATCTAATCACAGCTTCTCCCAGGCAAATGTTCCCTTTCTCTGGGTTTCAAGCCATGCTTATCAATTTCCTCCGCATTGTTTCCTTCCCGTCTCCTGTGACAGCACAACCTGCTGCAGGGAGGAGGGGGGAATGAGCTGGAACGGGAAAGGAAGCGGGGAATGGGGGATCCTTGGGGTAGAGCAGGGTTTGCCCGCACAAACGTGGGGATGCTTTTCCAAGCAACAGCCCCATCCTTGTGTGTGTGTGGGGCAGCTCCATGGGCTGGGTGTCCCTGGGACAGCTTGTGTTTAGAGGAGCTGGGTGGAAAGGTGGGGAGTGCTGGGGTATCCAAGTCATAGAATAGTTAGGGTTGGAAAGTTCCAACCCCCCTGCCATGGGCAGGGACACCTCACACTAAACCATATCACCCAAGGCTCTGTGTCCAACCTGGCCTTGAACACTGCCAGGGGTGGAGCATTCACAACCTCCCTGGGCAACCCATTCCAGTGCCTCATCACCCTAACAGGAAAGAATTTCTTCCTATATGCAATCTAAACTTCCCATGTTTAAGTTTGAACCCATCACCCCTTGTCCTATCACTACAGTCCCTGATGAAGAGTCCCTCCCCAGCATCCCTATAGGCCTCCTTCAGATACTGGAAGGCTGCTATGAGGTCTCCAGGCTGGACAGCCCCAACTTTCTCAGCCTATCTTCATACAGGAGGTGCTCCAGTCCCTGATCATCCTCGTGGCTCTTGTCTGGGTGATGGAGGAAGGGTGCCATGCAAGGAGGCAGGCTGGAGGCTGAGTGATTAGAGCTGACCCTGCTCCAGGCTGTGATTTACTGCCATTGGCAGGAAGGGGCTGTTAATTTATTAAGACTTGCAACCTGTCCAACTCTTCCTTGGTGTGTTTTCCTCTTGGCACAGCTCTCCAGAGCGGGATGACATCGGTGACAGGTTGATAGTGTGGTCACTGGAGGTCCTGCTGTGTATCCAGCCTCTTGCGTTCAGGGCTGGACACCCCTAAAACCTCCCAGTGCCTGTGAGAAAGCATCTTTCCCTTGGGAACAACCATTCTGACTGATTTAATTCACCCCAAAGCCCAGGTTGGATTTCCAGGGCAATGACCTCCAGCAGCCCCATGGCTGGGGAGCGATAACACCCGTGCCAGCTCCAAGGCATGAGTAGCTCCCTAAGTGATGCACCTCAGCCAAGAGCAGTGGATTTTTCCCTCTGGCTGATTTTCAGGCAGGAAGAGGAGCTTCCCAGGGTTTCTCCCTGACTCATTAAGTGGTCAAAAGCAATTAATATAACCCCTCACTTTCTCAATTTGGAAAGACAAGGGATTATTAATTGCCCTCGGAGGTGGCAAAGATGGATGAAGCCGGTTTAATGCTCGCCCTGAGCTTGCAGTGCAGTTTGTGTTAGCTTCAAAGCAGGAAACTGAACCACTCTGATCCCCCAAATTCAGCAGAAATCCCGGTGGTTTGAGCTAAAATGTCCCTTGTCTGGCATTAACACAGTGAGTAAAAACCATCATGGTCTAAACAGGACTGGATTGGGGTCTGAGTTTTGGGGTCAAACCCTGCCTTTCTCAGAGCCCGCTCCAAAATGGACTTTTTCAGTTGAGTGGCATAAAGATATGAAGAATATTATGAAGCAGTATTGCTATTTCTTGCATATTTTGGTGCACAAGCCCATTGAAACTGTCCCAGCAGATCCATTGGTCCCATTTCCTTTGACAGGACTTGAACTTCTGATGTTGAAAAGAGCCGTCTGAAGCTGCTTTGTTAAGCAGAAAGCCATCCTCATTAAAAAAAAATACATTAAGAAAAGCCTAAATAGACCTTTTCTGGTGTTTTTTTTGCCTTGAAATTTCACAGAAAAGGGAAAACTGGGTGTTTGCCAGGCACTTGGGTCAATAAATCCTATTTATTTTCCAGGAAAAATGATGGTGGGGGTGGCCAGCCTGGAAAAACTGCTTCTAATTCCAGGCGTGAACCAAACAAAGGCATCGTGGGGACATATTCAGGGTAAAATATGGTTCTTGGTGCTGATGCCACCCAAAGACCCTGTCTCTCCTCCAGCTCCTATGTCAAAACCCTCAAGAAATACATCTTCTAAATGGGCTATTTGCTTTCTTTTACCATTCACCATCAACACAGCTTTTTGTCTCATAGCAAAGATGCACTCTTGCTTTTATAAGCCCGTCTTAAGCACCACTTCTTACATCAATGGCTTTAAATGAAAAAAAGAAAGCTCTTTTGAATACAAATGTGGCATTTACTTCCTTAATGCCTCTCTTGCACTAAGCTACCTTCAAACCCATCAGAGACACTTTAATATATCGAACAGAACTCCCCTCATTTTGATGCTAATGCAGCATTTCATGCAGATAATGTGCTTGAATCATGCGCTGAAATACATTAAAGGTGAAATCTAGAGCTTCAAGGAACCCTTGGTGGTTCAGTTCTCTCCTCCTTCCCCATTTGCCTCTGCAAGCTGGGTCTTGCCAAGCTCCCTGGCAGGTCCAAGGCCAAGCTTGTCCTGTGTAACCTGGTTTATAGCTTTGAATTTAATTAAAGATCCCAGATCACCTAATTTCTTTCATGCTGTTTCATTGAAATGGGATGTTCACTTGTGGACTTCCTGCTGCAAGATGCTCTGGGGGACAAAATGGGTTTCACCAGCTTGTGGAGAAGAGGTTCTGAAGGGATTTTAAGCATTCTGGTCACGATTCAGCATCCAGCATCCCCATGACAGGGCACGCCAGATGTTCAGGAAAAACACCTCCGTGGTCTTGTTCTGCTGTTTGCAAGCTTCCACATCTGGGAATTGTGATCCCATCTGGATGTTTTATAATGTTCCTGTTCTCATAGAATCACTGAACGGTTTGGGTTCATCCAGTTCCAACCCGCTGCCATGGGCAGGGACACCTCACACCAGACCATGTCTCCCAAGGCTCTGTCCAACCTGGCCTTGAACACTGCCAGGGATGGGGCAGCCACAGCTTCTCTGGGCACCCTGTGCCAGCGCCTCAGCACCCTCACAGGGAAGAGCTTCTGCCTTAGATCCAACCTGAACTTCCCCTGTTTCAGTTTGAACCCATCACCCCTTGTAATGTTGCTGCTCGTAATGCTTGACAACATCAGTTAGATGCTCCCTGGTGATGGGAGAGTGGCTGCTTCTTCCATTCATCACCTGGAGTCAAAACTAATAATAAAACCCTTCAAATTTGGGTCAATGTGAACTGAATCTCTCATTTTGGGGAGAAAACCTCTTTTCTTTCTGTTTCCATTTTGGGTCAGCAGATGTCAGCGGGCCTGACAAGCATCTCCTTGTTGCAAAGGAATTAATTTCTGTGTGGAACCCTCATTTTGTTTTGCAGAAATCAAAGGCAGCACGTCAAGGCTTGGCAAGGCTTTCAACTGCGCTCTTCTGCGGTGGTGTCAGTAAAACAAAGGCTGGTTTCTGCCGAAGCTCCTGTGATCTGGGTCTGCAAGTGCCTGTGGGCCCCAGAGGAGCTGCTTCATCCTCGGTGGGATGTACTTGTGGCCAGGATTTGCTACGTCAATGTGCTCTGGTGCCTGCTTCACCTCCTGAATAGCTGCTCGGAGGTGCAAAGGGAAGCAGGGGGAGGCTCTTCAGTCTGCTCTTGTAAATTAGCTTCATTTCTCTTAATTAGCACCACTCGCTAATGAGCAGCCATCCCTTCAGTGGAGCCAAGGAGGGGGAGAGCAGCGCTGTTGGCCCTGTTACATGCCCTGTGGAGCAGTTCGGCGTCTTTCCCTTGTATGGGAGAAGAAATGATGCAGAGAACTTCATCTTTGGGGTTTTTTTTACTGTTTTCAGCCTCAGCAGTCCCTTTCCTGTCCCCCCGAGGATGCTGTCTTATGCTTTTGTGGTTCTTTAGGTGGTGGTCCCTGTGCAGACGTGCCTGCATGAGCGCACTTGCTGTTCCATCACCTCAGCCATGCTAAGGTGAGACACCGCTTGCTGGGGGCACACGCTGCATGTGGCGACTGTGATGGAGTAAAGATGGGATTCCTCTGTGTGTAGGTAACTCCAGGGACCAAACTTCATGATCTGGAAGGAACATGGGCCTGGAGGAGACCTAAAAGCTGGTGGTGTGACCACTATGAACGTGTATCCTGAGGAAGCTGAAGACCCAGAGATGGGGAACGAACCCATCTTCACTGCAGGTATGCTCAGCCTGCTTTGCTGGAAATCTTTTCACAGCAGCTCTGCCCTTGCTGCAGCACTGCCTTGGAGGCTTTCCAGCAGCTCCAAGGAGTGGTCCCTGGCCAGAGAGACTGAACTGGAAATGGAGCTGTGCAGCTCTGCCATCCTTCCTGCCTCCAAATAGGTCAGTCTGGGTGATGTGACCCTTGTCAGAGCATCCTGCAGCCCTTTCCCTGCTGGCAAGGCCATCTCTGTCCCTCTGCTACCACCCAGGGAGGGTGTGGGGCCCCCAGCCCTGACACTGAGGCTGGAGCTTTGCTTGGGTTGAAACGGCCTTGTCAAACAGGCACAGGATCTGTCCTGAAGTGAACTGTCCTCTGCCTGCCCAACTTGCCCCCCCATTACAATAACTGCTGCTGACATTCCAGCAGCATGGTTCTTCCCAGAGGCATTCCTGTATCACTTCTCCCACCGCTGAAACGTGGCCATCGGCAAGGCTGGGTGCCCATCCCTCACCCTCCGTTGATGGCGGGCAGGGCAGAGGGATGCTGTTCCACACATCTCTGGGAGAGGCAGGGAGGCACCAACGTCAAATGTTAGTGGGATGTATTAGAAGGCAAACCCTGGGAAAATAGGGGTGAAAGTATGGGGATGGTCCTTATTGCTGCATCCCCAGGCAGGCCCTGGGGTGAAGTGCAAGTGGAGAATGTCAAAGGAGGGGAGGCGCTGGGTCTGGCTGCCCTGCAACTTCAGCAGGAGCTGTGGGGAGATGGGGTTTAATGTGCCTCCTGAGCCAGCTTTCCCAAGTTGATTCATCTTCTGTGCTCTGGATCTGCTCCCTGACCCTGCTCACACGTGTCTTCTCCTCGCAGGTGGCACCTCAGCCGTGGCTGAGCATCTCTGGTCCACGGCATCCTCCTGCCACTGATGCAGAGATAGAAGCCAAACTCTGGGCTGGACAGGGATCTGCAACCTCCTTTCCCAGGCTAACCCCAGGTTTAAGGGAAGAGCTGCCCTGTCGCTGCAGGAGGTGGAGGAGGGAGCATGCAGCACTGAACAAATCCTTTCTGACAGCAGGGATAGGCCGTGGCCTTTGCAATGGAGCTGAGCTGAGAGGCAGCACTGCTGAGCCTCCTCTTCCAGTGCTGCTTGGTGGGAACCATGCCTGTTGTAGCATGATGCTCGGAGATGAACTCAGCAAAGGCAGACTTGGACTTCTTGGAAGTGGGCTTGGGCACCTTTGAGCTCCCTTGGATGCAGGGTGACACCCATAGATAGTGACACCTATCTATGGTGACACCCATAGATAGCGTTTCTGTTTTCAAGCCTTGTTGCTGGCTTTATCCCAGTGGTACTTGCAGCCTTCAAGGGTTCTCCTCTCCACGAACCATCGTGCCCAAGTGGGATGACATCAACTGGGCACTGGCACAAGCCATGCTGGGGCTGGGACATCTTCCCCCGGCAAATCATGAGGCCCAAAAGGCTGCTCCCAGCCCAGGGTGTTCCCAGCCAAGCAGTTCCCATCCCTGTGAGGAGCTGAGTTCCTCTGCCCCATACCCAGAGCCTGTGGGGGCTGTACTTGCTGGGGCTCGTCCTTGCCTCCATCAGCACCACCAGCCAAGCTCATTTCCCCTATTAAGCATTCTTAGTCCTTGAGCAGGAGGAGGAGGGAGGCAGCAAGGAAGGATTTTTATTGGGAAGTCATTTGTTCCTTAATTGAATTGTTCCCATTAACAGCGGTGAGGAGAAGAGGAACAAAAAGCCAAACGAGAGGTAAAGGCGCTTAATTCACTTCTGCTTGAGAAGAGCTAATATTAATAAACTTCTGGATGAAGGGATTTGCAAGGGTTTGATAGCGGGATTAGCTCCAAAATGGTGATTAGATTTCCCACAGTAAACTCCCTGATAAATAAAGGAGATGGAGAGATGCAGATGGCATCACTGCAAGGATGTGGGTCTCTCCCTGCTGCCAGACCTGGAGCACAGAGGGTCTCTCCCTGCTCTGGGATAGGGGACTTCCCCCATGCTTGTCCCAAAACCAAGCAGAGATGATGCCCTGAGTCCTTCCTAAAGGGGCCTCGACATCACTCACCAGGAGGACCCTGCAGACCTGAGCTTGGATGGAGGTGACACCACTTAGAAGAACCATATAGACCATATAGGTCTGGGAGCTGCTTGGGTGTCTGTCCTCATGGTGGTCCCACCATCCACATCCCATCCTAGGGATGGGTGCTCAAGAAAGCCGGTATGTGGCTTTTTACATGAGCACAACTTGTGGGCACTGATGTTTCATGAGTGTGGGGAGCAGAGCGTCGGGTCAACCTTCGCTCTTGGGCGAAGTGAAGGAGGAGCTTCTGAGACCTTTCCTCTTGCATCTCATTTCCTTCCTAGTGACAAGTTTTGTTTCAGGTGTCCTGGCTCATTTCAAACAACAGCGGGTTTGACTTTGGCCTTGTAAATCAGGATTTCTTTTTGTAATTTGAAAATGGATCTAAATGGAGGCTATGAAAGCCTGAAATAGCACACACCGTGCTGGAGGAAAGAAACACACTGTCCTGAGGCAAAGAAAACACCTCTGCTTGTCCTCAACCCATTTCTTTCTCTTCTATTTTGCTGAATCCTTCCATAAAAGTTCGGTTTGCATCAACACAAATACCTTTTGCTCCAGTTTTTGGCTTGTTCTCTGCATCAAGTGTCCATGCTGTTACCTGCTCCATGTAGAGGTAGGCACACACCTTCTACTGGTACCTTCTCTCCTTCTTCACCCAGCTGAAGAACATCAGTACCAGAGGACTGAGTTGGGTGAACCTCCGTATTCCACCATGCTGCATGTTTAAACCCTGCTCTTCAAGGTACCTGTACCTACCCATCATGTGCACCAGAGCCACCACAACCCATAGGAGCACCTGGGAGGCTTTTCCAAGCTGAGGTGGGTCTGTGCGGAGCCCTGTGCTATGCACTTGTAAGGACCAGGATAGGGGAAATAGATCCTGAATCTCAGCCATGGTCTCTGGGGTTGAAGGAGCAGCCATTTGTGGCCAGCACTTGCAATCAGATTTCTCTGTTGATGCTGGACCAGTGTGAGACCTTCTCTGCTTCATGGTGGGCTCTTGAGAACAGCCCAGTATGCTCACTGAGGGAAGAAAGAGCCAAAATTTGGCCCACAGGTCGATGCTGGCTGGATGCTGATAGTCTTTAAAGTGCTGCTTGCATGGTGCAATGATTGAGCATCCTTTAGCTTGCGTAGGCACCGAGCCATGCAAGCACTTTGGAAACACCAGTCTCGCCATTTTTTCCCCTACCAGGGTGAAAAATTGATGCTGTTCCAATTTCTCAGCTAGAAAAGGGGGCTCAGAATAGCCCAGACAGTCCAACACAGAGGTGCCCAAATCTACTCCTGTGCTGCGCAGCCCAACAGAGCAATACTCATCATTCCCAACTTTATTCAACAGGACAAGTCTGCTCTCTCCTCTGTCGCCTGTCCTCTCTCTCATGCCTCCCTTTCTCCTTGCTCTGCTGTTCTCAGTGCTTGGGAAGCCTGGTGAAGGAGAGTCCTGGCAGTCGGGATGGTTTATAGCTGAGGAGGTCCTTTGGGGAGCCATGGCTGGAGGCTCCCAGCAGGGATGCAGGGATGGCATCCCTTTTTCCAATGCTTGTGCATCACTTGAGGTTGGCATCTGCCGAGACCAGCAGCCTGTGACTCAGGCAGATGCTGTGGGATCCTCCTTAGGGAATGGCTTTGATTTCATGCCAGTGAGGACAGGGAGGTAGGGAGGATAGGGAGAGAAGGCAGTGCCCCCCCAGCTCCTTCTTATCGCAGTCACAGCCCCCATCTTGTGCTCACCAGTACCCATCCCTGGAGACCCCAAATGGGCAGCACTGCATCCTAACCCATGGTGTTTGCAGGATGTCCCCAGCACCTCCTGCTAGTGCTGAGCCCTTCCCTTGTGCCCAAGGTGTCCCCATCTGCCACCCACTTTTGTCCTCAGCATGTACAGCTTTGAGGATGGGGGGATCTGGTCCCCTCCTGGGCAACCACAGGGATGCTTGCTGCTGCCCTCTCCCTGGCTTAGCAATCCCTGGTCCATGGGGCCAGAAGAGAGCCCTTTCCAAGGCTTCCGTCTCCCCAGAAGGTTATGTAAATCCTCTCCACATGCTAAAGTGATGCTGCTAAGTGACAGGAGCACATCAAGGCAAGGATATGGCACGTGTTTCTCCATCCCAGAGCAGGCACCACAGGGGGTTATTGCCTGCTCCTACCTGCAACAATGCTGGAGCCTGCTCTTGCCGAGCCTATTTTTCTTTATGAGATTGCAAGGTCAGTTGATAAAGATAACTTGACCTAATGCAGTTCGACTTCTGTGAGAGGTTTGACTTAATTGTGCATCCCAGCCTGATGCAAGTCCAGCAGCACACAGCCCTGCGCAGCCCGTGATAAATGGATTAAAAGCTGGTTAATTTGGAGATCGTTGGTGTTGTTCTTTGCTCTCTTTGTCACTGAGCTGAAAAACGGTATAAAATAGTGCTGGACATATTTACAGACGCTGAAATGTGGTGGAGCAGCAAGGGGAAGCAAATAACCTGTTAAATAGGGGTGGCCCCAAGAGCGCGGAGGACTGGGGCTCTGCTGAAATCCAACTACTGCAGGAATGCCAAGGGAGACCCGGGGGTGCTGAGGACAAACAGGAAGGGACGTGACATCTGTGCCCCCAAGGAAGAGCCTTGGTGGGGGCATTACCCAGGCTGGAGGCGCTCACAGGGAGGGGAATGGGAGATCTTGAAGCAGATGGTCTGCAGTGGGGATACCCATTAGCGGTGTTGCTGGGAAAGCTGAGCCATGGGGCAGCCCCACAGCATAAGGAATACATGGAAGGTGGACGGACTACATGGAAGTTAGTTTTCCAACCCAAACTCACGCCACATCTCTGTTCTTTCTTTCCTGGGGAGTGTGGATCCAGGGCTGCCCTTGTGTCCCTGCACAGTGGTGGATGCAGGAGCCAAGCGCTCCCTCTGATCCTCCTCTTGTTTCCTGACCCTGCTACCCTGAATTGTTGGAAAAACACCTCTTAATTGCTAGATGCTCCCTTCTCTGCTAATTAACCACCTCGCAGGCGTTCACTAAATGATGCTCTTTGTTCGTAATTACCAGGAAAAGGTGATTCCTGCCTCCCAGAAGCAAACTCATTTTCACCCACTGCGAAACATCTTTCCTATTCTGTTCTAAGCGTGGAGGGCTGTGAGAGCCCGAGGGCTCCGCAGGGAGCCCAGACCAGCTCTGCAGGATGAGCTGATCCTGCCAAGCGCTCTTTAGGGATTCAGGGGCTTTGTTCGCTTTCTTCCTATCCATTTGGAGAGCCCTGGAGCCAGCCCAAGGGCTCCGTTAGCTCCGGCTCTCAGGCTGCCCACAGGCCCTCGCTGGGGGTTTCAACGCGTGGCATCCCTGCTTCATGTTACCCAGGTCTTTTCTTAGGCTTTAGGGTCTATTTGTGGGCGTGCAGGGACAGACATGGTCCTTGCTCAGCTGAGCTCCTCTATCATCAACAGCTCCCCCATTGCTTGCACGTGTGCAGCAGAAGTGGAAACTGAGGCATGAAGCCGGGACCACCTTGGTCACAGGATGTCCTTGCTCAGACAAGCTGCAACCCAGCCCTGATGCCTGGAGGGATCCATCCGTAGGGCTCTGCTTCCCTAAAGGGGAATGAAACCAGCAGGGTCCAGCGAGGATGGGGATCCCACTGACCCAACACAACTCATTTCACTTGTGGGCCCCTGCAGCAGCTTTCTCCTGCACTGGACCAGCGGCCCCGTTTCCGACTGGGCTGTGGCACTGCTGACTGATGCTCCCCATAGGAAACTTGGTGCTGAAGGTGAGAAGTTATTTCACCTCTGCACAATTCCCCATGGAAGAGCCACCTTCAGCCTCACTGTAAACTGCCACCAGCTCGGGCGATGAGCTGCAGTCGTGCCCCTGAGCCTGGCTTTGCTAATTCATCATGTCAGCTCACCTGCTGGAGCTAATGATGGTAACCCTTAGATTTGGAAAGCCCAGGCTTTAGCTTCCCACCTAAGGAATCTGCACGGCTCATTCCACTTGCAGCCAAGTGGCCATCACCTCCTCATCAGGCCTGGTGAGCGAGGTGTTTCCAATGATTCAGAAAGAGAATTCCCCTTTTCCCTGCAGTCCTCCTGCCCAGAGTTTGCATGAAGCATCACATTGTGAAGTGCTTTTCCACTCAGGGAAAGCCAAGTGCTGGACCAGCTTCTTGCAGCATCATCCTCCTCAAGGAGCAGCATCCTTGGTGCTAGAAAAGGTGAAATAGGTGCATTTAAACCCAGCCAGCCACAAATCCCTTGTAAATCCCAACACTGCGTTCACCGGCCTCTACTGCATAATGCTGACCCAAATCCCTCCCCATGGGGCATGCACAGCCCCCTTTCATCCATCACCCACCATCTTCATACCATGGGCTGACTGCTTCCCAAGAGGGAAGGTTGATGGGAGAGGCTGGAACTCCACTGATCTCCAAAATGCCCTCATCTGAGGATTGAAATGTCCCCTGGTGAAACTGTCCCCTCCCCATGTGAGATGTCCCATTGTCTGCATTGTTGGGATAAAGACACCCATTGAGGCGATGGCAGCATTAGGAGGTTGCAAAACCCCTATAAAATATTTAAAATACATATATTTCCTATTTAGATTTGGATTTAGAAAGAGAAAAGTTGCTCATCAGGCCCTTTTAACGGGTACTCAGCTATAACTCATGGCTTTTTCCCTGTGAAAGCACCCAAATATAGCCAAGGATCTGTTTAAATTACAGGCAGGACAAAACATAGGAGGCTGCTCTGATTTAATAATAGCCATAATATGGATATTACTCTCCAGGCTTTGTAATGCAACACCTTGTATTATTAAATTCTTCACGCCCTGGGCTGGTTTTATTCTGTAAATCCAGTGCTGAGGTTGAGAGGCATCGAGCAGATGGTCCCTCTGGGCTCAAACCGTGCGTTTTTGGGAGCCAGCACCAAAAACCTGAAATATGAACCATGGAGGTAAGTGCTGGTCCCTCCCCAGTGAGGTGATGGGAGCAGGGGCCGCCTGGGGGGAGCAGGGAGCCCTGCACGCCTCTGTCTGTGCCATCTTCTCTTCCACCAGGTTATTCACTGCCCAATCTTAGTAATGAGTTAGGAGAGAGGTTGGTATCTCAGGGGGAAATGGGTCTTGGGTGCTGCTTATTCGCAGCAGGATGGCTCCAAAGGAAGGAGCTGGAGGTGCTGGGGATGCTCAAAATGATGCTCGTGAGCCTTTTCTACCAGCCACATCGATTCAGGGCTGGGGAACACACATTATGGCTCTTGCCTGTGTGTAGGACATCACTGATCACACGTTTTTGATTCATCAGGGACAGCAAATGTCACTTGAGTGGAGGAAAAACTTCTTGGTGCTTGTCCATCCTCTGCTCCGGTCCCTGCCTTGTGCACGGGCTTTCAGCATCCCTCAACTTTGCCTCTCTGGATGAAGCCCCACACTTGTCCCACTGTTACCACATCCATGGCAGTGCGTTTAATGTCCTGAAATAGAGCTGTTTAATGGGGGAGGTTCTAATTGCTGCTGCTATAGCAGCTGGGCTGGGCTTGGGGCAGGACCCCAACCACCGGCACCTGGAGGGTGTTGCTGTGCCTTTATTAAGGCACTGGTGGGGACTGGGGGCTGCTATAGTGCTGTGGGGATTCCAAGAGTGTGTGCCCTTGTAGGGGGGTTCCCCCGTGTCATCATCAGTCCTCTAAATTTGGGACATTGAGTGTTGAGTGTGGTTTATGTGGGGCTTTTCTCACTGTTTGGGGTGGGTCCGAAGGCTTTAGAGAGCCCTTTAGTGCTGTTAAATCCTCCCTGGGGAGCAAGCTGGGCCAGAGCATCCCCAAAACATGGCTGCTGCCAGGCATGGGGGTTGGCTCCCACTGTTCCTTGGTGGAATGTGGGAACTGGAACCTACATCTGGATCTATGGAATAGGGGTCCTTATGAAACAGATACCTGCTGGGCTGAGAGGAGCAGGGTGGATCCTTGGGTGATGCTGCCCCATGCTAGCCCTGGAGGGATGCTCTTCATCATGCTCAGTGCTGCCTTTGAGGAAGGAGCGGGTATAAAAGGAGGGAAGGAGCCCATCAATTACAAAAGTTTATGGTTGAGCTTCTTAATTGCTCTCTCCTAATCACATAATCTGTTTGCAATGCTAGGTAAATGGCTGGAAGAGCTCAGCCAAGTGGACAAACATCCCAGCCACCAGTCCCCTCTGATTTACCAGCTGGACAGACCTGATCTTGCAGCGTGGAATGACTGGAGCTTTAATTAGTCTTCCTTGCTTTACAACACTTAATTTTCTGGCTGGATTTGCACGTATCTCTCTGTAAGTAAGTGGCCTAAGGATGGGAAGGTGGGAAAATCACATCAGGCTGGTTCAGGAGGAGGAGTGGGAGCTTGAACCTCTGTGCTGAGCTTGTGCTGGTCTTTGCTGAGCATCTCTTGGATGCTCTGCCTAGTGGGGAGAGGGAGGAAATCAAAGCAGCTCATTCATCTTCACCTGAGAGGTGCTGGCACCAGCTCTCCAGAGAGCAAGGCTTGGTTTAGTCCCCATCAGGTTGGAAAGCCTCTAATTCCCAGTTTAATTAAACACATTTTGCATTCCACCTGAGCAGGCTCTGCAGGGGCACCCCCAATACGTTTTCAGTATGTGGGAGCCTGGTTCTGTCCTGGCCACCCGTGTGTGGTATCCAGGAGATGAAACCATCCCAGGGCCTGGAGCAGAGCCTGTCCATGGAGATCTGCTTCTCTGGGTTAAAAATGAAAGGCAGAAGGGATAAAAACTTTCAGAGCCACTTTAGCGAGCTCAAAGGGAGGATTTTTAGGGTATGAGAGGTTGCTTGGCGCTGCAAGAAGGTGGTGAGCCCATGCCAGGGCCTGCAGCAGCCCATGTGCGTGCTTGAAGGGGAGGCTCAGGCAGCCTGAGCAGGTACCCAAATGGATGTTTTGTCCAGGCAAAGAATCAAACCAAATACCCCCCCCAGGTTTAAGCACTGAGACAGAACTAGAACAGAGTTGCCAAGTGTCTTTTGGTGCTTTCTGAGTGAAAACAGCTTTCCAAGGTGTTTGGGTACTGGCCAACCAAGGATAGCATCCTCTATGAGTGCGTGGCCCCACATCCTTCATCCCTTCATCAAACAGAAGAGCTGGCTGGCTGCGCAGGTGGATGCTGTGTGCCTGCAAGTGGCTCCAGGGCTTTATTCGTGGACCAGCTAAAATACTGCTGGCATCCCCACAACAGGAATGCTTTCATGGCTTCATTAGTTACTCTGCTCTCCTGCATGTATCTGATTTAAGCATCAACCTTGTTTTGTGGGGCCTCAGTTTCCCCTTTTAGTGCCAGGTTTTCTGCCCCATGAAGGTCTCCCCTGTGGGATCCAGTCTCCCCATAACCACCTCGAGTAAACAACATGGAGAAAACCCATTGCATTCCATCACCCTGTGATCAGATAATGCCTGGAACATATTCCTCAGCCTCTTTCTTCCCCCCCCCCCCCTTCCTGCCTGCTCCCAGCTGGGCTGGGAACAGGGCTCTGCCACAGCAATGCCCCACGCTGCTGGTATTTAGGGTGACATTTCCCACGTAGGGAGAAAATCCTGCCCCGTGCCACATGTTTGCATCCTAAGGAATGAGCCACAGCAAATGAGCAGAGCCTCGGCAGCCCTCCCTGTCACACAGGTGATTTATTCCGTGGATTTCATGCCGCACAAAGCACCTGGAAAAGAGCTGTGTGGGCTTTCCATATGGGTTGCTATTATTTTCCAGGGTACAGCAAACAGATTGTTGGAAGGACTCCCTGTTCTGTGGCTTGTGCTGCTTTAGGTTTTCATTATTTTGTGAAGCAGAGCAGCAGTCAGCGCTGTCTCCTCGCTGCTGAGCCTTGTTTAGAGATTGCTCCTGGTGCAACTCGAAGCAGGAAAAGGCTTAGAGGTTTTAATTAAAAGCTGCAATCTGCTCTTGCCTCCGAATGCAAAGCCTCACCTACGGGATGGGGAGAAAAAGAGGAAGAAGAATAACAACAACAACAACCACAACCCATCTTTACTCCATGAGGAGCGACTGAGATTAAACCATGGGGTTTAATCTCCTCTTGGCAAACCCCATGGGGACCTCAGCAGCAGGTGGAGATGCTTTCGGAATGCCCACGGCTCTGCTGGGACGGGCACATCCCTGACAGATTCATGTTGATTTAGGGACCCCTTTCTTGAGGGTGACCCCATTGCTGAGCCTCCAGCAGCCACGCTGGGCCTGATCCTGCCTCTCCCGGAGGCTGTTTGCATCTCCCAGGATCAGGAAGCACAGATGTTTCCCTGGCCCCGCCGGCTGTTCGGCAGCATCCATGCATGGCTAAAGAGGTCAGTTCGCTTTTAAGCATGTCACCGAGCATTTCCGTCTCCCCTGGGATGCAGGGTACCAAGAGGAGCCCGTGGAGATGGGAGGGAGCCTTCACTGTGGTGGCTGAAGATGCTGGAGGACATGGGAGGTCCCCAGGGGGATGCGGTGTTGGGAATGCTGGGATGAAGGGATGCTTCAACTCAGGCAGTTTTTATTTGCAGTGTAAATGGGCTGCTTCCAAGGGAGGGAGTTGATGGGTCTCCTATATTTGGTGCTGGGGAGCGTGTCTAGCTCTGCCTGTCATCCCTCCATCTGCAGTGTCTGGCTCATCAGGGTGGTGGGCCCTCAGCCTTCCTCAGGAAGCCAAAGCCTTGGGAATCTGTACTTTCCCCCCTCTCTTTGCTGATAATGGGGGAAATGCTCCAGCCCCTTCTTGTCCATTGTAATTCCTTTGCCATATTTTGCTGCCCTCCTTAAAGGGTGACCAGTGTCCCCAGGGTGGCCTTATGTCCCCTGGGGGATGCTGGGCAAAAGCACCCTGCTTGCCTAGTGCAATAATAAATGTCACTGTTCATGGGAATAAAAGAAGGAGGAGAAAGGCAGTGAAGGGGGGGGAAAAACCCTTATAAGCTATAATAAAAGGAAGATGCTAATAAAGATACTGTTCATTTGTTGGGCTGCAGGGCTGCATTTATATTGTCTCCGTCTGGCAGCTCTCTGCCTCTGAATTCAGAGCCATGTCCTGGGTATGAGGTGCTGTAAGAGAAGGGCTGGCAGCTGGGAACCCCCCTCCATCCTCTTTGGGGTAGATGGAGTCTGGGGGCTTATCTGTGGCTAAGGGGGGTGTGTGGGGGGGTTATATCCCCTTGTACCCCCTTGGGCTCATTTTGCTGTAGTGAGAAATGTGTTTGGCTTCTGTTATTATAGGGTTGATTCTGAGTCTTTAGGGTGATCATGGGTTATGTTTTGGGGCTTTTCCTGAGCCAAGGGCTCAGGGGGAGTGTGAAATAGGGTGAGACTGAATGCATTGGTGTGATGCAGCTCTTATATTAAACCTCCAGCCCCCTTCTGCCTCATTGTCCTTCCAGTCTTTCCAGAGGGATTACATGGGGAAGAAGGGAGAAGTGTGGAGAAGGAGAGTCCTGGGCTGATCCCTGCGTCCTTCTCACAACCCTTCATCCATCCATCCATCCATCCATCCATCCATCCATCCATCCATCCATCCATCCATCCATGCATCCCACCCAGCCTGCATCCCTGGACACAAGACCCCTAAAGCTGCTCAAGGACCCTGGCTCTGCTTCATTGGGGTCCAGCTGCCTTGGGGTGGGATTTTTGGGTTCCCCCCATCCCTTCTGCACATGATTTCTAACAGCAAAGCAGCTTTTCAGGGGACCTGAGCCCCTCCTTGCCCAGTGTCCCACTCATGTGCCAAAACCTGGCAGTGAGCTGAGCCAGGGGTGCAAGTCAGGGTGGATCTGGGGGGAGATGGAGCATGGTGCTTGCTGTCAGCTCTATTTGCACCCCAAGGCTGAGGAAGGTGGGGTGGAAAAGGGTGGCCGTGGGGTTTGCAGGGAGATTGGCAGCTCTCCTCCCAGAGCCTCTGCTCCCCATCCCTCCCCTAGCACATTGACATTCCAATCCTGCCTCTCCGATGCCGGCTCTTTGTTGCTTCGTCAAATGACTAATTGTCAGTGGTTTTAATAAGGCAGCACCATGGGGAGGTGCAGGAGATTCCCCCCCCCCTTCACCCTCTTTCACAGTTATTATTACCAAAAAGAGGGGGTGGGGAAGGAGAAACAAGCACCAGAGATAGTAAATCTCTTCCTCCTTTCCGCACAGCAGCTGCCGCGATGCTCTACTGCAGTGGCCAAGACACCTCATCCTCCTCCGGGAGCTTACTTGGAGCTGTGCAATCGCTTGGGTAAACAGGGAGATCCCTGCTACGTTTGCTCCTTGTTTGTTCATTTCTTCCATCAACGGGCTCTAAATAGCTGGGGAAGGGGCAGGCTGGCCTTTCCCTGTTAACTTCAAAGCTCCCATGTTAATTTAAAGCCGGGCTGAAGCAGGGAAGGTGTTCTCCTCAAGGCTGGTGGGGCAATTGGGTTTGTGGCTTGCTGGATCCTCTCCGGACCTGTTGTTTATGGATGATGTGATGGAGCGACAGTGATCATGAAATGACAGTGTTCAGCTCTTGGAGAGGTAAAGGAGGAGGTCAGCAGAACTACTACCTTGGGCTCTTAGAGGGCAGACTTTGGCCTGTTTTAAGTTAGGGAAACCTGGTTGACTTGGGAGGCAGTCCTGAAGGGCAAAGGAGTCCATGTGCAGAAAGACATGGGGAAGAAGGCAGTCCTGGCGGAACTTTGGCTGGAGCTCTGGGTGGGGGGAAAGAGAGTTTATGACCTTTGGAAGAGGAGACAGGCAGCTCAGGAGGATTACAGGGGTGTTAGGAGCCTATGCAAGGAGAAAATGAGAAGGGCCAAAACCCAGCTAGACCTTCGTTTGGTTACTGCCATAAAAGACAATAGAAAACGTTTCTATAAATATGTTAGCAACAAAAGGAAGGCTAAGCAGAATCTCCATCCTTTACTGGATGCAGGGGGAAACACAACGGCAAATGATGAAGAGAAGGCTGAAGTATTTAGTGCCTTCTTTGCCTCCGTCTTAAATAGCAATGCCAGTTGTTCCTTGGGTGCCCGGCTCCCTGAAAGGGCTTCAAGCACTGGAGCAGACTGCCCAGGGAAGTGGTGGAGTCACCGTCCCAGCAGGGATTCAAAGACGTGTAGATGTGGTGCACATGGGCTTGGCAGTGTTGGGTTAACGGCTGGACTTTGTGATCTTTTCCATGTCTTTTCCAGCCTAAATGATTCCATGATCCCCATCTATCTCCAGGGTGTGCTGGGTGGGATGAGAATTAACCTGATATATTTGAAAGGCTCTGTAGTAACCTGGGAATGGGGGAGCCTTGGCTCAGGCAACGGCTCTTGACTCTGTCCCAGGTGATGAGCAGCAAGCAGAATCTGGTCCCTAGGTTCAAGCTCTGGGGCCTGTGAATAAGTCAATGGAGAGCTGGAGATGCTAAAGTAGCCTCAGCCCCAGGCAGAATTTATCCTTTGGGATCTGTGATGAAGTATTTACCCAAAATGTTGCCTTTGAGGATGCTCGCTCCCGTGCATTATACCTGCCTGGGTGGCACAAGCCATCTCCTGCTGAGGAGCTCTGGACCACTTTCCATCCCACCCTCTTCGGTCTGGTGGGTGAACTGCAGAGCCCATCAGCTTTATGAGGCAAATTCTCTCATCCCTGTTCTCCCACCCCAGCAGCAGGGGATGCTGTGAGCTCCCCGGTGTTGCGGATGAAGGTCAAAGAGCAAATGTGGGTGAGCATCTTCTGCTACGATGATTTGGCTTCTCCCTTCGCCAGCCTTGGACCTGGGGTTGGTGTGAACGATGCGGGGATGGATTTTCAGGCACAGCATGGAAGAAAAAACCCTTCTCCTTCTTGTATTTATCTCAGCGCCTCTCTCGCTATGAACTGCTGCCAGCCTGATGCCAGCTGGACCGTTTATGATGGCAATAAAAGCCAAACGGTGATATAAAACTGCACCTGTCATAATTGGGCTTGATTTAACCACGGATGGAGGCAGCCGACGGTGATGCTCGTTCGATGCGTTGTGTGAGGGTGCCTTGGCCATGGGGTAGCACCATGGCCATTTTCCCCACCACCGTGCTGAGCACTCGAGCATCTGTTTTGCAGGGGAATAAAATCCCTTTGATTCTCCCCGAAAGCAGGATGCTCATGGTTTAAAGTAATGGGAGAAGAGGACGGCTGCTGGTTTAATGTGGTGTTGTCAGGCTTATTTTGCCTTCGTTTCTTTTTCTTCCTGGACTCCATGTGAGACTGGGTGGTGCTAATAGATGAAGACGACTCTTTAACTCCTGCTGCTCCAAAAACTCCCCGCTGTGTTTTCTCCTTTCCTTGAAAGGCAGCCGTGCCAATGGCCAAAAGGTCCTTTGCTCCCTGGTTTTTACAGGCTTTGGCTCATCCTGCTGGAGACCAGACAAGAGCAAATGTCCATTGTACAGAAACAGTAGTGTTTACACCCAGAAAGCAGCTTGTGCATGGCCCCTGTGCTATACCAGACTGGGGAGGATGCATTTACCTCTTGTTTCCCCTGCTCATAAGAATTGTAGGGGTGTCTCAGTGCAGGATTTGGGGTAGTGAGCTACAAAATGGGGTTGCAGACCCCTCTGAGAGCGATGAGGCTTCTAAGTGGTTCTAATACATCAGGCGTTTTCTGCTGCTCTCTGGTTGCTTTTCTCCCAGCTAATTCTTCCATTACCCTTTCTTAATGTATAAATAAGGCCTGCAGGGCATGCAAAGGATGCTCCAGCAGCTCCTGAGCTTTTGGGTACTTCAGGAGTCTGATCCACATCATGGACCAAGCAGGGGAAAAAGGAGCTCCCAGCATCCCTGGGTTTGGGGTGATGGCAGCACTGTTCAAAGCAGGATCTTATTTTCAGGCTCATAAAGGTGATGCTTCAGCTCAACCTTCATTTCAAGAGCGGATGCTGTGTACAGGTTTTGTTCCCCAGGTCCTGGTGCTGCCATAGGATACCCAGACCTTGTGTTATTTGATTTTCTCTCTCAATCTAAGGAGTGTCAATGGGAAGGGAGCTACCAGGGGCAGGAGGGCTTCCTGACAGCTGTGGAACACAAAATGGACGTGGGAGCATCTCCCTGGAAATCCCATAAGCTCCATCCAAGGAAAACACCGAGCACCAGGCTTGGGTACCATGTACACCCCTCATCTATCACCGCAGAGTCCTGGGGCTCTGGTCAAGTATGGCCATCTGAAGGCAAATGTTCACTGTTGAAAGCAATATTGCTCTTTTCCCTTAGGACTTCCATTTTATTATCCCATTGGATATTTCTGCATGACATCCTGTCCTGGTTTCTTTTCTCCCGGCTGTCCTTGCTGACAGGCTTTGAAAGCATCATGGCCTATGCTCAATACAGCCTCTCCATTCCCTTTGGAGATGGTTATTGGAACGACTGGAATGATGCATTTAACCACCACTAATGAAAGCAAACGGTGTAATGTCTGCCCGGGTGGAGCTGCTCATCCCTATCTGCATTTGGATTTTCAAGGACAGGTTGATCCCGTGGAGACAGGTTCATGCATCATTGATGGAGAGGTAATGGGAGAACAGGTGTAAGCAGCTGGTTATCTCTGTAACCCATTAATACGTGTCCTAGGGCAAAATAGCTCCAGGGCTGCATGAGAAGTGCCCACTCTCTCCTTTCTGACCTGGAGATGAGGAGTGGAAGGTTTAAAAGAGGAGGTGGGGAGGAAAAACCCCTCGGGTCCTAAAGCTGCTTGTGCTTGTTCTCAGGCTGGGTGGCCATCACTTAAACAGGAGCAGCCACTTAGAAACCCACCGAGCCCTGAGAACACCTGCAGAGCGGTTGGAGCAGCATATTTAAGACCTAGTGTGCAACAACATTAATGATGCAGGGAAAAGGATGCTGCAAAAAGCCTATAACGGCTCAGACCCAGGCTAATGGGGCATGCAGGAGCAAGCTTGTCATAAAAAAACCCCAAAAGCTGGCCATCAAAAATCAAATGGAGCTGGTATCTTCTGGAAGGGAGAGGGAAAGGGGAGGTTTACTTGGAGACAAAGGACCTTTCCCTCTAATTACAGGAACAGCAGGGGCGGCAGGGAAGATGAGAGCTTCATGTAAAGTACCAGGTGTTTTGATGTGCCCCTGCGTTACCTCCGAGATGTTCCAGGAGGATCCCCCCCAAGTCACATCAGCTTCGGAGGGTTTCTTTTGAAATCATAAGCATGAAAAAAACTCCTTTTTTGTGTGTGTCTTTGAGACTAAAAGCTTTAAAAGCCAGGGCCTGAGCCGCCTCCCCAGGACAGAAGCATCCCTTCCTCTCCTGCAAGGCTCCACTTGCAGCTTTGCTGGGCAATGCTTTCCCCCATGAGCTCAGCCCAGAGGCTCCAACCCACCAGATGCATGGGGTTTGTCCTCTGCTGTGACAGAGGATTTATGGGCTGTCTCCTCCATCTGGGGAGTCCCACAAGTTTGGCTTGGGGGGGCCAAGGACCTTTACAGCAGACATCATAGTGAAGAATCAACCTGTGACCTCTTGCTGCCTCTTCTTGTATGAGTGTGGCTTAGGAAAACCTTACTTTTTGTAGGAGTTAAGGGAAAACAAGAACTGGAATATTTGAAGAAGAAATGATGTTGTTAAGAACCGAGGATGCTCAGGGGCTGGAGCACCTCCCATATGGAGCCAGGCTGAGAGCACTGGGGCTGTTCAGCCTGGAGAAGAGAAGCTGCGTGGAGACCTCAGAGCAGCTTCCAGTGTCTGAAGGGGGCTACAAGGATGCTGGGGAGGGACTCTTCCTTAGGGACTGTAGTGATAGGACAAGGGGTGATGGGTTCAAACTGAAGCAGGAGAGATTTAGGTTGGATATAAGGCAGATGTTCTTCCCTGTGAGGGTGCTGAGGCTCTGGCACAGGGTGCCCAGAGAAGCTGTGGCTGCCCCATCCCTGGCAGTGTTCAAGGGCAGGTTGGACACAGGGGCTTGGAGCAAGCTGCTCTAGTGGAAGGTGTCCCTGCCCGTGGCAGGGGTTGGAACCGAATGATCTTAAGGTCCCTTCCAACCCAAACCAGGCTGGGATTGTATGGTTTTAAGTGTGCAAGCACCTGGGATGAACCCTGCCTCCGCTTCGGGTGAGTCACCTGTAAGCATCACCTATCGCCCTAGGACTCAACTCATGCTTAATCACTAAGGAGAGTCTGAAGCCAGAGCTGCTCCTGTAGGATGCTCCTGGCATTGGCAACTGTTAATTGAGTGCCAGGATGGCTCCCCGCGGTCTGGCTTGGGCTCAGAGCAATATGTAACTGACAGCTGGCAAAAGCACCATTTCATCCAGCAACGGGGCGAATCCAGCAAATAATTGTCCAAAGATTATCGCGGCGTAATGGTGCAACAACAGCAGCCGCCGCACATCATTAGAGCTTACCAGGGAGCACGGGAAGAGATTCAACAGAACTAAAGCAAACAAATGATGAGCAAAACACACAGCAGATGCAGCGTATTAGTTGTGCACGGATTGACTTCAGAGCTGCGTGTCAACAGCAGCGAAGCCAGGCAGGGGTTGGCAGGACCTGAGGCTGGTTGCATCCCTCAAGCATGGCTCCATCCTTGTGGGTTCTTTGAAGGAGCTGATGGGTGCTCAGGAGCAATTGGTGCCTCCTATGTTCTTTCTAGGGGACTTTGGAAAGAGGTATCTGGGGTTTTCCCCCACCTCCCTGCCTGCCAGATGGGTGCAATAACCCATGGTGCCTTTGGCTTGTCATCCAGGTGGTAACTTAAGTAACTTCAGCCTTCAAGGCCCCGTTGGACAGAGTCTTGGGTGACATGGTCTAGAGTGAGGTCTCCCTGCCCGATGCAGGGGGTTGGAACTGGATGACCTTAAGGTCCTTTCCAACCCAAACCATTCTGTAATTTTATGAACCCTTTTTGCCCTGGCTCTTTTTCAGCCCTCAGAGCTCCCCTGCTGTGCTGATTCTGGCCCTGCTCCTCTGGGTTTATTACATTTAATTCCATGTGTGTGTGATGGGGGGCTGGCATCACCACTGTTCGCTCTGCTCCTTTATGCAGCCACTTGGGCTCAGAGCCCTGCAAATATTTGGGCTGCTCCATCGATTGGAACATAGGAATTAGCAATTTTCAATTGCCTGTACATGGGAGAATCAGGATGATTGGAGCCTGTAGCAGCATCTCATTGCTTCTTGCAGCCAGCTCCATGGGTCAGCCCGAGGTGCTGCCCCAGTGCAGGAGCACATCCCAGTTTCTCACTGGGAATGCTGCGGTCTATCCAAATGTGCAATGAACCTCTCCATAGGAAAGGAATCGATGCTAATAGGGTTTTGCTCCTTAGTATGAAAAGAAGTATTAAGGCATTGGTGGAGGTTGGTTGGTACCTCTAGGTTAGGTTGCTCCAGTTAAGAGCTGCAAGTGACCAGGATGAAGATTGTCTGGACTGTTAAATCTTACCTAACCGGTAGGAGCTGGCTTGGACAGTGGTTTTGGGGTGGTTTCTAGGAGAAATGGTAAACCGTGGCCTTTCTGGAAGTGACAGCAGCTTTCTGTCCTAAAGCTCAATCCTTGGGGTGAACGGTCCAGGGGAAAGCAAAGCAATGGGGGATGTAATTTTTTGCCTTTGTGCATTTGTATTTTATTCTTTAGCCTGGTGCTATGTGAGTGCAGACCTCCGAGCAGCTGGAGAAAAGGTTCTCTGGATGATGGAGATATTCTTGCTTTGACCATCCGCTGCAGGCTGGTTTATATCCTTTATGCTGCTTCCCCACCCTCAGCACCTAAGCCCCCTCTAGTCCCAGATGAGAATGACGATGGTCCTTTCCCAAGCTGCAATATTACCGCTTCCTTCTGCAGACAAGACAAACCCTCTTCCTCCTTTCTCCAGACCACGACACACCAAGTGGTGGAGCTTTCTGTGTCTGGCACATGCTTGTATGTCACTTAACGTGAGCAGAGTGTAACTCCTCCCCATGAGCCACACGCGCTGCAGCAGCTGGGGGAATGTTTGCAGCCTGCACTGGAGAAACACGCATAGGACATCATCAACTTCCAGCAGTTTATTCCACCTATGCCTTTTTTATTTGTCACTATGGTAACTACAAAGTAAAGATCAAAGCAGCATGCCAACAGCAGGAAAAGGCATTATTTCCCCAGCCTCCCGCCTTGCAGGAATAACTTAAGCTTGGTTTTATTTCTTTCCCATTCAGAACCCCCCCTTGCTGCTGGCCAATGCTGCTACAAGGGGTTGTGCCTTGATTTTGGCAAGGGATAAATCCTTGTCTCCAGCTGTTGCAGAATCACACCTCAAGAGTTTGGGGATCAAAGAAGTTGAATTTCCTTTGGTTTTGAGGCAAGTGGATGGGTATTGCGGCACAGGGTGAAGAGGGCTCATAGAGAAGACCCTGTGTTTTAATAGTGGTGATGGTTTGAGGGGGTCCTGGGGCTGGAGGAGAGAAACTGCAGCTCCCAGAGACTTGTGGAGTGGGAAAAAGCTTCTCAGGAGGAAACACTTGGTTTCTTTTCTTTCATTGCTGGAAAACACTGATTTAATGAAAGGAAAAAGAAACTGAGGGGGAATGACACGTTTGACAAGGTGGCCTGGCTGTGGGGACTTGAGGTACCCCAGGGACTGCTCTGAGACCTTGATGGTCTCAAGTGGGCTCCCATGGCTTTGCTGCACGGGGGATCTCAGTGCATAGGGTGGGACCAGGGCTGCTCCTTGGGGCAGAGAGCAAGGATAACAAGTGTCTCGTTGAAAACAAGAGGCACTTGGCTGCATGGTGGGCTCGCATGTCCTCCTGGCTTCATGGAGCAGCTTGCCTTGGGGGGGGGAGAGGAGCTGCCAAGGCACTGAGGCAGGTTATAGGGTCACTGCACATCCCAAAATGCTCCATCCATGTCTGCTGGCTGGCCTTGTTGGGGAGGATGCTGCTGCCTGACCTGCCTGCAGGCTGCCAGATCTTTACATGGCTGTTTTGTGTTGCACATGGAACACACCAGCCTGGTGGAACTGAAACAGTGGAGGGGAGAAGCAGGAGGAGGAGGAGAAGTACAATGCTGGCTGTCCTGCCTGGTGCAGAGAACAGGAGGTTTGGGTCAGAAGAGGGAACTCCCCAGCAGTTGATGTTTCTCCTGGCTATGGCCCACGGCTCTGTGTTTGGGATGGGTTTGTGGACCCCATCCATGTCCTGTGGCTCTGTGTTTGGAATGGGTTTGAGGTCTCCATCCATGCCCTGTGGCTCTGTGTTTGGGATGGGTTTGTGGACCCCATCCATGTCCTGTGGCTGGGGGGCTTGGGATGAGTTTGGGGTCTCCATCCATGCCCTGTGGCTCTAGGTTTGGGATGGGTTTGGGGTCCCCATCCGTGCCCTGTGGCTCTGTGTTTGGGATGGGTTTGGGGTCTCCATCCATGCCCTGTGGCTCTGTGTTTGGAATGGGTTTGGGGTCTCTATCCGTGCCCTGTGGCTCTGTGTTTGGGATGAGTTTGGGGTCTCCATCCATGCCCTGTGGCTCTAGGTTTGGGATGAGTTTGGGGTCTCCATCCATGCCCTGTGGCTCTGTGTTTGGGATGGGTTTGTGGACCCCATCCATGTCCTGTGGCTGGGGGGCTTGGGATGAGTTTGGGGTCTCCATCCATGCCCTGTGGCTCTGCGTTTGGGATGGGTTTGTGGTCTCCATCCATGTCCTGTGGCTCTGTGTTTGGGATGGGTTTGGGGTCCCCATCCGTGCCCTGTGGCTCCAGGCAGAATGTGTTTTAATGTGCATAAAAAGCCAGAAACCACACAGCTCTTGAACTCTGCTTAATTTTTCCTTGCTTCTCCTCAGTTATAATGGAAACAGGGTGCAAGCACTGAACATTTAGGTAAGGGCCCTGCTCTATGCATGTAGCCGTAGCTCCAGGGCACTCAGTACCCAGCAATTGCCCTACTCTGATTACCCTCGGAATTCTCCTAATGATTAATAATTGCACTCTTCCCTGATAGGCGTAGAAATAGAAAGGCAGATGAAGAAGGGAAGAGGATGCTCATCAATGTGCTGCCATCATCCACCCTTCCCTGCCACCTGAAGCTGAATTTCTTGCCAGGCACATGGCGTTTCCAGCCCTACTTTGTTGAAGCTGCTATGGAAGTACAGTCCCAAACGCTGTGTTTTTAGTGATACCAAAGTGTAGCCAATATGCACAGGCAAACTTTAACTGTGATTTAAAACAGAGGAGGAAGCGGGCTTTAAAATACGCAAGCACCATCAAAAGTACCAAATGTGAGGCTTCTGTGTTGCGTGTTTGCAATGTAAGTGGCACTCTGTTCCTCGATGGGCTATAAACCAGCTTTTAAGTTGGAATAGGTGTGCTTTTGCTGTTCCTGCAGATGGAACAAGATGCACAGTTGCAGCAGTGAGCGGTACAGACAATCAGGAGGGAGGCACTTAGGAAATCAGTGGAAGGTTTTCAGCTGTCAGGAGAGTTTCAGGAGGGAATCTGAGGACAGCCAGGGGCCATCTGGTTTTAAGAAGGAATTTAATCCAGTTAGGAGTGGGATTATGTGATGTATTTGCTTGCAGGTGCTGGGGCATGGTGGCCTCAGCCGCAACATGAGCCAGCTTCAGTGTGAGCTCACAGCCTGGAAAACCAACCGCATCCTGGGCTGCATCAAAAGGAACGTGAGCAGCAGGTCGAAGGAGGCGTTCCTGCCCCTTTACTCTGCTCTTGTGAAACCTCATTTGCAGCACTGTGTGCAGTTCTGGTGTCCTCAACATAAGAAGGACATGGAGTCCCGAGGATGCACAGGGGCTGGAGCACCTCCCTTATGGAGCCAGGCTGAGAACACTGGGGCTGTTCAGCCTGGAGGAGAGAAGCTGTGTGGAGACCTCAGAGCAGCTTCCAGTGTCTGAAGGGGGCTACAAGGATGCTGGGGGGGGACTCTTCATTAGGGACTGCAGTGATAGGACAAGGGGTGATGGGTTCAAACTGAAACAGGGGACGTTCAGGTTAGATGTAAGGAAGAAGAACAACATACTCATAATAACATCTCCCCAGAGGGTTATAAATGTATATGAAGATTATATAAAGTTATGTAATTTCATAGATAAGTCTACGTACATTTCTAGCCCGGGAGGGATGTAAGTATTTATACCACAAGCCATGAGATGCTGCTGCTCTCCCTAACCCTCTGCACTTCCCTCTCCAAGCAGCGCTGCATCCTTGTACCCTCCTTACCAGGCGTATGGTGGGAGCACACCAACACCTTTTCCCAAATTTTTCATGAACTTGATCCAAATTTTCCATGAGTTTTCATTTTCTTGCAGAAGGAAACCCCACTGTGTGCATGCCTGCAGGCACCTCATCCAGGGATGTACTCATGGCTGGGATCAAAATGAGCTAGTACAAGCCAACACATTACCCCTGCATATCCACCAGCAGTACAGGACCTTCCCTTCTTAATCTGCATGGGTAAAGGATGCAGGTGGATCCCTGCAGGTGATTCCCATGGGCAGGCCGGGTGGCAGGACCAGGGGGAATACGGGACCAGGGAGTATTTGGCATCATTGAGAGTGCAGCGACATCAAACTGAGGCTTGCAATTGCTGTCAACGTGGGCTTTGCGCGCAGCGGATCCGTGCTGCTTGCAGCCCTTGATCTCTGCTGCCACCAACACAAGCTCTTCAAACATTTATAAGTCTCCTTTTGAACGAGGCAGTGTTATTACCCTGCTCAAAGCTTCTGGTGCGAGATGTGGAAACGCGGCTGGCCAAGGGGTGTTGGAGCCGGGAGGGAGGTTTCTGAGCTACTCCAAGCATCATTGATAGGGGCTGATGTATTCCAGGGTCCCAGGACCTTGGGAAAGGGCTCAGGCATGAAGAGGAGTGGGCTGGAAGTGGGTGTTTTCGATGGGTGGCTGTGAGCAGCTCCTGGGAGCTCCTTCCCAAGGCTGGGTTGAGCTCGGAGGGTGGGTTGGCACCCTGGAGCCATCTCCACTGCTTGTTATTCTGGGGAGAGGAAAGCCCTCCCCTGCTGGTGCTCTTTGTAGACTCCCCCCTGAGAACAACTCCAGATTAACTTGGTAGGAGCTTGGCTGTGTGTCAGAGCTGGCAGTGGAGGACTCCAGTGTCAGGAGGGGTTTGCCTTGCAAGGTGGCTATAGCATCCCCACAAAACACTTTTCGGGTATAAGCTGAATGCTGGGCTGGAGAAGCCGTGTGCTTGGTGATGGTGGTGGGGAGATCCTCTCTGTAGAGGGTTGATTTGGAGGCCATTGGTTTGGGCAAAGGAGATGCTGACCTTCCTGGCTGTGCAGAATCAGGCCTGATGGAGCAGTGCTGCATGACAGAGCCTTGGGTGACATGGTCTGTTGTGAGGTGTCCCTGCCCATGGCAAGGGGGTTGGAACTGGATGATCTTAAAGTCCTTCCCAACCCAAACCATTCTATGATACCCAGGCAGCTGAAGCTGGGAGCGACACCCACACGAGATGCTGCAGCACCAACACCGTGCAAGTGCAGGAACATCTGCTGAAATGCTGCTCCAGGTGATTTTTGACTCCAGCAAAGCCAGGCATCTTTGTGGTTGTGCCCTGCCACCCTTTGGAATGAAAGAAAACACAGACCCCTTGTTTCTTTGAAGTCGTTTCAGAAACGCGATGTGCGGATGCAGGAGGTGGGTTGGTCCCACCCTGCCCCAAGCATCCTTCAGTAGCAGTTGAGATGCACCAAAGCTCAGCAACTGTATAAAAGCTGGGGATTTTCATAAAACTTATTTATTGGTGCATGTTCCCCTGGCTGCCTTCTGTCTTTTTCCACTCTGGATTTTGGCAGGCTCTATGACCAGCTTTGTATTCATTAGGAGGAAGGCCTGGCTGGCACTTGCCCATGTGCAACTCTCTGGGGTGCCCAAGTCTCTTGGGCAGCTCTGGAAAATATTTCATGCCAAATAGCAAAAATCTGCTGTAAAAATGCTCAGGTCGTTCTGTCCTGGATGGAGTGATGCAGCCTTCCACAGCAGCCTTCCAGCATCTGAGGGGGGCTACAGGATGCTGGAGTAGGACTCTTCTTCAGGGACTGGAGCGACAGGACAAGGGGTGATGGGTTCAAACTGAAACAGGGGAGATTTAGGTTGGATATAAGGAAGAAATTCTTCCCTGTGAGGGTGCTGAGGCGCTGGCACAGGGTGCCCAGAGAAGCTGTGGCTGCCCCATCCCTGGCAGTGTTCAAGGGCAGGTTGGACACAGGGGCTTGGAGCAAGCTGCTCTAGTGGGAGGTGTCCCTGCCCGTGGTAGGGGATTGGAACTCGATGAGCTTTGAGGTCCTTCCCAACCCAAACCATTCTGTGATCCTATGTGCAGCTGCCTGTCTTTGGCCAGACCATGGGGATAGATGCTGAGTGCCCTTCCCCTTCCATGGGGTCACCTGGGCCCCTCTCAGGTGTTTCTGCAAGGTAAATGGAAGGTGAGCACCAAGGACCACTCTGGGCATGTCCATGAGCTTTTGATGGTGCAGGAGGTTATTCTGCACCAGGGATTGGAGCCTGGCTGCTGTACCCCGACAGCAGTGACAGCACTGCATTGATCCCAGGCTTTGCAGAGGCAAGCTTGCATCTCTGTGGGAGGGAATAAATGGGGACGGCTGTCTGAAAACCATGGCCCACAGATGGTCCAGCCCCTGCCCTGCTCCTTGCATGCTCTGACAAAGAGAGACTATGGGCAGGGTGAGAGAGGGGTCCCATGGGGACGCTGGGGACAGCCTGTGCCTGCCTGCAGTGCTCCAGCCCATGTCTCCCTCACTGCCCGCCTCCAGCAGCGTCCCGCTGTTCGTATTAATGCACTGCTCGAAATGCAAGCTGTGATGGAGGAGATATATTTAGACTAAATCCCTTGCAGGTGACTCCTGTGGGGGGAAAACAGGGCTTGATTTTTTGCTACGATGGTTTAGCCTTCGGGTCTCCTTTAGAAGCTCTGCTCTTAGTGCCAGCAGCACCAGCAAAGCCCCCGAGGTAGTGAGTGCTTTTGGGGACCAGCCCCGCCATCAAAACTCACATCTCATGTGCAGATCAGAAACCCTGCAGCAAGCCTCCAAGCCCTCCCCACACTGCCCATGCATCACTCCCGATGGATGTTATTGCAGGATATCTCTCAATAACTCATCCTTTGCAGACCCCTTGATCTCAGTGATGTTGCACGGCAGGGTCTGGTTGTGCTCCATGCAAGGCAGCCTGTGTTTGCTTTTTATCCCTGAAGGCTTGTACTAGGAGAAAAGGGATTTTTCCCCCTCGAGATACGTGTGTGTGCTCAAA
This sequence comes from Pezoporus occidentalis, assembly GCF_034315485.1. Classification (NCBI taxonomy): domain Eukaryota; kingdom Metazoa; phylum Chordata; class Aves; order Psittaciformes; family Psittacidae; genus Pezoporus; species Pezoporus occidentalis. The sequence continues at coordinate 1,323,177 of NW_026913415.1, forward strand.
CCCTCTAGCAAATGCAACATGACTCGAGGAGGGTTTTGCTTGAGCTGATTCCAAAAGATGCGTGCTTGTACGCTGCAAACCTGGCTTGTGGAAGGGTGATGGCTCCCACCAGGCCATGGCCCCTAACCCCTGCTCTCTATCCATCCACCTCTTCCTGGGGTTTATATCTCTCCATCTGTTTAAGCAAGGAAGTGTTTTCTCCTTTGTGAATGTTGCCTCTTACGCATGCACTGAGCAGAGCAGGTCTGTGATGCTGCTACAGCCTTTCCTCACTCTCCCCATCATCCATGGCTCTTGCCAGGCTCTGTGGTGAGGCTGGGCTGGATCCAGCCCTGCACACAGCAAGCTCTTGCCCTCAGCTTCAGGCAGGCCTGAGCCGCAACTTCTGTGGTTTGAGAGCTTGCCAGGATTTCCACTCCTGGAGGGCACAGAACTGGTTCCAGCAAAGGCTAAAGGCATCTCACAGGTCTGCTGATCCCCATGAACGTGATGGACAGGGTGCACCAGCAAGAAAATGGGGTAAACCATGACAGCAAATAGGAGGTTCATCTTCATGTAAGTTTTCACCTTTTACAAGGAAATCAGCTTCCATTTCTTCTCTTTCCTATGGCCTAGAAATAAAGCAGCAGTGGCTGGGAAGCCCCCCATCGATGGCATTATGGATGCTGAGCATAGCTGGTGCTGTGTAGGCACACATGGGCAAAGCAGCAGCATTTGACTGTGGGTCTGGGAGGTGCTGGAGTTCCAGTGGTGCTGTGAGCTCCCTGTGGGTCAGGACGGAGCTCTGCCTTGGCACTGTGAGGCTGCAAAAAGGTGAGGAAGAGTTTTATTGTGTCTCTGGTCCATCTGTCATAGGAGGTGTGTTTTATGTCTGCAAAACAAAGGCTGGAATGGGAGATCAGGATTTATTTGGGAAATAAATTCTCTCCATATATTCATTCTTTATTTTTCCCCTTTCCCTTCCTACAGTCTATTTATCTAATCCATTTATATCTATTCATCTGTCTCCTGTTTATCTGGAATATCTTTCAATTTAAATCTATGCCTGTTCCTTTCTGCATTATCTCTCTGGCCCTTATGTATCATCATCAAATCTCTCCCTTTCTCTCCATCTTCTTACAAGAAGTCTCAGCTTTTGGGCTGTTTCTCTCTGTCATTCTACCTTTTGCATGCTGCAACATTTCCTAACCACGACCACTCCTCTGGAACAGAGCAGTTTAAGGAAATGTGTCATAAGAGAGGAATTTGATCAGCTGTGTATGCTACACATTTGGGGATGTGATGTGGAGCGGAGGCACATCCCTGCGATGGACCACGATGCAGGACCATCGGTGACAAGGAGGTGTGTGACGTCTTCATGGTCTCAAGGAAGGAATAAGCCCTCCTCTCCGAGCTGCCACAGGGCTTGCAAGCCTCAAGTTGGGTTGCTTTCAAACCAGGTCCCTCCTCCACCTCCCGCTCCCGCCAGCGTGACTCAGAGGCATCTTGGCATTCCTGGCAGGTACGGCGTCTCACCAGCTCTCAGCAGCACCGATCAGGTCAAACTCTCATTTAGAGATGAGCAGCTCGGTGCTGTTTGTGCCGCAGGGATGGGTGGGCAGGCAGTTAAATGCCTTTTCCCAAGCCGCATCCCTTGGTGCTCCTGATTAATTTTATTCTCAGTGATTTTGTGCTGAGGTCTTGTACCCATCGTCCTGCTGATGTTTAACCTTAACGTGGTCAGCCCAGGGCAGGACATTGTCTCTTCTGCTAGCCCAGCTTGGTGCTCCTTCCTCTTGTGAAGGGTGAATCTACCCGCTCCAAGCCCCACATGCTTTCTTTGGCACAGACACTCCACCTGTGCAGGTGACGCTGCCTAAACCCTGTTCTCCTTTCTTCATGACAAGGAAAGAGGGCTCAAGTGACCCCAGCAAGAGGCAAAAAAGTCACAAGTATTGTCCAGATGCACTAATATGTTTGCTTTAATACACTAATATCTAGTTATTGTATTAAATTAGCCACAAGTAGCCATCAAGAAGAGCAGACACCCCTTTCTCCTGTAGTAAATACAGTGATGGAGTGCCTCTTGGGTATGTTGCCAGTAGCTCGCTACTGCCTGAGAGAGAAGCTCAGTGTTTTCTACAGGCAACCAAATGCACCCTTAGTTTGCATGCATGACCCTGACCTTGTCAGGCTTGAGGGGAGTAAGATGGTGGGCTGTTTCTGGAGAGGGAGCCTTGGCCATGTAGTTACGTGCATTACCAGATGCTGTTGCCCTTGAATCCCCAGGCAGCACTGGATGCCGCATGCTGCCTGTTGTTGTGGTCCCCATGGCTGCCCCTTCCCATTGCTTTCCGCCTTAGTCCACCTTCTCTCCTAGGCCTATCTTCTTGGCCTGCCTGTCCCTCCCCATGCACACCCTCATCTCCTGCATTGCTGTCTCCATCTCCTTTCTCAAGGGCACCCACCTCCTGCCTTGCTCCCACCATGTCTTGCTGCAGGGTCTTCATAGAATCCCAGACTGCTTTGGGTTGGAAGGAACCTTAGAGCTCATCCAACTCCAACCCCCTGCCACGAGCAGGGACACTTTCCACTAGAGCCCCTTCCAGCCTGGTCTTCATGTTGCACTCTTACTCCCTCCATGGTCCCAGTCAACTCATCCCTAATTCACCCCTCATGCCTCCACTAACCCTCCCTTTTCCATTTTACAGTTGTCTCCTCTCCATTTCATGCAGAGGAAGCTTGGCCAGGCCCTGCCTGCTGGAAGCCCTCCCCAAAAGTGGCCACCAGCCATGGAAAGCCTCACATGGATTACAGCTTATGAGCGCTTGGGTCAAGGCCTTCAAGAAGCATATTGGGTGTGCATATCCCTTTCTTCTTCTTGGCAACAGCTGCCTCTTCCTATGGCCATTTCTTCCATCGCAGAGCTCCCGTGGGACACCTCTCAGGAAAACAAGGTAAAGTTGCTGAAATTATTTCCCAGATGTAAATTATTAGCCTGAATTTCTCATCAAAAAACAATAACGGGGGATTTATCTTCCTTGTTGTTTTGATGGAAGCCGGGATGCATAAGAGAGCTGGCAACACATATCCACTCCATAATTAGATTGAAAGAAAACCACCCCTCTGAAGACAATGAGATGATAAAAGGGATCAAGGTCCCTGGGAAAACTGAATCCTCCCTTTTTTCTTTCCCATTACTTCTCAGGTTATTTCACTTTGCTATTAAGAAGTCTGATTTGCTGATGAGCAGGAAGAGGAAGGTTCCAGGCTCAGAAAATAAAGGAGTTGGGTTGTGTGAGGACAAGCTATTAAGGATTCAGTGGCTGTACAGCCCCGAAGGTAGCGAGTCCCCCATGAATTAACATAGGACCTGGAATGGGGCTGATTAAACCCTTCTTCTGTCACTGGAGATGTCCTGGAGCCACCCTCAACAGCAGCAGGTAAAACCAGTCCATACCCAAGCGCCTTCCATTGAAACCTGCCTGTGTCTCTTTGACCGTGGCCACCGGGTGAGGTCTCAGGGCTAACCTGGATGTCTGGGTGAGTCCTGGTCTTGGGGGGTTTCTTGGGGAGGGCTCATTGTGTCTTTCATGGAATACACAATTGGTTGGAAGGAAAAGGAGGCTCCCCACAACCAAGGCTCCAACATGGGGGCAGCCAGCCAAGCTGGTTGCTCCTGCAACATGCAGGGTTGTGCCTGCAGCTTTGCTTGCAGCAAGAGGGGACCCTCACAGCACGTGTCCCCTCATGGCATGTCCTTCCCCAGGAGCTTCCCCTGCCATCTTTGCTTGTACACAGGGCAGTTGTTTGCAGGAGGAGGCCTCCTCTCAATCTCATGGAGATCCTCTCTGCATGGGACCTCTGCTTGGAGGTCCTCAGGGGGCAGGAGACCTTTCTATATGAAAACATCAACTGAAAAGGTTCCCACCATGGGGAAGACACCTTTGTCTTTATTCCCTTAGGTTCCCCCCTCCACTATTGGCACTGGGTTGGTCTGGTGATGACAGATCCCTTCAAGGCTGATGGGCCCACCAATCTGGCACATGGTGATGGCAGATGCCACCTCCTCCCCAAGGAAGTGGGAAACCTCCTGGCCAGGCCCATGCAGTTGCAGAGCCAATCCCCCTCTGGAGTGAGCACATTCGGGGGTCTCTTGGATGACCACAAGAAACCCTTGTTTGCTTCAGTGGTTAAAAGTACTTCACCGACGTCCATCAGAAGAGTTGGGATGGTTTTTGGGCAAAGTCCTGCAGCTGGAGGCAAGTGAAACAGCCACATCCAGCACTGAAAAATGCCTCTCTTAAACCATGGGAAGGAACCACTGAAACGGATTTGGTGCCTTGTAGGTGTCTACCTAGTATTACAATTTCTTTGTGTGCATTACCTGAGTGTTGTTTCGTTTGCAGGTAATAAAGGCAGGCTTGGACTCATGGGGTTGGAGTATCTAGATCTGGATGCACCAAGGATGTGGGAAAGGTTTCATAAGAGGTGGAATACTGGGAGCCAGCTCCCCGGGAGTGTGTGGAAGGAGGGCAGCACCTAACTGCAGTGTGCTCCATCTGCCTCCCTGCCACTGGTGATGAAGGGAAACTGAAGCAGCTTGTACAGGGGCAGAGGTTGGCCGGGTATCAGAGCAGGACCTGGACTGCTGCCTCCAATTAGACAAGATAAACCAGCACATCTTCTGCCTGCCTTGTCCCTTGCAGGGGTGACCTTAAGCTTGACAGAGGGATGAGGCATCCCTGTGCCCATTGCAAAGCCATGCTGGGGTGATGTGGTCCCCCATCCCACCATCACTGCAAAGCTGGTTTGGGATGAGTCCTGTCACCACTGCTACGTGATGCATTGGGGATGTGTGAGCAGAGGGCAAAGGAAGCCCCATGTCACAGTGGTAACCAGGGAGCTCCAGTGATGTGGGCTCTTCCCCTGTGACCACGGTGTCATGGTTGTCCTCAAGGATGAGAATTGCTCCAGCTGCTCAAACTGGCCTTTCCTTGTCCCTAGAGGAAGGAACCAGCTGAATGCCACAGCCGGGTTTCAGCCAAAATGAAGCTGCACATCTGGACCCAGGCCCAATATCAGCTCCAGGGCAGGTAATTCTGCTGTGGACCAATGTCTCCATGGTCTTTCCCTGTTGTTTCAGTCAGGACTGCTATTTCCTGCTTGCGCCCCTTGTCCGAGCTGCTCTGGGAGTGGGACAAACCCAAATGCCCACCACAGTGCCTGCCTGGGTGAAAAATGAGGAGGTTTTTCCTGTTGCCATGGGAGGTTTTCCCTCTTTTTCCAGCCCAGGCTCCTCTTCAAGGACTGTCACTGGCTTGTCCCTCCCGCCCGACTCGGGGAGGGAGGGAGGCTGCAAACTCACATCAAGGGCTTTGGTTCAGCTTTTTAGCATGAATTATTAATCCATTGCCAGCCTTTCCCTGCCTCATTCTGGAGCACCCGCTGCACAGCAGATTCATTGCAGCAAAGAGGAGCTTGTGTTCACGTTGTCATCTTCACCCCACCACATTGATTTGTATGTGCCCATGGTGGGGGTCATTTCAACCCTCACTCAAAGCCATGTGCAGGGCTCATGTCCTCCGACCAACTCCTCGCTCTGCTGCTCCTGGAGATGATGTGGACATGGGAATTCTCTCCTGTTAGGGTGGTCTTCCCTCTCCCTTTGCTTTCTCTTCCATGTGGAGACTTGTTCTTAGGCTGTTCCCTTCCAGGGGTTTTGATGGATGGAAACCCCTCACATGGGTTTGATGCAGTGGGAGGTGTTTGGAGACTACCATTGTCTCTGGTTGTATCAATAATTAATATGTTGATCTACAGTGATATTATAAACAGGGTAAATACTTCTTTTTCCTCCCTTTTTTTCTCTTCTTGATAAGCAGCAGAAGCAAAAGGGCAGCTTTTAGTGTCACTGCTCAGGGGGAACTTTTCAGTCTTCCTGCAGGGGCCGAGATGCCCTCTCCATCCCTCTAGCCTGGATTGGTTGGAGGTGGCTGTCTCCAGCCCTGGGCCCTTGGGTAAGTGACATGGCTTGGTGGCTCCACGGAGGGTTAATGGGTCCTGGCAAGTTTAAAGTTTAGGCTTTCAGAGCTCTTCTTAAATGGGAAACTCACCTATTGTGGCATGGAGTCCTTTCAGAGCAGCTGAGAGCCCTCCGGTGACCTTCAGCTTAGAAGGCCACTCTCTGTGGACCCTAGCATGGGCACATGTCTCATTGCGGGTGGCTTCTCCAGCATCTTCTCATTGACTGTCTTAATTCCTCACTCATTTCTTAGTCCTAATGCTTCTAAAGGCATCTATTTGGATTCAGCAATCACAGCACAGCTCAATGTGTCCATCAGGGTTGAGGGGATCTTGGGAAGAGAGGCTGACACATCCTTGGCAGAGAGTTTCCTGCGGTTGAATCTCCAAACCCTACTTGGGCAGCAAAGAGAGGGCACCTTTCCAGAACCCTTCAGTGCTCAACTTGCTGATTGCTGACTTAAAGCGTCTTGGCCTCGGTGTCCAAATAGGTTTTGAAGGTCATTTCACCAACTGGTTGGTGTTTGTTCTGGAGAACACAGCTGCTAACATGAGGCCAATTATACCCCCGGCGTTTGAACTTCCCAAATACACAGACAGGACTTTCTGCCTCTCGCTTGCTTGCAGAACTCACCTCTGCCTTTCATGATGTTTCTTGGGGTTCCACAAGCCAAATTAAAACACCATCTGCTGTAACTCCAGCACCTCCCAATCCCTCAAATATCTGCTAAATGACTCTTTGAAACACCTTGGGAGCAGAGCTAATTCCAAATGGCTTTAGCTGAAATTTGCAGTGTTGCACTGGTGTATTAAAAACCACTAGCTTTGAGCCCCATTCATCTGATTTTACTGGCTTTAATAGACGTCCTGCCTCCATGCTGTGGGTATTTCTGCTTCTGAGAACATTGCTGGCTTTTCATTAACAGTTTCCAGTGGATAATGCCTCCATTTGGAAGGCTTTATTTAAACCGTACAAATCAACCTGCAACTGTGATTTATTTGGCTTTTTAATTCCTACTCTTTTCAGTTAAATACACAAGGTTTAACCTGGTCTGCGGGTTGATACAGTCTGGAGCTATGAAAGACAATGGTGGGACAAGCTGGTTGGTTGTAACATCCTGGGAAGAGCTGGGGAATCAACTTTGTTCTGGTCCTACATTGAGTGGTTTCCTCTCCTGTCAGCCTTCTCCAACATGGTAGGACACCAACGTGCCTCCCTCCTGCAACCAGGAAAGGATTTGGTTTCCTTCAAGCTTATTAACAGCCCCATTGATGCTGGAATGCACCTTTCACCAAGTGTTTCATCCCTCTATGAGAAACCTGAGCCTGCAAGGGGGCCACTCTGCTTAGAAAACCATGGGCTGCCCATGCCGGGGTTCGAGGTGGTCCCCTCTTTGGCTTGTACCCCTTATCCGCCTGCCAGCAGAAGGAGAAGTAGTTCTGTCAGATTGAGGACTAGCATTTTTCACCATTTCCATCTGATTTGGACTCAAAAAGGAGCACAAACATTGAAGTAAATATGTGCTCCAGGGCATGAGAGCAGTTTGAGAAGCAATCGCTTGTTCTCAGCCCAAACTTCCCCCCAGGGAGCACCGTGCTCCACATTTTCTTGTGGGTTTGGGACACCCAAGTTTGTCTCTTTATTGGATTCTCTCTGCAGGGTGGATCTGAAATGGCTCTCCTGTGATGTGGTAGGAAGGGCCCTGGTGAGACATTCAGTTTCATCGCCAGCTTCAATGCATCTTCTTGGGGTGGGATGTACCTGCTTGGTGTTGGGGCTTATCTAGACCTTGGGGAATGGAACGTGGTCTCCTAAGCATGAATAGGTGGAGATTGTAGCTTGAACCCACACTCTCCTATGACAAATTATAAAGGATCCTCCATTTATATGGTGTCTGACAGGGATTCCCCTTCTCCAAGCATTAGCAGAGCACACATCCAGCTGATGGAGCTGGAATGAGTTAATAGGTAGGGAAGGAGCTCAAAAACGGGCAGGGAAACTAAAGTCCTTGAGGGTCCCTAACCTCTGAGAGCTGAGCCAAGCTGCCATCCGCATGCAGCAATTCCAGCTACACGGATAAGGGAGAGAGCAGGAGGAATGGGAAGCACAGAGCCTGCCAGAAGAGGAAACAAACTGCAGGGGAAGGGAACCAGAGGGAGACGCTCTCAGATCACGAGCACCTTTGAAGCGTGCAGAGGAGAGGAAATTGCTCCTCGCCCCCCTTGGGGATAGGCTGGCAGAGTGTGCCTTCTACATTTGATTTTAGCAGGGTGGAGGGAGGCAGGGGGGCTGATCATGTCTTGCCGTGAGAGGCAGAGCTCAAATTCTCTGGCACAGACTAACTTCTCCTTTGCAAGTCATCCCTAGGAGTTGAAAGATGAAAGGTGAAGATCTGCTGCTGTGAGATGGTTCGCTGCCCATCAGCATGAGACTTGCCTTGGCAGCGCCGGTGCCATGGGCTCAGGACATCCACCCCATTGCACGCCAGCCAGCGTGTCCCGTTGCTGGGACATCAGCTCAGACCCAGCCCTGCTGGGACTCCGGGGATGCCGGAGTGCAGGATGGGTCTACAAGGTGCCCCCTCATGAGGGCCACACTTGGCTCCAGGGATCAAAGGGTGAGCTTGGTGGCCAAGGGGACACAGCGCTGGCAGGGTGATGGCATCTTGCCACGTTGCTGCTGCTGGCGTTGGCATGTGCTGGGGATGGAGCAGGAGGGTGATGCTGCCAGCTGTGCGGTTGTACCTGATGCCCATGGGACCGGAGGCTCAACCCAGGCACGTGTATCCCAACCCTTCCCTCTCCTGGGCACAAACGGGACATCAGCTTTGCCCTTTGCACAGCATCTTTGCAGCCATCCAGGACACTTGGCTTTGAGTGCAATGCCTTCAAGCATCAGGAAGTGTTTGGGCATCACTTGGGCTCTGGCTGTACACTCTGGTGGTGCACAGCAGGAGGACGGACAGGACAGATGGTGGGGATGGGAGAGATGGTCCTCTCCCACCTTGGCTCATGTTGCCATGCTCATTTGCAGGGACTGTGCACCAGATGATGCTTCCTCTGTGTTTCCAGGCTGGTACAATTGTATTAGACATCCTGCTTTTAACTCTGCTCCTCCAGCATCTCCTCACCCTGCCAGAGGGCTCTCTTCTCCTTGGGGGTGCCTGTACGGGCCCAGGCAGGCTCTGCAGGGCTCTGCTCCCCTCTGGGGACACCCTCTGTGCATTGATTTCCCTGTGCAAAATCAGATGGGGTAGTCACTGGCTCTGATTTCAAGGAACAAATCTCCCCCTATCCTTCGGGTAGGACGTTGGTACTGGGGCCAGCTCATTTCCAGGCTGGCTTCCAGCAGGGAAGGGTTGGAGGCCACATGGCAGCTGCTCAGATGCTAGAGCTGGAGCTGCCAGCAATTTTCTGCTGTGACCAAAATGATCTTTAATGCATACATCAGGGATTTCTTCCTCTTCCACATCTCCCTTCTCCCCATGCCCTTGGAGCCTGTGGTACGCTGGAGCAATGGGGACTGCTTGGAGCATCACCAGCTGGGGGGCATCTTGGTGAGCTGGTACCACATCACCCATGGCCGGATGCATTTGGATGGATGTGCTTCTTTCCTCTCTGTTTGCCCCTGGGGAGGGCTTCCCACTGCTACAACAGTCCTGATGAGGCTGAAGATGGACAGATGGACAAAAGGGAGCCGCAGAGCCTCAGCACAGCCTGGGGTCTCCTCTGCCCACCTTCGCACCTGGAAAATTGCTGGTTTCTTCTCAAAAATGCCCCTTTCCTCTCTATTTTTGGGAGGGCTCCTGGGACATACAGTCCCTTGCTTGCTTTTCCTTCCCCAGTGTTGTGCCTGGCATGGATGAGGAGCCCTGGAGCTGGGAAGGGAACCAGTCATCATTGAATCCCAAAGGGAATCCCTCATCATTGCAAGGGCTGTGCCAGGCTGGACATACCAGTGCTCCCTGCAGGAAAAACCATCCCTGAGCCTCTGGGATATTGAAGGAAGCTCCCAAAGGGGAACTTTGTGATGTTGATGCTGCAGGAGTTTTCTTGCAGAATGTGCAGATTTATTGAACTGGAAAAAATTCCTTGGAGCATAATAATAGTTAAAAAATCCCATTATTGTAGAATGGTTGTAATGGATCTTTTCAATCTCCTTTCATTCTGATAGTGAAAATGTTTCCTCGAGATGCTATTGCTTTCACTTCATCTGGACTTTCCTGCTGTCTCGCTATGGGGAGGCTTCGCATTAGATGTTGCATTACACTGCTCCAATGTTAGCACAGTGGAACCTTGGTACTTACCAAAATGAAATGGACTTTTGGAGTTTCCTTCAGGATGTAATGCCCCTTCCAGCTGCCCTAAAGGAAGAGACAGGCCTGATTTGGGGATTTGCACCCCTTTTCCAGAGCATTCTTTAGTGACAGCCACAGATTGTTCACTCTGAGCCCTACAATTTAGCTCTGAGCACTGACACTTCCTATCTCTCAGCCTGTTTTGCCACCCCCAATTGCTTCAAACTCAGCTCAATTACTTTAACGCATGAGATAACAAGGGGTGGAACGAGGGAGGTGCTTATGCAGGAGGGGGTGATAAGCTGCAGGTGGTGAGGAGCTCTTGGTCTCTGTGGTGGCAGGTTGCTGGGAGCTGGCTTGGCCAATGGAGGCTTCACCATGAGCTGCTGCTTCACGCTGGGGTGATGCTGTGAGTTACTCCAGAGATGGAGCTGCCCCATCTCCTTATGCCTCTGGTGTTCCCAAGGGACACACTGAGGGTGGAAACCCTCCCTGTCCCCCTTAGCTGTCAGCCTGGGTCATGTTGTTTGTGCTCCTTTGATGCTGTTTATCCCTCTCTGTCCTCTTTGAGTTGCTCTTTCCCTTCTGCTGCTCTCTGCTATGCCAGCCCAAGGGTTTAGCTCTGTGCTCAGTGAAGCTCTGGTGTAGGGTGGGAACAGGGCTCCCAATGCCCAGTATGGGGCAATTTGCTGGGCAGAGGTGTAAGAGCTGCTGGTGTTGAGAGCTGCACCCTACACTGTGTGACCCCTTAAGCATTACTACAGCCCCCGGGCTGGGGGACACCCACCCTGTGAGCTGTGCTTTTGAAGGCTTCTATTCAAGCACTAAATCCATTGGTTCTTCTTATTTTGGGGGTCTGTTTATAATCTCCAGCCCCAAAATGGACTCTCCCCTTAGGGAGCAGGTCCCCAACAAGACCCTTGCTGCCTGGTACAGGGCTCCATCCCTTCCCAGCCAGCCTCAGACCTCTGGTTCTGCAACTCTCTGCAGTGGTATTGGATGGAAACCAGCCTTTGAAGGCAGGCAAACAACCCAGGACCCTCCGTTGTGGGTTGGGGTCTGCTGCCCCACTCCCCACCCAGGGGTTTGGGGGTCCTAAGGACCCTTAGGCTGGGGATCTGCATCCCTGGGATGGAAACAGGCAGGAGCAGAGCAGATTGTGCTCATCAAAGTCCATTATTTTGGTATTTCCTTTAGCAGAAAAACCAAGAGAAAAAGCTTTTCTTTGCTCTTTCTTGAGCACTTTGAAAGGAAACATCAACTTCTTTCAACAAACCCATTTTGGCGTCCAAAAAAATGCTTGGAATTTGAAAGAACTGGAAGAAGTTTGATCTCTGGACTGTCAGAAACAACAGAGGGGGAGGAAAGCAGTCCGAACAGAAAGGAGTTTCTCTCCCTGCATCACCACCCTGATTTGCATCCTTGGCTGAGAGCAAAGCCATCCTATAAGGCATGTGACTGATTGTTTTCCAAACATGCACGTGAGGCAGTTTCTAGCCTGATATTAATTGGGTTTGGGGGTTGCAGAAATGAAGCCCTTCTCTTACATGGACCAAAGACAGGTAGAGTGGCTTTCAGGGCTCCATCCAAACAGATCCATCTCTCCCCTCAGTCTCCTAAACCCAGTTTTTATTAGAGCAGCCAAAGGGAGAAGGGGGGGGGTGGTGGAATAGAGACAAGAACAGGTCAGCAAGAACAGGAATGAAGATGCAGCGTGCAGCAAAGAGACCAGATTGCCTGCCTGGAGGTTGGGATGTGGTTTCTTTTCCCTTTCCCTATCAAGGGTGCAAGATAAACAGAGACAGAAGGTTGGAAAGTGTCCCAGAAAGGTCTCTGCAGAAGCAGGCCAAACGCAGTGAAAGTGGATAAACAGCAGGCAAAGAATTGCAGTAAAATTTTAAGTCAAGGTGGTGTGAAGTGAAACCCTTTAAAGCTGGTGCAGATGCATCAGGTACATGCTCTGCATCCTAACTGCCCCCAGCCTGCAGGCAGGCTGCAGGAGAGCTTCTGAGCATGGGTCTGTCCCCATCCATCCTCCAAACGTCCCCCCCGGGTAGCTGGGTTGCAGGTTTGCCCTATCAGCAGGCAAAGATGCTTGATTGGTGTTCATGAGGATCTTCTGGTTTAAGGGTATCACTGTTAGAGGGCATCCCACAGCCATACCCATCTAACCTTGGGAGGCTGAAACCTCCCGTGGTTTGATCTCTGGTGCCATCAGCATCTCCTGGTTTTTTGCTCTGTGTGTATGGGCTTGCTACACTGCACAAACCAACCAAGGGCCATGTGTGACAGCAGTGTCCAGCGTGGAGCCCGATGCTGTGACCAGCCCAGCGTGGTGCCACCAGGGCACAGAGCAGGACAGAGAAGAAGCATGAGTGAGCTGGTACCTGTGGTCCCCACTTGCTGGGCAGCCCAGGGACTTCACTGTAGTTGCTTCAGTACAGAGCCCTACCTATGGATTTATTGCATGGGTGCCATAGTGGGGTGTCAGCAGCTGGAGACTGCTGGTGCATGCTCCTTGGTGGCTCATCTGGGTCAGGAGGAGCACTGGAGGTGTCGCTGCCTGGCCATGGCATCTACTTTGGTGTATGGGCATATCTCCTTATGGGCCAAGATCTAGGCTTTGCAGCGACGCTGGATGGGGATGGGGGAGCTGGTGCCTGCCATAGAATGTGGGTGTCACCCCTGCAGTGATGGGGAGAGCACCCTTCTGGGTGCTGGGGATCAGGCTGTGCCCGAGGCTGAGGGCACCTTGTTTGCCATAAAGCCACCACTGCATCTGGGACCGCATTCTGATGGATGGTTTGGCTGCGGAGCTGCGTGTCTGGGATATGCTTTTTCCTGGAGGGGAGAAAGACATCCCAAAAGAGGCATGTGCAGCAAAGCCAAGGTCATTTAAGCCCTTAACAAGGTGGTGGTGGTGGGGGTGTCTCCTGTACCCAGCACCCGTGGCAGGAAACCTGCGAAGTGCAGGATGGTGCCCAAAGGGGAATGCACACCTTCAACCTGCTGAGGTTCACCTGCAGCCTTGCCCTTGGCTCCCATGCATCAATGGGGTGTGTAGCAGGGAGGACAGCCAAAAACATGGCTTTGGGGGGGTTGTTTTTTAATGTGGGTGATTTGCTCACACTGGTGGCTGATGGAAACTCCCAGAAAACCCCAAAATCTGCTCATCCTGCTTGGCTTTTCCTCCACCGAAGGGAAAGCCCAAATCTGCTGCCATGTGTTGGAAACCTGGGTGAAATGGAGAATCTGGGGCAGGCTCTGCAGAATGCAGGGGATGGGGGAGACAAAAAGTACAGGAATTTAATTTGAACCATTCTGGGCTTTTCTGTTTTGTTTTCCTTGGTGTGTTTTGTATTGCTGAAGTATGGCTTCCCAAGAAATATATTTTTAATCATTCCCATGAGATCTGTTTGAGAAAACCTCTCTAAAATAGAAATATGTTATATATATTTACAAATTTTGTGTATTTTTGTTTCTCTATATATTTTAATTTGGATTTATATGTTATATATCTGTATATATGCCCACAGTGGCTACCTTTCTAATAGCATCACTGATGTCCCCTTCATCCCTGGCAGTCTTGTAGGGCTGGTGGAAGGGAGATGTGGCACAGAGAGGCGGTCACTCTGAAAAGACTAACCCCAAGAAACCACCTTTTTGCTAGGATCTTGCATTTCAGCATCCCATAAAGTGCTGGTGCCTTATTTATCTTCCCTGCCTCGCCTACAGCAGGTTCCGGTCCTTGGGACTGAGTGTTTGCTAAATCGGATCAGAGCCGGGCAAGGAGGAGGTGAAGGGTGGACATGAAAGTTTAATGGCTCTGTGTCCCGAAAGGCTGAAAATCAAGCTGCTCCGGGTGGTTTTCTTTAGTTTTCCATCTCACTTGCTGCTGATTTGAGCGTGTTAAATGTTTCAAGAGCTGCTCCCCACACCAGGAGCTGCTGCAGGGTCCCTTGATCCGATGCTTGGGGAGAATGGAGATTTAATGGCTCTGGTTTTTATTCATGTGGGGCTCGGCTATAAGGCAGGAGTCAGCTTGGCAATATCCCTTCCTTTCTCCTTCAGAATGAGGGAATAGGGCCGGTCCAACAGTAAACAAAGGTTATAATACCCAATATAAACATTCATTGGCGTCCTACACCCACATGTCTGCATGTTGCTTGGTTACAAGCAGAAAAGGCTAGTGGCTTATTTATCTAGGAAATATATCCTGGGTATAACCTCATGTCTGAATTTAAACCAATATAATTCACTCCAAGCGAACAACAGGGTAGGTGATCTCAGTGTGATTTGTCTCCTTGCCCCCTGTAATTTTCCAGCTCACCCCGAATAAACCTGATTTCCAACGACTGAAGCCTCCAAATGAAGAGCTTGTGCAGGGCTGACAACGTCGGTGAATAACCTGCCAAAGATTTAATTGTGGGGGGTGGCTATTTTTGAGCTCATAAACCAAGCTGAGGGCTTGTTCTTGTCTATTCCCAGTCCCCGGCTGCTTTTCTGGCCTGAAACATCTTCTCCCATCCCTGCTGCCGGGGACTGAGCCAGATGGGCTGTCTATCGGCGATGCTGCAAGGTGAGGCAATGCAATTGGAAAGCTGTCTGGATCTCTGAGTCCCCTTTTCCATTCCCTCCTGCTGGTTTTGGTCCGTGATTGCTATGTCTGACCGTATTTTGCATGCCTTCTTTTGGTCCTTGTGAAATCTGGCCCTCCTTCTCCAGGTTCCTTTTGCTTCTTCTAGGTGAGATACAGCATTGGTCCCATCTCCCTGTAGTGACCTCCAGGTTGGGGTGCCCCAACACAACATCTGACTTGTCCAAAGGAAACCTTTCCCAATAGATGGGGAACCTCACAGCAAACACTGAGCTGAGCTTATATAGAGGGGTGTTTCCCACTGAAACCCACACCTGAGCCCTGCAGAAGGTGCAGTGTTAAGTGATTCACGTTAACACGTTTATGGTGCCTTTATCTCAAAGCATTTCCACGCCGGTGGGGACCTGTGAACTTGGAGAAGTTAACAACATTAGTTTGCTTTTTACTGCATTGACATAAAGTTCCAGTATTACCTTGACTCCTTTCAAGAAGCCAATTGCTGGGGTTGTTCATTAGGAAATGGCTCAATAAAAGTGCTTTCTAAAAAATTTATTGACCCTATAAAAGGCAGGAATGTTATGAACAAATGGAATGATACCAAAAATGGCATCCTTTGTGTGCTCACAAAACCCCATGTGCCGCAAGGTGGTGTCCGTAAATCCCGGTGGGAATTCCCAGCAGCTGCTTCATTTGGCCACATCAGGCAATCAACACCTGAGGCTGTTACATGAGATGGATTTGTGGGGGTTTGGGGAATGCCTTTGGCCAGCCCTGATGACCTTTCCCTCCTGGCTGCAGGGGAGGAACGAGGCTTGGCATTGCTGTCAGTGTATATAACCTCTCTGCAGGCTTAGAAATGGGTTTGAGCACCACCTTGGGCACTGTCTGCCTACAGCAGAGCTCTCACCTGCCTATAAAAGCATCTCTCTTGATGGCAGAAGGGGTTTGTGGCTCTGTCCTTGGAGATGGAGATGCTCAGTGCCAGCAGCAGTGCAAGGCTGAATAAGGCTAAGAGCAGAACTCTCGGTCCCTGCTGCCTCATAACTCCAAAACTCGGAGGTGGGCATGGGGGCATTCGCACCAGGTAGGAAATGGTCATGGATGATGCAGAAACCCAGAGCCTGCAGCAGGTGGGACTGATGGAGGTGTCAGCATGAAGTTACCTGGCGACAGTGGTCTGCACAGGGAGCTCAGCATAAGGTCATGGTCGGAGCTGGAAGCACCAGCAGCTCCCTGCTGACCCTCTCCAGTGTGTGTTGCTTTGCCTGTCTCCATGGTCTCAGCCATTCCAGCTTCAGAGCCCCAGGTTTTTCCATCCCTCAGCACAAAGAAAGTCCTCTCATGCTTAATGTCTTTAGTCTTCCTTTTCAAGACTTTTATTGTTTTGTCCTCTTGTCAAGCTAAACACAAGCTGCGCTGCCAGAGGGATTTATCAGAAGAGCAGGGCTTTTCTTCCAGGTGGAAAACCCCAAGGTTGGAAAGCTTAAGCCAGAAAAAGCACAAGCAATTACCTTGGATGGGCCATACTTGATATGTCATTGCCTGGCTGGGAACACTGCACTTATTTACACGTGCGTCGGGAAGAGGAAAGAGTGATGCATTTATTGTCCATTCATCTCGGCTCTGCTCCTTGCCTGGCTTGATGAGCTTTGTGGGCGTTCGCTGATAAATCTTGGATTTCAAGGAGCCAAGGTCATGCTTTGCTTCTCAGCATGCCAGGAGTAAAACATCACCCAGGGCTCGCGTACATGAATGCAATCACTTGCATTTCTTAGCTGATATGGGTTGGGAAAGACGCTTTTGGTTCATTTCTCTATTTTTTTCCAGCTTGAACAAAACCGAGGTTGGAGAAGGTGGCTTTTCCCTGGTAGCAAGTGCTTGGGAAGGGTGGAAGGACCCTCTCCAGGTTTGTGGAACTGCTAGAGCAAGGGAGCTCCCTGTGACTAGCTCAGCAGGCTTACCCTATGGACTTACCCCATAGCCTTGTCCTTGGGTTGCAGGATGCCCTGCAGCAGCCTCTGGGTGTAGGGGGAACTTCTGGCTCTGCACGCCCCCAACCCTCCTTCTCTACCCAGCCCATCCATTTGCCTCCTGGGGTCTGCACGGAGACCAAGCTGTCAGCATGCACTGGGGATAGTTTCACCTTGCTCCACCTCAAACTTGCTTGCTCCTTTGATGCCCAGGAGATGTGACTCTGCCATTCCCATATCCACCCCACTGTGGTGAGAGCCCCTGTCCTTCCATGCAGTCTAAAGCACCCGTGGTCCATACCGGAGGGGCAGCTCCTAGATGCTGCTCCTTGTTGCAACCAGAGCACTAGGGTGGGTTGTGTATCCAGCTTCACCCTCACAGGGAGGAGGCCCTCCGTGTGCTGTCTTGTCCCTCTCTGCCAGACCTACCTGCTCTTGCTGTTGGGGAATAAGCCAGTCCTGAGCACTGGGGTAGGAGAGGATGGGATGAGGAAGCAAGAATGTGTTGCTTTGCCAAGCAGGGGAGCATTAAATGATAATGGAGACATGTTTGTGTAGCTGCTGTGTACGGACTTGCTCCCTTCAGCAGTTTTACATTAATAAGTCTTTGTGAATGTTCCTGGGCATATAAACTTTAAATAGATGGCTTGTCAGTTGGGAACAGAGCCTTCCATAGATCTCTTTGATGGAACAGTTTTGAAGAACAAAACTGGGGACAGGGAGGGAGAGTTTGCAGCCCTCAATCCATTAAAGATGAATGTGTCACTGGAAGATGCTGTCAGAGAAGCTAAACAGCTATTTGGATGGTGGTGGGTTTGCTGCCCAAAGGGGCTCCTCCATCCCAACACCTTTTTCTGCCTTCAATTTCTCTTAAGGGCATCTTGCTGAGTGAGGTCTTGGCTGTGTTAAAGAACTCCCCTCCTTTCCCTGCTCCTTTCTGGGGTCCAGCTTTGACCCTCTCAAGCAGGAGACAAAAGTTCTTTGGGAATTCCTTAGAAACTCCCATTTATGTTCCTTCCCCCCACCTTAATCTTCCATGGCGAGCCGGAAGACAGGAGAGCACAACAGCTGAGCTGAACTTGCCCATTGATAGCAGACACACAGTCCTGGGACATCAGGCTTCCAGATCAGAAGGGTTTGAGATAGTTAAAGGTGGAAATAGCTGCATTTCCGCTCTCAGAAGTTTCAGCCAGGCATGGCAGGGTGCTTGCACCTTTCTCGTGTGTGTCTTGTGGCTCCCAACTGCTGTGCTGAGAATTGGAGCTCCCCAGGCAACAGTAGAGAGGGGTGTTGAGGGAGATCTGGGGGGTGCAAGGCTTGTGTACAAGGAAAGCTTAAACAACCCATCCCTCCTCAGCACAGGGAAGGGATGACGGATGGAGCTGGTGGCAGAGGTCTATAAAAACCTGAGCAGCAGAGAACAATTGCTCTTCTTCACAAGGAGAGCACCGGAAGGCATCAGATGGGAGGAGCTTTAAAACAAAGACAGGGTTTGCACAAACAAAGAAGGGGTTTTGCACAAAAGATTTGGTTTTGCACAACCCATCATTTGGCTCCGTTGAGTTGGCACAGAGCTGCAGCATCCCAGGCAGGACCCAGTGGTGATAGGTCCAACTGCTTGGAAATAGCGTGGGTTGATTCCCTCTCATCTTGAAGCTGGAGCTTTAGAATTTCTCTCCTTTTTGGACTTTATATCTACACTCACTTCTTGCTTTACCTCCAGGGATGAGTGAAGCTTTTCATGGCATATGGCTCATGACGGATTACCTCCTCCTCTGGCTCCAGGCAGACCTTGCTCCGAGGGCTTGAAAAGGAGCTGAATTGCGGTGCTGAGACCCCAGCTGCGGTACCCTGTCCTCTGGGTAAAGCAACGGTTCAGAGAGGGAGGTTAGACCAGGAGGGCAGGTGGAGGGAGGCAGAAGTCGTGTTCCACAGTGCTAAATGCCCATCTCCGCTCCTTGCCAGGAGATGACGTAGGTGTGGAGATGCAGTCCATCCTGGGGGCTGGATGATGGAGGAGGTGTTTGGGGCCACTGGCTGCTCTCAGTCTGTGGCACCATCTGCCTCCCTGCAGCCCTGTGCTAAGCAGGGCTTGCTCATTGCTTACAGAGCCCTGGGGAGCTGGGGTATTCTATGTTAAACACAAAACTCTATCGAGTGGGGCCTCGAGCGAGTCTCCTCCTGGGGGTGTCACCACCACCGGACCCCTGTGGGCCCCCATCTCCCTGCCTCTGCTTTAAAGAGCATTTTCTTAGTCTATGTGAGACTGAACTAACTTCTGGTCCCACCTCCCGAGGTCAGGACCTGCCTGGGAAAGGCTCTATTTCACCTCTCTGTGTAGTCTGGAGATGCCCCAATGCAGTAATACTGGGGGATGCTGTGGCAATCTCCAGAGCTGCTCCTTTCTATGTTAAATAATGGGGAAAACTGTTATTTCTGCCATTAAAAATTCATCTTGGAAGTGGTGAGGCTTCTGAGGATGTAATTAGCCGAGTGCTCCTCCTCTGTCAGCTCTCTCCAAAGCTTCTTGGGAGCACTCTTTTCTCTTTTCCTCCTCATTTCACTCTTTCTTAGCCCTTCTGCAACTTGCTTAGGTTTCCCTGGCCACTGAGCAGGGCAGATCTGCAAGTGAAGACCAAGTAGTCAATGCAGGAGGTGAGATCTGGCCCAGTTACTCCTCAACAAAACAACTCTGAAAGAGCTTTTTGTTGTACCTAAACCTCTCTTCTTTCACGTGCCGCGCCACCTAACACCATTTCAGCTCTCCAAGTGCAACCCCTGCTCTCTGAGTGGCTTTTCCCCTAATGTGTCAGGGCTGATGGGGCAGCAATCCTGGCTGTAGATGGGAGGATGCAGGAGGGGACTGCGGGCAAACCTCCCCTGGAGTGTTTCTCGCCTGAGCATCTCTCTCGTGCATCCTGGCTGTTAGCAGCTGTGTATCCCGGATGACTGGTGGTTCCTTTGGAACAATGAGGGCAGACTTAGAGGTGCCTGCAGCCAAACCAGGCAGGATCTGCAAGCTCCCACTGTGTGCAAGCTCTGCACTGGCGGAGGGACTCTTCATCAGGGACTGGAGCGGTAGGACACGGGGTGATGGGTTCAAACTGAAACAGGGGAAGTTCAGGTTAGATCTAAGGCAGAAGCTCTTCCCTATGAGGGTGCTGAGGCGCTGGCACAGGGTGCCCAGAGAAGCTGTGGCTGCCCCATCCCTGGCAGTGCTCAAGGCCAGGTTGGACACAGGGGCTTGGAGCAAGTGGAAGGTGTCTCTGCCCGTGGCAGGGGTTGGGACTGGGTGAGCTTTAAGGTCCCTTCCAACCCACACCACTCAATGATTCTATGATTGTAACTGCATCTATCTGCCTTTTTGGTTGTTCTTCTTTTATATTTGGCCCCCTTTACCACAGTTCTTTGTTTTCTCCCTGTTTTATGCATTCGAGCACCCCTCCATCATCTGTGTGTCTGATCCACCACTTCAGCCCGTATGAGGCCAAGGCACAGACTTCATGCCCAGGAGCAGGCTCTCCACAGCTCATGTTCAGCAGGCATCTGCACAGCCCTTGCGTGGCTTCCCCTCCTTCACAGCCCTGCCTTCACTCCTAGCATCCCTTCAGCAGTTCTTTCCAGATCTCTGCCTTGGAAAACCCTTCTCTTGGGCAGCCCCTTCTCCTCACCCTTGTGCTCCCTGGGTTGCAGCAGCTTGGCACCCGGATCCTGGCATAGCTTTATTAGCTCTGCCCCATCATTAACTTGGCTTCTTGCTTTCCAGGCAGGAGCTGGTTTGCATCCCACTGCCCTGGCCCTATGAGTCAGTGCACTTCTGCAACCAGAAGGGCTGTGAGTGGGTGGATAAAGGGAGAGTTGGGGGTCCCAATCTCCCGTGGCTCACCTTTACTGAGACAGACGAGACGTGGCATCACTCCCTTTGATTCAGGGACAAGAAAAGGCTGATGTGCTCCTGCCTCCCAGCAGCTGGAGGATGGCAGATAGCTCTGTGTAAAATGCAGAGGGTGCGTGGATGCGTGGAAATGCTCTGCAGCAGGTGGATCTTCCTGAGGCATTGCTCTGCCAAAGGATCAGCCACTGAGGAGTTAAAGCACTGTGTAAGCGAGTCCTCAATTAGACCCCTAATGATGGGGTATGGCACCTCCTTAGGCTGATTTCCCCATGTGGATTCATGTTCCCCTTACACCCCAAAGGTTGGTTGTGTGCTGAGGGATCCTCCCCCTGCCCCCCTCAGCTCTGCAATTATGATTGAGGTTGATTAAGATTTATTCTTTTTAATTAAGATTGAGAGCCTGGAACCCCAGGGTGCACCAGCCTCAGGAAGAAGGACAATTATGCAGCAATTACACAGCCTTGTAATCACATTATACATGGGATGTAGACTGAGATCTACCCAAGCCATTGTAAATGGGTCGTCAGCAAACCCAAAGAGATGCTAAACGACTTGGGCACCTTTAGTCCCTTGCCAAAGGGCTGGGGTTTGGGTTGGAGAGGAGATGTGGGCTGGCAACACGGTGGGACCTCATATCTTGGTGAACTCCTGTCCCTGCCGCCTCACAGCATCCCTTGGTACATCTCTGCCCTGCAGGCGTGTGATCCCCTCCCTTCTTCTGCTCTTATGAGTGGGTGATGCATCAGCATCACTGCAGAGCTGGGAGATGGCGAGTGCCTCATCCCACATCATCTCTCAACTCAGACCCTCCTTCTCCTTGCTGGTACATGGGGTTCCCTGGGTCTGGGCAGTGCTCCTGGTCCCTGTATTTACTCCAATTGGAGAGGAGTGAAACTGGTCAAGACTGCACCATACCCCTCCATAACAGTCCCCCAAATGCTGTTTCCAGCCCAGTGGCTTTCCTTGGGAGACAAGAGCCCAACTGTACATACATGGGGTGTTTGAAACCAGCACAAATTCACTCTTGTGCCCTTTCTGTTTGGTGCTGGGTTTAAAGAAGTGACTTTCACTGCTCCCCCTTCTTTTAGATTGGAGCTGGGAACACCACAGGAGCTGGGCAGCAGCACTGCTGCTTGCACACCCCTTCCACCAGGACCTGCCTTTGAGCCCCAGGAGTCACTTTATGAAGTGTTCCTTCTGATGGACATAGACATTTCAGATTCCAATCCCGTTTCCTCTCCTGGTTTTCACCCCTTTAATTCCTCCTCTCTGGTCATTTCTAATGAGTGATGCTAACCCACACTGCACTTGCCTGCTATCCTCCACTGAAAGCACACTTGGACTGGAATTAAACAGAGCTAGGTGGGCTCGGGGCTGTGTTTTCCACTGAGAGAGTCAGGGTGGGTGGTCAATAGAAGCCAAGCAGGTTGCTGATGTGGTTCATGAGCTTCAGGACGGTGGGAACCCCAGGGGGGCTTTGCTACCCTGGCCTGACCAGACCCACTCTTCCTTTGCTTGTAGAGAGCTGAGGGGATGCTCATCAACAGGGTGAGAAGGATCAGCGGTGGAGAGGATGCCTTCAGGGAGTCCCCAGCCTCACCAAGTCCACCTGGGTGCCATCTGAGGGGGAAACCACATAGAATCCCAGCCTGGTTTGGGTTGGAAAGGACCTTAAAGCTCATCCAGTTCCACCATCCTGCCACGGGCAGGGACACCTTCCACTAGAGCAGCTTGCTCCAAGCTGGCCTTGAAACCACCCCCAGGAAGTTGACTTTTTCCTCCCTGTTTTCCTAGGAGAATGGATGACCCCTTGAGGAAGCAGCATCCCTTCGCCTAGTGATGCTCTGCACTTATCCTCAGCTGGCATTTCTCACTCGCTGGCTGCTTTTTCTCCCTTTCTTACAGTGCAGGATTAGTCAGCTCTGCCCAGCGAGGGGGAATTGATTCTTACACTGAAGCACTTGTGTTGTTTTATTATTTCTCCTTTTTTCAGCCTCTAAAAACAGCTTTTCATCCCCCTGGAAGCAGGCAGGAGAGCTCGGAGACAAACCCAGACACCTTGTCACGCTTGCAGAGAGCTGTGAAAACAGTCTGCTTCCCCCTTGCTGGGCTGGGAGCGAGAACTTTTCCTGTTTGGGCTTACCGGCAGTGTCTGGAAAGCATCTGGGAGGTCAGGGCTGGCTTGTGGTTGGCTTTGGGCAGTGCTTTTTGGCAGGGTGACCTCTTAGGCCCTTAGCTGGTGTATGGGACCCAGGGTATGGGGAGGCCGGGAGAGGATGCTCCTGTCTCCTTGGGGATGGGGTTGTGTCATCCAAGAGGGGACAGGGCATGGGGTTGGTCCTATAGAAGTGCTAAGCATCACTCCCTGTGCAAGGGGGTGCAGGGGCTCTCTGTGTCCCTGCAGCATCCCATGGGCCCTTCTTTCCTTCTCCTGACACCAGGCATCTCCAAGGCATCTGGGAATGGGCAAATCCAGGCTGGAAGCATTTCTGCTGAGTTGTTTGGGTTTCAATGACCTTGTAAATAGGGGCTGTTTTAGCAGGAAACCCTGAAACTGCTTGTCCAAGTAGGGTGGGTTGGGATGTTGCCACTTTCACAAGGGTCTGTTGGGCCACAAGAACAGATGATGGCACCAGCTGGGGTACAGATGATGGCCCCAGTTGGGGTACAGGTGAGGCACCTGAGGTGCCAGATTGTCATCCCCAGGGCCTGGCATCCTCTGTGCAGTCAGAGCTGTGGAAATATCTCCTGGGGTAGTTCCCAACGTGAGGTTCTTGTGGCCCACAGCACTTGGAGCTGTGGCTGTCTGGAGCCTGTCCACAGCGCAGGGGCTTCTCCTACACCTGCAGCTCCCTGATGGCAGCATGGGGTCCCCAGCAGGGTTACAGTGGCCTGAGTTTCAGTGTCCAGCTGTCTGCAGGGTAATTAACCCTGTAGCTGTGCAGGGGGCTAGCTGCATGCCTCATCAGGTCCCTAACCCGGAGGGATGGGGTCAATGCCGCCAAAGACCATGCGGAGGTCCTGCATCACCTCCAGCTGCTTCCAAAATCATGTGCTGGGATGGAGGGAGAGGTTATGGTGAAATCCTCCCTCCTCCATCAGCTGCAGCAGGACCAGGGCTATCCGTGCTGGAGTTTTACTTGGCTGAGACACTGGGATGGGTGTCCTTGCCCCATAACAGTGACAGGCTAAGGGGTCGCAGCCACTGGTGCTACCCCCTGGCAGGCCCAGCCCCAGCTCATGTCCTCATGTGTTTGAACACCTTAAAACCCCCACAGCAGCTCCACTTGATGGCATTTTTCTCCCTGTGAGCTGCAGCGTTTGACTGCTTGATCCGGCATCTGCTACAGCATCGCCTGGAGCCATCAGCTTTACAGCGATGGGGCAAGTGACCCAGAGAGAGGGGATTATATATAGAAAAACAGGAGATAGAGATGTCATTAGAGAGAAGCTGGGAGCTGGGAAAGAACCTCTGGGCCCTTTTTGCTGTGGATGAAAGGAGCTTACTTCAGTGAAGAGTGTTATTATATTCAGGTTCCCATTTAGGCTTCTCCAAGTTGTACAACAAAAGGAATATTAAATGATCTTGCAAAATTGATGTTACAAATCAATGTAACCTGCATAAATCAACCCAGACGAAGCAAGAAGGTAAGGTTTGGGTGGGGTTTTTTCCCCCCAAGTGCCTTGCTGTTACAAAATCACTGCTTTAGGAATGAAAGATGCTGAAACTTCTTGCAGACATAGGCAAGCACATAAGCAAGACTTGTGGCAGCAGGGATGGTGAGACTCTTGTGGCAGCAGGAAATCTGTGTCAAAATCAGGGTAGAAGAGCTGCCTTGGAGTCCCCTTGAGTCCTGCAGGTAAGGAAGTCAGCTTTGCCCTGTCTTAGGTTTGTTCTGCCTATTCGCTTTTGTCCCAAAGACCTTTATGTGTGCAGGATGCAATGGTGCAAGCAACCTCTGAGTGTCCAATACAGGTGGATGTCTCTCCCTCCAGGCTTGGACCTGCACATGAGATGAAGCCCGAGCACGGTGGGCAAGAAGCAGCTGGAGAAGATCCTTCTGCTGAGCTACCAGTGCAAAGCAGAGGCTGGAGGGCAGGCAGCAGGTCCTGCGTGGCCCCAATGGGAGAACCTTTCCCATTGGCATCCAGCAGTGCCGATCTCACCTCTGCTATAGCGAGCATGTCTGGATGTTCTCTCTCTTACCAGCAAGGCTTTTGTGAGCTGCTCCTACTCTCCCATCTCCTGGTCAAGAGGGAACATGAGGTGCATTGGCTCTTCCAGTCTTGCTCCAGAAAACACTAAATTTCTGGGTGCTTCCTCTTTGGATCAAAGAGTCCAGGTGGTGAAAGTCCATAATTGCTCCTGGCTTGGTATCCTACAGCCAGCTACAGCCTCCAGCTCCCCTCTACCCCGAACCAGGCACACCTCTCCATGAGCATCCATTTGGGATAGCCCTCATCCAGCTTACCAAGCAGTGCTGATCCCTGTAGTAAAGGGGTTGAATCCTCTGTTATTGGGGCTTTGGCCTTTGTGGCTACAGACAAGCTGGGCCATAGGATCTCTCCCTGCCCTTGCTTCCCACTTTCCGGGTCCCCAAGGGGGGCAGCTGTGTGATGGGCACGGCTGTGGGGAAGAGCTTCATCATGCTGGGGACCTCGGTTGCGTTTATGGATCCCACCTTTGCACAACACTCGGGTAAGTCCCAAGCTTCCTGAGCACCTCCACAGCTCCAGCAGAAAACATCCCCCAGGATCCAGCAGCAGCATCTAGGGAGGATGTGGGGGAAGGAGGGTAAATACTGGCACAGTGATTGTCACCTGAACCTTCTAAATCCGCTGAGGACAGGGGCCAGGGCCACCGAGCAGGGGTTACACATCTCAGCTCTCCAGAGAAGCCTCCGTGGTGAGACCTTAGCCCTTTGCTGCCACGCTTCTGAATTTATCTCCTTTACTCTATGAGTTGTATGAAGAAGGAGCTGAAGCTGCAGCTATCGAGCTCTCCTGAGCTGTCCTGACACAGGCCAGCCCTTCTCGTGTCCTGCTCACGCTGCTTGGGTGGAATATATTCCTTCTCCTCCAGGTTTAACTGCCTGATTTTTCTCTGTCCATGTTGGCCTTTAGCTCCCATGCCAATGGCTTGCTCCTGTTTGCCCTTACAATACAGCATTGTCTTTGCCCTGGGGTTTGCTTTTCTCATCTTTCAGAGGAAGACCAGCAAGTCACTTGCTGGTCTCCTGCTTTTGCTTCTCCTCCTAATGAGTGTTTAAGTCCTTCGACAATGTCTGGAGGCTGTGGGAGTTTGTGTTAAAATCCCATCCTTGGTCTCCCCTACCTGCCCTGCATCTGTGCAGGTATCCTGCATCCCTCTGCCTAAGCACCCTGAGCATCCTTGCATGCTTCTGCTCAGGCACTCTGAGCATCCTGCATCCCCCTGCCCAGGCAACCCGAGCATCCTGCATCCCTCTGCCCAGGCAACCCGAGCATCCTGCATCCCTCTGCCCAGGCACCCTGAGCATCCCGCATCCCTCTGCCCAGGTACCCCAAACATCCTGCATCCCTCTGCCCAGGCACCCCAAGCATCCTGCATCCCTCTGCCCAGGTACCCCAAACATCCTGCATCCCTCTGCCCAGGTACCCCAAACATCCTGCATCGCCCTGCCCAGGCACCCCAAGCATCCTGCATCTCTCCAGCCAAGCTCATCCATCTGCAGCTTCTGGACCACAGGAAGCTCTCTGTGCGGCTCACCCCTCAGCCCCACACTGTGGTAGCTTTGATTATCTTAATCATTATTTGCACAGACTCTTCCTCTGCTCTCGCCTGTCTCAGTGAAGCCCATGAGGCAAGTGTTTGTTCTCATTATCCTCTGGCTGATGGGAGATCGCTGCTTCAGAGGCGTGTGGGGATCAGGAGGTCACTGAGCCATTAATTGCTTTTCTCTTGGAGGAAAACATCCAAAAAAACCCTGTAGGGCCCCCCCAATGTACCCATGTTGGGCTTCGTCCCAGTCTGTGAGACCCTCACCCATAACCCAGGGAATGGATTTGGGCTCTTCTGAGAAGGAAGATCAAGGAATCAGAGTTGCTGCTTTGTTTATTCTGTAGGTTATCAGGAGTTTAACTCCTTGTATTTGAGGGTCTGGTTATCTGGATCTGGAGAGTCTGCCTGCAGGCTCCCCCTGATGTTAATTCCCTCCTTCCATCTGTTCCCCCAGGTTTTCCTGATGGGAAGCCCTGCCAGAGCTCCGAGGTGCTTGTGGTGGTGCGGGAGCAGGTTTTGCAGGGGAGCAGGAGCAGTATCCTCATGGTGAGTGGCAGGAGTGGGGAAAGGGGAAAAGGGAATAAGGGGGAAAACGGGGGAAAAAAAGGTGAGGCGAGGAAACGCAGTGGGGGATAAAGAGGGATAAAAGCATTGCAAAGAGCAGGATGGGCTGATCTTCCCCTGCACCAGGCGGGTTCAGGACAAAATAAACAAGCACAAGGAGGAAAATTGTTCCTGAAACGGAGCATGGTGATGAGCTGAACTGTGATTGCTGCTTCAGAGGGGGAGCCGCTTGTCTCGGAGAGATGCTCCATGTCTCAACCCCCTGGCTGTCCCCACACTGTCCTAAGTGATGCTGGGCAGCAGCATCCAGGATCCTCTTGCTTTTTCTATCCTCATGTAGCCAGGCCAGCACCGAGGATATGGGGAATGGGTAAATAGACCCCAAACTGCTAAGAAAGGGTGGACTTTGTCCGGTCCCCAGAAGGACGAAAGCCACTGAAGGGCCATAAATCTCAACGAGGGTTATAGAAGGACAAAGAGGAGGCCCCAGGGAGCTTGAGGAATTCATCCATCCTCAGGCAGGCTGGCGGGCGGCGCAGAACATCTGATGATGTGTTCAAGGTCCTCATCGGTTTGGGAGCATCCAGTGGCTGGTCATACGGAGCCGTTGCCGCGGAACGGCTTTTATCAGTCCAGACACTTGTGCTGACACGGAGAGGTCTGTTTTGCAAGGGATGCTCTCTGGGCAGGGATCAGGGGAAGGATGAGCTAATGCTGCCTGACATGCTTTCTTTAGCAGATAAGACGAGGAGGAGAGGAAAGCTGGGAAAGCCTCCGGGGAGGAAAGCCTTCCCGCACTGAATGCACTGGGATGCCAGAGGTACCCAAAGCCCAGCATCCCAGTCCAGGGCTGTTTGGAATGCTGAAAGCAGCGGTTCCCAGGCTCCGGCAAGGAAGAGCTGGCAGTGCTGTGGATGTTTTGTTATTCTTTTGCTGGTCTGGGACATCTGACAAGGCAGAGCATGGTGATGAATCATAGACATCCCTCCTCATCTTCATGAGACATCCAAGCATGTTTATCCCCATGTATTTTAAGCCAAGCATTGTTCTCCAGCTGGAACAGGAGAGATTTTTAATGCTTCCTATTTCAGATGGACGGGGCATTCCTTAGGGCAAGAATTGTCTTGTAGAGGGAACTCGTTGCTTGTGCTGAGGGTGAGAGGAGATGGGGAAGGCTGAGCAATGTAGTTACATCAGTGCTGGCTTAGTTTGCGATGGTGCTTCTGCAAGAAGAGGGACAAAAGCTGATCCCTGCAAGAATTCAGAGCAAATGGCCCCGTGTTCATTTATTCAAGTGACTTCACCCCCTGGCTGAAATCTGGGAAGATCTCAGCCTTGTTTTCCTGGAGGAGGTTGTGGAAGATGAGAGCTGGCCATGCCTCCCTGGGCATCGCCATTCCACTCCCTACCTCAGCTTTGGGAGGGATTTGGATACCCGGGAACGCACTTGCCATAAGGAGGTACCTGCTCCCTCCTCATGATGATGCCATTAGGTGCCAGCTCCTGATTTATCCCAAACCAACCAAGGGGTTGTTCCATGACGAATTCGTTAGGATTGATTACACTGTGTCCCTGCTGAGCTATCTAACAAGATCGTGCTTCCCGAGCCTCGCTGCTTCGCTTCCTCCTCCTCCTCTTCCCTACCTGTCTCAGAGCACATTGAGTGCAGAGGGATTTGGTTTTGGGGTTGGGATTTTCCCCCTGGGATGCTGGTGAGGAGGAACAAGCAGCAGCTCCATCATGGGAATGTCACCCTGAGCTGGATGCACAGGGGAATGGGTCCCTGGGGAATTGCCCTTCCCTGGGTGATGCTTCAGCTCCTGAGGTTACTTTTCCATGGGCTGCCTCTGGTTCCACCAGGAGGGTGAGAAGGGGCTGACAGGTTGCTCTGGGAAAGCCCTAGGATCCGTCGGGCTCTGCAGCATGGGTATCACCACATTGTGCATTTCAGCATCCATAGCAGCAAAGCGGGAGCTCTCCACTTACAGAAGCGTTATCCCAGGTCTGGAACATTCACACCCCATCTCTTTGCCGGAAGTTTGCTGCTGAAACACAGGCTCCATACCTGAAACCTCATTTCCTTGCTCTGGATTACCTGTTTTACCTGTCACGTAGCTATCCCCCTCTCTCTGCAAAGTTTGCCTTTCTTAACTTGACCAAAGTGATTTCTGCATCCATCTGCTCCATGATGGACCTGCACTGCCCACGACGTGCTGCCCTCCAAACCCCAGCAGCCAGTTCCTGGGTGTTCCAAACCTCTTTCAGCCAGCCCCATTGGATGCTCCGTGTATTTAGCGGAGTATAAATTGCTCTCATTGAAATGAAGGCAGCTTTGATCTTGTAACAGAAACTCCCTGACCCCCAAGGTTGGTTTCTCTTTGTCTCTGGAGGATTAACATTGTTAGTCAATGGGCATGAGCCGCTTTGGGGTTGATGCTATTCTGGGCTGGGTTTAGGTGCCCTGGCATGGGCGGACGTGAGGTGGCTTTGCAGGATAAATGAGAGCGTGTTGATAATCAGCCTTGCACCAGCTGGGAGCTAACCCTGGGAAGTGGTTTAAAGGGGAAAAGCAGTTTGGACTGGAAGAGGCCCTTTCATGGGGTGCTGTTGGTTTTGGGGGTGTGTGATGGGTCCCTTTGGGTCTCCACTGCAGGTAACAGGAGCCACAGCCTCGTGTTTCATTGCATCTGAGACATACCCTTCCCTGCAGTGACAAAACATCCCGGTTCAGGCACATCTTCAGGGCTGCATTGGGTGCTGCCAGGGATGAGTTTGCACCAGTTCACTCCATGATGCCCTTTGCAGACCAATCCATCTGCTTACCAACCATCCCTCTCTTGGCACAGAACCTGGGATGGGCCGCTCTTCCTGTAGGCAGACACTATGATGGGGTTAAACCATCCTTCCCAGCTCCTCCTCATCCTTCATTTTGTTCCCCCATCAATAGCTTCCTTGCTAGAGCAGCCAACTGGCTGCTCCTTCCTTAGTGAGGGGCAGGGCCACCATGGGGGACATCAAATACAGGGATTGTCTCCTCCTTTCCAGGGGAACACCATGTATGTATGGTCAGGCTCAGCCCATCCCTGTGCACCAAAGTGGGTCCCTGGGATGGGATGATAGAATGGGAGGATGAGATGCGATGGAGTGGCTAAAGGTGCTCCGCACCCAGAGAGGAGGTGTGGGTGAAGGGACGGGATGGATGCTACATCCCTTCCCCTCTGAACCCACTCAAGTTGTCCTCATGTCCCATTTTCCTCCCCCTTCTCTTCTCCACAGGGAGGGAAACTGAGGCACAGCTGGGGCAAGTGGCCTCCAGCTTCCCAGGTCCTTTCCCCAAGACCAGTGAGGTCAACTGGAAAGACTGGGAGCTGTTTCAAAGGGGAACAGGATGCACCGGGAGGAGCTGGACCTTTACTTCTGCTTCCCAGGGATGGACAGCTGGAGGAAACACCTCCTCCATAGGGCAAAGATGCAGCAGCTCCAAGGGATGTGGGGAGAAGGATTTGTGGTTACTGGAGAAGAAAAGGGGCAGGAAACCCCCCCAGACTGCTCTGACTGGGGGGGGTTATCTCCCATTTCCCACTTCCTTCTCCACACACACCCGGATCTGGAGCTGCCGCTTCTGTTTCCTCCTCCTCCGCAGAGCACATGAAGAGACTGAGATGGAATTTCCACCTCGCCCCATCCCAAAAGCCAATTTCTCTCTTGTTTTCCCTTTCCCCAGACAGCTCTTGTCACTTTTTCTATTGCTCCTAATGGAGATGTCCATCATGGAGTGTGCAGGCGAAGACATTAACCCAGATATGATGTCAGGCAGGAAGGGATGCATTAATGCCTATTTAAGCCTGTGTACACAGCCGGGCTGGCCGGAGATGATGGGCTGATTTCTCTTGCTCTCTTGACAGGTCATTTTCTCCCCTTCTCTTTAAAACCCATGTGCAGGGATGAGGTTTTGGGGCTGCCCAGGCAGGTTTCAGCCTTGGTTTGGCTGGGAGAGAGGATGAGCATCACTGTGAGATGCAGCCAGACCCATAGCGAGGCCTCTGACCCTTCATCCAGGAGAGATTTCATCCTGCAGCAAGCATTAAGGGGGGAATAAAACCAGCTTTTCCTTACTGGGAATGGCAAAAAGGAACTGAGTTTGGGGTTTTGTGGGTAAAACCAGGGTTAACCCACACCGAGCATCCCTCCAACCTCGAGAGGAACAGAAACCTTTCCTTTAAGAGTAAGTGCTAATGCTGCATTATATAGCATAAAGCAGAGTAATACTCTACCAATTACACTAATGCTGCTTATTTGCTCTTGTTAAAGGGAGTAATTGCTCACCCAGAAGCTATTAAATTAGATAAGAGCAGAACAAACAAAACTATTCATTTTATTCACTATATATTTATACACCTACCACTCCAGAGTGCAAGCAGGCACCGCGCTCTGGGTGTCAGCTATTCCCCTTGTGAGCCAGACAAAGACATTTGTCACGGCTGTGGGTGGTGTTTCCCTTGGAAAGCAGCTCTAGGAAAGACAGGGGATGTGGTGGGGTTTATTTATCCACCCTTCCCTCCGCTCAGCTTCCCACTGGTGGTTTGGAGGTGAGTGGGGAAACTGAGGCACAGGGGAGGATGCTCACGACCCCAGCAGTGAGAAGGTCTGGGGGGGATCCCATTGCAAGCACACAGCATCTTGGCAAGGTTTGGGGATAACCCTCTGATGGAGACAAGTGCCACCACTGTCCCAACCCACCCAAAACACAGGTAGCTGCGGGCAGGAGGGCAGCAATGGGTTAAACCCAAGGGAGGCATTAACACCTGAGAGCAGTCAGAGGGGATAAAGGGTGAGCAGGAGGAGGAGGAAGACCACAGCGAAGAAGAGGTTCATTGCTCCTGGTGTGGGGAGGTGACTGCAGCATCCCTGCTGGTGAGGTTCCCATTGGGGTGAGCTGGGGTTGAGGTGTCTGAGCCCCCTTTCCCAGGGTCTGGAAACAGCTTTGCCCCATCTCTGCCCCACTCAGAGTGTGTGGCCCTGGCTCCTGCTCCCTGTTTGCAGCAGCCCAGCGCTGGGATGAAGCCATGGGGAAGCAGCTGGTCCAGCTCATGGTGAGCATCGCGTCCTCCTCAGGGTCCCATGGGAGGGATGAGGTACAGGGGTCCTCAAACCACCCACTTACGTGGTGTTCCTGCTGAGAGGGAGGTTCTCAGGGTCCTCAAGCTGGTGACTTGCTTTGACTGCTGCACCTATGGAGGGGTGCGGGGGTGCCTGCGGAGCATCGCTGGGGGATCTGGAGCCCCCCGGGCCCCAGCCAGCATCATCCCCCGGAGCAGCACGGTGCAATTCAGCTGCTTTATTTAGGTTATAGACACAGCCTATAAATAACCCACTCCAGAGAAGTCTGCTGCAAACAACATGCTTTAAAAAACATGTTATTATCCACTCTGCCTCCCTAATTAATTCCATCTCCTGCCATCCATGAGCGAAGCCCGCGGGGTACCCAGCATCTGTGCTGGGGTGGGGTGCTGGGACCTCTTGGAAGGGGGCTGAGCCGCCCCCCAAGGGGATGCTGAGCCCTCTGACTGATGCTGCAGTGATGGGTGAGACAGCGGTGGGTGGTTTTCAGGCTGCTGAGGCTGCCATCTGCTGATGCTGGGACAACAGAGCCACCTTGGGTCACCCTCTCTGCGCAGGGAAACCCTTGGTGCTTGCATTAAGACCTAATACCCTATAAGCATTAACTTTCCCATAGGAATAGTGGGTTTGTGTTATTTTAGGGTGTTGCCTGGCGTTCAGCTGGGTCCTGCTGGGGCTGTTTGCTCCCTGGGTGCTGCCACGCTGGAAGCTTCGGTGGTAGGGAATGAAGGGGAGTGGTGGGAACGGTTTGGTTTCACCTGATGGAAATCAGTAAGTGATGTTGTAAAGGCAGAAAACCTCCCCATGGCTCTGCTGGCTGGTAACTGGGGTGCTCCTCCTGCACGGCAGAGCTGCCAGACCCAGTGGTGCAGCACCCATGGGTGCTTGGATGCCTCCAGGTGGGAAGGTGATGGAAAACCTCTCCCCTGGCTTCCTGAAGGAAGCAGATGGATGCTCCTGTGCTCAGAGCACATCTCTCCCTGGGGCTGATGGGTGAGGATCTCCCCTGCCCTGTATCCAGCCCTCTGCAACCACGGCAGCAAGGGGAAGGCTGGAAGGGAAGGAGCCCAGCGATGTCCTTGGTGATGTCCACCCCATCTTCCCTGTCTGGGGTGAGCCTTGTCCCCCAGCAAGGGCTGCCTTGCCCCTGGGGACCGTCACGGTGACCAGGCTCAGGAGAGCAGAGGATGATGCCCTTTGGGAAAAGCTCCACGGGCTTTACTCTCCCCCTGAGGGATGTGATGGATTTTCCCAGCTTAGCAGAGAGCCAGGTTGGGCTGCAAAGCACTAAAGCAATTCAAACAGGCTGGAAACTGGAGGCAGGAGTTTTGGTGAGATAAGGGAGGGAACATTCCTCATGCACAACAGCTGAGATTAGGGCGATGACAACTTCATTCCATTGACAAGAGCGAAGAGAAACCTCTGCTGCTTCCGCACGTGTGCTGGGAGAGGGCAGCCACATGGATTGAAAGGATGCTTCCCCTGGTCACCTTCAATGTCCTCCCCAATGTCTGATCCCACCCCAAAGGCTAATTTGAACCACCAAAACTGACCTAAGAAGCTGCATTTATCCTTTGGGTACCACCCTGCCACTCCAGATGGGATGCTCAGCATGGATTGGGACCAGGAGGCTGGAATGTGGATGAAGCTTCATCTTGCCTGTGGATGTCCCTGTGGGCTGGATGCTGAGGGACAGCATCCGCTGGGGACATCCTTGGGGAGAAGAAACCCCTTGGATTGGCATCCCAGGCTGTGCTTGGCTGTGAAAACCAACCACAGAGGTGAGGTTCCTGAAGGACTCTGCTGACACCTCTGATGAGGGAGATGCAGATGGGGATGCCAATCGGAAGCAAGTTAATTATAAGCCCCATCAAGAACATGGAAGGAGAAGAAAATCACCTTTGATTGCTCAGTGTGGTAGAGGAATGTCAGTGTGGAGAGCAAGGAGCACTGCGAGGGCTCAGAAATGAACCAGGATGCCTTAAAGCAAGTTAGGGGAGCACCACGTTGAAGAAGGACCACCATAAAGCAAGACGGGGAGCATCACGTTTGAAGGACCAGCATCCCCCGCAGACTCTCCCCAGCCACCTATGGGTCAAATGTGGGGTAGGAACCTCCTTGCTCCATCCCAGAGATTTTTCCATGGGATTGCTCTGGAATTTTGTGTTATGTGTGGTGTTGCCCAGTTTGGGGAGGAAGGAGGAGAGGAACCACCTCACTCCAAGCTCAGGTTTTATTACCCCAGATAATATTTTTTTCACCCCTTCTCATAGGATACCAGGCAAATTCCTGGGGGAAAAAAGACTTTTAGGGATGAAATGATCCAACAAATCCCTTTGCTACACACTGCTGTATATATAGCATCACTTCATGCTCTTCTTTCTCCTATTGGGATACTGGGAATACAAAGCTTGGGGGGACTTTGTGTCAGGTTTGCTGGCTGGGATGCCAAATGCCCCTTTCCCTGGCTTGGGAATCACCCCATGCTTAACATCAAGCAGCGGATGCTTGACCAAGGGCTTTTGAAGGCATCACTCATAGGAGCTGACCCCTGTAGCTGTTGGCAGAGAAGTTCAGGGCTTGTTTCCTCCTGGCTGCTGAGTGTTTGATGGAGATGCAGAGAGGGAAGCAATGAAGAGCCTTCCACGGAGGCTGGTGGATAAATGGGGTTGCAAACACATTCCCCTGCTGAAAGCTCTTACAGCTGCGGAGCTGGGATGAGTTGTGTGGAGGAGGAGGATGCTCCCGTGCCTGCCTCCTCCTCCTCCTCCTGCAGAGGCCAAACTGCTGGGTGGGATTTGCTCAGGTCCCAGCATGAGCATGAGCATCCCCCAGCCTCAGTTTCCCACCCAGGGTGAAGGGATGGAGCAGGAGACATCCCAGCTCCACCGCGGTCCATCCCGAAGGACCTGGCACACTCAGAGCATGACTTAGCTTACTCAAAGGGATGTGGCAAAGAGCCGTTTTGATGATTTCCTCTCAATCTTGATTACCCTTTGTGTTTTCCCCCTTTTTCCTTTGTTTTTGGGGTCTGGGGAGAGCAGAGCCATTGGATCCTGGCGAGAGGAGGTGATTCCTCTGCAGCAGTGGTGTAAGACGGTTTCCAGGCAAGGATGGGACCTCCCTGCTCCATCCCAGAGGTTTCCCCATGGAATTGCTCCGGTGAGGCTGTTGCATCTCTAAGTTTGGCTGATTCTGGGGGGGAAACGAATAGCAGGAGACTGGCTTTGCCAGGGAGATGCGGCTCTCCTTGTCCTCTGTCACCAGCTTGATCCCATCTGCTTGTCCCCATAGCACCAGGGTCAAAGAGATGGGGGATGCTGGTTTGCTCCTGGGGCTTGGCTGTCTTTAGGATGCTGAGAACCGGAGAGAAGAGGGGGATTTCTGCCCTAAACTGTTAAAAATTGCTTGTGGGAAGCCTGATGTTCCCTAAACCAACCTGTTTGAAGGCAAGAAAGCAGAGATTTAAGTTGGGTTAAATTCCCCCTTTTCTCCTCACCTGGCTGTCTTGGAAAATGAAGTCAAATCCTGGCAAATCCGTATTAAATCTGAATTCCTGGCAAATCCAAACTCCAAATTCCTGGCAAATTCCAAAATCCAAATTCCTGACAAATCCCCAAATCCAGATTCCTGGCAAATCCAAATTCTTGGCAAATCCATATTTAAAAGGAGGCAGGAAAATGCTGGCGATGAGCTTTTGGGTGCATTGGACATGGATGGAGGCAGAGGAGCTTTTGTGCCACTGTGCCCCACAGTGACCGTGGGTCCCCATTAATTCAGTAAGGTGACACCCAGTTGCTCACATGAGCGGTTATCCCAAATAACAGTACTGGAACTTTACTCTGCAGGTAATTAAGTTACCGAGTAATTCATTTACTTAGGAATGAAGTGAATTCAACGCGTGGGGAAGTACTTCTGCAAAGGGAAGGCGGAATGGGAGGGCTGAGGGGTCAGCTTGAAGTGTGGGAAGGGATGGAGGCACTGGAGCTGTGCCGGGGGCTGCCTGCCCCCGTTCCCCCAGCACTGGGGCTCCTTCTGGGAGGGGGCACCCGCCTCCACCCCCACGTAAACAGGCGAGGGGGTGGAAATGGTTCAGGGGGTGCAGCCCCGCGCCCCCTTCTCGCACCCCACCTCTGAAGGGGTTTCTGTGGGGCTGCGATGGGGAAGCTGCTGCTGTCCCCGCCGCTGTCACCTCGGGAGCGGTGGCACCGCAGCGTGGGCTGCTGGCACCATCTAGTGGGAGTGGGGACCCCCCCCCCACCCCGTACACTCGTGTCACGTTTTGGTGGCCCGGGGTCCCGCTTTTGGCCGCCCCCTTCCTGCATCCCCTTTGGAGATGCTGACCCCCCGTGGGACCCTGCGTGTCCTCGAACCTCCCCATTAAGGGTTATGGTGCTGGCAGCTTGTCCCCTCGGCCACAGCATCCCGGTGGCATCTTGTGGCCACATGGGGAGCAGGATGGGGTGCGGAGCCACACGAGCCCCTCACCCTCTACCCAAATCTATAGGGACCCCCCCATCACCC
Source organism: Pezoporus occidentalis (assembly GCF_034315485.1). Taxonomy (NCBI): domain Eukaryota; kingdom Metazoa; phylum Chordata; class Aves; order Psittaciformes; family Psittacidae; genus Pezoporus; species Pezoporus occidentalis. Next base: position 1,359,910 of record NW_026913415.1, read on the forward strand.
CTCCTTGTCCCCCGTCAGTGTGGGGTGACCCCATCACTGCATCATGTCCCCCCTTTACATCACCCCAAATCCTGTCTGAGTGCAGGGCTGGGGTGATGCAGGGGGGAGCGACCTGCTGCCAGTCCCCCCGTGTCCCTGTCCCCACTGAGGATGGGCGGCCGTGGGGCGGTGGGGATGTGGGAGGAGGAGGTTAGGCCAGGCTTTCCTTCCTGGCCAGCGCTCTGTGCTGCTATTACATCAACTCTGGTATTTCCAGTCCCTGCGGGGAGAAGGGAGGAGCGCGGGCGGGAGCAAGGGAAAGCAAAGTATTGGGGGATGCAGGGAATTGGGGGGTGTCCCGGGGGGGGGAATCAGGCCCTCTGGTAAGGATTGGTGCTGGGATCCCCCGCGCCCAAGCTGGCGTTGGCCCCTGGCTCCATCCCCAGGTTCGGGGCTGGGAATGGAAGCGGCAGAAGGGGGGGGGGAAAGGGGAAAAGGAAAAATCTACACGTGGAAAACACACGTCCCTACGGCCGGGATTTAAAGCAACAGGGAAGTGCCGGGAGAACAAGGGGTTCAGGGGCAGCGGGGTGGCTGGGTTGGGGTGTCAGCTCCAGCTTCTGAGTGGGGGAAGATGGAGGGAAGGATGGAGGGATGCTTTGTCCCAGCTTCATTTCTGCCCTGTGGATGTGTCCCTCTGGGGTGTGGGGCTGTAGGAAGGTGAGGGGGGGGGGGGGGAGGTGTCATAGCCCCACTGTTGTGTTTGCACGGGCCCTTCATTCCGTGATGCTGAGGAGCGATGGCCCCGGTGTGCTGATGGTTTGCATGGGCTGGATCCAGCTGGCAGCAGGCATGGGGACCCCCTGGATTCACTCCTCATGTCCCCCCTTTCTGTTTAGAATTCCCAGCCCTGAGCTGCCAACCGGTCTCTGGTTTTATTCCTTGTTAAAACTCTCTTGTGCAGGATCCAGCCTCATTTAGGAGACAATATCAAGGGCAAACAAACCCAAACACCAAATTGTCACAAAGAGACAAGTTCTGGGGGAAAACTCCCTTTTTTTTGGCAGTTTCCCCTTTGAAACCTATTGAAAGCTTTTGTGAGGGAATGAAGGTGCTCACCCAGGCCCTCACCCTGGTATCAGGCCTTTGCGTGGGACAGTCACCAGCGCGAATTGGGTCCCTTTAGGGGGAAATGGGGTCCTTGCAAGCGGTCAGGACTGCGTCGCGTTGGCCCATCAGGGCTTTCCACAAGCCCGACCCCTATTTCGAGCCCGTTGTGTAAGACCGAAACCAGCCGAATTCGACCCAAATCCTGAAGGTGTGCGCCGTGCCAGGCTGAAACAAAGTGAAAAAGCCAAACAAGTCGGGGGTTTGTCCCGAATGGATGCGTTTTGCGTGCAGCCAGCACCTCGCCGCCCTTCCTCCCGGCCCCTGGAGGGCAGGATCCGTGCCGGAGGCGGTTCCTAGGACCAAAACCCGCCGTTTTCCCCCCAAATGTTTGAAGGCGTGTATCATTCCAGGGTTTAAAAAAAAACCCTGTAAAACAACCCCAAATTCCGGGGTTTGATCCGGAGCGGAAGCCTCGTACCTCGGGTGCCGGCACCCCGCAGCGCTTCCTCCCGGCTCCCGAGGGCAGGATCGGTGCCGGAGGCGGTTCCTAGGAGCCGGCAGCGCCGCTTCCCCGTCCCCGGTCCCCGCCGGTAGCGCGGCCGCTGCGCCGGGCCCGGAGCCGCTGGGCCGGGGCTGGCGGCGGCGCTGCGGGGGGAAGGCGCTCCCGGGATGGCCCGGCGGGGAGCGTGGGGGCTGTGGGCAGCGCTGGGCTGCGGGCTGTGCCTGCTGGCGGCCGGGCAGCAGCAGGCGGGCGGCGGGCAGCCGTGGAGGCAGCTGATCCAGTGGGAGAACAACGGCCGCGTTTACAGCCTGCTGAACAGCGGAGCCGAGTACGTACCGGCGGGGCAGGAGAGACCCGGGGGGAACCGGCTGCTGCTAGCGGGAGCGGTGACCGGCGGAGCGGGCAGCGTCCGGAGGCAGGCACCGGCCGTACCGCCGCGCCCGGGCTCCGAGACGGTTCGGGGGCAGACGCGGCACCCGTTCGGCTTCGGGCAGGTGCCCGACAATTGGCGTGAGGGACCGGTGGGCGACGGCACCGCTTCGCAGCGGGCCCGGCCTGCTGGCCGCTCCCGCCAGCCTTCCTCCTCATCCTCATCCTCCTCCTTCGCCTTCGCCTCCGCCGGGCAGCCCGCGTACCCCCAGTTCCCCTTCGCCCCCCAGTACGAGCCCTACGAGGCCCCCCGGGTGTACGACGAGGCGTACACCTACTACCGCAGCACCGGCACCGGCGGGGCGGCCGTGGCTTCGGCGGCGGCGGGCGCCAGCGTGGTGTACCCCTTCCAACCCCGGCAACGCTACGAGGACTACGGGGAGGAGCAGAGCCCCTATAGAGCCCAGGGGTACTACCCGGCGGTCGAACGCCCCTACGTGCCCGCCGCCCCGCAGCCGGTCGATGGGCTGGACCGCCGGTATTCCCATAGCCTGTACCACGACGCGGGCGGCTCGCCGGAGCAGGGCAGCCCGGACTCGTACGGCAACCAGCAACCCGGCGGGCACGGCATCGCATCGGCGGATAACCTCCAGGCCCCCCCCGGGGCCGGGTACGGGGGGCAGTACCCACCCTACGAGCCGCAGCCGCCGTTCCGGGCGCTGGAGCCTTATGGGGTCCCTCGGCCAGAGCCCTACCTGCCTGCCAGGAACCCCGAGATTCCACAAGCCGTCCCCGATAGCCAAGCCCGGGTCAGCGTGGGAAGCGTCTACAGGCCCAGCCATGGTGGACGGGGTGAGTTTCGGGGACCCTGGGGTGGGTGGCAGCTCCCCAGGGTGGGATGATGCTCTGGGGGTGCCTAAGGGAGAAGGTATCCCTGAAGGCAGAGCTTTCTGCATCTACGGCCAGTGCCAGCTGCTTTCCAGGGATGCTGTCTATAGGAGCAAATGTGGCCCAGGGCCCACTGTGGGACTGTTGGGGAATGATGTTTGAGGTGGTCAAAAATCAGGGAGGAAAGGGAAGGGGTGCAAAGGAGCAAGTCCTGGTGGGGCTTGGGGTGGGCCTACGCCGTGTTCCAGGTCATCCCATCTTCATGGGGTGGGTCTGTGCTGTGGGATGGAGGAGACACTGGTTGTGGGGTGGGTTTGTGCCGTGTCCAGGCCATCCTGTGTCCCAGGCCATCCTGTGTCCCAGGCCATCCTGCCTCCTGGGGGGCCATATGCCATGTCCTGTATCTGTGGGGTGGCTGGATGACATGTGTTGGGGGAACCCCATGCTCCTGGAGTAGGATAGTGTGTCCTGGGTCATGCTGTGCATGCTCGCTTCCCAGGTGAGTCCATGCTGCCTTGCCTGGAGCCGATTGTCCCTATGGATGCATCGGGCTGCAGCAAGGGACCAAGGTCACAGCAGGAACACCGTCATTTCATGTCCTACTGACCCTGATCCTGATGAAATCCTGTGGCTTTTGGCTGAGCCTTGCCCAGAGCGGTTTTTGCTCCATGGTGGAATTGGAAGCAAAGCTGGAGGGTGTGAGGAGCAGCAGCCTGGGGGATCTGTTCCCGGCCTGTCCCTTGGGAAACCCATCTCAGCTGGAGCCTCTGCCCCGTCTGACCCCATGACCCAGCCAGCCCCATCCCTGCTTTCTGAGAAAACCCCATTCCCCAGGGGAAGCGTTTGTCCCAGCCCTGCCCCGTTGCGTGCGAGTGAGCAAACACAGCGAGAGCAGCCGGGTCAGCCCGAGGTCCGGCTGCCCCCGCCGCAGCCGTGTGGGAAAAGAGCTTGGGATCAGGGTTTGTGAGGAGAGGATCTTCCTTTGGATCTCTGGATCTCTGCCTGCACCACTGGGAGCAGCTGCTCCCGCAGGGTGAGGGATGTGGGGGTGAGGGATGGGAGGATTAGGGATGCAGGGGCAATGGATGCAGGGATGAGGGATGCAGGGGCAATGGATGCAGGGATGAGGGATGCAGGGGCAATGGATGCAGGGATGAGGGATGCAGGGGCAATGGATGCAGGGATGAGGGATGCAGGGGCAATGGATGCAGGGATGAGGGATGCAGGGGCAATGGATGCAGGGATGAGGGATGCTGGCAGTCCCGTGTCTCCCGGGGTGGCTGCCCTGCAGATGACCCGAGGTGACAGAGGGAAATGGGAAGATGCCTGCCAAGCTTAGCATCTTCCTGTTGGCAAAGGCTGTATCCTTCAAGGATCCCTGGAAGCTGGGCCAGGAGGTGATGGTGCTGTGGCTCTGCCCAGGGTTTCGAGGTGGACAGCCCTCATTGTTGGCCATCAATGGGACACTGACCTCTCAGTGTAGGAGCCCCCAGCCTCCTTCTTCCTCAGGGAATACAGAGCATCCGAGCAGCCCAGGGAGGTGAGTCCCTGGGACCACCCCATTGCCTGGCCTCTCCTCCGGGTCACCTGCTGCTCTGTGCAGCCAAACATTGTCACCTCCTTGGAGGCCACCAGAACCCCTCCACCGCAGGGCCACCCTTCAGGCAGGCTCCTTAATTGGGCAAAACACTTTATAAAGCCGAATCAGATGGTAATTATGTGCCTTAAGATCTTTGAGAGCCTCCTAATCCCAGCCGGCTCCGCCAGGAATGTGCGGCATTCCTGGCCTCTCGCTGGGGCACCTGGGGGGTTAATAAAGCAATTAGATCCCACTGGCTTTTATGAGGCTTTTTATTTGGGCTGGTGGGAGCACGGTGGGCTCCTCCATCCAAACCAGCCCATGAAGACATCTTGGAAGAGGACAGGGAAGGAAAGAGAAGGAAGGGTAGGGAAAAGAGAAGAGGAAAGGGAAGAAGGATGGAGAAGGAGGAAGGAGATCTTTTCCACCCCTAAATCTATAGGTGGCCAGGTCATGGTGGAGGTGGGAGAGGAGCATCTCCCATGGCTTCATCAGTGGAGGGGGATAAATGCATCAGACCAGGCTTTTGCAAGGAGATGGGGACACCAAAATTCTTCACGTGTCCTGCTCATGACTGCTGAAGAGAGACCCCAGCGTCACCCAGGTCTTGCTCAGGGGCAGAATCATCTCATGCAAAGGAGGCCTTGGGTGGTGAAGGTGAAGTCCACGTGGCATCTAAGCCATGGGGGCAGGTAGCCCACCCCTCCTGGTGGAGTTCAGCCAAGGTGCCGGTGCCCACTGGTGCTCCCCATTCTCAACCAACCCCCAGGAGGCATCTCCAGGGGCTTCCTCACCCCACCCTGGACCCCTGTCCTCTGCTTTCCTCTGTCTCCAGCAGGTTTCTCACCTTGCCCTCATGCAAATAGGTCACCAGGGGGTTGGTTCTTGAATGGGAAGGGTTTGGGAAACCCCATGGGGTGATGGGGATTTTGGTACCCACTAAGCTTGAGTCGCGGTGGCGCCTGAAGATGCTGCCACCCATGGATGAGGCACCTGGGCCAGGAGGTGGCAATCTGGCTGGGAAAGTCTCCCTTTTGTGAGCTTGGGAATGGGTTTGGGTTGGAGTTTCTTGCTATCTTCAAGCATTTAGCAACCACTGCGGATCCTGAGAAGATTCAGTGGGGATGGGATGGAATGGGATGAAGAGTGGTGTCAGGAGGTGCTGAATGAGGGATGCTGTAGGGATGGGATGAGATGAGATGAGATGAGATGAGATGAGATGAGATGAGATGAGATGAGATGGAATGAAGAGAGGCGTCAGGAAGTGCTGGAGGAGGGATACTATGGCGATGGGATGGGATGGGATGGGATGGGATGGGATGGGGTGGAATGAAGAGGGGTGTCAGGAAGTGCTGGAGGAGGGATGCTATGGGGATGGGATGAAGGCGTGCACCTCAGTCACTCGGTGTGTTCCCACATCCCCATCCCTACTGCTCACAGCTACCCCTTTGGTGCTCCCTCCATCTCCAGGGCAGGGAGCCAGCCCTGCCAGGCACAGGGAGGGAAGCAGCCTGCCTCTTGGAAAGCTGCTGGAGCTGGGATTTCTGGGCTGAGCCGGGCACACCTGCACAAACAGCATCAGGGAGCGGGCCTGCCCCGCTTTATTATTGCACTTTCCATGGGGAATGGGAAGGAAATCTCCTCTGGCAGCTCCCGGGGGCAGCTGAGGGCCAGAGGAGGAAAACCAAACACCTCCTTGCTGTGGTTGTCCCATTGCGAGGCAACCACGGGGGGCAGGAGATGCCAAAGTGCTGGCTCAGCAAAAAGCCTCCGGATGGGGACACTTTGGTGCCCTTGTTGCGACAAGGGGACATTTGCAGGGTGCTGAGGCCGGGTCCTGCCAAAGCGGTTTGACCCTTCGCTGAGGCGAAAACCAGGCCTGAGACCCTACAATAACAACGGGGCCGTGCAGGGCGAGCTGCACGGTGGGGGAAAGTCCAGCTTCCCATTGGGAAAGGAGTCGGGTTTCTCTCTGGAGCGTCCAAGAACTTATTCTAAACACCAGCGGGGAGGAAAAGCTGGTTTATAAACGATGGCAAATGTTCCTCCCGCGAGCGGGACGCGGCCAGGGCTCTTTCCCATCACTTTTGTTAGGATCCATGGTTTTAAGGATGGGGGGGGGAAGCTTTTCCAAGCTCTCCCGGTTTCCCCCTGGTGTGTGCAGCCCCCCCCCCCGGGTATTACATCAGCAGCGATGACCAAGCAAGCGGGGCAGGAAACGAGCTCCAATGGAGTGACGTGATCCCTCGAGGGAAGGCAGGCCAAGAAACAAGGAGGCATTGTTCTTGTAGCCCGTGGAAAAAGAGGGAGAAAAGGGGAGGAAAAGGGGAAAGAAAGGGGAAATGGGAAGCTGGCCGGGTGTAAACAGAGGAGCCGGTGTGGCTGGAGCCCCCTGGTCCCTTGCAAGGAGATGGGGACATGGATAAGGATGATGGGGGTGAGGATGGAGATGGGGATGCAGAAGGGGATGAGGAACAGGGGTGAGGATGAGAATGGGGATGGAATGAGGAGTGAGGATGATGTTGGGGATAGGGATGAAAATAGGGATGGGGATGGTGAAGGGATGAGGATGGTGATGCAGAAGAGGATGAGGGCTAGGATGGGGATGAGCATGATGATGGGGATGAAGAAGTGGATGAGAATGTGGATAGGGATTAGGATGGGGATGGAGAAGGGGATGAAAGGTGAGGATGAGGATTAGGGTGAACATGGGGACACAGAAAGAGATGAGAATGAGGACAAGGATGGGAATGGAGATTAAAGCAGGGATGAGGATGGGACAGACCGGAAAGCTTGCAGGAAGGAGGGATGCTCATGGTAAGCAGAGGTTGCTATAGAGCAGGGCTTGGCTTTGCAGAGGGCTGTGAGGAGGGAAACTGAGGCTTGGAGTGCCTGGGAGCATCCCCACCCTCTTCCTCCATCCTGGTCCCTCTTGAGGGGCTGATTCCAGCTGCTTGCCAGGCCGGAGGCTGTGAAGGAGCCTTTGGGGGTGCGAAAGGGAGTTGTTGGGCTCTTTTGGAACGCTTTTGGAAAGTGAGGCAGCCCCGGCCTGTCCCTCTGGCTGTTTCTGTGTGTCCACAGCTCATTTTGGAGGTTCCTTTGGGAATTACAGGAGAGGAAGGATAATGGTGTGGGAGGGGAGCAGAGGGGGCTGGGGTTAGCAGAGCCCCCACTTTCACCCCTATTTTGGGGTGAAACTCAGGAAACAGGGCAGGAAATAGGGACCCCACATTTCGGGGGGGGGGGAATCATATCACCCCCTGCCCCTGCTGCCATAAGGGTGGGAGCCGGGGGCTCAGGGGGGGACCCCAATAACCCTTTGCAGAGCAGCCAGGGCCGGGTGGAATCTCTTCCAGGAGGCCGGGTTGAGCAATCCCTCTGCAGGAAAATGGAGGCTTGGGATTTGCCAGAGGGAGCCAGGGGGGAGAGGAGGGGAAGGGAGGATCCGCAGTTTGGGATTGAAACAGCACGGGGGTGGCCCAAGCAAAACGACCCCACGAGGCTGGGGCCGGCTGCTTCCAGAGGGGGCTGCTGCATCCCCAAGGGCTGTTCCCATCTTCCTGCAGGGCTCCCCGACTTGGTGCCAGATCCCAACTATGTGCAAGCATCCACTTACGTGCAGCGAGCTCACCTGTACTCCCTGCGCTGTGCTGCCGAGGAGAAGTGTCTGGCCAGGTAGGAGCAGCTGTGGGGCCAGGGGGACATGGGGGGATAGAGCCGGGACATGGGGGGACAGAGCAAGGAGTTGGGGTAAGGGGGGGGGCTGGAGAGGAGAGATGTGAGGGTGGCTGGGGGATGTGTTGATGGGGAGGAGGATGGAGGGTGGAGAGGGGAAGGAAGGGAAGGATAGGGAAAAGGAAGGGGAAAGGGAAGAAGGATGAAGGAAAAGGATGGAGGAGAGAAGGAATGGGGAAAGGGAAGGATGGGGAACAGGAAAGGGGGAAAGGAAGGGGAAGGAGGGGGAAGGATGGAGGAGAGAAAGAAAAAATAGGGAAGAGGAAAGGGGAAAGGAAAAGGAAGAATAGAAAGGAGGGAAGGGGAAAGAAAAGGTATAAGGAAAGAGAAGAGGAAAGAAAAGGGAAAGAGAAGGGAAATGGAAGGGGAATGGAAAGGGAAGGATAGAGAAGAGGGAGTGGGAAAGGGGAGAGAATAGGGAAAAGGAAAGGGAAATGGAATGGGGGGGAAGACGGAGAAGGAAAGGGGTAAGAAGAGGAAAGAAGAAAGGGGAAGGGGACGAAGGATGAAGGAGATGAGAAGGAAAGAGGGAAGGGGAAAGCAAAGAGCTGAGGGAAGCTTGATGCAAAGCACAGAGCACAGAGCAAAGGAGGCCAAAGGGAGGCGTCTGGCGGGTGCTGCAGGGCCGGGACCTTCTCTCCCCTCCTTCTTCTTCCTTAATTCCCTTTCCCATGGAGGAAACGCCGGGGGTTTTCCTCCTCAGGGGCACTGGGGGTCTCCTGTTCCCCGGGGCGGGGGACAGAAGCAGTGACCCTGCAGTGTCCCCAGCACTGCCTACACCCCGGAAACCACCGACTACGACGTGCGGGTGCTCCTGAGGTTTCCCCAGCGCGTGAAGAACCAGGGCACGGCCGACTTCCTGCCCAGCCGGCCCCGGCACAGCTGGGAATGGCACAGCTGCCACCAGTGAGTGTCCCCAGGCCCCTCTGCCCATCCCAGTTTGGAGGCTTCCGAAAGGACATTCTGCCCCTTGAGGTCTCTGGGGTTGAGGGGGGCATCACCTAATTCACTTCTTTAGCCCTAAAGCCACCGGGGTCCTGCAATTGATAGAATCATAGAATGGATTGGGTGGAAAGGAGCTTAAAGCTCATCCAGTCCCAACCCCTGCCATGTGCAGGGACCCCTTCCACTAGAGCAGCTTGCTCCAAGCCCCTGTGTCCAACCTGGCCTTGAACACTGCCAGGGATGGGGCAGCCACAGCTTCTCTGGGCACCCTGTTCCCATATGTCCCCAGGGAGGAAGCTTGAAAGCTGGTGTGGAGTCAGGGTTGATGGTGACCCCCCAAAATCACAGCTGGGGAGGGAGGGGATGATGCCATTGGGGGGGGGGGGGTCACTCTGTCTGTCCCTCCTTTTCCCTCCCCAGGCACTACCACAGCATGGATGAGTTCAGCCACTACGACCTGCTGGATGCCACCACGGGGAGGAAGGTGGCTGAGGGCCACAAGGCCAGCTTCTGCCTGGAGGACACGACCTGTGACTTCGGCAACCTGAAGCGCTACGCCTGCACAGCCCACACCCAGGTTCATTGCGGGGATGCTCAAGGAGCATCTTGGGGTGTCATCATACCCCCCCCCCTCCCAGCACACCCTGAACCCCCTTTTGTCCCTGCAGGGCTTGAGCCCGGGGTGCTACGACACGTACAACGCTGACATCGACTGCCAGTGGATCGATATCACCGACGTGCAGCCGGGGAATTACGTCCTAAAGGTGGCCGGGGTTGTTGGGGGGAGACTTTTGGGGGCAAACAGTACCAATTTGGGGTCACCTTGGGCTCTCCTCAACCAAGGGGTGCTCAGGCATTGGAACAGGCTCCCAGGGCAGTGATGGAGTTACCCTCCCTGCAAGTGTCCATGTAGATGAGGCCTTCAGTGCCATGGGTTAGTGGTGGCCTTGGCTGTGCTGGGAATGGTTGGACTGGATGAGCTTAAAGGGCTTTTCCAACCTGGTTGACTCTGATTCTGTGGTTGAGTTTGGGACCGCGCACCTATTTCGGTGCCATCCCCTTCACATGGGTTTACGTGCTTCTCGTCCCCGCTCTCACTAAGTTTTACAGTGTTTTCCTTTCCCTTTCCCCCGCTTTTAGGTTCAAGTGAACCCCAAATACATCGTCCTGGAGTCGGACTTCACCAACAACGTGGTGAGGTGCAACATCCACTACACCGGGCGCTACGTCTCCACGACAAACTGCAAGATTTCCCAGTAAGGAGACGTCTGTTTGTCCTCTCTCCATCTGTCCTTCTCTGCTCTCTTAGCCATCAAAACCCCCCAGGTATAGGGCTCAGGCCCCTTTTTCCTCCCTTTTATCCAGTTTTTCTCCTTCAGCAGCAAAAAGAAACTGGATTTGGCGAGTGGGGGAGCTGGGGGTTGGTGTCTCACTCCCTGTATACTGAATTTCCTGGTTATCCCAGGGAAGAAGGAAGATGACTTTTAAGAGACACCCCCCCCCGCCACCCCCACCCCTTCTGCCTTTAAAACAGCATTTTTAAATCTTTTCCTAAATGCATTCCCCAAATCCTGGGATTATTTTTCTTCTTTCCCTTCTGTTTCCTTCCAGATCTTGATGGGAGCAGGGCCAGAGGGACCTCACCTGCCCCCACCTCTGTCCCCCTCTCAACACAGTGCCTGAGCTGGCTCCTCTGTCCCACCAGAGCCCATCAGCAGCTCCTCAAGACCCCCCAGAAAGAGAGAAATCCCCCCCACCCCCCCATTTCTTCATGTTAAGAGGAGGGGAAGCAAGAATGAGTCTTTGAAATAGTTTTTTATACTTAACTTTTCCTTAATCTTTTGGGTTTTATCCCATTTCCTAAGGGAAACCAATGCTGGAATAAAGGCAGGGGCCCATAAATGCTGTATAAGGGACGTAAATCGCATATTAGCAATAGAAAGCTCTGTAGTCTTTAACCCCTTTGGCATCTTTTTATTGGGGGGGGGCAGCGGGGGTGTCTCCGGTGATGCCACCTCCTTGGGAGGGGAGGAGACAGCCTGGATTTGGAGGTGCTGCCCGGGCAGGGATGCTCTGGTTGCTTCTGGGACCAAAGGTGCTGGGAATCCTGTTGCCTTAATGCAGGGCTCGCTCTGTCTGTCTGGAAACAAGGACGGAGTCCTTGAGATGACTGGAAACCATGGGGTGGATTTTTTATGATTATTATTGATATTTTTATTATTTTCACGAGCTTTAAAACCAGAACTCATTAAAACACGTTGCTTTGGAGAGCTTGGCGTTTAACTGAGGGCGCCGTGGCCCACTGATGGATGTCCCCAACACAAAGCGAAGGGAAAGCTGTCGCCTCCTTCACAGGGGGCTTTATTTAACCCTGGGTGCTGGGGAGCACAGGGCACATGGGATGAGGGGGATGGGAAGGATGTGCTCCTCCAGACACCCCAAGTGCTCCTCGCTGCCCTGGCTGGGGTGGGAGGCACGGTCACCTTCTTGGGTGATATCCATTATGCTTTGGGAGCCACAGCCTTGACATAACCTCCTGCCCCCGCCCCTTTATCCTCCCCCCTTCCTCCTGTCCCTCCAACCCCTGTCTCCCCATCTTCTGCCCCCCCCATCACTCGCCCCCATTCGCAGCCGCGAGAGACCGGTGATGGCCGTGCCCCGGAAGCCCCAGCCCGGAGGACCTCGTTGGCGGCCCTCGGCTCTGGGGACTCCAACACCCCAGGCACGGGGCGGAGCGAGGAGCCGGCAGCGGCCGCCCCGAGCCCGGGTGAGGGGCGCCGGGAGCCCGCGGGGCTGGACCGAAACCCCCGGGACCCTCCACCGGCCCCAGCGCCACGGCGGGGTCTCGGCCCCGACCCCCGGGGGCTGCTCTGCACACACCGTACGTGTGCTCAGGGAACACCGCTGCAGCAGCGCCTCCGCTACCGCCCGGCCCCAGCCCCGCACCGCATCCGCGACACCTCCGCTCCCGGCCCGCGGGGCGGCAGCACCGGCACCGGCACCTCCGCCAATCACGGCCCGCCCCTTGCGCGCCCCGTACATCTCCGCCCAATCCGGGCCCGCCCTTTCGATCCAGCCCCGCCCCTCCCGGCTGCCCCGCCCCGCTGGCAGCGCGGCCGCTCCTGGTAGCGCGGGTGCCCCGCTCCCGGAGAGCTCCGGGCCGGAGGGACCCCGGCCGCGCGGGGTCGCGGCCACCTGAGGCGCTTCCGGGCTCTGGGAGCTTGAACGGGCACCGGGAGCGCCCGCTCCCGCCAGCACTGCCAGGCCCCGCGGCCGCCACTCCGGTCTGGGACCGCCCTCACCCGGCCCAGCCAATCCGAGGCCCGCCAGAGCGCGTCCGTCTACACTGCACCCAATCGCGCCCCGCCTCTTCAATCCGGTCCCGCCCCTCCCGTGTCCGCTCCGTCCGGTCCAGCCCCGCCGCTCCCCTTCCCCGTAGGCCCCGATCCCTTCGCTCCGCGGAGCCGCAGGGGTCGCGGTGCCGCTGCCGTGGGCCCTTGGGGCGCTGTTGGGCCCCGGGGAGGGTGAGCGGGCGCTCTGCAGCGGGGCCGCTCCCGGTGCCCGCCCGAGCCCCCAGAGCCGGGGCTCAGTGGAGTGCGGGGACGGAGCATCCGCGCCTCCGGGAGGGGCGGGGCTGGATCGAAAGGGCGGGCCCGGATTGGGCGGAGATGTACGGGGCGCGCAAGGGGCGGGCCGTGATTGGCGGAGGTGCCGGTGCCGGTGCTGCCGCCCCGCGGGCCGGGAGCGGAGGTGTCGCGGATGCGGATGCGGTGCGGGGCTGGGGCTGCGGGCGGTAGCGGAGGCGCTGCTGCAGCGGTGTTCCCTGAGCACACGTACGGTGTGTGCAGAGCAGCCCCCGGGGGCCGGGGCCGAGACCAAGACCCCGCCGTGGCGCTGGGCCCGGTGGAGGGTCCCGGGGGTTTCGGTTTCCTCCCCGGCGCCCCTCACCCGGGCTCGGGGCGGCCGCTGCCGGCTCCTCGCTCCGCCCCGTGCCAGGGAGGGAGCCGGGGCTTGGTCTGCAGCCCCACAGCATAGAGCGCCCGGGGCGGCCCCGCTCACCGCCGCCAGCGACGTCCTCCAGGGTGGGGATGCGGGGGGTCCTGGCACGGCCCCAGGGTGCGATCGCAGAGGGGGCAGCACGGACGCGTTTGTCGTTCCATGGCTTTATTTGGCTTTCGCTCTACGCTCACGCCGAGGCACGGACGCACCTCGTGCGCCCCACAGCGACGGCCAGCCCCACAGCGGCCAGCCCCACTGCGACGGCCAGCCCCACGCCGGCCACCACGCCTATCAGCCACATCTCTATGCCGGGCATCGCTGTCGCTTCACCTGCAAAACCAAGGGGGGCTGTTAGGTCTTGTCACCGGGGCTATGACACAGAGCTGGGGCCATGCCGTGGGGCTGGGGCTATTCCATGGGGATGGGGCTATTCCATGGGGCTGGGGCCATGCCATGGGGCTGGGGCCAGAGGGGACTCACCGTGACCTCCCTCCTGCTGCTCCCACACGGCATCTGGGACCCTCGAGAGGAGAACGGGGCCGATGACCACGTCGGCTTCAGCCTCTTTCCCTGAGGAGGAAGCAGCGATGAGGCGGGTTTGTCCCACAGCCCGGGGTGTCCCCTCTGTCCCCATAGGGCCCTCACCCTTGGCATCGTGGCGGCGGAAGCGGCGGCCCGGCCATCGCTCCAGGGGGTTGAGCCTGCGGGACTGCGCCGGGGACTCGCAGTTCCCGGTCTCGCAGCAGCTGCAGATGTCCCGGGTGCCTTCCACGGGGGCCCAGCTGGAGCAGGGGGCGAGCATCGTCACCAGAGCCCCCACCAGCACCCACGGAGCATTCTTGCCCCCCAGGTTCGTGATGCCCCGCTGGGGCTGTGGGGTGCTGGAGGGGACCTGCCCGTTTGTGCCCTCATCCCGGTGTGGTGCCTACTCACGTGTTTCTGGCTTTGTTGAAGGAGCAGGCTTTGTTCAGGGGGTCCGGGGCTTGTTCCGCTGGGGTCACCTTCAGGTGGCAGGTGATGTAGATCTGCAGGGAGGGCAAGGAAGAGAGGTGGGGACCTGCTGGTGGGGGGACACCGGCTCGGGGCCAGCGGGGGACACTCGCAGCCTTACCAGGTTCCTGGTGTCCCCCGCGAACCTGAACACGTCGATCCTGAAGCGCAGCATGTCCTCACGGGGCCGGGGGGTGATGAAGGCAGAGCTGGTGTCATCCGACCTCCCATCAACCAGGCACCTGGGGAGGGACAGGAGGCGGGGGTCAGCATCCTGCTGGGTGCCCCCGCAGCGCTGCTGCAGGCTGGGTCCCTGGGGCTCACCCGTTGAAGTCAATGATGGAGTAATGGGGTGAGGAGTCGGTGCCGGGGCTCAGGGCAGCCACACAGCTGTCCACGAACAGCCGCAGCGGCACATGGCTCTCGGTGCCCACCTCCGCCTGGATGTTGAGGACGTCACCCAGCTGGAAACCAGTGAAGGGTCTCTCGGCGCTCCAGTCCTCTGCAAGGCAAGGGGTGACGGGGGGGTCCTGTGGGACCAGAGCCAAGGCCCATCCCAAAAGCAGGAGCACTGGTGTGCATCCCTGAGCTTCCCCATACTGGGACAAGGGTGGAAATCCCCCGTACAGCTTCCCACCTACCATTCATGAGGCGCAGGGAGAACACCAGCCTCTCCTCTGCCGACAGCGTGGAGCTGAAGGGAGCCCAGGTTGGCCGGATGGCGTTGCTGCTCACGTTCTCCCTCCTGGGCAAGGATAACGGGCATCATTGCACAGCCCCATGCTGGTCCCCGTGGATCCCCTTGGGTAGCAGGGGCAGGGAGGCCTCACCTGGGGTAGTGGCACTCGATGGGGATGACGGCGGGGTTGTTGCGGATGATGACGGGGTTGCTGGCAGGGCTGGGGTCATAGTTGAGGAGCGTGCGGTAGATGAGGGAATCTGGCGTGATCTGAGCAGAAAAGCATTGGGAAGGTGTCAGAGAAAACAACCCCCAACTGGGAAATGCCAGGGAAAGCCAAAGAAAGGGAAGGAAAAGGGATGGAGAAGGAACCCTGCTCCTTTCTCAGTGAGCTCAACTTCCCAATGGGCAAAACCACGAGCAAAGTGGGTCTGATGGGGAGGCTTTGCCACCCCCACAGCATGTCTCCAGCTGTGGGGAAAATGCTTTGGTCTGGGGGAAATACCCACGTACCCTTCCCCTGGGGATGGTCCTCACTGGTGCTCTGCATCCCGAACCCAGAGCATCCCCCAGCATCACTGTGCCTGGTCCCAAAGCCTGGAGCTGCTCCCGGAGGAGGACCCCGAAGGGGCTCCCAGGCAGGATCCTGGAGCTGGGGGCCCGGGGAGGTGAAGGTCTTACCTGCACGACGCTGCCGCACTCGTGGAGGCCGGCGGTGAAGACGACGGAGTTCTGGTTCAGTGAGGAATGCTTGCACGCTGCTGGCCCCAGCGTCAGGTCGGCCGCGTTGACCAGGCGGCCGGTGCCAAAGAGGTCCCTGTTCACCGTCACCACCAGCTGAGCCTCCTGGCACTGCACCACCACCGGCTGGCTGCTGGAGATGGATCGGGAATGGGGGTCTTCCAGCCAGGACCAGGCATGGGGGTCTGCCTGCACCCCCCGGCTCGCCAGGTCAGCCCAGGAGAAGTCCCAGGGAGTGTAGGCAGCCACCTCGCCCGCTGCCCAGCACAGAAGAGCGAGGATCAAGCCGCTTCTGGGTCCCATCCTTCCCTCTTCCAGCAAACCCTGGCACGGAGAGCCCAGGCTGCTCCTCCAGCCTTATATCCCCCCCCAGCAGCATGAGCTGTCCGCCCCTGGGCTCCCGCTTGGGGACCAATGGTACCCAAAGGCCAGCCCTCGTGGGTGCAGGGAGAGGTGAGGCATCACCCCGTCATTTCCGGGGTGCTGGGACCCCCCGTTCCTGGGCTGCCCAAGGCGAGAGAAAACGTCTTCGTCAGCCTCTTTGGGCAGTTGTTTATAAAACTCAGCAGAGGCTGGAGACGGGGAGACTGGTACAAAGGGACTTGTTTAGGTTAGAAGGTGATAAGGGGGGTTTCAAGGCTGCTGGGGAACTGGCAGAGCAGGAGAGCAGGGTCCGTGATCCCGATCCGGGTGTTTCCCATCCCTTACGCAGGGACCGTTCCTGCCCGGCGCCATCGGCCCCCCTGGGACTAAGGTTTTCCGCTTGGATGCTGATGTGCTCGCAGCTCCAGCGCAAACTGGGGCTTTACACATCCCCCCGCATCCCATGTGGGACCGGGATGCTCAGTCAGCAGCAGCTGACGGAGAGCCCTCACCACTGACGCTGTTCTCAGCCAGGGCTGAACAAGCCCCATTGCAGCACTGAGGTCATCGGCTGCAGAGCCAAAACCTCTCATTTTTTCTCTTTGCTGCCCTTCCCCAGCTCTTTTGCTTGTGTTTGTTTTGTTGCCCTCAAGGAAATGAACTTGGAACAGCAGAAGCTGGAGGTGAGGCCCTCTTCTCATCGCTCCCTTCCCCATGCGCAGCATCCCAGCCTGTATCCCGTCCCCTGTGAGTTCCTCACGGCTGGAGAACAGGGAAAGCTGCTTAAAAAGACACCATCTATGTTTTCAAGCCTCGTAACTGGGGGCTCTGGTCCTTCTTTTGAGTGTCTTTAACTCTTTTTCCCTGCCAGGGAATGCAAGCATCCCATTGGCTCCCTATGAGGGATGCTCTGTTTCATACCCTGAATCCCTCTCTGTCCTTTGGGATGTCCCTGGCAGGCCTCAGTGACAGTGGAAAGCCTCTGATTTGGATGTCTGAGTTGAGCCATTTCAGGGAAAATGAAAAGAAATGGAAAGGTTTTGGGGCAGACATGGGCCAGCTTGCTCCTAGCAGGAATCCCACCGGCTTTGGAGTTTGTGTCTGGCTCAGCATCCCCAAAACCACTCATGTGCAAGTATAAAACCTTCTGCCTTTCCCTTAGTAGCCAATGCCCCAGCCCTGCTGTTGTCAGTGGTCCAGGCCTTCTCCTTCATGTTTAAAGTACCTTGAGCTTGGCAGTGGCGTAGGCATGCCAGGGATTCCTGAGCCCATGCGTCACAGAGATAACGGCAGTGGGTGATGCTGTATCGGTAAATAAGCTGCTACCCCACAGCCAGCGGGAGAGCATTGCTCCTCGGCTGGGTCCTTGATTGCAAGGACCATGGGAGATGCCTGGCCTCACTCCACTGCATCCCAGAGAGCCACAGCTCAGGGGCCAGCTTAGGCTGTGGGCCTTTGGGTACCAGGGTTTGATCCCAGCAGGATCCTCTGATGGGTCACCTTGTGGCTATAGCTCTCACATTAGCAAAGGTGATTCCCAGGTGGAGAAACACACCCAGGCCCAGGGCAGAGGAGGTGTTTATGTATGAAGAAGGGGGATTTCTGCTCCCTGATTAGCAAGGAGCAGCTGCCCTGTATTCCAAGCACAAGATGACACTGGCCGTGGTCCAGCACCACTGGGAAAGAGCATGGGCTCCGGTTTTTGATGGAGACAGAGACCACAAGGTCCCAGGCCCTGAACCAGCAAAAACCCCAGTGCTTTCCCCCAGTTGTGTAAAGGAGACATTAAAAGAGAGCTCAGTATTCCTCCTAACAAAGTTTTAAGTCAAAACTTGAGGTCAGTGCTGCCATTGAGCATCACCGGAGCCAGTGATGCTGCCCAGGAAGCCAGAAAGCATTTCCACATCCCAAAGTTCTTTGTAGGCCAGATTTGGCTGATATTTGTCTTCGTTCCTGGAGCCAGCTGAGGTAGTTTGAGTGATTGGGATGGCCAGCAAGATGCTGAGCAAGAAGGAATCAGTTACATGAAGATTAAAAATTGCTCCTACCCTTTTTGTCTCCAAATGAATTTTACTATGAAACACTGACATCTGATCCTGCGACTGAAATAGTGGATTTCCATTTAAGAAAGCTCCTAATTCTGTTAAAATTATCTTCATCTTCTCATTACTTTAATTTAGGATAATAATCCAAACAGTTGCTGATGATTAAATCCATTTTAGTAGCTGTGTTTCCTAAATGCCAGTTACTGGGTTTTGGTTTAATATGGCACCTTATTTACATCTTACTAAGCTTTTTTACTGCATGGGTTTGCTGTGTTGCATGAAACTAATTGTAAGGGTTTTTTATTTACTTTGTGCTCCTTCAGATGCTTTCTCATAACTTTTGGGTTTCAGGAAAAACTCCTTCACTGAAAGGATGCTCAGGCCTCTGGAACAGGCTTCCCAGGGAAGCGGTGGAATCACAGACACTGAAGTGCTCAAAAACCATGGTGCTGAGGTCCTTAGTGACACGGGTTAGTGGTGAGCTTGTCAGTCGGGGGGTAACGGTTGGACTTGATGATCTTAAAGGGCTTTTCCAACCTAGCTGATCCTATGACTCTATTTAACATGGCAGCAGCCACAACTCATGGGCTGCAAGGTTGAGGTTGGGTGAGGAAGTGCTGCCCTGGGTTGGGGGGGATCCTCACCTATGGCCAGTGCCAGCCTGATACAGCCAGTGTTGGACCTGGATCACTTCCACCCCTGTTTCCATGCTCTGCCCTCCTCCTCTCCCTTCTGCTCTAACAGCTCTCAGAGGATGGTGAAGGCTTCCCCCAAAAGCTCCTATCTCACTGCAAGGGAAGGACCAAGTTCTCCCAACAAGGGATGAGGGATGAAGCTATGCCCAATCCCCGCTCCAAATCACTGCAGCTCCCTGATCCAGCCCCCAACTAGTTTTGCCACGTTGAGGGAGGGCTAACCTGCTTTTAGAACCGTAAGCAACCAAACCAACAGCAAGGGAAGGGATGGGACAGTGGTTTAGGTGACCCAAAGGCTCAAACCCATCTTGGCACCTTGTACCAAAGGGATCCCAGAGCAAAGTGACATCCAGCAAAGGGCATCTGGCTGAGGAGCTCCAAGGGTGCTGGCTGAGACCCAAAGACACCAGCTTGCACAGGATACCACATTCCTCTGTGCTCCATGACCAAACGAGCTGCCCAAGCTCCCCATGAGCAGGCCGAGAGGTGGCACAAGTCCTGATTCTACGATTCCTGCCCTTTGCAAACCAGCTCAAGGAGCAGCCGTGCCCCAGCTCCTCACAGGGCTCAGTTTTCCCTGAATCCAGCCCCCTGGATGAGCTCCAGCAGCAAACACTGCAGCTCCAGCTGCTCAGCTGGGCTAGCTCCCACCCATGCCTAAAGCAGGAGCCTCTCCCAGGTCTCGGGGTTGAGGCACGAACATCTTGGCCATTACAGCTCCTGTGCTAAGCAAAGAGCCCAAATTCCACAGGAGAAGGAAGAAGCAAAGCAAACACGACCCAGGCATGGCAGAAATCTCCTTTCTGGAAGGGGGGGAAGCAGGGCAGGAATTCCAGCCCCTGCCCCAAGGACTGTTTATCCACGTCAGCCAAGGCTTGTTGCATAGAACTATGTGTAAACAGTCCTTGGGGCAGGGATTGGAATTCCTGCCTGTGGCCTAGGACAATCCCTCAAGTCATGCTCCCTTCCTCAGCCAGCAAAGCTCCATTTCCCTCCCCAAACCAGCTTCTAGCAAGTTTGATTAAGCCCTCATTGAATAAGGGGCTACCAGGATGGAGCTGACCCAAGCAGCCGCACAGAGAGGTAGAACTCCATGCTTGTACAGACAAGGAAAGGCATCTGGGTAGTGCTTTGTGTTGACATCCAGTTGCCAGCTCTGTTCACGGGGGTGTAAAGGCTGTACAGAGCTCTGCTGAGAGCATGGGGGGCACGAGAAAGATGCTTCAGTTGGGTTTGGAGGGGCAAAGCAGCACACTTACAGTTAGCACGAAGGTCTGGCTGCCTCGCCAAGAAGACTTCTTCACTCAACCTCTCAAGTCATTCAACTTGCACTTTATTATTGGAGGTGGCATCTGAACTAAACAGGGTTGCTGGGCTTCCGGCAGGCAGCCAGAGCTCCTACAACACCGAGGAGCACAATGACCAAACCAGCAACCATGGCCAGCCCCAAAACCATCCACAACTGGGCTGCACCTAGGAAGGAGAAGCAAAGAGGTGGTTATGGCCAGAGCCAGGGCCTGCCACACAAGCCCTCCCCTCCCCTGGCTTTGCCCTACCTTGTGAAGGCATCCTCCTAGCTGGGTGATGCTGCCAGCTGTGGATGAAGAGGGGTCCCACTGCAACATCTGCTTCTTTCACCAAGGGATCTGGAAGGGAGGACCTTTGAGCACCCAACCTCATTTGAGCATCCTGGGTTAGCCAAGGGGTAGCGAGGCAGCTCCGAGCCAGTAACCACGATGGGGACAAAGGCACACCGAGACATACCAAGCTGGGAGGGCAGCGCTCTCCGGGCACGTCCCCCTTGCCATCGGGATGGAGCGTGGGGTCTCCTGGAGTCCCTGGCCGAGCCACAGCTCCTCATCTCGCAGCAGGAGCACACATCCCGGGTGCCTTCCACAGGGGCCCAGCTAGGAGAGAGCCCAGTGACCAGCCCATCCGATGGTGGGAACCCCTCACGGGCTTCAGGGCCTCAAAGGAGACATCCAAACCCTCCCACCTGGATCCCACCCCACCTTCCCCAGAGGCGGCATCACAGGAGAAGCCCCAGCTCTTCACCCTTGGGCAAGCTGCTCCAGCTACTCACAGGCTGCTGGCTTTGTTGAAGGAGCAAGCCTTGTTCAGAGGGTCTGGAGCTTGGTCAGCCAGGGACACCTTCAGGTGGCAGGTGATGTAGACCTGGGGAGAACAGGGGCAGGATTCAGCTCTCCTTTGCCTTTATGGCTTCCCTATGCACCGTGAAGTTGGCTTCCAATGGGAGCACCGACATCCCAGGGCAGCTCAAGGCTCTCTTTGCTTCAAGCCACTTGAGGCTTCAGCTATTGAAGCCCATCAGAAGGGCTCATCTTGGCCAGTATCAGAACTGGTCTCCAAGGGAGATACTTGGCGCAGAGGGCCAAGCTCCTTGAGTATGCTCCAATGTATGGCCTCACTCATACATTGCCATGAGGCCACTGCCTTGGGAATGCAGTTCCAGAGGCCACAACCCCATCTAGATGAGGGAATTCACTTGCTTTAGGAAGGATTTACCAGGTTGTTGGAGTTTCCTGCAAACTTGAATGCATCTACTGCGAACTGCAGCACATCCTGCCTGGGCCTCGGGGATATAAACGTCGAGGTGGCATCATCCAGCTGCCCATCCACCAGGCACCTGGACACAAGAGGATCCCACTTTCAGAGCTGCCATAGCCTGCAGAAGGGTGCTCTTCAAGTAAGGACACAGCCAGCTCTTACCCACTGAAGTCAATGAAAGCATATTGGGGGGAAGAGCTCCTGTCTGGGGTTGGGGTGGCCACACAGGTGTCCACAAAGAGCCTCAGAGGTGCGTGGTTCTCCATGGTGACACCAGCTTGGAAGTGCAGGACCTCTCCCAGTTGGAATACGGTGGAGGCTCTCTCAGCACTCCAGTCATCTGGAAGGAGAGAGGTCACCAGGCACTGCTGAATGGGCAGCCAGCTTGGGATGGAAGCAGTGACCAGGCCCTGGGTACCCACCCAAACCATACCAAACCCAGCGCCCCAGGAGCGCTGCGGTGACACCAGCACCATCTGATGGAAGCATGACCACCTCAGAGGTCTGCACCAGGAGACCCTCACCAAAACCTACCGTTCATGAGCTGCAGGGAGAAGGGCAGCTTCTCCTCGGAGGACAGGGTGGAGAGGAAGGGTACCCACGTGGGCTTGACACCATGGCTGCTCACGTTGTCCCTCCTGGGGAGGGATGCTCACGGTTAGATCCTCATGGCAGCAGAAGGGCTTGCTTGGCCCTCACCTGCCTCAGCTCACCTTGGGTAGTGGCACTCTATGGGAACCATGGCAGGGCTGGTGCGGATGATGACAGGGTTGCCAGGAGGAACTGGGTTGTAGTTTAAGCTTGTACTGTAGACCAGAGCATCGGGGGTCACCTGGGGAAAGAGAACACCCAGGCATCAAGAGCCCTGATCTTCGGGCCACATGCACAGGGCAGCACATTGAAGCCTGGAGACAGCACCGAGATGGACATCAGCCAGGAGAACACGGGCTGGATGCAGGCGAGTGGCCCTCATCCTGCTGCAGGGATGTGAAGCTGCTGCAGCCTGCCCCAGCACAGCCTCTGCTCAGCAGCAGAGCTGTTCAAGCCAGTGCCCCGGTTTTCCCTTCATGTTTCCATGGCCCAGAACAACAGGCAGGAAAGTGTCACCCCCAGGATATCAGAGCTGGGGGGAACCTGCTCACCCTCACGGCACCAAGCCTCTCCCAGGGGAGCAAGGCCACTTCCACTTCAAGTCCTTCATGCTACACTCAAGCAGCAGCAACACAGATGCCTTCCGAGGCAGCATCCCATGCTGGCTTGCTGCAGTGGCTCCCAGCATCAGGTCATCTGGCCCCCCCCCCTCGAGGTGGCAGCACCAGCATAGAGAGTCCTGGAAGACTTCAATACCTCTGCGCTGGGCAGGATGAACACTTCCCCGTCCCTTGTGTACCCTCCCCGAGTCCAACTATAGCACAACCCCTGCCGGTCATAGGATGGTTTGGGTTGGAAGGGACCTTAAAGCTCACCCAGCTCCAACCCTGCCACAGGCAGGGACACCTTCCACTGGAGCAGCTTGCTCCAAGCCCCTGTGTCCAACCTGGCCTTGAACACTGCCAGGGATGGGGCAGCCACAGCTTCTCTGGGCACCCTGTGCCAGCGCCTCAGCACCCTCACAGGGAAGAGCTTCTGCCTAAGAGCTCATCTCAGTCTCCCCTCAGGCAGGTTCAAGCCATTCCCCTTGGCCTGTCCCTACAGGCCTGATAACGGCCCCACTCCAGCATCCGAAGTCTCAGCATCCCACAGCACGGAGGTGCAAGCCAAGAGATGACCCCCACCCAAAGGCTCCAGCCCCCCCCAGCCTTACCCTGAGGGTGCTGCCGCACTCGTGCAGCGCAGCCACGAAGGTCACGGTGCTCTCAGCATTGCTCTGGGCCCCCGGCCGGCACCCAGCCGAGCCCAGGCTCAGCTCCGCAGCCCGGACCAGGCGCCCCGTGCCAAAGAGGTCCCTGTGCACCGTGACCATCACCTGCGCCTCCTGGCACCGCACAGCCACAGGGTGCGGCGGGGCTGCAGCCTGCAGCTGGGACACGTCCACCCATGCCCAAGGCTGGGAGAAGGAATGGGGATAGCCCAAGGAAGGATCCTCTCTGTACCTCCATAGCTCAGCCTCCCCCCTAAAGAAGTCCCAGGGGTTGTAAGCAACAACCTCCCCAAGCAAAGAGCAGAAAAGAGCAAACCCCAGACTGCTTCCAGGCCTCATCCTGCCTACCAGGGTCCAGCACAAGCTGCAACTGCTGCCCAGGGACACTTTATAGCTACTCCCAATGCAGGTGATGCTTGCCACACCTCCCATAAGGGTAACTGCCAACAGCTGAGAGCACTCAGGTCCTTAAGGAACCATTGGTGGGCTCTAATGAGCTAATGAGGTGGTGGGTTGGGTCCCTCACCCATGGGAGGGATGCTGAGTTTACTGTGCAGCCAACTGTGTGTTTCCACTTGTTTTTGGTAACAACCAGCCCTGTAAAACCCACAGAGATGTGACCCACCTCCAGACTGCACATCCCACCTCCACACTGCACATCCCACCTCTGCACTGCACATCCCACCTCCACACTGCACATCCCACTTCCAGATTGCACATCCCACCTCCAGACTGCACATCCCACCTCCAGACTGCACATCCCACCTCCAGACTGCACATCCCACCTCCACACTGCACATCCCACCTCCAGACTGCACATCCCACCTCCAGACTGCACATCCCACCTCTGCACTGCACATCCCACCTCCGCACTGCACATCCCACTTCCAGACTGCACATCCCACTTCCAGATTGCACATCCCACCTCCACACTGCACATCCCACCTCTGCACTGCACATCCCACCTCTGCACTGCACATCCCACCTCCAGACTGCACATCCCACCTCCAGATTGCACATCCCACCTCCAGACTGCACATCCCACCTCCAGACTGCACATCCCACCTCCACACTGCACATCCCACCTCCAGATTGCACATCCCACCTCCACACTGCACATCCCACCTCCAGACTGCACATCCCACCTCCACACTGCACATCCCACCTCCAGATTGCACATCCCACCTCCACACTGCACATCCCACCTCCAGACTGCACATCCCACCTCCACACTGCACATCCCACCTCCAGACTCCACATCCCACCTCCAGATCATTGGGGGTGATGCTTTCCCAAGGCAAACCCACTCTTCAGCTGCCCAAACTGGTCCCTGTCCCCAGCTCCTTCAGGGCAGTGATGATCCTCATGGAGCTGCTCATATCAGCTGGGGCACTCCTGGATGTGAGGGAATCATGGATGGCATTTCTCTACCAAGCAAAAAGTTGTTTTTTTCTTTTTTGATGAAAAAGGGGCAATTTGAGTTCTAGTCATATGGAAGAATAAAAGAAAAAGGGGGAATCAGGAGGAGATCCCCATCGGTTGCCCCGAACCACATCCTTGCTCCTGCAGGACCAGACTCCGCAGAGTGG
The DNA here is from genome assembly GCF_034315485.1 of Pezoporus occidentalis. Taxonomy (NCBI): domain Eukaryota; kingdom Metazoa; phylum Chordata; class Aves; order Psittaciformes; family Psittacidae; genus Pezoporus; species Pezoporus occidentalis. The sequence goes on from NW_026913415.1 coordinate 1,384,547, forward strand.
TGTCCACCCCAGCGCGGCCACCCATGTTTCCTTGTGTTTCCTTGTGCCTCCCGGGATTTTAGCAAAGGGGAGGAACACGCTCGTGCACACGTGGCTGGTCAAGTGCTTCCTGCCCGGATTTGTCCCCTGGAGCCATCAGCTTCCTGGGCAGGATTGGTGTGGCAAGGAGCAGTAGTAAAATAATGACTGGAATAATCAGTATAGGGGTAATGTTAGAGCTATTAGGTATTAGAAATAATAATAACTATGATTAATTATAGTCATTAAAAATTAGAATGCTATTACGTAATTATAATTCTTACTAATGATAATTACAAATAATCATGGTCTCGAATCATTATGAGGATTAATGGGGCACAATGCTCGGCACAGTCCATCCCTCCCTGGGGTGGTTCAGCAGCAGGTTGTCCCCTCCTTGGTGCCCAGAGGGAGGGGACCAGGGCAGGTTCATGCAGCTGAACCCCCCATGAGCTTCTTTATGCCTGCTGGGGGGGCTGCACATTGGGAAGAGAAGCAGTTGGAGTGTGGAAGAGACACCAGGGAGGAGCATGGCATTGGATGGAGCCCTTGTCTAGGGGTTTAGAGGCCCTGCCTCTGGCTGAACAGTGGTGTGCTCATTGCTTTGCTTGGAGATGCAGGTGAGATGCCCATGAACTTCAGGTGGTAGCCACGGATGAATCAGGCCGGTTTGGCATGATTCAAACTGGACAGCTCACGTCTCATGTACATGGGTCATCGTGCAGTGTGGGCTCAAGGGGCCACACCATGCTGCAAAGCAACCATCACCACAGCACCCATACCCTGCACATCTGCCTTTTTGAGCAGGTGGGTGCTGTGGGAATGGGGAGCAAAAGGAAATCACTTGCAGTGCACAACAAATGCATGGGAAATGGTTTATTCCTTCTCCATCCGGAGGCAGGAGCCAAAGAGCAATGAGGTGCATCAAGCAGTTCCTGGGCTGTCTTTAAGCTTGGAAAGCAAGGAGGAAAGAGGCAGGAAGATGATAAACCTGTGTGCCTGCTTAGGAGGTTCATATCCCAGCCCAGAGGGTTTGGATGCTACTGACCAAAGGAGCACTGACAGCTCTTTGGCTGCACTCATCCACTCCTCTTCGTGTCCTCCTCAAAGCTGTCCAAGCAGAGAATCTCTCTACCTGCCAAGGCAGATGTGTCACTTTTCAGATGCGGGGCTTTAATTCACCCCTGCAGTGAGTACCAGGACTCGTAGTCCCCTCATAGGCACCACCAACCCTGCCCTGGGCAGGTCCTAGGCAGCCAGTGAGGAGGATGAGGAGCAACCAAGCCCTCAGGGCCCACAGCCAGCAGCAGCAGCATCTCTCCCCTAACAGCCCCAGGGCCAGGAGGGGCTGGGCTCTGCTCCCAAGGAACAAGGGATGGGACAAGAGGAACCGGCCTCAAGCTGCACCAGGGCAGGTTTAGATGGAGCTGAGGAACAATTCCTTCCCCAGAGGGTGCTCAGGCATTGGAACAGGCTGCCCAGGGCAGGGCTGCAGTCACCGTCCCTGCAAGTGTTCACACAGCGTGGAGACGAGGCCTCAGTGCCGTGGGTTAGTGGTGGCCTTGGCAGTGCTGGGGAATGGTTGGACTGGAGGAGCTTAAAGGGCTTTTCTGACCTCATTGATTCAGTAATTCTGTGATTCCTTGAGGGGTCACCTCTTGGAGATGCTACTGAGGCCGAAATCCAGTGAGCTGCAAGCTGGGCTGCCCAGCCACCTGCCTGCTCATTCACCCATCCTCATCCCAAAGCCTTTCCTCTGGTTCTCCCATATGGGTCTGCTGCCTTCCCACCCATCCCAGACACATGCTGGCAAGGAAAGCAGAAGAAAAGAGTAGGACCACGCTGTTTCCAAGCACGTTATTGCCATGCAGTAATGAGGGCTCATCTGGGGTGGAGATGCTGCCTTCCCAAAGCCAGCAAAAGATCAATGCACCATTCATTCCATGAGGATTTATTGGCACAGCAGGATGAAATGGAGAGCCTGGTCTCCATAAGGGTATCCCAAGCAGCTGCAGCCCACGGCAAGCATCCTGGTTTGGAGCCCCTCACTTCCTCCTTCGCTTCCGAAGCCTGCTGCTGGGCTTCCCACCACGCTTGCTGCTCGTGGGGTGCCTTGACTTGGGATGCTCCTCCTCAGAGGCTGGGCTGGGGGACCCCGAGCGTGCTGGGCTCACAGCGGGGGAGGCAGGAGGGGAGCTCACATGGGATGGGGCTGTGGCAGCCACCGGGAGCAGCGGCTCCTGCCCCTGCAGGGTGCTGGGAAGCAGCAATTCCAGCACGCCGGAGGGCATCGATGGCCACTCCATGGCTGCGGGCTGGGGGTCCTGGGGGTTGCCCGTGGCCTGCAGCAAGGGGCTCACAGCCGAGGCGATGTTGGCCAGGGAGTGGGACATGGCCCGGATCTCCTGGGTCATGGACACCAAGTGCCTGTTTGCCCTGTGCTGAGCTTGCAGGAGGCGATTGCCCATCTTCAGGAGCTTTTCTGCCTGCTGCCTGTTGGACCTGGCCCAGCCACTGAAATCTTCCTGCAGCAAGGCCAAAGAGTCCTGGATGCTCCTGGGAAGAGGCACAGTGTCCCCATGGGCTGACCTGGCGTCCTTCTCTGCTTCTTCATCCCTCTGCGTCGGCAGGGCTGGAGATGTGGGTTGGGTGGGGGACACATCCCCCCCCTGCCTTGGACACACGTGTGCTCTGCTGCTGGAGGGGTCTGATACGGGGGCACAGGGCTGCTGGGGGGCAGGCAGCCCCATGGGGAGACCTCCATGCGGTTGGTAATGATCCCTGGGAGGCTCCAGGTGGAGGATCAGGGTAGTCCCGTCTTCAGACACTGAGGCGCGGTGGGGAGCAGAGGTACCTGTTTTGGGAACGGGGGCTGAAGGGAGCAAGAGGGAGAATGAGGGCTCGGGGGGGTCCTCCCAGCCTGCTTTGTGGGGTGGAGAGGGGAGGTGAAGGGACAATGCCCACCAGGACATCCCCCCTGGGCTGATGGACCATCCATAGCTATGCCACGAGATACAGATGGTCCAGAGCTCATGAGTTTGCCCTGGGGAGCTCAGTGGCGGATGCCCACAGCAGGCCAAGGAGGACACTGGTCATAGCTCAGGTCTGAAGACAGCAGGAGGGGGATGGCGCAGAAGAACCTCACAAAGTCTCTTCACCCACTGCTTCCCACTGCCTGTTTCCTGGAAGGATTCTACCACCTTCTGACCCAAACCGGATCTTCCAGAGCACCATCCCTGCACACACCAACAGACACCAAGGCCTTCACCATTCCCAAACCTTCAGCATCTCCACCACACCGCTGCTGCCAAAGAGCTGGGGGAAGACCTGGGCAAACCCAGCAGTGCTCGTGGACCTCTTGCCATCCCTGTTAGGGAGTGCTCCCAGGGAACATTTCACCTCCTGGTTGGATGCACCACCCCGAGGTGGTAACCAACAGCCCAAAGGGGAATTGCCCCACATGTGGTTATGGACAAATGTTGAGCAAAGCCAAATGGGCTGGAGACATGAGGAGCAGAAGTGGTCAGGGGCCAGCACAGTGCTTATGATCCCTGAGGGACCTGCAGGTGTCACCAGCACAAACGTATCGCACAGAGGATGCAGAGTTGACCCAACCCTTCCACCCACTTCCTCCTTGCCACAGCAGCCTCTGTAAGCCCCAGCTCCAAGTGCCCCATCTCCATCCAGGTGCCACGCAGCTCCCTTATCCCTCAACCCGTGCCATGGCTCCATACCAAGCAATTCACCATGCTCCCTCCCCGCCAACCTGTGTTCGAGGGACTGCTGTACTCCACAAGACCAAGAGACAAAGGTGGATTTGGAACTCATGGATGCAACAACTGCATCCCAAACACCCTTGGGAGAGGTTGGATTGTGCCCATCACATGAGCAAAGGCTGAAGGCACAGGGCCATCAAGGCTCCACGTGGAAGGAGACCCATGGAGAATATGATCTAACCAGGGATTATAACCTTCAACTTGGCTTTCGGTCCCCCCCCCATGAGCCCGCCTGGCCAAGCACCTCCTCACCTGCGTGCCCCTCGACGCGCTCCACCAGCGCCTGCAGCCTGGCTCTGCACTCAGCGAAGCCCACGGGCTGCGCTTGGCTCCTGACCGCCGCCCGCTGCAGGTCCTGCAGCGCGCCCTTGATGAAGGGCTGCATGTCCATCACCTCCTGCTCCGTGGCGTACAGGCCCATCTTCTCCACCAGCCGCTCGCCCGCCTCCATGCGCCGCAGCACCCCCTCCACGCGCTGCAGCTCCCGCGCCAGCTCCCGCCGGCCCTGCTCCTGCCGCGCCTCCAGCATCCCCAGCAGCTCCTCTTCCTCGCGCCGCAGCTCCCGCACCAGCTGCTCCACGCGCTGCCGGATCAGCTCCCGCAGCTCCCGCTGCGCCCGCTCCAGCCGCGCCGCCTCCTCCCGCAGCGCCGCGCACGTGGCCTCGAAGCCGCCGCGCCGGTGCCGCAGGGCGCGGGTCACGGTGCCCAGCTCCTGCTGCCGGCGCTGGGTCTCGCTGCGGATGTCGCAGAAGGCCGCGTGCCGGCTGTCCAGCAGCGCGCACGAGCAGCACAGCGCCTTCTCGCACTGCTGGCAGTAGATGCTGCGGGGACAAGCACAGCCACGGCGCCAGCTCGCACCCTGCCCCGCGCACCGGCACCTCCGCCACCCGCACCCCTGGCACCGAGGAGGCTCCCCCCGGGCGGGAAGCAAGACCCGGGGTCACCCTGCGCGGGCTCCTGCTCCTCTGCCGCGCCGGACACGGCCGCTGCGCTCGCTGCGCGGGAGCTGCGGATGGGAGGCAGCCACCCGCACGCTGCAAGGGCGGTGAAGGAAGGGGCTCTCTGCCCCTCCGCGAGCGCTGCCTGGGGTTACGTATGAGAACAGAAGAGCAAAGAGCATCTGATCTCCAGGAGATGCCTGAGGCAAGAATAGAACAAGTGGCGAGGGGAGATCATCGTCCGTCCCTTACATACGTCCCGCGAGCCTGGGGAAGCAGCGGCCTAGGGACGCAGGGAGGCAGGGATTGCATCACGGCTGGCACCGGTGCTGGCCTCCACAGATGCTCCAGCCCCTTCCCCTCTTGCTTGGACTTGCCCTTGAGGACGGTTAAACCTCGTCCTGCGCTGCACCCCTGCTGCTCCCCAGGTCCTCTCCAAGCTGGCCTGGCACCAGCAGCCAAGCCCACCCTCCTCTGCTGTCCAGCACAGCAGCTGGAGCAATAGGCCTTCTTCTTGCTGAGCTCCACCAACCTCATCCTCCTTACCCTAGCAAGGAGCACCCCACACACTCCCCTCCTTTGGTCGACCCTGTCCCCACTCTCCCATCACCACCTTGAGCCTGGCTCCATCCAAACCATCCGTGCCGTAGAACCCACCGGTCACTACTTCCCCCATCTCCTCCATGGCATGGTGAAACCAGGGCAGCAGAGGGACAGGGACACCCTGCTCAGTCCCACCAGGGACTAGCCCAAAGAGAATCAACGCAGCTGGGGACAGGCCGCTTTGACCTACCTTACAGTTTGGTTCTTATGGGCCGGGTTGGAGCAGCAGAAGTTACTGGTCCTCTGGGTGCCCTCAAGGAAGTCCTTAGCAGACCCTGCCCTGATGTCCATCACCCTCTTGGCTTCGTGGCTCGCCAGATAGCGGTGATGGGCCTCAGAGCACGTGGTGCAGAGGAACTCCTCGCACTCAGAGCACCAGAACTCACTGGGTTTCTTGCAGTTGTCGCAGAACAAGTCATCTCCACCAATGATCTTCTTGTAGACCTTGAGCCTGGCCTGCAGGTTGATGAAGAGCAGGTTGTCCATGCTGGGAATGCCGCTGGCCTGCGGGATGGGCATCTGGCACATGGGGCACTGCCCGATGGGCTTGTTCTTGCTCAGGCAGCCAAGGCACAAGGTGTGGAGGCAGGTGAGGAGCTTGAGGTTGGGTGATTCCTGCCTGCAGCCCTCGCAAAGGATGAACTGGAAGTCATCTTCTAGGAGCTTGGGAAGGGAGAGAGGAAGAGCAGTGAGTGCAGGGGTGAGATTTAAGAGCTTATGAGACTAAACCTTGGGGGAGGAAGGTAACCCACAGACCCTATTTAGAACTACCACTGAGCCACCAGCGATGCTCAGGCGCTATGAACAGGCCAGATGTGGCCCAAGCACCGTGGTAATGTTGGATGGAATGGCCTTGAGCACTTCCCCCCCCCCCATAGCAAAGAGGCAACAGGACAGTTTCCTGGCTATGGGGCTGGGGGGGCTGCAATGCAGGGGATGGGGCACAGAGGAAACATGTACAAGGGTTCTGGAGAGAGACTCTTAGAAGGGCCTGTAGGGACAGGCCAAGGGGAATGGCTTTAACCTGCCAGAGGGGAGGCTGAGATGAGCTCTTAGGCAGAAGCTCTTCCCTGTGAGGGTGCTGAGGCGCTGGCACAGGGTGCCCAGAGAAGCTGTGGCTGCCCCATCCCTGGCAGTGTTCAAGGCCAGGTTGGACACAGGGGCTTGGAGCAAGCTGCTCTAGTGGAAGGGGTCCCTGCCTGTGGCAGGGGTTGGAACTGGATGAGCTTTAAGGTCCCTTCCAACCCAAACCATTCCATGATTCCACGATCCAAAGCCCTCTGGATGTCACCCTGGCAGGGTGGGATCACCCTCCCCGTCCCCCCTCCTCCCTCCCACACCTATGCTTTGGCAGGAATGGGGCGCAGCATCCCAGAACCCTTACCCCCACCTCCCCGACCGCTTCCTGCTGGCCTGGACCCTCCGCAACCCGGAGCCCACCTCCCGCTCCACCCCGGGGGCAGCTGGCGCTCACCGGGGTGCGGGAGCCGGGCATGGCGGGGGGTGCAGGGCCGGATCAGGACCCCCCCCCGCCGCTGCCCGCACTTTCGGTTCCTTCCGCGCCTCCCGCAACTCCTCCTCCGTGTCGGGGAGGAGCTGCGCAGAGCCCGCTTCCCCCCGCGTCACTTCCGAGCAGAGCTGCCCAGCGGGGGTGCCCGTTCCCGGGGGCAGGAAAGCCGGGGGCACCCCGGGACCCCCCGAAAGGAGGCGGTTTGCCAAGGAACGGCATCGCCCTGCAGGGTCCTAGCGCCCTGCCGCACTCCGGCGGGGAGAGGGAGCCGTGCTAAAGCGCGAAACCAGCCTATTCCCGTGCACAGCAAGGGTTGCGAGGGGGGTCAGGGACTGTCCCCCCACCCTTGGGGAAGATTTCCACATCCCTCCTTGTGCTCGGGGCTGTGTCCTGGATCTTCTTTGCCCCTTCATGCAAGGCATCGCTGCCCCTCTAAACATCTGCACCATGGGGACCACCACGGAGCGGGGACCACCGGGAACCCCTGGGACTCCCCTCGCCTGGCATCCCCAAAGGGACAGGGCATAGCAGGGCACTACTGTCACCTCCCCTGCATGGAGGGTCTCCAAAGCTTGGCTTAGGCTGGTGCCACCCAGCCCCAGGCTTTGCAGGAGACATTCAGGAGGTGGTTTGACCTCATTGCACCCATGAAACTTTCAATTCTGGCAGCATTTCCATCCTCCTTGCCCCTTGTCCCTGGCCTGTACAGGACACAAACCTGTCAGGCTTGTCCCACTGGTCCAGCAAAGCACCCTGGGGCCTGGTAAAGCTGCCAAGACATGTTAACCCCTGGGTGCTGGGTGCTGCTGGGGCTGAGCATCCCCAGCAGTGGAGCATCCTGACACCTCTTCCTCACCGTGGCAGGATTTCATGTCTTCATCATGATCATATGGTGAGATGGAGTTACACCACGCAGCCTCCTTGGTGCCAGCACCTCTTTACCTGTGGTCCTTTGGGGAAACTGAGGCACCAAGGGGTGCAGAAGTCATCAGCCCATCACTGCCCAAGCACAAGGCTGCAGACCAGGTTTATTGTCCATCGAGAGCTGATAGAAAGGAAGCTTACAAAATAAATAAGTATCCATATATGCCTATGTACAGTCCACATGCCCCATGGGCAGGCCTCACAGCACACATGCAAAAGCACTTTGAAGCACAAATTAGAGCAATTGCTTGTTCCAAACTGCTGTGTCAGGAAGGTTTGGGTACCTCCAAGGCAGATCATTCCCAGAATCACCACCTCTGCTCCTTCCCCATGGATGCCAGTATCCCGTTAGCCTGGTCCAGCCAGCCCTGGTGCCCTGCTTTGGCTGCCCATCCCATGGCTACTGTGCTTGGTCACAGTGTCCCCAAGCTCTTCTCAATCCAACCTGTTCAGTTCATGCCCCTTCCAGTCTGGCCACACAGCCCATCATGGGAGCACCGGGACATCAAGGCTGTGCCCTGGTGGCATATTGGCCAAGGGGACATGGAAGCAAACTGGCACGTGCTGGGGTGCCAACTGCATCCCATCTTCTCATGGGATTCTCATCCCATTGTAAGCAAAGGATGGGGAGGGGAGGTAAAGCCAAGGACAAGGACTGGCAATGGAGCTCAGCCTCAGTTTCCCTGCTCACGTCTTCACCGACTCCTGCAGCCTCCACAGGGAGAAGCTCCAGCAGGACAAGGCCCCCGCTGTGCAGCCCCCCTGCATGTCCCCTGCCTTCGCACACCTACAAAGACACATGCACACAGACACGCACCCACACGCATGCTCTGCTCTATCTACGCTGCTTCATCGCCTTGATGAGCTCCTCCAGCTTCAGGGCGAGGTGCAAGTCGCCCTTCACCTGCAGCCTCCCGCTCATGTAGGCACCCAAGGGGCGCAGGTCACCCGAGAAGAGGTCCTGCAGGTCCTTCTCTGCCACCTCCAGAATGACATCAGGGATGCCCTCGGGCACGCCATGGCCAGCCCGGCCGCTGCCTGTAGGACACAACGGGTGGGAGAAGGAGAAACAGAGGGCTTCAGGATCCAGCCTTGCCCGCTGGCATTCACCCCCACTGTTCCATAAGGATTGACGTGAGCCAGATGACAAACAAGGGCCTGGCAGCGTTCAAGGCCAGCTTGGATGGGGCTTGGAGCAACCTGGTCTAGTGGAAGGTGTCTTCCACTTGAGGGTTTGGAACTGGACAATCTTTAAAGCCCATTCCAACCCAAACCGGTCTGTGATGCTATGATTCTGTGATTTTGGACACAGGAGTGCTTCCTCCTCATGAAGATAAATGTCTCTTCTGTTGCCCCACCAATGTCCTGTTACAGTGGTCTACCCCCGAGCCTCATCCTACTTTTGCCATGGCCACCAGGAAAACCATCAGCAACCATGAGGGGATGGATTAAGGGCATCTTCCAGCATGGCAGTGGCCCAAGGTGCTGTCCTCTCATGTCCCTCCACTGCTACCCCCTTAGGCTGGAGGCATCAGGAGCTAACAAACCCTGAGGCCTAAGCCATCCACCCCACTTTGCCAGCCACCAGGAAACACAGGTGCCAACCTTCTCCCAGTACTCTCTTTCTGAAGGAAAAATCATGGCTTCAACCCAAACCAAATTATACTTCAGGAGCAAGGACTCATGGCCGTGGGGGCCAAGCTGCAGTGCGCAGCTGATGGACTCTGGGCTGCCTCTCATGGAGCCACCAAATGGGCTTAGTTTGGGACCTCTGATCACCAAGCTTGGGAGTTCACAGCACGAAAACAGGGCACAGGCTCAACACATCCCCCTGCTTCCAACACAGCAACCCCCGAGTAGTGACCTGAGGAGAGGTCTATGAAGTAGGTGCTCCAGGCGCCGCTGGGCAGGGCGATGTTGACTTGGTAGGATGCTCCCACCTGGCTGACCAGGGCCTCAGAGAGGATGGGTTCCACTGCTGCGAGCAGCTCATCTGTGCTGGGCTTCCTCTGGGCACTGCTGGCAAGGAGGGGAGCGGCGGGAGGCTCCGTCTCGTTCACGGTCTCCACGCTGTCTGCTGGGAACACTGGGACAGCAGAGGGTACCCTGTGAGGTGGTGAGCTTTGCTGGCCTGCATGAACCCACTACAGAAGGTCTCCAGAGTAAAGGAACCCGCTTAACCAGTGCATTTTCAGCTAAGCAAGAAGACAACCACTGGTTTTGCCATTTCCTACTGTCTGCCATGGGTTACTCTTCCCGTGCTACCAGGGGGTGGAAAATTATCCCTGAAAGAAACAGCAGGACACAAACTGGTGCATGGCTTCTGGAAAAAACCCCAACAAACCCACGCTGCCCTCAGTGTGACTCTTGGTAAGCTGAGGCTTGGGGTTGCCTGATGGGAACACTCAGAACTGAGCTGCTTTTGAGCCCAGTCTCCTGCAGATCTGCTCCTGCCCTCCCCAGTGTCTTGTAGGAAAGGTTTGGAGCTGTGCCCAGAGCTGTCCTCTCTCCTCCCCTCTGTTTGTGCTCATAGGAGCATGGTATCCCCGGACTTTGACTTCTGTGTCAAACAGCCAAAGCACACGGGCTCACTGGGCAGGAGGGATGTCCCAAGCAGAGACACAGATCGATTACCTGCCTCTGGAGCGCCGGTCCCGCTGCCTGCCCCAGCCAGGGTGCTGCTGAAGAAGTGGGCAGCCAGCTGCTGAATGGTGCCATCCAGCCCGGGCACGGGGGGCACAGCGGCCAGAGGGCAATCCCGGGGCTGCTGCAGCACAGCCTCCATGCTCAGCTCCACACGGTCCACCTCCAGGCCCCAGGACTTGGTCATGTCATTGATCTCCAGCTGCAGAGCCAGGGAGAAAGGGAGACGTGTTGGGTAAGAGGCCACAGAGCAGAGCTGGGTAAGGCCATGGAGAGCATCCAACCATAGCACGCCAACCATGGGCATCCAATAGCTTATACTTCTGCTACCCACCAGCTTTAGATGTGAGGTGTTGGACCAGGCTCAATAGTGCAGCTCCTCCAAGCTGTCCATGCTTACGTTCAACCCTGCTCCCCCACTTGCTGTCCTGGCATGGAGGAGGTCAGGACAGGGAGGACAGTTCTGTCTTGTTCCCCTTTCCATGGCTCCCTCCCAGGCTGGCCCTTTCCTTGCTTCCCTTGGGGTAACACATCCTGCTGTGGTGCTCCCTATATAATAAGATGTCTAATCTCTTGGAGACATTCAGCACACAAGATCTTGGCCTGGCCCAGGTTGGCTGCAGGCACGACTCATCACCCCTCTGCCAACACTGTCCTGCTGCCCTCCCAGTTTGCAGCCCTCCAGGCATTTTCTTGGTGGAGATATGGGGGTCAGATTCAAGCCTGCCAACACCATGTGGGCTTTTCTCTGTGGCCAAAAAGCCCTTAGAGACAAGACACAGAGCTCCACAGGCTGAAGATATCTGCTTCCCACTAATCAGCACATCTTCCCAGCTCCCTTCCTTGGCCAGGTCCATGGCCAGATGGACTTGGAGCAGCTCCATCTTTCCCTTGCTGTTACTTTCACACCAAGAGCCCAAGGCTTTGGGGCAGTCCTCACCAGGAGCTGCTCCCCGATCCTCAGCTTCTCCACCTGGATCTCACGGAGACTCTTCTTCATCAAGGTCTTGGTCATGGCGTTCTGCGCCGTCATCCGGGTGGCCGCGATGAGGTCCTTCACCATCATGACAGACAACACGGGGTCCCACACGCGAAACTGGACGTCGGCACCCATGGAGATGACGGCCCCATCCTTGGAGGTCAGCTGGGGCAGAGGGGTCAGGATCTCTTCTCCTCTCTGCCCCATTGCCCAGCCCTTGTGCACAGAGCCTGGGAGCAAAGGCATTCACTTCTTCCCCATCTGGCAAGCAGCTCTAAGTCTCTTTGAGAAGGTCATTAGAAATGAAACCAACTCAAATGATGAAGTTTGGGCTAGTCTGAACGGTGAGGACAGTTTCCAGCACAGGGCTGTTACTAAAAGACCTCTGGAAAGAATAGGGATGGATGTTTTTGAGATGCCTGCAGGCAGGAACGCCCATTGAACAAGGTATGCAAAGTCAAGAGGAACTTTTCAGCTGCAGAGAGGTAAGGACTCTCCCTTCACAGCACCAGCTACAACCCGAGCAGGAACTGACAGCTGGGTCCATGCACGGCACCAAGGGTCAGACCACCCCAAAATCCATGTGCTCTGGGTAGTTTACAGTTGTCTCTCCATCCTGCCCTGAAGCCCGTGGCCGCTTACCTTGCAGGGGGGCACGTTGAAGGCCCTTGTCCTCAGATCCACTCGCTGCCAGTGGTCGATGAAGGGCAGCAGCAGGACCACGCCAGGTCCCTGCGGTGCCCGGATGCGGCCCAGGCGGAAGATGATCATTCGCTCATAGGTGGGCACGATCTGCAATGGAAAAGCTTGGAGCAGGGCTGAAGCAAAGCCCTGGGTCCTGCGGTGCCAAAGGGACCAGGGGCAGCTGGGAGCAGTCCTCCCTGTGGAGGATGGGTTGTCATCCCATTCCTGCCCTGCCTTCCTCCCTTACCTTCAAGGCAAACCAGCCTGAGATGGGGAAGGTGACAACCATCAGCAAGAAGACCAAGGAGGTGATAATCCCATGGCAGATCCAGGACAGCCAACCCTGGGAGGACTCTGCAGTGGGGTGAAAGGGAGATGTACCTGCTCCAACCCCTCTGCCCTGCCTGTGAACCCCCAGTCCAAGCCTCTCCCCCATGCACCCCAGGGAAGCGCAGGGGCCACACAGCCAGTGGGACACCCTACCGCAATAGGGAGAGAAGCAGCAACACCCCTCCTAAGGTTGGGACTCACCTGTGGTATTCCCAGCTGGCCCCAGAGAGTCTTGTTTGGATCCGAAGGAGAAGCAGCCCTTCTGGGCACTATAGAGCCCAATGCTGGACTGCTGGAAGCGGTCAAAGTCTCCCAGGGGAAGGGCCTGGTATCCCGACCGGCTGAACATGGTGCAGGTGCTTTGCACTGGGCTGGTGCTCAGAGCATCCTAAGCCCAGCTCTGTGCTCCCAGCACTGCAGCCAGCATGGCTTCTGCCTGTCCCCAGTCCAACCCAGCGTCCCTGCCTGGAGACCTGATGTGCTCCGGAGAGGAGCTGACAAACCCTGCTCCTATCACGGAGGATGCTGGCTAGAAGAAACCACATCCTTCAGGAGCTTTCCTTGCTGGGCTCTCACCCAGCCTGGAGCTTCCCATCTTCCCGGCACGCAGGAGCCGAGCCGGGAGACAGAATCTCACCCCCTTGGAGCTGGGAGATACCCCAGGGGTGTCCGTGGGGACCGGAGGCCGTGGTGGGGACGCTGTGTAGGGAAGGAGCTTGCTGCTAGCGCTTCCTGGTCCGCTTGTCATGTGGCTGCTGACGGCACAGGGACGAAAGGGCTCATGGCTCACGGCTCGGTGAGTTTTCCCAGAGAGCCCCTGGCCGGGAACTTCCGTGGTGAAGACGGGGTCCTCCATTGCATGGTCACTGGGGAGGGGGCTCCGGGGGGTACCGAGCCCCGCAGGGAAGCAGTGGGGGTATTTTTCCCAGCAATTCCCTCTCCGGCACGGCCTTCTCACCGTGCCAAAGCCCCCCCTACTCCATCTTGCCGGCTTGCAAAGGGCAGTGAAGGCCAAAGAGCAGCGCTGTGAAGGGAAAGGGGGTGACAATAGGGCTGGCTTAAAGCCCCCCTTGGCTGAAGCAGGGGCCTGAGACCCAGCTGCACACACAGCGGCTGCGCTTGGAACCAAGCTGGCACCCCAAGATGCACCCCAGGACAGCCTGGGGGGGGCCTAGCTGGTAGATGAGACAGAGCTTTGCCATCTGAACCCCCTCTCCTTGGTGCCAGCATCCCCCTGGTGCCAGCATCCCCTGGTGTCAGCATCCCCCGGTACCAGCACCCCCGGTACCAGCACCCCCGGTGCTAGCACCCCAGGCAGAGGGAAGGCAGGAGCAGGCAGGTCAGCGTGCGCTGCCCGGCCGGGAGCGGGGAATCCCGGCTCCCTCTTCCCCCCCTCCCAGCACCCCATTTCGTCCCTCCTGGCCCCCCCTTTGCCTTCCCCGCCTTTTTCCCTCCAGCTCCTCCTCCTCCTCTTTCAGCTCGACCGGGAACACGAAAGTCCTGGGTGCTCGCAGCCCTGCCCCGGCGCTCCCATGGCCGATAGCCCCGCTGCCCCCCGGCCGCCCGGCCCCGGGCTCCCGGCAGGTAAAGGGGGGGGGGGGGGGTCCCCGCTTTCCTGGAAGGGAAGGCGGGATGGGGAGGGGGGCACAGCCTGGCCCAGACCCCCTCAAACGCTGCCGTGGGTTTGCCTGCTGGGGGGGGCGGTATTTTTTAGGGTGCAAAGCTGTTGCATGGGGGGTGGTAACGGGGGGGGGTCCCTGCTCTATTCGGGGGGCTCCTGCCTGCGCTGCCGCGCTGGGGGAGGCCCGGGGTGAGGGTGACGAGGGGGACACCTTTGGGTGCCAGCATCCCGGTGCTGCCCAGGGGGGTTTGCAGGAATCAGGGGGGGGGGGGGGGGGAACACCGTGGCCAGAGACCCCCCTTCCCTTCCCATCCCTTCCCTGCGCTCCCGCTCACACGGCAGGAAGGGGCGGTGACAGCGAAAGCGAAAGGAAAGTCGCTTTGCAGCCTCCCCCCTCAACTGTGGGATCCACAATTGCCCAAAGGGGAGGAGGCTGGGGAGCGTGGGGGACACCCCCAGGGTCCCACACTGAGGGCAGGAGGGAGCACAACCCTGTGCAGCCAGCAGAGAATCTCCCTAGCAGAGCATCCTTTGCCTTGGAGGTGCTGCCATCCACATGCCCTCGGGATGAAGGGGAGACACTCCCTTAACCTCAGCACGAGGAAGCACTTTACACTGAGGGTGGCAGAGCCCTGGCACAGGCTGCCCAGCGTGGGATTGGAGTCTCCCTCCCTGGAGCCATCCCAAACCCGCTTGGATGTGTTCCTATGTGGCCTGCTCTGGGTGGCCCTGCCTTGGCCACCGAGGGGTCCAAGAGGTTGGACTGGGTGGTCTCCAGAGCTCCCTTCCGACCCTGATGCTTCTGTGATGCTGTGATTCCCTGCAGCCGAGGGGTGAAGTGGGCTGTACAGGGGTGGCCTGATGGCCCCCGTGGGTGGGACTGAGCCTCCTGCCCCACTCCATCCCCTCTGGTCCAATGGGGTCTTTCCCCCACATCCCACCTAGATGGAGATGGTGCTGCTGCCCCCATGGAGACAGGAGCCCAGCCGGGTACACCCCCGTGCTTGCCCCCATCCCACCCTGCTGCGGAGGAAGATGACTTCCAGTTCATCCTTTGCGAGGGCTGCGGGCAGGAATCGCCCAACCTCAAGCTCCTCACCTGCCTGCACACCTTGTGCCTCGGCTGCCTGAGCGAGAACAAACCCATCGGGCAGTGCCCTGTGTGCTCCACGCCCATCCCGCAGGCCAGCGGCATTCCCGACATGGACAACCTGCTCTTCATCAACCTGCAGGCCAGGCTCAAGGTCTACAAGGAGCTCAGTAGCAGCAGTGGCCCGAGTTGCAGCCGGTGCCGGGTGAAAACGGCTGCGGTGTGGTGCTCTGAGTGCGAGGAGTTCCTCTGCACCAAGTGCTTTGAGGACCACCAGTGGTTCTTCAAGAAGAGGAGCCACAAGGCCAAGAGGGTGGAGGAACTTCGTGCTGAGTCCGCCCATCAGTTCCTGGAAGACAACAGGAAGTCCTGCAGCCTCTTGTGCTCCACTCCTGGTCATGCTGAGCAGGGGCACATCTCCAGGTGAGTGGTGCTTTGTGCCCAGGTCCCATCCTGCACCAAGGGTTTTGTGGCTGCTGCTCCAGGACCGAGTCTGAGCAACCTGTTCTAGTGGAGGGTGTCCCTGCCCATGGCATGGGCTTGGAACTGGATGAGCTTTAAGGTTCCTTCCAACCCAAACCAGCCTGGGATCCTATGAACTCTGCCAGGGGGGCAGAGCCAAGATGATTTTATCGCCTGCCTTTGGCAAGGGACCTCTGCAACCTGGCAAGATGCTGGGCAGGAGCAGGGTGTGATACAGGGCTGGCAGGTCTCAGGAGGAGGGGAGGCAGCAAAGGTGGGTTGAACACCAGGCTTCGTGCTCACACCTGCAGCTGATGGTGCAAGGCAAAGGCGTTCCCTGCCCCGTGCCTCAGTTTCCACTCCTGTTCAACTCCTCAGCAGCCCCCTGGGAAGTGGAATCACAGTGGAAACGCTTTCCTCCCACCATTCACAAATTGGCTTTGAAAGATGCTCACGTTTCCTTCCAGCATGTGCTGCAAGAACTGGGCTTCAGAGCATGGAGGGAGGGTTTGGATGCAGCCAGGCTCAAGGTGGTGATGGCAGAGTGGGGACAGGGTCGACCAAAGGAGGGGAGTGTGTGGGGTGCTCCTTGCTAGGATAAGGAGGATGAAGTTGGTGGAGCTCAGCAAGAAGAAGGCCTATTGCTCCACTGCTGTGCTGGACGGCAGAGGAGGGTGGGCTTGGCTGCTGGTGCCAGGCCAGCTTGGAGAGGACCTGGGGAGCAGCAGGGGTGCAGCGCAGGACGAGGTTTAAACGTCCTCAAGGGCAAGTCCAAGCAAGAGGGGAAGGGGCTGGAGCACCTGTGGAGGCCAGCACCGGTGCCAGCCGTGATGCAACCCCTGCCTCCCTGCGTCCCTAGGCCGCTGCTTCCCCAGGCTCGCGGGACGTATGTAAGGGACGGACGATGATCTCCCCTCGCCACTTGTTCTATTCTTGCCTCAGGCATCTCCTGGAGATCAGATGCTCTTTGCTCTTCTGTTCTCATACGTAACCCCAGGCAGCGCTCGCGGAGGGGCAGAGAGCCCCTTCCTTCACCGCCCTTGCAGCGTGCGGGTGGCTGCCTCCCATCCGCAGCTCCCGCGCAGCGAGCGCAGCGGCCGTGTCCGGCGCGGCAGAGGAGCAGGAGCCCGCGCAGGGTGACCCCGGGTCTTGCTTCCCGCCCGGGGGGAGCCTCCTCGGTGCCAGGGGTGCGGGTGGCGGAGGTGCCGGTGCGCGGGGCAGGGTGCGAGCTGGCGCCGTGGCTGTGCTTGTCCCCGCAGCATCTACTGCCAGCAGTGCGAGAAGGCGCTGTGCTGCTCGTGCGCGCTGCTGGACAGCCGGCACGCGGCCTTCTGCGACATCCGCAGCGAGACCCAGCGCCGGCAGCAGGAGCTGGGCACCGTGACCCGCGCCCTGCGGCACCGGCGCGGCGGCTTCGAGGCCACGTGCGCGGCGCTGCGGGAGGAGGCGGCGCGGCTGGAGCGGGCGCAGCGGGAGCTGCGGGAGCTGATCCGGCAGCGCGTGGAGCAGCTGGTGCGGGAGCTGCGGCGCGAGGAAGAGGAGCTGCTGGGGATGCTGGAGGCGCGGCAGGAGCAGGGCCGGCGGGAGCTGGCGCGGGAGCTGCAGCGCGTGGAGGGGGTGCTGCGGCGCATGGAGGCGGGCGAGCGGCTGGTGGAGAAGATGGGCCTGTACGCCACGGAGCAGGAGGTGATGGACATGCAGCCCTTCATCAAGGGCGCGCTGCAGGACCTGCAGCATCTGCAGCCGCCGGAGGCCAGGGGCAGGACGCAGGCTGGGGACTTGGCCGAGTGCAGAGCCAGGCTGCAGGCGCTGGTGGAGCGCGTCACGGGGCACCCAGGTGAGGACTCGCAGCGGGGATGCATCCACAGGCAGCGGGGACCTGGGCCAGCTCAAGGTCAGCACCCGGCTCTGGGTCTCACAGGGCCCAGCGCCACCTCTATTCCCCAGATTCACTCTTGTCGGGTGCTTAGTTCCACCGGGACCAACATTTGCTCCCTTGCTGGTATGGCCAGAGCCCCTTTTTGGTGTCCCATAAATACAACAGGCTCTGGTGATGCCAATTTCTGGCCCCTGAGAGGCTCCTTAAACCCTTGCGCCATCCCTAACCAAAGGGCTGGGGAAGGGGAAGGAGACCAGAGCTGCCCCTTCCTTGTGGCAGCTACCGGGCAGGTTGTTCCTGGCTTGGCTGGTACCGGGGCTGGGTGGGAGCTCCAGAGGCTCTGATTTGGGATTGCAGCCCTGCTCTCTCCATTGCAGACACTTATTCCCAAGCTGACCCTGTGGCCGAGTTGCCCCTGGAGAACAACCTGGTGAGACATCCGTGCTCCATCCTGGTGTGCTGAATGTGGATCCCCCTTCCTCTGACCTTTGCCAGCTATTCCTAAGGGTCCACTTTCCCCTCTCCAGCCCATCGCTCCCATTTCTGCAGCACAACCACCCCCCAGGGATGTTTCTTCTTGGGCAAAGTAGAACCTGATTTGTAGGCAGCGTTTTCCACCACACAGGCGTGCTCCTACCCCATCTCACTTCTCCAAGCTTCCTGCTTCATCCCTCATTTTCATCAGGAGAAACCATAGCCTCCCCAGGCTGTAGCCTTGCCAAACACCCGCAGCTCAGGCACAAGCCTTGAGCCAAGCCGTGCCTCAGTTTCCCCCCCCGCTGAGGATGCTCTGCCCCTCTCTCTGCTCACCCTAACGCCACTCCGTGCTCTCTGTGCAGCGAGAGGAGCCCGTCCAGCCTGAGAGCGAGAGCATCGTGCCCACCTGCACCATCAGCCTTGAGGAGATGCAGAGGAGCCCGGTAACAACCACTGCAGCCAGGCAGGAGGAGCCTTTGGGGGCAAGGTGCTGCCACCCTGACCCCTCACATCCCCCCGATCTCCTCTCTCCAGGCTGACCCTGTCACCACGTGGCCCAAGCGGACGTCGCAGTGCTTGGAAGTGGAGAGCCAGACCTTTCCCAAGCTCATGAAGGTGGAGGGCAGCGACACGCCGGTCCCCAGCAGACCCACTTCAAACCAGTGGAAAGACGAAAGGGAACCCAGAACCTCCACACCGGACGAGAACTGCATCAGCATCCCTGCCACCAGCAGCCACGTTGTTGATGCAGGTAGGGATTAGAGATGCGGTCCTCATCCTTACCACATCTCTTCCCACCCTTATGGCGGTCCCCCATCTTTCCCAGCCTCTGTGCACCCTCATTCACTCAGAGCCTTGGCCAGCCTCCCCTGAGTCAGAGAAGTGGAGGGTGGGAGCTGGTTCCCAGCAGGTAGAAATGGGAGGGATGCTCAGTTGTGGGTGCAGATGCTCCATCCAGCTCCATGTCCTGCCTCTGAGATGGCCAAATCCCAAGCCTAGGGAAGAGCATAGCAGAGGGGAACATTCCACAGCGAGGGGTCCTGGGCTCTGCTCTGCAA
The DNA here is from genome assembly GCF_034315485.1 of Pezoporus occidentalis. NCBI lineage: Eukaryota > Metazoa > Chordata > Aves > Psittaciformes > Psittacidae > Pezoporus > Pezoporus occidentalis. The sequence goes on from NW_026913415.1 coordinate 1,403,539, forward strand.
ACAGGAGGCAAGACAAAACACATCTTCTGGAAAGGCTGGTATAGGGCCCATTGGGTGAAGCAGCAGGGGAGAGGTTGCCCCAACCTTGGGGTGCATCTGAGAGCAGCCAAGGGCTTGTGTTTCATGGTCCTGGTAGAAGTGTTTGCCTCCTGCTGCAAAAATCAGGAGATAAGATCAGTTCTCCCATGGGAAAACCAGTGTGATCCAAAATCACAGTCTCGAAGCCTCAGCATCCTCCTGTTCCTTCTGCAGAAGACACCAGCATCGTCATCTCCAGCTCGGAGGACAGCGAGGAAGACACGGTGGTGAGTGTCACGCCAGAGCCCCCTCCTTGCTGAGCCACGCTGCAGGCAGAAGAGGCAGCAGCCCCCCAGCATCTCCGGGGTGCCTTTCCCTTTCCTCCAGCCACGCTCAGACCTGAGCCTTCTATCCCAGCAGCAGCCAGAGACTTGCTTGCAGCTCTCTCTTCCCCTTGGGTTGCTCTCAAGGATGGATGGATAGATGCAGGGCATCTGGGCACTCACAGATCTAGTCCTCCTGAGCCAAGACCTTTGCTGGTATCTCCTGGTACTCTGGAGCAGCCAGGCTCTTCTCTCGCAGGCAACAGGCCCCAACTTGATCCACTCTGAGGTGGGATCCCACACCAGCCGATCCCCCAAGACAACCCTTTGGGGTTGGTCTTTATGGCTTCTTTGTCACCTCGTTGGGAAGGCTGTTCTCAGGTTAAAACACAAAACCCAGTTTTCATACCAAGAGCATCGAGTTTGGAGGTGACCGTAGCATCCGTGTGCACAGAGGACACCAGTCCTGTGCCTACACAGGCTGAGAAGCTCCTAGGAGCCACCAGAGCAAGTAGGGACCACCTGAGCATCCCCAAAGGGGCATCTCCAAGCTCTCTGCGGTGACATTTCATAGCACCCATGCTGCAAACTGGGGTGTTGCAGCCAAAACGGCTCCGGCCGAGGCGGTTAGATGAACCAAAGGCCAGGGATCCCTGCTGAGATTCCCTATCACCAGGCAAGCAGGGGATCCCTCTGGGAATGGAGGCGAGTGTGGCCAATTCAGGATGGTGAAGGGGGTGGTTTTCCTGCGCTGGCTTAATGAAGGGTTAGCAACCCCTTTTCTGTATAAACTAAAGCAGAGCTCTTCTTACTCTTCAATAAAGCTGTTCCCTGATTAAATCCCACCCTGCTGCTGGCTTCCTGATTCATTTTTGCCTTTGCTGTTTTAACTTGCTCTCCTGATTCAGCTGTAATGGGGGGAGAAAGAGTTGTGAGGCTAAAACCCTGTCCCCACTCCCTGCTAAGTGCTAAAAAGAACCTGAAGCTGGGGGATTTGGGAACGTTAGCAGCTTGCTATGAGAAATCCTGGTGTGAATTGGGTGTCCTTTGGCACAATGTGGATTGAAGGGTGCAACAAAGGTGTAGGCTGAAAGTGAAAGAGAGGTCCCGGTGGCATAAACATCTCCCTATGGTCTGGTTATGGGCACTAGGGAAGTGCAACCTGGAGAGCTGGGAAAAGATGGTTTAAAGCCTGAAAAAAGGGGAAATGGCAGCTGAGAGATAGGATGAGGCAGTGGGATGCAGCCCAGGGAAGCTGGTGGAGGGCAAGGGCTGAGGCCATGCCGAAAGGCTCAGACATCTCAAAGATGTTGGGGCTGGGGAAGAGCCTTTGTGGGGTCACCTAGGGCCTGCGTGCTCTGTCCACCCAGCTGCAGCCACAGGAGCATCACCAGCACCCGGCTCTGCCTGGATCCATCGCCCATTGTGATTGCCAGTGTGTGTCTCTGCACGGGTGATTCTCCTCCTCCAAAACCTGCCCATCTTCCCCTCTCTGCTTACCTCTTCAATAAGACCTTTTTGCATAGAAACACAATTGGCTTGTTGCTGGTTTGGGTAACAAGAGCATCTGCGACCATGTTTGGTGACCAAGTTTGGTTCATCTAACCCCCTTCAGGCCAGCCAGGTCATTCTGGCCACTGCCACCACCAGTTCCAGCCTTCTCGTGTCCCTTCCCACATAGAGGAACCCCCTATGCCCTTCAGACACCTCATTTTAACATGGTATTTAAGAAATCCCACATGCCCTGAGCTGGGGAGCGCTTGGTTTTGCTCATGTGGCTGCAGACATTGGTCCAGCCATGTGTCCACCACCCCTGGGCTGCAGGTGAAGATGCTGAGATGGAGGGAGATGGATGCCCCATTGCTGCAGGGCTGTCACTTGGGGAAAAAGGGAGGAAAAATCAAGGTTGGAGCTTCTTGAATGTATTGCTGTCCTAGACTTCCCATAGGGAGATGCCTGCTGTGGATGGGCATCCCTGCTGAGGCTGCTGGTGGTGGCTGCTTTTACTCCCCCTTGGGAAGCACTGCTCTAGGGACCCCATCTGCTGAGCCTGGAGAGGCACCAAACCTTCCCCTGGCCCAATTCAGTCCCCTTTTCCTCTGGACACCAACCACATCCTCAAGTCCAGCACTGTCTCATGTGTGAGGTTCCTCAGCCTTGTCTGTATGAGCTGCATCCACAGGAGATGTGCAGCAAGAGACAGCAAGTCCTTGGACCTGCGTGTTGTGTCCCTTGGGCACTGCCTGGATCCCACCCCCTGTTAGGACAAGTTGCATTCAGGGCTCTGCTCTTGTTCACTTGGCCCAGACCCTGATTTGGGGCTCTCAGACACAACACAAACCCAACCATCCCTGACAGCACCTGCACATCAGACCCTGTGGACTTCATAGCACTGCACACAACCAGGTCCATGGCCAATGGTGCACCCAAGGGTTCTCATCATGCCTTCCCAGCCAGGTCCAAGCAGGCAGATGGGACTCGGGCCCCTTCTCTGATCTCTTGCAGGCTTCCATCAAGCCCAAGAAGATCAAGAGCTCATCCAGCCCCACATGGTCCCGGAGCGGCACCTCACCCCACCACAGCACCGGTCCCAACAGCCCCATGGATGATGAGTTGGAGCTGAGCACCTTAGTGTTCCTCAGCTTGAAAACTGAACAGAGAAGTGAGCACTGCCCTTCCTGGGTACAGGGGGACTTGGGGAGGGGGGGGGAGGCAGAGAGGGGCACCCCAAATCCTTACTCCAGCCCCATCCTTTCCCCTCCTCAGCCCAGCGCATCACAGAGGTGGCAGCCACGAGCGGAGAGCACACCTTCAAGACGCTCATTCAGACACCCGAGTCAGTGCTGGCGCTGCTCTCGCAGGGTGTCTCCTTGGAGGTGGCGATACAGAACCTCCTCTGGTACCTCTCCCTGTTCCCCAGGCCAATCCTCGTCGTCTATAACTTCTGGGCACCAGAGCTGCCCGCTCTCTTTAAAGCCCTGGTTGCTGCCGGCAGGAAGGTGGACTTCTGCCGTGCTGTGCGTGGTTATGTGGATATGTTGCCCTTGGTCAAAGAGAAGGCACCCAAAGCCTCTTCCTACAAGTTCAGGAACCTTCTGAGGAAGCACAAGCAGCAGCAGCGCAATGAGGGCAGCGCGCTGGCCGCTGCCAAGGCCTTGCAGGAGCTTTGGGAAGCGCTGGAGCTCCCTGCCTGTGCTGAAGCGGGGATGCTGCTCACCCACTGCAACCTGCAGAGCTACACCACCCTGCAGGCCCTGGTGCAGGAGAAGCTGCTCACCAGGAGGGCGGCCAAGGTCCTGGCTCTGCGCAACCTCATCTTCTGTGAGCTGGAAGATGTGTGAAGACAAGCGTGGGGTGAGCTGAGCTGGCTGGGTCTCAGGCTAAGTGCGCCAGGGATGCTCACATCGCACAGGACTCGCAGACCCTCTCTGCTCCTTATCAAATACATACCTTTACAAAACACATTACAGAGCACAGCCAGTGTCATTTACTGGGGTGTCTCCATCCCTCCTTTATCCAGCCAGGCAGGAGTGGGGATACCGGAGGCATCAAGCCCATGAGGATGCTTAGGGGCTGGAGCACCTCCTGTATGGAGCCAGGCTGAGAACACTGGGGCTGTTC